>NC_079290.1:84022642-85272642 GCF_023638135.1 Falco biarmicus
ATGGTTATGTCTGTGCTGCAGCAGGCATTCCTCTGGAGGAATTGTGGCCCAAGGACAAGTCCGTGTTGGAGAAGGTACGCCTCGAAGCATCTGTGGCTGTGGGTAAGTCTGTGCTGCAGTAGGTACACCCTGAAGCATCAGCGGCTGTGCACAAGGTCATGCTGGAGTACCTCAAAGTGTGTGGCAGCGGAGAAGCCCACGACAGAGCAGGTACAGCCCTGAAGAGATTGTGGCCAGGGATAAGGCCATGCTGGAGATGATTTACTTCTGAAGGGACTGTGGCTGTGGGTGAGGCCACGCTGCAGCAGGTCTATGGTGATGGCCCATGGGTAAGGCCATGTTGGAACAGGTGCACCTCAAAGTGGTTGTGGCTGTGCCGCAGCAGGTATACCCTGGAGAAACTGTGGCTCGTAGCTGAGGCTCCACTTGGAGCAGGCTGCAGTCTGTGGCTAAGTCCAAGCCAGACCAGGGGCAAGGGGAGGAGTTAATTACAGCGTTAAACCCTACAGGGTTGTCCGAAGGGTCCAGGGGTGGAGATTGTAATGGATATACCTTTAAATTGTGACCCATGAATTGAGTTTCATGTTACAGGAATGACTGTAGCAGCAACCATCTGAATCATCAGAGGCCAAGCCTGACAACAAGCAGTGCAAGTGTAGCAGTGACCTGACCTGAGCTGGCTTTGATGGCTGATAACCCCATACAACAAACAACCTCTCTTCTCCTGAGTGACCACCATAAGAGATCATGTTCATGGACTAAATGAACTCAATGGACATTTTGTGGACATTTTATAGACATTTTTACAGGGGTGGTGCATAGACTAGGGGAATGATGTCCGTGTATTATACCAAAGAATGGGAAGGGGGACGATGGTTAACGAGGGTGTATTGGAAAGTGTAGCATGATGTAAGTGGTATGGAATAAGGGGTAGATACTGTCCTGGCTTCAGCTGGGATACAGTTAATTTACTTCTTAGTAGCTAGTACAGTGCTGTGTTTTGGCTCTGATGTAAGAACAATGTTGGTAGGACACTGATGGCTGTGGTTGGTGCTGGGTGATGTCTATACTAAGTCAAGGATTTTTCAGTTCCTCGGGCCCTGCCAGTGAGAGGGCTGGAGGGGCACGGGAAATTGGGAGGGGACACAGGCAGGACAGGCGACCCCAACTATCCAAAGGGATATTCCATACCCTGTGATGTCATGCTGAGTGTATAGGCTGGGGGAAGGAGGAGGAAGGTGGGGACATTTGGCATCATGGTGTTTGTCTTCCCAAGTAACCGTTACATGTGATGGAGCCCTGCTGTCCTGGGGATGGCCGAACACCTGCCTGCCCATGGGAAGTGGGGAATGAATTCCTTGCTTTGCTTGCGTGTGTGACTTTTGCTTTTCCTTTTAAATTGTTCTTATCTCCACCCTTGAGTTTTACACTCCTTTCAGATTCTCCCCCCCATCCCTCTGGGTGAGGGGGAGTGAGCAAGAGGCTGCGTGGGGCTTGGTTGCTGGCTGAGGTTAAACCATAACAAGGATGAAAAACTGAGCGGGCTTTATTCTTAGTTGTGTAAACATTCCTGAATGTAGTAAGTATTTAAGAGCTAACAAAAAACAAAGAGGTAGATATCTACATTTAAAAAAAAAAAAAAAAGTTTTCATTTGGTAAAGTCACTTAATCTTGCAAATTAAATGAAATTTTCAGATTCACGAAGAATGTTCGCTTTAGAAAAAAGCGACAAGAAACAACACAAAAATAAATGCTTTGCAAGTACAACTAGCATAATTTTTGTTTCTAATGGGCAATGTTAGCTGCAGAGAAAAATATCCATGCTTTGGACAAAGGCCTTAGACTAGGTTTGCCTTTCCTTTTTTCTTTTTCATCAGATGTTTAAAAGCATGCAAAATCTTCATGACTCCATTTACTGTTGTAATGGGCAAAAGAATGTGAACTATGGTCTATAAAGGAGCACACTGAAGTTTTAAAGCTCCCCTCCCCACCGCCAACCCCAGGTGAGACTCATGCATACATAAGATACAAGCCATGAACCCTTGGCATGTATCTTCAAGGAGTACACAGTAATCTACGATCCCTCGTATTTTATACAAAATAATCAAGAGAAATAGCTAGTCAGTCCTCCAATAAAAAAAACAATGTAACACATCCCAACGAAGAGATAAAATGTTACATGTGCCAAATATCAGTTCAACTCCTTCCCCTCCTTTCTGCTAATCTGAGTAAAACTGCATGGTCTTCATGAGAAGGGCTATGTTCCTACAGGCCTTTATGGTAGAGGCAGAAGGAGTCCGAGAGCTGATCCAATCCAGCCCAAAATTCCCTCTGAGCACTGACAGCTCTTCAGCCTGGTTGTGTGAAAGGCTGACAGCATCCACAGCTAACAGCTATTGATGGAGCAACAGAATAATTGGCCTGGCATGCATCCACTTGCTTTTATTTCCCCTGACCCTGATGATATAGGTGGAGGGGGAAAGCAAGGGATGATCAACGCAACACAAAGCTGGACTGATGGGGTTGCTCCTCAGAACGAGCCTAAAGTAATGTTCAATCCATATCCCAAACAGCAAGACAAAATTCACCTTCACAGAGCCCGTTTCTGCTACCCAAACCAGTGTATTTTTTTAAGCTTTTTCTCCTCCTTTCTAAAAACCCATCTTCAGGTATTACCCACTAACATCCTGAGTCCTGGTTTCATTCCCTGTAATTGTGATCTATGTTGACAGGGTCTCCTTCCTTACGGAGGTGTTGGGAAGATGACAGTCACAAGACAGTCTGCTACTTCAGCACAGAGAACCAAGGGATGTTTTGCAAGCAAAACAAGAAACCCTCTTCAGGGCATGACTGGGAAAGAGAGCGCTGCATAGAAAGTAAGACCCAGCCACATGTGGAACATGAGGCTTAAAATTCAGTATAAATAGTTGCTTCAATCACTATCGCTGCTTCCACTGCTCAGTGATTCAGGCAGAGATCTTTTCCCTTTCATGCAAAGAATAGTAATCTTTTCTCATATACACCAAAACATACACCATGGTAGCTCCTTTAACAGGAAGGAAGTGCTGTAATGGCGTTCTTCAAAAAGTACAAAGCTGTTACAGGTATTTAGCTACAGAACTCTGAAAAAAGTTTTAAAGTATTTTCTTCTGTACTCTGAACACCCACAACTTGCATAAAGCCATAGAAATCTTTAGACATGCAAAACCTGACACTTTGCCCTTGGAGAAGTGGTTCTAGAAATAAAAAAGATAAGTTTTAAAAGAAAGCAAAGTATCTTGCTCCAAGAAGTACACAACTTTTTCTTGAAGAAAATGGGAGTGATCTGAAAATGGACATAATCTTCCACCTTTAATCAATACAGCAAAGATAAAACACCCGAAACACTTATAATTCCTAAGACAAGTTCTTTCTACATCTGCTTTAGGCTATTTTGGCTGTAGCATTTATGTACTCTAATTATTTTGTGCATTAAATACCATAAATATCCCTGTTGATTTGTGATCTATTTGTGGGTTCCAACATACAGCTGTATTTCATTTGGTGAGATGATGTTCTGCAAGCAGGACTTGTACACCAATGCATTTCATGGACAATTTTTATTATTTATGGATAGACCAGTGATGCTAACAGCTTTTCTCTATGCCATAGTTCAACTTTATGTCTGCATACCTACACCTAAGTGTACCTCTGTAGGAGAGAGGAAGAGCATTTATGTATGATTCACTTGGAAAGCAAGTGAATAATCCTTTAGCTTCATGTGGAAGAAACTTTGCAGTCCTTTTGCAACACACAAAATACCTTTGCAAACAAAAAAACCCTACCAATTTCTTCAGAGACAACAGATTTTTCTCAAAGAAAATACACAAGATTAATAAAAATATTCTCTCTCCCCTTAGTAAGCACCTTCCCCAAATTAGATTAGCTTACTGTACATATAGCACAACATTAAGTGTTTATCCATTTCATGTGTGCCTTTGAGGTTCTATCAATAGCTGCCATCTGCACAAGGTATTTTGTTTGACTGGCGTGCACATAATAAATTTTGTTTGGCACATCAGAAAAAGGAAAACTAGGGCTGAAGAATAAAGTATATCTCATAAACAAAACAATCATGCAAGTTACATCCACCTACCTGTACTAGTGCGGTATGTGCCTGTGTGTGCTGGTTGCAGAGGGTCCCCTTGACTCTGGCTGAGACTCCTCATAGGGGGCTTCTGATAAACTCTGTCTTCGTAAATAGGATCTATATGGTGTTCTGGAGACTGCAGTGCCCTTAACTCGGAGCCAAGGTGGCTGTGCTGGCTGCTGTAAGATGCCCGAGACCCAGCTGCAAATAGATTTATAAGAGACATTTAAGAGAGAAGAAAAAAAATGACAAACACAGGATATGACTTCATTAAGTTTACTTGAAAGTAGCACGTAAACACAAAAAAAAACCCCAAACAAAACAAAGAAATGAATCTCTTCAACATACAAATAGAAAGAGCATGCAAGGGCAGCAACAGCCTCAGTTAATCACTTCAGTTGTAGCATCCAGCTGCCTGCACCTACTTCAAAACCTCACTTCTTCCAAGGGAAGTACATATTTTGGAGAGATAGGTATCATGATATCATCTCTTTCTTAAACAGAGACCAAAAAAACCCCAACCCATCTCAAAAAAAACCCCTCACAAACACCTGTGATCCAGAAATGACCTAGACCAAAGGGGTTCACAGAAGAATGAGGAATGGGGGAGAAGAAAGGAGCTGCAGTCAGAACTAGCTCCACACGTTATGCTCATATCTTCAGATCTAGAAATGAATTAAGCTAAAGCTGATGAATAGATGTAGCTATATGAAGGCTTATCTCTTTGGTGCTTCACTGAAGTACAATATAATGGTTGTGCCTTATCAACATTTTGTCCTCAACAATTTTTAAAAAATCATATTGTTAAGACATCTACAACTTAAATATCCTCTGATGATTAAACACGCCTCCTGCAAAAATCTATTTTAAGGATATAGGGTTTGGGCTTTCTTTTGGTAAATAGCAAGATCAACTGGGAGTGTATTCAAACACTTTCTTATTCTACTATTAGAATGTTATTTTCAATTATGAAATTTAAAAAAAATACAATAGACACTTGTGTATTTCCAGCTGAATTCACTTGAATCCCTTTGTCACTTAAGCACTTCAGTGCTGTGGTCTGTTAGCAAGATTCCCAAGGAGAGGCACAGGAAAGCTATATAAACATTACACATTTTGCAGGCAAGAACAAAGCAAGTATTCAAGCAACACTTGACAAAGGTTAGGTCTGTATCACAAAGTGGTAACATGCTATTTAAATGTTTAGAAAAGCAATCAAAAGAGACAACTACTACAACTCTTGTTGATACTCCTGTGAGGTTAAAAAAATGGATGTAAGCAATGTTCTACTAGCTTAGCTTGTCCCGCTCAGACCAAAAAGCTCTACCACATTCATTGTGTCAGCACGGGATTTGTTGCACAAACAAACACTAAATATTTTTAAAATTTAAAGCACAGATATAAAGTAATGCACGATAGTAACAGGATTGAAATGAGAAAGAGACGCAGACAAAATGTTACTTAATCTTTAATACAAATTGTCTGGAGGAAACTAATAATTTATTCCACTTCTTCCTAATCAGCTTCTGCCATAGATGTGTTTTCTTCTGATTTTTAAAATGTACATGCATGTTTTCAGGGCAATACCCTATTTGCATATTTTTCCCTTCAAACATTTTTCAGAGTGACTTTCCATTAGCACACCACTGAAAGTAATTCTGTTGTTCCCCTTACTAGAAAGTCTGCCAAGAATCCCAAAGACATATTTTATCTGTAACTACTGCAATTATCCAGGAAGTTGATACTAATATTGCACAATTAAATTTTTCATAGTCCACATTTTCAAAATGCTCTTTAACCCTGCACCTTTTGAGACTGATTCTTGGACCAGCTCCACCAAAGTCTAGTATCCTTCAGAGTGGACTAAAATACAGCCTGTTACGATTAAGTTCATATTTCACTGTGTACTTGGTTCAGTCTGTATTCAGAGGAAGAAATATAGAAAAATTGAGGGCAATATTTTGGAGGTTCAACAGTGCATCAACCAACCAGACTTGTCACAGAAGAAAGAATTACACCCCCTTCTGTAAGTACTAAAATTCTTTTGTCCATTTACATATTAACATTGCTTTGGAACAACAGATTTTCTTCTTAATCCTGCTTCCAGTGAGCTGAAAGATTTTTTCCCCATTGAATTTGTTGGCAGTATGACCCAAATTTTAACCTGTTCTCACACAGTTATACTAGTCTTCTGGTGAGGTGGGCTTAATTCAACCTCCTTCATACTCTGCCAATAGTTCTGAATCTTTAAGTGCTAATACTAGCCTAATACTAACTGGAAGTTTAATATTAGTTTATTGTGCTAATATTAAACAGAGATTTATTTGCATACTGCACATGTAATTAATACTGTAATACTACTATACTAAACAGTAAACGTATATAACCAGAGAAACTTCTTGATCAAAACACATTACACAGTTCAAGCAAACAAGACAAGGAAGATGTGACAGACAATAAAAGAAAACCAATATAACTTGCCAGGAAAACAGTTAAGTGGCAATTTAGAAGTAACTTGGAAGCCACCTGAACAACACGATTATGGGCAAGCACCCCCAAAAAAGGTTCAAGAATTAAAACTATCAGGAAGTAACTGCCACTATTCCTGTAACATTTCAAGAAAACAAAGATTTCAACAGGTAATTAAAATAGTTTCATTTTAAAACATAAATGCTTTCAAATATCAGAAATTGTGGACATCAGAACATGAATATAGTCTTTCAAGCACATCTCAATAACCTTTAGTTTCAAGCAAAACTGATTCTTTTCTACAGACATCAAAATGCAATTTTACTACGCTATTTCCAAATTATCAGTTATCCATGTTTAAACACAAAATACTACCACCCTTTAGAGTTCTTAAATCTAGTTTTTAAAAGAAAAAGAAATCAGAAAGTTCATAAAAAGACGCACCACCACCATCATTGTTAACGTTTCCATTAAGTTGTTATTCCAGTTTTTGAAATACCAACTTCTGGTTTTGTTAAAATCTCTTTTCTATCACTCTTAAAATTCTTAAATGTATTAATTCATTCAAGTCTCAACTTAGAGGCAATAGGTTTTTATTGCATATTTTATTTATTAAAATCAACCAACCAATTGCTATTATACCAACAGTTATCTTTGTTGCCGCTGTTGTATCATATCTAGCAAAGCTCTCACAGAAAACTTTCAGAAAAAAACCTAACAATTACAGCTGAAGACAACAAAAGACTTGTAGGTTTTTATATCATTAAAAAAGAAAAAGGGGGAAGTGTGATGGTTTCATACAACTGCATGCTACTTCACCTACACACTCAGCCCCTCCACCATACTCTGCTGCTACTTTGGAAGACACTGGAAAGACAGTTAAGATAATTGATCAAAACAAAGACTGCACACTCAAAGAACTGATGCTGCTGGGAAAGAGAGAGGTGAAACAGACCTCCTGCCTGCATCTTGGGATAGCAGCAAACAGCTACATCCTTTACTACCTGAATCTGCAAGCTGATCTCTATCATTTGCTTAAAAACCCCAAACCCAACTTGCATTAATGCAGTCTAAAGCTCACAGCGGTCATAAAAGCAAAAAGGTAAGAACTGAAAACCAGCAGTCAATATACTGTCAGGAAGCAATAAAACACTGGCTTACCAAGGCCCATTAGCATTCTCGCATTCAAGGAGGCTCACTGCCCTCAAATGTGGTTTCCTTAAACACAGAGGCACCATGGACACATGCTCATCTCAAACTGCCTTGGCCAAACTGTTCTCAACCAGCCACCATCCTTTCACCCCAGTAATAATTGTGCACTGCTCTGGGTTCCTTGAAACCAAAGCAGTGATGCGCATGAAGGCCGCACACAACTCTCCTACACATTCTGAAAACGGACTCGTGTCCCTCCCCTGGCCAACAGCTCCCTAACAGCAATGCTATTTTTGCCTGGGGGAAATATAAGGCATCAAGCCCATTCAAAGACAGGTCTACATACAAGTTCAAAGAAAAGTCATGATTAAATTTAGAGTTCTACAAGCCATTAATTACAGATCATGTATTTAGCATCCGTGTACACACAGAACTCTTATGACCATGGCTGTGAAGGAGTGTGGGGGTTTTTTCCCTCCCTTCTAGACTGAAAAAAAAACCCCAAAACCCAAACCCAAAAACACTGAGAAGAGCTAAACCATCAGGGGATGAAGAAACCACTTGATAATTAATTCCTTAAATAGTCCGATCTTTAGTCTGACCAAAGACTGAGAAATTATCTGCCTGCAATTCTGGAGACACAGCACAAAGTATGAAGAAGACTAAAAGGCTCTAAAATAGCTGTGAGAGGCATCAGAATGAAACAGACAAGTAAAACCAAATAATGTATCCTACTTTGATTTTTTGTTTGTTTGTTTAAAACCAGAAACTGACTAACTCTAAGAACAAAGTACACAGCAAAGAGCATTCTCTGTCTTCTGAAGTCTCCAATACTGAAACCTGATGCAAAGTGGAATGCCCTTTCTGCATCTCTGTGGAGCTTGTAAAAGTGGACTGTGCTCAGGCTGCAGCAGGGGTATCTCGTGAGTCCCCAGCCAGGTGAGTCAGACTAGGGCAACCTAGAACCAGCCAGAAGATTTACCAGATGAAGATACCATATTCCTACAACCTTTGTTCTCCTCCCACATCCAAGAAGGGCAACAGAACTCAGGAAGAGTGCAGTCCTACCTAACTGGATCAAAAAGACAATCTCTACCATTGACAATTAAAACCCCCCACCCTTCTAGTTGAAGGTTTCTGTATTATTCAGGTATGTTCCTCACTAGTATAGGGAAATGGTTGTTTCCTAGGAAAATGTTCTTTTCTGACAGCCTCACTTTCCAGATGAAGAAAAATACTGTAATTAGACAAGTGTAACATGAGAAATACACAAAATAATCTCTAATTGCTCTTTAGAGCTTCTACAGGCTGTCACGGAAATCAATACAACACATCTGAATGGCACTGCTAATCTGACAGTTTAGGTCAATAAAGTAAACCACTATCGGCAGCATTTGTCACTTCAAGAAGCTAAAGACATTAAAACTATTGAAATGAATGGAAACACACAAGCATTTGCATATTGCATATGCTTTAATAAAGCCTGGACAGTTTTTGTTTGTGCCCCTTGTGAAAGCCTTTACAACCTTCATTCCACCTTGCTGCAGCCCTAAGGAGCGCTAAGAATTCATAATACTCTCTAAACATGTCTAATAGCAAGAACATACAGTATTGACCTCCTCTCCAGGATTTAAGAGCGCATTAGAAACATGAAATATGCAAGTGATCATCTCAACATGATGAAAAACATCCAGATTCGACCAGATAAACCATTCAGTCCTCATTTAGAAATCCTCCATCCCAAAATACATTCAAGTGTCCTGTTACAAATTTTCCTTATGCCTATGATACAGGAACACCATTAATGAGATACAAGCTGAGGATACAAGCTGAGGATGAAGTTCAATGACCATCCTACTACTTATTACTCATCAGAAATGTGTTTATGCCATTTAACTTAAATTGGTTGTAACCCCACACATTTCAACACACCGTGTATCTCTGGCTACTTGAGGCTCAAAGTACCAAACTCCGACTTGAACAGATATGACACACTGCACTCAAGATATCTGATTTTCTAACAAAGAGGACTGACTATCCACAGCTGGCTGTATAGATTTTTAATTTCAAATATAATGACAATATTGCTTATGTAATTTGCACTGAGGTTTTTCTTAGGTTACAATTTAAAAATTACCACAACAAAACCCAACCCCACATAACAGTAAAATTGTAATAAGACCATCAGTGAGATAAGAGACTGCAGGCACAGAAGCCAAAAGAGAATCACAGGAATTTTGTAGCTTTGGTATGTTGCATGCTTTTCAAAGGACTGAAAGAACTTTTTGATTTAGATGATGCATCAGGGCTGAAATCCCTTTCTGACATGAGTTTCTTCTAAATGCTTGCCCTGAAATGCTACTGTCCTTAAAAAACCCAAACAAACAAAGAAAAATTATACAGTAGATCAGGTCACAGCTTCACTGTAATGCTGAAAAAGCAACATGTGAGAAAGGGTAAGAATAGCAGGATTTTTACTCTGAATTCATATGTAACGTCACCTATTTTACAGATACTAACCTAGTTTACATAGTAAATAAGTTGATGTGAACCCAAGTACAGAATTAGAAGTGAACAGGGGGGAGGAGAAAAGTCAAACATTCATAGCGTTTTGGTATTGACCTTTTTTTGCCAGAAATTTATGCAGAAAAATCTCCAAAATGCTTGTCTGAATACATGCATCTTCCACTCACAACATTGGAAAAGGACAGTATGATCTACAATGTTACAATAAATAAACACAATAAAACTAATAAAATGGGAATATACCAGCACCGTGTGATGAAAAGTACGATACCACAGAGAAGAGAACATACCTAACTCAAGTACTGAAAGCAAATACAAATTTGAGACATGACAGATGGTTAAATTAACCAGTAAGACATGACAGGCCATATGGCAGTACCAGCTAATACACACCTTGGGTATGTCAGCGCTTCTCCCTAGCATACCAATGATTTGCATTCCTTAGAACCAAAACACAGTGTGAAGTGAATTCATTTTAATTGGGTTTAGACTTTTCTTAAGCACAGGTTTCTCACGTGTTTAGATTTTACACACACAGAGTATCAATTAAGGTTTTTCTTTCTCCAAATACTGAAATTAAAGATAAACTAACAGAAGTTCAGAATTAAACTAATTTTTGTCTTTATATGCTTTTTCCATTCTCTCTACACTATTCTGTCTGTGACTTGAGACTATTTGTACAAATAAAAAAAAAGAAATAATGCCATCACGGAATTGACTGATTACACATGATACCTTTCACCTTATGTCAAACTCCGGATATTCAGAAAAAACATGAATGTGGTACTTTGGCATCCCCAGTCCACATTATAGGAGGTCACCACAAAACAAGTATGTGCTATAACATATGAGCCCCCAGATCGGAAAGAACCGACTTGCCTCAACTGTCGGTATCTTAAGACTGCCTTTCCTCAGGTTTTCTACTTAAAAGATTAAAGTGTAATATGAGGCATGGCCTGGAGTGTTTCATGTAAACCATCACTGTACTGTCAAACATATTAGCAGCTTCATTGTCAGGATACAGTCAATGTTCAGCAGTAAGGCTCACACTGTGGAATTTCGCAGACATAATTTGACCATTAACCAGATTAAGTATCTTAGGAAAGTCTCCTCAAAACAGATTGGCTTTGGCTGCTTAAGCAACACTGCAAAACCAGCCTCTGACCTAGGGTTAGCACTTTTCATATCACTGCTAAAAATAAAGGCAGGGGGTCAAAGAAAGGAAAAAAGATTACACTTTTTAAAACGTAATAAGCAGGTCTAAATAAACTTTAAAAATCATTTGGTACTTCTTATGAGACACAGTAAACTTTTATCTGGATAATTTTTTATTCCATTTGAATTTTTTTTAAATCAAATATTGAAATTAAATACACTCCTAAGTAAATTTAAAAGACATAAAGCTATTTTTTTTTTCTTAGGTTGCCTATGTTTACTTTTTAATCACGCAATATAAATTTACTGCAAAGTATTGAATCAGCTATCTTAATTCTACAAGTCTAGGAAAACCAGAACCCCCTCCCCCATCATAAATTTGTGTTTCCTCACAAGCACTTTTTTTCCTGCTATCGTCCTCATTCTGTTGAAAAGCATTCACCTACTTAAAATATTTTCTAAAAAATGAATTGTTAGTGGAAGAAGAGAAGTGTAACTGGGAGAAAAGAAATAAGAGGCAAAGTTAGCCAGGAAGAAACAGCAGATTAAATGTGACAGACAAGTTCAGGGAGATAATTCCCACTTCATTTCTGATATAGGGAACTGTCACTGAAGAAAAAACAATAAATAAAAACTCCCCCAAATCAACCACTACCACACAGTGACAACAACTTGCCTCCAGCAAGGCAGAAAATGATAGGTAATTTTTTAAAAAAACCAACCCCCCCCCCCCAACAACAAACCCAAACTATTAATTGAATTATTGTATTAGGTGCTCCCCCTCTTCTCTTAAGCATTGCCTCTTCCCTTCCCCTCAATCCTGCCAATTTTTCAAAAAAGGGGAAAGTCCTATGTACAAATGTGAACAGATATTGCTATCCAGCAATACAAACCACTGTTTTTAACCTTCCTGCTCACTAACTGCATTGACTGAGGGCTGAGTGCTTCAGCAATAGGATGATGTTACTAAGCAACAATGCCAAGCAGCCCTGTGTATGCTGTTTGGAATAGTTCACCACAGCTTCACGACAAGTGAAAACATCAAGCCTTTGTAGCAGAAGAGATCTTCTTCAAAGTTTTGCTAAATACATTTATTTTAGAAAAGTTAAAAAATTTATTATTTCAAATTTTGAATTATAAAAGCTCGTGTTGCACCATGCACTCTATACTAAAGCAGCAATACATTCAGCTCAACAAGTAAAGGAACAGAAATACTAGTGTAATTGGTGAGATGTGCCCCAAAAGTAAATATCCAGGAAAAAAACCAAAACAAAACTCTGCGGGATATTTTGCAAGACTCTACAGCTAACACTTCTCTGACAAGGGCTGCAAATCAAAAGGAAGAAGTGTCTTTAATTCCCCAAAGCTGGGTCTTCCTTCCTTCTCAAGGCACAAGGCCCCACCCAAGGCAGACTCAGGGACCTAGTTTCTGCCTGGTAAGCAGCAGTGTCGACTAAACATCCAAAACCCCAATGATCTTTATAGGGCTAGAGACCACTTCCAGCAGCACGAGTGACTTGCTAAGAAGCATTGCTGCCTCCAACAAAACGAATCAGGTACTAGTGCACTGATGCTTACCAGTGAAAACATAATTTTCTGATCATGTTCAACACTGTGGGAAAGCACAGCATCTAAAAAGCCCAGCAGCTCACAACCCTTGCCCCAAACCAAGCATCGACTCAATCAACCTTAAATGGAGCAAGTTCTCACAGCAGCTCTGGTGTAAAAGGAAGAGGAAAGCATTTCCACATCAACTCCTCCCTGCACATGGAACAGAAAGAGTATCTGGAGCTTAAATCCAACTAGAAGTGAAAGTCTCAAGACTGGCACAGGAAATTCATTAAGGAACGTGCGTTGCAGAATAGCGGTGCCCGAAGGGAAAAACAGTCAGTGTGTGACAGTGTGGGAAAGGTAACACCAGAAAATAAAACTCACTTGGGTAATGAAATGTTAAGTTTGTCCAACTATAGTACTCCTCAACTGGCTTTTGCTGGGCAATCTGAATTTTTTATGTAATCACACTATCATTCCTGGGAGTTCAGAGTTCCAGCCGGTGGTTTCCCAGCTAACAGGGAAAATGCAAATATATAGTTCTAATGAATCCTGACTATGCATGCATCCTTTTAAGAAGTATTAATTTATGATGAATATTGTACATACTTCTTTTGCAAACCTATGTTCCAGTCTCTGACACAAGCGGCTGAAATCTAAGAAACCACATCTGGGGTTTGCTGACAGAAGAGTGTTTGCAACTTATCTTTTGTAATTCCTTTTACAATGAGATTGCACATTATTAGACATGTGAACAATATTAACTTTTGAAGATTTTATCTGTAACACTTTGTACTCAAACTTGCATTTCACTGAGAGAATGGAGAAAAGCATCAGATAGCATTTGTTCTTTTACGTAGTCATCTTCGTTAGAATATTAAATGCTTTCTCCTCCCAGTAAGTGTTTCCTTGCAATCCCTGGTTTCTAGAAATTACCAAGACCCGACATGTAAGTCTGTGACATTCCAGGGGAAAAAATGTGGTTCATTATCTTTGCCTTTCTTTCAATGCCACATTTAAGAAAGGGAAGATCTCTTTGGATATTCTCTAACACAGTATATTACTCATCAAGTTTCTATTATCCATTTGAGAATCACTGCATTTAAAATGAAAGAGTGAAAACACGGACCTTTTATTAAAGGTATACATACTCAATTTGAATACAATCTAATTGCAGAATAGAGTTACGCATGTAAAAAAGTTTAGAGCAGCAATTATCCACATTGACAGTTACGTTCATTAGATTATCATAGCATTATTCAAGCTGGTTCTAGGTTGTTAATCGCTTATTAAAATCATTATAATATCTAAAGCGATTCTAACAGGCTTGCTCTAAATAAAAGAAAGAAAAGAATTGCTGAATGTAGAGACAAAGAGGAATACTGTTAATACCATGATCATGAGGAGCTTAAGGACCTAAGCAAAGTTTATCCTGTAACCCATAAAATAAGTTTTCTTTTTTAATTCAGTACGCTTACTAATATAACAATAATAGTAAGCATTTAGTACCCAATTTAAAAAAACTCATGAAAATAGCTTATGTAAATCCTTCCTCAACAACCAGAAAGCGAAAAAAGGAAATAGATAACTACTGATTTTTTTCCAGGAACTGATTTAAAGGAGATGGGGGGGGGGGGGGGGGGGGGGCGCGGGGGGGAAGAGAGAGAAGAAGAAAAAAAAGCCAAAAAAGACAAGAAAAGAAACAACACTAACACAACAGACTTTGTGATGTGCCACTAATCTCAAAAATTCATATTATCCCTGAAAAGCACAGCGAGGAAAGGACCACAAGCTGAAAGAGTCCTGTCACTCCAGCAGAGTTCACGGCAACGACAAATGGTGCAAGAGAGAAATGGTGACAGAAGGTCATTAGCAAAAGTAAAAGGAGACCTAACAAGAAATATAAGAAATGTGTTCACAGCAGTTTGTAATAAACCACTGGAAGAGTTCAGCTTCGAGAAGGGCTTCAACAGTTAATTAGTTGATGAACAGTTAATTAATTAAAAACAGTCAATTAGAAGGATCAGATGCATGTTAGTCCAAAGGTGACAAACACTTGAGGGATTCTGAACTGTCCCACAATTAGCTCCTGGTTTTCCATAAATGCAAACTGACAACACTTCCATGTCAAATCGATGCCTGACCTGTGTAGCCAACACCTCCATGATCACATGGCTGGCTGAAGACACTTGCATCAAGTTTTGTCTGATGTTACAAAGGCAGTCTGAAACCTACTGCAGACTGAGAAAAGCAGTGACATGCAAGCCATCACGATCTTGATAAACTTCAGACAAAAAGAGATTCTTGGCTAAGACAGTTAATCATTGAATTCCCAGACTCACAAGATAGGATCTTAAGCAGGGCAGAACACGAAGTGGATCACTTTGGAGAAGACTGCTCAGTGATGCTCAGCATTAGCTCCAGATCCTTGCCAAAACCAGCTTGAAGTGGGACACAGACAAGGATGACATGAGCTAGACGGGAACTCCAAATTCAGACAGAAAGTTATGCAAAATTTTGATGAATAAACCTTGAAAACTTTGAAGCTTAGTTAGAGACCAGACAATATGGAATCATGGCTCAAGGGTCACTCTGACAGGGCTACCAGTCTCAATTCTTTGAGGGAAAACTGAAGAACTAACGTTCACAGAGAACCTCCAGCCAAACACATCACAGCTGGTTAGTCAAGGCCCTAAAACCAAAGCCTGCTGGTGAAAACAAATCACTCTTATGATACCTTTTGCCCTCACTCCCTCCTTGGTCAGATGCTACTATCCTAAAAGGTGCCAAAGACTCCACATTGATTTTGTCTTTGAAAAAAGACTGGCAAATTGCTTCATCAAATTACTTATTCTTACCAGGATTTAGCAGTCTTGATGCATAACCTCCACCTACTGATAGCAGCTACGTAAGCTATCAGCCTTTCCTGTGTTAAGAAAAAGAGGGAAACACACTAAGTCAGGTCTAGGCACAACAGGCTTCTACATTTCTTGACCACCCAGGCAAATCGTTTGAGAAGAGAAGAGGGCTGGAAAGAGTCTCTCTTACCCACAGAGGGTCACAGTTCTATACAGTTCCCCTGACGAAGTCCTAACCCTATGTAACACTCCCAATTTTCCTTGTTATGTGATTAGACCATGAAATATTCTATTATGTTCCTAATATAGGTAGCTGAGACATACTGCAGTCAAAAAGGTCACCCAGGTCTTTTCCTACTCTTGTTTTCAGCCAAAGGTTCCTAATTTGTAACTAGCTATTAGGTGCATTATTAGCTTGGTTCCAATTCTATTCTTTCTCTCTGATCTGCAGAACTGTTTCTATACAGGATTTATCGTCCTCTCTTCAGAAAATGGCTCTTAACATTCTGCTATCAAAAAGTTTCCCTGGCATATTCCAGGGTTTAGTACCAAGATAATAAAATGAAAAAAGTATTTTTCAAGTGGCCAAAAGAGTTCTCCTTGTGGGGCTTTATTAGTAGCATCCTTCCTTTCCATTAATTTGATTTATTAAATGACAAACTGACAATGCTCCTTTGCACAGGTCCTTGCCCAGCTATGCTCTCACAAGAATATCCATCTTCTCTAGCTTAACTAAACACTTCGTAAGTGGCACTACAGAAAATGGGTGCTCTGACAGAGCCCTGACAGGGAATAGAAAGACATCAGATATAACCTAAGAAAAGGTCAGTAAGCAGGTTATTCCAGTACAATCTGGTTTTGGTGAACTCATGTTGCAAATTATCCCATTAACCATTTATCACCTTCATGTCCTGTATTATGCTTTCTATCAGTTTCTGTTGCAACGTCCACCAAAGCACTGTGATTAGCTGGTCTGCAATTTTTCTTTTACTTGGTTCTCTCTTTCTTCAGGGCATAGTAAACCCAAACACACAAAAGCCTGTCATCTCCCTCAACCCCCTGACCCCCCAAATATCTGAAAAAGTCCAACTCACCCTCCTTTGCAGATCATGCTCGCAGGACTTTGATATCAAGCCTGTGAAGAGCTTATGGCACCTTTTGGTGAGCAAATGTAAACACAATTGCATCTCTGCTGAACTGGAATGCTCAGGGAAGGTGTGGGTGTGGGAAGGACCCCATGGAGAGGAGGCCTTTTGGTCTCTAGTCACAATAAATCTGCCCCAGTATCAGAGGGCCACAGCTCCTTTTCCACCCTTGCTTTCTTCACAGGCAACACTCTTTAAACCCAGGGAGAGCTTTAGTCCTACGATCAAAAGGTTTTACTGCCAGACAGCAGCACAGCTGGCAATCTGATAAAAGGGATGGTTCGCACCTGGGTTGGAGGGGGAGGGCAAGGGGCCATAAGGCAAGATACAGACATGACACCATGGAAGAGATAAATATAGAAAAGTGTATGCAACAACTTCCGCAGAAAAGTGAGGGCTGACTGAGATTTAAGACTACTTGTATTCAAACTGATACAGCAATTTTCTATTCTTCACTTACACACTACAAGTTGCAACTTGATGTACTTATTAAAAATCTATGTCATTCAACTGGCAGTTTCATATGTCATACCTTATAAGATTAGTCATCAGTTGGTCCTTCTCATTTCAGCATATTGAATTCTGACTTTTGCTTATACCCACTTAGGATAATATACAGTTCCATGAATTCATTATCATTAGACAGTATCTCTCTGCCCTCTATAATACCACCTTCAAAAAACCAAAAAGTATTCTGTCTGTTGTGGGTCCATACCTAGGTCATCTTCAAGTTTGACCCTACAATTACAGAAAAAAATGCCTCATTTATCTCCCATGATTGGTCACAGCAAATTTGGTCCAGTGCAGTTTCTGGCAGCCACCACTGATGGCCAATGTTTTTCAACTGTGAGCACTTTGCATCTCAGCATGGGTAACCATCGACACCTCCCCACCCAAGTTTTAGCCTTAAATAAAGGGAGCCTTCTTCAGCTCCCCAGTTCACAATCTTCTTCCTGCCACAGTTAATCACTTTACTGATGATCAGAGGCACCTGCACTGCTTTAAAGCTGGTGTGTGCACATAACCACCAAAAAGCTATCTGATATCCCAGCAAATTAATACTTATGTTATTGATGAGCTGTGTACTGACTTTCTAGATCTCGGCTACTCCACCTACTGCAAAAAGTTTGCGTGCCATAGCAACTGGAAGGGATGAAGTTTTCAACCACAGTAGAAATAAGTGCATATTATCACTTCTCTTAAATACCTGAAGACCATGAGGGACTGTCACCATTTATTGAGGGTTTAATGACAAACATTTCCAGGCCTTGCAACAGGGTTTTAGACCCTGAGGAAGCTACAGCTTCCACATGTGCCTTCTTTGCCCAGTAAATGATCAACACACACAGTCATCCCAATTTAGATCATATACCAACAAGCAAATCAGAAATGTGATTGAAGGGGACTTTCCTATTGCCCAATACTCCCTATCCCATACAATAGCATTCTCTTCTACACTGAACAAGCAAGTTCAAGGCCAAAGACATTTGGGAGGACTCAGAATCATGCTCCCGGCCACTGAAAAGGACAAGTACATGAAGACACCATGCAGAGCTGAGGGCACAAGGCATGGTAACAGGCATGGACAACACTCAGCCTCACTAGCATGCCCTCAAGACCCAAAAGTTCATGAGGCCCTAGCCTCTCCCTGTAATCTCACTAAAAGTAACTAAAGTTACTAAAGTTACTAAAAGTAACGTTTAGTAAAGTTACTAAAAGTAACACAAATCTAGGTAAGCAAGACAAGGCTGTATGAACTGGGAATGCCAACACTGACTAATGTATTTCCATTGCTCCAAACAAAAGTTCCAAGAAGTTAGGTTCCCAAAACACTGCTCTTCATGCATTTCATTATCCAAGGAAAACTGATGGAAAAATTCCAGCTCCATGGATTAAACACCTTTCTGCTATGAACACTGACTCTTCTCTGCTAGCTTTTTGCCAGCTTTGGTTCCTTTTTGTGCTTCTTTTCATCAGGTATTTAAGCACAGATTTTCTAAACGCTGTTCTGATGCTGAAGAAATTCCTTCCAGTGGCTTGCATGCTTCCATTCAAATCCTCCCCTTTTAGGTACACTGCTAAAGTTCAGGACCAGAGGCCAGAAACTGCAGGCCAGGTTGTGGTTAGAAGCAACAGCACAGACTTCAGTACTGACCAGTCACCTTAAAGCCCAGAAACAGCCACTGCCACTCACATTTCCCACAGCCGTTCAGTTGAAGTACTTGCAGCTTCATACCAATGGAATCTATTTTCAGCAATGTTGCAGACTGGTTTTCTGTGCCTTAGAGCTTGCTATTTTGCAATATTGTTTGACTTCACACCCCTCTGAAAGACCATTGGGAGGAGCAGTCAAATATCAAGAATAGGAAGCAAAGGGGAAGGTTATGGTCAGTATGAGAACAGGACCCGTGTTTAGATGTATTTGTAGCATTTGCTCACACAGTAAGTCAAAGCTCAAGTTCATTAGTTCAAAGACAGAGCCTACATGAGGCCTCCATATCTGGCAAATTAATGTCACGTACGCTAGATTTGAAAGATGTAGGAACAAAAATAATGGCAGTAAGACATTTCAAAGATACCCACCTTATTTCTTTTGCTTTACTGCTGTAGACTGTCCATTTTGGATACCTTCTCCAAATTGAAACTGAGCACTATTGTAAATGTTTCAGTTGTAACAATTAATAAGATCATTACTGGTGGAAGGAATAGGTAGAAGTAGAAGAAGCGACAAAGAAAAGCAAAGTGAACACTGAGTTTTGTATTTTTATCACCTCCAAGACCAACTTGAGCACTTTTAACCTCCAGGTTACAATGCAGAAACAAATAACTTTGTTTCTTTCAGACAAGAAAATAAAACAGAAGATTTTGAGACATGCAATAGTGTTTCAGATACTTATCAGAGACTTATAACTTGTTCTCTTTCGGATACAATCTCAAAACAAACAGGAGTGGAAGGAGAAAAAAAAAAATATCCTGGGACTGCACCGTCTGTCCCAGAACAAAAAAGGATTACCAATGTTCTCATATGTAAAAGGTCTGACAGCAGTTAAAAGAATTTCCTAGCTAATGAAAACAGTACTTAGAAGAAATCTATAGAGAACCATTTTGGTTAAAATTAATGAAGTAATTTTGTTTTCCCTATAAAAGAAATAACTCACAAGATCCTGTAAAAACACAAGAAAAGTAGTTAAGGGAAACAAGTGAGTATCCTTTTTGTTATGATCGATCACATCTATAGTCCAAGTCCAACGTCAAAATATCCAAAGATTTTCCTTCCTTACCTGTCCAAACAAGTACAATGGCACACCACACCTAGACTGTTTTATTAGCTCAGCCCTGTGTCTCAGGTGGGGATTTTAAGGTACAGAGAAATTTTATTTCTGGGATGATTTAGATCCACTTTGGCTGTGGATTAACATGTTGATTGCACCTTCCTTATCTATAATGTCCTGCCCAAAACCTGAATGATGATGCAAGTGGTGAAGTCTTGCCTGCATTTGCAAATGGTGCAAATTTGGGTTTAATGTAGTCCAAAAAGAGTATTTTACTTGCATAGAGTTTAAATCCCCCAAAGAGGCTAATTTAAATTGGGTTAGCAGTAACACTGATTTTAATACTAACTCTGCTGAAAGTTTTTTCTCCCCCATGTAAAAGTTTGAAAGACGGGTTTGCATGCATGTCTGCTCACAAGCAGTAATGCAGCTATTCTAGCACACCTACATAGTGCAGTGTGATTTACCAGAGAATTGTAACACTTAACTAAATATTTTTTTGTAAAGATGACAATGAACTAGTAATAAAGAAATCTCAATCCATGCTAGTAGCAACATTTATCAGATATCCCATAAACAGCTACGTAAACTGATCTGCTCTATGCCCGTATGATTGCACACCAAAATGCTAAAACATGTCAACACTCATGATCAAACAGCAGTCCTGCCATAAATCTCATCAGGAAAGCAGAGTTCAACATGTCACATGCAATGAAAAGCATACAGAAGGAGAAAGGGCAAAGGAAGGTCCCCCACAAAGAGGGAGAAGAGCGAGACAAGACAGATGAAGGAGCAGAAGGAACCAGTTAAGACCTTGATGAACTCTGAAATCTTTGCCCAATTAAGAGTGCAAAGCATATTTTATATAAACAAGTGCTATTTTAGTATTAATACCACACATGCATACAAAAAGTGCTACCTCAGAAAGGACAAATTCCCTTTCGTTTTGATTTTACAAGGACCTGAAAGACGACTGTGTTTGCAAACATGAGGCTGAGCACTGAAGTTTTCAGCTGTGGCATCAGGGCTGTCTGAGGGATACTGCAGCTCCTGTTTCTGTGGAACATGCCACTACTGCATGAAGAATAGCTGCATAACATTCTTTCCACTTAATATTATACAAAGTGATGCACACCAACACTCATTATTTAAACCTAACCTTTTAGTACAGTTGATGGAGCATGATGCAGTCTTCAAATATATTTATTTTCTTTTCAGTTTTTTGTAATAATGCATAAAATGACCTGCCATTGTCTTACGTGTCCCTAGTCTTCCCTAAGCCTGATGAAGAGGCCGGAGTGGCTCTGCAACACCAGGGCTGCTACACCACCACATAACCTGAGGCACAAACTACATCAACACCACCATTTCACTGCCTCCTCTCCCTTTGCTCCTAAATCTGCCCGATTCTGGCCAGCAGGAGAGGCTTCAGAGGACCTTGAACAGTGGGCACCTGTGTGACTGACCTGCCTCCTGAAAAGCTTTTCCCATGTTTCTGCTGCTTGCTGTCTTACATACTCCTCATTCCAGGTGAAATGCACTGGTTTGGTGAGTTTGGCTCTCAGCAGCACTCCACAGCTCAACCCAGGTGCGGAAGCTGCAAGAAGGTAATTACAAACTGTGCTTTCTGGACTCAGACTGCTGCTTGGACAGTTGAGTATGCTTTAGAGCAGTGCGGATTGGAAAACTACTTCCAAAGCTGTCACTGCAGATCATAGCAATGAAGTAGCTAGACTAAGAATAAACACAGAAAGTGTACACTCACAAAAACCACTATATACACGTACACACACACACAGTTGGCAGTGGTAACAGTTCAAGTATAACTAGACTAAAACCAATTTCTGAAGACGTTTCTAAGGTTACTTGGTTAAAACTGAGTCACTGCATGCTGTTGCATGTCTTATTTAAAATTCAGGATGCAGTCTAAGAGTTGCCATTATTCTAATTTCAAGATGTTTCATAATCGAGTTCATGGGAAATTAATATAAATAATACCATCACTTCAATTAAGTCTAACACAGATTCAGTGTTGGGCAATCTAGGTTTGTATTGTACCTTTACAATTACAATTTCAAAGAAAAAAAATATCATATCTGAAGGTCTTCTCTTTTAAACATCTAACCCTGGTACTGATGCCATTCAGTTTGTTTAGCACACTGACACCCAGTAGTATTCATGAATTAGCTCCATTACAAATTTCTAATGTCATGCAAAATAATTAAAACAAATGCATTATTTGTGTCCCTGGTAATTACTACAAATATATTTTTTTTTTCCCAGATATAAAAAAGGATTATTTTGAGTAACATCATCCCTGTGATGACACATACATACCAATTCAACTTCACATTAATCACAGTAGGCAGACCATCTATCAGTGCAATGTGACAACTATTCTCCACTCCTACTCCTCCTGTCTCTCTCTCTCTCTCTTAAAAAAAATCTTTGGATGTTCTGAAGAAGAAGCAAAAAATCTCATTTATTGAACATTAGCTTTTCAACATACATCATAGCTTGCTCTCCTCAATGAGTTTGATTTCTAACAGAATGATTAGAAAACTTCTGCAATAATATAATATACTTGCAGCTCAAATACCAAACCTGTTCTGAGCAAAAAAAGCCTATAAAAAAAATAATTATGAGTATCCGTAACATTTGATCCTGGCTAACTCTAAAGCAAACATTAGTTTTAAGCCTCTGTGTAGTCCATTGAATTTAGCGAATCCAGTGGAAGTCTAGAAGATTAGTCAGACTCTTACCAGGGCTAGCAAATGTGTAACTCCGGATCCTGTGGATGCCATTGAGGAATATGTTACAGAAAGGTAATGGAAAATAAAAGGTGGGAGTACACAATAGGAAACTTTGCAAAAGAATAGGTCATGTGATACAGCTCCTTTCAAGAACTACCTGAAAGGCATGTCAACACTGTGGAAGAAAAAAAAAAGGCAATTTCCTAACATACTGTTGCTTTCATTTTGATTACTCTGTTTTTAAGTAGCAATACTATCTCTGCATGTCTGTCACCTAGTACTTCTTCAAGTTACAGGATTTTCCATTTATTATAAAATAAGACAGTGAGATTTTTTTTGCATATCTTAAGATCCCTAAGCAAATCCCTATGAGATACCATAACTGGGAAGCTCTTTATGTTTGTTCTGATTGGCACAACATTTGGAAAAGTTAGTATTGCTTTTCCAATTTTTACAAATGTAATAGCAAGTTTAAATGAACAATCACTATTCCCCTTCCATACTAAAATCAACACAAAAATACACCAGTCATTTCCTAAATGCATGTTTTTACGAGTTCTTCCTTCACCTGAACCATAAATCAGTGACAAGTAACTCCTCACAGTGTGTCCTGAAAAGAGGCAGTGAAGGAAGTACCTACATTATGCAAGACGCAGAAGAAGTCTTATCAAAAGCTTTTATTTAAAAGCAATCCAAGAAAATGAATGCCAGTTTTTTAACTTTTATTCAAATCAAAGTAGAAAACCCCATTAGAAATGCCTGTACAACCACTATTGGCTAACAAGTCCAAAAAAGTCCACATGCACATTGCAACTTGGGTCTAGTACAGGACAAACAGCTTCTCTAATGCTGTAGCACTTCAGAGTCATTGTAATAGGCCTTAAGCCCTACAGAACAAGCTTTGACTAAGCTATCAGCACAGGTTTAATGCTGCAATGCTATAAAAGATGCCTTCTTCAAAAACAAAAACCCCAGTAAAATACAAATTCCAATGCTAAAAGTACGTAAAGAGAGATATGGACTGTGCTTCCTAGAAACTTCCCGAAGCAAAGACTTCTATCCCAGAACAAAGGTAAAGAAAAATCAAGGAAATACTGGCAGTTCATACCCACAGGTGTCCAAGTTTTAGATTGAATTATCCTTCAATGCTGACAGTTCCCTCCATGCCTATTTAGGCCCAAGCAACTCTTGCTATAGGATTAAGTTGCAAAACTCCCAAAACCATGAAGTCTATGGCAATTCTAGGTTTCGACTTTACAAAGGCAGTATTTAATACCTGTGGCCAACAGTGCGTTGGACTTGAGTGGAGAGAAGCTGTACTAACATAATTGCTAATAAACCACTTTGTAATTTGAGAGTGAATATTTGACAATAGGATTGATACGTGTCCCTTGATCTCAATTTTAGCATCATTTAGTGATACCATCTCTTTATACATTCTGAACTTCAATAACAGTGTTACATAAACTAAAAAGGTTTTCAAATTCCCACCCTTTAAATAGGGGAAAAAAACCCAAACCATCAAAGAGTTCTTACGAGGAGATAAAACTAGTACTGTATTTTTTTTATCAGTGAATTTAATCTGTATGTTTAGACACACTGGAATTATATAGGATGCCAAGAACTGATGGAGTAGAGGGGGAGGGGAGATGGGTGAGAGGAGAAAGGGGGATGAGGAGAGGTTTTAGCTCCAGTAAGAAACTTGTGTACCTGCCTGATAAACACAGCCAAACCTCTTTATGTATCCTATTTATCTTCAAATCTATTTATGTCACACAAGAGAACATATGAGCATAGCAGCTGTTACTATAGCAATGAAACTGGAAATTTTGAGAACACTAAAACCCACCCCTGAAGGATCCTCAGTTTAGCAGAGAGATGGTTTAGAGAACAGTGCACCCGTATCTCACTTCTAGGATCTGTTCAAAGTCTTCGGTTACAGAGGCATTAAATCAGCTGGAACAGCCGATTCCCCGAAGAGCACTCGGAGCCAAATAACCGCTACCTATTACTCGGCACAACTTGGTACACCGGGAGTTGCTGCTAAGTAACCTCAAACTTGTCAAATACCCCAGGAAGCGCCTGTAAATCCGGGGGAAAGCGATTCTCTGCAAAAAGCTCACAGTTTCTGATCGCGGCAGAGAAGGCATTCACCATAGTAACATACTCCCCCCCACCTCCCCGATCCGTGGGTAAGAGCAGGGAGCTCTGCGCCCAGCGCTGCCAGCCCCGCACCCTCCCGACACGGCGCGCACCTGCCCGGCACCGGGAGAAGTAACGCACTTTGCTGAAGAAGCAGGCGGGCGGCCCGCCGCTCCCACTCACCGGAACGGCAACCACGATCCCCCCAAACCGGCTCGGTCAAACGCCCCCCGCTCCTTCCCCTTGCCGGCCCGCAGCCCCGTCGCCCGGTCCCGGGAGGCGCGGCGGCTGGCGGGGCGCTGCCGCCCGGGGCCGGCGGGGCCGCGTTGCCCCTCCCTCGCCCCCCGCCACCTGTCCCCCTCCGCGGCCGCGGCGGCACCGCGCGTCCCCCCCCCCCTCCCCGCTGCCGCGGACCCTGGGCGCTGCCGACCGCGATTTACCTGCGAGGGAGCCGGGTCTCTGCAGGGTGGCGGTGGCGTACAGCTCCTGGGAGTGCTTGCTGTACTGATCGGCAGCGTGAACCAGCCGCTTGGTAGGCGACAGGGTGGCGTAAGTGCCGATGGTGGAGCTTAACTGGTGGATAGGAGAGGAGGAAATGTTAGACTGGACGGTGGGCGGGGAGGTCACTCGGATGGGGGACGGCGACAGTCCCGCCGAGGAGACGACGATGTTGATGGGCGAGCTGGTGCTGTAGGACTTGGCCAGGCGGCTGGGGGACTGCTTCGGGGAGGAGAGGCGCTGCGCGGTGGCGTAGGCGGCGCCCTCGGCGGCGGAGCCGGCCCGCGGCAGCTTGGTGGGGGAGCCGCCGGGCTGGGCGGGCAGCGGGGAGCTCACCCGCTGCGCCGGCAGCGTGGAGCTGGCGTAGTAGAGCGCGGCGGCGTGCTGGGGCTCGGGCAGGTGGAAGGCGCTGCCGTGGCTGGGCGCGAAGGGCTCCCGCGGCTGCGGGGCGGCGGGCGGCGGCGGCGGCTCCGGGCCGCCCGGGTGGGCGCCGCGGCCCCCCGGGCCCTGCTGCGGGAAGGAAAGGCAGAGGCGTCAGCGGGGGGGGGGGGGGGGGGCGGCGGCGGGGGTCGTCCGGCTCCCCCGGGCTGCTCGGGGCGGGGCGAGGGGGCTCGCTCGCCGCCCCCCCCCCCCAGCCGCACGCAGCCCCCTGTTTGACCTTAAACCAGGCCGGCACCCAGCGCCCGGGGGATTAAGGGACGCGTTAATCTGCTAAAGCATTTCCAGCCTTTGAGGGAAAACCGGCCGCCGGCTGCGGCCGAGCGGCGTCTGAACTCCTCCGCACGGCTGCGGCGGGCACACGCCGCCCCGGGGTCTCTGGCTCCGAAATGCGTTGGCGTACCTGCCCTTAACCAGGCGTAGGGCAGCCCGAGTTCGAGTAACTGGGTAAATACGCCTTCCCCCCGCCCGCGCCCGCACTGTCGTCCCGCGTACATCAGAAAGGAGCAGCTGAGGCCACCGGGAAGGGCTCCAGTCGGGGCTCGTCGCCCACAGAGGAGCAGCCCGGTGCCCGTACGAGGAGCGGCACCGCGCAGGACACCCCCCCACCCCCCCGGCGGCAGAACCGCGGCGCTCGCCTCAGCGCCGGCCGGGCCCGGGGCAGCCTCGCGCGGGTCGTGTCCCGCCGCCGGCAGGGCGGGCGGCCGCCTCGCGCCTCCGTAGGCGTTGCGAAGGGGCGGGAGGGCGCGGCGGGAGCTGCCGGCGCGGGGCTCCCCTGGGGCTCGGTGATTGCGGGACTGGGCCGGGGGCGGCCGACGCTCCTCGGCAGGTGCTGCCTGTTGGAGACTCCAGCGACGTGCCCGAGCCGCTTCTGGGGCAGCGGAGCGTGGAGCTCGCCCTGGGGCGCGGGCTGCCTCCCCGTTTTACCGAGGATCCCGGGCTCAGGAGATCTCGGTGAATCTGGTGATAACTGAATCCTCCGACACCTGCGCCCCGCGGTGAGCGAGAGCCCGGCGCGCCGCTGGAAGACGCGCTATCCTTTCGGATACGTTATATTATTTTTTTTTCCTGGTTATGCAGGAGATTTATTTGAAACCTGAGGGAGCGCTCCGGCTCCCGGGAGCTGGCGGTGCAGCTTGGTCCGTCTGACCAGTGCTTCGCCGAAATACACACACACACCCCTCAGCCACTGATTTCCTTAGCAAGAAAAGCCTTTAAAATGCGAATAATGAGTTTTGTGACCCGATTCAAAGCGGTGTGCTGAGTGCCAACAGCGGCGTTGTTTCACATTTAAATAGCGACGTGGGTTTTTAGTAGCCTCCTACATGAAAAAAAGAAGTAAACAAAAAGCACCATGTTCCCGGTGTGAAACGATTTACTTTCACTAGGATACCCAATAAAGGATTTGGTTGGGAACAAGATAAAACAACTAATCAGAGCAAAGAATAAATGAGGTTCAAAATGCATGAAATACACTTCTTCCTATGTTGGCCCATAGCAATTTTTCTGTCCTTTTTTTTTTTTTTTTTACTTTTTGAGCTCTGCCCCTCAAATGCTTTGCATCTGAGGGAAGAATATGTGTTTTTCTAGGCATGGACAAGATGCAAGGCTCTGAAAGAGCTGCTCCTGGTGCTTTGCTCCCAGTTAGTAGCATGGAAGCTACCAGCACTCCCAGCATTCAGGTGTCTCCAGGGAGCACTGCCCGACCCAACCCTCTGTGGCTTCGGGAGGTTTTGTGCCTGAAGAGCAATGGCCTTATAGGTAAATGTAATGTAAACTGTTCCCTCCAGCTATTCTGCATGCTAGGTTCTGGGTGGACAAGAGGATAAGAGCTGTAAGTAGCTAGCTTGGTGTTGAGTTGGACTGTCCTGATAGCGACTGTGAGTTACAAACACCACGGCATCAAGTACAAGCCTTGAAATTTTCACAAACAGCCAAAATGTTCAAGGTCCTCATCTGAAAGACTCCTAACAAAAACCAGGAAGGCAAACTCTGGGAACATCAATGAACTTTTCAAAGCTACTTTCATGCTGAGCTACTTACCGTCTCTGCTTTAAACTGGAAAGAAGGGCTAATCTGCAACTGACTGTCCAATAATGCGTTTGAAGGGAGTAGAGTTTTCATTTTTCCAGGTTTAAACTGTATGGTAACACTTATAAAAGAAAAACAGGCTGGCAAGATTTAAGACAACATGGACAGAGCAAGTTTTGCCCAGCTATGTCATCAATTGATATTTGTTAATAAATTTTTCTTTTTGGACTGTCAAGTGGCATAATAGCATACTTTGTAATATTCAACATTGTTCCAAAATAGTCTTCTGTAATGTTACCAGTGTCTTCAGCAACACACTGCTAATGCACTGGTAACTTAGGCAGTTTGTCATTAATCATAAGGGTTTTAGGCAAGCACTGTCTTCATGTATACAAAATTTCGTTTTCTCATCTATTTCTACACTGGTTTATGTGTCAAGGATTTAGAGTAATTACTTTTAAGTAAACCAGTATTATCCCATATTCCTAATAAATCTCTATAAAGCTACAGGCATTCTGCAAGTACTAATTAAAAAAACAAGTAAGTCCCACTTCACAATTGGCTGTTATAGGGAAGAAGGTGTAGTGGTGGGACACAAGAATTAAATAATTAATAATGCAGCATACAGCACTTCTTAAAAAGCTAAGCATTTGCTCTGTGTGAAGGAGAGAACTTTTGGATGAACAGATTGCAATGAAAACATTAGCATGCCATATTTTCTAGGATGTGACTAATCTCAGACCTGTCTTAAATTTACTGTGAGGTTCTTAAGGTTTTTCAAAGAGCCAAGTATGCAATCACATTCTCCACTTAAGCTTTCAGAGGCAAAATGCATTTTAGTTTCCCCCTCTGTTTCTCCTGTCTGTTGTTTAAGAGAACCATACAGACATGTCACTGTTCATCCTCCAATGTGATGTTATACTTCACACGGAAGAATGAAATACAACGGTATTTCCCCCTTATTTTATCATTTATCCATTATTGTTGTCAACCTGATAGTGAAACTGTGTTTAAACTAATAAATTGAGATCAAATTTTCTTCCCAGTTGTTATATCCTTCTGTATCTATCGATTTCGTAGTTGTGAATAAAAGCTACAACCCTATAAATACCTGTTCTAAGACTAAGAGATTTAATTTTTTGGTATCCCAAAGAAAAGAAGACTGATTTGCTTATTTGGATTCAATAAATCAGTTCTGTTATATATCCTGTTTAACAGCAGAAATGTGTGAAAAAAACACGAGAACATTAATATAGTTATGAAAATACTTTTTTCTCATTTAATCTTTAATTCCTTACTGTATAGACAAAATGAGATCTGCACAATCTGCAGAGCTCTATACAGAAAATTACTGAGGGTGTCCAGTTAGGTTATGGTAGACTATAGAACAATGTAACTGTTGCTTGCTTGCTATAATTCATGCATTTAATGCACTACATTTCAGGACATCAGCATTTTTGGGGTGTTTTGTTTTGGTTTGTTTGTTGGTTGTTTTTTTTTTTAATAATTCCATTTGAAAATTTAAATCAGAACTTTAACCGAAAAAGATTAAATATAAGACTGCAATACAAGATTTCTTTTTTATGAAGTGGAATTGTGAGGGGCAAATAACTATTGAATTATTTATTCTGCCAGATGTTTTTCATGGATAAGGAATTATAAAATCCTTGATGGCTAGAGAGCTTAAGCAAAACTTTGGGGTCAGCTGCTAATTACTGAAACATCAGCACACTGATTATTGGAGATCGCTCCAAGAGGGAAAAAACTCTGAGTAAGACCAGCAAAACCAGAATAGAAAACGCCTCAGAGAACAACAAGATGACCATTGTGAATATATTAGCAGGTGCAGTAGATCTATTTGACATATCTAAAATCCCTTCAAACTATTTTCTTTTTAGGAATGCCAAAACGTAACAGCAAAACCTGGTACGTTCTGTACATCTATGCTTCATAATTCACAGGTGCTAAGGAACTGACCTGTCAGTGCAACTGCCTGAGCCTTAGAAACAGAACTAAGAACAGAAAAAGCTTCATAGTAATTTCCTGGGAATGAGATAATCATAGAATTTCCAGGAAATGGTGGAAAATTTGGATCATGATACCAGTTACCCTTAAGAAATGACAACTTCCCCTCAAGAACCTGTCTACTCCTCTGACAGCTAATAGAAAAACTGAAAAGTCGTGATAAATTTGAGTAAATCTGCATGCCCATCTTAGGTCTGGATGAACTTGTATTCACAAGCGTTTTTAGTTTAGCATTAAATGCCAGCACCAGTTTTCCGTACATTTTGCTCTCTGGAACTTTCAGGGATCACTTGGCCCTTGAATTCTGAAACAGGGTCTCTGATGAGTATGATGCAGTACACTGTTGCCTGTAAGAAGACCCTTTCTCTTGATTCGAGTGAGGATTTTCCAATTGGATGCTGAAGTGGTGCAGAAGCCATCCCTCCAGGCTGCTTTGGCTTCTTGCATATTGGTGAGTGTTAGGCAGCAGACTTGATCATCCTTACTAGGGTTTTTAAGAGACATGGGTGGTTAGGCAGCAGACTTGATCATCCTTGGCAGAGTTCTAGAGAGACACAGGTGGCCTTTTAAGGGTCCAGCTCTGTTTCACAATCTCAGTGATGCTCTGTGCTCTTTCAGTGACTGCAAGACTCGCCAGCCAATTGAGAGCTATTTTTTTTCTGTCAGCTCAAAAGACCATACGGCTTCACTCAAAGTATGACTCTGCTCTGGTTCTGATGCCTCTATCAATACTCTTCTACAGAGGGCAGAAGAGCATATGGAAAATGCTTAACAGTCTCCAGCCTTCAGGATGCAGACTTCAGTCCTTGGGGAGCACCTGTGGGTGGGTCTTTCTTCTGCAGGACTGCTTTGCTGTCATTTTTAAGTTCCTGACCTAACTAGGAAGATGCTGCCCTATGCTCAAATGCAATTATATAACAGATGCCAGACTATACGACTGGATCCCTCAAATGTGGCTTATTCCATCTCTTTCTCCTGATTTTATCACAAAGGTAATGGCTATACTGTGTTTGCAAAATCCAGCTCAATGCTATTAGGAAAACTTGTCAGCATACCTGACCCTAATCTAAATGGTCATATGTATAGATGAAGGTAGGTACCACCATCATAGTCTACATGTATGCACAGAATTGTGAGAGATCCTTTCACAGTGTTCAGAGATGGTCAGTCTCTGATTTTAAAGCAGCAATGAAAGCTGCAATCATTACCTATTGTAGCATCAAACCAGCATTATGCAGATCAGTTCCTCACTACCGTAGGTGTTATACTAGTGAATTGTTCTCTGTGAGTATCTTTGTAAAAGTAACGTGTCTTAAGATTTCATCTGCTTCCTTTAATGACAGAAAGATTCTCATGTTCATATTTGGAATCCAGTTTTAAAAACATCATCATTGGCCATGTCCTACCAGAAGTGAGGTAGGTTAGCCTATCACCCTTGTGGCACAGGTGACTGATGGTGAGAGGAGCCATGAGTTTAACTGAAAATGCCAGTATACAGTTTTTGCTTGACAACTGAATACTTTCTGGTACTCATTTGCTAATGTTCTAAATAGGGCTAGTGAGGTGTGGTGGTCTGATGAACGACAAACTCATGACTTGTTTATAGGAAAAAGGAGACAAGTTAGAAAATTAACTGTTAAAGGATTTTTAAAGACTTTTAAAAATTATTATTACCTTTATTTTCCATCTGCTTTTTATTTTTAAGGGTTTTCAAATTCTCTGCCAGCTTGTTCAGTCCAGAAACTTCAGGAGCATAGGGTAATACACAGCAGGGGTTTACCGCTGTTGCTACCTCAGCCTCTGAAAAGACTGCAGCATCACCAGAAGCTATAAAAGTCCTCATACAGAAATGTAAACTACTTTCACTTCCTTTCCGCTCCCCTTGCAAATAATTGACAGTACATGTGGAAACCACTATTAGTAGTACATGCTATGCATCTTATTCTTATGATAGCTACAATGTAAGCTGACCATTCTCAAGGTGACAGTAAACCAAATCAATCATTGTCAAAATAGAAGATTCACTTCTGAGCAACTATCTACAAAATCTGCTACTTTTTGTAGTAAGAGCCACTACTGACTCTTCACAACTAACCTTAATCAATTAATACAGGATATATCAGGATCTGGACACCAAGAAGCTGTTTTCAGTGAGGAAACAGAGTAATTCCCAGAGGAGCAGTTGTTACGAAGAAATCCTATTCCAGTAGCATTTAGAAGATAAAAGTTTCATGTTCTCAAGTACTCAAAGCAGTGGAAAAACTCTATGATCTATAATGAAGCCCTCCAAACTGACAAAAATGTTAGATTGCACTTCGCAGCACTATACAGGAAGCCCCAAGACTAATTAGTTTCTCTTTTTTATACAATTGCTTTTTCAGAAATTGCTCTTGCTGCCACAGCTGGCCTTGGGACTATTTACATGTTTTTTCCACCCATTTGGGCTATCATTCATGTTCAGAGACAGCTATATTCCTTGCACAGAAATACCAAAGAAAATTATCACAATCTGAGCATTTTTGACTCCTGAGGCTTATTTTAATTATAATAGGGATTGCAAAACAATTCTGAAGATTGACTTTTTTCTCCTTAATTGTGGGCTCAGCAATGGTCATATTCCAAACTTTTTAATTTTAAGTTTTGACTCTTCCTCTTCTTGCTTACCTCTTTTAAAACCTCCTTTATATGCATTTTATGGTATCAATTCATAGTTTACATGGTAATTTGTTAATATTTTCAAGATGTATTTTAATTGAACTGAAGCTGTCAAGCATCCTTTGCAGGATGGTGGTGTGAAAAATTATTATGTTCAATGAGTTCTTTCCTGCAGGAACATCTACCATACAATCTGGAGGCACATAGGAAGAAAACCTATCTTCTGCCCTCTCATACCAAGAGAAAAAAAAAAGGAGAGGAAAGGTTGGCTTACTAACTTACTAGTTACCTTTCTGAAGGTAACCAGTTCTCTGCAGTAGATGGGTAGATGGTTCATGAGAGCTCTTCAGATCTAAGCAATGGCTTTTCAGTGTGATCTCAATGAAAGAAATCTAATCATTATTTTTCCCCTTTCCATAAATTCATCATTTTCTGTCAATGAGTATGAAAAAAATTATATTGAATATCACTACATCTAATCCCTAGACAATTGCACACTTTCCCTTCCTGACTTTTTTTGTTGTTGTTCTTTCTCCTTCACCTCTCATTTCTTCTTTGTTTTTGTTTCTGTTGCTGTCATAACCTGTTCCTTTTCTTCCATCATATCACTTTTTCTAGCCTCCTTGAAGAATGCATCACACCCTTTCAGGCTAACACTGAGGGTATGATGCTCTTCACAAAGCGCAAATCTGCCCAGGCTTCAACTGCCTATTATAGCCTCCTTTTTCTTTCTAGAAATCTGGAACCCTGCTCTCCTGCTTGCTTCAATCCCAAAGAACATCAGGGAAGTCCTCTTTGGTAAACACAGAAAAACCCTGAGGACTTACCTCTATGCAGGCTCATTTTAAAGCCTTTATAGAAGAAAAACTGATACCTATCCAATTTTAAATGAAATTTAACTGTGCTTTATTTCATTTTTCTGTCTTAGAGGATAGGGAGCTTTTCTGAGCAACCTGAGAGGACAGAATATTGTATGTCTCTCAGTATCCCACAGACTGTGCAATGACTATATAACACTTGAAATCTCTTAGCAATTTAAGGCTTTGAAATTTAAATACTGCTTAGTTCTACAGAATCCTGAATTACAAAGTGTCCCAGTGTCACGCTGAGATGGACTGCTTTGCTGGGGCAGTTAACATCTAAACAGAGAAAATAACCTGAGCTGACCAACAAAACCCAGTCAAGACTTTGATTATGTACAGAAGAGTGAACTCTTCTAGAAATTTTTGTCTAAACTGAAGCTTAAACATCCCAGTGAGAGGCTTTGATGTCACACTGAAAAGGACAGAAGGTGAGAGGGTTACGTGTCAGAGCCGGGAGGAATCATTTAGACAGGAAGACGGATTTACAAAGCTTTAAAGAGCATCTGAAACAATCTTTCAAAATGTTTGAAATGTACAGGTGGCTGTCTGATAAGTTGCTTGTCTTGCAATATAGAGGGAAAAAAAGGCCAAAAATTATTCTTACACTCTTACACTTGGGATTAGGCCATGGCACCAGGCGATGCATGGTATCCCAAGCAGGTTTTGCATCTGGTGTCAGTCTGACTTTGGTTTTGTTTGCTGGCACTTCACTGCTTTCAGTTATACCTGATGCCAACGAAGAGAGATTCTAAACCTTAGTTACAGTTCCTAGTCAGTGCACTTACAGAAATTTTCGTCCTTAAATGCCTAAGCATGTTGTCACCAAAATATATATACAAATGAGTAGTACAACTAGCATGTAAATCTCCTTTTTATGTCACCAAAATATATATACAAGTAAGTAACTACAACTAGCATGTACATCTCCTTTTTAATCAGGATTATTTTGTTACCGTGCAAGTCAACATACTTTAGATTTACAAAAATCAAGGTGGCAGCTCCCCTCTGCTGCAGATGCACTGAACGAGACAGAGAGTAAGGCAGACATTCACGTGCGGGCAGGCACCTAACAGGTCTGTTTCCTGGGAGCCACCCCACATGATTTCAAGTGTGAGAGACCCGTGCTGCTCAGAACACGTACCTGGCTGTAGCTCTGGATGGCACCTCTGGCCTGACTGCTGCGGGCTGGGAGCTGGGCAGCCGCTGTTTCGCCCAGGGCGAGGGTCTGGTTGCTGTGGTAGCTGGCTGAGTACTGGAAGGACCCTTCAGGTTTGGAATTGAGCTGGAGTGCACTCTGCGAAAGGAGGCTGGGTCCTGTGGGGACAGGATTTGAGGGCAGTCAGAAAGTCTCAGTGAAAGAGCATACCTGTATTATCTGTAGAGTGAGCCTTGAAATTATCAGATGTATGTGCTTTCAACTTTTCACAGTTTGGCTTTCCAGTAATAAAAATCACATACATTAAATTATTTCTTTAGCACTCAGTCATCATTATTATTGTATTCAAGCTACAGACTACATTGATTTCTTTGCAAAAAATGTATGGTTTTGACTGGTGAAGAATTTGTAAGCCTAAACAAAGCCAACCATACTATTTGATAAAATCTTGGTTTTCAGCTCAGAATACTTGATGAGTTTTCTTTTCTAAGGATAAGCCTTGTTTATTTCGCTTAATTATATCCAGTTGTTCTGCATGGTAAATGCTAACTTGTCCCTCCCTGGGCCCCCAGCACATTAGCTCTATTGATTACTGCCACTTTGTCCTGTACACACCATGATGTAATACTTCAGTGCGTGTAGGGATGGATGCCAGCCCTTAAAATATTAATAGCTTCTCTCATCATGTAGGACTCACCCTGAACTCAGTGAATCTTGGATGCCTGTTTTGTCAGCTGATCTTATCTTCCCCATCCCAGCACTCACCGTCAGGAAAGCAAAATGTGGGCAGCGAGCTTAAATTGGGGCTGGCAGACTGAAGTGCATATCAAGAGCATGAACAGTGACACTTTCCACAGTTACGAAGTTGTTCTTTGAAACCAAAACATGTTATAATATTAATTAGGTTCATGTACAAGTGATTTAGCTTATCATGTGTCCATAGCAAATTCCCCAATTTTTGACACAAGAGTAATTATCAGACAGGGACAGGCTCTTCCTACACTACATTGTCATGTGGTTTAGACATGACCTCCCATAACCACTTTTAATGGTGAACTCATTCTATCTCCACACACAAAGAGCTACATTAAAGAATGCCCACCTAATCCTTCCCTATGCCTTCATCAATTTTAGTCTCTTTTAATTTTCAGTAAACTAGCTTACTCTTCCATGGCGTCTGGGCCCAGCAAGCAAAATACAAGACTAGAGGGTTATGCTTTGGCCATTGAATGAATTACAAAGAAGTCTACCTTCAACCCAACAGCTATTATCTACAGCATATTCAGGAGCTTCATGGGGATGATAGGTTCCTCTTCTGGTTAGCACTAACAAGCTCATGAAAGCATAGAAGGTGACACAAGCCTTATGTGACGTGAAATGACTGCGTTGATTTTGCTCCCACAGAGCATGTGAAAAGTTCAGTTTTAAAAAGACTCACAATAGCAAAACTCCAATTTATTTCTTCAGAATAACTCCCAGTACATTCCTGATACAAAGGCCAAATGTTATGACCTTTAAGTCTTTGCTACGAGGATGTATAGCTGCTCCAAAAAAATTTCCACTTGAAAATGTGCAAACAACCCCACCTCCATATTAACATGGAGAATATTTTTTCCCCTAGCCTGTTTCTCAGAAATGGTAGAATCTTTATAACTGGTATTTTCCAAAAAACAACCTGAACTGTTCATATTACAAACAAACTTTGTAGGCTGTTGTCGTGGCTTAACCCTGGCCAGCTACTAAGCCCCATGCAGCCGCTCGCTCACTCCCCCCACAGCGGGATGGGGGAGAGGATTGGAAAAGTAAAAGTTAGAAAACTCATGGGTTGGGATAAAGACAGTTTAATAGGTAAAGCAAAAGCTGCACACGCAAGCAAAGCAAAGCAAGGAATTCATTCCCCACTTCCCATGGGCAGGCAGGTGTTCGGCCATCCCCAGGACAGCAGGGCTCCAGCACATGTAACGGTTACTCAGGAAGACGGCCATATGCCATATGCCGAATGTCACCTCCCTTCCTTCTTCTTCCCCCAGCTTATACATACTCAGCATGACATCGCATGGTATGGAATATCCCTTTGGATAGCTGGGGTCACCTGTCCCGGCTGTGTCCCCTCCCCATATCCCGTTCCCCTCCAGCCCTCTCGCTGGCAGGGCCCGAGGAACTGAAAAGTCCTTGATTTAGTATAAACATCACCCAGCAACAACCAAAACCATCAGTGTGCTACCAAGGCTGTTCTCACACCAAATCTAAACCACAGCACTGCACCAGCTAAGAAGAAAAAAATTAACTGTATCCCAGCTGAAACCAGGACGGCTATGTAAAGTGGAAGTGTTTGCATCTAAATGCAGACTGGAATTATGACACTATTTTACATATCAACACAATATATACTGCAAAGTCAATTGCATTCATCAGAATATTCCAGGTATAGGACAAATCTAGAAAGTAATTTCTGGTCCCTGCATTTTCCGTACAAGTACAGAAGGAAGCAGGGCTCTAGGTATGCTGTGAGGTTATTAAAAACCTATCACATGCATAGGACAGCTGAACTTAATCCTGCATGGGTGCTTGTCTTAAATCCAACATTTGGTAGCTTTTCGTTCCCTGACTGAAAATAGGGTTTACTAAGCATTTTCCCATTTCAGTGCTTTTTTTTGCAAATTTTGTTCTTTAATGAAAGAAATATTTTCACAGGTTTTTTTTTTTTTTTTTAAAGAGCATGAAGAATATACAGGCTTAGTTTTAAAATATATCTGTAGACTTTATTTAATATTTTGGATTTTTAATTTTCACTGAAAATTTGCCTGTGATCAAGTGACATGATTAAGTTCAGAAAAATCACAAAAGCATAACTTTCCCAGGAGGGGCAAAAGTTGCAGCAAGAAAGCAATTTTTGTGCATGAAGGTGTTTGTACTCATTCTGAAAGTAATTATGCCGTGACATTTCTAAAGCTTAAATAATGATTAAACTATCACATGCTAGTAACTCAATATGTTTCAATTTTCATTGCATCTGGCTTTCAAGTGTTCCTTTCATATTACTATGGCTCACTAGGGGATTTACATAGCCAGCTATAATCACATACATGGGTTCTCTGCACCATTTAGCCTAAACACTTCCATGCACTTTAAGAAACTTATCCAAACCATTAAAAAAAAAAAAAAAAAAAAAAAAAGAGTAGAAAGTTTGGAGCACATGGTTTTAAATTTATTAACTATTGTATAGCAGTTTTTATTTTGTACCTTAACAAGTAGTAACGATCAATTAAAACATATACATTTCAATAAAGTAATTACACCGTCATTTGAGAGAGACGGCCAGATATTTAAATTTTAAATAATCCCACATTTCTCAAGCAAACCTAGAATGCAGTTGTGGCTGCTTGCCTGTAAATAGTAACTCCGTCTAAACCAAGCATACAAATGCCATGAAACATTTGAGATCAATCAGCATGATCTTGAAAAAACTCAAGTTTGTTTTTCAGGATTTAGGGACTACAAGCAGTCCCATCTTGTTTGATATGGAAAAGATGGATCACTTTTCTCATTAACATTTTTGAGATTTCAATGTGAAGGCAAAATCAAACCTTCTGAAGACCCCTCAGCTCACCCAGAAGAGAACAAAGTGGTTTGTTTATGTACTTCTATATGCTGATAGCTCTTGACAACAAACTACTTGTTTTTCCTGGCAAAAATTTAAACTCTGCTGTGTTGGTATAAGAAAATGGTTGTGCAAATATTTTTCATTTGTTTTCAGAGAATTTAAGGCAGCTAGAAACTCTGTTTTCAGTTAGGCACTGCAAATCACTAGCTGACTGCTAGAACAATTCAGTCTTATTTGTTCCCTTAATGCTACATAATTAACTACCAATCTCCAATTTAAAATAAGCTTAAGAACAAACACTACCAGCTTCACAAGGGTTAATTTAGCAGATCCCAAGGATCTGTAGTATTGCTTTAAAAATTCATACTAAATTTTACTTCTCTTTGGGGCTATGGGGAAGATATAACTACCTGTTTTCCCCTATGTTTTTTCATCATCACATAAAAAAAATAACACCTATTTTCTTTGTGAAAGAATGTTAGTGTTGGAATATTCATACTGGATAGTACCAAATTTTCACTGCTTCAGTCAGTGCCACTTTCTTCCTATATTAAAATACTAGCAGATATTTGTGCAAATTCAGGAAGCTAAGTCAGAGCCATCAGACTGCAAGAGATGCCACAGTGGACTAACTTCAAAAGATGGAGCAAGGTATTGTACTTAACTCTTCCATTTGTCTCCAGTTTGGACTGCAGACAATACCTTCCTCTTCCTCTCAACCCCAGGCTGGTGAAAGTCTCCCTGTCTTCCTCCCCCTGGCTGCTGTAACCTGGCTCAGTAAGGAGCTCAGGGTGTGCTTCTTGCTTGGGGGACAGCCATGGTGCGCTTAGGCTGGGGAAAGCTGCTGGAACATGGAGAAGATCAGGCAAGAAGAGAATGAAGAACATGCTTACATCAGGGAGCCACCCCACAACGAAACCTCAGAGGTGATGGGAGAGCACAGGACTTTCCTGGGAACCAGAGAATGGAAACAGGTGTTCCCTTTATGGTTTGCCATGCCTGCCAGCACCTGTGTCTGCAGAGACAAAAGCAGTCACCTGTTCAGACAGTATGGGGAGGGGGCAGGCTGTGAAGCTCTTTTAATTAATTACCCACCCCTCTTACTGGCAGTTACATTGACTACTATATGGCTACTATTTTTGTTTCAAAAACCTAATAGTTTAAGTTATCTGGAGCACCTGAGGGTACCTGGCACACTTACTTCAAGCAAAGCAGGGAAGACAAGCAGATGCAGTGCAGGACTTGGCCCTGCTCTGAGTCCTACCACTGGAGAGAGCAGCACTGAAGCCCGCACTTGCTACCTTCCTGGCATGTTGCATTCAACAAAATAAGCATAGCCTGGTGTTACACAGAACAGGCAGATCCATGGCATTTACTATAGTATGGCAAAAAACGTGAACCAGTGAGTTATAGGATCCATCACAAGCCATAGAAGGACAGCTTCCACAGTATCTCTCTGCTTCTGTCAAGAGGGGGGTCAGGGAAGTTGGAGGCTTGGAAGCAAACCCCAGGAGAAGCTGGGTGCTCAGCAGGCTGCTGTGATCCACAGACCCAGGTGCTATGATGCCCAAATTAAGCAGAGACAACATTACATTTAAAAATCGGGGGGGGGGGGGGGGAGAAAAAAAAAAAAAAGAAAAAGACTGATGTGCATCAGCACAGTACTGAATTTTGACTCAATGAATACTCATTAATACTGACTGGAGCTTCAGTAAAAGATGACCAAAAATAGGCATCATCACTGACAGCAGTTGAAAAGCCAGGGGCACTTGGTTAGGAACGAGAGCTGCCAAGTTAGCATGTTTTCGTTTTCTTCCCTTCCCCCAGGGGGTAGGGCCTTGTCTAGTGACCACAAAAGTAGCAAAGCTCACCTGAATTCTATCCCATAGTGGTCATAAGCAGAAGCCTATCTCACATAAGAAACTTGGTAGGAAATTGGGCTCCAAGGAGCTTACCAGGCTCAGAAGTTAAGCAGTCTTCTAAGTGGTGAGAGGCTGGACCTTACACTGATTAGAGATGGAGGGCAAGGAAACACATCCTATTAAATGTTGTTACTTGTAATATTACTGGATCATGAATTAGATTTTTTTTTAAAAAACCAAATAAATGATATAAAGTCTGATAAGATTTAAGTACAATCAGTATTTGTGATATGTATCTTTACCTACAGGGCAGCAAGTTAAGGTAGTAGGAATCTGTGGAATGTCTCCATTACAGACTCAAGAAAACTTTGTATTTTTTCTGTCTTATACTGTCGTGCCGTTGCTGGGTCACAAAGCAAAATAACCAGATGAATGTGGGATTCTTGTAAAGGACTCACAGAAAAAAAACCTGAAGAAATTGTTCCCCATGGGGATATCAATGACAGCCTACCCCTAGCGTCCACCAGCCAAACGTCTGAAAAGTTATTCCTGTTTCCTAATCTTTAGACTGCAGTATCTCAAGGAATACTTCACAAATTGTAGCTTCACAATATGTAACAATTCAAGATGATGCTAATCAATAGTATGGTCAACCTTCAAAACAAACAAAACCAGGCTGAATTATGAAACAGGACTAATATATTACAGAATTTATCATGGAAGAAGTATTAAATAAAATATTATCTGCTAGTTGTTCAATTATAAAATAATTACCATATAATGACAATTTCCACATAATACTATATTATTACAAGATAAGGGCATGATTAATTCAGTATTCAAAATCTGTGCAATAATTACTTCTAATGGGCTAAAATAATTACACTACAAAGTGCAGAAACATATACCTAGTCAGCCCCCATGATGTGACTGCACACTTGTTACTTAGCTTTTCATATGAAGTTCCCAACAGAAATATCATGCAAGTTAAAGGAGAAGTTTGGTTTGTTTGGGTTTTTTCTCTCCTTAAGATTTAAAGTCAGTTAGTTTACCAGGGCACATTTCCTTCTCCAAGTAAGTACTAAAGTGGAGCACTACTACTGTGTTACACATTTCCATTTGGTCAGTCATGTATTGCGATGCCAGTTGTAACTGACAGAGAAAATAGACTAAAATGTTTAGGAACGAACATTTAATTGTCTCCCATACCAATTATAAACAACACTTCACTCACCTTCGATCAATTGACAGAAGTAGTAATGATAAATTGTAGAGTAAGTGTAAATAAAGTGTGTTTAATTAGTGTGATTAATCACTTCACAAATTCTTCAACCTGCTTTGCTCATTTGGGTAACAGTTGAAAGAAAGGACTAGCAAAACTAATTTAATGTCCTTTAAACATTCATTTACCGAGTTAATAGGTTGAGGTGCCTCACATCCCAGTGAGAGGAACCATCTCCAAACTGTTAGTATATGCCTAATTAAGGATTTCAAATACCAAAAAGTCATCACTTACTGTTTCTTCTGCCTCTCACGTCATTTAGTTTGAGCATGAAATATTGATTTCTACCCTATAACCTGGTATTTTCCTTAGTTCATTGAAGTGCGTGTACTCATGGTAAGCAGTTGCTAACTGCTTCTAAAACTCAGTTGTATTTGTTACCCTGTTTTGCAAAAGAAATGGATGATTAAGAGAGTGTAAAAAAAAAAAAAGGATGAGGTCAGAATATCTGCAAAGCGGTCACTCAATTTCTGAGGTTTCAACTGTATTTGGAATGCTGGGGGAATCCTGGAACTATACTGCAAGAATAATAAAACCAGGGATAGCTCTTGATGGTAACCTGCCAGTGTCCTTCCACAGTATTTGACAGTAAAGAAGAGGGAAGGATAGTTAAAAGACAAGGTAGAAGGACCTGTTCCTAGTGATGCTAAATTCTTTGGCATCTGGTACATCCTGTTTTCCAAGTTCTGCTCCCAGAATTCAGCTGCTGGGACCAGTAAAGAAGGAGTAAACTTCCCGTACAAAACAGAAGGGTAAGGAACATTTGTTTGCCTGTTTTAAGACCCTGCATTCCAGTATGGCCTATTTTTGAGGTCATCTGAAACATTCGTTGAAGAAACTCTCCTGCTGAGGTGATTTAGGGTGGTTTTGGGAAGCTGAGTAATGTAAGTGAGGGGAAGGGAAGCCCTGGAAGTACCTCGGGGTGGCATGGAGCAGCCCCCTTGGCACTGAAGTTCAGACATCTCTCCCCTCTTCCCCATTTCCTAGTCTCTGAGGAAGGTGCAAAAAGTGCAGGCAGAAGCAGTGGAGGCGGGGGGCAATTGTGGGGGGAAACACTGGGAACTAGACGAGAGACCTTTGTGGCTATCAAAAAATGATGTTTTCTTAATTACAGGCAGAAAAAGGAAAGACTAAAGAAAGGCAAAACCTAAGATCTGCAGACAAAAATAAATCCTGTCAGCTACAACTGGTCAAACAGATTCCACAGAAAAAGGACGTTCAAGCCAACTGTTAGTCAGATCTCCAACAGAAGATAACAATCAGCTACAATAGAACTAGTAACAAGCCTTGCCCCCATTCTCCCTCCAAATCCAGGACTAGTACTAGAATTGTACTAGGAAAATATTTAAAGATCTGCCTTCTAGGAGATAGTATTAAAGATACCAGTACTTTTATATTACAAGAAAAAATGCCACGGCTACAATGTAACAAAGGTATTTTGTACCCTAGGAATGAAGAATGTTGGGAAAAAAGTGGTTGTTGGGGGGAAGGAAATACTAAAAATTAAGAAATAAGTGATAATAAATTATATGCTAAATCAGAAGCAGCTCCCTTGGTATGAAAAAAACTTATCTCTTTAGATGAGAAGCAGCAATTCTTAAATGAGCACACTGAAAACAAACTTGTTCTAGAAAAAGGGAGAGTAATTTATATGCAATACCATGCTCTACCAGCATTAAGAAGGCTATGTTCTACCTAGAAATACAGAGAAGGGCTTCAGTGTTGCTATAGAACCTATTCTTAGGTACTGGAAAATAGGATTGAGTGCAATGCATTCAGAAATGTAGAATAAGTTCATTTTCATCCAAGAATTCTATAAATTATATATATCTGGAGAAAAGATGCAAAAACTAGGCTGAAACTATTATGTAAGGGAACAATACAAGGATATCCCTTCTAACTCTCTTTCTGACCTAATTATTATTGGAATGAAAGATGAAGAACACTTTATTTCAAGAGTAAGCAAACCGAGAATAGCAAATAGTTTCATTAGGTGCTGATAATATGCTTTTTACACAAAATACAAATTCTGCTGTTATTGTAAGAGATAAACAGAGGTGTTGGCTAGGATTTGAAATAATAAATCACTACTCCAAGGCATAACAAAGAAGCAGAAATGTCCACAAGAAGTTGTAGAAAAACATAAGTCCTGAAGTACATAGAAAAGAGTAAGGCCTGCATCCCAACTGGAAAGTAAATGGTTCTTTTTTGATTACTTATTTTTAATGGTCATATTGAAATCCCAGATTCAGGGCAGGGGGTATAGCACCAATGTCTAATTCAGAGACGATGTCTGACACTACCAGGTTTCCAACTACTGCATAATGCTAATGAAGTGCCTCCAAAGAAGAGGGAACCCTGTGTGATTAAACTAGGACTGCAGAGCGGCAAATGTGATCTCCTCTTAGTGTTCAGTAGAATCATGTTTCAAAACTGGCACACGCAAAATATTGCCCAGTGGTTAAAATTCGCTGACTGTGCACTTCTGAGGGACAGGAAGAAACCCAGAGAGAAATAAGCAGTTCTTCAATAGCTGAGCTTAGTAAGTAAGTATTTAATGCGGAAGGATTTCTTTAGGGATAGATAGCTTTTATGGCAAAAATTTTTAGGCAATGGATTATAAAGATAACGGGATTTCCAGTGAGTTTACATAAAAGTCTTATGGAAGTTTGTAAATGTTGCAAATATGAAATACTATCAGACTCATAGAACAAGTAATGTAGCAAAGCCTAAGAAATCCTGACGTAATCGGCTGTCTTCAGGGTTATTTACTCAGATAGTCAACGTTTTGCTTTCTGTACTGTACCACACATAGCATTAATCCAGATGTTTGTATGAAATGTAATACAGCCAGATCTTCTGTTATAAGTAATTACTTGGTAATGTTTGAGTGTAGGGAAAAAAATCTGGAGTTCCATTACTAATGAGAGAATTACTGACAATTTTAAAGAACAAGACCTAAAGACATGCACTAAGCAACAATAGGTGTATACATACTTAAGCTCTGAATAAATAAGTTGCCCTTACATTCTTTTTTATTTTATTTTTAGTAGAAAAAGCTATCCTAAATTTAGATTAAAAGCAAGGATAACCTACTACTGCAATTTTTAAATGGCCCCAAGATGAAACAACTTCTTTTGTAGAAGATTAAACATATTTTATGAAATCACTTGCTAAACTCTGCAGATATCGAAATCAGATAGTCTCTGAAAGAGGTCATTTACCATTGGCAGTAAGGTTGACATGCTTTATAGGAGCAATATATAAAAACAACGTAGGAACAAGACGGGCAGGCAGCAAGGATAACGACTAAATTACATTTCTGCACTATGGAGGACACAAAGAGGAAAAATAATATCCACTAGGGATATCGAAGAATGATCTGGAGCTCTCTTGGCAGTAAAATTTCTGCTGGCACTTGTTACACCTCCGTGAGAAGCCTCTGCCAACAAAACCTTGCCAGTGGCCTAAGGTAAACATTATGTGAATTACATGAAGAAAATAAATCACTTCTTTCCACAAATGTCACAATTTGCTAATAGTGACCATGTTACTACTGTGAACGTCTGCAGGTGATATGCAGTACTAGGAGGGGCAGAAGTCACAAAACAATTCAGCGTAACAGAAGATTGGTACCTATTAAAAGATCAGGCTATAGAACCACAGGAGAACAGTGCTCGAACTGGGCTTCTGGATGGGATTAGATAAATCTCTGAATGTGACAACAAGAAGAAACTTACACAGAGGAGAAGGCACTGCATGCAGCAACACAGACAGCAAGCCCCAACTCAGAAGGAACTGTCATGATTCCATTTGCGAAACACTGAATTTTGGCATAAATAACTGTTAATTTTTAATTTCCGTTTTCATTATCAGACTCCCATTTTGCAAAGAATAACTACATTTAAAATTAAATGCATGCTTGGATAACTGAAGAAAAAGCCAAGTATATCAAGAACATACTTTGCATGATTTAATCTTAATTTTTTGGAAGTATTTTATATGTTGGAAGACCAACTGTGAATGTCAACTGTTCCTAGTCACCCTCTGTGCCTAGCATAGCCTAAAGCTGGTATTGATAGTATTAAACTAATGTGTTCCCTTTTTATTTCTAGCAAATAAAATCAGATGGTTATAGACATCACACAAACATGACTCATATTGAAGCTGAATGCATTATCAAAAATAAAAAAAAAATCAACAAATCTCTTCTGATAGACCTAAATTAGACTGTTAAAAAAACCCAATAATATTAATGATTTTAAAAAGCACCTACTAGCTTTTGACTGTAAAGCACATAAAACTACTCACAGATATATGGATCTAATACAAAAGTTATTAGTAGATCTACTGTGCTATTATGTTGTTCTATGAACTTGACTTCTAGCACAGAACAGATTTCCTCTTCTTGTGCAAAGTGGAACTCATTTTTTTCCTGACCTTTGACAGGCTTAAATCTTGAATCTTTTCTGTCCACAAATGAAAAAGGCTATCTGGTCTCTGAGGCAAGCCAGTTCAGAACATGAACTTCTGCCACTGCCTCAGAAGTTAATTAATAAGTAAGTCAAAAAGGTCAAAATTATTACAATCTTTTTCATCTGGCAAAAACTCCCCTGCCATAAAACAGAAAGTAGACCCTTTTGTTTCTGCTTTCTCTTTCTGTGTCCACAAACGTGCACTACTCTCAGCTCTCACGTTTTACTCAGAAAATGCATTTCTCTATTTATAAAGCCAGAATGGAAAAACCTGAGGCAACTCCCTACTCTGTGTTATCACAGAAGTCACAAAAATCCTACTTCATTGAGAGCTATGTAAACTGCATGTACCACAAAGGAAATCAAAACCAAACCCATACCTGCCAAAATTTTCTGTTCCACATACATCATTTTACGCAGGCTAACAAGCCAACTACCTCTTTTTCAAGGCTGTATCTACACACTGCTTATGCTCACAAGCTGGCACCGGCAGATCCCAGAATGATGCGGCTCTTGGCTCTTCTAACTGTGCCGAGCACGCGGGTGCTGGCATGCCACTAAGGCATGAGTAGGGTGAGTGGTTTGTCAGTCTGTTGTGAGGATGTGGGTGCATTTGTTTCCTGGCCCATACTACAGACACAATATTTACTGATGTTCTTTTGCGTTGTAGGTTGGGATGCCAAAAGTCTTTCTTTGTTCTGCTCCTACAGATGCTGCCATAAGTCACTGTCATTTTCTAATGAGTTTCAGTAACTGCCTCCTGTGGTAGATGAAGGAACACCTGGTTGCCTGTGCAGGATTTGTGTTTGCCACAGCATTACAAGCTGATCACTACCTCCTTTCCACCTCTGATGCTGCTACTAATTGTTCCTGCTTTCCTGGTCTTGACTCACACCTTTCCGTTTCCCTCCCCTCCATGTATGTTTTACCTGCTGTTACTGCTCCTGTGTTAATTTGACATTCACATTTTGTACTACCAGTACTAAAGCCAGATTGTGAGGTGTTGCTTTCTTTAGGCAAGGATTTTAAGTCAGCTGCAGAGCATAAAATGACACCAGGTACCAAAGTTGGATTCATCTCAGGACAAGTAAGCTCAGAGGTATGACGTAGTATCGCGTTATCAGTATGGAATTTATATATAAAAGTACATTTCATCACATAGACATAACCAGAAATAGAGAAACTCCAAGGAACATGCTGCAGGTGATGGCACATGGAAACAAAAGATCAGCCTACAAGCTGCTGTACGGAAATGGAGGACAATTAGAAATCACATAGCTGTGATGTTGTCACTGTTACCCCTGGACTCCCAACGTGACACACCAATGAGCAATGCGGATTTGCTGGAAGTTACGTAAGCATGTAAAATGTGAGGATAGTAAGGCCACTTTTACACAGAAAACACATTCTGACTTTTTTTTTTTTTGCCTCCAAGGATGACTCATCATCTGTTTTGAGGACAAGACACTGAGGCTTTATTTCATGATGTGTGATAACAGAAAAGATAAAGGAACTGGAAAAATAGAAGATCGAGCTAAAACAAGAAGGGAAACAACAGACATAAGGATATGGTAAGACAGTAATGGGTAGTTTATGGAAAGATGGGACAGCATAAAAAGGTGAGAGAGCACAGGAAAAGAGAGGGCTAGGGAGAGATGCTAAGATGGCATGTCTCTGGCTGGAGATTCCTTCCTGAGGAGAAGAAATTGCAAGAGGCAGCCTGTGGCAGTCCAGGTCCAACAGTAGGGGCACATACTGGACCATCATGTTTTGAACATTACTTCTCCAGTGGCTTTTAGCACTTTCTCCCTGACAAGCCTGTAAATACTCCCAGACACCCTATTGATCTACAGAAGGGCCACAGAAGAGCTGAGGTGATTGAAGTCCTGCACAGGAGGGTGCCACAGCAACCCCTTTGCCACCCCTGAGGAAGCAGAAGCTGCTTCCCTGAGTTGTCGTGGTTCCTTCAGCCTTCACCAGGCCTCCTGCTTGTAAACAACCACACATGAACTTGAAGACAGGCAGCGAACCGAAGCAGAATGAGATCAGCTGGACCCGAGTCACAGTCCCTAACACTCCACTTTCAAAAAGTCATGGTGGACCATGGCTGGTGAAGCAGACACCAAAGCTTGCCAGCAATACCGGTGGTGAGAACCCATATGGTGGCTCCGCTCCTAAGTTTGACTGTTTGCAGTGGTCTCCTGCTGCCTGCATAAGGGAAGAGACTGAAAAGGGAAACTTCACTCATGTTCTTAAAGTGAGAAGACTGATACGGCAGCAACAAAGATGTGCCTGTTCTACCTGGCCTTTACCATCCTGATACCTGTGGTGAGAGCAAAGGTGATGCAGTAATGAATGACAGTGTTTGAGCTACATCTTTTCATCTGATGCTGTTCTCAGGACCTTTGAACTCTGCCTCTGACAGAGGATGAAGACAATGAAGTCCAAGCTCAGAATGCTCAGTGCTGATGGAGCATTTCCTGAGGCAGCACCAGCTGTAAACATTGATGCAGAGCTGCTGGCTGTTGGGTCAGTGCTAGAGCCTGCTTCATATTAACAAATCTTAATGTCTTAGTGGGGTTTAGCAATGAATCTAAAGAAACTCTGCATCGTCAGCTATTTTGTAAAGACATTAATTTCCTGCTGAGGACGGCTCCTCAAAGCAGGTCTTGGTCTTTGTTACCAGCCTGTGGCTATTACAATGTTAAATGACGTGATAATTATTTCATGCTCACACTTAGGGTGATTAGGGCCAGAAAGAGGAGGTGGATAAAGGAAACATCCTCATTTCTCAGAAATCTAAGTATTTCACAATTACTTCAAAAGACTGAAATTGACCCACAGTTGAGACAATTTCTGTATAACTTTCTCTGTGAGAACATACAACAAATAACTGTGAGATCATCCTTTAACAAAAGGTGTCCATCTTTCAGATTTACCCCATCACCAACTGGGCAAAGATGACTTCGAAACTCCGAAGTTTTGCAGCCAACATACTGAAAAGGCTTGTATTGGAAGAGATGGATGTAATAAGGAGAGGCATCCAAAATGCCCAACCATAAATGTTTACCCTAAATAATACTGACAGAGGTTTCATCTGTAAATCAAAATTTCCTCAGACCTCATACTCTGAGAGATTTATCTGGAGCTAAGAACTGTTGAGTCAGACAACTGCCAGGTTTGCATTAATGCAGCAGAAGAAAAGATGCTGTGACCTGTGTTACTCGCTTCTGCCACTCCTACTCCAAAGTCTCCAATCCTAAAATGAAAGAGGGGCACACATACTTCCTAGGTGTTTTTCAGTTCTGAAACACGCTCAAAGAGCACATGATTTTATTAGTGTGTGTGTGTGCTTACCAGGAGATCCCACAAGAACGCTTTGTGTGCACTAAGAATGACTCAGCTGGATCGCCCTGCCTCTTGGAGCAGATAATGAAATGGAAGTAACTTCATCTATCAACAAATTGTGAGGTCTACTGATGCCAAATTTCATCCCATTGAGCATGTCAGCCATCTGACAGGTGGCAATTTCACAAAGCAAGAGCTATGGGATGGGAAAAAAACACACATCCTTTTACACATTCATTGTATAAATAGTGCCTGTTTGTTTCAATCCATTTTCAATATCTATGAATAAAGCAGCTGATAAAGGATGAAAACCATAAAGGTTGAACAAGGAGTGCTCCTTCAAACTGGGACATCTGCTTTCACACTGAGTAAGGAGGACCTCTCTTATTGTAAAAAATTGCTGAAACAAAATGGAATTAAGAGAGTAAGAGCTTAGCCCATCTTTTTAGCCTCAGAATTAGACAGGTTATTTAAGTGAAAACCACATCTGTCTAATACAACAGTTATATATAATTTCATGTGACAAAAATAATCGGTTCTTCTAACATAAATCATTCTTCAGAGGAAAAAATGTTGACACCTAAATGGCACTACTACCTATTTGTGCTGCATTTTGGACAAATAGTTTCAAGGGACTATAAGACTTAAGATACTGTGGGACTGAGTCCTCAGTGGTGAGCCACACTTTTTCTTCCCCAGAAGGACTAAGACATCCTTAACTGACTGTATTTCTGTCAACATGTAGCCTCAGTGAAGTGCACTCTGAAATCGTATTAGCCAAGAAACTTAATCTACATTATTTCTATTCCTTTATCGGTGTGCTGAATTCTGTAATTAATCCTCAGCACCAGGACAATAGGATCACAGAGATAAATAAAAATATATTCACAAAATTTGGGAGGAAAAAATTGGAGTACTGGCAACGTTAGCTGGGGAAACTGCAATTGCAATGTAAACCACTTATTTTTAAGTAAGTATTTATAATGTAGCTTTTAAAAAATATCAGACAAATGGAAGACTGATCCAAGAGGTTTTCTGATCTGTGTCAACAAAACCTGTGGCTGCAGTCTGTGGTATTGATCTAGAGAGCAAAGAAGGAGGGCTGCCACATGACGTGATTAAGCAATTGAAAAACAGTGTTACAATTCTGTTTCAGTTAGAAACCTGAACACCAAAAGCTCCATAAATCTGACCCATAATCCTTTTAAGACGGGTCTTATGCTCATTTTGTGGAGACTGAAGCAAAGGAAATAGCATGAAAGATTTAAGTATAGATACCTTAAAATAGAATTAAGAGACATCTGGATTAGGAGACGTTTGAGCCTGTGGTTTAAATTAGGAAGAAAGTGCCAATGGATTTGCTTGGTAATCTCAGCAGTCCGTCTAACCCTCATTTTGCTAATGCCATGACAGAGGGAGTAACCGTTGCCTGTCTCCACCACTGTAGCCTGTAAGGGTTCAGTGTAGTCTGTAAGGAAACGAGCTTCAGCTAATTATCTCGAGAAATGGTTTTGATGCAAGTATCATGGCATTCCTCTAATGTGGCATGCTAATGATTCACAGGGATAGGGGTACAGGGGAACTAGTGGGAGGGAAAGAAATACAGGACCAATATATTCCTCTTGTTCCACATTTATCTCACTCGTACACTACCCATCTATAAAATATAAATTTACAAACATTGGCAGGAAAAGGTAGTTTGGTCCTTAACGATTGCTCAGATGCCTCCAGTTTCTCCCTGTCACAGAGGACGGACATCTGGGGGCCCTCAGGCAGTTCATCGGGACCTTTCCCTCTTATCTGCAGGGCGGACTGTGACATTTTGAAGCCTTAATGACAAAGGTCCTCAGCAATCACCTTTCCTCACTCAGTGTTGGATATCTGTGTTTACTCTCTTTTCTTTCCATGAAGCTTTCTACATTTTCAATTGTTCTTATGTGTAATGGAGTGGCCAGGGGAATGGGGAGTGGTGGTGGTGGTGGGGAGAAGGAAGCAACAACAAAAAAAGAGAGGTGTATTGACTAGGCAGTAAAAAGAATGAATCTGAAGTAGTGTGATTTTGAGACAGTGGTGCAGTAATGGGAAGGGAGGAAAACATCTGTTTCCTTCATCCCCCATCTTTCCAAGCTTTCTAATCTGCAATATTAATTTTTGTTCTCCACCATACATACTCAGCCCTCAAAAAATTTTTTTTCATGTGTCTTTCCCCACTAAATTATTCAATTTGCCATGAAAATACCTTTGTTCAGCAACAGTCACTATTCAGTACTCCTGTGTCTCATGTCTGCCTGAAACATCCCCAGTACTATCTCTGTCCTAAACTAAATTTCGTTCCCCTGCATGTTTCCTTCCCCCAGTGATTTCAGGTCCTACACTTAACTGTGCACTCCTGTCCTTCTCCCATGACTCATCTCCAGTGTCTTACATGCAATTAACTTGGCTCTCACATATCTGGTCTTTCCCCTGATCCTATTTAAAGTGACAAGTTATTTATCTTCATTTGTGCAAAAGCCGTATTTTTGAGCTCCCATTAGAAAGACATAATGGTGAAGTGAAGAGATTGTTTCAGAGAGGAGCAGCCAGCTCTGCAGTCAGCTCTAAGCTGCCACGCTGGGTGTTACAGTGATGTATACAGCAGAGAGAAGGACAGATCAAGTGCCCTCTCAGTGTCACTGAGGAACCAGGCTGGTCCCTAGGACTCCCCATAGCTAATGGTTACTGCCACTAGCAGCAGCCTGTATACCTGCCCACCCTTAGGGACTGAGGGTATCTGTGGGACCACCATCGTTCTGCTGGTGACATGCCCACAAACACTTAGGACAGGACAAACTCCCGTCTGACCCTCTGGCTCCACAGAAACTATGTTAGATCATGTTTGATGTAAACACTAGTGATGCAGTGGTGACAGATCTATAGTTACATAAAGAGAAACCACTGCAGCACAGGGAACTGGACCGCAGAGATACACGTTCAGGTCTCAACTGAGCTGCAGATTCTTGCATAATTCTAGTATTTTCCTTACTTTTTGCTTGTTCGCTTATAACTAAAAACACATGGTTTTGGGAAGTCAGTTTACACTGAGTTGGAACAGAAGAAAGGCATGGTACAGAAGCTCCCCTCAGATGTGTATAACCCTGTGCCAGGGTCAGCACCAGCACAGAACACTTGCAAGACAGCATGCAGCAGGTATGAATCTGCCTGTCTTTGTCTGATAAATACTTTAAAAACAGTGATCGCTCAGCTTGCGTTTTACAAATTTAATACAAGCTTATTTCTTCTTTTATTTGCCGATTCACATTCAGTAAGGTTAATTAGTGAGCATTCCTATTAGCAATACAGAACCCCTCCTGTGTACGCCCCCTTTCATGTGACTCGTCCCATTACACTTTTTTTCATGGCTTTTATTTGCTACGAAAGGAATAGCACATGTGGAGTGATGTTTGGGATTTAGCATATTGTAATAGCCGCCTGCTATGTGACAACTTTTTAAAACTAATTCTGAGAAAAATCAGAGTGCATGAAACTGAATCATAAAGATTCTCACTACAGACACGCTAATCCTCTACAAAGGCAGAACTACTGATAGATTAACTTGTTAGACTAGATGTGCATAGTTCAGAAAAAGAAGCTGTGGTCATACCCTTGGGCGGGCTTTCACATGATTTTTAGAAAAAAAACGCCTCAACTAGATTAGAATTGCCATGGCAGTCTGGAAACACTCTCCTCAGAGTCAGCCTTGTTACTTAAAATAAAGCTATGCAGTCCAATTGCAGAAGTAAACATAACTAAAACTGTAAAGTTAAGAGCTCAGAAGTTAGGAAATGCCAGACCAAGTTGCCTTTTCTGAATCATCACTCTTCCTCTCCTTTCTTGTCTTATGGCCAATGCACCCAATCCAAAGCTAATCAGTGTTTTGTAGTTGCCTCATTTTTTACCGCATGACCTCAGGCCTTCATTGAAAAATGTCCAAGAAAAAGAAAAAAAAAAAAACAAAAAACCATGCTGGTGGATTATTTAGCGATACTCAACGTTTATTTCAAATAATGATTTTATGACAAATAATGATTTTTAGAATACCTGTGAAGTGTGAGATTTATATAGATCTCATTTTCTATTTGAAGATTGAAGGAAATAAGATTGAAAGTGTCTATACAAATGCTGTGTGTGGGACACCTCAGAGTTTTAAACTTCCTCTTATATCATGCTTCATATGTTTGAGCCTGTGCTTCCACAGTGTCTAGTTACAGTTGTTCTCAGCACACATGCGAACTAACTAGGCATGCCTAAAATTAAGTATCAGTAGAAGGTAATTTGACTGATTTCACAGCTATAACAACAGAACTTTAGGATGTGAAGAGGAGATACAATTAAATTCTAGAGTAAAGCTGAACTGTCAAATATGAGATTTTTGTTTTCGTTTACTGTGTGTGTTTTACTTATTGCTTAGAGAAGTCAAAAGTGCTCCAGATGAAACCCCCCATCTAGTATGCCATGCAAGCTGAGCCTTAGCTTTGGGTAAATGAGGCATGGACAGAAAATGTACAAAACAGGGCATGATAATAATTGTTTTATAATGCAGTCATAAGAAATTCAAATGATGTTGTCCAGACAGCCCTGACTTTGGTCTTTTGACTGCAAACACACTAACATTTTAACTGTCTGATGTGTTTGTGATATTTTACTCTAAATTGGAAAAAAAAACAAACTAAGAAGAAAATCCAGTATATGACATCCTAATTGCATTTATGAATGATTAGCAGAGCTGCAGCTGTTAGCTTTGGCATATATATATCTGAATTTTAATTAAAACCATAAATGGAAAATAGCAATCTAGTTTCATTATGAGGTGGGCCTGAAGCAGAGGCGTTTGGGGCACTGTGACAAAAGGCTTCTGAAATATTTCCTGACCGTGAAGATCAAGCTTGCAGCCCTACAGGGAAGCCTGTTCACTTGTGAGCACATGTACCTGCCTGTTCTCCCCAGACCTCTGTTTCTTAGGGACAGCAACTTTCCTGACTATCACTATTTCCTTTCTTGAATGTCATTCTCACCCTGTTGTTCCCTCTCTTTGCACCTAACTCCTGATCCCATGAACAAACCATCCAACCAAGCAAATTCAGCTTTCAACTTTATGACTGGACCTCCTGCTTCAACAAATCTCAGTTCCTCCCCTGCTGGTCCCACACACAATCCATCTCTATTGCTCCTCTTCTCCATCACTGTTTTCCATTTGCCCGTGTTCCTATTTCTCCTTCCCATCTACCTACATTCCTATTTATGTCTTATCTTTTTGTGAAACACCCCAGAAATCTTCTTTAGTACTGGTTTTCGTCACATACCTAGACTTCTCTCCAGCTAGTGTCTTCATCTTTCCCTAGCATTTTTTCTTAGTTTTCATCTCTTCAGCCAGTTTCTGCTGGTTTCCCATCCAAGCTAGCCCCTTCCTGCCCCGAATCTCCTCTACTGACATCTACTCAGTTTCATTTCCCTATTGAATCACATTTTGAAGGCAAACCTTATCATGCTAGTCATTTAATCTGTTTCTCCTCACCCCCAAATGAAGAAAAAAACAGGGTAAATTATAAGGGCTTACACTGTTTCACCATGCTTTCCCAACTTTGTTCAGACCAAGCAACGTCTGAACAGATGTTCATAACACAGACTGTGTTCAGATCAAGCAACATCTTAACAGAAGTGTTAGTGACATTGTTGGCCCAGAAATCTTGTACATATGAAAAGTGAAAAAAATTCTACTGTTCCAGGACTGTCAGCTGTGAATTTTACTGCAAATCTTGGTTTAAAATAATGACAAATGTTCTGACAAATTAAAATTCAGCATTCAACTTGCAATGCCTTCCTTTCATCACCTGATGACCACATTTCAGGTAATGACTTGTCACTGCTAGAGATGCTTTGTGGAAGATGGCTGTCACATCATCAGCCTTTCCAGATGAAGGGGAGATCATCTCCTTTGGTTTCTTGAAAGCTGAATTTGGGCAGCCACCTTGAAAGATGTGACTCAGTCAGAGAGTATTGGGCAGCAAGGGATTGAAAAAGACAAAAATGGCTCAAGTGAGCAGAGAGAAGGACATCTATGGGAATACTAAAGAAAATCAAAAAGCCAAGGCAGTATCAGGAGCTGCAGTAGGAGTGAAGTGAAAGTGGGTATACTTTGTGACAAATGGGAACAGAGTATCTGATAGGAAACTAAGGGGGAAAAAAAGAAAATAGGGAATTAACCTGCTTTTTCAATATCCAGTGCTATACCTGAAGAACAGATCTGTTAACCTGTTGGAAAACTTTGTCTTAGTGTATTTGACTCATGAGCATTTGTAGACATCTGCTCTACAGATACTTGAGCAGCATGCCACTCATTCACTTTTGCTGTTGCTTAGCCTTGATTCACTTCCCCTATGTCTGGTCCTAGCAGAGGATCTATCCACTCACCACACAGTTCTGCAAACAGAATGGCTTCTAAATGACTAACTAGTGAGCCAACCTTTGATAAAAGACTTCAGCTTTCTTGCTACAGCCGCCATTCTCTTTGTCATCTTTAAAAAGTTCACATAACTATTTTTGCCTATGCATACATTTGAAAATTTTAGTCTTAAGGAGTACCAGCTACCTGGCCAAGTGGTTACAAAGGGACATTAGAATTACCCACAGCCCCGCACTACGTTTCATTTTAGTACTTTTGCATACTGAAAAACTGCTGTTTGAAAGTTACTTTTGTAGTGGTGATGCTGAAGTTTTGTGACATGACCTTGTGGTATAGTACAGCAATATTGCAAACACAAAATATTTTCTTGAAGATATATTCCACATTTGGTGTTTTTCCTCACAAACTAGCAGTGAGATTCTCTTTATTACAAATAAAACCAAAAATTTACTTGCAAAGGCAAGGAGGCAATTTGCCTGCTCACAACTACATTGTCTTCTGCCAACAAATAAAGAAAAAAACCGTGAGATATGCATTCAGTGTTAAAGCATGACACATCAAAAATATGTCTGTTTCTATAAAACATATTTATAGCAACTTACTTTCACTGGCTGAATAGTCCTGTGGATCCAGTATCCCTGATTCCTGCAGTGATCTAATACAGGAGTCCACCAGCTCCAGACCAGTGGTGAGCTCATCTTCTATATCCTTCTGACCATCTGTAATAAAATTAAGAACATAAAAATATAAAAGAAAGGCAAAAGGTAAACCCAGTTACATGTGACTAAACATTCACAGCTGATGAAGGAATGGAGAACATACCAAGATCACATATTCAGAGGCTGGACATACTGAAAATTATGCCACCCTTTGAAAGCACGGCCTTGGATTAATAAAAGCAAAATGAGGAAGTTCAGGTCCAGACTTAAAAAAAGTTAAGAGACACATTTAGTGATGCCCCCTCTCAAAATTCTATGTTAGTCTCAGCGTTGTTTTTGTCAACCCTAACAACTTTTGCCAAATTTTGCCAGTTTTTAAGTAGGGTTTTCACACACTAGGAATGAAAAAAAAAAACCCAACCCAAAACCCACCCTGCATAAAGAAAAATTGCTTTCCTTTCCATCTTCTTTAGGAAATACAATAATTCTGGGAGAGAATATATGCCATACATACATGTAGATAAGTACATTACCTTGTGTTTGCCAGTGAAACTGCTCTTCTGTTGAACTAAAAAGAGAAGGAAAAAAAGGGTCAATTTTTTATCAAATCAATATTCAGATCTAAATCAGTTCTGAAGGAATTGATTTAAGAATAAAGGAACTCACTTCAAAATAAATAATGTACTTAAAATATACCAAGTATTATTTTACATATTTTTTAATGAATAACTTGTACAACATTCATTCAGCAGGAGGGAAGTACCTTTACTTCCTAATTAAGTAATTTAAAACATACATATAGAAACTGTCCTCTTAGTCTTGATAGACAAATTACGCTATTTCACAGCAAAAACATAAACATTTTGCAACTTTTTTTGATCCATTTGTCAGATTTTCTGTTTTTATAAAGAAATTTGTAACAAGCTACATGTTGTTTGTAAGAGAAATTATGAGTATGAGTCTGATCTAATTCTACTGATCATTATGTGAATTTTTATATTATTCAAATGTGAAGCTAAGTTAATTCAATTGGCCTACATAAGAGAGTAAATTTAGATGTGTTTGTTCTTCTATGTACAAGCACTTGAGCAATGGAATGTCTTAATTTTAAAGTAATGAGCATGCACACTAAAGGATGGGTTAGGTAGGGTTTTTTCCTATAAAATAAATTATATACTCGAATGATAAAATGAATTATATATTCAATTAGGCAATGAGTACACTTCCCTCCAAAGCCTGATCTGTTCATGCTTCAATACAGGTCTTTCTCACATCCAAGAATACAAAAAGGATTGAAGTTACACAGTAGTAATAATTCTTTTGATAACAGTGAATTGATTATTACAGTCATGATTAAAACACTTTTCTGTACTTTTTCACAAGATATTTATAAGGGAGAACAAAATCATCTGTTGTATCCATTAGTACAAAAACCAAAGAAAAAATTTAACTTTTCAAACCACAAATTTATTTCTTTCTGATGTTGAGAATAAATGCTTTTTTAAACAACTAAATGGATTTTAAATCTTGATTTGTTTTCCCTTTTCCCAACAGATGCTGGATCTCCTATGTGAGTATAGCTCATAGTATCTAAGTTCTGAACAAGAATAATGTAAATCAAATTGAATGCTTCTTTTTGGAGGTTTCTTTTTACAGGAAAAGAATTTGGGTTAATTAGTTATCAGATTTGACAGTGTTAAAAAAAAAGGATAATTGCCTAATTTACATATAAATAGTTCTAAAAGGACAACTTCTAAGTTCTAGCTGGCATCAGAAGTGTTAACCTGACAAATTCGAATCTATACATCATCATCATCATCAGCTTCCAAATATGTACCATCTGTGGTTTATATTGACTCATTGTAGTGAGATTTCATAGATTAAGAAGCCAGCCCTTTGATGAGACATTCAACTAAAATGCTTGTATTCAAGTACATTGAAGTAAGTAATATTGAAGATAAACGTAGCCAGAGTCTTCTAGCACATAATAATGGCAAAATGCTAAACTGGAAGAAATTATTTTAATTTAAATTACTTTTTCAAATGGAGGTCTAGTGGGTGATGACTAGGGACTGTGGCTCTTTTATAAATATTACTTTTTCCAATTTGAAATAAATTTTGCCTGATTTTCAAAATCACTAAACAACTGCAGCTTCAGCTGACACAATGGGACTTGACAGTGATTATCCTTTCTGGAATCTGCATCATCACAACAAGCGATATATTAGTTTCTACTATACAGTCCCTCTTCCAGTATCCAGTTTTCTATGTGCAAGGTACCACCTCAAAAGACAGAAAAAAAATGTAGTATCTCTGGTGGCATTCTTGCTGGCAGAATGAATTACTAAATGTTGCTGGCAAGAACACACTGACGTAAAAGACCGTGCCACCCCATCCAAATCAGTGAGAAAAGAAAACCAAGTCTGTGCATAAAGCCTGAATTATCATTTCCAGGAATTCCAGCTTACCCCTTTTTAAGCAGTATATTTGTGTAAAATGTAGAAGTTATTGGAATAGTACAGACGGTATTAAATGAATCACTGGTGGCTGATTAGTGGTGATCCCTAATACCACTAGTCTGACTTCCATAGAAACATTTTAACGCATTCACCTTAAGAAATCTTAGGTATGAAGGTCTAAAAAAGGATTCCAATAAATTTTGAATATATTTTGTCTTTTCCAGTTTTACAGTCAGGCTTCTCCTCACAACTAATGTAATGGTCTTTTAATAAATACTGTAACTTCTATAGTCAAAGTAACAGATCCACCATTACAAATTTTATCCTAATGCTACCTTGTTATTCAAAATATGGAGTATGGGACTGCAGGGAAGTGGCTGAGTCACCATTCCTGGAGGATTTAAAAGATATGCAGACATGGTGCTTTGTGACATGGTTTAGTGGTAGACTTGGAAGTGCTGGGTTTGCAGTTGGACTCAATGATTTTAAGGGTCTTTTCTAATTTAATTGACACTGTGATTCTGTATTAAAAGTGTATTTGCTCCTACAAGGATATCAATATATTCTGGAAGAGACAACGGTTTTCCCCAGTCTAAATTCATGGTCTTTAGCTTTTGAAGAGTACAGTATAGTTGCACATTACAGTTGACATTTCTTGGTTACAAACTGATGCCTCAGTCTTGCAGATATAACACGTGAAGAGTTTCCTAGAATAATCTTATTATAATTTGACATTGTTTAAATTTAGATACCCTGTGTTTGTTTTGTGGGGTTTTTGTACCTTTTTTTTTTTTTTTTTTTTAAATATTCTAAACTTTTTTTTTTTTTTAAATGAGCTTTTCCTGCTTTTGGCCTGAAAAAGATTCCTGACTGAAGCAACCTGACATGTCTGTGCAGGGAGCCTTTAGGCTGTCACACAACTGTGCCAAATCTGCTTGAGTGTGTGTGTGCGCTTTTTTTTAGTTTGGGTTTTTTTTTTCCAGCTTCACAAAAGATCAGTACAACTGACTGTAAACTCACATCAAAAACATGAAAAGACACAAAAAAACTTAACAGAAGTATTCCCCCTAATAAATTTTTCAGCATGCTCAGCAAAATAAAGCTTTCTGCTTTATTGTTTTTTCTGAAGAAAAGGTTTAAAATTCATTATCAACCACTTTTCTGCATATTCCTATGGTTCATTATAGAAGGCTGCAAATTCTAGCAACTTCAGCTGAGGAACTGAGCAATAAAATACTTTGTTGAGAATTCTGAAGTATGGAAACCTGCAGCAACCAAGAGTTTGAGGAGGGCGTAGGGAGATTTTAACCAGAACTACATTAGTATAGTATTGGAAAATAGCAGCATAAAATACTAATAAGCTGAGAACTCAGGCAGGTGTAATTATTGCCCTCTTTAACCCAAACCCAGAAGAATAATTATGCTTTATTTGCCGTATTCTTCTCTCATTATTGGTAGTCACTGCATCCTATATCTACTTCAAAGGATTATAGTACAAATAAGATGACCATTCTACTTAATTCTATTCAAATCATATAAAGAATCAACTGAAAAAAAAACTTTGATTCTTCCACACTTATATTCTTCCACACACATATGTCTTTGGAAAATAGGATTTATTGACAGACAATCTTAGGGAAGCAGAATAACTTAAGAATGAGAAGATAACAATAAAAACCAAGCAAACAAAACCCCCAACCAAATAAAAGAAGAATATTGTCTCATGTTTAGTTATGCATGTTCATCTTGAAGCTAATAAACCCATCTTCTGTAAGGACGGATGACACTCTGTCTAAAACTTTATCTTTAATAATCACCTATACAAGGAAATATTCGAGTAAAAGTTGTTTTACCTCCCTAGGCAAATATCCACAGAGTGGTCATCTTGATTCCAGCTCAACTCACACGTTCCTATTTCTGCATGCATGGAATAAAAGCATTAAAGTAGCAAGAAACCTTCTATATGTGGCCTTGCATGCTATGAGGATGAAAGGCAAATGAGCACAGCCTGCTGCAGGGAGTTTGTTTTGGGGAACATCATGTGAATAGAGCACCTGGGGAGTTCTACCTGTCTGTGCACAGCATGGAAATATCAGAAGCACAAAATGATGCAAAAACGCTGAGTTTCTATGGTCAGCAAGGGGTGTCTGTTACCAGCAGTCTGTTTACATCAAGTTTATTCCTTTTCAGGCATGGATAGAAAAATCACAGTGAGCTACAGTATGTCTATAAACAAGCAAGAAATCAGGTCTTTGGGAGCCTTCATTATTTTTTCCTGTATATCAAGTAAAGCTAAACAGTAAGTGGGTGTCCTCTTTAAAGACGGACTTCACAGGAACCCATTATGACAGGATGGGCTCTGCAGACACAACGGTAATGTCCTACAACAGGCAGCACCAGCAGAACAAGGTAACCTATGTATGACCGTCAAACACCTCTCCCCACAATGTACGGCAGTCAAAAGCAGTTTTGGTGGTGTACAAGTGAATGCTAAACATGACGCCAAAATACTGCTTTCCTGGACCACGCTCATGAGCCATGCTCCTATAAAAGTAACCAGAACCCTCACGGGAGGTAACCCAGAGGTGGGAAAGGCTGTTGAGCACTTTGGCAGAAGAAAAACTGCCCGAGACATCCTCAAATGGCGTTGTCATAGGGCCCATACAACCACCCAAGGATTCACGTTCAAAGCAGGTGCTGGGGAGCAGCTGAACAGAAGTCAGGAGTGTGCCCATGGCCCTGGCGGGAGGGACAACAGTGGGGCAAAGGCAACTTGCATCAACCCTCCAGCCCAACACACATGGTGCACACTACCTGGTCACAGCAGTACTTGCAGAATCGCTTGGGTTTATTTTTAGACATTATATGGCCTAATGTGAGACCTGACTCCCTGCAGATGAATGCCTCTCGATAAGCTTCTGAACCATCCCATGCAAGGAGGAGGTTCAGTGCACTGTACACACTTCTCCTAAGATATTTTTTATTATGCAGCCTGTGGAAGTTAATTTTTCTTATCCTGTGCACCAATCTACATGAGTGCAGATGCACATCGGGCTATATGATTTGGTTGTTGGAAGTCCTGTGCCTTACTGCTCCTCGGAAGAACACCGTAGTGAAGAAACCCAGTTATTGTCAGGAAGGGACGTAGGTCTTCTTTCATTCATGCTTTCTGGCACACCTCTTGGATTTATCACAGAACCTGCGTACAGGCTGCCAGGGCAAATTCACACTTTTGTCTGCCTTTGATTATCCAAGAAATGTTTGTGTGCCTCTTCGTGTAAAGTCATTCAGTTTACAGTTTTCACTCATTTCTGGAGAAAGTGCTATAGCTATTTGCTACAGAAAAAGATTTCTTTTTATTGTTTTCTAAAGCAATTAATGAAATTGTATCTAACACTACTACAGAGCAGCTATGAAAGGATTTTTACTAAGAGCTGTATCAGCACATGATCTTTTCAATTATTTCTGCAATGGAGCCACATAAACAATGCTGTATATAATTACAGGCAGATACTGTCTCACTGATTTTTAAATTGCTATTCTGGTTATGGAAGGTGGAAGAAAATTCAGAAGCATTTCTCAAAAAGCAAGGAGGTTGAGAAACTATTATTCCATCTGAAGCAAAGGGGAAGAAAATTTTCAGTCAGCAGTACACTTCAGGGTATCTGCAAAATAGTAAACAATCTTTAGTATCAACTATATGAGGGGAATAAAAAAGACCTTTAAGAATAAATTTTACATTAAATAATCATGTGAAAAATTACCAATCCTTCAATAAATTACCATAGAAAAGATCAATCCACAAGTGCAATTTTTATTTTTTTGTTGCCCAATTTAAAATTATGCCAAAATCTCTGACTTTGGTAGTTACCCCTACAGATGTGACCCAGTAACCTCTCTCAAATATTTAATTGCACCCTATTAATCAGCTGTGGTATCAACTTGGCTACAATATCAAGAAGTGCTTTTGATATTCCAGCAAACCTATTCCAATCCCCTAAAATGATCCTGGAAAATAGAAAAAAACCCAACAAACCCAGAAAGAAAACACTTGCTACTTAGCTTGCAATACCAGACAGTTCCCTTTAGTTTCAGTTCTGCAGATAGTTACTGGTGTGACAGTGAAGACAGAGAATCCTTTCACAGCGGAAGCCTGTGAAGCTCTACTATTCTGAGGAAAAGGATTTACAGGGCAACACATGTGAATACTTGTTATATTTTATTTAACTTTTAACTTGGAAGCAATGACAGCATTAGGAAAACAAGTATGATATGATTGCCCTATTCTCACTCTTCCCTCAGGGTCCATTTTCTGGCCCCTATGTACCCCAGACAGGATACTGGGCTAGGCAGACCCTAACTCTGAATCAATACAACCATTGTTTTATTCTTATTTAGAGAAGCTAAAATCAAATGAAATCACATCATTTTGCACTTTCCCTTCATTAATTAAGAAAAAGATGGATGGTTTGACACACAAAAAAAAAAAAAAAAAAAAAAAAAAAGAAGAAAAAAAAAAAAAGAGGAATTAGCTCAGGGCTGGATTTCTGCTAAGGTAATAACGTTAATTCTTCCTGTTTGCTTCAAACCTGTTTTTATTTGAGGAAGGTGCTGACTTACAAAATGGAACTACCTTAACAGGAGCACATTTAGAATGGAATGGAACGGAACAGAACAGAGTAGAATTGAGTATTTCAATTGGAAGGGATCCACAAGGATCATCTAGTCCAACTGCCTCACCAATTCAGGGCTGAACAGAAGGTAAAGCATGTTATTAACAACACTGCCCAAATACCTCTTAAACACTGATAGGCTTGGGGCATCAACCACTTCTCTAGGAAGCCCATTTCAGTGTTTGACCACCCCCTTGGTAAAGAAATGCTTCCTAAGGTCAAGTCTGAACGTCCCCTGGCACAATGCTGAACCATTCCCATGAGATCTATCACTGGATCCCAAGGCGAAGAACTCAGCACCTCCCACCTCACGTCCCCTCCTCAGGGACCCGTAGAGAGCAATGAGGTCACCCCTCAGACTCCTTTACATTTTGAATTTTGCCGCTCCTTCACAGCGTAGCAGTTTAGACGGTAGTATACTATCATCTATCTTCAGTCCCTGTGGTGATATTTGGATCTGATCCAAACCAAACAAGCATGTAAAAATAGTATTTGGAAGGAACTTAAGTGCTCAAGAAATAAAGCAGAAATGGCAAATTAGAGGAATACAATAGTGGAGAGGTAGAATCAGCTCTGCCCTGAGGCAACGGAGCAGTCTGGTGCCTAAGGTGCAACGCAGACTATCAGTACCCATAAAACTGTATTCTTCAAGCATGCTTAAGACAGCATTGCACAGAAATTATGGTAATGGTTGACTTGATTTAAAGAAAACACAACACCCTGAATGATGAGGTCAAATTTCTTCTTCCCCTCCTCCCTCTTACCCCAGCAGTTCAATTATTAAAGCACTAGTGCTCAGTGTGATAAAACTTGACATAATGCTGGTTTATTCACTTGTGAGAAATCAAAGCAATATTTAAGTTGAGTGTAACCGTCTGGCTATTCCCTATCTCCCTTTCCCCTCCATCCTGTATAGAAAATACCACAGTATTTTAGTTAAGGAACTCCATTATTAAAGATGCCACCACAGCTACCTTGTCTTTGCACCAAGTTTTAAAAGATGGCTTCAGAGAAAGGGTGCAAGACAGTAATACCCGCAATAGGAAGGACAGTTTCCCAGTGGAGTGGAAAAAGGTAGTGAAGACCCAGAAGTGAGACTGAATTTCATGTAAGGTACCTTAAACATCCTGCCCGACATTATGATATTGGATAAGAAACATTCAGCAAATTGAGATCAATTCTGTTCTGAGGCACATAGTTCCCTATGCATTGTATAAGCACTATAGGAACTCAACCCAAACCACGGACACATGGAATCACCTAAAAATAAGCATTATAACACACTTTTTCAGTACCTTTTTGGTTCTGGTCTTTGGTACATGACAGTAATTTGTAAAAAAAAAAATACGATGCAGTATAAATAAGTCAATAAAAATAAATATAACTAACTAACTAACTGGATGTCCTTTATGGAAACTCACTTTTGTACATGAAGGTACTGCAATGTTTCTTCCTGGGGCAGTTAACTGCTAGAGCAAGCAAAACCTCAGTAATAAGATGAAGCTCCGCATCTTCTCACTACAGACAAACTGCACGCGGACACCCCTTCTGCAGAAGGCTTAATCCTTAACATGCAGATCAGATCAAGTACCTCATGCTGACCATTGTTGTAGATAAATTATTCTAAGTATGACCACACTTTTATAAGCATATTTCAGCTACAATAACCATTCTGTGTTGTCCTTGATAACTAATAAGAAAGTGATTTTCTCTAGGTTTTGAGGGATAATTCATTTAGAGTTCAGTACTTCCTTAGTGAAATGATGCAGACAGAAGGCAGAGGGCCTCTACCTTGAGGAAAGCACGTTCCATGCAGGGAAGGCCCAACACACAGCCTGTCACTGTGTGACACTGCACATCCCAGCCCTTCCCAGCCCCTCTCCCCTACAGCCTCCTTCGTTAGCTTCATTCAGCTCCTTTCAAGAAACCTCTTCAGGGCTCTTCACCTTCCCCTCTTTCCATGTAAACAACTCCCCTTTTCTTTCCATTCTTTCTCCCCTCCTACAGAAGATAACACAGAGCCAGGATGTTTCTTCTTTTTACTTAGCTGATTATTTTCCTATTCCCTTTCCTGCAGCTTAGGCCTGTTTGGGCCTACTGTACCGACATCGTGGCAGGAAGTCCCCTGTAACTAACAAAGAATATTCTTAATATATGGTCTGAATTTTGACATTGAACAGACTGCACAGCAGTCATCTCTACCTTACATGGTGTCTTTTATTTCTGTATTCTCCACCAGATACGTGGACATAAACCATTGCCGTGAAACAGGAGCAGATTCTGCAGGGAGCAGGGAAGATTTTGTTGATACTTAAGGGAAGATTAAGTAAATGATAGGAGGTATACATTTAAAAAGCCAAATTTAACAGATGTGTTGAACAAATTATTTTCTGTTGAGATGGAGGAGGAATAATCATAGAATAATTTAGGTTAGAATGACCTCTAGGCATCATTTGATCTAGTCCCCACTTTGAGCTGGGCTAACTTCAAAGTACTGTACTGGACATAATATTGTAGCAAGGCATGCAGGAGACTCCTTCAGTATTCTGCTGTTCAGAGTTTTTGTTAATTCTCATTTTTTAAGAGAGAAAGTAAAAACTGATTGAAGATAAAGTTTAAAAAGTTTGGTGAGCTTAGATGAGAGAAGTAAAGTCTAAGAAAGGAATGCAACTGGCTTTTATACCTAGCAAGGCTAAACAATGAGACAGAAATAATCAGAGGAAGCATACAGGTGGGACAAGAACAAACTGCTTCAAACTGGTCACTGAAATTCTTGCTGGAAATTTAAAAAAGGTACTGAAACATCACGGAAGCAGCAATCCCCATCCAATCTGAGTTGATGTGGCAAAACCGTACCTGCTTTTAGAAGGCTGTTTGAGAAGTTTGTTAGAAAGAGCTGATGTTATTTTCATCTTTGAGAAACTGGACTACATCCCAGGATGGTCCATCCAGTTCTGTATTTGAAATAACCTTAATCTGCAATGTTGGCAATACGGTGATTGTTACGTAAAGCAGCATACACACAACTGCATACAATAATACCTTGTACAACCGAGCAACAGAGAAAATTTGTTCTAGAAGCAGGCAGTGCTAAAAATCACGTGTGAAAGAAATGATACATCTTAAATTTACATTTCAGTGGATGAATGTAAACGCAGCAGAGATCTACTTTCTGACTTAAAAAGTTGGATGAATGTAAAGGCAATTTAGCCTATTAGGTGGATGATAAGCAGCTGGATCAACCCCTCAGCAATTGCTATTGATTTATGATTTTAACTACAGGAGTGAAAATTCTTATTTGTAAGCTGTCTGTTTGTATACAGAGTTGACAAATTATCCAAGTAACTAAAATGGCACATGGTAATAACAGCTATTTAGCTATATGGATAACCTTTAATCACACATTCATTATCGAAAATGACTAAAATTATATTAATGCAAGCTGACAAAAAATAAATGTAACCTTTAGACAGATTTGGAGCTTTGTGGTAAGCACACAGTCTTTCTACTCTGCCTTTTTCCACCACTAAGGCTCAGAGGGGAAAATGAGAATCAGTTCCCTAAGAAAATAATATTTGTTCCATTATTCATTGCCTACCAGTGACTAAAGATATAAACACAGGAGACACTATGCATGTAAAACCATTAAGTCAGACGTTTGGTAAGGACAGATGTAAGAAATACATTATAATTTTATTTTTAAAAATAGTATGTAGACATTAAAGAAAATATTCTTAAAGAGTAAAAGGGTGTCTTTGTACAAGCTTGAAACAAATGGTCTTCTAGATATCACACTAGTAATACAGACAGCAATAATATTTTGAATCATCTTTATTCTTAGAAGAATATTACAATATAAAATATGAAAGTTACTTAACAACAAAAAAAGTCCTTTAAAATTTTGTTTTTTCAACAAAAGGATGAAATCACCTTTCTACCTGAATTTAATCTACATCCAGAACATGAAGTTTCACAACACAGTTAATTACTGAATCTTTTCATCTTGGTATATGTACATAATCTACACATTTCAATAGCAAGTTAAAACCTTGCAAAAGAACTTTGGCAATGTGATTTCCTGATCCTGTGTCGGTCAATTTGTACTTTAAGGTCTGTAAGCCAGGTAAGCTGTGAAGGGCTGCACTAGTAGTAAGAATTAGATTGAAATTCAGATCAAATCAGAAGACAAGTGCTCAGTTGATCTTCGAAGTTCTACTCATGACTTCTTTCTTCCATTTGGGTTTTCCATAACCTATCTATTGCTAACTGTTTGCACATCAAAACAAGTACCAAATTCCTTGTCTGCACCTAATATCATGCAGATGATTCTGCTACAGCTGAATGGTTGATTTCTTTCCTGAACACCTTGTTGGACTTCAGCTCTCACTACTGTTTCGGGCAATCCCACTAATATTAATGTAAAACAAAAGCATGCCCCTGAATTTCCATACTGTTGTTCCTTTAAGCTGCCAAAAAGATCATCTTTCTCTCCACAAATTGAGGAGACCAAAGTGGAGAGTAAATAGGACCAGTAGTGAAAGCTATTTTTTAATTATCACATTTTCTGATGCAAATCTGGCCCTAATATACTAGAGAAGGGAATTCACAAATATCACAGGTTCTCATGTTACATTAAAAAAAATAAATACATGAGGCTTAGCTTTATGCTTTTATCACTTGTAAAAATTTAAAAGACCAGTTAGTCTATCACTTATGGTAGCACTGAGGTCGTTATAGCAGAACCACTCAATAAAAGGATTCAACTGTTGAGATGTCTGGCTTAATAAAACCAAATTCTACCTATTGCAGTCCTCAAAGCATTTCAAATCAGAAAAGCTGTAACACTTTAAAATGTTAAGATAGGGCACTGATCTTCATTCTGCTAAAGGGGTCATCTAGGACTTCCTGGAAAGTCTGTATAATTATGCAGAAAAATTTTAAACTGTATTAGGTTAAATAAAAGCACTATTTTTTTTCTGCTGACTCTGCTGAAAAAGCAGACAAGGGAAATGAAACACAGATCTCAAGTAACTAGCTGAGCTTTACATTGGCAGATACAAATTTTTAAAAGCCCTTTGTTTTTGTGAAAAGGTTCCTGAACCATGAGAAAATTAAGTTCTTGGCCACCTACGCAAATGCCTCTCTAGGATGCATCAACATTGTTTGTTCAAAACAATTCATTAAAATTCTTTCTTCCCCATGGCTCGTAGATCCAGAATCCAGTTAGTTTTCACTACAGCTCATGCTAATAAGTAATAATTTTCTCTCCATGCCCACCCTGATCACATGTTCCATAATCAGAAATATTACAGATACACAAAATAAGTTACCAGCTTTGCATTTATTTTAGCTTTCTTTTATCTATTTACATGAAATAGAATTTTGAGGGGTTCTCAACTGAGTTATCCCATCATTTTGCTAACTCTGAAACTTCTTTCTCTTTAAATACCTTAATCTAGGTTTAACAGCTTATTGTAAAATGAAGAATGTTATATTAATTGTTCAGTTTATCTTGGAAATAATCCAATCAAAAAGCTCAATCTGTTTTCACCGGCAAAACAGAGCAAATACGAAAAGACAGAAGACCTTCTCTCTCCTCCCCCTCCCCCCCCCCCCCCCCCCATCCCCCGCCGAATATGAATCACATAAAATCTGTTTTGGACTTGACAAAATTAATTTCTCACAGTACAGAAATGCTAAAGGTCATAGTTGAAAACAATTAAGAAATCAATGTGTTTTGTGGCCATTTTGAGAAAGAACAGTATTTGCAAGTTCACTTAAAGGGCAGCCAGCATCAAAAGCAGGGAGACTTTTACTACCCATCGATGTAGCGCAACCCCCTGCTTAAAGCAGGGCTGATGAGCACTGGTGGAGAGGTATTACCAGTCAGTCATTAATTGCTAAAAAAACCTGTGTCCATATCTTAATGTTTTTCCATTTTAAAGAATATAATGAGAAAGGAAAAAGTCTGTAAAGAAAACGGGAAAAGATCCATAGATACAGAAAATTTTAAGAATCTCCAGTGGCCAAACAAGTTCAACAATTTTTTGTGTTGAACAATATAGTTCAACACAAAACTGTACAGGACAACTGTACACTTTCGATGACAATACAGGACAACTTCAGTTAGGATGAGACTGGAGTAAAAGCGATATATAGAGAGCCATAAATGGTATCTGCCCTGTTTTCATTAAGAATGATGTTCTACTGTGAGATCATGGTAAGGAAAAGTCAAAGAATACAGTATACTCTACATCTCATGATGAATTATATAATCTCCAGTCCAAAACTGAAATAACTATGATAATCATACATCTTATTGATCTTTCAAGATGGGGATGGCACTTTCTAAGCAGACATTAAAAAGCATTGTACCTACTTCAGAAAGGGGGAAAGAAACTAAATCAAAGAAAGCTCAAGCTTAGACTGACTTTTAAAGTTAAAAATTTGCTAATTATTTGAATTGTAATGGTCAATAGGAAAAGAAATAAATGCACTTGCTTTTATTAAGGTTTAACACAGCACATAAAACGGTAAATTTCTGTCAAGGAGTAATAAAAGGAAATGTATAGTTAATACATCTGGAATTTCATCAGTAATTTAACCCATTATCTGATGACATTCCCAAGTTAACAGCTTTAAAAATAAAGTGAGGTACAGTAAAAGACTTGAACAGTGGGCATAAAAAAGGCCAGACAGGAGTCAACCAGTGGTGACACTGAGGCTGAGTGAGAGGAAAATGATGAAGAAATACTCAAAAATCAGTCTTGGGGGAATATAGTTTTCCACAGTGTGTAAGACAAATTCAGCCAGTCTGAAGATGAGCCAAGATCAGTACCTGAAATGTATTAAAACAGTCTTCTGATGCCACATAAGAGTGGACTTTTTGTTTGATAGGTTAATTCTAGCCTCATCTTACCATGGCTTAGATTTATTTTTTTCAGGAAACTCAAGATGGAAAACTGTCTTCCTTCTTCTTGGACAAGTATATCCCTCCACCCCCCACCCCCACCCCCAATGGAAAAGGAGGAAATGGGTTTTGAACAGGTTGTTGAAAGAAAGCAGGAATTCTGAAAATACTTGACGGTCATCTACAAAATAGAACTTATAATAGCAATTCAACTTCTACTGCTCATAAATAGGTCTTTAATAAATTGCTTCAAAATGTACTGCCAATAATATAGATAGTCAAATGGAGAGACACTGAGGAAGCCAAGGTTTACTATTATTATCCCTACATGCATAAAAAAGTAAGTTAAAACATTATTTGGTCCAGTGTATTTATTAATTTTTTATGTAACAAGGAAACATTGTCTGTATTGAAAGAGGGAAAAGAACATAGGACAGCAAAGAATAGACACAAAGCTATATTAGAAGCATAGCTATCTGTTTCCATAAGCATCACAATATATGCACAGGTTCGATCTGCACGTTGCAGCATATTTTCATCTTCCAAGATGACAAATACAAGTTAGTTTTAATTCCAGATTCCAGGCCTCAAGGAAAATAGATGCCTCTAGTCTCAGAGAAAGCAGCTCTTCATCTATACATATATATATGTATATACACATACAGGAACAGAGACAGAGCACTGACCCATTTGAGTACTTGATAATCATATGTCTTTGTATGAATCTTAATATTAAATCTAATGTTATACATATATATTTTTAAGAGCCTGGAAAAAAATGTGGCAATTACAAACATTCAAAAGATCTCCTAACATACTTACTTGCCAAAGCAAACATTTTAATTATCATTGTGTCAGTATCTTGTAGCTACTTATAAAGAGTTGTATATAAAAATAAATACTATTTGGCAAAATTCATGTGACATTTAGGTCATGCACTCTTAATATTAGACAAAAGTTTTCTGTCCTATTTTTCCTTAAGTCACTGTTTTCACCATTGACAGATTAGATCTGAAAACATCTTCTTCTGCAGCACTGTGAGCTCGAAGCACCTTTAACGTTTCCATATTACAAGGAAAAACTGTGTCCTCAAGTCTCACGTGCACTACAAAGTCTGCTGTACAATAACAGATGCGCTTTCAAGAATTAATGTATAATTAAAACAAAACAAAAAACAAAACCCTCACAACAGCATGCACAAGAATAAAGGTACTGCTACATCAGAGACAGACCCCTCTGTGTGCCAGGCCAGTGCCAGGCAGCTGCAGAGCCCAGAGCTGGGGACACTGACAAGAGATGTCCCCAGCATGCCTGCCAGCACCCTTACCTGCCTTGTTACCAGGGCAGGCTGACTGGCGCTGGGGGGAATCCATGCACAGGAGTGAGCATATCATCAGTACTAGGAGAGAAGGATCAAGAAGGATTTCCCCATAAACCTACATGAGGAAAACCCTGCTACAGCAGATGGTGTTTGTAAAAATGGTAGCTTGACTGCCTAGCTCGTTCCTGTCCACCTCAACTCAAAACAGGAGGGTCTTCTGACAGAACTGCAATTTTGCTGGGAACTGCACCCATACTAGAAGTGCAATCTTTCTGGAAACCTTTATTATGAGGGGGTTTTTTTTGGTTTTTTTTTTTAATTGGATTGTTTCCTTTCTTTACAATTATTATTATCTCCTCCTCCCATCTTCTGCCTATTAGAAAAAGCATTAACAGAACCTGTGACAAAACCAAGCATGCTTTAATCCCAAACACTATTTATCCAGTGAATAAATACAACTATCCCAAATAATTCATTAATCTTTTCATGTCTTCCCAAGCAGTTCAGATTTTACTCAGACCAGTAGGACTTTAAGAAGGTAGATTGCTATGCAAATGAGGTTGTCCATATGACATGACATTAAAAATGGTGATTTGTTAAGTAGCTTGATTCCAAATAAACAAAGCAGGTATGTTTTGAGCATGTCAGTACTTACGTTAGACAGAAATTTAACTTCCAGATTTAGAGCCAATGCAGCTTGGAAAAAACAGGTGGCTTGGTCTGGCTCAGCATTACTGCTAGTGTCCTCCTAACTGGGAGGTTATATGTAAGAAGCCTGGCTGCATTAAAAATCCAGTCTGAAGTTGCATTTCAGACAGGAAAAAGAGAAGGAAAATATAACCTCTGTTTTCACTTCTGAACTGTGAAAATATAACCTGGAATCACTGGCACAGCAGATGCAGCAGCTCATGATACCACTTTCTCAGGGTTGAACTACAGTTAGGAAGGCATTTGAAATGAAAGGATTGTTTCAATTTCCTCTTCAGCAAAGGGCAACAAGACATACATTGAAAGCAGATGCTGAAAAGAAACTGCAACTCAACTATAAGCCTGCCTTCACTGCAGTTCACTCTACAGAGCTCTGACACAAGGTATGCATGTGACAGACAGGGCAAACTTTCTCAGGACTGCAGAACAACCTGCCAAGAACAAATGGGGCATTACCTAAAGTGTAGGGCCATCTGACAGAAGATGGCCTCCTTCTCCTTTTTCCTTCAAGCCCTTTGTGAGTTTATATTAGAGCAAAGAATAACCTAAGACCTCTGTAAAAAAAAAAAATAAATAAAAAAGATAAAAATTCCTTGTCAAGTCTATTACTCGCTGCAGGGCACTAGGCACAGTTATTGTGCATGGCAAGTATGACTTCGTGGGGGCTGTTGACCGCACACTTATTCTGCAGTTTTCACTTTTTTTCCACAGGGCTCAAGCTTATCTGTTTGCACAAATGAATTTGTGACATCTGCCCTATTATTTTATGAAAGTATTGACCACTTGAAAATGAATCTGTGGAGAGCCATGCCCTACCACGATGGGAATTATACCTGCCCTGAATTCACTTTTCTGTATGTCCATAACCCTGATTGCCCGGATCCTATTTTGCATCTTACCTGCCCCTTGCAGGAACCCTCCAGTTTCCACTGTCAGATTTCATATTGCTCCACTGCAGTATAAATTACCTGGGTCTGCATGTTAACTTACTGTATCAGAAGAAATCCAAAATCACACATTATGCAAACATCTTTCAAAGATCTTTTTGCAGCGTACATGGTTACTTGCCATCTAACCACCTCTGTTTTATGTGGGAAAAGGGTCACTACATAGCAGAGGGAATTAATTATGATATGGCTTTATTGCATGGCCCTGCTGACAGCATTTCGTGGAGATATATGGAAGTATGCAACTGATTTGTGTTTATACATACACCTACTACACAGCGAAGTAAGTTTGAATCAAACAAAGGCGGAACTATGGAGAAGATCCACAAAAGCTATTTTGATGTTCTCATAAAGATGTGCTTCTGGGGAGTATGAAGATCTAACAAGTCACCATCGGGGAAATGGATTGGGTCCCTCTTCTCCACCAGCAGCCCAGCAGAAGTGTCCTAGATTCTCTGCGGTAGCATTTTGTCACAGCTCACAGCAGAGCGCTGTACCAGACAACTGCAACAGCAGGCTTCTCTGTCAGCAAGGTGGAGCCACCAGCCAAGGGTGACCACAGCACAGACACTGCAAATACTCTCCTGAGCCTAGCGCACTGAACCCAATGCATTTCCATTTCCTTCCTGTTCAGTGACAAACTGAATGTGGGTAAAATGCTCTTGGAGTGCCAAACAAAAGCGACCTCCTTACCAGTACGAACTCCTCTCAACTTCTTGGGCAAATAGACTAGCAAGGTCAGCACATCTTGTTGGTCCCATTCGTGCCATGTGTACCAGCAGCGAGTCTACTCGACAGCCATACTCTGTGGCTATGGAAGTCATGGGGTACTAGACACAAGACAAAACTACTATCCCTACGAATTGGCCAAATCTATGTAGCAAGTTCTACACATATTTACAGAAGGAAAAATATTTGAATAAATCTGTATGACTAGAATACAGCCCAATCAGTAGTTAAAAGAGGTGTTTATTTGGGTTTTTTTAATCTATTTTATTTCTGAAGCTACCATCACTCCACATATGACAGTGTGAATAATTTTTTAAATTAGTTTAACTTTATAAATATTCGTCATAAACATTTTTTTCTCTCTTTCTCTGACTTCCAGGTTTAAAATCTAGTCTACCATTTTATCAATTTCCAGCTTTAAGGTTGTGAGTAATAATTTGATTTTTATACAAATGGATTACTGGATCCACAGCTGTCAGTACAATTACGGCCAAGACCTTTGTAGCCTGAATCAAACAACAGAAACATTTAAATAGAGCCTACTTAAATGAATAACCAATGAATGAATATTTTTCACAAAAATAACTTCTCTCCAAGAAGATGGTTATTTAATAGGCTTTTATTGTCCATTAAGGATGAACTCTGATATTGTGAACTAGTATATATAGACAGATGTAGTGTACAGTTTAAGCACAGAAGCAGTAATTTCAGGATGGAAGTATTTCCTACAACTTCTCTAAAGCAATGGGTATAAAAACATTTAAACAGAATGAACTACATACTTCACTTCAGAATCAAATACAAATACTAGTAAATTTAAGAGGGGTTACATGTGTGAAGTACAAGGGGCATACAGTGAAAACCAGAACCACATGCTAGAGGATATTTCCTTTTCAGTGAGCCAGACCCCAAATTAATAAATTTGGTGCTCAAAACAAAGTCACAATAAGGCCTTGCATCTAAAAATCCTACATTTATGTAAGTATTCATAACTAGTCTCACCTAAGTTTCCAAGCCCAATATCCTTTACATCCAAACTGCTGTTCCAAACCCCTTGTCAGATTATAGGAAATTAAGAAGTGCTATTCAGTTTTTAAGTGCAGCACATCTGTCCCCTAACATCCATCCCCTCTCTTCATCAATTTAAGGGAAAGGCAGCTGGATAAGAGTACCACATGGATTAGTATCAGCGTGGAGATGAGAATTTTGACCATCATAATTTAATTATGAAGATGACGGGACAGAGTGCAGCCTCAGCAACTGTGTAGATAATGAAAAATTGTGAGAAGTGTTTGAGACACCAGAGGCTTGTGCTGCCATTCAGAAAGACCTCAACAGACTGAATAAATGGGCTGACAGATAACACATGAAGTTCAACGAGGGGTGCGCCATGCCCAGTACTTGGGGAGGTACAACCCCATGCATCAGCACAGGCTGGAGTCTAACCAGCTAGAAAGCAGCTTTGCAGAGAAGGACCTGGCGGTCCTGTTGGGTAATAAGCGGCACACAAGCCAACAGTTTGCCGTTGCAGTAAAAGGTGGCCAACAGCACCCTGGGCTGCATTAGGAAAACCATTGCCGTTGAGCCGAGGGAGGTGATGCTTCCCCTCTGCTCAGCACAGGTGAGGCCACATCTGGTGCACTGTGTCCCATTCTGGGCTCCCCAGGACATAAGACACAGAAACATACTGGAGTGAGTCCTGTGAAGGGCCACAAAGATGACAATTGCACTGGAGCCTCTGCCATGCAAGGGAAGGCTGAGAGAGCTGGGAAGCTTCAAGAAAGGCTTCAAGAAGGGAAATCTTAGGGGGATCTTATCAATGTGTATAAATACCTGAGGGGAGGGAGCATAGAAGATGGAGCCAGGCCTTTTAGTGGTAGCAAGTGAGAGGACAAGAGGCAATAAGCACAAATTAGAGTAGAAGAAAACCCACTCAAACATGAGGAAAACATCTTTTGCAGTTAGTACACTAGAACAGTTTGGTCAGAGGTTGTGGAGGCCACATCTTCTAACCACACTGGACACAACCTTGAGCAACTTGCTCTAGCTGACCCTGCTTTGAGCTGGGAAGATGCAGCAGACACCCCCAGAGGTGCCTTGCAACCTTAACCATTCAGTGATTTTACATCAGAACTCTGAAAGATGGAGCATATAGGGATGTCTAAGTGATTTGCAAACACTCGTGTTTTTTAAAGAAACAGAGATATAGTGAAAATGCTTTCTAGATTACCTGATTACCCTAAAGCAATGTTACCAAGACTAGATAAATTCTGAAACAGAATTTAAACCCAGGTATGGTGAATAATGCAAACCAAAAGAGAATCAATTAATAAAAAATCAACCTAAAAGATCATCGTCTTCAACCTTTACATGCAACTTTGCAGCCATGCGCAACACAGAGAAACTATGAAACTACACTCTGCACTTAATCACTGCAGCAACTGTACAAAAGTTGAGCTTAGCTAACCAGCTTCCTATTAGGCACAAAGTGGACTTGAAAACTAAAAATTAGACATCGGCATGTGTTGTCCTTTCTGTAAATTTCACAACTTCAGCTCTCCTCCGGATGCACTGCAAGTAAAAGCTGAAGTGGAGCTGAAAGGTACTGGATTCATAGTTAAACTTATCCTAACAAGACTGTCCTTGTCTGTAGTGGTCTGACTCTCAAGCCTAGGTCTGATTCAGTTCTCAGCTCCCCAGCACATACCCCTCCACATGCAGTGAAGAAGCAGGGTTCCCCATTACTTGTTCCAACCGTCTGCAAAGTTTTTAAATTCTGCCTGTCCCATTCTCCACTCGCTGAAGGTGAAGTGCTATTTGTCCCTGCCAACATATGTATGTAGCTATACGTCATAAGGAGTTAATGTACAAAACTGCACTTGCCATTAGAATACAGGGATGTTACCAGCAGGACAGAATTCTGACTACTTCACAACTGTGTTTTGATCTAGTACTGAGGTTGCATCCAAGGAAAAAAATGTCATACAAGTTATCATTATAAAACTTTCTGAAGAATCTAACTTTGCTATAAATACAATGGTATATCTTCTTTTTAAATAATACTAATATCGTGAATAAATTACTTAATAATTATTAACCACTGATAAGTATAAAGTTTTGTATCTATATTTTATTCACTTGTTGATAAGCCACTCATCCAAATTTGTCTTATTTATGCAAAGCTACATGTTCAAAAAACCACAAATTTTCTTATTTTCCATCTTCTCTACTGTATTTTTCCACAATAAAGTCCCATGCCTGCTGCCTGCTGCCTTGCTGTTTGCTATTACAATCAGAGACCTAATTAAGGAGACTTTGTATCATTAGTTTTCAAATTAAAAATATTTGGAAGACAACATACACAATTTTTTCAGAAGACAGAAAGTGATGTTCACATTTCCAAAATAAAATCCATCCCCAAGCAAATCTTAAAAAGAACCTGAACAGCACCACAATGGCCTGGGACTTGGATTCTTCTGAGTTTCAGAAGTCAAAAGGGTGATTGCCCCATCATCTAATGGCCAGCTGGAAGAAAGGGAGATTTGATTTCAAACTAAGAAGATATCCTGAAAATAAGAAATGTTTGCAGCTTCAAAAAAAATTTGCCAGCATATATCAACTTAGCTGGATCATAAGCAAGCATCGGAAATACCATTTCTATTTTCAGAACATCATGCATTCAGGATGAAAGCTGGGTTCCTCCCACATCTAAATTGCTCAGTAAATCTTGTATTTCAAGAACAGTCTTATGATAAATGTCAATTTTGTGCTAACTGCATTCTGCAATCACTTAAATTGAGACGTGTACAAAAAACAGATAAGGAAGACTCGTTAAACTAAAGATGCACCTTGGCCAAGCAAGAAAAACATCTAAGCCGTGAGCTACAGGTACTGTTCAGCACAGACTGAGCTGGGAAAAGGTATTTTTGCACACCCTTGATATGTATCAGAAAGGAAGTATTTCATAGAAATGGAACATTTAAACATGAAGCTATGTGATACCACAAAATAATTACAGTTAGAACTTGGGAAAAAATTAATAGACAGATGGTCTCCACTTTCCACTCCAAAAAGTTAAAAAAAAACCAAACCAACAAACTAATCTCTACACAGCAAACTATCGTTAAATTCCAGATTTTTGTGATGTATTAAAGAATAATCTGTTCAAATCAGATATACACAGAAGACAAAAATCTTGTTGAAATTTTCGGCAAACACTGATTTAAGTTAAAAAAAATCATTATCTGACACTTGTACAATTAGGTATCTTTTCGTCCATGAAAAGCATGGCACCAGCACTCCCTTCTTAGCAAAACAGTAGTTGATACTAAAGAGCATCTTTTGTATCTGAGTTATGTCAGTATAGAAAACAAAAATAATTACAACTCTGCGACAAACTTGCTTATCATTGAAAACAATCAAAAATCTCAGAACTGAGAAAATACCTACCACGATTATTCCTTTCCTAAAACTACTTGATTTTTTATAGCTATGTTCTTCTAGTGCACTCAGCAGGGCACAGGCAGATGATAGGATAAGGATCTCATTTTATTGTCTATATTTGAATCCAAATTGGAAAGGCTGCCTCCTCAGGTAGCTGGTCTGTGGATTAGAATTGAGTGGGTAGTTTATAGTTCAATTTCTTCACAGACAAAAATAATAACAATTAAAGAAAGATACCTTGTTTATCAGTCTTAGTTCAGCAGAAGGCAGGCCTGGAGATGTTCTCTGTCTCTATTAGAAGATATCCTAGAATATATTCCTGAAAATAAGCAAGCCTACCAAATAGCACCTGAATATTCAGAGCTTTTTAGTCCTTCCTGTACTCAATATCCTCTTTATAAGGTCAATATATTTCTTTTACTTCTGGATATCTGTGATGTATTAAGAAAAATCAGAGGCAATTAGAGCAAATACTATGTATGGAAATTTCCAGCTTTGCAGCTGAATCAAATAACAAAGGCTGAATCAAATAACAAAGGCTGAAATCTAAGTGAATATATAATAAGTATTGCTGGTAGAAAGGCATCTATCAGAAGTCAGGCTAAAGCTACTGAAGATGCAAATATTGAGTTCCTCTCGCTTGCAAAATATTGTGAAATCATTATGACTGTGCATGCACAGCTGTACATAAATGTTTAGTAATGATGCTGGCAATACTGCAAGAAAAAAAACAATAAGGATGGAGTAAGAGCTGCCAGAGTTAACTCAACAGAAAAAAAGGCTTTTTCTGCAGAGATCTATAGATACTGAATATATAACTGGTTATGGAATTTTTAATCTTTTTTTACAGTATCTGAAAGCATTTTACAGCATAGTCATTATAAGGAGTGCAAAGAGATTTTTGGCTAAACAATTCAAACTGTGTAGTCAGGGTGAGAATAAATTCACATAGTTTGAAGGAATTTTTTAAAATGAAAAAAATAGGGGAATTCTTTTGGATAACATTACTTACTATTCAGTGTTTCTTAACCTCAGTTTCTTAACTGCAGAAATCTGTACCATATTCATTAGATGAAACTATCACATTGTATTTGCTCCACAGAACTCACATGTCTCCTTGGCTGTCATTTCCTGGATTAAAAGATTAAGCTAAGAAATTTATATTGGAATTAAACGTTACAACAGGCAACTTTGGACACAGTACAAATCCTGAACTCCCCTATCAGCTAGAGATAACAAACTCCTAGGAGAAGTAATGAGCCAGACTCTGTGGTGGATCAAAATTTTGGAGGCAAGAAGCTAAGCTCTGCCAGTGTTCGTGTTTCCTTAAAGCTAAGGAATGGTGAGATATATTATCACTCTATGTCTCATTCACAGAAGTCAGTAAATTGGCATTTAAAAGAAACTACATTCTGTTTTACAAAAGCAAAAGGCCATTTGTTGAACAGTTAACAGTAAGCACATACTGTAGGGTAGAAGTTATGTTGTTTAGATGAAAAGCCTGTTTTCTCCTGAAAAATCTTGATTATTATATCCTTTTTAAGTTACTTAATGTGAGTACCATATAACTTAATCAAGATAATCACCACTGAGTATTGCAAAGCGCTGTGATACTGTATCGTTCTTCCCTTATAAGCACATTCACCAGGAAAAATACAAGTGACCACATGTAGAGTTCCCACAAATGTGAACGTTATTCCTGTGCAAATTCTTCAATTTTCATATTGTATTTTTGCTAGAGCTACAACATTGACACTAGCATTATCCACATGCTCCCAGTTCCTTAAGTATTTTGGACTATTTCACATAAACAGAAAGAATGGCCATCCTGTCAAATCGGCAAAATCATGATCCTATTTTTTTGATAATGGAAGAAAAAATCTCATTGAAAAAGGAAAACCGAAAGGGCTTGGCTTTATTATAAATTACTGTAATAACTGTTCCTCTCAATGTCAAATACAGTATCACTTAACAGACTTGGCAAAAATATGCAAATCTTTGTATTTACTGTTTGGGGGGATGATGCACTCTATCAGCAGCCTTCCAGAGAAGTCTCTGTACCCTTTAATCTGTAGATTTTATACCGTGTGGTAATCCAAGCCATATGGCTCCTACCTGCATCTCCTCAGCTGAACTCCTGAACAGGGCTGTCAAGTGAGGAGAACCTGCTTAGATCTGTGACCCCTTCACAACTGATCCTCAAGTATAACTCAAGTCAACCAGCGAACAGTATTACAGTAGATTGTAGGAATTGCTGAACTTGCTGCTGTGTCCCTTTGTCAAGCATGGTATAGGAAGTATGGTCTCCTAACAATATGTCTCGTGGTTTAAAAAAAAAAAAAAAAAAAAGAAAAAGAAAAAGGAAAGCTGGCCATCTTTCCCCTCAGAACTTCAGAACTGGATACTGTCACCAACGTTTTGAACATCATGCACTCCTGCAGGCGTATCACAAGCTATGGAAACAGGTTTGTCTTAACTGAAAAAGCAATCTTGACACTACTCGGATTTGAGTGTAAGAATCTAATACATTATACAGTCCTAACTATTAATTTGAATAATGAAAAGATTGGATTTTTTAAATGAAAACAGTAAAATTTAATACGGGAAAATCTTTATTCAATTAAGAGGTTAATTTATGCCAGGATCTTTTTAAAAGAATGGTGCATTATTTGCAATGGATAGGTATGCAACAGCTTACAAAGCTATAGCACGTGAAGGGCAGTCACAGTAATTCCAATACTGGTTCATTTGCCTGTGATCTCAAATGCTGATTACAAACCCCTGCTGTCTCAATGAATTTCAAAAACTTTCAAGGTTAATTTCTTACATGGTTTACACTTAGAAAATGTTAAGATTGAAAATTAAATTTAAACCATACAATCTAATTAGTAACTTATATTTAAGCCTGTATCCTGCTAAGACACTTAACAATTGTAAACATAATGACTGCAAGTTTAATTAGAAAATACAACTTCAACAAAAATTATATCCCAACGCATGCTCCATCCATATATACTTGGAATCTAAAATGAAGAACAAGTTATTGGTACAACTCAATACTCTTAAGCTTCTTACTGCCTCATCAGGCTTTAGACTATGTAGCGACTTTGTTCACATCACTTGTAGTCCAGCTATTAGACCATCTCTTGGTTTAAACTGCAAATGGCTTTAGCAAGTTCAGGAAGGGGGGGTGGGTTTGGGGAGTGGGGGAGAAGATACTATTCTAAGCATAAATTCTGAAATAAATCATGCCTGACTGTTAAAGGCTTATACAACAAGAGCCAAGAGAAAAAAAAAAAAAAAAAATGTCTGTGTTTCCCTCACAGTGAGAACACAGATCAAATCTAGAGAAAAGATTTTTGTAATTTTTGCTTTAGTCTACCTTATTATTCTTCCATTTGCTGAAACTATTGATGGGTCAATTACAATATTTCCTGTTTGCATTGATCAAAATAGAGCTGATCCTGAATGTCAGTCAATAAGACTTTACCAAGAACAGGTATTATCAAACTAATTTGATTGCCCTTTTAGTTCTGAAGTTGCATTTCTTAAAAATAATGGTAGATACAGTTTCCACAATGCATTTTGATTTATATTTTCAGTTAAGAGTAGGACTGGGCAGAATCAAATCACATGTAGAAAAATGGCTGACATCTTCAGTAGCAAATGGGCACAGTTTGTGGGATAGCTAACATTACTTTCATTGACGAGCTGGAACTCGGCATTATAATGACTTTATAAAGCTTGCTGATTACCGAAATTGGGAAAATTATTAGATATGAGGGGAAAGTAGAAAGACTGAGTGTGATTACTTTCCTAGGTATGTGTTTCATTACAGCCAAAAGAAAAATAATTAAGTGTTAGGGAATTCTGCTCTTTCCTGCAGAATGGAGAATGCATCTTGGAAAAACTGTGACAGAGGATTGTAGGTGTCATGGTTAAGCATCTAGCTAGTTGAGAGTGTTGTGCCGTGGCAGGAAGAAATAATATAAAATCCCTGGATGTAAAAGGAGAATAAAAAATACTGGAGAAAATTCTGTTTTGTTAGAAGACTTTCAGAAATATTCCTGATACTTAAATATTGCTTAGAGAGATGAAATTCAGAAGGGGTCATAGAAAGAACTGAAGAAGCAGGTGAAGAATAATACAAATTAAACTGATGAAAATGACTCTGTATGACTTGAATGATTAAAATACTTAGTTTTATCAGTTAATCAAGAAGATTGAGAGGTTGTCTGATTACAATATATATGAAACTATTTCTCCAGTCAAGGCACTAGGGTTTTTGTCTAGCACAGGAAGCCTAACAGGAGAGCATTACAATAGCAAACTCTTCCTTTGAAAATCTGACATAAATATTCATGAAGGTTGCTAACCACTAGAGCTACAAACTACCAAGGTCACTAACAGACTCTCCATCCGTTAATGCCTATAAATCAAGAGTTTGCATTTCTCTGAAAATTATGTTGAGGTAAACATGTTACCCAAATACATATAGGCTGACTGAAATTAAATTACTTAAGGTAAGTGAGAGGTCAGCTCTGTACACTTAAAGGGCCATTTCTGTCCATGAAACTTTTAGAGGCTGCACTCAAGTATCTGCACATCAGAGAAAACAGAGTCTATCCGTGCACAGAATTTAGTGATTATGCTGAAAACCAGAAAACCAAAGGCAAAGGTCAGATACAACTTTCGCCACTGATACACAGCAAGTAGGTTCTTAAACTTCAGTAAGTAGATTCTTAAACTTAAGCCTAGACTTCACATTCGAGTTCTCTGCTGGATCTCCTCCACCCCACCAGAATTCTGCCCCATTTGAAAATCCAGCAGCCTAGGAGTCTTTGGGACTGACTAATTGCATAAGAAAGGGAATTAGTTTGTGCAGCACAGTGCCCAAGTACTGCGCGAATGCCCAGTCAAGCTAGACCTAGTTTATAAAAAGGTCATTTTCTGCTCTATAAAGTATCAAAGTAATATGAGAATGGATGAAGGAGGAGGGAAGAGGTGAGATAGAAAAAGGGGCACCATTAAGTGGCTTTTCTTATCTCACATAGAGTTTCTCCCAGCTCTCATTAATAACCTTTTCTCTAACCATCAGAGAATGCTTTCAGTTTTATTCAGTGACCACAACAGAGTAGAAGTCATGTAACTTTCACAGCCCTCACACAAATACGGCAGATACCTGAGCTGACAAGATAATCTGAAAATTAGACTTAGAACCTTTGCAAACAGTTTGTCCTATGCCTCTGCAAAGAGTCTTACACAAACATTTTTAAAGGACTAAAGTGCAACAATGCATATGTTGGAATCATTTAAGTCTTGTATGTATTTGCGTAAGAGGTTTAGACTATTTACATCAAGTTTTCTTAATTCTCAGCTAGAAACAGAATGAATTAATCTTCTTAGCTGCCATACAAAATTATGAATTAATGGGAAATCAGGAAATAACGAGCAAATAATGTGCTAAAATTCATAGCTGCAGATTGTCTATTCTGTATTTCTAATTTCACTTAAAGCATTATTACAATCACAAACACCTACGTATGCTCTTCCATGTAGCTCATGAAATTGGCTGGATGATTACAAAGACTTAAAGATGAAGTGCACTACAACGGATTATTCTAACACTTGATTGGTTTCAGATAGCTGCAGGGCTTTGACAGCTGATACTTGGCAGATGTGCTTCCATTTTAATACTGTTTGTCTCCAAGTGATCTACTTCAAGGCATTTGGTCTTTTATTTGGAATGTGTGATTGTCTTCTGTAGGATCAGGCTAACCATATGTAACCACTAGACCGAATGCACTGAACTAGAACTGTTAACTGTACAAAAACCGTAGACTTGGCTTGTAAAACCTTAAAAACAGTATTCATAAGGATAATTGATCTGATGACATCTGGCTTGATTGCTAAGGCTTAATATTTTACAGGCTCTGATTTTCTTTTTCATTCTAGAGAATTGTACTGTCACATGAGCATTCTTCTCTGTGATGTTCTTTCTGTGACAGGAACTACTAACTTTCTGGTTTGCTCTCTTCTTTTAGAAAACCCTAGGGGGAGAAGAAAATTACCACTCCTCCTCATAATCCTTATACTCGCTCTGGATCTGCTCTCTTGAGCAACTAAAATGTCTTGGTTAATTTATTCTTTCAGCTCATGCAAAGCCAGGTATACTTGTGGGTAATGGGCACAGCTCTATGCTGTCCTGGACTTGAGTAAAAGATGTGTTTCTCTTAAGTGAAAATTACCTTTCTTTTTCCAAGGGTAATGTAGAGGGTTTGTGGGGCAAAGTTTTGGAAGTGAGGTGGCCAAAGGGGTGGCTTCTGTGAGAAGCCGCTAGAAGCTTCCCCTATGTCCGACAGAGCCAATGCCAGCCAGCTCCAAGACTGACCCACCGCTGGCCGAGTCTGAGTCCATCAGTGATGGTGGTAGAGCCTCTGGGATAATGCATTTAAGAAGAGGGAAAAAAAAATAAATATATCTGTTCAACAGCAACTGCAGCCAGAGAGAGGAGTGAGAGTACGTGACAGCAACAGCCCTGCAGACACCCAGGTCAGAGCAGAAGGAGGGCAGGAGGGGCTCCAGGCACCGGAGCCGAGATCCCCCTGCAGCCCGTGGTGAAGCCCACGGTGAGGCAGGCTGTGCCCCTGCAGTCCGTGAAGGTCCACGGTGGAGCAGATATCCACCTGCAGCCCATGGAGGACCCCACACCAGGGCCAAAGGGATGCAGCCAAAGAAGGCTGTGACCCCGTGGGATGCCCACGCTGGAGCAGGCTCCTGGCAGAATCTGTGACCCAGTGGAAGGCCTGCACTGGAGCAGTTCATGAAGAACTGCAGCCTGTGGGAAGGACTCATGTTGGAGAAGTTCAAAGAGGACTGCTTCCCGTGGGAGGGACCCTACTTTGCAGCAAGGGAAGAGTGTGAGGAGTCTGCCCCAGGGGAGGAAGGGGACACAGAGACAACGTGTGATAAACTGACCGCAAGCCCCGCTCCACATCCCTCTGTGCCAGCCGGTGGCAGGAGGTTGAGAAGTCAGCTGCAAAGTTAAGCCTGGAAGAAGAGAGGAGTGAGGGGAAGGTGTTTTTAAGATTTGTTTTTATTTCTCTTATCCTACTCTGATTTGATTGATAATAAATTAAACTAATTTCCCTGAGTCAAGCCTGTTTTGTGCCCATGGCGGTAACTGGTGAGTGATCTTCCTGTCCTTACTTTGTACCAGGAGCCTTACATTGTATTTTCTCTCCCCTGCCCAGCTGAGGAGGTGAGTGATAAAGCAGCTTTAGCTCACCACAGCCACAAGTGTCACTTGGAGAATACTCTCAAAAGAGAAGTACTCGAGTCTGACATTTGTGTCTTGCCACCAGCAGACCAGCAGTGATAGGTAAGACAGATCACACCCACAGGTCCACGGCTGATGATTAAAAGAAAAAATACAAACCTTTTGAGCAGAAAACTGTTACTTTTCAAAAAGTCAACTTTTGATAGATTAAAAGTGGTTAAAATCCTAACAACTATTTTAGGATATGAATATGTTGCAGAGGAGAACTAAAACCAATTCTGTAAGAGGCACCATCCTGAGATGAGAAGACTCCCTTTACTTGGAGGCCCCCTGGATGGAGGCTAGAAACTTCCACCTGACTGTGCCACACTTGCTGAACAACCCTCAGAGGGGCGGTAACTTCTAACAATTATGCAGATGGCATTCTCATCTTCCAACAAAAAAGATGCCCTGTCTTCTTTTACCTAGGATAAGAGCAATGACAATTAAGACATCTTTAGATTTATATTAATATATTTGTTTACCCCCCAAAAATGTCACTTTCAGCAAACATGGGGTTGGCCATAAGGTAGGTAGGGGGGGGGGGTGGGGGGGGGGTGTGTGTGTGTGTGGGGGGGGGGGGGGGGGTGTGTGTGTGGGGGGGGGGGGGTGGGGGGGTGGGGGTGTGTGTGTGTGTGGGGGGGGGGGTGTGTGTGTGGGGGTGTGTGTGTGTGTGTGTGTGGGGGGGTGTGTGTGTGTGGGGGTGTGTGTGTGTGGGGGGGGGGGGTGTGTGTGTGTGTGTGGGGGTGTGTGTGTGTGGGGGGGGTGTGTGTGTGTGGGGGGGGGGGGGGGTGTGTGTGTGGGGGGGTGTGTCGGTGTGTGTGTCGGTGTGTGTGTCTGTGTCTGTGTCTGTGTCTGTGTCTGTGTCTGTGTCTGTGTCTGTGTGGGTGGGTGGGTGGGTGGGTGGGTGGGTGGGTGGGTGGGGGTGGGTGTGTGTGTGGAGAAAGCTTTACATTTTAAATGGTGATGTCTCAGTCCTTGAAACCACAGTACAGAAACAGTCCTGGAAGCACACAGATGGGAATACAGGTACCTCCACAGCTGTCAGAATAACATTCCGCGACCTCTTTCCACTCTAATGAATCTTGCATTCTTTTTACAGCAGAACACCCGTCACAGGAAGTATAAAAATAAATCTCAGCAAAAATAATTTGTATTTCTGGTCATTAGAAAACTTTCCTAGCAGACTGGGCAAATGAATTTAACTTGGCCCTCATACATTTTCTTTACCTCAAGCACCGAGCACCTTTGCTGGTGGCCTTTTGGAGATGGGTGGAAGATATCTGGTTTTTGATATACAGGAAAATATTTAGGCCAGCACGCCTCAGGCAGACAGAACTGACCTCCTGAATCTTGCAGTGATAGACTTAAATGTGACTAGATGTGTACAGCTGTGTTTTAATATGGTGTGAATTCAGGTGATGCCCCATTCAGTATGCTGACTGTTTCAGATCACACTGAGAAGCTCTTAACTTCGTGTGGTCGAGCTCACAGCCATAGTAAATTAAAGGCAAGCTACGTCCATAGTAACCAGCACTTAAACTCTTTGGGACTCAGCGCACTCAAGAAAAACTCCAGGCATAACCAAGGACAGTCAGCAGATGTCTGAGAGAGGTATCTATGCATCTATCTGTTCAAACCGCAAATGCCAGAGATGAGCTTACAGAACATTACATACACAAAATTAAAGGTATCAACATGAACATGAGTTGCAATCAAATGTAAACTCACTAAAAGCTCTGAATCTTTCCATGGTTGTCAAAAAGATAGGTTATCATTATTATGGCCTTAAAAACACTTGGCTACATGGCTTCCGTATAGCAACTTATCGCGAGTTGGACTTACACTATTTTTGTGGAGTCCGAGAATTACAAAGAATCTATTTTAATATCCTTCAAATATTTCACGACAGCTCTTGAAGACAAAACGCCATTTTTTCTGAGCTAAAATTCCATTCATCACCAAAGATTTTATCAAAGCTGTAGGATTTGACCCTCGGCTAATAGATGTCAGGAGAGATATGTGCACAAATTTTCAACACAGGAAAACAAGTCAGGTAAAGTCCATGACAGCTAGGCAGAACTAAATAAACAGATCATCCCTTAGAGGTATTTCGAGAAGCAAAATGGAAAAAACCGAAAACTTATTTTGCTTTATACGACAAGTTATTCAACAATACGTTTACCTTCATGACCACTATACAATCATAACCCATATATTTTGTCTCAATCCTGTGTGTTCTACTCTGTGACACTGGTTCTTGCATCAACTGTTTATTGTTTTTAGCTTCTATGTGAATGCAGTGTTTAGACCTAAGAAGACGACCAGCCATCTGATTTATGTTAAAGGAAAATTCAGTGAGAGCCAGTACATTTGCCTTGATTATTCCAAACCAGTATTTTAGTATTATTCTATATATTTTGGATAACACATTCCTTTTCTATCTAAAATTCCTTTAGAGGTGGACCCTATACCCTTGATTTTCTACTGTAGTAGCAATGTTACTTTAGATTTAAAACCTTAGAAACTTTGGCAATCATAAGACTAAAAATCTTTTTTCTTTCTAAAGCATACATGCATAAATAAGATGCACTGGGATTTTAGCCTTCAGTACACAAATATCCAAAGGTCCTGCACTTTAAATACAGGATTAAAAAGTGCTCTGAACTTTCAATGCAGTTGTGATTACAGATGGTTGAATGTATATAATGAATGTTTGATTCCTCTTTATTGCTTTATACTATGCATTCACTTGGTACTTAAATTATATTATTTCTGCAAAAAGATGCTTCATCATATTACCACAATCTGAAGTAATACAAACCTTAAAACAATTACTAATGCTGTTGTTACTTCTATATTTGTGATAAAAAATAAAAGTTGCTAAATAAGTGTTCTCTTAGATAAGCAAGTAGGAGAGTTAAGATTATGAACCAGTGCTTACCTAGATAAGTATTAAAATTAACTTATGCTAAGACTCAGTTGCTCTGGCTAAAGATAGCATTTTTTAAAATGAGAGAAGAAAAAATACATTATAATCTATCGGTAACTTCCAAGTGACTTGGCAGAGGAAATGTTTGGGCTTTTTTTTTGTTTTGGTAATGAGAAACAATACCCAGCTGTGGGTGATTTTTAACTGCAGATGATGACAACTCACTTCAAAGGATCCACTTTATGATTTTTTGTATGTATGTTCTGGTGGGGGGTAAATTTGACCTATGACTTAAAGAGTAAAAATACTCAAAAGCATATTATACCCTCTATCTCCAAGACGACCTTGAGATTTTCTTTCCCACAAACTTTCTTACAGTCCTCCCTATCTCGAAAACTTTAGATCTCAGTCGTAGCCCAATGTTCATAATTCATTTAAAACTTCTGTACCAAATCTTTCCAGAATTAAGACCACAAAAACAACGTAGTCATTTTACTAGTTTTCTTTGTATTTAAACACTCTAATTTTTATGGGATGTAATTGTACTGTCTTCCTCCTCAGCAATTTAAAAAGATGACTGATGTAAGAGAATGGTCTGATACAGTACTGTACATAGAAGATGGGACTTCTTACATCCTTTTCAACGCCTGAAAAATGCAACTTCCTACACAATAAAATAATAAGAAAATATTTTAAGTGATTTTTAAGTTAAAATTAAGTTATTATAGTGCATTGAGAAACAAGTATTTTTTGTCCAATAATTTCTGGGGTTTTAGATACAGCTTTATTTATAGCACCATGGAGCAGTATTGTTGAAACCGGATTGCATTAATATTCAAATAACGCTGCCTTGATTCACCTCAGTAAATGGGTTCTCATCTTACCACACTACAAAAGAGAAGGAGGTAAAAAAAAACCAAAACACCAAACACCAAAATGTCTCTAACTATTAGTGTTCTCAGAAAGAAAGACCACAGGAAGTTTTATTGGTATTTATCAGCAAGGCTTTTGTTCCTGTCCTTCTAACAGGACACTAGCCTAGCATTTTTGTATCTTCTCTGAAAGTCATTGTTCCCCTCAAAATACTTTGAGCGTTTATTCAGTCATCACCTGCTGTTCTTGGACTTAAGAAGTAGAAAATAAGACCTGATAGGGCATCTTTTTGGCTCTAATGGGATAACATCCAGGCACAGCAGATCTACATCTCTAGTTTCTTGGCTTATTTGAAGACATTTCCTTGAATAGGTGACAACTGTACCTAAAGCCTAGTACAACATTTGTATTAGAGAAGCAAAGTAACTTCTAACCAGAAAAACATTTGGCAGCATAGATTTTGTAATGTTTGCTATGCTATGGTCTTTTCTACTAACAGAAGGGACATCTACAGGCATAAACATGAATACGCAGTGTTCAGTCTTAACCACTTTGATTCTTTCTGGAATGCAGATTCCTATCCCAGATGTAAAAATACTAGTACTTGTAAAAGGCAAAATTAGGAACCATAAACAGTTTCCTATATACATTTTACTGACATATGTCAATGCTTACCTCAGGAAGTGAAAGAATGCCATTTACTTCAGCAAAGCAGTGTTGGCAAACCTTAAAACAGTAAGTTCTGGTGTTGTAGTGTAACCGTTTTCCCCCTTCTTCTTTTCCAAACTATTACCTATTCTCACAGATAATTAGCCTGACAGCTCTATCACAGTATTAATATGAGTTGCAGCCTGGGAAATAATAGTAAGGAAAAGAACACAAGCTGAGAATGCAACAAACCCGCAAGAAGCATGGCTTGGAGAGTAACTGTTGGAAGCATATGTATCAAACATGAGGCCACAGGCGCTAGCTTACAGTCAGTGAAATTCAGCTCACATTTAAGCTCCAGACAAGATGACATCAATTTGAAACACATGTTCATAATTGCAGAGGGAGGGGAAAAAAAGAGCAATGGGGTTCTACAGCTTTTTTAAGCCATTATTGAGATTAAGACTGTATTCTGCTACTTAATACTCCTGCTAACTGTACAGCCAAGCTGGAAGAGTATTGGGTAGAAGAAGAAAATGATTTGTGGAGATATCTTACTGTTATTATGTACAAAATGATGTACCTGGCTAAGTAAAATGTACCACCTAAGTATGGATGGAAAGCAGAAGTATTTCAAGAAGCTTAAGAAATCATTTCCAAAGTGAGGGAATATGCCATGCAATCATTTATTAGGGTGAGAGACATGAAGATTCATACCGAAGACCAGCAGATCAGCTTTCATGACCACTTTGACCTAAACCTCATCCTCCAAACCATTCAGATTCTACTGCAATGTCTATTTTTCTACATTCAAGAAAGGCATGCTTTGAGAGGAGACGTAATTTATTAGAACAGCCATTCCAGGTGGCACACAAGCCCCTTTTTTGAATCCGACACAACCACCACCCCTTCTTATTCACAAACATTTTATGTTCCTGGTCACACTCCCAGTAAATGAATGTTAAAATTGCCAAGAGAATTTCAGCTGCTGACTGGGTGACAGACAGAACTTTCAGATCAGAATGTAAGTATACTAGAGATCTTAGATGGTCTTCACATTATTTGACATTTCAGCCCTTAGAACTGGACTTAAATAGTAAAATCCTAAGGAAAATAATTCAAGGAAAGACCTCCAATCTTCCATTAGCTCTTTTAGATTGAAAATAAAACTGTTTAAAGCAAATGCAGATTATGAATGCGGGAGTTTCCATGCTAATTGATTTGGAAGAGGTATTAATGCTAGTCAGCAAATCAAGTTTTAAAACTATGTCACACTTGGATATGTAAAAGCCAGTGAAAAAACCCAAGAACTTACTGCAAATCATTCAAGCCCCAGAACTAATTCTGAAGTAGGTTGAGGATGAAATGCATTAATCTTCAGGGAAGCTAGAGGGGGTAAATGCACTCCACTTGTTTACTGAAATAAGAATACTTGTCTGTAATTTTCTGACACAGTAACATTTTATTTTGGGAACTAAGGGCATCACTAACCATGATTAAAATCACAGATCATCAATGATTGATACATCACTGATCATGACTGCAACTATTGTAAACTGTGATATATTTGCTAAAAGGGGAAAAGTATGAATAGCAAGTCCATGTATGATTCTTTCACCTATGGCAAATAACTTACAGAATAAAAAGAGGAGGAGCATTTGTTGCTCAGTTTACAAACAGGTTTGAGACATTGAAATACAATACTCTGAGGAAGTGACTAGTAATCATAACAGGTCATCTGGTAAACAATTCTACTACTAAATGGATTGAGGTTAATTACTTCACTCAAATCAACACATTATATTACTTGTATCAGTAACTATTACAATCAGTAGGATTTCCCACATATACCACTCCTTTAAAAGAGTTGCTTTAAAATGTTTCTTTCACTGTTTGCATATAAATTACATTAAGGAGAGAACATCTCTTTTCACTGTATAACAATTTGCAGATATTGAAACTTGCAGGATAGACTAATAGTTTTATTGCAGAGGCAATGGTACTGATTTTCTGAATTCTCATTAATTATTTCAGTTCTTACAGTTTTCTCTCAATGATTTTAAAGCATTTCTATGCATCTCTCCCCTTTCTGTAAACCTATTGTTTCCTCTATCTTCATTTTACATAAATTTCTTGCTAAAAAATAATAAATTTGATTTTTTATTTTTTTTATATTTAAAAATATTTAGATTTATAAATAAATCTAATATATTAGATTTATTTATTTTTTTATATTTTACCAACCTTTTAACCCTAGGACTAATCAGCCTTTTGGGTAACACTCACACCTGTGGCCAGATACAGATGAACTTTCCCTAGTAAAGGTAAATTGGATTATGGATTACCCAATCTCATTTGGGAGAAACCCATTTTATTTCCACAGTGAAGAGATAAAGAACGCCTCCCTGAACCCCACTCCTACAGTTCAATCACATCAAATCAAAAAGTGGAAATCACACCATCAGAAAATTAAGTCACCTAAAGCAATATGGGGTCAATAAGTAGCTTCCTTTTGAGACACTAAAACCAGCTATGCGAGGTTTGCTTGATTTTGTTTTCCCATTCTGTCCTTTTTTTCAGAGCAGCAAGAAAACCGAAACTGTGCAGTGAGACAAGCAGCATTACATCTTGTAACTTCACACTAGTACATGCACCAGCAAGGCAGGGCGTTTGGTCAGATGGCCTAAGGATGCTCTCTGAGAAAAGTGTGGTTACAGGCCGCAGCCTTCCAAGTTTTGGGAAAATATGCAGAGGCCTTCACATCCAGCTAAGGCCTCACACCTTTGACCAGCCAATTCCCTAGGTGGGTGGTAGCATTTCGGTATTCATCTTCAGTCTGCCCTAGACATGGCTTACATCTTTACATGGACATACAATATGTATTACAAATAAATCAGCAGCCTATCAGTTAGTCCTGTAAAACTCTTCATTTCTGCCTTGGGTTGCACGTCCATTCCAAGCTCTCCCCTCAGAACTTTCCTGTTATGCAAACCACAAATATAAATTACTGAACCAACACAACTTTATGCAGATCAGCATTTCCCGCATCCCTCAGTGAAGCCTGAAGATGAATGCAATGCAGGAGAACCCCTGGCAGCTGTTTTCTCACTTTGAAGGTAAAGTAAGGAGAAAAAATAGCTTAGGAGTTTCAGATTAAAAGATAATGGTGTATTTGCAGAATTGGTTGCTTGTGGATGAACTTCTTACACAGTGGTCGACATTTTTTTTCTTACAGTAAGGAGATCAATTATATGAGATTGTTAAAAATCACCCACAGCTGGGTATTGTTTCTCATTACCAAAGCATATGCGATGGCTAGAGATATATGAACATCTCTTTTATATTATACAACTGAGATCTACATAACTTGATGCTGACTGCTACATATTAGTAAGATATGTGCATGTAAGTGTGTAACTTTGTGGTTTCAAGGCCTATGATGATATTCTGCAAGTCACATTCAGTGACAAATATGCCAGGAAAACACAGGTAGATACAAGAACCTACATTGAATTGATTTTTCTCCTTGCTAAGGCTTCATAGCTGAATCAGAGTAAATGTAAGACATCACACCCCACACGTTTAGTTCCAAGCTATTGAGACAACGCTTTTTGTAAGGTAGGAAGAAGTAGACAGAACTACATAAAAGCTTTAACGTGGTGGAGATGTGCTTCCTCCTGTTAACTTTCCCCTTTCCTCACAAAAGTGTATGGAACAAACTGTAATAGTTTCATGGTTTTTCTTGGTGAAACCTGCAGAATCTGAACAAGGTATGCAAATGAGACTGCTAATAAACAAGTTAACTGTTTATTTAGCTTGCTGTTTATTTAGACACCCAAGTAATGGACCCGTGAGCTTATAAGAATGGGTCAGAATGTTAAGGATCTGTAGGAATTGCTTTGTCAGCATCTTCCTTTCCTGAAATATTTTTTTTATAACTAATAGAGACTCTGGCATAGTCATGCAGAAATCCTAGCCTGCAACTTGCCATGCCTGTGCCAGAATCCTGCTCTGTTTCAAGGAACTGAGAACTGAATCCTGTGTTAGGATCCAGATTGCCCGCTTCTAAGGTCAGACCTTACAGCTGTAGTGAGCAACAGCAACATTTATTGAAGTATCGCTAATGGTGAATCCAAGAAACTGTGCACCCAACCAACTTTACCCACTTCAAGATCAAGAAAAAAGCAGGTGTAAGACCAGGGCCCTAAATGGGTCTTTCTTGATGTAAGATATTGGCCCCTGAACCCAGCGTACATCAGCTCAGTACTAGAGGCCTCGACTTTCTTTCATGAAGTCAGTGACAAAATTTACCAAAATACACAACAGTCTATCTAAAGATAATCATAGCACGCCTTTTTCTTTTGTATTCTTTAAGACTTTGTGACTTCTGTGTTTTTCTCTCAATTCCTTCCCTTTAATCGTGGAAGCTATTTAACTTAGTTAAATGGAGTTTGTGATTACAAATTAGCAGTATCTGATAGTATAGCATAGTTATTTGCTATGCAATTCAAACGTTAAGTTTTTATGGGACATCACTGAAGAAAGTGTACATATACCAGCAAACAAAATGATACACATTTATTGACTCAAATATATACTTCTGTACTTCATATCATATATTATTTTCACTTCATAGTCTTAGTATAATTTACATTTAAATTCTTAACCTTGTCCTGCAAAAAGCCCTAGAGCTGCAGAAGAGAGGATGCTGACTTGTTCCAACTAAAGCAACAAATTAAATTGACTAAAAGCAAAAGGTACACTCCAGGAGTAAAAAGCTGCCTGCAAGAAAAGTGAAGATCATATATTTAGGGCTCTTTTTATTCACTCACTGAGACTGGACTACTAAGATTTACGTTTTGTAAATGAATTGCACCACAACTATTCAAGTTTCTGGGTAAGTAGCTCTAAAGAGTTTAAATAACTGATGAAATCTTTCCAACTTATAATTGCTCCTCATAAAGGTGACATACTTTTTTCTGAACTTGCAGTGAGGGAATATGAACCAGAAATTACACTGATTATGTAGAAGACATTTGAGAACTTGACTTTTATTAAAAAAAAAAAAAAAAAAGTGTGCACTATGGTTGATTTAACACATAAGTTTATGTTTAAAGATGTTAGTACGTTTTTTATATTTTTATTTATTTGTTTATTTATTTTTAGGCGATGCCTGGCCAAAAATGGCAAAGAGTGCCCGAGACACAGAAGGAAAGTGTAGCAATTCCACATGCATCTATTAAGCTTTTTCCTCTCAAATGGCATAGTCCTGAAGGAGTGAAGAACACAGCACAACTGGATTAATAAAATTTTAGTGTCTTACATTTAAATAACTTACACTGAATTTACGTATTGGATAAATGTATTTTCTGCTAATTTCAGCATTAGTTTATGTTGAAGTTTCTTTAGTCTAATGACATTTGAAAGCAGTAAGTTTTTTTCTTAGAGAAATTTGAAGCAGGAAAGGGATAAAACCAGGCTTGCTATAGGTAAGCCTGTTTGAAGGATGGTATGCTAGTGAGATCCTTCAGACTGCCATTTCAGTGGAGGTGGGGGATGGAGATCCATGCAGCAGCAAAGACACCAGAGTTACTGAAGTGTTAAGAAACCACAGAAGTGCCTGAGAATGGTCATTTAGGAATTAGGGCTTATGTCCCCAAAAAGCTGGCAGGCTCAACAGCCCAACTGAAGAGCACCAATGTACACAGGATGGGCAACGAACCGGAGGAAGCCACTGTGCAGTAGGAAAGTTGTGAGGTAGTTGCCATCATGGAAACATGGTGGGATGACTCACACAACTGCAGGGCTGCAATGGATGGCTGTAAACTCTGCAGAGGGATAGGCAAGGAAGGAAAAGCAGTGGGGTAGCTCTGTATGTTAGGTAATCTTTTGCTTGTCTAGAGCTTAATGGTGGTGATGATAGGGTTGAGTGTTTATAGGTAAGTATGCGGGAAAAGACCAACAAGGTAGATACCATACTGGGAATCTATTACAGACCACCCCACCAGGATGAAGAGGCAGGCGAAGTATTCTGTAAGTGGCTGGGAGAAGTCTCACAGTCACTAGCCCTTTTTCTCATGGGGGACTTCAACCAACCAGCTGTCTGCTGGAAATACAATAAAGCAGCGAGGAAAAAGCTTGGGAGGTTCCCGGGATGTGTGGAAGGTAATTTCCTGACACAGCTGGTCAGTGAGCCAGCCAGGGAAGGCACCTACTGGACCTGTTGTTTGTGAACAGAGAAGGACTAGTGAGTGATGTGATGCTTGGAGGCTGCCAAGGTGATCACAAAATGATACCAGTTTTCAGTTCTTGGAGAGGTAAGGAGGGGGGTCAGCAGAAGTGTTACCTTGGACATCCAGAGGGCTGACTTTGTCCTGTTAAGGAGACTAGCTGACAGAGTTCCTTGTCAGACAGTCCTGAAGGGCAAAGGACTCCAGGAAGGCTGGACGTTCTTCAACAACGGAAACTTAAAGGCACTGGAACAGGTCATCCCCATGTCCTGAAAGACAAACTGGCGAGGAAGAAGACCAGCCTGGCCGAAAAGAAAGCTGTGGCTGGAACTCAGGAGAAAAAAGTTTATGACCTTTGGTAGAAGGGGCAGGCCACTGAGGAGAACTAAAAGGATGCCATAAGGTTATGCGGGGAGAAAATTATAAGGGCCAAAGCCCAACTAGAACTTAGTCTGGATACTGCCATAAAAAGACAATAAAAAATGTTTTTATAGATACATCAGCAATGGAAGGACAGCTAAGGAGAATCCCCATCCATTATTGGATGTGGGGGGAAATGTAGTGAAAAAGGATGCATGAAAGGCTGAGGTACTTAATGCCTCCATGGCTTCAGAGTCTTTAATAGTAAGACCAGTTGTTCTCCATGTACCCAGCCCCCTAAGCTGGAGGACAGGGAGCAGCATGAAGCCCCAGTAAGTCAAGGGGAAATGGTGAGTGACCTGCCACACCACTTAAGCACACACAAGTCTATGGGGCCAGATGGGATCCACCCAAAGGCATTGAGGGAGCTGGCAGAGCAGCTCACCAAGCCACTCTCCATCATTTATCAGCAGTCCTGGCTAACCTAGGAGGTCCCAGTTGGCTGGAGATCAGCAAATGTGACGCCCATCTACAAGAAGGGCAGGAAGGAAGATCCAGGGAACTACAGGCCTGTCAGCCTGACCCTGGTGCCAGGGAAGGGTATGGAGCAGATCATCCCGAGCACTGTCATGTGGCATGTGCAGGACAACCAGGTGATCAAGCTTAGTCAGCATGGGTTTATGAAAGGCAGGTCCTGCTTGATGAACCTGATCTCCTTCTGTGACAAGATGACCTGCCTAGTGGATGACAGAAAGGCTGTGGATGTTTTCTATGTAGCCTTTGACACTGTTTCCCACAGCATTCTCCTGGAGAAACTGGCTGCTCATGGCTTGGACAGGTGTGCTGGTCACCGGGTAAAAAGTGGCTGGATGGCGGAGCCCAAGGAGTGGTGGTGAAGGGAGATACATGCAGCTGGCAGCCGGTCACAAGTGGTGTTCCCCAGGGCTCAGAACTGGGGCTCACTCTGTTTAATATCTTTATCGATGACCTGGATGAGGGGATTGAGTGCAACATCATAAAGTTTGCAGATGACACCAAGTTGGGGGGAGTGTTGATCTGCTTGAGGGCAAGAAGGCTCTGCAGAGGGATCTGGACAGGCTGGACCGATGGTCAGAGGGCAATTTTATGGCCTTCAACAAGGAAAATTGCCAGGTCCTGCACTTGGGTCACAACAACCCCAAGCAACACTACAGGCTTGGGGAAAAGGCCCTGGGGGTGCTGGCTGACAGCCGGCTGAACATGAGCCAGCAGTGTGCCCAGGTGGCCAAGAAGGCCAACAGCACCCTGGCTGGTATCAGAAACAGTGTGGCCAGCAGGACAAGGGAAGGGATTGTCCCCCTGTACTGGGCACTGGTGAGGCTGCACCTCAAATACTGTGTTCAGTTTTGGGCCACTCACTGCAAGGAAGACAGTGAAGTGCTGGAGCGTGTCCAGAGAAGGGCAGTGAAGCTGGTGAAGGGCCTGGAGCACAAGTCTTATGAGAAGCAGCTGAGGGAACTGGGGCTGTTTAGCCTGGAGAAGAGGAGGCCAAGGGGAAAGCTTATTGCTCTCTACAGCTCCCTAAAAGGAGGTTGTAGGTAGGTGGGGGTAGGTCTTTTCTGCCAGGTAAGAAGGACAGGACAACAGAAAACAGCTTCAAGTTATGCCTGGGGAGGTTTAGGTTGGATATGGGGAAAAATTTCTTCACTGAAAAGGTGATCAAACATTGGAACAGGCTGCCCAGGGACAAGGTGGAATCACCAGCCCTGGAGGTATTTAAAAGATGTGTAGATGTGGCAATTAGGGACATGGTTTAGTGGTAGACTTGGCAGTGCTAGGTTAATGGCTGGATTTGATGGTCTTAAGGTCTTTTCCAACCTAAATGATTGTATTCTATTTTATTCTGTGAAATTGCCTGAGTTTATTATGATTTGACATTTACATCACAGTCATAGCCTGCAGCTTCAGCCAAGATCAAATCCCCACTGTTCATGCACATAAAAATGTATGGTCTCTGCTCCAGAGAATTTAAATCTGAGGTCACCTGCTAAACCAGCTACAGAAAACCAGAGAATCTAAATAACAAATTTTCAACATAGCCATTCAGAGAACTGCAACCCTGAGGTTATTGTTACTGACACAAAAAAGCCTGAAGGAGGATTTTTGTTCCCCACAGTGAAACTACTTCTTGTATGCAGCCCACATAATCTGGGTAAACATTCTTTCTAAGATGGAAACCAAACAACATAGATTTGTTGTGTGGCCTAATGTTTGAATATAGTAGTTTTTCTTGTGCGTAAACGTCACGCTATGATTCAGACCACTGAGAAAGGGTCATTAATTTAGAATTCAATTTATTTTACTTGCACAGGAAAGGTTTGCATTACCGATTTGCTGGAGTTTTATTATGTTTGCTGTGATGAAGGCATACTTCTTAGAAAGATAGATTTTGATTTTCCATTTTAAAAATGCAGGACTTGTTGAGGTCTGGATTTGGGCCTGTCTTTTGACTGTGAAATACACCTTAACCTGATTGTTAATTCACCAAGACTGTACAAATTTTGAAGGGCTGTCTGCAAGCCAAAGTCCTTGATACTTAATACTTCTGTATTAATTGCTTTTAGTCCCTTCCTAAGATCCCTTATTTCCAATCTCCTACCCTACAATATACCCACATATATTAAAAAAAAAAAAAAAAAATGAATATGTATCAATAAATGTATATCAAATATGCAGCTGTCAACATTTAGTCCTTTAAAGTTCTTTTACCTTGTCTAAAACCCACTGCTTGATGTAATTGTTCAACCCGCCAGTAAGCAGTAAACACTCTGCATCCAAAATTCAATTCTCTCCTACTTGGGAGGCTCACACAGTGGGATGCTGATGAGGTTTCACAACTCTCCTTCATTCTGTCTCAGGTGCATAGATGTCCTTTGCAAGAAATTATCTGGTGCTAGATAAAACACCTCCAGGCACTAATAGCATTACAAAGGCAGTACTTTCTCAATCAGCATAGCAGCAATTGCTGGTGACCCAACCTGTTCCAATTCTGCAGCAACTGAAGTAAGACCCATTCTTTCTTATCTGAGATCTCCTTAAGCATGTTAATGAAAGATTTTGCCATCTGAAAGACTTTTTAAAACAAAATCTGTTGAATCTATTGCTTCTTTCTTTGGAAGCATATCCTATATAGAGGTTCTCTACAGTATCTATTTTCAGCTGTTTTCTTCAAGACTGTTAAACTGACTCTATATACAGTATTTTGTTCTATACTCAGCATGTTCTTTACATGTGGAATGACAGTGGGCCTTTTTTATAATTGTACTAATATTTTGTAATTTATTTGAAAGCCACTTCTCTGAATACTTAGGAAGCTCAAAAGACTTGTTTTTTTAAGGCTGGAATTTTCTTTCTAAATCTCTCCTTTTGACTAATTGCTTTCATATGCTGTATTTGACATTCCTTCATCACTTTATACCGGACAGAGGAAAATGAAAAAGGTACTTAATTTGCTCAAATACAATTTTGTAGGGGGTTATAATTTTTTTGGGGGGGGAAGGAGTATGAATATTAGACACTAATAAGTTGAGCCTAAAAGCCTAAAAACTTTACACTGTAGTACTTATAATGTGAATTTACTTACTAGAATTTCCTTTTTCTTCATCTGCAAATAAGTTTGCAAATTTTCTGTTAAAAAGAATGCTTTCTTATTAATCAGAGTCTGAGTTAAATTCTTGAATTAACTTTTACTGTTACACTTGGAATGCTTTTTGCTATGCTATTTAAATCCCTTTATTACATGTCTGCACATCACTGTTGTGAAGGACTTTATTGGTTTGTTGGACATACTTCAAGTCACATTGAAGATTATCCAGGATTTTGTTTCACTGGTTGTTTTTCCACCAGTGAACATGAACTATTTTGTTGTACCTTTCACCAACCTTGATTTGATCAGTTTTATGCTCTCAGGTCTTTGTTTCCAGTAATTTGCCAATTAAGTTGCTCAGATACATCCTTATTTATTAAAAGTGGCTGCATTTTCTGCTTAGTTAGCAATAGTGGATGAACCTATTATGAATACATAATGAATTAATATAGTGAATGAGGCCTTAACTATTATTATAATTTTCTCTAATTTGGTTTCTCTCAAGACCTGCATTACTCATAGTGGAATCCTTTGAACTCTGAAGGTTATGGAGAAAGTGAGATGCCACTTTCAAGTTAGTGAAGCTATGAAAAGCTTTTAGGCTTCATGGTGAATTTAAAATCCAGTATTACCATCACAAAGCTGTATGGTCTGAATACATTTCATAGACACCCACTAACAATGAATGTCTCTGTCCCTGGCCTAGCCTGTAGGCAGGCCTATTAACCCTCCTTCAGGTAAACATCTTCCAATCTTCTCCCACTTGTCTGCATCTGTGAAAGTCTGTTGGACTGTGAGGTCCTTCAAAAGGTTCAAAATCTCCAGAAACTTCTACGTCATTAATGACAGCACCCTCCCACTCATGAAAGAGGGAAGGGAAATGCCAAGAGAAAACGGAAGGAAAAGACAGCATCTCTTCAGTCCCATTGCAAACAATTATTTTTTTTGCAAATGTTGGCTTTTTTGAATGCAGAAAACTCAGGTGGCAGTCAATAAGGAAACAAGAGTTGCTCATTTCAATCAGTCTCCCTACTGTCATCCCTGTGATTTTATTTCACTGGACTGCTGACACACACCCACAGCAGTGTGAACCCAAGGTGATCCTACTTAAGTGTTGCCACTTACCAATATTGATTGCATAACAAAGCTTTTTGCTTCATTTTCTGCTTGTCTTTGAAATTATATCTAAGGTCTACTAGCATTTTATTGTAACGCCTGTAATATCTACTTGCAGCTTTGTTTTTTCCTCTTCTTTTTCCTGCTAATAAAGTCTTCTGCTATCACCTTTGGTCAATTCATTAGCTGCCCAGACACGTCAGGACCACAAGAGGCCTTGCTGTCCCTGACCACCCCCTCAGGGCACCCGCCCATGGCCCAGGGCCCCACCGCAGCCCCCTGGAGCCACCAGCTCCTGCCCCAGTGACCCCACAGCGGGGCTGGTCTCCAGCTGCCCACAGCCCTCCCTGCCCAGCCATGGCCCCCGCTGAGCCGTGCCCGTGGCCGGGCCCACCCGTGGGCCCATGTCCCAGCCTGGCCTCGGCCTGGCCCCATCCCCAGGGAGGTGCCCGGTGCCAGGGGTGCCCTGGTGCCCCTCGACTGCCCTGCTTGATCCAGCAACCTGGAAGTTTGACAGCAACCCTAACCCACCACATTTTTGCTGTCATCAGTGCAAAGCCAAGCCGGCAACAAGAAGCTCACAGGCAATAGTTTGTGTCAATGAAAATATCGGTAACGCTGTATGGCACAGACACTAGCAAACAGTTATTTAAAAAACAACGCACAGATTACTAATTGAGATGTTTTGCCTTGGGTAAGACTCACACAGAGACCCAGGCCTGGTACAGAGGATGGGCAGTGGCCTGTCTGTGCTGCTGGGGAACCCCTCAGGAGTTCTGCTGGGCTCTGACCCTAGCCCACCCTGGCCCTGGGCGCTCCGTCCTGCCTTAGCTCTGCACTGGAAACCTCCTGGTGTGACCATTTCTGCACCTGAAGAAGTGGCTTCCACTGACTATTTAAAATTGTCAATATGCAGTTTGGAAGATTTGACCATCAGAGCTGCCTGGTGACAGCTATTCCCACAGCTGCTGCAAAGAGAAATGCAGAAATAACACGATCATAATTCTCACCATGGCTAGTAATTTGGATTATCTATTTTCTGTGTAAAAACTAAGTGCTTATTTTAAAATAATGATCTATTCCACTCAGCAGCACTGCTGTAAGACCAAGTCAGGTGCATACCAAAAGATCAGTAACGCCAGAAACATGCACATTTTCTTATGACTATACTGATTTCTTAGCAGAGACATGGCAAGGTATTTTGTCAAATAATGCCGAAAAACAAAGTTCAGGCCCATGAAGTTTCACCTTTTTTTTCTGAATGTTTATCTGTACACAGATATCCAATTCCCACAATGTCACTCAGAAAGAGAAGTTTTATGTAGTCTATCTTGGCAAGAGTGAAGGCTCTAAAAAATTAATCACAACCCCCAAAATTCAACGATCAAGCAGCATATTAGATATTTTTCCTGCCAGAATGCAGTAAGAGGTGATGTGAAAGTCAGTTTGCTACAAATGGATGTTGCTTCTAGGAGGGTCAAGCTAAATTTTCTTGCTTTTCAACATGACCAAATTTGTAATGAGAAATTTAGAAACTGCAGCCACATGCATATATACTTGCATTCTTTAAATATAAAACAAATATAAATAGAAAAGAAAAAAAAATGCTCACATTTCTATTTAAAATAGCAAACCTCACTGTATCACAAACTATTTCATTTAATATTCAAACACTTCATTTGTAGTTTGATTTACTTCATTTTCTATCATCCTTTGCATGTCTACTACTTGTTAAAAAAAAATCCCTCAAAAAATACAGTATGAAAACAAAATATGCTTTTTTTTTTTTTAAATCTTTGTATATGCATAGTGATATGAAGTGACCATTACAGTGTAAGAAGCAAAGTGATTTTATACAGCCTGTGGACAATTAATAAAAATGCTAACAATCTCTCAACAATGTTAACAATTCTTTTATGGCTACGTCCCCTTGGGGTTTTCTCTGGATTAAACTGAAGTGATTAATGTTCTTTTCAGAGAAGTAGAACGCATTTAAAACCATTGGTAAAGAAACCACTAGACATGGACAGTTCAGTGTCCTATATTCTAAACCACCTTGTCTGGAGAGGAAAAAAAATGTTTTCTGGAGTAAAAATGGACCAGAAATAATTGCAGGGCAGCAAAGCAAATGATGAAGTGAGATTGCTCAGTCACAGTGATGAAAGCAGACCTATGGCATTTAAATATTCACTGGGGTTCCTATGTCTGCTAGGCTTTTCCTGCTGTGGAGATGATACGGCATTATGCAAATTTGCAGTGGTAAAAGACAATTTCCATTACCAGAAAGGCTGCTAATTCTAATCAATCTTTTGTTAAAAAAGAGCTATTTACTGAACGGTAAAACTGCGTCCCAGGTATGAAGGGAAAAGTTCAACAGCATTGTTGACAGATGTACCACTTAGGGCTGATTGCGCACACAGAATATTAAAAGCAGTGCTGCCATCTCTTGGTTGTTTTGGGCTGTATGAACCGTACTGTATTTGACACACATAAAAAACCCAAAAACAAACCTGCAGAAATAATACTGTTCAGCAATGCCAAACCACAGGACATGAAAGGGTAACATTCGAGTATTTCAGTAGATGGGACTACCCATATTGTGTCTCCCTATCAGCTGTCAGGAGACATACAATGGTGGGGTTTCCCCCTCTCTCTTCTTGCCTTTGGGGTAATTTCACTTCCTGAAAAATGTTCACATTTGTAGTAGACAGAAGGGAAATGTCTCAGAGACCATTTAGGGTGTCATCTGTTAAATTCTAAGCCTAAAAGCATATGAGTCCTGCAGGGAAGATTCCTGCTGGGATTAATTTATTTTTTTTTTTTTAATCGGGAGGATATATATGTGTTTCACATTTGTATTTTTATATATATATATAATTATTTCTATATATACAAGAATGTATCAGTGAAATAGTTGCCCTGTTACACTGGAGGAATAAAAATAATTCAATCAATACCACACAGATGTTGGGTCCTGTCCATGTGGCAGAATCCTAAAGGCAAAACTTGCCAATGAACTGCCAGAATCAGAGCCCTGTCTTCTCTTTCCTTCTAGATTTCATCCCATCTTATATGCAGACAAGGGATTGCATTATATTTCCTTCATAGGAAAAATATAATAAAACATGGTGCAACAGAAACCTGCGTACTGTCTCTCTTACGTATTAACGCTCCTAATATTCTTAAAACAGATGTTTATTGCCATGGCCCTATTCACCTAAGCTTTTGCTTGGATATAAAGTTTGAAGACTCCTAGAATCATCCAGTCCAAATCACTTTTTAAGACACTTCACACAAACAGAAGTTGTGTATATGTAATACTTGTGTTGAGTATTTTTTTTCCCTATGACTCAGGCCTCTCATATCTCCTTAGTTGTAAATCTAAAACTTGAGTCACTCACTATTCTGTCATAAAAACCTAGTTAAAACCTTTTCAAGAGCAAATTCATTAGGCATACAAGTAATTTAAGTCACAAAATTCAAAAGCACTTTCTAAAAAACGTTTCTCATTCAGTTTTCATTTCTTCATTTAGATTGAAAATGATAGTCATGAAAGAAAAGAAAGATCTTTTGTTTTTCCAACTTCAACAATGAAATGAAGGTGCTTCATTAGCTATTTTGTTACCTTTGCAGGGTTCACCCTTGCTTATCATGAAACCTTATAGAAATTAAGGTGGCAAAGGACCTCTGGAGATCATTTAGCCCAACTCTCTGCTCAGAGCAGGTCCAATTAGATGAGGTTGCCCAGGGTTCTGTTCAGGTGAGGATTCAGTACCTCTGAGGACAGAGGTTCCACAACCAAACTGTGTACCTGTTCCCAAACCTGACTACTTCTGCAGTAAAAATAAAAGTCTCAATATTTTATCACAATTGTACTTTGTGTACATTGGCTTTCATTCTGTTGCTGCTGGCTCACGTCTCACTGTCCACCAGGCCCTCTGAGCTCCCTTCTATCCAGACAGCTCCAGCCCGTACTGTTGGATGGTGCTATTCCATTTCAGATGCAGGACTTAAACTGTGTGAAAAACGGAAAGACGTGCAGGACATAAAAGACAATTGTCACAAGTGTTTAAATGGAGTACAGAGTGGAATGGTACTAATGCAACATATTCTTTCCACTGAGTACCAACATACAGGTTTTTTTTTTACAGCAGTTATTCGGCAGTTCATTTCCTTGTGACCTAGGGTGCAGGTGCAAGATGGGAGAGGCAACAGATTATCGATTATCTGATGTAGCTTGACACCCAAGTAAACAAATCACAATTTATAATACAACTCTGTCACATCACAGCTTACTACTGCTTTGTTTCTGCATGTATAACTCACTCTTCAGCTGCATTTAAATTTGGATATATGTGATGCAGGTAAGCACTCTGTGGTACTGGAGCCCCTCTGTATGTAGTAAGGGAAGAAAAAGAGAAAACAGAGAAGCCAAAACACAAGGGGCACCACCCACCCCACCCCTACCCTCCACGATTCAAAAAATTTAACATCTGTCATTGATCAAAGTAAGACATTCGCCTGTAGCTGCAAAAGCAGGCTAGGAATTAATATGTCAGGTACCACAGGAGTAGAAAAGAAATCCTCTGGTACTGAGCTGCATAGAAACAAAACTAAAAACTTCAGTTACACCATCCAAACTTAACAGATTAAAATTCTTAATATCAGGAAATCCTGTATTATATACCAATATTGATACAATCAAGAAATTCAGCAGGTGCACAAAATCAGTAATTTATTATTTTTCTTTCAAGATCCCAGGTTTTGTTTTGTTTGGTTTGGTTTTTTTATGTATGTGAATGTAAGCAAAGATTGCCTTTACATGAAGAAACTCATAAAACTGAATGGAGACACCCACCCACTCAGCTGAGGGTTTTGACCTGACATGTTCAAAATAAAAAAAGGATTCTTAAGTCCAAAGTTTGCTTAACTATTTCAAACCTGAGAAGCTTCAATGGAATCAAGAACCGGTGGGATATACCATTCTGAACCTACTTCCCAAATACTACGGAACAAAATGTTCAATAATAAAAGCGTTAAGTAGTCTTTGATCAGTTTATATTGATCAGTCACAAACATGACAAGAGAAACAGATAAGCCGTGGGAGATGTAGTATTATGTTACGTTACCTACAGATTTTACTTCTAGGTGACCACTAAGAAGAATACATAATCAGCTTTTCTACTCAAATAAATATTGTTAGTTAAAAGAACAGTTTAAATTTATTTTAAAAGAAATCATGAGTAATGCTTTTTAAGATATTATATGCTTGTTGCAGTATTGTACCATATAATTCAAGCACCATTTGCCTTGCAAATTAGTGTTTCAAGTGACACCCATAGGGCACAGCCTTGCAGCAAGGAAGTTCACCAGATACAAAAGCTGTAACTGTTCAGCCTGGAGAAGGCTCAAGGGGAATCTTATTCATACATATAAATACCTGAAGGGAGAGTGCAAAGATTACTGAGCCAGGCTCTTTTCAGTGGTGCCCAGTGACAGGACCAGAGGCAATGGGCACAAACTGAAACACAGGAGGTTCCCTCTGAATGCCAGGAAACACATTCTTACCATGGGGAGTTGACAATATGTAACCATCACAATATTTGAAGACATTTTCCAAGCTATAAAGCATCATTTCTGTATGACAGTTACTTCTGTAGCTTTCCAGGGCATTATTTCATTAGTTTCAATAACACTTGGGTCATAAATTAATCAGTTTTCTGCAGATGGACACTATGTTAACAAGAATGGCAATTAGTACAGTGGTTTATGTACTATTGACATTCCACAAGTATATCATCTATTTAACTATGATTTTTTATAATAATACCAGTCTCTGACAACACTTTTGCCTAGCATTGCTTTGGTTATAATATCTAACCCTGGTAGGTTTTCTGATGGGACCAACAATAACCTGGAACTAAGTTTTCTACTTACTTTTTGGTGAAACACCCCTACACGCATCAGTGCAGTGATGTACTGCCAGTATTATGACTGATGGTCATAATATGGAATTACCAGAGTCCTATCTCTCTGTCACTTTCTTTACGAAATATGGCAGACAGTAGAATTTGCCCAGTTGCTCACCACCCATACAATGTTATATATATAGCACCTAAAATAATAATGATCCTTACTACATCTTTCTTGTCACTGAGACACTAGAAAGAAAAACATTCCAACATCACCAGTCCAGATATGTGAAAAAATAGAAATATATGATGCCCTGATGATATGTTTCTGCTAACAGGTTCACCTTCCCTGACAACCAACAGAGGCAATACTGAAACGTGCCATTGAACTCTTCAGAAAAGGTTTCTCAAAGCTTCACTCATGGAGGCCCATTTCATGGGTGGGACAGTGTGCCAAAGGGTAATGGAACATTCACCTGTGATTTAACACTTTAATGTGTTGTCTTGGTTTCGGTTTTTTATCAGTACCATCCCTAAAGGCTTCCCAGACTGCAATATGGGAACGCTTGATAGTTAGTATCTAATACTTTCACTGAATCTCATTTTTTTGTAATGTGTTATTGCTGGGGATTGTCTTCGGAATCATACCAATATTATTTCCTATTTTTATTTAGAAAAAGAGGGACAGCCCCTGATTCAAGAGGCATTTTCAGAAACTACATAATCACATTTATTTATATAAGAGAAACATCAAAACACAGTTTGAGGACAGAACTGTTGACTGGGAGAATAAAATGGAGTATCTCTTTTACTGCTGGTTTTATTCACAACAGTTACTACCTCACTGCTCTTTGCTAATATACATTCATGGTTTTCTCACCTTGTACTTAAACTAAGACTGTCTTAGACAATGTATAAAGTTCCATTGATGATGGTTTTGTCCTTTATAAGCTGAGAAGGAATATTGCTCTTCCTAAATAACGATGTCAGTAGTTTTAAGTTTAAAGGTTTAAAGACAGCAGTACTTTTATCATCCACGAAGTGGACAATGATAATGGCTTAGCTATTGAAATGATTAACACACAGCAGAAAAGACAGAGAATGTTATCCTCATGAAGGCTTCCTTAGTGCAGCTGATTTCTCACCTTAAATTCACAAAATGTCCTATTTTAGAAACTCGGCATGGCTTCCGGGATTCAGCCTAGCTCTTTGCTATTCTCCACATGCAGGCTCTGGAACTTCTGCATCCATCAGTGTCACGACTCCAATGAAGCCAGGAAGTATCAGTACTTCCTGTCTTTTAATCACAAGTTTCCTTAAAAACAAACCAGTAGGTGTGGAAACTTCTACAGAGAAAGAAAACCCATCAAAATTTTGCCACTTTTTTTCACATCACCATTACAAGGCTAATACAGAGTGGTACATTTTGGACTATTTATCCCTACCACCTTCACTACGCTTCTCAGAACTGAGTTCCCCAGCTATAACAAAGACAAAAAAATGAGATGTGTTCCTAGAAATTCCAAGATGGAAGAATCTGTTAGAAAAAGATGACATTTCCAGCATTAACCCATTGTAATGCACTTTTTGAGGTCAATTTACTTTCCTAGAACATCTGGGAGGCATGTTTCACAGTTAGGAACCTTTTACACACAACTTCCACAGGCTCACCACTTTTCAGGACGAGTTTTAAGCTTAAGAGCTTATGTTGTCCACAGCCGTGATAAGGATAAAAGCAAACTTTCTAACTAATAGCTACCAGTCCTCTTTGATAGTGGCACCGTGGTGTACTTTTTCCTAGGGCCTTGTTTGAAAAAAGATCTGAGCCTGTCTCCGGCAAGGTTGTTAACTGGAAGACAAAGAAGAAAACCTACAAGGAGGGAACTGAAAACATTTTCAGGAATGCAGATGAGGCCCATTTTACTTCAATATGTGCCTCCATCCTCCAGGACAGAGAGAAGTGTTTGCCATGGATATGGCAATGATTTTAATTTTCAATATTTTTGCTCTACATCTGTCTTATCCTACTTCCTTACAGTGCTAACATAGGATGTGCATTCTCAGGAAAATACGTGGCCAGATATATGGAGCTTAAATTATAATTGTGTTGTGGCTGGGTATCAGGGCTCTGTCTGTGTGCGCACCTGGGACTTGGTGGGGGCGGGGGGAGGAAGTGCCAGGCAAACACAACTGAGAGTCTGGACTGATTTGAGCCAGTGGACTGACCGATCTCCAAGCTGGCTGTTTTTTAACAAACACGCTGTCCATGAGTGCCTGTACAACAAGTAAATCCAGCTGATCAGATATTCTGGAATCACGAAGGAACATTTCTCAGTTAGGGAGAATAGTGTAAACAGCTGTTTTTTCTTCCCTGCCTCACCTTCCTGGAAAGGAGAAAGGCATTTAGATTAATTAATGGAGATGTTTTAGTATTTTCAACCAGTATGGTTTGCCTTGCCTCAACTTACTGCTACACCCTGTATAGAAAACAAGTATTTCTCAGGCGAAGTCAGCCCAGAGTACTGCTGAGAAAGCTCTCTGACTATCCAGTAAGACCTCAAAGCATCACATGGAGGTGACCTTTTCACTTACCAGAAGGAAAGAGGACAATTAAAAAACACATCACAATCACATGAACAGGTAGGTTTTGACAAAGTCACAGCCCACTGCTTAAAAGCTGTGTTTATCTAAGATTTCAGCTCTCTGTAAGTCCAAAGCAGACTGACATCCTTAAATGTAAACTGGGAGTCAAGGTAGTACCAAGAACAATTGTTTTTCACTGAGGAAACGGAAAGTGGGCCAGGCACTTCAGGTACAAGAAACACACAGCAAGAGGCTGTCTGAGCAGAAGCTAAGGATCTACTGAAAGAGTCTGAAGCTATCATTTCCTTAAAAGAGATGGTTCTGTCAAGGTTATACTAGCTGAAAGATGAGACCTAAACCAGTATGTAATTCAAAACACTGCAAGTAATAGATTTACAAATTTAGTCCAGGAGTAGTAGTAGAACTAATGCTGTTTGACATGTCAGATCTATCACCAGACTGATCACATAATCAATGGAGAAATTAAATCCTGACATAACTATTAACTGGAAGAGGTTAAAAGAATCTCCAGACCAGTACGCTTTCCTAGATGTAACTAAAGCCGTGTTTGTAACATCATTAGGCACCAACCTATGCAGAGGAAAGTTCTCATAACAGATCCTCATTTACAGCATTCTCCGCTGTGCCGGGAGCTATTACATCTTGCATGTCTTTAACAGGTATTGTAATCACATCCATCTTCATTTTTTTCTAAAGCTCTGAAGGGCACATATATAATTATCTATAGTGGACCTACAATGAAGCAGCTTTAAAAAAAAAAAACCAACATTTCCATTTCTATTTCTAAAAAACCCCATTTTTCTTATTAAATTCATGAGTAGCAACTTCATTCTTTACTACTTACACATCATCCTGGTTTGTGTGAGATGCTTCTACCATTCATTAGATGCCAATCAACCTTGGGATAACAACCACCTCAGAAATAACTTCAGTGAATGAAATTATGTTTAGTAATACATGAAAGACCTAGACAGTTCTGATGAGAGAGTATACAGCTTAACAGAGGTCCAGGGATGGGGAACTGCATTACTGCTTGCATCAGCCTAAATGATCCTACAGCAACCATCTCACATTGACACAGCTTGAAGATTTAGGCACTGTGTAGCAAAGAGCCAGTTTTATCACAGCCCATCCACTATCAACTGTTTGCAAAAGATAAGAATTCATTTGCATTTTTAATGGTGGTTCAATGTCTTGACTTTTTTTGCAGTTGCTACATTGACAAATACAAATTATAGCTGCAAACGTTCACTTGTGTAGGCTTACTACATATATTTTGGGGATGTATTACTTCAGTAAAGATCAAGCACTTGTATGGCACCAATTGACACAGGTGAGTAATTACGCTGTATTTAAACTTGTATTAATTCTTTGATGGAGTATTTTAATATATCCTACAACCTTCTGGGTCAGAAGATTACAAGGTTTATTTGCATTCCAAGTCCACCCTTTCAGTAGCAGAGATCACTAAAAAGGGTTGTCAACTGATATCCACAACATAGAAATTAATCTTCTCTATCACTTCTTTTCCCCCTTGTTCTGTCTTCATCAGGAAAACATGCATGGAAGACTGCAACAGTCCACATTCATTTGCTAAATCACCTAGTTATTAATGACAGCCATTGGGCAGACTTTTATAGGGCAATCTGTTTTCTTCAGTTTTAACAGCTATCCATCATTTGACCAAATGCCCCTGTTGAAAAAAATGTAATAAAATAAATATATCACACTTTATATATAATCTTAATATATCACAAAAAGGCATTCCAAGATACTGTGAATGTCCTATGCACTACATATTTGCCTTTAATGTCTCATATATAATTATCAGAATACTACCTTCTTACTACAAAGGTACCTTAAAAAAGTGATGCAAATCTCCTGAGAGGCTAAGCTGAGATGAAGAAGAATTAGCAAACATAAGGGACTTCAGAGTTGTTTTATGGTAATATAAGCATTTATTTCTGATACATTTCCAGGAATGTACACGGAGTTTATGCGATTGCTTAAGTCTGTACTCATAGTTCTATATACCCTGAATTAAACACTAGTCACTCACTTTCAAGATGTCAACTTCTTACACTGTGTGACTATAGAACATTAACCATCCCTGCTCAAATCTCAATTGATTAACAAGGCAGCACCTCTGTTGAAGGATTTGTTAAGGCATGGCAGATAAAGACAGTTATCTAAACTCCATGCTGACACACACAATACACAACTTCACTGAAGGATCTGCATTTAAATCAGCTGAACGCCTTGTATCATCATATACATTTTACAGCAGCTATTTCAAAAGTGCAACAGTAAATTTCTGGAGGAGCTTCCATGGAAAACAACAGCAGCAGAAGAGGGAGGCTGTGCAACACTCATTCCACGTGGTTAACTTATTTACAACTCCATTATACGCTACAGTGTGTTCCACTGTACTGACGGTTTCATATAATGCTCACTTACACTAATGCTTCAGGCTGAGTGGTGCAGTTGTCATGCCTGCGGGACAGGATGCCATGCAGAGGGACCCGGACAAGCTCGAGACGTGGGTCCATGTGAACCTCATGATGTTCAAGGCAAGGCCAGGTTCTACACACGGGTTGGGACAACCCCTGGTATCAATACCAGCTGAGGGATTGAAAGATTGAGAGCGGCCCTGCAGAGAAGGACCTGGGGGAACTGGTGGGTGAAGAGCTGCACGTGAGCTGACAGTGTGCGCTCGCAGCCCAGGCGGCCAGCCCTCTCTGGGGCTGCACCACAAGGAGCGTGGCCAGCAGGTCCAGGGAGGTGGTTCTGCCCCTCGGCTCTGCTCTGGTGAGACACCACCCCCACCCTGGAGTGCTGCCTCCAGCTCTGGGGCCCCCAGCACAGCAATGACATGGACCTGTCGGCGCGGGTCCAGACAAGGGCCACAAAAATGATCAGAGGGATGGAACACTTCTGCAAAGAAAGCCTGAGCGAGTTGGGGCTGTTCAGCCTGGATAACAGAAGGCTCTGGGGAGACTTTATTGTGGCCTTGCTTTACTTAAAGCAGACTTGTATGAGAGATGGGGACACAACTTTTGGCAGGGTCTGCTGTGATAGCACAAGGGACAATGGTGTTAATCTGAAAGAGGGTAGATTTGGACTAGAGAAAAGAAAAAAAATTTATGAGGGTGGTGAAACACTGGCACAGGTTGCCTGGAGAGGTGATAGATGTCCCATCCCTGAAAACATCCAAGGTCAGGTTGGACTTGCTTATTGCAGGGGGGTTGGACTAGATGATCTTTGGAGAACCCTTCCAACGAAAACCTTCTATGATTCTATTATAATGAAAATAACAGTGGGATGTGACTTGTGAAATATAAGAAACTTTCACAAGATGTGTCTGAAAATATAGGCATATATCAGGATGCAGGACTTTATTACAGCATAAAACTTCCCTCAATATTACCTACTGTATTATTAAACACAATATGGAAAGCAGTGTTTCATAATAAAACTATACATAATATATATAATGATAATAAAACTTATAAATATATGTTTGATACTAAAACAGTGCTATTGCAGAAACCTGTAGGTAAATGGAAAACTTGGTAATCTCTAGTTAGGCTAATTAATATGTGTCCATCAGGAGTGGATAAAAACAAATATGTATCTGTTGGGCTGTATATTTAGTATTTGCTAACATATTTGTTTAGCAAACAACATGTGTTTCCTTAGACTTCTATCTCCTAATTTCTAGATTTTTCCTCAGAAATTAAATTTTTGTCTTGTTTGAAATCCTTTCCTCCTACTATATAATTTTATCATTTATTATGATTTTATTTGTATTCTCAGGCATTTATGTTTTACATTAAGAACTTCATATTGTACAACTATTTTTAGTTGTTTTCTCATGAGAGAATTATTTGCGACGAAGATGATACATCAAATTCTCTAGCTATGAAAGAGGCTCAAAGTAATTAGGTCTGTAACTCTTCTCTAAAACCAAAAGGAATTGATAACCTTATCAAGACTTCTTTGAAATTCTTAATCAGAAGATTAATGTATTCATTTTTTAGATTTTTATTTTACATAATGTACTTTGTATATTCAATTTTAGTTCTTGTTCAAAATACCTATAATCTTTTTCCCCATATTTTTAAAACTCCCTTTTCTATTTTACATCATTTTCACTTTGTGCTTCCCCATATCTTTTATGTTCACTCCACAATTCCATTTCATTTAGGTACAAGACACAGTGGCAAGTGTGGATTAAACTTGTGTATGCAGCATGTGTGTGCCTGTGTGAGCCAGAGAATATGTTCATGTCTTTTAGCGTAACTGAGAAAAGCCTTTCTCTGGCTCAGTGCCCTCAGCTCTACAAAAAATGAAATCACAAACTAAGTCTCTGTCCTTCTATACCTTGCCAGCAATGATTAGACAGATATCTTATTGCTGTAATGAAAAATGTTTCATCCATGGACATTCCCCCTCACTGTGCAAAGGAAGAAGAAAAAAAGCCAGGTATTACCCAGGCTGACACTGAAGTACAGACTTGGAATTGCAAAATTAAATAAAATTGCAAAGTTCAATCCAAATTCTGAATACCAGTGAAGCAAACTAGATGCTGTAAGCATTTTTTCCACTCCTACACTAAGTCCCCCCCAAACCCTTTAGACATTTGTCCTGGTAATTGATCTACTTTTGCTTGCTTTTTATCAGCAATGCACTTTATTTTTTTTTTTTTTTTAATTCATTGAATCTGAAGAATTTTTTCTATTGCTATATTTGGCATCCCTCCAGACTGATGTTAAATAATGATGACAGCAAATGTCCACAATATAGTACACATTCTTGTATGTATCAGAAATTTTTATCTGTAAACTACTCACAGTAGACTACAGACTGTGTAAATTTAATCTGAGTCACTGTGGCAATAATAACTCCTTATTTTTGTGAAAGTATTTCAGCACAACATTTGAGCTATTTCAAAAATGTAATCAAAGAACTCTCAATGTTTGCTGTCAATATCTTGTGCTTTTAGTAAATTATAGATGTAGGTATGCATGTCCAATTACCTGATTTGACAGACAACAAAACTGCACGTAGTTCGGGTATCCCAGCGCCCCTTCAGGGCAGTGAGGACGGCTGCCTTCTTTTGGAGGCAATCAGAACAGTACTGCTGAAGCCTCTACCTCCACCACTTAGTTAACTAATAGGTTTAAATGGCATTGGTCACTCAAGGAGTTTTTTCAGTTCACTTTTCTCCCTTTGACCTCTTATTGTTCATTGCCTGTTTTAATTTTGTAAGCAGATTTTTGATAGCCAACCTTAAGACTGCACATCTTTCCACATTCAAACGCAAGTATTGTACACACGCACTAACTAAATACGTTGACAGGACAGGGTAAAATTTGACATTTGGGAAAGTAGGAACTGCTACTAAATCAAATGTTTAGAGTGGCATAAAATTCTGACTTTAATAGAAGGAATAAATCACTAGTGTATATTCTCATATTTAATTGTGTGCACTGCAGCACAGCATCTGCATACAAACTAGAATTTTGCTAGAAAACAAGGCACAATTTTCAGTAAACACAAGCAGTTAGAAATTTAAAACTCACTTATGGAGGAAGGACTTGTACACAAACTGCAACCATTACAAAGCTGGTAGAAATGAAGTTTCCCAAGTAGTTCTTCAGTTGTCTTGATTGAGACGCACCCAATAGCAGATGTATGGAAGACAAGTCTCACTCTCAGACAGACGTAAGTCATGAACATCTATTTAAGTCTCCAAGAATTTAACATTCCTTAAAACAATTTCATCATTTTTCTTGTCACATTATCTTCCTCTACTTCATGATGTAGTATTTCAGTATTTCAGAATTTCAACTGAGATATAAAATAGATGTCTACTGTTTACTTATATTTCACTCATTTAGGTCCTCTAGAAGAAGAGCAAATTCTTTACCGAGACGCTGATAAAAAAATGGAAAGGAAAAATTAATGAAGTAACAGGATAATAAACAGCTTCAACCACTTTCCTCATGTGCTTCTTTCTGGTTGTACAAATTTTGAGATAGCTTAAGGGTCCACATTGGGTAACCATTTTTGTATGTTACTGGCAGCATGTCCTTCAGATCCACAAAAGGAACACGTTTGTTATGCTGCAAGGTGTGTGTTTTCCAATAAAAATCCTGCCACTCTGGGGCTTCATGCTGAGCACTCACACATCAGTGATGAAGTTTTGATTAACTGATCCAGGATAGGGTTCCTAAGGAGGTCAAGCTAACCCCCTGTCTGATGGATTTACTTGAAGGCCATAAACCCAATGGCCATCAACACATTTAATGTCAGTATTTCAGTGTTTTGGAACAGTGTCCCAAATTCACTGCTGTCAGACATAGCTATAACTTCAGTGAAATCCAGACATCCATGAAATTTTCAGTGGCTAATTTGTTACCTTAACAGACAAAGTGCCTGTTGAAACATGACTGAGATTTGTAATGTCCACCATTAATGACATTTACAAGCCAGCAAAACTACAAAATAGGATTACACAGTAAATAACATCACAAAAACTAAATATTGCTCATGGCAGTGGAACCTCTGTGTACAGAGAATAATGACAAAATGAAGTCAAACAGTCATGCCTGAAATTTACTATGCCTAATTTCTCAGAAACATAAGGTTTTCCTTTTTTTCTCCTTGATATAAACCCATTGCTCCCATTAGGGTCCACACTCACACTTCACACTTCACTCTTCCCCGCTCTTGGGAACCCAAAGTCAGAAAGTGTTCTTGAATTAGGCATTATCTCAAAAAAAATAATTTTAAACCCATCATTCCTAAATTTGTGACAGTTCTGGAAGTCATTACTGGCAAATAAATTGGCTATACCCCTTGAGGCATGTGGGCTGAAGACCATGATTTTGTCAGCTGTAGCCTCAAGAGTGATGATTGAAAGTTTCAACTTTTTTTTGGTTGTAACTGCAGGGTTAAACCAGGAAAATTCCAGTGTAGAAATGGCACTCAAAGACAGGCCTAACTTAAACCAAATGCTATTAGCTCTTATCTTGAATCAAGGACTTACCGTTTTCTCTCTTGAATTACAGAAAGAATTAAAATCAAGTCCTTTTGTTGCATCTACAGTTCTGAAATGTTTGGTAATTACTGGTTGTAAAAGTAAAATGAAAAGCAGTTAATCTTTAAAGAAAGAAAAGTTTGTCAAAATTAAAGGTATTCTCCATACATAATGATTTCTATTTCTCTTTCTTCTTTGTGGAAGCACCTCAAGTTGTGTGCCTTTGGAAATTATTCCAACTCATTTCATCGTATCACTGTCATGCTAAAGAAACAGTTATAGGAAGCATCATTTTATAGTTTTTCAGATGTTACATTGTACCCGTTCTCAGCTGTAGTCCTGCCAAACCTCAACATATAATTGGAGCAGTCACCAAGAAATGTTACAGCTATTTGTTCAAACATGAAATACAGACCTACACTACTATCCCAACATAGATTCTTTTGAACTAGAATTTTTTTATAAACTCCTTTTTTTCTCCTCAAGTCAGAAAAATTACTACAAGCAATAAGCATTATCTACAACGTGCCATCACATCCCTTGTTATCTCTCAAGCTGATATTCAGTTCAAAGGTATTTTCCTAATGTCATAGCGTAATAGAATGATTTGGGTTGGAATGGACCTTTACACATCAACTAGTTTCAACTAGGTGATAACAAGGTGGGCTAGATGTCCAAACTGATGAGAATTAATCTTGGCATAATTAAATAGATGGATATTTTCACAGGCTTAAAGGGAAAATAAATTAAAGAAATAATAAAGCCAGAAAAAAAAGTAAAATTAGAATTTTTCAAAAGCTGAGAAAAGTCTATCATCTTTTCCTTGTAATTTTGCCTGCTCATTTCTTTACCTAAATGAGGTATTTTTTTCTCTTCTCTTTCTTAGTTTTCATCTTTATGCTTTTTCTTTTGCCACATACATAAGTTCCGATCCTGCTGCAAAACCAAGCTATATCAACATATATGCCAAGATGAAGTGGTCATCTTGTGCAGATACGGTCAAACACAAGCCAGCCTGATTATTATTTATTTTTTTCCTCTCTTCATAAAGGTGAAATGCTGCAGATTATATACAATAGCCTCCCTGAACCTGTGCTGGCATGGAAGAAAACATCAGCACTGGAATTAAAATGGCAAGTGATACTTTTTGAACTGTTGTCATGGGGTGCCAAAACACTCACACATTAGTTACTTTTAATGGGGAACTTTTCTTATGTGTCTGTAAACACTGATATCTTTTCCTCTGAAAGACAGCTCAGAATCCCACTGCAAGATGATGAATCCAACCGATTTCCTGGATGTTTACAGTAGCACACTGCTCAATAAAAATCTAATGTTTCCCAAGAGCTTTGAACCTACTGCATGTTCAGAGTGCTTTTGAAAAGCTTTGGCCCTTACTATACAACCCATGTGCAGTACAGACTAGACTTCATGTACTGTGGACATAGTGTGTGACCTCCTCTTGATGAAAAGACTGATACTGCTAAACACAGGCTAAGTCACTGAAGCACAAAAACAACTGAAATGTGCATTTTGTAAGGAGCAGCAATAACACATGCACAGTTTCCCAAATAAATGCACAATTCTTTCTAATCATCAAGTCAAAGAGGATATGCAAAAAAAGTGAAGGTAAAAAGTGTTGCAAAAAGAGTAGCAAATTTGAATTCTTCAAGCCTATCATTCAGGTACTCGGTGAAACATTTTTTCTCTCCTTTGAATTGCACTATGCCTTGACTTTTGCTTTAATTTCCACACTGGACTTTAACATCTTTGAATCTTACGCAAGTCTGCAAGCTAATACAGGGTTAGCAATGAGTATTAAAGAGACATTATCATGGATAACGATTTGTTCAAATAGGAGCAGCATCAAGTAAGTTTATTGCATCTTTCCAAATCTCCAAATCTGGTCACTAAAGTGCAAACATGCAAATCAAGAACTATTTGCCAATGGGTTTCAATCTCTTCCAGAGAATGCTGTCACCTTAGAAGACAAAGTGGCTGGTTTTGGAAAAGACCTGGTTTGTTAATACAGCAGGGCAAGGAGAGAAAACTGGGTAGTAGTGGCCCAGAAATCCAAGGTATGTGTACAGTGGGGGAAAGGTTAATTTCTTCTGGATATTTTGTATCTCGTTTTTTCCTGGTCTAGTTTCAGAAATCACTTCACAAAATCTAAGCTCAGACTTGTAAAATACAGTGATGTCTTCAGGGAGTAGACTGGAATCCTAGTTTCTATTTGGCCACTTTAAAAGATACAGATATAGCATAAAATTTAGAGTTATTTGTTAATTAAAAATATCAAATAGCTGTTAAAAAAGGGAAACAAAACTTTCAACATATAATTTCTAGACTCACTTCAACTATGTAGCTATATGGGATTTCTCTTCAACTCAAGAAACCTTTTCTCTTGTACCTTGTTTTGGAATGAGCTGGCATTACCTTCATTTCAGCAAGGCATTGTAAACTAAATGTAAAAAGAGGCCATTGATTTTTACCCTGTTTTTAGTGTCTACTCTTTTGCTCAAGGTTTTACCCATGTAAAAGCCTTACTTTAGCAAAGCAAAGAAAAAAAATTTGGGAAATTTCAAAGATAAATTAATATCCACACTTTTCTTACAGTTTTCTACTTAGCTTTGTTCTGCTTTCTTTGCCCATCCTTCTGTACTTACGAAGTTCAGCTGAACCTTCTTTTTAAGGAAAATTAAGCCCATGCAATTCTGTGTTTTGCTTTGTCTCCTAGTATTATCAAGGGTAATGGCAACCTATGTAGCCCTGGAAATTCTATAGTTTAAACATCACTGATAGGAATCACAAAATATTTTGTTAAGAGTTAGGAAAAATAAATAAGTGAAGTGTTTTCTTTAAACAGCAACCCAAATAGGGCACTGAATCAATTACTAGGTTGAACAGCTGAACAATTGCTTGTTAGAATATGTATGGAACTGATCAAATCAGTCAGTTACTACCATGATCTAGACACCCAATCTGTGAAAACAGAAGAAAGCAAACATACAGGGAGTCCAGGTGTACAGTGCAGTTTAAAAACAGATGCTTAAAATTAATACTGTGGTAAATATTAAATTTTTGCTTCATCAGTTTACCACCACTTTATTTCTTTTGATATGCAGTAACATTTAAACATTATCATGTCCATGTCAGAACTCACAAGAAACTTTTAAGCACTTTAACTTCTGTGTTACAAACATTTGGGGGGTGGAAGGGGTATTGGCAAGGAGCAGGACAGTGGAAAAAACTTAGGATTAAAGGGCTTGTATTATATTTTTTTTTAAAGTCTATTTGAATATGAAGTTTTTTAGCAGTAGATAATAATTTTCTCTACTTATTTAAGGATTTCTAAAGTTGAAAGAGCATTGCCAAACTAATCATATGAAAATGTGCAAACTGGGGATACTGACAATCACTTTGCTCACAGGCAAACTGTAAAATAATAGGGGGAAAGAACTGAGCCAACCTAAAAGGATATGCAACTTTAAGTATTTCTGCTTGACAAGTATTTGACAAATTCACCTTACTCAACTTGTGAAGAAGTAAAAAAGATTCAAAACATAATGTCAGCGTCAGCTTTTTAATGAAAAACCCATCAAGCCACAGTCCCGCAGCCATTCAGTCTGCTTCTGCTTGATCTGGTGAGATGCTCTGGAAAGTCACCTGAGCAACCATTTAGCACAGGGCCCATTTTCTTGCTTCCCTGCAATAGCAAGTTTCTGTATCACACAGACCCTTATTAGCAGATGTGTAACACCATGGAGAGGGCAGCCACTGAGAAAAGCTTTTGGGATTGCTTTGAGGCACTGAGGAAAATTTCCCCTAATCCTGCGCTGAGAATTAGGATTTTTCCTCCCCCGTTCACTGTCTCTGGAGAAGCAGTGTGAAGTTACACAAAAACCTACGTAGCTTGCTCAAACGAAGAAACAGCAGCCTTGTAAAGTGCCAGTTACCAGCAAATCCATATCACGAGTAGTATTAAAGTGTTCTTCTCTTTGACTGTCTAGCGCTAACAGTAGGCCTTTAAATTCAAGAATAATTAAGGCTTCAGCTTGTTATTCCTGAAGTCAAGGGCAGCTTTGTTTTGCCTCAGCCTGAACTGTGATTTAGCAATTACTGGAATGCAACAAGCAGCTGCACGCTAAGTTATTCAGTGACTGTTGGGGAAAACTATCGTCATATACCCCTGTGAGGCTTGAACTCTCGGGGGTACACGGAGCCCCCCGAAGGGGCCAGGCTGGCCAGGTAGTGGGGCTGCAGCTGAGCGTTGGAGGCTGTGCCTCCCTGCCAGGACACCCAGGGATGCCACTGAAAGACAGGCTGCGGGGTGGGGCAGATGGCCATGGCAGGACGTGAGGTGTGGGGGGAGGAGGGGGAGTCAGAGGGACCCTGGTGCAGCCAGGCATCGGGGTGGATGCAGAGGAAACGCAGCAAGCCATGTCAGTGGGAAGAAATGTTCATCGTTCCCTACAGCTCCAGGTCACTAGCTGGCATAAAGGAAGGCCAGAAGGACTAATTCACTGTACCATGACACAGTGGGAACCACTTTTATTTCTATGCTGTTTTTCCTAGTCACATGGAATTTTCTGTACTTAAAAGATAAGCATTTTAGCTTCTTTTTTCCTTTTTTCTTTTTTCTTTTTTTTCTCCTCTTCTGCATTTAAAAGACTTTTTGGATTTCTTCAGGGAGCTTATTTTAAGGAAGAATATTAAGCATATTCAACTCACTCACGATCTTGTCACAAACCTCCTAAAAAGTACATCTTCTAACAGCAAGATAACTTCAGTAAAACGAAAGTTCTGTTCTGATGCATGGTTTTCAAACCAACTACCGCATACTTTTTGGCTTAATGCCTTTTCCTCTAGGAAGCTGCAAATGCAAAGATAGAGTGGTGAAGTTGGAGTACTAGGGTGGTATCATCTCGTTGCCAGAAAGACTTTATCCCGTATATACATGTCAGATCCATTATCCTTGACAAAAAGCTACTACTTGTATGAATCATTTGTGTGTCCTAACACTTTCTGATTTTGTAAGTTTTCTTTCAAAAAATAATTGAGGCTGCACATCCCTTAACAACTCTTAAACTGCTAAAGCACCATTTTCACAAAGTCAACAAAATGTTCTGTATTAACGGCAATAATCCTGGAATTTGGCAGCATTGCTTGAATGCACTCACCATTTCAAAATAAAACTTTCCAAGTGTACTTAAGTGGAACAGTTAAAAAAACACACAAGCAGCAAAAATGTTTTAACTTGGCATGCAAATCACGTACCACTTCGAATGAGTACCTAGACAACAATTCTACAGCTACAAATAGGTTTTCTTCATGCCCTGTTTTGGCCTTTGGGAAAAAAAAAAGGCCAATTTTTATTCCTGACAAGTATGTATTAACATAAGTATCAAAGTAAATTGTACTACATAAATACTTGAAATTATTTTCTTTACTATGAAATAACCTCCAGTTTTTCCTGCTCACTCCTTCCCAGTGCATCATTAATCTAGTCAGAAAGTAAATAGATAAAAACAAGTAAACAAAAATTTATGAGACTTTAATTGTAGGTCTTCACTGAACATACAGACGGTTTTGATTTAAAGGGCTTTGTGTTTTTACTGAACTGCTTTGTGCTCTGTGGTGCTTTTAGCTGTTTCTCCTTTCCCTTCTTCATGACAAATCTGCTGTTACAGTAAATAGACTCCAACACTTGCCAGAGTTCCCGTTGATCACAGAAGTTTAACACTGTCCCATGACATTATCAGAATAATGGAAATCTCTCATTAAGGTAATTATTTAATTGCAGAGAAACAAAAGCAGAGAAAATAAGAAAAAAACCCCAAGCCTTAATAGCAGCTGGTGCCTTTTGCTGGGGTGAACGCCAAAGAAACTTTGAAGTGGGAAAATACCCCAGCAGTTCCCTGCAGACTCCCTGCCGAATGTCCCCATTATGTACAAAAAGCTTTGCACAGGCCCTACATAAAACACTGCCTTGATTGGAGTAATGAGGTCCGCAAAAACACGACGCTAAATGTCTACTCTGTTACATCCTGAGGGCAAGTCACACTTGTCAGCAAGTGCCAGAAGAGATAATCATTCCACTTCTGAAAGTCTGCCTGCTGAGGTATGCCCAGGACCCCAAAAACCTTCAGGAAGGAGAGCGGAGAGCATAAGCCCATCAGGGCAGATAAGCCCATCCAGCAGGGAAAAACTACCCCATGCTTCCCAGCCACAGAAATGGGAAGCCCTTCCCAATGCTAGTGTGCAGAAGGAAAGGCACGGGAGGTGCAGCTGTCCCACAGCACTGCCAGGCATCGCAGTTACCTCGCTCTGCTCTACATGCCCACAAGACACTACCTTGGAAAATCTTCCTGCAGAGTTTTTGCTGCTCCACAAAATTTACTACTACAGCGCTGGACTTGGAGGGCTAGTCCTAAAAAATCAAGCTGTAAGGAGCCTTCATTTATCCATTTGGTATTTTGTTTCAGGCCACATGAATGGATGATGTCACTTGTGCTAATTCTAAGGTCAGCACCTGTAAATACTGACTACCACATCCAGTAAATTCAGTATTTGGTGTCCCATTAATGGTTTACAGATTTATTTAATTATTTATTTTTGTTGGAGGTATGTGGAGTGTAAATAAGGACATGGGAGGAGTTCCTATCCCAACCTGAGCTTTCATGGGTTGACTCCTTAAGTCAGAAAAGTGATTTAACAGAGGCACCCCACAGAGACCACCTGGCTTGTCTTCTACCATTCCCCACCTACTGCCTTTCCCATGGCAGAAGGGGGAGGGGTGGTCCACGGATAGTGATTTTCTGTAAGAAGGAAAGATATCCCTTTGCTGATAAAAGCACATCCAGGAGCCTGAAGATCTTGAAAATATTTCCTTTAGATTTGCTCTGTAGCAGGAATAGGCTACTCTGCCTACAGGACTTGAAAGAAAACAGCAGTCTCTACAACAGTTTCATGCCTGCCTTGTCACTAATTGATATGTACGGTCTGCCTCCGAGATCGTACACAGCAGAGATTTAGTGTCACAGACCTGTGGACCAACAGCATGGACAAGCAGGAAGATACTTGTCCTATATTGTTGATTTAAATTTTTTAACTTCTTGCCCACTTCGTGTGGTACGGAAGATATCCCAGCAGACTGTCTTTGGAGGTGCATCAGAAATGTTCTTCCTTTTTTAAACATTAGTAAAAAGACCATATTTTCTAACCACCATTGTATAGGACACAGAAATTGAGACCTCGCAGCGACTGTCGGGACTGCAATGCACTGTAGTCCCGCTTTGTGCGGCAAAGGCCAGTTCTGTGATGCCTTGTCCCACCTTAAAGAGCTTTTCAAGAGAAAGCTGGAAGAAGACTCAGTGGCTGCCCTATCCTTTGTGCAGGTTTGGGGTTTAGTTTGGTTTGGTTATAGGTGGGCTTTTTTGAGCTGAGGTTGTCATGCTTGTCCCTGATCTGAGCGATGCTGCAGCTGCACTGCACATGCCTGCACCTGGCTATGCAGCCCGCTGACCCAGACCCAGACCCAGGCTAACTTCCCAGTTTGACCTGGGAACTGCCTCATCACTGTGACCTTGCCCAGTGATCACTGGATTCTGGCTGACCCGGGTTACTGTCCCTGGGTCTGCCTTGACCGCGACTCGCCGACTTGTGTTCCTGGCTTCACCTCAGACCTGCCTCATCACCACGAACTTGTATGACCTCTTCACTGAACCTCCTGTGATCTCTTCTCTGAATCTCATTCCTGTCTCCAGACCTGCCCTGCTTGTGTCCTGTGGGACGGGGCCCCGGCTGGTGCATCCCCTGCTCTGCCAGGCTTGTCAGCACACTCTGCCCCCCGCTCCCCACGCCTGAGGGCCAGACGTCCCTCGCTGGGGCCAACAGCAACGCTGGGACGGGGAGTACCAACCGGATACCCACAAACTAAAGGTCTGGCACCGTGTTAGAGCCCTGCCGAGTTGGAAAGAGAATCCAAGAGCATCCTGTTAAGTGGTAAGAAATACTATTTTGTACTCAAACACTGTAGCCTTTGTAAGGGATGCTGGCAGAGCAGCAAAGTAAAACCTCTCGAACAGTCATTTCTAAAGCAGAATTTATACTCCTTCAGCTTGACACTGAGCAAAAAAGAGCCTCAGCTCCCCGCAACTGTTTGTGGTGTGGGATGATTGCACATGACAGGAACAGACTGCCAATGTGCTGATGAGCCTGATCACAGAGGAAGTCTTCTGGGGATCAAATTTTATTTCTGGGCCGGTTAAAACAGCAATTGAACATAACCAGTGAATTACAGTATTGAATAATAATCAAAAGCAAAGTCACATACACAAGAAAACCGTACAAGATTTCATCCATCCTGAGTGAAATTTAATGTTAACAAGAAAACACACTAATTTTCACAACAAACAAGTGATATGTTGTAACACAGCATAAAGAGATGAAGATAGTCTCCAAAATCCTGTTCCATTCAATCAAAATATTCAGAGCACTTTAGATTTCTAATAAACAGTTTTGTCAAATAGAGTCATCTAGAGGCAGTGTGGTCCTGAGCATTGACTGAGAACACTCAGTGCTGCATAGATTCTAACGTTTACTGTAGATTATAACCCCTGTCTTGACACTGGCATTTGACAAGTGAACAATTTGACAAATTTGCATTTTCTGATTCTGAGATGCCAATTTTAAAGTTGCCCTATGCAAGATAACACAATACATTCTTCTCTGCCTTCTGTTAGTTCACAACTTAAAATAACACCGTACATCAAATCCCGGTACTTGATGTAGGCATCAAAACTTATGTCCTACAATGATGGTAGGAATGCACAAGTTCTTAGAACCATGGCTTGTGAAAAGAAGAAGGGTAAAATTGGAGAAAACATGGGCCAAAATTGTCTCTTATGCTTTTCCACTGAAACATATTTGAGCTCATTAGATACATCTTTTAGCCTACTCTGGATACATGAAACCAGTCAGAGCCATGGGTACAGAGCCCTGCAGACAGCTGCTGAGCTGAGTTTGTGAAATGCTTCTAGCATTGCCCTCACAGAACGGTCTGTGGCTCCTCCACTGCCACCGTACATAATGGCAAGCATAACATAGCACAGAGAAGCCCAGCCTTGCTGAGAGTGGTGTTTCTATGGTCAGGGGAGAAATGAGAAGGCTCAGCTAGCTCAGAACAATGGCACAGCAGTCACCCAGGAAAGGTGGCCCCTTGGCCCCCAAAATGCAAGCAATTCAAGTGCTCAGGCAGCAGGTCAGCAAAAGGGAATGCCTTCAAACATTGCCACAATAGATTTTGAGTTATAATTTAAAAATTTTCCCTCCCCTTTAGCTTTCTCGGTCCCTTCCCTTAATCTCGACATTTCAATTACAGCTCAACAGGAACATCTTTTCTGCAATTTCAGAGCTGAATTAGCCTGGCTGAGCTTTCCATGCCCAGAGCAAAAAGACCTAGACAGGGCAAGAGCCAGTATGTGCAAGGTAGATGTTCTCTTTGGAGAGTTAAGTATTGAGTTAGAGCAGTCATCCCTGAATCACTTACTCTGCCACAATAAGCATACTTGAGATTAATCAGGCCATGAAAAGAAAGCTGTATATACACTAGGATTTCTTCCCAAAAGGTACAGCAGTGACCTTCTACAAAAAAAAAAAAAAAAAAAAAAAAAAAGAACAAAGAAAAAAATATTAATGAAGCCTCTCCATCAGTGACCCTTACATTACTTGGTATTTTCACACAGAACCTGTACGTGTAGGTACTGAGTGGTATTTTTGGAGCTCAATACCCTGACAAGTTAAATTGATGATTGGGTTGACAAATTAATCTTTTCTGAAAGATAACCAAATGCATCTAAGTTAAGTACTTGCTTTACTGTACTGATAACAAACAAAATTATTATTATTACTTTTACCAGTCATTTAATACAGTGGAACCAAGATCCCTGCACTATGGCCTCAACATAAAACTCTCATTATGAATACATGTTTTGGCTTCATTCTCACCTATAATTTTTGCTGACAGATTCTTCAACTCCTAGAAAGGAAACAGCAGGAGGCTATAGTCACATAATGAATACCAAATTCAACTGTCTTAAGTATACCCAAAATACAGCAGAAGCACAGGTGAAATACCAGTTTTCATTACATTATAGCTTACAGGTGCCTTAACGGGACTAAACAAAATCTATTACTGCAAAGGAACAGGAGCCGAGAGGTCTGTGTGCTTTCTGAGATGTATATATAAGATGATTAGCAACTAATTTTTGAGAATATCTAACATAATACAACCCATTTATTATTTTTTATATTTAATTTCTTAATACCTTAAACTGCATAATAATTTTGAACCATTCATAAAGCTGATCCACCCTGTTTACAGAATGACACAAATGTTTGTAGAAAAATACCACCTGACCATGTCATTAAGGACTGTGACTTGGAAAATACTGTTTACCTTGAACACGGGTGCTACCTACTGCACAACTGACTCCATAGATATGGCATCATGCTGAGATCCATGCAGATCAACAGCCTGATGGGGCTCTCTAAATCAGCTCTGCAATCTTCTGAATTAATAGAATAGTTGATACGCTCTGCCTGTATCGAAGGCAGACATATTTTCCCAGGAGACACTTGCTGACAGCAAGGAACAGGAATGTGCAGGATCAGTCCTGGACTTCACTCCAGTCTGGGAGGACACTTGTTCCTTCTCCACAAGGCTGGTCTACCTTTTCTCCAAGTCTGATCTCTGCTTTATAGTGCCAAGCCATTTTTCCCAGTCCTACCTCCTCTCCAGCTCTGACTTTTTAATCCACAAGTACTCCGTACACTTAACTGACTCTGGTGTTCATGGGGAGTGTCAGACCCCATCTCCCTGCACAGCAACGTTCAGGGTCACTTCTGAGCATTTTCTTCCAGTTTGATTGTAATTCTAGCATCTCTGTCTTTCCCTTCTGTCTTTCTAACATAACTATGTAACTATGATTTTTGCTGTCACCAGCACAAGGCCAGAGGTTTGGTGGGCAGCTGGCAGTGCAGGCTCAGTGGGAGCTGGTTTTAGCGATCGCCTGGTGGCCACGTGCCTGTGGCCTCTCTGCATTGGCTTTGCTTTGGCAATGGCTGGGGCAGGGGCTGGAACCCCTGACTGGTCACTGTGGGGCAAACAGCCCCCCTGGGGTAGCCGGGCTTGGGGCGGGGGGGGGCAGCGTGTGGCTCCCAAAGTTGTGTTGTAAGCAGGGAGAAGGAGGCAGGTTGTGGTAAGACACTACACAAAAATATCCACAGACAGCCAAGAGAAAGGGACCCTCACCATGAACCACCCCTAGAGCAAAGACCTCAGGCTGCTGGAAACACTGTCCCCTCTTTGTTCTTCAGCAAGACTGATGCTGTCAGCCCCAGGACCCAGAAGAACATTGGAAAAATACACATAGCAGCACACTGAAGGGGCAGCTACTAGAAAGCTTCTCTTCTACACGAATTTAAAAGATATTTTAAATGAGTTTTTTCTTATTTAGTTTATTTGGACTTTTAGACAATTAAAATATTAATTTGGCTAAAAAGGAGTTTCTGTTTGTATATATGTATACATATGTATATGGTGTGTTCCCTTTTGGTGACAAGATTTTGAGTCTAATATTCATCATTTTGTGGTGAAACAGGTTTTCCCTATCTTTAATCTCATCTGTCTGCCCACTTCCTTTGGCTCCCATCCACCTATACTAGTTCCTTTTATAATCTCAAGTTACTTTTTTCCTAAGATTTGGTACACAGTTGGCTTTCTGTGTTTGCTCAACCAGTCCTACCTTACCCTCTCTTACTCTTAAATTACCCTCCTTACCTTGCTACTACATTCCTGAGCCCCTACTGTTAAACATTTGTTTACATTCCTCTGTCTCCTCCTCATTTCTAGTTTTAGTCTGTTAAGTTCCTAGCATCCCCTTTTCCCACAGAATAGTAACAGAACTCAAGAAGAACCAGATGAACACAAGTAGGAGAGGTCTGGAAGCTTGTGATTTCCACACAGAGCAGAAGCATCTGAAAGCCAAGAAAAGGGTCAGGCTGCATCCACCCTCGCCACATTCATTAAGGGGATGCAATGAGGAGGGGGGTTCTCCTGCCCCTTTGGAGAGGCTGTAGCTATCAGTCTGGAGATTCACTAGTTCAGGAAAAACACAGATTGACTTGTTTGCCCAGGTGAGAAAGAGAAAGGACTTAGGAATACATCAATCTTGTCTCAAAAGGTTTTAGAAGATGAAATTTACCTATATTTAAAACCGGGTTTTCTCACTGTACCTCCTCTTCCTATCTGAACTGTAATTAATGCACATTCCTTTCCCCCACCTAAGCCAGATGCTACACTTATGTACACTTAACCCTTGCTGCAGTCCCAAGCCCATGACATCCAAAGGGGCTAGGTTTGTGTGACTGAGAGTTTTGCTCTTTTCAACTTCAAAGAAAAATAAAAAATACAGCAGAGAAAGAAAATTTTCAGGAGCAAATTTTGTTTTGTGAAAAAAGTTGTAGAATGGAAGATCTGGAACAGAGAAGGCTGTCATTATTTGAACTACTACGCTGAAACTGATTTATACTGGCCATTATAGTAACAGACCAGGATGCGGCCTTGAGGATCTACACCCACACTTCCTCTTTTTTCTGTTTGGAAAAGGTGTGCAGAGGCGTAACAGCTGTCGCTTTCTTCCCTGTTCCTTTATGACCCTCCAAGTGGCCTGAGATTCAGCGCTTGTTGGTGAATATCAGGTGTCAGCCCATCAGTCCTCAGGAGAAAAAAAACCAAACCACATGTTACACTGAGCAGCTAACGCAGTTGAGAACACACTTTCAGATAATGTTGTTCTGCACTTGGATACTCTTCTTTGAAAGGTAACTCTTGAGAGACAGGACAAAGTGTAGAAGTTTTTGAAAATGTGAGTCTAGAAGTCACGAGAAACAAGGAAGAACATATATTCTGGAATATACATAGATTTACTGACAAAGTAATTGTATTCATTCATGTCATGATAAAATGGCTTCAATAAAAATAACTAGGTAGCTGCAGTACTTGTATGCAGTACATTAACATTTACAGATACACACTCTGATGTGACATTTCTACAATGAAGCAAGAAACCCTGGGATCTCATAACATGGCTTCGTATCGAGAAGCAGCCAAATTTCAGAAAAAAACAACCAGAAAGCAGCAGGTTTAAAGCACTGAAATTGCCTACCTAAGGAGAATGTTAACGATGATAATGATTTATACTGCACTGCAGAACATGTATAATTCTATGCTGACTAAATTAATAAAAGAAATATTTGGCTCAGTTTTAATTTTTCAGACTTAGCTGTTTTTGGGGTTTTTTTCAAAAAGCTTAGGGAAAAAAAATGCTAATATGCAGAGAGAGACTCCAAAGCAAGGTGAATAGTAGCTTTGGGAGTGAAGCAGGGAGCAGTCTTGGGACTAAAAATGTTCTATGTCAATACTGTATCCATATACACACACAAAGGCAGGAAAAAAGGAATCATCCACATAGGTTCAGACGCCCAGCTACTCTTTCCATTTCCCTGTTTCTGGAAAATGGCAAAGCAGTGGCGAGGTGCTCACTGCCTGGTCAGTGACAGCAGTTGGGTTCCAGTGCCCACTCTGCACAAAAGGGAGAAAGGTGCAGAAAGGTGTGTTTCTTCTTGGACTATTCTTGATTTGTTCTACCACGTTTATGATGCTTTTTCAGTTGGATGAAACTCAGAAGTGCAACCAGAAGAGGCACTTAGTGTCCCCCAACCCCGACACTATGAGGACAGACATGTTCTTTGGGGATCCTAGGCAGAATGATGATGGCTCCAGGGGTCAGGAGCAGTGGGTACGTGTCACAAATAGACACGGGTCATCCTTGATGTTCGCAAAATTTAGTGTGCAATAACATGCTATGTATGCAAATTATCTGTAAATGATGACCACATAAGGGGATATATTTTTTTTTTTTTTTTGTAATTCAAAAATACAATGCCTCTAAAGCTTATTCTAGCACAATCCTCAAGCATTCTTCAAAAGTACTGCCTTGGTATTTCCTCTGTAAAGCTCCCTCACGCAAACTAATATACTTCAATACAACCTGTCACAACATTGCTGGACATATTCACATGGATATTTTCCCCTGGAGAAAAATCATTTCAGTTTCATGAATGGAAGTATCAGAGCAGTCAAGGTTTCAGAAGCCAGACTTGTTTATCATATTTCACTTTCCTAAAGCATGTTTAATATAATGGAGATAACAAACATAAAGTACATTAAGCTGTCAAAGCATTTAGTTATAGCCATTTGACACAACCCAGTACTAAACTGGACTGTCCTAGCTACAAGCTCTCAACAACCGCAGGACAGAAGTACGGCCAAAGGATCTTCCTTGGTATTTGCTTCTTTCTTTAATGCTCTAACAGTGTGTTAGATGCATTGTACTGTTGAACATGATACATAAACATTATCTGCTATTTTTGCTAGAAGTGTGTGTGGTTAGCTATCTTTCCTGGCTGCTGCACTCGGATTTAGAGCAATTATACTGAGAGAGGAGGAAGGGCTTCCAGGGTGAGGCAGAGAGGGAGAAATGCAGAGGGGAGAGGCTCTGCTCAGAGCAGAAAGACCTCAGCCATACTGCTGAGAAATCTCGGGGGGAACACACGACCCAAACCCTTAGGAGCCAAGAATGTTTGTATAGTATTTATTCAACCCCGAAGAATCTGTGAAAGCTGCTAGTACACAAGCAGAAAGTAGTAACTTACATGAATACAAAGGGCAGACTTGACTTTAGAACTTTGATTTTAATAGACCTATACACCAGCACTGAGACTTCCTAATTTCCAGAACTAACATGCTCTAATTAGATAACCTTATTTCTAACAAAATGCATATTTAGGGAATAGAATACTCTCCTGCCTTTTGGTATGTTATTTTAAAGTGAGGTGAGAGCAGTTACAGCAGGAGGCTCAGATTCAGTCACAGACTGAGCAGTGTTTTAATATGGTATTTTAAATAGGTTTCTTTTTTCCTCAGAAAAAAGACAAAGGGATTGGAAAGAAAGCAGAGAATGTGAGTTTTGTAAAGTATAAGTAGAAAAATAAAATGTAGAATTTCTAGTTTTATCATCTGATAAGGACAGACAGACGAGACCAAAACTGGTAAGAGAATCAACATCATACTAAAATTGGTCTAAAGATTTTGGAATGACCAAAAAAAGAAACTTAGTGGTGCCTTTGCTACTGTATCTGCCTATGAGTATCATACTGGGATGTAACAGCTGTGACTTTCTGAAATGCCACCATTCTTCTGAGAAGACTGACAAATAAAATGAGGACAGCCAAACACACATCCAGTGTTTCACTGTTTGTCGGGAGAGACCTCCACAAGACATGTGAAAAAGTTTATTATCCACTGCAAAAAAACCCCGAACGATTCTGGGAATTCCACCACATTTTTTAAACAGTGAATCCTCAGCTGTGTGAATTCTCAACCAGCAGCGACAGTGATAATCTTCTCTGAATAAACCTACATGCTTCGCCTTCAGGGTGTAGTTTCATACTATACTTAATTCAATTTAACAGCAGGCAGAGGCCAGAGGGGGTAGACCAGACCTGCTTTCTCCTTGCTTTTCTGCCTCTTCCCTTGTGTTAAATTTAGCAATTGTGCAACTCTATAGCAACTCCATCAGCTTGCTGATCTGAGGGAAAACTCGCAGATTTTCATGAGTTAGCTTTCCCTCCAAGCAGGGAAGATTTACCATGGCAAGTCAAACTCAGAAGAGGAAGCAGAAGGAGAACACAAAAAGTGATGAGAGAATGAGAGGGCTATTGCTCCTTTCAGTGGCAGCCATTAGCCCAAACTAAGCATTATATGAACTCATGTCCTAAGGCTGTATCTATGTTACTCTTTCAGTCTGAAGCAGCAGCATGATTTTGAAGTGAATCCATGAAGTAATGGCCCTACTGAATGTTAGCTCAGTTTGAAGAATAGCTACAGTGCATCCAAACTAGATTCTTTTAGAAGGAAACGTGGCTGAAAACATTGTTCCAGCTGAAAACTACACCCAATACTAAACATCCATATGCCATCCAAAAGGCTCTTGAAAGGTTTAAGAGCTCAGAGCTACTCTGTAGTGCTTCTCATACTACACTGCAATGTATGAGATGACCGGGTGCTGCGCTGTCTTCATGAAGATGAAAGTCCTGGTCTTTACAGGCCCTAAACAACCACCAGTCTCTGGGAGTAGCAAAATAGACATGTCTCTATTACAGAGATGCTGAGATCATTTTTACATGGGAACAAAGCACTGAGCTTTCCATTCATTAGGATATCAGCATCCTCAGACCCAAGATCACTAAATATTACAGTCCTCAAGAAGAGTGAACTTCCCCACATTGCTGAACCCCACAGAAGACCCTTGTGAAGAAATATTCAGAGACCCATCTTTGGTCTCCTACATACCTCACACTGCACTGTGCCAAGGCTGCTCATTTCAGCCAAGGAATTAAGCAGAGCCGGGTGGTGGTAGAAGAGTCTTATCAACAGTTCCCAAGACGGTGAAGCAATCAGTCAGGGCCAGGATCCATTTATGGGCTTCAGTCATGAGCATCGGGAAATACGGCTGGGGACAGGACTGAAAGCAAGCTATAATGCATATCCAAGAGGCCCACCCAGGAGACAAGCTACCTGTAACATATGTCCAAGGTCCACTCAGGCAACAAGGTGTCTTGGTTTCAGCTGGGATACAGTTAATTTTCTTCTTAGTAGCTGCTGCAGGCCTGTGGTTTGTATTTGGTGTGAGAACAACCTTGATGGCACACGGATGGTTTTGGTTGTTGCTGGGTGATGTTCATACCAAGTCAAGGACTTTTCAGTTCCTTGGGCCCTGCCAGCGAGAGGGCTGGAGGGGCACGGGAAATGGGGAGGGGACACAGCCGGGACAGGTGACCCCAACTGGCCAAAGGGATATTCCATATCATATGACGTCATGCTGAATATACAAACTGGGGGAAAAAGAAGGAAGGGGGGAGACAACATCTGGCATTATGGCATTTGTCTTCCCGAGTAACCATTACGTGTGCTGGAGCCCTGCTGTCCTGGGATGGCCGAACACCTGCCTGCCCATGGGAAGTGGGGAATGAATTCCTTGTTTTACTTTGCTTGCATGTGTGGCTTTTGCTTTTCCTATTAAATTGTTCTTATCTCAACCCGTGAGTTTTACATTCCTTTCCAATCCTCCTCCCCATCCCACTCCGGGTGGGGGGGAGTGAGCGAGCGGCTGTGTGGGGCTTGGTTGCTGGCCAGGGTTAAGCCACGACACAGGGCTGGAGACAAGGCTGCCCACAAGGGACATTCAATGTTCATCCAGGAGACAGGACTGGAAATAGGTACACCTACAAAACGGCACTGCGCCCTCAGGACGCTGATATTCAGTCTCAGTGTCATACATTTTTCAGCTTAATGAACTGAAAAGACAGAGATGGGAAGTTTTCTAGAAACTTGAGCACTGCTAGTGCACAATCCTTCAAAACTATCTTGCAGGTGGGGGCAAGGATACCCACACTCTTCACATTACCATTGGCCCCTGAATGCCTTACTGATACTATGCTGACAGCAGACAAAGAACTATCATAGGTAACGTAAGTTGCTCTAAACAGGGAAATGAAATGGAAATGACATTAAAGATACTGGTCTACAGCCATGTAGTGTTAACGCAGTCGTTTCAAGCAGCACAACCTGCCTATGCATTTATAGAGCAACACAAGCAAACACAAAAGCAAGTTCTGTGTCACTGTCACACTCACAGCCAGTCTGCAAGCACAGTCATCTTGCACAAAGTTCACAGAGAACAAATATATTGTCACCTGGCTGCAACACTTGGTAAAAAATGACAACACTATATATCAGGGAATCAGTATACATCTTCTTCAGGTGAAGCACTGGAAGACATTCAGAAAGGCTTTTCAGGTCTAATTATTTCAGACAACACTTAAACAGTCCCCAATAAATAATTCCTGGCCTTTTCATTTTGATATAGGTCTCCTTTAAACGTACTCTCTAAAAATGTCTGTCAAAGCCTCATATTTACAGTCAATAGCTTCCACCAAAAAGTCATCTTTCCTTAACACCATTTACATTTTATTACACAGTTATCCTGCATACAAGGGAGCAATGATTGGTGCCTTGCAACAGTACAGTAACTGTCACTGGTATTTCTCCATCATTATACAAAAAAAAGCATAACTTAAAATTTTCAACAGCAAAACACAGATTAAAAAAATTAAAAATCCATAAGTGAAATCAGAACCAAAAAGAAGAGCTGGTGTTCTTAGCACCGTAGCACTAAACTTAGTTTAGTTTGAAGTTAGGAGAAACTGTAATACTTTCAAGATGATAAACACCAGTTTAACACTTAGGAACAGTTGCAGAGATCCACAAAACCACAGAAACAAGGGGTATAATCAGAACCTGTGGACCCAGGATTGTTTCCTAACTGTTGAGACTGCAACAGACTACCACTTACAATGAGATATAAGCGTGCACTATGACTCTGCACACCTTGGTTTCCACTTCAAAGAAACTAGGCTAAACCAGCAGTGATGGAGCTACAACCAGACACCCAGAACTCCATGTCTGGACAACTGGTGGAGAAGTGCAATGAGACACAATAACCCTGCAGAGAAAATACAGCCAGTCACTACAGAAACCTTTAAGTGGCTGACCACTCTGTTCCCCAAATCAAGGGTATCATATCAGCTTGCAGCCTGCCGGTAGTGTCTGTGTGTTCGGACTCTGCAGGGCTGAAACTCAAAATTTTCTTTCTAAACTGCCACATGACAGGATTTCCTGAACAGAGTATTCTAAATGTCTACACTCAAAATGTTAGTAATTAAAAACAATGAGTTCCATAATAATAATAATAATGATAATAATAATGATAATAATAATAATAATTCATAATAATAATTCATAATAATAATAATTTATAATAATTTATTATTATTAAATAAAAAAGTGTAGATTGTATTTTTTAATCAAGACGACAGCTTTGACTGTAGTTGAGCACTACCTTCAATAGTTATGAATTATTTGGAACACTTGAGCTTCTAGCTTCTTAGTTACCACATGTTCAAAATCTCAGGGGAAATCTGGAAATCACTGAAGGACTCACAATACCATTTTGAAGAAACACCTGATATTATTTTCATTAATTAAAAGCACTATTTTGATTCTGGGAAAAATAAAAAAGCAGCAATTTCTATAAATTTTATTTCCTGTAGTAATTATTCTACAGTTTACGAACTTAGCAGAAATTATAAAAAAATCATATGCTGCAACACTGAAACAAATTTAATTTGAGCAGCAAGACATCTCTCTTCTTATAGTACTAGTCTGAAATCCCTATGGTTGCTATAACTTCTAATAATGTAGTGAGTTTGTTGATGTTCAAAATCCTGATTTTCCCTATATTTCTTTTCTAAACATCAGCACTCTTTAAAAAACCCAATGCAGTTGAAACTGCAATTTGAAGGCATTTTGAACTGAGTTCAAAATGTAAGCAATGCCATTTTAGAGGCTATATTTCCCATAAGAGTCTGTTTGACCGCATGTATTTGAATCTTTTTTTCTTAGTGTTAATAGTTTTACCACCTGATGCTACCAAAAGGCCATCAAGATGACAGTGGAAAAGATAAAAAAAGTCGCACTGACTGCACATAATGTGCTGTCCAATAAATAAAGAAACTTTATTCTGTATTTATTGCTCCTTCCCTCTCTCCTCATTTCTTTCGTTGGAAGCTTTCAGCTCAAAGAGAATGAGCTAAGATTTTTCGAGCAGTAGTTGATGGTGAATCTTTCCCATCAGGCTTCACACTATCATATTGCAAACCCACAGACCTAAAAGATACTACTTTTAGAGAGTCTCCAATTTAAAAATAAAGGAGGTATCACAGTGTGACAATCTTGGCAGAGCAGTGATGCCACTGCAGAGAACGCATGCCTTGGCAGACCTGAATGCTTCATTCAGCCTCTGAAATCGTCTGTCCTCCGTGCAAATACAGCTCCCCCTCCTCCTCCCTGCTTCCCTTCCATGTGGGACCATCTAACGAAAGAACTGAAAGAAAGAAATCAACTTGTCTCCATGGAGTAGAGCTTATAGGTCGGATCCTTTTAAAAAGCAGCATGTCAATTCAACAAAGTAAAACTTCAGTATTTATCTCTGTACAAACTGTGTTATGAAAGTTTATTTTTCATTTCATTCAATTTAATTTCATTCAATATCTTTCCATTATATATTTTTCATATATAAAAAAATATTATTTCACCTTTCTGATATAAAAATGATCCAACAGAAAGTTACCTTGCATTTCTGCTTTGAAACTCTTCGAAATTATTCCTGCAGATTTTCAAGGGGCTGAAGTTCAAAACCTGAGAACTTGTAATCTAATACAGATCATTTAAATTTAGTTGTGATTTTACTGGTCTTTTCAAAGTCTCTGCATTCTCTTGCAATTCCATCCTACAAGAAGGACCAATGTCAAACCAACACTGTAAGGTGGGGTTTTTTTGAGATTAACCTCTAACCATGCCACGGATAGTATCAAAATAGATACTGCCAAGCTTGTGAAAATCAATATAGAAGTAAATCTACAGAATGTACTTCTAACCAGACATTTAGTATCTTTATTTCCATTTTTTTTTTTTCCATAAGGATGATGCAACAGCTCCACTAGCAGTTTAAACAAGCAAAATCAAAGGTCATTTTCCAAGTTCTTTACCCAAGCAATACCTTTGAAATTAATGAGAGGTCACTGAATTCAAGAGCAGATGCAGGATTTGTATCTTCCATTAAAAGGCCTCCTGCCTGCTTACAAGTCACATTACAAAGTACTGAGATTTGGCTGCAACTAAACATCAGTTGAAATGGATTTAGTGATTTAATTTTTTTAATAGAGTACTTGCAAACTTTAGCAACATCGGTGCAGTACTTTCAGACTGAACAATTCAAAGGACCCTAAGGGAGGAAGGCAAGCACATTTCCTTGAAACAGATAAAATGTCAGCTGCAGTAAGTGCTTGTGTTTGCATAAAAGATTATATTTATAGCTATTATCAAGAAATTTAGCATGTAATATTTCTGACAAACCTCAATGGAAGTACTTTATTCACTCAGACTGTGAGCATCTATGAAAGTGTTATCATCTTTTCCAAACTTTACTGCCTGTAGTCTTGCAGCCTCAGATCCTGACCCAGGAACCATTACTGAACTGGGTATGTTAGCAAAAGACATAGGAGACTATGTACATATTTTTCATCATTATGAAATGATGATAAAGCAAAGAATGACATACCTCCAAAAGCCAAAAGAGAAAGTCAGAAGGGGATTCTGGTTTAACTGAAGACAGTAAATTGGAAAGTCATGTATCTACTCCTAGATCAGCTAAGAACCAGAGATGACCAACAGAGAAAAAAAAATATCTCTGTCCTTTTAGACACATCTTTATTTTTCAGAGAGGGTTAATTGGTAAGGAATTTCAGCTATTAAGACTTCAGGGTCCTTCGGTCTTGAAACTCATGAATATGACATCATTCCAGTAAAATAAATTATTTACCTCATCAGACATTCCAGAGTGGCAGAATCATTGAACCATATGGAATAGATCACTGTTCATCAAAAGACCTACACCTTTCTAGTATCAACAAAAGAGAGAAGGAGGGAGAGAAGGAACAGCCAGAAATATGACAAGAAGCTAAATCAGAAATGAAATTCTAAGAAAAATATGGAAGTAGTAGAAAACATTAGATTGCAAGGACGCCAGAAAATGATATTAAGAATATCAAGTCATGGTTTTATACCCCCAAAAAGTGTGTAGCAGATATAATTCTTCCTTGTTTACATCACCAACTATGTAGAATAAGAAACAAAATGGCAGCTCAGAACGAAAGCACATGGATGCCTGCTGGTGGTCTGTAATGCAAGAATACGTCAACACGACTGGCCTGTGCAGCACTGGGCCAGGAAGGTCCTGCTCGACCCAAGGTCATTTCAGTTACTGTCTTGGTATAACCAGCCCTGATCCAGCCACCAATCTGCCCCGTGTTAGATTGCACCCTGCATCACAATGAACAGCAAATGCTTCTCCTCCCTTCTTTGATGAAAGATACTCAGTTATATTTCACAACCTAAATGCAAGCCGCCTGAACTCTGAACAGCAAAACAGTAACATCAAAACAACTTATTCCTGTGATTAATTTGCATAAAACAGCAAAACAAACCTTTTAAATCCTACCTTAATCACTGGATTAGGTTAAGACTATTTAGCATTACTACTGCTTCACATCACTTAATATAGCTTTAAACTTTAACAGGATAAAGTAAAAAACAAAAACCAAGAAACAGTAGATCCAAAAATTTCTACCTCAGGCTGGTTACACTCTTAATTAATGATGTGCTGCTGTTAAAATACTCAGGATAAATGCAGTACTGTTTTTCACTAAGTCAGCAGTAATGCAGAAAGCTGTACATTAACCATAATATCTTTTTAAATGAGTAGCCACAATTCTGTCTCTTCACTGTGTATATCCTGCATTATTTTCAAAAATTCAGATCATCCATAGCCTACATTTTCAGCAAATGCTTTAAATAATCAGAACCTGACAAGGTTATATTATGCATGATAACAGAGCTTTCTTTAACTTTTACTCATCAATGAATAAAAGCCATGCTTATTTAAACATCATTGATGTTAGGAGGTTCATGTCACATATTCTCTTAATAATATGAACGAGGGCATTTACTGTAATTACATCAATAACCCTTTCTCTTGTTTGGGTCCTCTTTTTAAGCTGAATATAAACTGTCATACAAATTCATTGCAAAGGAATAAAGCAATGTATTATCACTGCCTCACTGCAGAAACAGAGATTAATCTTGAAACAGTTGTGAATTCCTGAGCCACTAAACAAAATACATTTAGAGGCATTAACATATTTTATTTTTATTTTGTTCTTTTCTCTGCAATATGGATCAGTAAAGACAAAAGCTAACTGGTTTAAGTGGAAACCTATACAAAAATTAAAGCAGAAGGCATGAAAAAAGAGTTTTGGTTGATTCTTCATTTCAAAGGTGCTAAAATGAAGATTTTATTAGCAAAGCTGGTTGTAGCGATGTTTACATGGATTAAAAAAACAGTTCAGAATCAGAACAAAAGTGAGTTGTAGTACAATCAGATGCTTATAGTGGTAAGGAGGTTAAACCACAACATTTTGCTGTTTCTATAATTTCTGATTAGAGCCAAAAATAAAGATTCAGGGAAGGTGAAGGCCTTGAAAAGTCTTCAACTTCAAACATAAATGCTAATGCCTTCTTAATGATAGCACTAACTGAAAACACTGGGAAAAGTGAAGTCAAGAGGAAAGGCAGGGAGAAGAGGTAGATGACAGAAGAATACCCAGTAACAAAAGCATTACTCTTTTCACATCTAACTTCCAAGTATTTTTTTTTTTGAAATAAGAAAAAAAATCTGGGAAACATAAATACGGAAGCTGTTTCAGACCAATGCCTTTTTTTTTATTTTAATGCATAAGCTACACCTCCCTTTTCAAGAGCAGATTTATAAACACCATTATGTGTGGATAAGCTATCTTTTGCTCATTTCTGCAACAGGATTAACATGGACTGGACAGGGAAAATTAGAAAGCTTTGCAAAAGCTTTTCATATATGAAGTCACTTTATGTCCTGACGTTTACATATCGCTAGGAAGGAAAATGCATTCTATTGTGATGTAACATATTCAGCAGACTAGGATAGGAAGTGGAAATGATGATTACTTGGAATTATTAATAGGGTCTTCTGTTCTCATCAGCAACTTGCAATGATTATTTTATCCTTACAGCTACACTTACCAATTTGCATACACTGTATTTCATTGAGAAATTATTTGGCCATGAACTTCCAAAGATCTGCCAGAGCTTTCTGTTAATCAGCTAGAAGGGGAAAATTGGATAGCTGAACTACAAAGCACTGATCATAATTGGATCAGTCATCTAAGTATAATAAAGAAAATTCTTTTAAGGTTCTGTATCTACTAGTCTAGCTTTTTGACTAAAAGTGACTCAATATAGACTAATGCTTCCAGATCAATGTTGTTGAAATGCTGTTATTGCATCAGGTTGAACTGGTTGTAATGGGTTTAGATTAAAATACTAACTTAGACACTGATTTTTAGAATAAACAGATTTCATAATGAGTAATGTAGAAGTAAAAAGTTATACTTAACTGCATTACACCACCCCATCTATATATGTCTCAGCATATATAGTAACGTAGTAACCCTCAACATCAGGGTAAGATCATGTAAATACTGGGAGTTAAATCCCAGGTACATCATAAACTTATTGTGAGGATAACTCTGTGTGTATTATTCAGTAAAGCCATAAACCTGAGCCAAAAATTAAGGATTAATGATTGTGTCTGTTTTACACTAGCAGACCAGGGGAAAAAAAGGTAGTGATAGAAGGAATCTATCTTCTTAGGAAGATAGAAGGAAAAAAGAAGGGAAACTATAACTTTGGTGTGACTGTTGGTGCTGCATTCTCTACGTGGTGCCCAATATTGTGAAAAGAAGACTGCAGCCTTCAGATGGCCTAGGTGAGGGGGGAACTCCCACCTGCCAGATCTATCCTTCCCTCATGGCCCTACACCTTCCTTGCTTTCAGCCAGCAAAGGTATCTTGCCACGACTGCTTGACTCCTTTCATGCAGGGCCTGAGGTAGAACACACTTGCTTCCACCAGGTTTCAATCAGACAGCTCCACAGAAAAGTTACTACCACTATGAGATCAGTAGTCCTCCATACCAGAAGTGTCCAAAGCAGAGTGTTCACGTGCCAGGCGTTGTGCAAGACAAGTCACTGGACTGCAGGAACAAAGTAATTTTTGACCATTAATACATAAAAACAAACAAACAAAAAGTGTTAAGTTATTCCAATTTTATCTCATCCCTTTGTAAATACCCGTTTTTGTTTATGTTTTATAAGGTTCATAATATATTACTACAGTAGTGCATGTATATAATCTTTAAATATATGCATATATTGCAGGTCCATGCTCAAAAATGTTTTACTGATAGGGGTGCACGATCCAAAAAGTTTGGAAATCACTGCTCTAATCCAGAACCTGCTACCAAGTCAGTCCTCTTGAAACTGATGTCTGATTTTGGGGGGGCACATGCCATTGCTGTGAAGCTAGCTGAAGCTTCCACTGTAGCTAGAACATTTCTACCAAATATTGGGGACCTATAATTCTTTCTTTTTTCTGATGACCTTTAAAGAAAATATTTTTATCTAAGTGAAAAATATTCCTTTCATGGTAGTCACTGGCTCCTGTTAGCCATTCATGAATACAGTAAAGATCAGTAGCTATATTGGGAACCTTGAAAGTAACTTTCACAGGATATTTGAAATTAGGCAAACTTCACACTGTACTCGGTTTGATGTTAATCCTATTGCAGCTATATTCACAGCCATCTGTGTGATATCATTTGTGATGGTTTTCAAAATAAAATGCCGAAGGAAGATTTAAATTAAAACAATACAACTAGTCAATGTTGATCTAGTTGCTTCAAGATAACAGAGTGGACAAAAATGCAAAAGTTGTACTATATCTTCCTTCTCTATACCCAGTGAGGTGTGGATATTGCCCTATAGAGGGTGATGTAGAGGGCTGGTGCACAAGAGTCTTGTATTTTAAAAAAAATCTTTCTTTGTGCAAATGAGCACTGTGGAGGAACAAGGTGAAAATAAAAAGGGTAGAGGAAAGCCAGAAGGAGGCAGAATATTTATTCATGATTAGCAGTAACTGAGACCACATCTACTATGATCTGAAAGCACAAGGGATTTAAAAGCCTCTTCAAGTTTAACGTATTAAAATCTATAAAATCTTCCTTAACTGCTGAAATGGCAACATGCCTAGAGAGCATATTACGTTAGCCGTTCAAAGCACATCGCTATCCAGTTCTGAGATGCCTGTGGAACCAGAACTGTATTCATTTACGACATTCCAGGAATTCAACTGTATATATTAGTAACTCTTCCCATGCACTTTTGATATTCGATATACTTGAGTACCAAGGAATTCATAGCTCAGATTCTACTACAGAACAATCACAGTTGTAGCAGCACCATTAAGATGTTTCTGTCAGTCCTTCAAAAGTATACAGTGAACACAAAAGAAAATCAACGCCAATCCCTGTGTAAATTATCACATATGAACAAGAAGGCATTACCTAATAGTTAAGAGTAATAGCACTGGCAATTCACTGAAGGGAGAAAGACTGGGTAAAAACCTAACCCATGTCTTTTCAAAGTGAATTGGTAAGTCTTAAATTTCCTGTATCAAACACTACAGCTAAATACAACAAAATTACATTTTTTTCATCAAGACAGATCATGGCAAGACACAGGATCCACTTTCTATGTGACAGCAGAAATTACTGCTGTTGAAAGGCATGTATTTTTGAAAGCTATGACCGATGAGTCTATAACTTCTACCAACGCACTTTTATTGAAAAGCTCCAGTCACTTAAAAAGATTGCATTGGAAAACAACTATGCTTTTATTAAAATCAAGAACCCAACAAAGCCAGCTTAATGCAAAAGTAACTTAGTCATTTGCTAGGGACAGATAAAATAGCCTGGATGAGGTTTTGGCAGGAAGTGTTAGTAACTGTTCCCATACCTGCACTTGGTGAAAGGTGATCACGACTTCCCGAAGCAAGGAAGTGTGGAGAGCAGGAGGTAAGATTGCAGTGTTTAGTGAGTTAGGTGGAAGATAAATATAGTCAATGGAGAAAAAAAGGTATCAAAACAGAAGATGTTCAAGACGGAAGTCAAGGTCATCTACACAAGCTCAGATGGTGAGAAGCAGAAGGTAGCGGTGGTGAAGGGAGAGAAAATACTATGCCTGAATGCAGTTATTTCTTTGAAACTCAACACAAAATTTAATTTATTTCCTCAAGAACAGCAGCAAGATAGGCTTTGCCTTCATCTTTGGGGAAAAAAAAAAATAAATAAAATATGGTTTGTCTGGATTTCTGGGAAGCCTTCAGCTGGCTCTATTTTGATGTACTCCTTGTACAAACGCATTGTTACACAACTTCTGCTTCATGACAGTTTCATTTCTAAACTGCTCTGGGAATAAATCATGTTTTTTCTGGAGGGATGCTGTTGTCTACAGGACTAATGGAGTTTCATAACGTGAAAAATCTGCATCAGGAAAAGAGCTAGGTATCTGCCAAAGGCAATCCAGCAGAATCGTATCAACTTCTTCTGCCTATTTCAGTTGTTGTAAAGATTTGTTTGAAGCCCTGTTCAGGTATTTTCTGCTTCTCATTTCTCTGTACAGGGTTCCAGATATGCAGGGATCCTAACAACCAGATCAGCAACAGACATACAGGTGTAATGACTACTTATAGCAGCAAATTAAGCCAGTAAGATCTCTTCAGCAATTAGTCCTAAATTTCTCAGATTGTGTAGCCAGGATAAATGGGTGGTTTTAACCTTTGTCTTTGGTCCTCCAACTGTAAGCAGGACATGATGTGGTTCCAACTCCTCTGCCTTATTCTCCTGCACTTCTCTAGAGTCTGCTCCTGTTACATTTTCCTCATACTGCTCCATCCCACTCTCCATTTTTCAGACTCTCTGATTTTGATGTGTAGCTATTAAATATAAATCTTCACTTTATAGACTGAATCGGGGTTCTTCCATGTGTCTCACCCATGTTCCAAACAAAGATTCCTCCTCCCCAACTTTTCTTCCCATACATGCATGTAACTAGGACGCTAAATGCATGTGGAGGTCTGCTTCTTGGCCTCTTGCCATTGGACTCAGAAGGACCCCTCCTTACTCCGACAACACAGAGGGAATGATGGAATAACACCGAAACGTCTTCCCTCCCAGCTCCAGTATTCTGCCCCATCATACACCGAATTAGGTTTACAGCAACAAGCACTATAGGAAAACAGGGATTTATCTCTGTAACTGTGCAAAGGTACGTTTAGTTCCTCTGTTAATAGCAAGGCCTTCTGGTGCAAATCCGTAACAACAACAACGATGACGATGATAGCCGAAATTTTCTTCTAAACCCCAGTATCTGCATCTTGAGAAGGAAATATTCAACCTGGAAGGTTCATCTTCATGAAATAAGGAACAACTGAAAACTCGGTTTAATACAAACCAGCAGGCAACATTAATGACAGACGCAACTACAGTCTCTGTAGTTTTGATTACTCACAACTGACCCCTTGAAGCACCTTGGGTATCTTACTTCTCTTTCAGCATTTGATTCAATTGCCCATGGCTATTAAATACTGCTACCATGTTACAGAGTTTGTTCTCAGCTGTAAAGTAGCTGTTTGTAAGATACCACAAAAAAGGTATCTAGTATTTTTGACCCACAAGCAGTAGGCACTAAAAATGAACTTTCCTGGGCAAGTTTTATCAAACTTTCCTGCAAACACTCTACATTCAAGAACTTTATAATAACAAGGCGCTTTCCCTCAGCATTATCATCAATCTTCTCTTCCTTCAAACCTATCCAAAACAATTTCAACATCCGATAAGTAAGGATGGGGACAAAAAGAATGGTGTCAAATTATTAAAGCAGAGCCGAGCAAGGTATCGTAAAAAGGAGAGCTAGAAGGGCTGTAGAGAAATAGTCTTGTCACTTGTGTCCCATTCTTGATAGATATTCTACATGTCCTTAAGCTTCAAATGACAGTTTTTACAGCCTCCTTAGGCAATCCATTACAGTGCTTATCCATCCTTAATGGTAAACCATATTGCTCTAATTTTTCAACAAATGCCTTGTCAAAAAGTAGTCTGAAAACAGAACCTCACTCTGTAAGACATCACCAGGTTTTGCATTAACAACAATGTATTTCCTAAGAGCAGTATTTCAAATTAGTGCAATACTCAAGTGTCAGGCTTACAATAACACATTTAAATTGCGAATGTAAAAACTGGAAAGATTTTTCAGATATCTTAGCATCATCCTGGAAGTGCACTAAGGTAGACAGTACACTACTAAGTACAGTCTTCATTGGCTGACATATGTAAGTTGGTATGCAAAGTATCTGATGTTTTTTCTCTTGTCACCATTCTGCTTTTTTGTGGGCTGGTTGGTTTGTGTTTGGGGTTTTTTTCTTCCTGTTATTAGTGAAACAAGAAACAATGAAAGGCTTGAGCTAACTAAGAGAGAATCTAAGTGATACAAGCTGAAAGTCTTATCTGAGACTGCCAGATAAGACCCTTTCTTAGGGCACTAGAGAGAAAAATATCTATATCTGTATCATCATAGCTTCTCTGCGGTAGCTTTTGATGAGATTAAAATAAAATCTGATACCTTAATTTAATAAATATGCCAGTGTTATGAGTTTGGCAATGCTGAACATTACTGTGTTACTGCTCTCATGGAGGTGACATCTCAGGAGGGTACTTGGCAAACAAGGAAAGAGGGAGAGCATCTGTGGTGGGGGTGTTTTAAAAGTCTTGTTGGAGTTGGTGCCTTCAGAGACAGATCTATCTGGGAACTATATGATCCATAATACTATTGTAAAAGATATGGATGTGCTGTGAAAATAAGAAAATTACACCAGACCTGTTTGCTTGGACATTTGCTGGAAATTTGCCTTTCAGCAACAGAAGCTTATCTGCTGCAAAACTGTGAAACCAGTTAGTTCAGTCCAGAAGATCAGCAGGACTAACTTGTTTTCTTGACATGCCTTGTTGTGGAGAACCAGCACAAAGACCCCACAAATGCTATATTACTCAAAATACAAAAGAGTTGTACAACCTTTTACTTTATCTCATTTTCCTGCTTTTGTACCAACTTCTCTCAATATATTTTTAACCGTTTCCCTAAATACTGACTGGACATTCATACAGTGAGTACAGACAGGCTCAAGCTTAATCTTGTATCAGGCTGCTCAGAATGATCAGATCACAAGTCTGATATTTTAATCCAATAAACTGTCAATCTGCAGAATATTAGTAACATAACTAATCACATTTTTAGTATTAATTGTACCAAATGTTCCAACCACAGTTTATTTCATTGAATGAACATTTTCTTCAAATTTTCCTTTTTTTGATAGCGGTCCTAATTTATTGACCAAGTCTAATACGATACAGAGTTCATCACCCTTCAGGTCTCTGCATCTCATAGCCAAAATATTAAGAGGTGGCGAGTACAAGGTGAAACAGAAGTATTGAAAACACCAGCCACAGTATTTCCCCAATCACTTTTTCTTACTTATAAAACATATTCCCTGACTCGAACAATCTTACATGTGACAGTGCACATGAAGCCAAAGACATCAACTGTCAAGGTCAAACTGGCATAGAGAAGTAGGTTTGGTATGCTATAATACTTGTCACAACAAGCAGAATATGTCCACTCCACTTCTTGACAACTTACTGCATTTCACACAATTTATTTCCAAGCAAAGACTACGGAGTGCCTAAATGCTGTGTTTAGGCATGTAAACCAGTAGTCTGATTTTCAGAAGTACTGAGCTTCAGCTAGTATCTAGCAGACATGCATTAGCACAGTGTCCAATCACTCATCAGCTAGCAACCCAACATCTAAAAAATCACCAACAATTTTGTGGTAGGTAAGCAGATTGTTGGAGAAGATTAATAATATGGGGGAGAATCCCTAAATGACTTAGCTAAGCTGTAGACTGAAAACTGACACGGGAAATAAAAACCCACCTCAATAAAGTGACCAAGCATTCAAACCACATTGTTCATTCTTAGTTGTGGTCTGAAAAAAGCTCCTTCAGTTTCTTTCCTTCTAAGATTATCCAAATGAACTCCTCAAGGATTCTGAATGTAAAGAAAAATACCATCTCTTCAACTTTTCCCAAGAAAATATATCTCTCTTTGTTTTGGTTTTTTAAGGTTTGGGAGTTTTTAATATATGCCTTTTATTGATAGCAAAAAAAAAAACTTTTTAATTTATGCCTTTTAGAGATAGCAAAAAAACCCTCAAATAATGCAAAGACTTCAAAGAAAACATTATAGAATAACAAACAGTTGCACATTTCCCCACCATTTTGATGTAATTAAATGTTTCCTTCCAGATCATTTCATTCTTATACTGGCTTAGTAGCATTATATCCAAAGATGCATAATTATCCAAAGAAATTCTTCCTAGTAAAGAAAGTTTGGAGTTTTTTCCTCTCTACTACCTTGAAATCTGTAACACGTTTTTATCAGCATATTCTGTTTTACCACATGCCAAATAATGCATTATAAGCTTTATACAAGATCTGGAAATATATCAGATAGTACCGTGCTTAGCATGGACAAAACATTCCTCATCAACGTAGCTAGATTTGAGTTAGTCTAAAACATTATTGTATGCATGGCTCACCTTTCATTTTAGTTTTCCTACTCAAGACCCGACATCAATTTTGTACCTGCTCGTTTTTTTTTTTAATGCAACTGCCATCAAATAAGACACAGTACAGACATGAATCAAGTGACACAAATTAATACCAACAGACCCAATGCAACATTTTCCCCCTGCTCACCCTGGGTTGAGGCATTCTAAGGGATAATGATGTTCAGTATTGGTTCCACCAACATTAGCACTGTCCTTCAAAGTAACAGTGCATCTTTGAAGTACACCTCCTACTTTTATCCACTCACCAAGCTTTAGTTTGCATCATGAAGTGGTCTTGTGGCACGCCAACTGAACTGTTTTCTCAAACTAACCTGGAAGAGGGTCTCTAGGAGCCTAGCTTTACTTTAACAACTAATGGCAGGCCAATCCATGGGACCAAACTAAAATCTGTTATAAATCCCCTCAAAATGCTTACAATATGGATGCTGTGTTCACAGAACCATGTTTCCTTCTGCTGAGCCCCAAGAACTGTGCTGTTCACCTACTAATGCAGACACAGCTATAAGCTGAGGAGGTTTGAATAAAAAAAAATATAAAAAATAAAAATAAAAAAAGAACAGTCAAATGAGAAATCAGGGAAAGGACACTTCTACCTACTTCTAAATTATTCTTCACATTTACCAACACAGTGTTTCATGGATTCTATATAATACTTCTGAGAAAGAGGGAAATTACATATGCTGTACTTACATCTTTCTGCTATCAGCAGACATGAAGCTCTAAGGTAAAATTTTATGACTGAAGACAGCATGTTTATTATGGATTGGGAGGAGGGCTGGACACGACACTTGTTAAGCTCCTGTTCACTAAGAAAAGACTTTCTATTATGTTCTTGACTACAAAAGAGAAAGTACAATACTGAGATTTATTTTTTTTTGGTCACATATTCACAACTAAAGAAGGAAATTCCCTGTGAATAGATTCTGCCCTTAAAATGTACTGCTGTTCAACATTTCTTTATTGTTAGAGGACCCCAAACTAGACAGGATTGTAGGATGGATGTACATAGATCTTTTCCAAGGACAACTGAAAGGCTTCTACACAACTCTTATTTTCCCCACACACAATTTTCTTAAGAGTAGAAAATAGAAATTTAACACTTATTCAGAAAAAGAAAAAAAAACACACACCACCTCCTCCTTCAGACAACTAAAGGTTTATATTCCACTTTTCTTTAGCCCATGTGTCTTCACAGCTGGGTCTGGCTTTGTCACTTGGTTTTACCCAAATGAAGAATGACTTGAGATGATGCAAATCTATACAGTCACACTCGGCCCTTAGAAATTTCATGCCATTTTACTCCAGTTTACTCAGATTCGGCTGACTGCTTCCTCACGTTCACTGCAGACTGTGCATGAACTCATAATCTTGCTGGTCTGCATACAAACTGGGGATTTCCTGCTTTTGATTGTAATTCCTTTGCCTGCTGTACCCTGAATTCTCTGACATCTACCCTACCTTACCAAGTTACATCACTCTTTGGGAGTGGAGCAATCTCTGCATCTTTTTAAAGGGTTCCACTGACCTGGTCACTTATAGCAACATAAAGTCATGTGAAATAGTGTGTGTGTGGGGGGGGGGGGAGGGGGGAACAGCAACAACAACAAAAAAACCCCAACCAAACCCAAAAACAAACCACAAAATGCTGTCTTACCACAGCTAAATATTCAGACTTTCAGAATTTGAGAGAGGTTTTCAGGAACTCACATTCTCAAAAACCTGCCTGCTTTTATTGCCATTTTGTATTTTATTTCAGATAAACTTCTTAATTAATTCTGTTGACAAAAGTTCATCCAAGCATGACTTGTTAAGCTTTAGACAATCCACAATGAAGATGAGCAACAGTGTGACAAAACTTTAAGCTTATTCAGCTTCTGAATTACTGATCAAACACACATTCTAGAATGAGATGAATCTCTGAGATACAGCATTTGCTGTCAAAAGTTTAGTCAAAATCTTCTCTGTTCACTGGTGAAATGCCCATCTTCTTAAAGATCACCACTTTAAAAATCTTACTACATTTCTTGAATATAGCCACTATTAATATCATGCTATTGACTTATGTTTAAAAACACAATTAAAAAAAAATTACAGTCTGCATTTTCATACATAATGATAAAATATTGATCCTTTTTATTTCTTCTCTGAAATAATTGAGCATTTTTTATTTTTAAAAGTTAAATTTAAAATTTACATTTAATTAAATGGGGTTGGGGTGTATGTGTGTATTTTTGTTTTAAATTTAGAAGCTTCCCAGTAGCCCGTGGCAACATCATCATAAGCAAAGCAATGTGAAAAAGTTAAACACGTTAAACTGGAAACATGTTGAGTTGATGGAGAACCTCAATGCAGGACAAACAGATTGCCAGTAGTGACAGTGTATAAATTTTACTTGAAAGCTATGTTATTTTCTAAATGTCACTGTTGCTAAAACTCTTTGCATACAAATGACTGTTCTGCTCTCATAATAGAAATGTATCCTTTTCTTTTGGCTTGTATTTTGCTCTAGGAGTCCACAATAACTAGATATTTTTTCAATGTTGTTTTTCTTAGTACCTACCTTCACAAGCAAAACCAAATCAAATGTTCATTAGATTAGGTAAGATTTTTTTTCTGAAATACTTAAGAATTTGATTTAAAAAATACAGGTAGAATTCTAATACAACTATTTTGCTAGGATTTCTGTGGAAATAATAATTAAAAGCACAGAAAAAACGGTGGGAAGGGGAAGTCATGTTTTTAGTATCTCCAAGGACGGAAACTCTACCACCTCTCAGTGCAATCTGTTTCAGTGTTTAATCAAACTCAAGGTGAAAAAATGTTTTCCTTACATCTGGTCAGAATTTCCCATGTCACAACCTGTATCTGTCTTATTCTACCCACAACTCACCTCCGAGAACAGTCTCAGAGCTCTGTCTGCTCTACGTCCTCCCACTACCTGGTTATAGACAGAAGAAAGACCCTTCCTTGATCCTTCTCTTTTATAACTAAAACCCCTTGGTCCCTCAGTCTCTTCTCATAATACCACGTGCTCTCCAACCTTCCTGGCAGCCCTGCACTGAACTTGCTCCAGCACGCTAATGTTTTTCTTGTACTGGAGAGCCTCAAACTAGATACAGTACTGAAGATGTAGCCTCGTGAGTTCCAAACAGAAGGAGGAATCACTTGCCTGGATCTGCTGGCTGCACTTTTGCTACTGCAGCCCAGGATGCAGCCGCCCACTTTTGCTGCAGAACACACTGCTGACTCATTTTCAGCTTGTTGTTGAAAAGGTCCTACAGGTCTTCATCTTTAAAGCTGTTCTCTACCTAGAAAGCCCCGTCTGTGCTGTCACATGTGATTATTCCATTGTAGATGCAGGAATTTGCATTTGCTTTTGTTTATGAATTCCAACTTCATAAGGCTCCACTCAGCCCATTTCTCCAGCCTGTGCAGGTCTGGGCTTCTGGTAGTCTCACCTTTACTAGGCTACTGGATTTGTCAACCCCTAATATTAAATATCTATAAAGACTATTATATATACTTCTACAATAAGTAGCCTAAATTAGATCTAAGACCCACAGCTGTACAGGGAAACTTTATAACTGCAAATTTATTTACTTCACCAACTGAGTGGAAATTGTCTACCTATGTCACAGTGTATTTCATCTGTTTCTTCAGTGTTCTTGAAATGAAGGATCTTACAGGTTTATCAGTTAGACTTGCTGGACATTTTTTCAGGGAATTTGAAAAAATTGTATCCTCCCAAGTAAAACACCAGTTTCCCCAGTAATAAAGTGTGAATAACATGCATCTCCAGGAGAGAGAACTACTTTGAAAAAAATATACAAAGCAGGTAAGCTTTCCATGCCATTCAGTAAATTAGATTCTATTTTTGCTACCTGTAAAATACAGAGATTTTGGCATGTTACTTAGGACACTCATGCAGAAATATCACTCTTTTCAGGAGACTTTCAATAGCAAATGGCAAATCACTTCTACTAATTTCAGTGGGGGGCTGAAATTCAGTTGAGAAAAATGTTATTGCCTGACCAATTTACAAACTATATGTTCAAAAGAAAAAGAGCAGGCTATGCTTGAGCTACATTGCTGAGTTCAAGCAGTAAGGCTCCATCAAAAAAATACATAAACAGACATCAATTGTTCACATAAAACTGTAATGAAGAATGTGAAACAGAAACTTATTTTGAAATTTTATGGGTTTACTAATAAGTACATACTTATTAGTAATAAAGAATCTTTAACGAAGTCCAAAGGACATTTGCTTGTGTAAAGACACAGATTCCATATATGTTACATGTATATGCATGCAACCTAATTTTTTGCTTGCTCAGTCTTTCCATTCTGTGGCACTATTTAGTTTTAATTCTTTCAAAAGAAAAAACGAAAACATGTAGCTGAGTCTTCAAAGTGCCTCAGAGATTTTGTTTTCATCTCTGGAATAAAAAAAACACTCTCACTTTCATCAGCCTGTTTTGGGGAACTACATGATATCATCACGGGAAATTCAGAAATTGGAAATACATTAAGATGTGTTTTAACTTATCAGAAGCTGAAGACCTCAAAAATATGCAGGCATCTAGTGACCCTTCATAGAAAAGGGAGTGACAGACTGATGGATCTGGCTCAGTAGGCATAAGCACTTCAGCCAGAGCCATGGAGTAGTATAGAACATGACGGCTCCTTATGCAATGTGTGATGAAATTCTAAAAGTCAGCAGGCTGAGTAATGAACTGCTCAGAGTCTGCCAACAGGGAAACACCGTGGCATGGAAGCCTTCCCTCAGCTTTGCCCTACTTTATCAGAAGCCATTGATTCCCTCTTTGATTCACAGCCAAGAACCTGCTCCTGAAGAGAAGGCACTCAAGTCCCTGTGGTACAATTCCTAGTGAATGTAGTTCCCTAAACGTCTAAAACATGACTAAGGATCAAGGATATCACAAAGCAAATTTACTTCAGATATTTTGATGGGGCCCAGCCGTGACATAGGTAAGCACAGAAACGATGAACACTACTAAAGCTGCGGTGTTTCCTCGCACGCCCAAAACCAATTCTTAAAGGTCATCAAATGGTCCTGCAGAAGAACTGAGCATTTGTGTCCCTTCAGTTGAGCAAGATGTGTCACAACCAGAGCTTTGGACAGAGCAGTCAGTTCTGGTTAACCCAATCTCTTTTGAACAAACTAGTGTATCTACAGACAAGCTAGAGTACAGAGATACCACTTTGTATCACAGAAACTACAAATGCCCGATTCCTTCCTGGCTACTTAGACCTCTATCTCACCAGGCTTGATCAATATGAGCTATGGAGCTATACCAGTAATTCCCATTATGGATCCAGGCTCATAATTCTGTGCAGTTGCATCATGCTATGCAAATTCACCTCACATTATTTTCTGGATACTGATTTCTGTGACAACAAAAGGTTATACAGCAAGCCCTTAAGGACTGAAAATTGAGCCACGTGGAGCCTCATGGTACAGCTGGATAGACAACTCCTTATGGCCCAAGCATCAAATATGTAAGATGAGCACAGAAAGGAGAATTGACGCCAGAAGTAACAGCCCTTTAGCACGTTCCTAAAAATCCAGTTTCAAGGGCACAATCTTAAGACATATAGGAAGACTCCATGAAACTACTATCCCAAGGAGGTAAAGCTGAGATCAATTTTCCTGGTATCTCCACAGTTAAGAGCACTATAAGTACTTGTTAGGTATATCTGCAGTTGTTAGACCAAGGTATGACAGAAAACATCACTGTAAGCTGTTTTAGCCTAAAACTGCAAATACAGACAGCTGCTCCATGTACTAGCTTTAGACACCTGGGCACTAACAGGCATAAGTAACATATTAACAGGAAAAAAACCACTTAGATATTTTGAGTGAATTATTTTAAAGCAAAAAAACCCCACAACAAAACCTAAATGTCCCAATATTAAAATATGCTGATTACAATCAGTCCAGTTTGATTATTCCTTGATAAGGAAAAGCATCTGAATAATAAACTTAGGTGTCATCAGAGGATGGTGACATCACTGAAGGATGTATATTCACTTGTACTGGAGACTTACAGTAGGATTTCACTTTGAATAATGGCAGTATTTTAAATAAATTCAATTGATTTAAAGATTGTTTTAAAAAGCTCTTTACCAATAAAAGCTTATTAATAACAGCTCTAAGTTCTGATTTTAGTTTGCACTCTGCCAGAAAAGCATGCTTAAAACAATTAATTTATCATTCAGTAGCTGAATAAAGATTGCAAAATCTTCCGATTAGCCCATATCAGTAAGAAGCTCACTTTTAAAGCATTTATTATTGGCCACAAAATTACTTCCTTTGTTTTAAAGCAGGTATGTCTAAAAAGTTTAGCTTCACAGGGGGTCATATCTATGAAAAAAAGCAGTTTTAAGGAAGCCTCTTCTGCCCCCACAGACTCCAAAAGACTTTAAGAAGTTAGATACTTTTCTTAACATGTATTATTCCACTACATGATTCTTTATCATCCAAGTGTTTGTCTCACTATACTATGTCAAAGGAATGGTCTCAAATCTGGATGAGCACTGGAAAGTCAGCACACCAGCCAGACTGGTATTTGACTTCACTTAATATTGATGTTAGTTCTACCCCTTTCCATAATTTTTAAATATTTTTAACACTAACAGAAAAATAAAGCTCATTTAATAGGTATGGGAGAAACAATGCCCAAACACAAACAATATTAGATTATGATTAATTTTCTTTTTAAATCCCTTGCCAAGTCTAAGAACTGCTATCTAATTGTAAGCTTTCGATGTTATCTTCTGGACGACAGTATTTCATGTATTTTCAAAAATGTTTTTAATTGAAATGCTGGAAATCTTTAAATCTCACATGTAAAATATTTCTGGGACAAATTACATGTCAAACATTTGCATGAAATCTCCTCAGTGATTGTAGGTACTAGTTTATTCCATAGAGAGATTAGTACTCAAAATATTAAAATTCTCAAATAACTAAGGTCTCTTAAGAAAATGCTGAGGGACCTTGATACCATTGATGATTTAGAAGTATAACTTTACCAATAGGAAAGAAGTTCGCCAGGAAAACACATCCTTCCAAATAAGAAATTTCCCAACCTCTGTATCACTGGCTGGAATAATCCTAAAATAACTGTATTATTCAAACATAGCTGAGAATTATTCAAACACAGTTCAAATAGCATTTTTGAAATGCAGTCATACCATACCTAAAATTCAAAGTGCTGGGGGAGTGCACTTGTGCAAGTACAGTACTGTACTGCCAGATATTACCTACTCTGTGCTTAAATAATTCTAAATAATACAGTTTCTCTAACGTTAATATAAGTCTAGTTGGTTGGGAAGATTATACAGAATACATTAAGATTTTACCTTATGTGTTTATTTATTCAAAATGTTCATATTTAAGTAAACTTCATGTCCAGCTTCTGATGAACTACTCAAGACTCTTCTGACTTCTGCCATATTAATTGAACTGTTACATTCAGTACCTTTGTTGCATCTTTGGCATTCTATTGAATAAATATTTCCTACTTATCATGGAAAACAATAATTTAATTGAAATGTAGTCAGAATTGCTGAAACTATGGAATAGTTTCTTCCAGTAGTAATAGATTTGGGTTTTTACTTCATTTTTTTTAATTTAGTTTTTCTACTAGTATCACACAAAACTTGGTAATAGGTTTGGTATATCACACTTAACCTTATGCATTCAAAAGGTATCACACATTTCCACTGATAAAAACAAAAGATATGTCTATGCAACATATTTTTGTCTACATCTTTGAGACTCAAGTACTATCATCTTTCATTTTTTAGGTTCATCAAAGAAAACAAAGAATCTAATATCAAGAAGCTCAGAACTACAAAATCTTTACTTTCACCAAACTGACCAAGAGATCAGCTTCCTTTTGTTACAATGTCTGAAATAATCTCGCCACCATCCAATCAGGGTACCAGTATAGTTTTTAAATTGAAGAAAGCCAATGTTAAAAAAAAAAAAAAAAGTGTGACTCATATCTTGATAATTACATTTTGGTATCACATCATGAGCTTTAAGTAATTATCTCTAAAGTTTTTAATACCTTGAATGATGAAATTATGATAAAACAGGTTCACAAAACTTATCAATACATCTCTGCAAATATGACCTAAAAGAGCTCTGGCAAAAATTACAGCTGTATTGGTAGTAGAAAAAGGAGTTTTGCTGTTAATCTATTCAGAGAACATTGAATCATTGAATTCCAAATGTGACTACTATTTTGCTGGAAAAACCAGATACCAAACTCATAAAATTAAGCCTCTTCTTGAAAACTGTGTTTATAAAAAGCAGATCAAAATGCAAAGTTTCAAACTCTACTAACACCTCATGCTCCCTGGTGTAGAATTCTTTTACGAAGAGATGATCAACCTTGTTCTCAGTGCTAATTCATAACAGTGACAAAATTCATTACATTACAAAGAAATTAGCAATTAGTGTATTACCTAATGCTGCTCATGCTTCCAGTTTCTGATCCAAGCTTACATCTCTCCAGCTGGCTAGCTACAATCTGACGTTCAGCCTCAAGTTCTCGAGTCAGTCTCTCAAACTGCAGTTCCTGAAAAAAATAAATTAAACCATTTGTTTTGACTTCTCTTGAGATTAAGAAGGAATTTCGGTACATAAAATTGTGATTTTTGCAAGAACTGTTAAAATGGTATCTTACAGGAAAGTTTTTCTTTATATCTTTTTAAACACATTCACAGTTCAAATACTTGTGGTAATGCCTACTTGTTCCTTCATTCACTCTAATGATATATGTGATAGAATGAGCCACTTTATCAGGAATGGGATTTCCAAATACACTAAACAATTTAGGCCTACATCAAAACCATTCATAGTTTGTGTAGGCCTCCTCACAGCATACAATACAAATGTGTTCTTAGCAAGCTGATGAGAACAATTTGTGTCACTCAAAATAAGACACAAAGTTCAACAGATGATCATGTGGTGACAAAAGCTTTTGTACTCAAAAGGACAACCATCATAGTACACAGCAGTAAAATATACTAAATTGAAGGTGTGTTGTTATGGACTGAACACACAAATTTCTATATTTAATGATGCACATATGGACAACAGCTGTATTAAAAATCCTACCACTAACTGAATGTATTTTCTTTTATTCTGCCAAGGAAGCCAAACCAGTCCCACCAGCTAAGATTTATCCACAGATCTTATAAACATACTTCTAAATAGTTTTTGGTTTTATACTCAAAAAGATATTTTTTTTTAATTAAAAGAAGGAAAAAAAAAAAGAGAAGCAAAACCAATACAAGTATTCTCACTATTCCTTAAAGATCTACATTTCCGACATATGGTAGCAATAGTTTTATGAAATACAAAATGAAACACAGGGAATTATGTATGTTGTAAATTTGCCAGTTGTTGCTGCCCTTTCATTTTGGTCATAGTTACATTAAGTCATTTTCACAGGTAAATAGGAATAGCTCTCTTGCCCCTTCTCCTTGGGTTTGTTGAAGGCTGAAGTAGAAATATCTTGAAAATTCAGTTGTTAAATTACTTCTGTGTCCACATAAATGCAAATATTACCTCTTTCCTCCTCTTTTACTTTCAAAAAAGGTCTCCCCATAAGGCAGAGAGGTATGGGAAAGGGTACCTTGAATAACTCCACAGCAATGTCTTGCCTAGCAGAAAAGCAGCACTGGAAATTACTTGGGTCATGACTTAAATCCACCAAGTGCTACTGAAGAACTTTGTTTTTAAGAGAAAGGAAGAAATGGTAGGGGTAGAGAGAAGGATTCAAGCCTTCATCCTATCTGATACCCAAGACCTCTGACCAAGAAGCTAAGGGTAAATAGAGGCATTAAACTTTTCACACCTCTGAAAGGAGACGAACCATAACTGAAATGGAAGGAGGAAAGGGCTGGTGATTGTTCTGCCTAATTCAGCTGGATCACCCCTCTTTGTTTCTCTTGTTATTGGCTGGAGTAACTTCTGTCCTGCACTACAAGTTACCTTGCATTACAGGTTACCTACAGCACAAAATAGCCAGTGTGTTCTTAAAAGGCTGCTGACTATTTGACAAAGTCCTTAATTCTGTTCATCATACCAAGCAAGACTATCTAGAGTACGAGAATACCATAAAGAGTCAGACTGCTGTAAAGAACAAAACATCACTGCTCATTGAATGATAATAGGGCATTAGTAATCATAGTTAATAATATTCTCTGCACATTTTTGTAGTACTCAGAAATGTCTTTTTTATTGTTGTTTGTAGATAGGACTATTAAACATCACCTAATAATTATCATCTATTTCAGATATGCCTACTTCACAGACAGGATTTGTCTCTTGCCTTGTAGAATCAATTGTCTGCGAAGTTGAACAGACTGTTGATCAACTTTCCAAGAGCTATTATACAAATCTTGTCCATGCTTGCAGAAAATAATACCAATATTACTAAAGTTTTGAACACCATGAAATCGAAGTGCCGCAGTATTTGCTATGCTACTGTGCTTACATCAAAACATGTAAGCACTGAGAAAATTGGATAGCATAGAATACAAAACAAAATCAAGCAGATCATTAAGTTTACTTTCAAAATAAAAGCATAAGCTTTAACAACTGTTCTGTTCCACTACATTACTTGATTATATCATGACAATGATATCAACGCACATTTTGATGTTTGGTACATTTTCATCCAGCCAGCTTCACTTCTCACCATCCCAGGTGAGGCAGGCCAGATGTGCCCTTTGCCACAGCCTAGCAGAGGGCACTTCTTTTACCTGCCTAGTTGAGAAGATGGAGCTATCCTCACGACGTTACTATGAGAATGTAAGAATCAAGGACTCGGGAGCTAATGCTCCTGACTGCCCAGGCTGTCATTTGCCTTTTCACAGACAGACAAGTGTAGCTCATTGTGTCCTTTTACTCTAGGTGTGCAAATAACCCCTCTCCAGCTCCCTTTTGCCTATGCTATCCCAAGTCAACTAAATATAGAAATGCCCTTAAACCTAAGTAAATACTATTCTGCCTCTTTGTCTGGATTGTGTATCTTCTCATATATTTTCTATGCTTCATATTCCTTCAGTTAATCACTCTGGTTGACTACTTTCCAGACACTTCTCCCTTTTCCCAACTAACAACCCTATGTCATGATTACTTTGCCTATAGAACATTTTTTGCTCATGATTCTAGTCTCCAGAAGACACTTTACTCTTGAGACTGTCACTTATCATTCTTTCCTACTTATTCCTTTCTGTTCTCTTCTGCATTGCATCTTTCATTTCCTAGCATACTTTGTGACTCATCTTCCACTAATGTCTTTCAGTCCTACTATACAAATTGCTACCCTAGCAAATGCCCTAAAATGATCAGTTTAAGCTGCCTCTCTCTCTCTTTCCCTAATTAGTCCCTTATTGAGGGAACTCTGCTCTTCTTAAGATGTACAAATTAATGTTTTCTGGTTTCACTGTGAATACTTAAGTCCTGCCCTGCAGAGACAACTGGAAAAGGACAGTTGTGTGTATGTTCCTCCTCAAGCAAGAAGCAGAGATGTGCTGGATCACTTAAGAGAAAAATAATCTTGGGCTTCTAACGCATGAAAATGGCTAGAATAGGTCAACAGTTAACTACATTATGAGTTTGATTTAATTGCTATTTCTTACTCAGTTGTCTTCTGCAGGTGCCATCAGAAGTTAGGGAAGGAAGGGAGGAGATGAAAGGTAGGGAGGTGGGATATGTGAAGGGGCAAAGCCAAACAATTATTACCTCAGAATTATCCTCTACATTAAATTTAAGAAACAACAGTGTTAGGTATTCCCTCATGTGTTAACAAAGGTGCAGGCCCACAGGGCTGCCTTTAGAATGAAAGAAGAATTCATCTAAGAGTCAGGACAGTCTGCTACCCTCCTGTATCAAGAATCCCTGGTAGAAAACAAACTAATAAGCTTTTTTCTCTTTGTTCAGGAAGCAGTGAGAATTACTAATATTTGAATAAATCCATATGTTTAGATTTCAAGCAGCTGCCACAGAGCAAGACAGAAACTAGAAATAGTATTTCCTTACATTTTATAAAAATAACCACTGAACCCGATTCTGTCATTTGTCTTATTTGTTCTGTTTACCAGTTCATTTTCACCAGTTCATGCCATGTTGTTATCTTCACAACCGTCTATTATTTATCTGAATCAAGCTAATCAGAATATCAAAACTAAAATCAAATTCCTATCCACTGATTATGCAAATGTATTGTTGAGACAATTTCAGAATGAAGAACTGCAACATCAAAATTAATTTAAGTAATGACACATCAAGTGCAGCTTCATGAACTGTCCTACAAAGGGCAATGATGCTAGACCCAAGTGCACATCCAAAGGCACTGGGAAGTGAAAAGCCCAGTCTGGCAATCCTTAGCACTTAACACCATAAAGGGTATGGGATTGGGAAGCCAACAGGAAGATTAGAGAGACAAGAGCAATCCAGAGAAATCATTCAGGAGAACCGCTGGCAAAGGGAGCAACTTCATGATAAAGACAATTTATCAAATTGTTTTGAAAATTTATCTTTAAAAGTGGTATTTGTCCACTAACATGAGGTCTTTTAGTAAAAAATATTCATTATTCCATGGATGGAAATTGGACGTTTTGGGTTTTTTCTCAGTATGGGTTTTATCTACCCTCTGCAGCCACCAAAACTTCAAGCATTAAATAAGACCTGAGTCAAGTCATATGTTTCACAGTGGTCCAGAAACTGAATACGCCTGATAGAGATCTTCACAGCCTTCAGACAGGTTAAGAACTCCTGATTTCAGAGCACACCAAGAGGGTATTTGGTTATTTTCATGTTTTGTATCTGCTAGGTGGTTTGTATTGACCCATTTGAATGTTGGGAGAGGTAAAACAGCTCAAAAGAAATTTGGCTGATACTCAGAGCTGACCTCACTTTACTCTGTTCTTTACAATCTTAAAGTAATCCCTCAGTCCTTTCCCAGAGAGACATGTGTTGATGCTAAGCAAAAGACACAGCAAAAGCAGTAGACAGCAAAAAGCAGCTGATACAAAAAAAAAAGTAAAAAAAAATAAATCTAAATTTAGGCTGAATAGCCTTGTGGATTTATTAAATTCCCAAGAATCTTAAGGTCATAACATTAAAGAGGAAAAACATATAGCTTTTGACTATAAATATACTATACAAAACAAACTGGTGCACTGATGATCATTTGAATCGTCAAGTACAGACAAATAACAGCACTGAGGTAAGGCTGGGAATCCCTGGTGAGATGAATAGAGAAAGCCTGATTACAGCTACACAAATAAATAAATAATCTCCTGGATTGAAATCTTTCATAGGAGTATCTCAGAAACCACAGAACTTCCTGAAATACACAGGCTGTAGAATGTACAATATTGGCTCTATCTTGTTGTAACCTATTATATGAGAAAAACCGCACCTCAATTAATGTCACAAGTAGTATGTGTATATTGCTAAGCAGATCCTATGGTATCATGCGAAATTCCATATACTGCACATCTATAAACTCCAAGTAAATGTCATTATTTAGGGTGGTATTCACAACAAATTATTGTTAATCTGTTGTACCAGACACGCATGAGCAGTTAAAATTGGGGCACACACTTCCTGAAGAAAACAGCAAAATCTATGGTAGTTTAATTTGGCAGAAATCTAGGGACAGGTTTGGACACAAACCAGACCTGATAGACCATCCTGTAAGTAGAAGGAAAACAGAATGTCGGTTTCAAACAGGATGAAAACATCATAGCAATGCTCCTATCCATCTGACACTGAATATTGTTCAGAAGCTTCAAAACTGGGCTTTAGAATGTAACATTTGCTTCTTCCAGCTTCTCTACTTTCTTTGTTGGACTGTGTTTTCAGTTGTTCTTATCCTTTTTCACTGGATTGTTTCACTCTTCCCTTTCACTGAATAACATGGGGGTGAGAGAAAGAGCTCACAACAAGGTAATAATCAGATAAGCACAGAGGTTGCAACTTCAGAAAGTCAGCAGTGGGTATGTTGTTGCAAAATCTTAATGAAGGCAAAAAAAACCCCTTAAGTCTGAAAAAACCCAGACTTAATAGCCACAATTTTGCCTACATGCAACAGCAAGTTTGCAGGTAACATCAGCCTGAAGGAATCAATTCATACATTGGAGGGCAGGACTACCGTTCAGAGGAACCTTGACAAGTTGAAGGAACACGCCAAAGATAGTGTCATGAAGTTCAAGAAAGAAAAATGATAAATCCTGCATGGAGGATGGAGTCCCACATAACAACACAGCACCTCCACAGAAAGGACCCGCGGTCTGGTGAATGATGATTACCTGTGACTCCGCAGTGCATTCCTGTGGTGATGATGCCCAACCACTTATTTCACTGCACTAGCAAGAGAGCTTCTAGCAGAACAAGGAAGTAATTATTCCCTTTTATTTGGTACTCCTGAAGCTGCATTTTGAGTACAGTGCCTGGTTTTGGACCGCCAGGACAAGAGACATGACAAGATTTTGAAGCAAGGCCACCAGAGGCCCACAAAGATGGTGAGGAGATTGATGCACACACATTATACAAGAAGAAGCTGAAGGTATTTGATTTGTTTAGTGTGGAGATGAGAAGGACTAGGGAGGATTTAATTGCAGCCTTTTTAATGGGGAATTATAGTGAAGACATCACCAGGCTCTTGGCAGAGGTATAGAGCAAAGAGACAAAGGCAAGAAGTCACAAGTTGCAATGAGGTAAATTCTGACTGGATATAAGGAAAAAAACCACAAACAAACAACAGCAACAAAAAAAAACACCCAAGTCCCAAAAGCAAACACAGCAAGGGTGGTTAAACACTGAAACAGGCTGCCCAGGTAGGTTGTAGAATCTCCATTCTTCAAGATTTTGAAAGTCAACTTACATCTGATCTAACAACAGAGCTAGACCTGCTTGGAGTAGACCTCCAGAGGTTTCTTAATCTAGTTTTTCCATGGCCCTAGAACTGATGAGCTCTGGAAATTTTTCCAAGTCTTATGGTAATCTGCATTATGGATTAGAGATCAGAGGCTATCAAACTCTCTTGACGATCATCAAGGTTACATGAAGACACATCTGACTTGATGTAAGCGCTAATATTTTATCAGCTGGAACCTGTGTTTCTCTAGCTTACTCCCTCACCTGATCTGAGGGTTTTAGCAAACCCATGCTTCTTTACTTGAGATTAGCATGGCATCTGGGCTATTATGCATATGGGTTATTTACAAGGTAAAGAACTAGTCTGGTTGATTACAATGTTTAAAAATAAATTATTCTGTCTTTTTCGTGTAAGATTACTTGAAAGAAGTCCCTTTCATGCCTTTAACAATTTTAATAGAAATCAGACCCTATTTTTTTTTTCTATTTTTAGGACCCTGATACAAATGAGGTCACAATTGCATTCAGTTGCATGTTTCAGCTCTCCAGGCACAATGCCCTGTTCCTCTGTGAGTTACAGACAAGCCTTGCTCTCTGAAGGCACACTGCCCAATTGCCTGGACTTCTGTTCCTAGGGAAATTGTATTATTTCTTCTCCAGCACAATCACCAAAGTTATTTAAATTATCTCCATTTTTCTGTTACAAATTGCCTGGTCCTTTTTTATCCCATTTTTTCTTCTCGCTGTTTTGTATTCAGCTTTAGTCTTTTAGCTCATTCCTTTCTTTTTTTTCTTCTCACTAGTTTTTGCATCCCTTGCCAACACGCCTAATGGTTTATCACCCACCATGATCACTGTGCTATTCCTCCCATGCAAACTATTTCAGTCCCCTAAGTAATAAAGCGTAAGTAAAAGCCTTGGAGTGTTAAGACAGGATCCGAATTACTAAGAGTCTTCTAAATCTCATACTTCTGTTTCTTCATCTTCTGCAGAAGGAATTTAAGATAAATTGATTTCCTAACTCGCTCGCTTTGACTTGCTTTAAGGATTACTGTTGTTAATTGTAAACCTCAATGTAGGAGCAAAACAAAACCTCAGAGATGGTGGATCTTCTCGAAGGAGAGTGAGAAAAACAGAGCGGGAGTTTAGTAACAGACCCTGACTCTTCAGTGTTACACTGGACCAAGCTTCTAATTCTCATTTTGTCCATGCAGAAAGATTTCTTTCAGTTGTCCCAGCGCAAAGATTTACTACATCTAAGTGGAAAGGAAAAGGGTAATTCCATTTACATTAGCAGTTTTTGGAGGCTGACTTTGCATGTTTGGCAAATCTAATATAACAGACAGAACTGTGCCTTTTACCTTGATTTTCCAATATATATCTGTAGGGTAGTTTTGTTCTGAGAACAGCAATACAGTCCTTTTGCAGCTGGAAAATGCTTTATTACTATGTAAAAAATATTTGCATGGTTTAAAGACGTGAAAAGCCAAGAAAGTGAGACAAAATGGTTTCAAAAAGTGAAACTTCTAAAAATATTGTAGACATCAAAGCACTAAGAAAACATTTTTCTCATTCTGACAACACACTCGGTTTCCAGTCTCCCTTTCTCCTCTGATCTGATCTGTGGTCTGATGGGCATTATGCCAAGATGCTACCAATAGCTACAGAAGTGTCAGAATACACAGCAACATATGTGCATACCAGTAACACACAACACTTTTTGTGCAGTCTATCTACATGCTTAGATATCTAAAGTCTTCTCCAGCATTTTATTCACAGGGTTCTCCAGTTCCCTATTTATACATCTTTAAACTAGTTCTCCCTTACAGAGTTTTCAAGATGCACATCATCCTAGGCATTGCGTAAAGATGGAGAGCCAGCATTATAAATCATTGCCTTAACACTAATTCAGAATGGTCTAATGGATTAGACATCTCCTTCCTTCTTCTTCTGCTTCCATTGGAGAAATTAACTCTGGTGAACAATTTTCTCTTTTGATTTTCCTTGCCTCGTAAGACAGACTGACTTCTCAATCCATACGTAGAATGTCAGTGCAGCACATCCAAGGATAGACTCCATAATTTACAATTATCCTTGAATCTCTGAATTAATTGGGATATTAGATCTGAATATTTCCATGAGCATCTATATAAAGAGCTAGTCATTAGCATGATAGTAAAGGATTCAAAAGTTATCTAACAAAACAAATTGGGCTTATTTTTCTTAGGGTAACCTACTGCATGCAAATCAATACCTATAGGATTTTGGGTCTTCTTGTCTTACAGCTAACAACACAGAAGCTTGATCTTTTGCATACTTGCAAGACTCAGTTTGCTATACTAACTGAATGTGGATGCCCTTTCAAATAAATAGAGGATTACAACAATACTGTAAGGAACAAACATAGAGATGTTTCTGAACAAAAAAAGGGTAGCAGACACTACATGATTAGTCAAATAATTCACTTATTTGCAGTAATATTGTTACAGAAAAAAACAAAGAACAAAAAACAAAAGCCAAGTTTTCAAACGGCTAAAAAAATTTGAACTCAGGAACTGCAAACCCTCGAGATTAGCACATTTTCTCTCACAGATGATTCTGTGGAAGTAGCAGTTAACTTTAATAGCCCAAACTGTGCTTTTGAATCTTTACTCTTTTATTACACCTTTTATTACAAAGAAGACAACTAGTAAAATAATTAGGCAATTCATTCCTTTTCTGGCTAGCCTGCAGAAATACCAGATTAATGAAATTCCCAACAGATTCTTATTGTTCCTTATGAAAGAGAAAAGCAATTAGTAATGAAAATGTTATTTTTAAGAAGTATCATTATGATCTTACTATCCTAATTTCTAGCTCATCTTTTGAACAAAGTAAAAAGGTTTTCATAATGAAATTACAGTCTAAAAATTACCTGTTTGAAAACAAATAGGTGAGGAACATGCAGTTCAGGATAACATTTTTAGTACAGTCAAAGATAGGGAAACAGCTTAGAACTAATTCAAATTAACAATCTCATTGAATAAAAAGAACTTGCATGGGTTGACACAGTATGGAGTCGGCAGTACTGGCTGTCCATCAGGACCAAGACATATTTTGAAAGAAGGGTACAAAATGCTATAGTTTTGGGAGTCTTCAATTACCCCTGTAGTTTGTACAGTCAAAAAACATGACCAGGAAAGCATGGCACAGACTGAATTTTGGACACTATCATAGGCAGCTGCTTCAGATGCCCACAAGAAAAGATGCAATTCTTGACTTGGTCTCAGGTAATGCACAAAAGCTGGTTTGACATCTTGCAGCTGAGAAGCCACTCTGATTATTCTGTGCTCAGATCCAACATCCTTATAGAAGTCAGAAAACCTGCCAGTTATAAACTACATAAAAAGAGAAAATATGTAATAAAAAATCAAAAAGTTTGTTTCAAGCTAAGTGTCAACTCCTCCTAGGCAGTATGGAAACTACTTGATGCCCCATATTGGAAGCACAGAGCCAATGCAGTGTATCAAGCAAAGCCTAAGACATATCAAAAAGAAGTTAGCACAGTTGAGCAGGAGGGCAAAGGAAGTCACTGGAAACAAAAATGTTTTTTCTGAAAGCTGAAATCATCTTCAAATGAAGAAATTCAAAGACCATAAATGCTGACAGGTTAAATATAAAAACACAAGACAGCACAATATGGTTCTATAGGGACGAACAGTCGAAGTTTCCAAAGCAAACAAAAAAAATCTTTCTTCAAATGCATCAGGAGCAAGAAGCTGCCTGGAGAGTCTACAGAGCCCCTGGGTGATCAGGATACAAAAAGGTTCATTGAAGAGAAACTAAATGAATCCTTTAGAACAGTTTTTTACTATTTCATGGGAAAATCCCATGCTAAGAACTCACTGAGCTAGTCTTATCACAGAATCTGCCTGAAATTGAAGTGACTGTAGAACAGGTCATGAAACAAACTGACAGAATAAACAGTAACAAATTGGAAGATCATACAGTATTCACTCAAGAGTTCTGCAGGGACTAAAAAATACATAGCTTAAAACAGATGTAATACCCGAGAACCGAAAGAAATTGAATGCAATGTCAGTTCCCAAGGAGATCTGTAAGACTACAGAGCAGGAAGCCAGACAGTCGTATCAGGCAAATTAGTTGAGCCTACAACATGAATGCAATTAGTGTACACCAACATAAACATAAACTACTTATCCAGAAGGTTTCTGTATGGATAAGTACTTTCTTAAATAGGAGGTCAAGACTAGAAATAAGTGGTAAATTCTTACAGCTGAAGGTGTCCACCAGTGACTTGTCTTGTGTTCCACAGAGTTCAATACATAAACAAACTACTCGAAACAAGGAGTGAACAACAGCGTGCCCACATCTGGCAACAACACAAAATCATGCAGAACAGTAACGCTGAAGGGCAACAACAGAGAATTTCAGAAGGATGTTTTCACAGCCTGAAAAAGCATACAAAGTGGGAGACGAAATTCCATGCAGATAAACAGAATGTGACCCTCATGGAGCCAAATCGATCCTAACTTCACATGCCCTTCAACAGCCTGCCAGTGCTTCCACTGAGTTGCATACTTTTTCCCAGAAACATAAGGGTGACTGGTCTGTAGTTTCATGGATCTACCTTTCTGTCCTTTTTGTAGATGTCTGTATATTGCTCTCTTCCAGATATATGGGATTGCCCCTTACTTCCATGACCCTTCAAAGATGTTAAGTATTAGTTTTTTAATGATACCAGACAACTCTCAGCACCTTCAGCCACATCCTATCAGGTCACACAGGAGTTGTACTTGTCCAATTTGTACAGATGGTCCCTCACTTGATCCTCTTCTATCAGTAGTTTGCCATTTGTTTCATCATCGCTGCTTGACATACAAGTTTTGGGGCCCAACGTTACCTGGAAGACAGGCTGAGCGCCTCAGTCTTTCCTGTCCCATTTTTTTGAAGATGCTGGCCCTATTCAGCAATGGGCTAACATCTTTCTTGTACTTGCGCTTCCTGCTAACATACCTGCAGAAACTTTTATGTTATTCCTGCTATCTCTTGCTAGTTAGAGCTCCAGCTGAACTTTCGCCTAATTGCATCTCTGCACACTGAAGCAGTATTTCTATATTCCTCTTTGGGAGTTTACACCCGTCTGCAATGCTCTAGTGCACCTCATCTCATTTGAGCTCTCTTAGTAGCTCAGTGTTTTTCCAAATTGTTTGTTTTTATGTCTTTCCAATGACACCGTAACTGCGACTGCACAAAAAACTTCACTATTTCTGTTTTCTTCCCCAGAGCGCAAGGGCTGGTGCACAGGCATTTGAGATGATGAGCCACTGCTCCTTGTCTCTCAGGGGAGGGTGGTAGCTGGTAGCCTCACCTACAGCTCTGCTCCACACATGCTTTCACCTTGCCCCCTCCAGCCTTAATTGTCTTCACCCTGAAAAAAACTCATTTAAAGTCCAATTTGCCAGTCTATTGGTAAAGGCTTCCTTGTACTTCTTTAAAAAGTGGATCCCTTAACTCTGAAGATCACAGTCCCCTGATCATGTAGAAGGACTGTCAGTGACACCAGCTACACAGCCAGGTGTTGACCTAGACAACGTGCCTGTTTCTGTCTACACCCTTCCCTGGCAATACTAAGGAGAAAACAACCTTAGCTCCTTTTTCCTTAACTTTAACCCCAAAGACTCTGCAGTCCTGGTTAATTTTTTCCCAATCACACTTTGCAGTATCATTGGTGTCCACATGGAAGAGTAGCAAGTCCTTGGAACCGATGAGTCTTGGCTGTGTAGCTATGAAGGATTTCAGCTGTATTTTGACTCCAGGCAAGCAGCAAACTTTACATGACTGTGTCAGGTCAGCAGATGCATACCCTCAGTTTGCCACCAAAGAAGTCTCTGCTGTTAACCCTCAGTACTTTTTTTTCCCCTGACAGTTGAGACCTCTTGATCTGTTGGCCTGGTTGTTTCTTCCCAGGTAATGTGTTGATTCTTCCAGTCTGTTCCCAGGAGCCCATAACTGTTCTTCAGCTGAATGTTTCCAGATGAGGGAAGAGCTGCTGTCTTACTGCCACAGTCACAAGCTTCCAGGGTGCCTTGTTCTGTGCACTGCTATTCCTTCCCTGTTTAAGCTTGCCTCTGGGCTTCCCTTGTCCGTACACCAGGGCCTTGGCCCTCGCCCCTGCAGCACTGCCGCTTGACATCCTATTAGTTTCCTGCTCACTCCACCTGCTGCAGCACAACCTGCGGAGCTCTGCCTGCAGGTCCTATGCCTGCCAGCTTTGGCAGTCCCCATCCTGCCCACCCCAGCCAGGAGTACCAGGCCCTCCCCACTGTCCCTCAACCAAATGGCCACATCCCCCCACAGGGGCTCTGGCTGGTCAATGTTTCTGCATCCCAGGAACAGCCTTATGTGCTGCCACAGGAGTGTCGTGTCACTACCATTTGATCACCAGCTTTCTTACCAAGACACGAACACCAACAGTCTTATGCCACTGAATAAATTCGCGGTGCGCTAGCATCTTGAAAATCGTGTGAAGTCCAGCTCTTCCCATGTCTGAAATGATGTAGCAGAAGTGGAGAGAGAGAAAAAAGGGCTATGAAGATAATTACAGGTATGAAATGGATTCTGTAGAAGGAACAATGAAATCAGGAATCTTCAGTTTGGAAAGGAGAGAGCTTAAGGAGGACACTGCAGAGATCTGCAAAATCCCGCATGGCATATTCGCTGGCTTTTCCAATACAAGAAGTCAGAACATATCAAATGAAGCAAATAAGAGCCAGACTTGAAAACAGATGAAAAAAGATGGCTCTTTATGTAACAGGCATGCTTCTGATGGTTACTAAGCACTTAACTTCAATGGGTTACGGAAATCTGAAAACAGGTGGCTTTTGAGTATTAGGAGACAGTATCATTTACGCTTGCCCTGATCTTACTCTTCCTTCAGCATATACTTATAGTCACTGGTGAAGGCAAGTTGTCCAACTTCCAAGTTCTCTTTAATGAAACATACATTTATGGCCACAAACCAGAAAAACAGAAACCAGAAAACACAATTAATCAGTTTGTTGGTGGGGTTTTTTTGTTTGTGTGTGTGGGTTTTTTGTGGGGTTTTTTTGGTGGGTTTTTTTTTTTTTATTATTATTATTTAAAACCAGATTTTCATCCATAAAACATCCAGTTTGGGAATCTGGGCTATTCTTCCAATAAAACACAAAACAGTCTTGCTATTGAATCCTCAAACAAACAAACAAAAGGACTCCTTGATTTCCACTACTCATTCTAAGTAAAACAGTGAATGGAACAAAAGAATTAAACGTACTGGACTAGATACGTGGTTATGGCTCTGGGAGATCAAACACATAATCAACACTTGTTGCACTCCAAAATTACAAAGCCTCACTAAAATAATCATGTTGCTTCCGCAATTACAGGACCGATTTCAGTTCAAAGACTAGTCGTCACTAAAATGCTGTTCAGGAAACTGTCAATAAATTAAAATGGACAGAAGCATCTCTACAGGGATGTTCCTTACAGGAGAGATAGTGGAGTTACTGCTGTGATACAATTACACAATAAAAGCACCATAGGATTCATTGTTACTGTCATTGAATCAGGGGAATGACAAAAAGAGAAAGGGAGGGAGGGAGTGAAAATAATAAATTAATCAACTTGTTCTGTAACTGTAATCAGGATCTCTCATTGACATTACTGTGGAAGTCATCTGAAATTCAAGCCTTTACTACAGCAAAACACTGCGGCCAAAATTGTATCTATCCCCATGTAATAAATACAGGAACCTTCTATTACTGTTAATAACTCCAACGATTTTGTCCAAGATGTGCATTTGTATGTGCCTGGTCACTAAAGTCCCCAACCCCCAGTGCAGAACAAGCAGGTAGGAGTTGCAACTCCCTTTTCAGAACAGATCAGTTCATGATATCACAGTATTGAAAAGGAAATGCAAAGTAAATAAAAACCAGCCAGCACATACTGAATTTTAAATTTAGTCCTTTAAGCAAATTTAATGGCAGAAATAGGGTTCAAATTGATTTCCAACCATGGCTTCTGAGCTGTGATTTAAAGCCATATCTGTTCTTCCCCCTGCCCCCCATCTTAAATCAGACATCTCTCCCCACAGTGGGAACTTGGACTGGCTAAAACGCAGGCTCTCTCCTCCCCACACCTGGCAGCCACTGAATGCCACACACATTCCCCCTTCTTCAAATGCAGGCACTGTTTCCATAGCAGCGCCAGCCAACCCACTCCAAAATGGTCAGGGAGGGAGGGAGGCAAGAAGAACCACTGCCCCAGAAAAGCTCCCTCTCACCTCCCTGGACAAGGCACTGTGAGGCATCAGGAGCAGAAGCGAGCTGACTACACGGCCTGTGAGGGATGGAAGGACCAGGCAGCACCATGCAGCACAGAAACCTCCTTTGTGTCTGGTGAGAGCTGCTGTGATCCACACTGGCTGGAGTGCCCAGTTGTGCAGGTAAGCAGAAAGGTGCAGGTCTGTGATGGCCAGCAAGTGCTTGGCTCTCCCCTCCTCCCAGGGTCTCAGAGCACATTGCCTGCGATTCTCTGTCAGATGCATTTCTGGCTGCTCCCTGGTAAAGGAGATGTGGAGATGTACACCTGCCATGAATTGAAACAGCACGAGGGGACCTCATTTTTACTTCACAAATCACCAACACCAAACCTGTGGGTACCAAAGTCTTAACTGGATTTTTTAGCATCTCAGGACCACGTGTGTGTTGGGATTATTTTGTTACAGCCGTACGATTCCCACAGCTCAATGTCTCAGACACAGAAAGGAGATGAAATGTGACACTCCTGAGTGATTGTGGCTAGATGAAACAATGAGAGTTTGGAATTGCAATCCATGCTTGCACACCACACCAAAGACATGAAATTACTCGGCCACTTCCAACCCCCAACCTGCTCACAAACTGCAATGCGATCTACCAGCACCACACATAGGCTCGAACCATGCATGGCATGCGTCTGTACAGGATCACGGATGGGCTGAAGTTGGAAGGGACCTCTGGAGCTCATCTGGTCTAAACCCCTCGTTCAAGCAGGGCCACCTACAGCTGGTTGTCCAGGACCATGTCCAGACAGCTTCTGAATATCTCCATGGATGGAGGTGTCACAACCCCTTTGGGTAACCTGTGCCAGTGCTTGGTCACCCTCACAGTGAAAAAGCATTTCCTGATATTCAAGGGGAACCTCCTGTGTTTCAGTTTGTGCCCACTACTTCTGGTCCTGTCACTGGGCACCACGGAAAAGAGCCTGGCCCCCTCTTCTCTTCAAGTGTTTAGATAGGTTAATAAGATCACCTCGAGCCATCTCTTCTCCAGGCTGAACAGTCCCAGCTCTCTCAGCCTCTCTAGTCCCTTCATCAGCTTCGTGGCCCTTCACTGGGCACCCTCCAATGCATCCATATCTATATGGAACTGAGATGCCCTGAATTGGACCCAGGTGTGCTCCAGATGTTCCAGGTGTGGAATCACCAGCACTGACCAGAAGGGAAGGATCACCTCCCCTGACCTGCTGGTAACACTCCTCCCAAGGCAGCCCAGGATACCGGTGGCCGCCTTTGCCACAAGGGCATGTTTCTGGCTCCTGTTCAATTTGGCATCCACTAGGACCCCCAGGTTCTTTTCTGCAAAGCTGCTTGCCACCTGGGCGGCCCCCAGCATGTTCTGGTGCATGGGATTAGGGGGCATACCCCTGTCTGCAACTAGCATTACCAAGGTTATTGAGGCAAACACGTCATCCCTGAAGCATAAAAATTTTACTAGACAGTTGCCATGCACATAGTATTAGGTAACTTCCCGAGCCATTAGAATTACTCTCCCCCTTAGAATACCACTGCAGTGAAAGTGAGAATTTCTCAAGTGTTCTGACCAGTGTGAAAGGTATAATTTACTCCTTGCGTGCCTGAAGACTAGGAATGTCCATTTATATGAAAAGTTATATGGGAGAATATAATTTTCTGAATTGATCATGGATGCTTCATCTTGTTGAATCTTGCAAGATTCATTGCTGTCTGTTCACAGACACTCTCCAATTTCAGTAACAGCCTGTCCCATGCAAAACACTAACTCTCCCTACTCTGTTTGAGAAGCTACATTAGATATAGCCCCGAGAAGCCTCTTTGCTGAGTAAGCCTGGCTCTTTTGATTCAAACCTTTCGAGGAGAGTCTCAGCAGACTGGAATACACAAGTAACAGCAACAATTGCAATGCTAAAGAAAGTCTACTTAATTTTCTGGGCCTGTTTTGTTGTCTATTCCTTGTGTGGTTTAGATTATCCAACCACTTGACAAGCAAAATGTGACATCAAACTGATTACTTAGCAAGTGCTGGAAACTTCAAATTTCCTCTTTGGCTTAAAAAACAAGAGAACATATTTAGTGTAGGAAAGTCAGATTTTTAAGCCAAATTTCACCTAAAGTTAAGTTTTCTTATTTTTGTCTTACATTCCCAATCCTACAGCTTGATTTCTATTGGGTAAGGACCGGGTTTTGATATTACATGCCTGGCAAAGTGTGTATCATTTCCAAAAGCAGTCACTGGAATTAGAATGAAAGAAATGATTTAATGAGATGCACCAACTGTAGTCACTCTATTTCATTTCCTCCAACAAGTGACTGCATTGACCAAGAGAGACGTTTCTCTGGCTCATGTCCATGGCAGAGCAAAGTCAGAAAAAGAAAGACAGAGAGAAAGAAATACAGCATTCCCTCCTTTGAATACATTCGTTAAAAGTGGGCAGAGACCTTTCAATAATTTTTGGGATTTCTTTGACAGCATCATTGGAATTTGAAGTGTCTCTAACCACTTTTGACATTATTTTTTTGGAAAAGATAACCTCTCCACAACAGTGCAATACCACTTAATGTGGATTTTTAAAATCTAACCCTTATAAAACTTCAGATCCATTCCCTTTAAGCAGCTTTGTATCTCCACACTGCAAACAGTTTCTACCTTTTGTTCTTCCAGTTTGTGTTTGACACAGGAGAGAGGTAGGGAACCCTTTCAGACTCAGTACTACCACAAGCATAAGGCACTGTCTCTACAGCCAAGAGGCAGCCTGGAAAATTAAAACCAACCCTAATGCTGTTATGAAGTTTGGCAGCTTGATTATTGTCAGGACTGGACAGAGGGGAGCATAACCTCCTGGAGTTGTGCTGAAGCGGATACCAATTATTTTTTCTTCCCCAGGATTTTAATTGCCTTCCCTGAATTTAGAGAGCACATCTCCCAACCGAGTGAAACAGGCACTGTACCTGCTAGTCAGTTTACAGACAGTTTTATACACATCACTGCTACCTCGCTCATCTGTCTGTATCTTGGGAGGAGAGGATGACAAGTATCGCCGTAGCAACTGAGTAGACATGGCTCTGGATACAGGACTTAAGGCAAATAACTTGCAACTATGTTTTGCCTAAAAAAAGCCCAACCAAAAACAAAACCCCAAAACAGTTAGAATCTCTACTAAAATGGAGGCTACAATATTATTTAAAGTGAAACAAACCTGAGCCTGAGAAGCAATCATGTGAGAAATAACACTGAAAATAATGGTTAAAACAACAAGAACTACATGACCTAAATTATAATTTTAAACATATAGAAATGGGAAAGATTTGGATAACTCTGATACCATGACATTGTAACTACTGAAAATGTTAACTTTTTAATGACAACCACTATATGCAAATGATCTAATTACAAACGTCAACACACAATGCCTTGTTGAAAAACAGGGGGAATTGTTTTGAGCAGCTTAAGAAGAAGAAAAAATTGCACTTTGAAAATATTACTATGTATATGGAATAATGAGGCCTTATAATAGATGCTGGATCTTATTTACTAAAATTTTGCAGTTTGATTCAGATGTTAATTTCATGCTGCATTAAATGAATAACAGATAAAACCCCAAAATTACAGTTTGATACATTTTTTAATTAATCTTGCAAAGCACTGAATCTAAATTTGCAAGCAGTGATGATTTAGAATTTTAAAGAGTTCTAGTAGTGGAAATGAAGAGAGAAGAGACTGGAACAGATAACAGACAGGGGATGCTCTATCCATATCTGCATACTGACAACAGTACCTTCTGACTACAGGACAGCTGGATTCACCACCAGTTTCTTTCATGCATATATGGACCTGAAGAACAACGACTCACAATTTAACAATCTGACTAAATATTTTTAATTATTGATGTATTTTAATATTCTATTGATCAAGTTTAGCCCACGTTCCATTTCAGAATTGACTGTACTCCAGGGACACACAGTAGAAAACCAAATGCAAAAATCGTTCAGTTCAATAAATCTAGAGACATTTTGTATTTTTTTTAAGGGTGAAGTTTGAAAAGTGTGTAATGTATCTTCTTTCTGTCTGGGAAGGTCTGAAGTCTCACTGTGGTTTTGACATGTAGCAGGTTATTCTTGCAAAGCAATTCATCCCGCTGTAGACAAACCTAACACTCAAATATGTTTTGAAAGAAAGATTTTTATTTTTTAAAAAAAAAAAGTAATTCTGCAGCTAAGACACTGCAAAACATGGCTGCTATAACAGGTGAACCATTTTGTAGGATTAGCAGCCTACAATAAAATCCTTCTCTGTAACAAACCACAACGTGAAAGTAGATAAACTCCATTAGAGTGAATTTAAGTACATGTAACCATGTAGACAGAATAAGCCAAACATCTGCCCATGTTTTTTTTCTGTACTTTGTTGATGTTGCTGTCATCTGGACACATTACCCACATGTCCCCTGAAACCATGCATTGCAATTTCCATCAGCTGGTATTACACCTGCTGAAGAGGGCAGAACCGATCGATTACAGCTTCTCCTGCTGTTGAGCTCAGCCAACAAGCTGTTCATGAATCCTGCAGATGTTTTGGTAAACTGGGCCAAACTGATTTTTTTTTAAAAAAAAAAAATCAGTTTCCTACCCAATTAAAAAATAAATAAATAAAAGCTACTGGTTTTCCAGTTACACTGTGCCTTACTGATGTATGTTTCAAAACTTCAACTGAGATGAGCATGAGGTAAATGACAAAAATCATAATGAATAATAATTCCGTAATATATATAGAAAATATATTATGTCATGACAGAAAGGTGTCCTGAAGCAAAAAGGACAGTGCTAGCAAACAATAATGATGGGGCTCCCATCCGCAGGAACGTTTTCAATCCCTTCACAATGTACAGATTTTATTTTTCCAAATTTCTTTCCAAGGTATATTGTTTTTTAGATGACATAGCATGTTTTTGGTTTGTTTGATTGGTTTGGGGTTTTTTGCTAAACCTACGCTGTCATTCAAAAAAAAGATTAATCAGAAAAAGCAAAGTCCCAGGTCTGACTGTCTCAAATCTGCACTTAATTTCTCCTACCAGATAACCAAATGACTAATTATTCTTTTAAGGCATTCCATGAATATTAAAAATACAAGTTTAAGGGAAGGAAAGAGAGAAACTTGCATAAGTAGGTTGTGTTTAGAGCTTGGAGAACCTGCTTACATCCAAATAGGATTTCCACTGATTTTATGAGCAGCATTTCTGTTTTTCAAGAGCCAGTATTAATTAAAACTTAGGTTCAGTTTGTTTCCCATCATAGAAATGTAAATACAGGGCCAGGAGGCCCTGGCAGGACAAAAGGTTTAACCATAAAGACTTTTAGGGTTTGTCCAAATGGATATCCAGAGTCTGTTTGGAGATCACAGCCTATCAGGCAGTTTCTTTGCATGCTCTATCTTGCAGCCATGCCACAGCCACCCCTATGGTACAACCTATTAACAGAAGTTAATTCTAGAAACCAACATTTGGACACCTTGCCTTTACATCAAGCTCCTTTCCATTTTGAGGCAGTATAACACTGATGCCAAAGAACTAAAAGTAAGAACAGGAAACAGTGAAGATCATTGCTGCCAACCATTCTGAGCTGAAGCCGTACAGTAGCCTCATGATTTCTGAGCACGCTACAGAAAGAAGCAGGGTAAAGGCATACTGACATTCAAATAATGTCATAGGAGATTTTAAGGACTCAAAACATCAATTGGTAACAGCCCACTAGTAGTGGAATTCAATAATATCTGAAATACGAAAAAACAAATCATGTTTTGTGTGAAAAAAGCTCAGAAATCAGAAATATACAAAACCCACTTTAATTTGCATGCATATATAGACAAATAAAGCCTCAGTCATTTAGGTGAATGCAGGTACTATTTGTGTATGTGCTTCTGTTCAGGAGCAAGTGAGTCCACTTATCTCAAATATTGCATTTACCACAGCTAAATGTGCAATTTCTAAGCACTTCAATGACTAAAAAAGGAACATCGAATTTAGGTAGAAAACTTCTGCTTTTAGATGAGCTCAAGCAATTCCTAATGAAAAACATTCCATATGGTGTGATACGTAGTATCAGATAAAGAGAATGACACCCCTAAGTTGGAGCAGCCTTGGAGAACTTGGCAAGCCTTGTCCATAGCAGGACAGGATGGCAACACTGCAGAAGTTTAAGAGAAGAGAAAGTTGAGCAAAACTGCCTGAATCATTGCCACACTTGGTTACTCCCAATGCAACAAACTTTATTCCTGGGAAAAAAAAACCAAAAACCAAACAAACAAAAAAAAACCCCAACCCACCACACCAAAATGACAGCAAAATCAAAGAAACATTATGTTTCTGAAAGCTGCACAAGCCACAGAAGACAACTCTCAGACTCAGGAGACCCAATGGAAGTAAGGCCACCCTGCAGCCTGCCAGAACAGCCACCCCCCCAACTGCCTGAGACTTGCTCAATGGTCTCATCAAGCATGGAAACAATTTAAATATGAGAGAACACTTCAACCACCTCAGCGTGATTTAAGACGGCTGCCCTAAGGATAGGTTTGTGCTTGTATGGTATAGTGGACACATATCCCTGACTCGACTTGCTGTCTTTTGTTATGGATTATGATAACGACTGACCATTTCCTTGTCAGTCCTGTATTTTTGAACCAAAACACGGGCTGCATATACCCAAATGCTTGAGAACAAATGCAAAAATCTGTACAGCATCCTCTTCAGCATGCCCTCCTGGTATCCTTAGAATGCTTTTACTGACCTGTAACTTACATATGCTACGCTGGAGGCAGCCACTCAGCACTCCAAGGGCTAGATCTAGCCTGCAAGGTAATCTCACCTGGCTTCCAGAAGTGCTGGCTGCTTAGCAGACTAACAAAACCTGTCAAGTTGCTTCTGCATTTGTCATTTCTAGAAAGGTGAAGAAGTGCAAACCCAAGTCAGGGAGGTCAAGATTTTTTTAGCTCAGATGCTGCACCGTACAAACTCGCTCACTAGTCTGGTACCTGAACATCCAGGTAGTAACAGAGATGGCCCCAAGTTGCACTATAAACCGACCATTCCTGTCCTCTGCTGTTGTGAGCACTTGCAAGTGATAGGTGGCTGCTTTGTAACTTACTTGTCTACATACTGTAACTACAGCTTATGGTCTAAAACATGTACAATTTGCTACTATTTAAAACAATAAGCATCTTATCTTATGAAGCACTACCATTTCTGTCTTAATGCATGCATCTACAGGAAAATGGATGACAAAGGAGCCATAGCCGAAGTTATTCCAACTGTTTTTCCTCAAACATCACCAAGCACATTCACATGACTGAGATGCGTTGTGTCTTTCCAGACGGTATAAATATATATTTGTATACTTGGCAGACTTTTGGTGTTTCCAAAAGATTAGAACAGGTGACATTTTCTGCAAAGAGAGAAATTCACACATGTAACAGATGTGCTCTGAAGTAGCACTGTTGTGTTTGTACGCAAGTTATCATGTGTATAAACTGACAATTTAAAAAAAAATAAAAAATCCTGCTATGACAGGCTAAAGACGACAGCCTAAAGATACAAGTTTCAGGAAAATGTTATCACAAGAGCTTATCCATGAAAGCAAATCCTGTAACTTTTAAGGAATGTTTTCCAGTAATCCTCCAAATAGTTCATTGTCATAGCCCAGAGGAAAAAGATTAACTTTTCCCCATTCTGTTGACCTACTTCATTTCAGTGGAACCTACTACTGAGATGTATCCAAAGACACTGGATAGGTGCTTTGGGTCTCATTAAACGTGTGATGGATCTGTAACCCTTCCTGATTACATCTTTCCTTAAGACTGTCTACGCTCTGTTAAAATAAGAACAGCCTTCTCCTTTGGTTGGAAGTATCAACATCTGAGCTAGATGTCCAAATGAAAAACGTGCCCCCAGCATCTTTTAAGAATTTGTGTGTCATTTTCACCTTCCCCTTCCCTCCCTCACTGAAGTTGTGACTTTGCTTTAGGATTCTAGCACAGAGCTACAGCTACAAAGCAAATGAAGTTCTGGCATACACAGTCAAATGAAAGGGATAGTTTGGCACCTCAGAACGTATGAACACACGTCTAATTTACATCTAATTTAAATCCTCAGCATACCAAAGTTATTTAGAATATATGCCAGTCAGCTCCTACAACACTAGAAACAAATTATTTATTATGTGCTATGCAGGTTCATTATATTGATTTAAAACTAATTTTAAGACATACTTTAAATTATTATTAAACAGTGAAAATAACACAGATTGTCAAAGGTACTGTGAAAATAACAGTTTTTTAGGAATGTTGTGTAAAACATCACTCTTCAAAGACAGGCAACTTGTGCAATGAACACTGGGAGAGCACACAGATCCAGCATGATCTAGATGAAGTTCCTATTTAAATGCAGAGCTAATGTTGATATTCTTTATGTAATTCTGCACTGTATGTATATATACATGGACTTTTAAACAATTGCAGAAGCTTACTTAAGAGGGACAGTAACACTTGAAAAATCTGTTTACAGGAACACTACAAAAAAGTAAATTTTATTGGTGGTAAATATTTGTTAGCAATAAAGTACATAGCATACCTAGTGCAACTGCAAAATTATAGCTGAAAAGCTAACAGAGTAGTAGTTACTTCATCTACATAACAAAACTAGAGCACCAGTCTTTAAAAGGCCCTAAACCCATGGATTGTCAGCACAACAGTGAATACAGCTATCCATACTGACGGGACATCGGAGGTATACCCTCATCTCCCCTAAAAAAGGACAAGAGAAATAGCTAAAGCCAAAGTCCTAAGACAAAAATGAATGAGAAATCTATATACTCTATTACGTTATTGCTGAAGAAAATTCCCAACCTCTGTAACTACAGCTTCAATACAGTTCATATTTTGGCAGTGAATACACAGTCTCTCTTACAGAAGCTCTATAATTTCCAATGAAAATTACGCAGCACTGGTACACCGAAGCATATAGGCTTAAAGTGAACTGAGGCAGAAAAGAATTAAGAAGGAAGTAAGATTAATGCAAGGGTTACTCAATACTCATACGTAGTATTAATCTTGTGTGAAAACAATTATATTAAAATAAAACTGCTCTAAATTATTTTCTGTATGTTTGTTCAATTAATAGTTTTGGGAAAGCAAGCTATTCATCTCATCCTAGCACCACTATATTATTTACTGGGAATTACTTTTTAGGCACCCGTGCCTGGTAAAAATTAAACCAAAAATATTACGGTGTGTGAAGCTTTACGAATGTCAAGCACTTGCCCTTCCAGTCCAATATCTTATCTTATGACTGTTTAGAAGGGAACAAATATAACCAGGATGCTATACAATTATTTATGAAAGCTCAAGGGCTTTTGCAGTTTATATTTTTTTTCCCTCTTTTAATTACATCATTCTGAGTTAATAATTTAAAACACAATTCAAGCAGATAAAGCTAGTGACATTTCAGCTCCTCCATAGAATATGCCTGTATGTGGCTTGGTTTACTATGTCTGAAGTTACTTAAAGTAGTTGTGTAACTATTTCAGCAAAAGAACACCACCACCTATGAATTCTGGAAGCTCTGGTAAGTCTCTTCCACAACTACAAAATGTACCATAAAACAACCCAGCACATACCTCCTCTAAGTAAGCCAAGTTCCACTAAATTCAGTAGATTGTGGTATCTCATTTTAAACCATCTCATAACTTGTTCCAGCTTTTACTGAATATCATTGATTCAACTAGAAAAAGAAAAAAATTCTAAAATAATAGAGACAAATCACTAAAAATAATTCCTCTGACTCAGCAGCCACAAACTTTCCTCCCTAATGGCGCTGAATTTCCTATGAGAACTGAGGACCAGTTCTCTCCCCAGCTAATGGCTGGAGCTGGGCTGACAGTATTTTGAAGGACTCAGGAATAAGTCTTTACCCTTGTGACTGACTAACAGTTAGGGGGGGAAATTATTCAAAAAGAGTCATAGCCTAGGAATATAGGGCTGTACACACATAATGGCTTTGAATGTCAGGGTAAGACAGACAATGAAAAATAGCAGAGCCACTGCGCAGGGCGGGCTAGAGAAAAGGAGCACAGCCCAGGCACAAAGATGAGAACTTGTTCCACACAAAGCGGACGTTAAAGCCATTCCCATGCTTGACTCAGCCTGAAATTTGGCTATTAAGTCTTTAGCACAACCAAAGCCATTTGGGAGAATCAGCTGTGGAGCCAAAAGAAATCTAATCTGAAATCAGGGCAAGGCGGATGCATAACACTGTAACCATGAAGAAAAGAAAAAGAAAAAAGACGACAAAAATATCAGTGTTTGTTGGTTGTTGTTTTTTGTTTGTTTAAAATCTCTGCTAGCAGATTTTTTATTTTAATTCTTTGTTTTTATTTATTTACAATCATCTCTAGTAGAAGAAAAAATTTCAAGGTTTTACAATTTAGAGGTTTCTAGCAACAGGCTGAATTTTCTATTGTTTAAAGGCCAGTTTGTGAGAACTAACAGTTTCAACAGCCTAAAAGGTAAAAGCATTAGAAGGTTCATGCTAAACTGGGCCCAGTAATAAAATACTGACCCTTCTGAAGATAAGCCATTAAAATAACAGGAAAAAAACCTGCAAGTGTTTATCACCTCTTCACTTTTAAGTTATCTACATTTTAGTCAACAGCACCCCTCTGATATTATCAATGATGGATTAATCTTAATCCTCTATGCATGAGAATTTATATCAGGTTTGTTTTGGCATGTCCCTTTCGCATGTTCAAAAAATCTGGCACTTAAGGGAAGTTGAAAGAGTTGGAAACACAGAAAAGAAAAGCCAGTACTGGACCAAGTCAGCTCACATAAAAAAATCAAAATAGAACTTTTACTGTAGAAATAAGTTTTAAAAATAAATTCACTCAAAAAAAGAAAAAAAAAAAAAAAAAAAAAAGGACTGAAAGGTCAAGCAGCAGAGGCTAACTCAACCATATTAGACTTCAGATTCACGACCAATCCCAATCGTGCGGTGGTTTCACAAAATAGAAATGAGCCACTGCACAACCAAGCCCATAATGAAGATGCTGGAACTTCCTGCTTAGTCTGCTAGGACATGCTGCAGGCTAGGCAAACAGTCTACCTTTTTCTCACCACAGCAGCCAACATCATCTTTGAGCCACTGTTCATGCAAGTCTAGCAAGAAATGGGTACGTGTTTCTAGCTGAAATAGCCCTGTGCATACGCCAGAATGACAGCGAGACTGTATATACATAAGGCAAAGGCATCTGCCCTCAGTTTTCAAATGAACTATTTGCTACCACTCCAGGTGTAGATATCCTTACACAACACTTGTACAACCCTAAAAGAATGGTAATAATGAGTATTAATTTGTTTATTAAACAATCAAAATATCTTAACATATAGTGCACACATACTAAGTGATAATACTATTCAGAAGAATGCAAGCTTTCCTTTAAACAGAAATTAGCTGTATTCATCACTACCAGGAAAACTGAGGCCACAACTAGAAAAAAGACCCCAAACACAATGACATCTGCCTGCGTGCCTGTTCGTCACCGAACAATTTAATGTTATAACTCGACAGTTCAAAAAGATACTGTTTCTCTGCCTACAGTTTTAGCAGAAACTGTCAAGAAATGCTTACTGCGTTTGTAAAACTCAGTAAGAGTTTTAAAGCCTTTCCTAACCCCGGAGGGAGCAGTCTCCCTACGCAGCTTGTCTGACAACTTCTACAGCTCTGAAAGTTTTCTGGCTTCAACATGTTTCTAGTCCACTAAGAATAAAACTTTTAGAATTGGTCTAAATACAAATTATACACAACTGTTATAATTCCCAGGTAATATACTAAATAAATAGGCATTTTTCTTACGAACTCCAAAGGTCTGATTTGTTCCACCACACTGCCACAAAATCAAGGACCTCTGCTGAATAACTCTGCCATACACACTGTTATTAGAAGGTGTTAGACACAGGGTGTGTTAAGGACAGCCTTACTTCAATGGACATATCCTTGTGTTTCCAACTACTTTTTCTTCCAGGTTCTTCAAACTGCACAATTTCGTAGTACTCCAGATTGACAGAGATGTGTTTCATGTATTCACGGCTGGGAGGACGAAGTCCCTGCTTTGTCAAGTTAGCTTTTTCAAAAGCCAATTCATAGAATAGTTGTTCCAAGAATGTCATAAAAAGGTCTTGACCTCTGGCAGAAACTATTTGTAACAGCATGAATCCCATGCTAAAAGTTTTCTGAGAGGATCTCCCTGGATGTCAAAAAGAACTATTTTAAATCTTTCATTATTTCTACTAAAGTAAATAAATAAAACCAAGAAACACACACACCCCGACACCACCACCACTCAAAAAAACCCCCACAATACCTGTTTTCATATACCAGACTTAAATGTAAGGATAGTAGCTTCCATCAAATGCCTTCTCCACTCTGCCACCTGAATGGCCTGCCCAGTGCCAGCATTTCAAATCTAGAGCATGCAGTTAAATCAGGGCTTACAATTTTCTGTTACCTCTGCCTTTACTCATAGGTTAAAACCAGTCCTTAATAAGTACCGATACATGTACAACAGTTTGTATACATGTGTATTTGTATACATGCACACACACAAATGTAGTATGTGTTAGTATCACCCATTGTATGGAAGGCCGCTTAAAACACGAAGAGAATTTCTACTTTAAGTATCATGGTACAGAAACAGGTGTGTCAAGACTTTCTGCTTTAGTAGGTTATTGGGATGACTTTTTACCAGTGACAGAAAGCTGCTTTACCATATTATTCTGTCAGTCACTTTAGGATTCAACAGCTAGAAGACTGAATATGTGCTTTGGTTGTTTGGGTTTTTTTTTCAGAAAAAGTAGAAGAAAGAATAAATTCTACCTTCTGCTTACAATTACTTCAGTGAAAGAATGCCTAAGCTACTGAACATTACTAGTTAGTATATAAACAACTATTACCCGTTTAACAAAATCACTGAAGTAATTCCAACTTTGCCTTGAACTTCCAAAAAGCAAGATGTACACGTATGGTCGAATTAGTTCAGTTACTCAGAAGTCACTGGAGTAATACCAAAGATAGATTTGGCCCATTATCTACCTGCACAGCACAAATGAATAATGCAAATTTGTATGCAAAGGACCATGAAGTATCTTGGCTTAGCAGTGCATTTAAAATGTATCACTAACTTTCAGCTTCTTGAAATATTTATCAACCACAGGAGGTTCCACCCAGAGCACACTCTATTAGGGACTCACTGATTATTTATTTTTTTTTTTTTTCTACACCTGACTCAGAGGACTTTAAAAAACGAGACTGGAATTAACTGCTAAAACAACTTCAGATACTGTTCTGTCACCACAGGCTTCACGAGCCTCTTCCTAACTGTTTGTAAGTCTCTTCCATGTTCCTCCCACAGCCAAGACTAATTGGGGTCTTTACACAGCCCACCTCGAAGGGGATAAGAGGAAGGTAAGAAATTTCTGGACACTTGACTTCAGAAGCCAGTAAAATTAAATTGCATGCCATTAGAAAGCTACAGAAAGAATCCTCATTAACAAGCATGCTTTAAGACACCACAGTCACCTCAGAAGTATCACATAACAAGCTAAGCTGTCCTATTAAAATCAGTCTCATGGTACACGCTAGTTAACATGATTAGTTGGATCAACTAGGAACAAGCTTGAATCAATCACACAAAGCATTTAAACTACTGAGTGCCAGCCAAACATTAGTTTTACTAAACTCTTTTTTAAAAATAAAATTAGTTCCTAACCTTGAAGTAATTAAAACAGTTTTATTGGTCTGTTAAAGGCCAGAACATCTGAAGTAAGATTTTTTTTTTCATCCTAAATACTCTGGAATAAACAAACAAAAAAACAACAAACCCAAACTATAAAAAAGCCTTTAGTTTAAGATTGAGCAGTTAAACTGGTTTCATCTAGAAAATCTTTTGTTTCCAATTTTCACTAATAAAAACTAACAGTTATGGTTATATCAGAAGATAATTCCCTGATTCATTATGCACTTCAGGAGGGTACATGCTTATTCATCTAACTGACAAATGCAATCACCTAGTAAACAGTATTAATCCACAATACATATTCCTGCGGTGTCTTGAGTCAGGAATAAATAAAACCTATCTGCTCTAAAACCCTTCCTCCCCCCCCCCCCCATCCCCTTTTTTTTTTTTAGGAAGTACTAGACACAGAGGGTGTGCGTGTGTGTTTTACATTTTAGATATTTCACTTTAATTCAAACAAGTAAATAAAATGTTACTTTAACAGGCATACAGATCTGTTTTGGAAAACACTGTTGGGACTTTTACACATAACTGACCTCCACATTAATTTATTTAATCCCTTGAACAGTCGGTCACATTTCCATGGGACCTGAGCAGCACCGGATGAAACTAGAAGGTCATAACCATGCATCACTTTCACTAATCTTCTATAATGAATTTCAAATTAGCTGAACCATTACGAAAAAAAAAAAAAAATCTACCTGAAAAGCTTAGTAAAGACTTAAATGTTAAACATAGGCAAAACCCATTCTCACCTATTGAAGATTCTACTCTAAAAAAAATACCACTACAGTTGAATACATAGTATTTCTCAAGAACACTTTCTAGGGTAAAAGTACAAAGCAACAGGTCTGGAAGCTCAAAGCATGCATCTACAAAAATACATTTTTGCACAAGGAAGATGAGCCTGGTAAATTATTTTATCTCAGTGGAATTAGTAATTTCCTTAAATCTTTGCTTTAGGCAATCTGAAACAAGAAGTAACAACAATGAGATAAAATGTTGCTGAATAAGGACGTAAAGCATTTTGGGAAAACAAGACACTTTCACTGAAAAGTAACATTTACCTTCTTGCTTTTAATGGACTTTAAAGTATCCATTTCTCTCCCTCTTTCTGAGCCGAGAACTCCGTTTAAAAACAAAACCACACGCACACACACACACAAACCCAAACAAAAAGACCCAACACCAAGACCTACCAGGCACAAGTCAGACAGCTTTCCACAGGGACTTCAGAACCCAGCATCGCACTCACTGCCCATATGCCCTCGTGCACGCAGATTTAAAGCATCTTGAGGTCCAAAAATATTTCCAAAGCCATTCAGAAGCGGCGTTTAAAAGAAGTTACACACCTTTTCACCAAAGCTCTCATTTAACCTCAAACAAAGTACAAAGCAGCCCCCAACAAGTGATCCATCTTTAACTCTTTTACCTTTGTTGCTCACTTGTAAATTAATCCCCTTAATCACTTCAGCACTGGCTCTGGGGAGTCCTCAAAGCTGAGCTGACTTGCTCTCCTCTCCGGAGCAGCAGCTCAGGCAGGGCTGGTCACTTTTTTATTATTATTATTATTATTATTATTATTATTATTATTTTCCTCCCTCCTTGTACCACTTACGAAAAGAAACTTGCAAAAAACATTAGCCTGCGAAGGCTGCCGGCCATTCCGAACGCTGGGAAAGGCAGCAGCCGGGACACCAGCACCCGTCCCCTCCGCCGCTGCCCTGCCTCCCAGGCGCGGGGGCAGACGGCGGGGCCGGGGGCGGGCAGGGCCGGGGGTGGGGGGTGGGGGGGGACGCAGCGGCGGCGGGGCCGGGGGGCGGGCAGGGCCGGTGGGGGGGGGGCGCGGCGGCGGCGGCGGCGGGGCCGGGGGCGGGCAGCTGCCGCTGGCCCAGCGGGGCAGGCCGGGCGGGGCAGGCGCGCTCCGCCGGGCACAAAGGTCTCCATGGCAACGGCGGGCCGAGCCCCCCATCGCCCTCATTCAGCAACACCTCATCGCCGGCCCCGCCCACCCCCGCCACCCCCGCGCTGCACGCGCGCTGGCTGGGACCGCCCCCCCCCCCCCCCCCCCCCCCCCAGAAAATAAAACCAAAAAAAACCACAAAAAAAGACCAAAAAACCCCCACCCAAACCAAACCACTCTCAGTGATCGCGACAAGGGTGGCAGGGGAACACCCCCGCAGACGCGGGGCCGCGACCCCGCCTCACAGCACCAGCAACAACGGCCGTTCAAACGCAGGCCGGGCGGCACTGGCACCGAGCCCGGCAGATGCCGCCCCCCTGCCCCTGGCCCAGCCAGGCATTTCCAGCGTTTTCTCTTTCTTTTTTTTTCTTTTTTTTTTTTTTTTTTTCCTTCCAGAGTGCAGATCAATCTTCATACATGTCCGTATTTATTTAGGTTGATCTAACTGAGAGTAGAAGTCGATATGCTACAGCAGAATCTCAGCACAGCATAACTTCACGCTGAATTAATTAAAGCTCACAATCTTCAGCTTATCAGTCTCCTATACAAAACATTGCAACTTGGGGTATAGTTGGTTTTGTAAAAAAATATTTTTCTTTTAAACTTCTGCTTTGCAGCCTGTATGACCTGAAGCTCTGACACTTGTTTTAAATACACAGGCATCTAGAAATTAAAACTTAACAGATGCTCACATTTTTGGAGGTGCGTACAGCAGTAAAGGGCAAGGTTACAGCTGAGGGCTAAGTGCCTGGCCTGGCCTCCAGCAGGGACAACCCCAAGGCTCCACCACACGTTCCATGTTAACTTTGCCTACAGGGTCACCTCCGCTGAATGCTGCCAGGCTCCTTGCACACCCTGAAGTCTCAGAGGTCTTGGGTCTAGGATCAAGATGCCAAAGGTGGAAATGAGGCTCAAGCAATATTCACGACAAATTCTTACAGACCCCTGCAAGGCCCCCGTAGATGTAATTATGCCTGTTGAAGAACGCTATTGCTCTTTGGTGCAGTCCAAATGTTTAAGTAATTCAATTATTCTGCTGAAGTCTGGAAGACTTGCTTCTGAGGATTTCTTGCTAAAATGCCTTACTCATTCCGTGCATTTCAGATGAGCAACACCTCTGTGATCGCTACACCAGAGGAAAACAACTGTTTATTTTGTATACAAAGATTCTGCCAGGAAAAATAGCCTTCCCTTTTACCTAAGTAAGACCTTCATATGCAAACATTTCATGTGAATAAACTGTCAGCTTAGGCTCTCCAAAATAAGCCCTTCCCTAATCGAAGTTTTTAATGAAACTAAACGTGATTGTTACACCCATTTTAATTAAAAAAAAAAAAATAATAAATCACAGCACACAGCCTTCATTATTTGCTGCTAACATTCAGGCAAAAGGCTGAAGGCCTGGACTGAAGGTGTGCATTTCAGCCTTTTCTTTAAATTCCATATTCAGCCCAGATTTTGAAGAAATGTCTCCTTTCTGCTTCTTACAAAGAGCCGCCCCCTTTTCTGAACCATCATGACCACGTACCTAACACCCACTATCATTAATATTTACCATTAATGATTGGGACTTGTAAAATTTCAGCGCACATTTCAGTAGTCTTCTCTCGAAATGTCACAGTGAAGCTGAGGTCAGTTTTTCTTGATTTGATAGGACACAGTATACACACTGCAGAACAAAGAACGACATTTCAGGGTCTGAAGGGAAAAAAAACACCGACTCAGCTCCTACCAACCTTCCCTGGGTTTATCCACGCTCTCTGGGGCAGACAAAAGCACAGGGGTTGCCCTCAAATCCACCCCAAAAGGGGACAGAGGGAAGAACCAGGAAGCACAGGTTCAAAGGTTTAGCATTAGAAACCTACACTAAACATCTGCTGAGGCCAATGCAATAATAATAATAATAATAATAATTTTCAAAAGGATGCAATCGGCTGCTTCACCCAGAAACTTTTCTAAGGGTAAACCCGACAGGTAAATATATTTCTAAAATTTCAAGAAAGTAAAATGTTGCTGGGGGCAATAGATAGAAAATTATAATGTAAAGCTTTCAGTTCCTGAATGGCAAACCTACTAGATTCCTTGAAACTCTGCCAAGCTGTGTCATTTAAGGAAAGCAATGCAAAAATTTATTGTTATTCTCCATGGCTGCCTAGGATGTAGAAGGAAGAGTGTTTATGATAAATTAAAGGTCACAAATAAATGGCAATTTAATAGAAATAAATCTACTCCACATGAAATAGTATCTCCAAGGGGTAATTAATTACACAGCAGTCTGAGTGTGTTCTCCTTTACTGAAATATTGTGAACGGCCATCCTGTTTCATTTCAGTGTGCTAATATGCATCACCATCTCAGGAAAGTTGTATTGAAAAAGTAAGAAAACAGGCACGATGAAGTTATAGATATTGCAGCAGTGCACAACACACTCCATTTTGCAGTATATTTAATAGAGAAATTTAACCTCACGATAAAATTCAAAGGGATTTCGTTCTCATTGCCAAGATCAATGACTGGTATTAAAATGGATTCCCACATATTCATGAAATAGTTGTTCAATAATTTGACATTTGTACAGATTGCTATGTTTATATAAAGGGACCCTACCTTATAAAACTGATTGATGAAAGTGGAAGAAAACTATTTTCATCCCAAACCCATACACTCTTCCTGTCGTTTGAGCATGTACTTTTTCTGAATCGAAAAAATTCCTATACACTTTGAATTGATCAAATCCTGTTTGACTTACTATAAGCTAAAGCTGTGCAAACTTTGAGAGTTTGGACAGGGAGAAGTAGAAGGGAATCCTAAAATGTATTTTAGGCTTTCCAGTAATACTTACTCAGGGAAAATTGCCTTTAGGTTGGTACACTGAGAAAGGTTAGGTGAAGATTTTTTCTATTGCTTATGCAGCACATGAATGCTATATCTGAACCACAATTCTGTGTATGTATGCTAACAGCCACCACCTCACTTTAATCTACATAAATGCGCATTCCCATCCTTGTCACACTGGTCCTTCAAGGATCAAGAGTGTAGCAACACTAAGTAGATTCTTTGTAATTTGAATGAAAAACATCAATACTGAAATCTGTGCTTTTCAGAAGAGATAAATGTGTAAACATTTCACGGCAGCTTTATTAAGGTCAGAGTTAAGGGTTAACTTGTGCTCTCCTCAATGTGTATAGTGTGCCAACAGGATGCATGAACAGGATAAGTTGCTGTGCAAAGCAGAAATAAGATTATTTTATTTAAAGTCACACAAATATTTACTGGATTAATTTGGTAGTGGTTTCTATACTGGGTTGTGTTTTCCTCCTACTAAATCTTTTCTAGGGCACATTTAGCTGTTCCTTTGCTTGAAAATCCATGCATACTCAGACAGAGATTACTCCAGAATCTTTCCCTTTTCTCTACTAACATTTCATGGTTTGTGACATTAAAGTCACCACGAAATAGTACTGCAAAACCTCAGACGATTTTCAGAAGCTCAGGCCTGTGTCACAGTCTTTTACTGTGTTTTACTCATGCTTCAGCCTTGACTTGGTAACACCGTGGGGAAGACCACTCTAGAAGAACAAGTATGGGTTTTGTGTGATACTGTGGCTCTGCAGATCCCTCCAGTTTCTCTTCCATGACATATTCAGCTCAGGCAAACAGTGTAAACAGGGAATTTTGTTCTTGCATAATGAATGAAGAAAGCTCTTCTCCCCATCTGAACAGACAGTAGTATATACCACTTTCCTCCACCAACTTTTGCTCTTTATGTTCTGCAACACTAATGAAGAGCAGAATTCTTTTAAAAAACAAACAAACAAACAAAAAACAAACCACAAAAAAACCCACCTATTACAGGCCACAGAGTCTTTAAGACTTACTTTGTTTCATTGTGGGTGGGAATAACCAACTCAGTAACATTAAGAAAGAAGACAACATAGCCAAGCACTTGAGTATTTGCTAACCAGCTTTGTTAGAAGAGCTACCAAGACATATCCTACCATATTTCATCATACCTCTAAGTATTTCTGAATGTTTTTCAACACCTAGCAAGAATTTTGCAAAATGTGAGCCACTTTTAAGTCAGACAGTAGAAAAAACAATTTTAGGAGGACTGGACACTTCCATGACTTCCTGGAAACCAGAAGTAAAACACACTCTGATTCTAGTAGGAACTGACTTAGGTCACTAGAATTACCGTGGAGAGCTAACGCTTGTGGACGTACTGTACTTAAATCTCAACTAATTGAGTTAATAGTGGTTTCTCCCTGCTACAAAAGGATTTTCTGGACACACTGTTCAGAAAATGTTTGAAAATGAAGATTTGCAATTTAAAAAGTTCATTGGGAGTTTCTTACCAGATTTCTAAGAGATACACAGTTTAATTTAATTGTATCTCATGACTTCTGTTTTAAAAGTCTGGTTACCCCTCACAACAATCAAATCTAGAAGGGTGATCTGCTGGGGCAGCGTGATAAAGTCAAACACTGAAAATACAGGTGAATTCAGGGGTATGGTGTGGGGTGGGGGTGGGGGGTAAGATATTGCCTTTTGCCAAAATCTACATTTATAAACAAAACAGCTTTTCTCATTTCAGCTGTTTTCCCACTGCGGAGCTTGTGCTTGTAGTACCTGAGAGTTTTCTTCTATTCCTTTTTTTGTGCTGATTGTTTTAAAAGCAGTATGAAACATCTTACAACAGTTTTGCTATGAGATAGGTACACTAACATGTCCATTTGCAATATGAAAACACTTTCCCAACAACGTTCAGCCAGCTTCAATTTCAGAACTGGTAATCTAGAGGCAAGTATGTTTTCTCATTCCTAGACTGACAAGCAGTTCCTTTTATAGGGTTGCTAAATACCTCTCATACTGACGGAAATGACCACCAAACCCTTAAAGGAGAGTTACATTAGTGGAAATGGCAAGCACTTGCCACAATGAAACCTGCAGGTGTCTGACAATGACAGAGCTATGGGAAGACTGGTAAAATGCACAGATGTTAGAATCACTTAATATGACACATTTTAGCTTTATTCTTGGTAATGTACTTGGCTTCCACCTAATTTCTGATACCTGTGATTTTTAGATTATACAGAATAGTTACTTCTGCTGTTGTACATATTTTCAAGTATTAGTGGAAAGTAAAGAAGATATTTTGTGCTGCCAGCCTTGGGGACTTGTATCTCCTATTGTCCTTTCCTAGCTGAAGTTAGAATTACTCTTTTAAATTTTTCCCTTGTCCCTGTACAAAAGAGACTGTTCATGCACTCACTTCTCACCCTCCTATGAATGCTAAAAAAATAGAAGAAATCCATTCTGGATAAACTCTGCAAACGTCAGTGGAAACTCTACCTGACAGGCATGCTGAAGGTACTCCCAGATTTGCAGAGAACATGGATGTCTGCAACATCACCTGGTCTGTGCATGCAGAGCCTTGCAACAGAAAGCAGTTCTGAGCACTGTATTAAAGAAAGAGAGGTAGCATGGGTAAAAAAAGGGCAAAAAAACTCCCAAAGTAGGCTATTTCAAATCGTGAAAACTGCTTATTTCTTTCTGTTCTTGACGTCAACAGCCTGCCGGTCACACTGGCAATACAGAACCATGGAAAACCAAATTAATGACATGTTCGGTTGTATACAATCTTCAGAAGCCTGAGTAACGTGTGCAATTTTCTCTTCAAATGTAGGATTTTTCCAGTTAAAAATTATTCTTCAAATAAAGGAAACCTCAAAGTTGCTTTATTTAATACCAAAGTAAGTCCAAGTGAAAAAACGGTATATCAGAAAAAAGATTTAAATCAATACTGCAACTAATAAATTGAATGTGAAAATGTGTTATTACAGCTGTGTACTCCATTGCTGGTGTAGCGATCAGTGACAGAAATAATTCACCACCACAACACAAAACGATGTCTGTAACCCAGTTTCACTTGCTACATCTTGTATGATGTATACAAATGTCAGGCAAAGTTCAACATCTGTGACGCTGAAGCTTTGTAATAGTCAAACATTATGATGGGTTTTCTATCAAACTAAAAAGAGTTCAAGAACCAAAGGGGTACTTTGAATCCACAGAACAAGCACACACACTGTTGTGTGTCATACCCAGTCTTACACAGTGTCACTTCTTCAGCCTCCGAGTCACTTTTAACAAGTAGAATGCTTTTTAAGTCCGACTTTCTGTCACAAGGCAAAGAAGAAACATATCCTTTTATCTGAAAATTCATCTCTGACCAGGAATAAAGACTTACTGGTCACAACAAGTTATTTTTCTTCTTTCTGAATATAAAAATACTCAACTGGTCTGGTAACGTGAGGCTGCTACCTGTTCCCCAAAAGATCTTGAAGTTATGCTTTTCACTAAAAAGCATGATGTGATACAGAGGATGAGAGCAAATGTTATACTTTGTATGGAAAACAAAGATTTGGGTTTTCAAGCAGACCAGAATATAAACAGGTCAGGTGCTAGTAACCAAAATAAAAACGTAACAGAAATCCATACAAGGAGTGAAGAATATTGACAAACACACTTTTCACTAGAAAAGACATTTTGCATCAATTTTTTAATTAAGAAAATCAATCAGAAGTCAAGATATACTGAAAGCAGCATCAGGAAGCGGCAGAAGTTAAGCTCAACAGAGAGAAGCTGTGCAATCAATTCGACCTTTTGTCAAGACACTGTACCAGCTCTGCAGAAATGGGATATTAAGCAAATAGCCATAAAACAGGTTGAATTATTTAGCAAGGGTGGGACTTCTAAATCATCCTAGGCTACGACCTACCTGTGTCAGCGAATCCAGCAGCACTGGAAAAAACAGTCTCCCAGGATGCAGCCGTGGTTTGATGGGAGGGCAAAAATAAGGAGAAGCCCTTCAGGAAACCCAAAGTCTGTGTCTCATTCAATTAGCAAGCAGATGTAACTAAAATTTTATAGCAAAAATAAAAGTGTAAGGGAGTAAAAAAAAAAAAAAAAAGCTGTTTCAGGCTTCTCTTTTTGATAGTTTCAAAACTCCACTTCTTGAAAATAGCTGTATGCTGCTGATTTATTTTTTTTCATGTATATTTAAAATGGACATTAGGAAATCACTGGGCATAGACATAACGTTAATAACTTCTCTTTTTTCATGCAAAATTTCCTTGATAGCTTGGCATATAGTTAATCACTTTCTTAAACTGAGTGCACCCCAACACAGTGGACCTAATTTTTCAATCTGTCAGCCAGAATTTGTCATTAGCAAACTTTACAAAACAGATTAGATTTTTTTCTCAGGCTTGTGACTTGGCAATGGGCTGAAGAAAATGTGTATTTCCATCAAGATTAATAAGTAATTATTAGTTGAGATTAACCTGTTATATAGATTTAATGGATTTCTGTATTGGCTGGGGAAGTTCTCAGAATAAATTGACAAATGATTACCACAAATGAACACAAGGTAACCTGATTGGAAGGAGTCATGGAGGATGATGGAGAAAAGGAGAACAGATAAAAAGCAGGGAGTGAATCTCATGTTCAGAAAGATATCTGAGGCATTGATACTAACAGAAAAGAGAGAGGCACTCGTTAATGGCTGCACCCACCATTCCTTTTGGGGTGACAGGCACATTAACCTTCACTTGTTACAGCAATAATACCAGGTGCAAAATAAATCTATTTCAGAGAATTCTTTGAGACAATCATGACTGCTTGGCTACTGGATTTTAGTTTAGGCTTTTAATCAGATAAAGGCAGAGGTGGTGGTTTGTTTTTTTTTCCTCCAAACAGCACACAGTGAACCTGTTTCATAAGTTTTATTAAGAATATAATGGTTTTGTAGAACAAGAAGATATGGAAGTATGATCATATGCTTTCAGGGCAAATATTTAAGGCCTCAAATTCCATTTGTAGAACATTTTTTGAAAAATATTTACTGCAAAAAACCAAGGAACACTGTTATGCACTCCTGAGAGAAAGCAACTTGGACAGTGATTAACAGACCAATTAAGTGACTTAAACTTCTGCTAACATGCCCTACTCAATCATGCATTCACTCTAATAACTTACCGATGCCACATTTAGATAACATCCTTTCCACACTGTGTCTTCACTCTGCAGCTCCATCTTTTTCCTCATCTCTCCTCAATCTCTCTCTTTATGTTTTCCTTCCCTTTCACTTTTCTTACCTCCCATTCTTTAGGCTAAGTCCAGTTCCCTGAAGAAACAACAAAAAAATCCCAGCAATCCTCTGCAAGCACATTATTCTCTCTACTGGCATGTTGTTTCTCTGCCTGTCCCTCATGCAAACCCAACAAGATTTGGGGGAGAAAAAACACCTACTGACTTTCCTCTACATACTATAGGAGACATCGTTGCTAGTTGCTAATGCTGTAGTAAGCACAAATGGCAGCAGTATATTTTTTTAAAAAAATCCAACTTGCTTTCTAATTGCCTCTTTACATTTCAAAATATGGAACAGGGCAGTTAGCACCCCAAAAAAACCCATGCCCCCAAAGCACCAAACAACTCAATTCAGACTGGTAGCCAGACCTCCCATTTCCCACTCAACAGCAACAGGCTGTAGTGCCAGACCTTCATGGCCCACCAGCAACTCCTACCTGCACCCTTGCCCATGGGCTCAGCAGCTCTAATTTCAGCTCTGTCTGGGGCACCAGTGCTGGCCCCAGCAATGGTCAGGGAGCAGCAAGCCCAGGGCTGCACTAGGAGGAGGGAGAGGGTGCCCACTGCATGGGCAGGGCAGTGTCCTCCCCAAGCAGGGTGCAGCCCTACAGCAATCTCTTTCATTTTTGAAAGGTGACAATACATATCCCTGCCTACATTATCCTTCACCCCACCTTTACCTGCCCCGTCAGCCATGAGTAACTCTGATCTAGTGGATAATTATTTCTCTGTGCACAGAGTGCTCCACCACACTATTTTCTTCTCCCTCTTCACAAATTTCCAGAGATTTTGATCATTGCCTTTTCCCATGGAGAGATGCAAATTTATTGTCTCTTTTCTTTTTTTGGCAACACATTTTGCAAGAGTTTCTGCTTGTGCCCTGACCCATGCTGAGCTGTCTGTCAGCCTTTACACCTTGCCTGTGAGTGCTAAATTCAAAATCTGTTACCAAGCTTTCTGAGTAGCAGCGCTCACGTGACATGTTTATAGCTACCAGTAAACCAAGCTGATACACTGTGTAGAAAACATGAGTGGAAACCATCTAATGATAACAAAGAGACTGTTCAGTCTAAGAACTTACTTTGATATTTAAGACCACATTATCTCTATCAGCCGGAGGACGCGAAGTTACATTATGTTGACCCACATAAGAGCTCAAACTCACCTACACTCAAAATATCTGCTGGGAGTGTTCAAGGAAAGGTAGCAATACATTTCCCAGGGTGTCTTACTAGACTAAGAAAGCTAACCCTCCTAATGAGAACCTTTTCTGGCTGTATACATTTATCAAAAGAATGGCTAAAATCTTCCCTAACTCATGCCTCTTGAAGCATCTTTAAAATACCTGGAAACAGCCATACCTCAGGGAAGACCGTCTCTTTCACTTGGCCTCCAGGGGAAAAGGGTTGGCTTTTGGGTGTGTTCATAAAACAGTCCATAGGGCATCATTACTATAAATGAAGTGGCCTCCAAGCTTTGCTAGTGGCAGCAGAATTTCTCTCAACTAGGAAGTTACAGACACTACAGCTGAGGGTATGACAGAGAACAGGAGCTCACTGCATGAAGAAAAACAATTATATCTTCCTAAAACAATCCCAAGACATATTCTGCAGGAATTAGATGCCTGCTGCACATTTCTTAAAAAACAACCAAACCCCAAAATAAAACAACAACAACTACAACAGAAAACCCACATAAACTGGTACATGCCATTTTTATTCCACTTATGGACCAGGCTGCATTCCCTGTGACCTAGGGAGAGCAATCCTGCTCTCACTCACATGCGGACATATCCCATATATGTCAGCTGTTTTGGAGAAGAAAAGAGGAACTGATTCTGACAGACCCACACGTTTTAGCATGCAACCTGGCCTTATTTTAACAATAAAAATCAATGCAAATAAACTTTTAAACTCAGAATAAATGATAATGGAAAGAAGTTACACTTGCACATTTTGAAAGGTCTGAAACAGGTAAATGTTTATGCAATGCTGGTATGCATGCATAGCTGCCATATGCATTCTTAGAGCAGAAAGGGTTGCACCCACTTAAATTACCTTTTCCACACTTGAAATCTTTATGCACTAGGTAGGTAAAGATTAATCCATCTTAGAACTTCCAGAATATTATAGCACTTATAGCTGTATGTAGTACAGCTTTCTAGAAGGTAATATATGACAACCACCTCAAAATACCATGTTCTTCGAGACTGCATTAATACAGCAAGATGTACCAAAAGAATCATCAAAAAGTTGTGGGTTTTTAATGGAAAGATTTTTCTCATACTGTGTAAAACAAGCAGACTTCTCAAGCATCTGGAATTTCAAGCAGATGTAAATAAGTGATAATCACAACTGATAATGATGTCCATGTTTCTGCTCCTTCATGTTACCGAAGACAACGAGAGAATGAGGAATAGTTCAGTTAAAAGTCTTTTGCCAGATGTTTAGCAGTAAGTAGTGGAATAAAGTCAGTCTGGCGATTAATTCACGCTACTTCATAAGCCTAAAACATATTACTTAGCCTGTGGGAACATAATTGAAAGCAGTAAGGAGAGCATAGAGCCCAGCAAGGCTATTTCCCCAGCTCCCATAGCCTGTGGAATATTTGCTGTCAGCATTGCTGCAAGAAACCACAAGCAAGGGGTGTTGGAGGTGTGCTTGTTGCCTTGCTCATGGCTAGTCTTTCACTGAGCAGGATGACAACTTGGAAACACCGTCTTAGGTGTCAGCTATATTCCTTAAACCATTCATCAATTCAGAAGCATCATCCTTTTTTGGGGTTCATCATGAGCTCTTAAACATTTTGGGAACCTGAAATCAAAGACTGTGGAACATCATGGAAAAAAACATGAATGAGTAAATCTCGGTCAATGATAAGGGGCAATGACTTTTCTAGGATTTTTGTCTCCTGATGACAGCTGGCAGTATGAACTGAAGGGGCAGGTAAAGAGGTAGGCAGTGTTTAGTACCGAGCACAAGGCCAGCTGCAGAAAGTCCTTGCTTCCTTTGGTTTTCCTGGCTCTCCACGAGAGCAATTTTTCATATTCTGCCTTTTCCAGTTTCTTTCCCCTGTCCCTCACCACTTTTGCTGTTTCTATTAGTGTGTGTCTCTAATTATTTTCCTGCACGCTAAAGTTAAGGGCAACTATGCTTTCCCTTCTCTTAAATGTAAAATAGTATAAAGTTCCTATGGAAGACTGGAGAGCTATCATGAAGTACTTCTTCTTTTTAATTAAGATAAATACTTCACAAACCAATTAAATTTTATGGCACCTAAAAATGCCAGGTAATTTTCCAATTCAAGATTTTGCATAAAACAACCATACTACTGAGTGCCTAATTAAGGAAAAATTGCTATGGCAATGGCAAAGAATTTTTATTTATGGCCCATACATTTTGTCATCTGCCGCTATATCACTGGAGATAGAAGCCTCAAATACCTTCAGAATTTCTTTTGCAATATGGTTTGATTCAGCTAAGTCAAACACCCAAGAGAACAAAAGCTCATAGAAAATAATGTGTGCCATATGTGTCACATTTTTCTCAATGTGAAGATATTTTTAATTCGATGAACTTACTATGATTAAACGCATAAAGTACATGCTAGCCATACCGAGCAATTAAGTGTCAGTAAGGAGCTCTGTTTAAAAGTTAACAGTATTACATGGCCTTGTAATATATATGCACTTATATATTTAGAGAAAATGTATCTGACTATAAATCAAAATACAATGATTCTTTTCTGGAAAAATACACTTTAGAAATGGGAATAAGTTCATAAGACCATTTCCATATATAAAAAAAACCAATACTTTTTTTGTTGAGAACTGAAACAGGCAGGAGTCATACTTCTGAGCTAAAGGAAATCCTGGATTATAAAAATTGTATATTATATGAAGATAAAAGTAACAATAATAAGAACCGTGTATCATCTTGGAGCATAATTAAGAAGAATACATGGAATGCACACAAGATATTTTAAAGTACAAGACTGAACAATGTCACTTCTTTTCAATTCTACCATTATTTTATATTTTTTTAACTAAGTATGTGAAAAAACCAGACACAGTATACAGTACTTTATGTAAGATAGTTGCAATATGACAGAAGTTAGGACTAAACTGTTGTGTAGAACATAGGGGGAAATCACTTTTTGCTACTCTGTTATTCAAAATAATTCTTTAATCTCCAAACACAAAACCCCCATGGTGCCAACAGCCACTATAGGTACTCAAAGGTTAACCTATAGTTTCAACGTTTCAGGGCTCCAGTTGATATTACTAGTGCTGGTCACATCTATCTGTACAGTTCAACAGTTAGGTATCATGGCTAGAATGAGTTACACTTTCCCTTACAGTTACATTAAAAGTTAAAACTTTCATTCTTTCAATGAGAAGGAATTTGGAATGAAATTGTAAAAGGCCAGTTAAGAAAAATAAAGCAAATAATACCATTAAAGTAGCAGACTATTGTCGCGACGGAGGGAAGACACAGTCACTCAATATGAGTGATCAGCAGACTTCGTTTATTGTACCTTACAGTCACCTTTTATGCCTTGTTATAATTAGCTCATACATATTACAAAAGTTAAGCTCATTATTGGTTAGTTGCCTAAATACCAAGCCCGCCCCTAGTTTCTCTTCTGTAGTTATCTGTTCCCACCTGCAACATTCTTTTCCCACCGAAATCTTCCTGTTACTGTGTAACAAGAACAGCCAAAGACAGTGTATTTTTGCTTTACTTCAGATAAGCTGAGAACGATGTGCATTTTTGTCCAGCCAGCTGGACTATGTCTATGTGAACTTTTTCAGCTAGCCAGTTATCCACAGACTATGTTTTCAAATGGATAAACTCGATCAAAATAATTATGGCACAGCACACATTTTCAAAATGGCTGAGATACAAAGAATAGTACTATGAGAGTATGGCACATGCCACGTCAGGCTGTGTCTGTTCAAAGAAAGACCATTTAATTTTTTAAAGAAAGTTACATGGCTTTAGCACTGTAATAGCCCTATGTATTGTATGTTCTGCATCAGCACTCAACCAAAATGGCACTGCCTTGCATTGAATTTTAAACTTATTTTATGGAAGGTTTTTAAAGCCACCAAACCAGAAAATCTGATGTTTGATAAAGGAACAAAGCTTTCCTAGAGCATTAAACCCACCGATGGTAGGTATTTGAGACAGTCTTGGAAAGAAGTATGGCAAAAAATAAAAACCACTTATGTATCTGTCTCTTGCATAGAAAACTTCATTGCTTGAAGTCCAATCACATGAAATAAATAGTAAGAAAGGAAAAGTTTATCTGTATGATGAAAACAGTATTCAAGCCAACATCAAAAGATAAATACTCTGAAGGCAATATTTCCTGAAAAAATGAAGCTTTCCTTTCTTTCACCCTTCCTTTCTCATGGCCTGACCTCAACAACCTTGTTGTTGTTGAGAGTGCTTTCTCACTCTCTCAAAAACAAACACTAAAATACAGCTTCTCCGTATTTACAGGATCAGATGAACACTTGGAAAAACTACAGCAGACATGCAATTTTGAAAATTTGCAACACACAAATTGAAATATTGGTACCCCCATCTTATCCTCTTTTTTATTTCAGAGGCTCTTTCAACCTCTGGTGTGCAACCTATACACACGAATGTTAGTCTGAGAAGGTGAGCTCCAGGTATGAGGGCTTTGGCACATGGCCATTCACCACGCTACAGGTTTTGCACAATGTTTGCTGTTCAAGTTATGAATGAAAGTAAAGACTGAGGTCACAGTAAAGGACAAAGGTAACTGCAACAATCTTAAGAAGTTCTGTGAATTATTCTCACAAGCACATACTTCTAAATTCTTATGATTTCCACATAGTAAAAATCATTTTCATAAGAAAGAGTGAAGCCATGATAATTCCTATGCTGAATGAGGGCCTCTGGCCTCTGTCGGGGGAATAGACAGACATAATTGTGTTATTATTATTTCATTATTACTTCTTGCATCATTCACTTAGCACTGCACTACACAGGGGTTAGCGATACTAACATCTGCAATTGAAAAACAACTTCAGTCCTACCTTTTGAAAGAATGATAGCAGAAAGATTACTTTCAGGATAAATATGTAACTTCAGACCAAGCAGATCTTTTCATTTTTATGAGGGCTTCCATCAGTGATGTGCAATATTTTTCAGTCTTTACATTTTTTCATCCATTAATTTTTGTACTGTCATACTGTGCTTATTATTTCAGAACTCAACATTTAAAGATAAATTTTAAAATGAAAATGGTTACAGTTATCTTGCAAAGTTTTGTTTATTTCACACATCATATTGCCTTAATACTACTTTTTTCCACATTACCTGAGACGTAACTGGGAAACTTGTGTAATATGAGATCTCCATCTATGCACTAACCTCCAGAGCCCTGCTGTAGTCTCAGTCTGACTTCTCTTTACATTGAATGTAATGCCATGTTATGTTGACTTATGAAGATGAATAATGCGGCAGGGCAGACTCCTTTCTGCAGTTTCTACTGACAGTTTTTTTCTTGGTTATTGTATTTGGAGTTGAAGATGGAAAGTAACATAACATTATTAATGATGCTGATGCTTCCAATTGGCATTGCAAGCTTTACGACTGGGGATACTGAGCCAATTTGGACAAAAAGATTGACAGCAAAAATATAGCAATGCATATAGTAATCACAGACACCAAGGGCCATGCTGCCTCAAAGGCTGGTGCTGCTTCCCAGCATGTCCGAGAGCATTTCGTTGCACAGAGTGGGGCAAGAAAGCCATAAAGAAACATTATGGCACTAGCACTAACCCTGATGTAACACAGTACCCCTTTATTTTCCCCCAGAAAGGTTTTGCTACTGTACCAGGAGAACCAGGATACAGCTGGGGGAAAGGAAGAGCATCTGGGACAATGTTACAGCCCTGTATCTTCTGTAGCTGCATACATAGGAGTTGAGAGCCTTGAGATGTTATGTTCGCTGCTGGCAGCAGATATTCTCTCCAGAACTGTCAAAAGACCAAGAGGCTAGAAAGACAAAAAATTAGCCAAAGGCCATCTAGGCCAAATGTCTCCTGGATCCAGCCCCCGATTTCTACATTCAGCTGAAGTCAGATCAAAGATTTAGATTATTTCCAATAGGTATTAATAAAATACTGTAACACTACAAAAATATTCAGAAAATTGTTGAGTATTGCTTCTCTTCAAGCACAAATATCCTGGATTCTAAAGCCATTACTTTTCCTGCACAGCTCCTGTAGTATTTATTCTTGGTGCCATCTATAGATAGTCTTTACTGTAAAAAAGTTAGTCCAGCAAGACAGTGAAAGGCATTATGATCACAGATATTTTTTTTCTAATACAGACACTGTTGGGCTCTTATTAAGCAGAATTAAAATTGCAGTTGTTATTAAGTTACACCCAAGTATGATTTACCTAAACTCAAGACTTCAACTCGTCTTATTTCTTTTCATTTTTATAATTCACTCAAATAGTCATTGAACATTGTTATAATTAAAACTGTAATCTGAGCAGAAAGTCAAGACACAAGACCCAATCTAAAATAGCTATAAAATTTGAAAAACAGTTTCTTCAGTCAGCATACTGTAAAGATGCAGTATTTTGTACAGGCATGGTTAGGCTGATACGAAGGAATAGATACTTTGAAGTTGTACCAAGAAGAACAGGAAAACAAAACCTTCTAATCCCCGCTTCCAAAACTCCTACACAGAAAAAAAATCCTCTTCTTCAGGAAAATGAAGAGAAAAGAAATGCGTTATTAATAGGCCATGAAGAAAGGAGCACAGTAAAACAACTTTAATATATGCAATATTATGTATTGTGTCTCTTGCACACATGTACCATCACGATAACTTAGCTGCTTTATAATGGGGGAGAGACAAGAAAGTTGTTATTGAAGTCTAAATGAAAAACCTCTATTTGCCATAATATTTGCCATTAGAAAAAAAAAGAATGGATTCATGTGCATGTGGGGTATACCAGATTTCAATTTGTTTTATGAAATCAAAAAGCATTACATGTAGAACTAATACCAATTCCATGACATTTCCCCATATTCAGTTCTAGATCATGCTTGCGTTTGGCTCTCAGCTGAGCCAGAGTATTTCCCAAACAATTCTTTTTAGTTTTAAGTTTTAGAAATTACTTGTTTTAAATTATTACTTAGAAGAAACAGTGCAAAGTGCTTTAGCTATGGTATATAGGGCCTACATGAGAAGGAAGAGCTCTTCAGTTGATAGTTCATCTAGGTTCAGCTGAAGAAAAGCAAAACAAATTCAGAAATAAAAACCATGCCTTTAACAATACAGGAAATAATACACTAGAATAACTTCCCAGCATTGTACTGGATTATGCATCAATTCCTAATTTCAGATCGACTGTCTTTCAAAAATTATGCAATAAATCAGCCGCTGCTTTTGAGAAAAACACTAGGATTGTTGGCTGAAATCTTATGTCTTACAAAATGCATAATGGATTATCAGAATGGCCCCCTTTATCCTTACAATCTACTAAAACAAAATCTGAATGGGTAACAGCAGAAACATCAAATGAAGGCAGACGTTTATAATCATAAATACAAGTGGGTAGGAGGACTAAGCAGACAGAAAAGCTTTTTTTACCTCACTTTACACCTTTAGAAGAAGGGGTATCACCCTTAGGATGTGAGTATACTCAATTATGGTATGTGTTCTGAAAGGCACTGATGTAAATAGTAAGGTTTTCATGGAAATGTGTTATCAATTGCATTCAGCCACAAATCATTTAAGATGTGATAGAACTAGAAAGAGAAAGCAAACACGAAAAAAAAAATTGTGTGTGTGGATGTTAACGTTAATACAAAAAGAAAAACTTAACTGATGCGTTCTTTCATATCATAGCCAACAACAAATACCTTTAACGTCTCTTTATTAGAATTGTAACATCTTTGCCAAAGACAGGCAAAGGTGTAAGACATTTTGTTTCCAAATACGGTATAGTGTACACAGTGAATTCTTACAGTTTATATGGTGAACTGTACGACAAGCCTCTACCAACATTTTCATGGCTTCATCAATCCCTGTCAGGTAACGTCCTCTGGCATCCTTCCTATTTACCATCTTTTCCCTGTTTTATATGTACCCCGGAGTCCAGATTATTTAATTAGCCAATAAACACTAGCAGGGAAAGGTTTGCCTATTGCTCCTTTTGACTGTTCAATTGCATGTTATAAACTGATTACTTGTTGCCCAGTGATGCAAACTGATTACCTGATTTAAAGCCCTTAATTAAATAGCCACTCATTAAACCCACAGTTAAATAGAACATGTGATATTTCGTAATTAAAACAAATTGTTGGACAGAATATCTTTTAATTCAATAGATTTATATGATCGCTTAACAGTATATTAAGGGTGAATACAAAAGCAGCACTGTGACTGAGGAGAAAAAGGGATATACCGTATGCTCGAATGGGAAGTAAATATGTAACAACCAATAGCAAGCTGTTATTTATAACAGCTATTAGCATTTTATATCACTTTTAAACTACCTCACTGTTAACTCACTCACTAGGCCCAGTTTCTAATACCTGTATGTGTATGGTGTGTTTCCCATGAGGTGACTTCTGCTCTCTAAATAGAGTATTTGTCTGGGGCTGCCACCTACTATAATTAGAATAAACCAATCCAGATTCTCCTTGTCACAATATAAACAAACACAAAATCATTCCAATTCAACATTGAAGTATTTGATTTTTTTTCCCTTCCTTGATAAACCAGTTTCCTTCCTAGTGTTTTTCCAACATCACCATTTGCTTTTTTAGCTCCAGCGCTGCTTCCTTTCTTTCTCCTCCTGACTAGCAGCACAGATCTTTCCAGTTCCATCCTTGTCACTCAGCCACTGTGATTCTCCATCCTGAACTACTCCATTCCCTTATCCCTAGCTATCTGATGCCAGTCAGGTCATGCTGCTTTTTCAGACAGGCAGCTAGCTCTTTTTATGTCCTCCCAGGACAGTACATGGACCAGTGGGACTAGACTTAAGAGGAGAGACGGAAGGGAGGTGATTTTTCTCACAGCAGGGTAAAAGGTAAGATAAAAACAGCTTACGCAACTCAATACAACAGGAAAAATACCACTATGAAATATCTGGTTACCTTTGCCCAGGATAAATATTAAAAACAACAGCCTCTTTTCAAGGGGAAGAAAAAAGTTATCTTTAAATCACAAGTTTTTTGCTGGTTTATTCTTCAATAGCCCCTTTGCTGCCCTGTTGTACATAGGTAGATTTTAACCCTCTTACAGAATAAATGTGGATCAGGAGTAAGAATTCTGCCAGTTTTCACAGCTGAAGACAGAAAGAAAAAGAAGAGGAAGAAAGTATAACACCTTTCCTCTTCACACTTAAAATCCTCATATTGTAGAGAATAATGACCCAAGAAATTGAAGTATGTTTCAGGTGAATATTTTTTTTTGAGGGCCAAGACCAAAAAAATAAATCTGAATGCAGTATGCCCAACATGTCTTCTGTATAATACAGAGTACTTGTGGTTTTTTAAATTAAAAGCAGACAAATAATTTCCTGGTTGGAAGCTTCTGAATAATGGCACTTTCCTTTATTTTTGAGCTCCTCTGACTTTTTTTTCTTCTGTCAGTTAAAAATAACTTGATAAAAATAACTGTATAAAGAATAACTTCATAAAATGCTTATAGCTTAATCCTCTAATGAGAATTAGCACAGAGTACCAATTTTATTAAAGTGCATTTAAAAATCTTACCTACTTGCTGCTAAAAACTGAGTTATCTTAAAGTCAAGTAAGTGTCAAATTAAATCTCACTTTTATCTTTCAACAGAAGGCTCATGAAGATCTGAAGAGCTGTAAGATTAAGGCAGCATAACTAATAACTAATACAAAAGAAAAATCACATTTGATTTTATTTTCAGGGTATAGTGCTCTATGCACACCATGGAACTGGACTCACATCTTGACCAAAAGTTTTAAGCTCCATTAGCACAGCTGCCTATGCCAGGGCTACAGCCATGACCATGAAAATACAGATCTGAGTAAAGCCACAACCCTATTTGTTATGTGACAGCACCGATGAAATGTTTTTCGCCACTTCTGTAAAAATGAAGGCAATTCACGGACAAACAGTCATGCAGAAAGAGCCCCAGTCAAGAACCCAGTATTTTAAAATAATATTACTAGAATATACTACGCATAATCCATCTTCGCTACTGATAACTACCATTAAGTTGCAGGCATAGTACAACTCCAAACTTAATCAGTCATCATGAAACCTAGTCTTTTCTCACTGTTAACTACAAACATCAGCTGAAAGCCTTTTATTTACAATCTTCCCAAGCAACCTTTCAGCCCCGCTGTTTTACTGATCAAGGAGATACAAATCTGCAGCAATGAGAAATTTGGCTGCCTAGGTATCAGATCTGATGTGAAGTGAGGAGGTTTGTACTCATTTCAGGGGTCCATGTATCTGTTTCTAAGCCATAGTACTTATTTCCACACAAGAAGTGTTCTGAGAATATCCCAGTTTTGCTGGTAATGGCATATATTATTTAATACTCCTGAAATTGTGGCCTGTGATAAATTTAAAAACAACAAAAAAGTCCATTTCTCAAATTAATTTATTCTTGTGTAAGTGCTATGGTAAAAAATGAGTATTTTCCATTAGATAAAAATATAGTCCAGCAGCAATCACTACAGTTCTTGTAACTCCCTCCCCTTTTTTCCCCCAGGAAAAACTGCATGAAGAACCAAGCCAAATGGTAAATGCCGTAGTTGCCAGACCAGACCTGCCCTGACTGACTCCCTGTTCCTTCACTGTACTCCCCACTTTGATCACCCTATGGTTTTTTCCTTTATACCATCATCTTTCTCCCTCTCAGTGCGTCTCTCCATCCAACTACTTCCCCACGCAAATATAATAGGATCATGGAACTTACACAACGCTACTACTATTACTCGTTTGGTGCACCCTTCACGCTATATACGCTTTAACTGAGTGGCCAACAAACGGTTCAGGATGGGATGGGAACTCTTGACTACCTTCTGTCTGCCCAGTACCTAGCATGACAATGTCCATCCTCGATTGCCTGATCAATGTAATGAAGTTTAAGATTACAATTCATGTGGGGTTAAATGATCTCTGTTACGGTAATATCTGAGTATCTAACCATTTTTTATGTATTTCTTCTTACATACCCCATTAAGTAGGGAAGTGTGGAGAACTGGGAAACAGAGAAATTAAGTGCCATAAAGCAGTAACAAAACAAAACAAAATAATCACATAAGCATCTAGTAGCTACTGCCTTGTCAATTGTGTCTCAGCACCAAAATCCATGAGAATCACTGCCTCTTCTCTCAGGATGAAATTCAACCTCTGTATCACCACTATCCTTTTAAGTGCTCCCATTGGTCTCGCTTTTGATGCCATAGCATCTAAAACTCTAAATACAGTATAGTGTATCAGTAACCACTCTGCCTCCAGCTATTTCAATAACTGTCACAACAAATATGGAGAGCAGCTGAATTGACCTACATAACTACTCACTCATACAGTTACTTTATTTTCACAGCATTGCCACAATGGGTTAGCTTGCTGTATTTTAAATCTTTATTTTGTTGAAATAATGACAATCTTTGCATTGTATTTTCATGCATATGCATGTGAAAAAAACCCAGCCTTTGTTATCACAAACGTTTTTAAAAATCTACAGTGCTTTCAGTTTCTGTTCTCCTGAGAGTCTGAAATATGAGTTGCTATTCACATCTGAGGTATCCCTCTCACTGGGTGCAAGTGAAAAATTGCTAATATTTGAGTGCATTAATAAAGATAATTATATTATTTATTAAGAGTATATAGTAACCAACTAAAAGTTACTTAAGTTTCCATAAATTTGCCATCATAAAAGAATGATCAGAGTATTTTCATAATATATTAAGAAAAAAATGCCTACAGCATGAAAAAATATCACAAACATCTTTAATGATAACATTGATCTGTTTTCTTCTAGGGACCTGATTTTGAGAGACATACAAGGCTGAAAGTCCAAGACTACAGGCTGGAGCGGGGTTTCTTGTTAAGGTACAAAATGAAATGGTATTATTTCAGTACCAGAAATATTCAACAAAAAACTGTCCAATCTATTTTTAGAAAACAGCATGTATTAAACCCCTGGATTTTGCTTTCCAGAATCTGACCTTTCAAAATCCAAAACGGACTAAAAATGACAGCAATAGAGATTATGAGATACTTCTTTCAGAGATGATAAACCAGATTTGTGATTAAGTTTCAGTTACATTCTACCTAAATTACAATGTAGTATATTTATATGACTAATTCATGAACACCAGTAGAATTTTTTTGTGGTCCAAAAAATTTGAGTTCCTGTAATGGGAACTGATAACATACTTTGTTGCTTAAGAAGGAGCGCCACCATCTTCCCTGCTAGATGAACTTGCAAGAGAAAGCAGCTGAGAAACACAGCAGAACTGAAGAATGACTTAAAAACTAACCCCCACTCCCCCATCTGCACATACAGATCCTCAGAAAATGCTTCCTTTGCACATAAAAAAATAAAATAAATAAATGCTGTTCAAAGCTCTTAAATAAAATAACTCTATCAGAAATTGTTTGGGTCCTTTTCTTTGCCCCCATTCACCAAACCATAGGAAACAAGTTGTTTTAGATGTACTGCTGAACCCTACTAATCCATCCTTTGCAAAAAGTATTTGCTTTTGTATGGTAAGCAAAATGTGTAAATTTGTGTCCTAGAATAGCTAAGCCTCTGGCCTCGTAGGGTGACAGTGGGTCATGAAGGGGTGAAAAACTTGTCTTCACCAAGCGGACCTGCATTTTGACAGTCTGCTGACCATCACCTAAGCTTGTTATATTATTTCAGGATTTCTTACATAACACAGCATAAAAGATGAGCAATCAGCAAGAACTGACTGGAGCAATTTAGCAAACTATTTAAATAACAGACTTTTTAAACGCTCCCAATAAAATTTATCAATCCTGTGTGACTTCATAGCAAAAGCTACAGAACTATAACAGAGACATTGATATTGAAAGTAACAGGACATACTAGGAGTGGGTAACTGTCCAAGCCAGCACATCCTAGCATGGCTGCAAAGGATGACAACACCAATTAAAGGGATCACTCTGTGCACTCTATTAGATAATTATCCAGATAAGGTCAAGGCTCACATTCTCCTCAAGTGCTTTGATAATGGTTTATTACAGCAGCCCATTTCAAGTTACATTAGGCTGACAGCTGGTATATGGAATACATTTCAGCACAGCTGCAAGGAAACAATCGGGAGGTTAATGGGGAGCCCAGCAGTCAGAAAGGCAGGCTTCTCCTCTCCCCGCTTCCTCCGCAAGGGCTCAGAAAGCAGCACATCAGGCTGCGCTTTCTGTGCCACCCCAACAGGATATGCACCCCAGTGTGCATTACTTCTGTGGTCACAGGAGACCTGGGCATTGAACTGACAGCTTCTGCATCCATGGGGTTTCTGCTGATGGACTTTGAAGATGAAATGTCTCTTGCGGCTTTAGAGTCCACCCCTGGGATTCTTGTTATTTGCACAAGCCCTGCACAGATATCACAGTCAAGCCCTACATATTAAAGCTATTTAATAATTTTAATGAAGTCCTCTTTTCATCTATACTTTATTTATAAACCTGACTCTTCTGAAGCATATTGTAATAATTAAAAACTACTAAAACATTGTTGTTATATATATAATTTTAAAATTAACCAATGCATATATGCACTTGTAAAGCCCTAGCTAAAATACAGAACTTAATAAAAGAATGTACTACTTTCTTCCACTGATTTCAATGAACGTTGAATTATACAGAACTTAATAAAAGAATGTACTACTTTCTTCAACTGATTTCAATGAACTTTGAATTATGCCTGCTGGCACTCTGCCCTTCAAACACCTGCTGTAGCTGCAGACTCTTATTTATTTGATATTAAGAGTTTATTTATGGACGAAGTCTTCAGAGAAGGCACATTATGACTTCCCTATATAATTAAAGCCCTTCTTAATTTTTTGTAATATTCTGAGAAGCCAAGATAACCAAAGTTAGCTTCTTAAATCCACACTTTAAGCAGCTGTTTAAGTGAACTCATTTAGAACAAAGAAAACGAAACCAAAAAACTGTGCACATTTCCTCTTGACTTCAGTGACAGCTGCTAAATACTCAGAACAGAAAATCAAGTCGCACATTCAGCTGCCTTACTTTGATTTAATTCATCATACCGTGGTTCAGAAATCATGGTCAGATAAGATTTTAAATCAAAATTTCAAATTTAAGCTTCATAGGTTTTTCACCTCCCAGGATTCCACTTCTTAGATTAGAAAATGAATTTGGCTTTCTGACATCAGTGAGATTGCCTCAAATAAAAAAACAGATTATGCTCTCTTGTGTCTTAGGTTTAACACTGGCCTATTAACTCTACTCTTTGAAACCCTTTCTAAATGTCAACTAATTAATCCTTACAACACAGTGGGAAGTAAATACTACGTTTTACAACTCAGAGAAGCAACAGCCACACCTGCAAAAAGAAGTCTTTAACAGCAGGCATGAAAGCTCAGAAGTTCTGTCCTCAATCCACATCAGTAGATCTGGGCATCCTACTGCACTGTGCACACTGGCCCTGTAGGCTGTCCTGCTCAATCGTTTATCAAGAGCAGAAAGTAAGTGGTGGCAGTGCACATGCATCAACAGTCTTGCTGTTACTGCATAATCTTTTGATTACACCACTCTGTCAAGTGACTAAAATAGCTATCTTGAGACAGCACGCTATCTTGCAGCACACTTTTTGAGGTCTCATAGTAATTCCCTTTGTAACAAGAAAATTACTCTCTACCTCCAGCGAAAGGACACTACCAGAAAAGGTGCGCCAATGAAAGAGCTGGTTTCAAATAGTTTCATCAGTCAGCCTTTTCCTCCTGTTGAGAATTTGTGACAGATCATGACTGTTTGTTAGTTCACAGTATGCTTTATGATTTTGCTCGTGTGCTTAGAATGTCAGCTGCCTAAATTGTGCTGATTGTAAAATGAGTAAACATTTCATGGGGTCCAAGAAGCTAAGATGCCTGGATACACCAGACAGAGGCCCTAACCATGCATGGCACGCATCTTCACAGAATTGCAAAATGGCTGAGATTGGGAGGAACATCTGGAGGCCATCAGGTCCTCCCCCCCTGCTCAAGCAGGGCCACTTACAGCAGGTTGCCCAGGAACTGTGTCCAGACAGCTTCTGAGTATCTCCAAGCATGAATACTCCACAACCTCTCTGGACAACCTGTGCCAGTGCTTGGTCACCCACACAGTGAAGAAGTGTTTCCTAATGTTCAAGAGGAACCTCCTGTGTTTCAGTTTGTGCCCATTGCCTCTGGTCCTGTCACTGGGCACCACTGAAAAGAGCCCGACTCCCTCTTCTCTGCATCCTCCTTTCAGGTATCAGTATACATTGGTGAGATTCCCCCAAGCGATCTCTTCTTGAGGTTGAACAGTCCCAGGTTTCCCAGCCTCTAGTCTTATGAGAGATGTTCCAGCTCCTTAATTGCCTTGGTGGCCCTCCTCTGGACTCCCTCCAGTATGTCCATGTCTGCCTTGTAGTAGGGAGCCCAGAACTGGACCCAGTGCTCCGGATGTGGTCTCACCAGTGCTGAGGGGAACGATCACCTCCCTTGACTTGCTGGCAACATTTAGCCTAATGCAGCCCATGACCTCAATCAACTTAGTCCACCAGAACTTCCAGATCCTTTATTTGGCATGATACGAGTGCATTTGGAGAAGTGTCAGTGATATACCACACCAAAATTCAGTCCAGCCTGTCATGATGATGGATGTTTAGAAAAATACGTGAAAAGCTCTCCGCAAACAAAAATGCATTCAGCACTTGTTGGGGTTTATCTGTATTGATGAGACATTTCAATGGCTTAAATCTTTCTTAACAACTTTTTTCCCCGAAACTGCCTATCTGTAGAAGGTATTTTCCAGTATTATTTTTTTCAGACAAGTGAAATTTGAGTTTGTGAGTATAGAAAGCATTACTAAGATACTTAAGTCTAGCAAAGACATAGTATGTGTTCATCCTTTGTCACGCAGTATTTCAGCAAGTATCAGTACACAAAAGTAGAGTTTAAAGTATACACATTTAGAGTGAAAGCAGCATGGTGAGAGTTTGACAAATGCATATGTATCAAGCAGCAACATTTTTTTCTTGAAGCTTAAGACACCTTGCCCATAGCAGGTCTGGGGTTTTTTTATTACTTTCTCCCTTTATATTTGCGAGTTTTAAGCAATAATTCACTACATAGTTTAACAACAGTTTGATACTTAATTAGAAAGCAAGAATACAAAGCTAAGTCCTTCAAGTGTTGAGTAATAAACCCAGCAGCTGTACCAATGAGGCAACATTTTGAAGATCTGACTGTACCAAAAGAGCAAAGTACGCTATCTATGAATAAACTTTTTGAAAATATTTAGACAACTTCCGTCTGGGATTTTATATATTAAATATTTTATTCTTACAATGGTGAAAGAGTGTGAAAGCAAGTGTTTAGTGTTTAGAATAATCCAAACCAAAAACTTTTGAAGTACCTTTTAGACCAAAGGACTTCTGCTCTTCAGGGTCTCCCATCTCCCTCCTCACTCTTCTCACAATGTCAAGCACGACACACTGATATTACAGGGATTCTCCTTATAAATCATGCCTGCCCTCCCACCACATATGCACAAGACGAAACGCCTGTAAGTACAACTGCTCCCTACTCCAACCAAGACCCTTTAATACAAATGGTGTACAGCAAGCCAGCTTGCCTTTCAGACTTACATCTTACTCTATGTCTCACTCATATCTTACTTTATTTCTACAGAGATTTTTTACAAAGATACTGTTATTCAGCTTCCTTACACTTCTTTCGGGGAAAAATAGTACAAAATATATTTTTTCTCATACTTAATTAGCTTAATGGAACAGACCTTTATCCTTATAGGAATTCAACATATTCCAAAGTGTTGGAAATGATCCAAATTTTGATCTGTAAAACGTTAACAGTAATGATCAACACTACACATATAAAACATCTAGTGAGAAACAAAGCCTAAGTTTGTATTACGCAGTAATGATAGGGTTGAAAATCCTGTTAAAAACCACTGGTATTTCACTGTTAAAGTAAAAATTAATGAAAAAATATATTAGCCAGTATACTTAAAACAGCATGATTATTCTCACTCCAAATCTTCTGCAAAAGTTAGACTCATCAGGACACAGTCACATAATGACATACGATGAAAATGTGAAAAAAAGCAATTAAACAAATGAAAGAATGAAACTGGATTAGGCTAGGACATGAGTAAATATTAGCTTACTTGCTTTGGATAGACAAAATGTAACTTGAAGACACTGTTGCTCAGAAATACAGAAAGGTAATATGATTTCTCTTATTTTTCTCCTGGTAAGGACCAATTGTTTATTTGCTTGTATTTTAGAAGACAGAATTACAGGCATCCAATGTTAAGTGGACAGAAGATGAGAGCGAAGTTGTTTATAATTACTAACAGAACAAATCTATTTCATATTGAAATAAATTATCTAACATTACAGAAAACATTATGTTCAATACTGTTGCTGATTATTATATCCTCATACTATGTAGTTATGTTGGCAACATTAAGGTTTACATTTCCCATCTTCTTTCTACTCATTGGCTGAAATAGTTGCTATTGTAGCACACAATAAACCTGCCTTTGTCTTGGGATGGTCTTAGGTACAAAAAAATCCCTATTTACATCACGAAAAAAGGTCACTGTGTATCCCACTTCCGTGGCATACTGCAGGAGAAATAAAATCTGGTTATAAAGCTAGACTGTAAGACTGATTTTTAGACAGGAGTCGAAAGAGAGAAGGTCAACTTAACAGATACCAGTTCCTATCTATAGCAACTAATCTGGCTGCTAAAAGCGAGCAAAAAAACAAACAAAAAAATCACTAAATGTTGGAACTGACTGTCCTCCCATCAGATTATTCTATCAAAGTGAAGACCTCATCATCTTAGATGGAAATTGGAGGAATGCATCAGCAAGAAGTACCAGAGACTACTCTTACAAGAATTTTGATCCTACCTCAGAAAGGAGTGAAATCCATTGAAGTCAATTAAATTTTTCATTCAAAACAGTCAAACATACAGGAAATTAGTTACCTAAAAAAAAAAGTAGCTACAAAAATATTGTGAATTGGTTTTGCCATACTAAATTATAAAAAGTATATCCTATTTATCAGGTACATTTTAATTCAAGGAAAAAATTTGCATCCAAGTAGATGGCCCTAGGTTAAAATGTTCCAACAAATATTTTTTCATCTATAGAGTTGCCTACAGTTCAAACGTGCTGTAAGGGTTAACACTGTTATCAGTACCTATGGCATTTCCTCATTGTAAGTGCACAAAATAGTGAATATTGGTTGAAGTGGTAATAATTACAAATTTGAATGAACTTTTAAAGTGGTTCCATTGCATAGAGTGTTGAAATGTTACAGCAACTAGAACTTTTTTTCCACCAGATTCATTCAGGAAAAATTCCAAGCAATGCTGAAGTAGCTCTTGGGAAATAATTACTAAAATAGTAAATGGAGTTCATAATCAACACAGATGCTAACTTAATGAAGTACAGTTTCCTCCTGAATAGATGGTATGTCATGTCACCCTAGCTAACCTACAGGTCACTTGAAATCCTTGAAATCCTATCTTGAGAAACTGAAAGAAACTGCTACAGGAATGCTGGCTTAAGATCACATTCCTGTTGGAAATGCTTTGATTTGGAGAAGCTGCAGCTACTCATCTCTGCAATTTATCCTCAGAACAATGAAGGACCTGGAGGTAAGAGGAATGAAAGGGAGGAAGAGTTCTAGTCATGATAGTATCATGATAGCTATGACAGAAATAACTTCAATAACTAGTTTCATCAATTTAAAAAAAAAACCTCAAATGTTCTAAACAATTTGGGCCTATTCTGTAGGCTAAAGCTGTAGGCAGATCACATTTGCCATCTATGAGAAAAACTGGAACTTTTGGATCCATTTTGTGGTTTATTTAAAATCTATTTTGTTACAAATCAACAGATTGCCGTATTGTTTAAAATCTGTAGTGGAATTTTTTTGTTACCATCCAAATACAGCTTGGATGCTGCCTTTCAGCATACTGCAGAGAGTTTTGAAATTCTTAACATACCCAAAAAAGGGGAGCCCAAAGTGCCAAGGCAAAAAAACCCACATTTGAAAGCTAGGTTGCAGTAACTGATTCAACAGAACTGGGAGGGCTGGGGGGTGTCAACCAGGCTGAAAGTTCATCCTTCTCCAGTTAAGAAGGGTCCTGACAGGCAAACCCAGGTTGCGTTAGAAATCTGCTCCAGTGCCAGCCCTTCTCTATCTCGGCTACATGCCACCATCTATGTCCCCAGCTGCTGCAGCTAGACATGCATTAGTGGGGCAGTTACATTCAATATGTTGTTAGCGCATTTAATGTTTCAGCAACTCACAGGTCTAAAGCAAGCCTACTGCTTCTCTCTGGGGTTGTGCTCACCCTTTTGATGTTCCTCTGTCTCCTAAGGTTAACAGTTTCAGTCTTCTTCCAGCTGAGTGGAGGGAGAGACACACAAGTTATGAGCATCCTGAGGTACTTGCTGAGAGCAGTACAATGTTCACAGTGGGGGTCTCTTCTTCCCAAGTCTTGGGGTTCTGCTTGGGGCTGTTACAAATCTCCTTGCCACATCCTGCCTCCTTCTCCCTGCTTCCCAGGCAAAGTTTGGGAACCACACGCTACCCTGTCCCAGCCCTGTTATACTGGAGGGGCTGTTTGTCCCACAGTTCACTAGGTAGGGGTGCCAGCCCCTGCCCTGGGCTCTCCCAGAGCAAAGCCAACGTGGAGAGGCCACAGGCACGTGGCCACCAGACGACTGCTGCCACAGCTAAAACAAGCTCCCACCAAGGCCGCACCGGCATGTCCTGAGCCCCTGCACCATCAGGTCAGCACTGTGGCCTTCTGCTAATGCCAAAATCATAGTTACTGGATTACAGGGTGGGAGGAATGATGGTGAATTCAGCTCCTGCAGAGTCTGCTTTTGGCCTATTTAGCCAAAACAAAACTTTAAAGCGTGTGCAATATAGGATCAGTCAAAGGCAGGAAAATAATCAGTCTGATTAGTGTTTTTAATTTTAAGAGAATGGCTGGCAGAAAGGGAAAGACTGCTCCCACAACACCTTGGCTGTTGCACCAAGTTCTCAATATAGACAAGGATACAACAGCTGATTACAAACAGACTATTTTTTGAGGAGAAGCCCAACAGACTGCCTAGGAAGACCGCCTGATGGGGCTTGCAGAATCCAGAGCTAAGTGCAGATAACAGGGTGCACAATGGGTTGGGTTTTTTCTGGCCAGAAGCATAGGACTACAAAGGCACATTTCTGCATTGGCAGCTCTTCCAGTGGCAGCTCTGCCAACACCCCTTCTCAGTGGAGTCAACAAGAGGTGCTTAGATGGAGACTGCAGCTGCTACGGGGGAAGTTCCAGCATGCAAAGGCCGCTAAGGCCCTGGCAGATGATTCTCAAGACAAAGGTCACAAAGAACATGCTTTATCCTACAAGACAGCATAAAGGATGGCTGACAGTGACAGACCCTGGACACCCATTCTGTGGTTTGGGGGGGCTGCACCCACATCCTGCAGCATGCTTGGCTCAGGGGGCCAAAAGCAGTCAACCAGCTACTGCTGGGGATAGATCTCAGAGTCTGGTTTGGCTGCTAGATACAATCAGCTTCACTAGTCTTGATAGTGGCATAAAGGACGATGACTCAGGTCAACATGTTCTCCATAATTCCTTGGCACAGTAAAAACACAGTGATATTCAGGTTATGAGACCTGTTTCAGTGGGTGTCCAACCCAGCTTGGGTGACTGATGACCATACACAAACTACCAACATACACTCTTTTAGAAACAGTTTAATTTAGTCTGTCTTAACCCAGGCAAAAAGTTCTTTGCTTAAGGGACTCTATCTTCCTCTTCTGAGATGAAGAGAAATTGCTTTTAAAGTACTTTATTCTCCTGCTTCTAGCAGATATAACTGCCAGCTCTGAACTCAAAGACAAATAAGGGGAGCAATGGCAAAGGATAGTGAGTTGCCTTAAAAAAGCTAACTGGCTTCCAGGTGCCAGGCACTAACAGGGCTTAACAGCCCTGACCAGCCTCACCTGGGGTCTTCACCCATAGGCTGTGTTCAGGGACTCCACTTACACTCAAACTGGGGCCTTCAGGCCTCAATCCCTAGTCCTGCCTGGACTGCTAGCGAGACCTGTTACTGTCACCACTCTGCTGGCTGGGCTCAGGCACCATGGGGTTGCACCCTGGGTGAGGGCACTGTTGCAGTCACCCTTGGCTTGTTAACCCTCAGGGAGCAGCTCTGCTCCTGCTGCTCCCTCACACCAGAGCTCACCTGTGACAGCCAGCCTTCAGCCTAGTAAAGGACATTCTGGCCTTGGTGCTATTTGAGAGAATGTTTCAGACCTGAAACATTGTGATAGGCTAAAGCTTTTGGCGGCCTTTGTAGCTAATGCATGGAAGCTCAGCCTAGGTGAAGAACTGAAGTGACAATTGACCATTCAGGGACATTCTGGTGAAATACATTGACTTAAAAAAAAAAATATAACAGCTGATGTTGGGAATAAATTGATACATTTTCCCTTTCAATTAGTACAGAATCATTAAAAGAAAAGCAGCAGCAAGAATATGCAACAGTACAGTATTTACAGAGACCACTGTGGGTCTTTGTAACTAAGTCACTTCCTTCTGCATCTATTTATGTAACCCATCAAGCTACCCAAGCTGGACAGTTCGTATTTGGGGACCATTTGCATATTTTTAAATTATTTTGGACACACAGCTTGATTAAGATAGGACTGAAAGCAAGTAAGCTTGATCTACTGACCCAGGAGGCAGGCGTTTTTCCACTCAAAGCTAAATTTGACTGTGATGTCTCCATTTTTCTGATTCCTTATTTACTGAGGCTCACCCAAAATCCTTGCAGACAGGAGTGTAAAGCAGCACGTTCAAAGACTATATAATCTATAGTTGTGATTTAAACGACAACATTTTCATATACGAGTTTTCAGATTGCTATATAGGTCAGCATGTAGATGTTGAGGTCCCCATGTAATCCCCCTTTACATCTAAAGGGATAAAGGACAGACAGAACAGGCTGGGAGAGAAGTGGCTCATAAATGGGATTCAGGTGACAAGGCAGGTTGGGATGGGAAACATAAAGCTTCCATAAAGGAAAGTGACCTTTGAAGTCTCTTGAATATCCATGAAATGGGTATTATAAAAATTTTCACATATACAAACACATTTTTTCCTGTTTTTAAAGATCAGGTATCAGGTAATCTAGAAATCTAAAGTTTGCTAGGAAGTTAAAATATAAGTTCATAATGAAAATGAAGGGATAGTTCCACGGAGGTTTTAGTTTCTTTTAAAATTTAGGTAATTAGGGCTCCATAAGGCTGTTAGCCCTTGTGGCAGTAAGCTCACCCATCCTGACCCTGCTTCTGTGACTTGAACTGTCACCCTGAGCTTACTCCAGGCCAGGTTGGTAACAACTGACTTACTGTTTATAAACCAAGAACAATCAACCCAAGGGGCTTTGAGCAGGTTGCCTTCTAGTTCCTGATGTTGTTTTCCTGGTCATGGCCAACTTTGCGAAGATGCTCAGTGCACATGGTATAGCCAAAGCACAATCAGTACCTAGCAGTGATTTTGATTTGTGCCCAGCAGATCTTAAGCTTTAAGAGAAACAGGTTAAAGTCTTAGGGAACCTGGCAAAAAGGTTTCTCTTTCCCCTACAGTTTCTACTGAGACTGGGGAATATTTCCCAACCATGGCAGGACATCTGTACCTAAGCATTATTATGACTGGACTTTTTATATTGCAAGATGTACCTTAGCTGTTGCTTCTTGTGTTCATGCCATCCTTTTGCAGAACCTTGGGATCTGTATGGGTCAGCCACAGTTCCAGGTAACAACAATTCAATAATGTTTAATTGGGTTTTTGTTTGATTTTTTGAGTGTGTGTTTGAGGGATTTTGGTGGGGTTATTTTGGATTTTTTAAAATTTGCTCCAGTATAAACTTGGCCAACTGAATTCTAGCAAGACAATCCTGTTATATAAAAACACATACTACGATATAAAGACAAGATACAATAGTCTGTAAAACTCATAGGAAATTTGGCTCATTTCTTCTTTGTCATAGTGCAGAACTAATAAAATAAGAGGGGTTAAACCTTGCCATTTAAACTTTCTCTTTTCTTTAAGAGAAAATCAGAAATGAAAAATACCATACAGTTGGAAGAATAAGTGTTTTGCTTTGGACCCTGCTCTCCACAATAGGAAAATCTTAATTAATAGCTAAATCAAGAGATGAATCAATGATAAACAATGAAAATAACCAGATTAATAGGATATGAAGGTCTGGCAGGTTTTGCCAAACCAGAAACGGGATACACATAAAGTACCATTTCACCTAGAATGTATCCTATTGTGGGTTTACCTGGTTTCTTTCACTCTTTCAAATATGGATATAATTTTTGGTTGGAACAAAATGTCTGCACTGAAAACTATCCAAAAAAGTCCTGCTGGTTTCATGAAACTTTAATTGCAGCAGTAATTGCAAAGGTTTATCTTATTTGAAAAGACTATTTTACTGATCTGTTAATGCAAGAATTAGGAAGTTCATCCTAAATTGTTGTAATACGTATTACTTACCTATGAATTAAATCTGGGAATAAAGAGCAAAAAATATGAAAATAACTGTAGCTTAATCCAGCCCTTTGAAATGGTGAATGAAAACGTGAGGGCTTTTTAACAAACTTATGCCAGGATAAAATGGCACCTTTACATTCAGCTTTCTGAACTGGTAGAAGGATTATTCATGTTCATTTAAGAATAGACTCTGTTATCATCATTTATAAAGGTAACTGCTTTTCTGGGAAGGAAGTCCAAGTCTCTGCTAAAGCTTTAATGTGGAGTAAGGTGTAAGACACTGTGAATAAAGAGGGTAGGAATTGGCACAAAGTCAGCATTTTCATTTCCTTTTGTGAGAAGCCAGATTTCATTTACCATATAAATTTTCAACCGCCTTTTTAAGATGGTTATAAATTCGTCACAATTATTTTTCTTTAAAAAGCAATTGCAGCTGAACATTAACAACTGCAATAAAACTAATTTTAATTTAAGCAGAAATGACCTTTGTTAACACTTCTCAGTAAATCCTTTACAAAACCACAGTTCCACTACAGAACACCTGTTCTGGGAAACCTAATGACCTCCTATCGCAATAAGAAATTAACCTGATAGGCAGAAATTTGGGATCAAGTTTTAGGACAGAATTATTCCTCATTGTTCTAACTGAAGTTTTTCAAGGATGTAATCTAATAATCAAACACATTTGATGATATAAATTCCTTAGAAGTTTTCATTAATATTCATTCATTACATTTGAAGCATTCAGGTAGAGAACTACAAGGACACTCAATTTGTAAGTGATCAGAGAGGAAAGAAGTTTTATTTGTGCCACACTTCGACCAGAGCAGATAGTCTTAAATTGCATCAAATACATTAGCTCAAATTAACCCCTGCTGCTGCAGGAAATTCTATCAGCCACTCGTGAGACGGCACCCCTGTATTTACCAAAATGAGCTGCTGCTAGACTGATGGCTTCCGATTGAACAAGATAGCAACTGCAATGGGGGGTGGGGAGTGGGGGTGCATAATCACAAATAATTACTGCTCTTTTAGCATTACCTTGAAAGCTGAGAGGGGGGAAATAGGAATCTTTGTTCAATTTCAGCACTGGCAAATATTTTTCACTCAAATGTCTTCTACTTCAGTCTCCTTCAGAAAAGGTGGTTGGTACTCACCATTTCTGACACGCATTCAGTCATATACAAGAGATTCTGTTTAAAAGGCTTATAATTCAGTGTTAGGTTGCAGTCCAGGATATTGAAACTCTTAAATCATGGAAATACTTCACCACATATCAGGTGAGAAAGTATTACTTTCACCATTTTCTTCTTAGGTAAGAAGACCTAAATAACTCATGAAATGCTGAATCCTAGCTTGGTGTCTTAACTTAACTTCCTATATTATATATTAGCTTGTGCATTATTTCACTCTCTCCAACCAGAAGAAAGAAAAGAAGCAAAAGTGTATGTCTACACATGTACAAAAATGAGTTCACTGTGTCAGCTGCCACCGCTCAAGCACTGCAGTTTCTCAAAAACTGAAATAAGAATGACCCTACACAGGTTTTATTCCCCCTAGTTGTGGTCAGTTTATTTACTGGTGCATCTGCACTGCCCCACAAAAATCCAGTAAGATGACAGACTGTACAGATACATTATCACTGAAGGGAAAAACCTGCTTGGACCAGCAACACTTGGACCATTTCCTCCACCAGAAAAATTATTAAGTTATCCTTGCTAGAAGATGTCAAGAGCTGCACTATATATTTATCAGAACAAAACCACAAGCTGCTAGCCAGAAAACCAGCCTCCTTGTTCTAAACTAATAGGGAAATAAAGGGAAATAAATGCTGGTCTCTTCTGAACTCAGGTTTGTATTGCTGAACCTCACAGTGGAACTGAAGAGGAGGGAAGAATTTAATTTGCTTTTGCAATGCTTTGTTCAGAGAAACTCTACAAGCATTAGACAGCCTGCCTCTATTCCTTTAGTCTTCATTGCAGCAAAGCATTTAAACACACAGTTAGTTTCAATTGGCTTTATTGGGATTTAAGGGTATGTTAAAGTGCTTCCAATTGTATTCTGAATTGGCATCTCAATGATTAACAGACCAAGAATATTGTCTGTTGCCATTACTGGGAACCCAAAGGGATTTCCGACAATAGAGCGGTCTGTCAAGAGATGAGAAACTGCTTCACAACAGACTGGAAGAGTTTTCATGCAAGGCTTTTTAACTCCATTGCTTTTAGAGTGGATCATATGTACTAGGGAATCAACACACACGGCGGTGTTTCCACAGGCTTCTGAAATACCTTTTATGATATAATTATTTTGAAAATCAAATTAGAAAATGTGTTATTGGAAACATTCGCTAACTTTATCATCCTCCAAGTTAATTACTTCCATGCTCCTGCAATTTACCAGATCCTGTAAAAAAGAAAAATCACTAGATTTGTGTTTCAAAAACATGTATTTTATAATTACAAGTAACAGCTGAGATGATTCTAACTGAAAGGGATCTGAGAAAGACTTCTTATGTGAAGACAGGAAGGGACTTGACATCTTGCAACTTTCTCTTACCAGGAAGGAAACAGTCCTCCCAGCCCACACTGAAACCTTTTTAAGGAAACAGAGAAATAAAAATAGAAATTATGTGATTATTTTTTTTTTAATTTAAAGAAATTAAAATATAACCATGAGGGAATACTATTTCAAGTAAGGACTAGTCAAGTGTATGGCTCAAGGCCAGCTAACAGTATGAAACTTAAAACTGTTATTATTAACCAAAGGTGTTTGGAAAGGGATTTAAGAAATAAATTCCATATTCCAGGTTTACAAGATACTCCAATTAAATGTTGGGGAAAATTACATAGTATTTTTAATTCATTCTTATTGACCAGCAAAAAATTCTTCAAGAACAACAGCTAATTAATGCATTACAGAAGTAGTCAGTCTGTTCATAACCTGGGAAGTGTCATTAAACTGGTAAGTCAAGACTACTAAATCTTAATACCCTTGTAGTGACTTTTCATGTAAGACTACCCAGTATTGCAGTGGATGGTCCAAAGCAGTCCTGTCTTTGATCCTTATTCCTATATCAGATGTGGCTTATTTCTAAAAACATTAACTTTTAGACATTACTGCAACCTCCACCTGCAACACTAGGTCCTGCCAGGTGTAAAATTAGAATCTGTATTTCCAGGGTCAGCACATAAGGCTCAGATTCAAGAAAGCACTTAAGTAAATGGTTTACTTCTAGCATGAGCTCAAAAGCTTTGCTGCAATTCTTAATGGGCTCTGGAGCAGATTTTAAAAATATCTTCTTTACTAAATGAAAAAAAGCCCACCATGTGGACATTAGCTAGCAGAAAATGAAGTGCCCCTGTGGAGCGAAAACTGCTTATATATTAAACTCAGCAGGGAAACTCTCAAGTTCCTTGGCTTGCTGGTACATTTCTCACTTTTTGCCAATAAACTCCATTCATTTGAAAAACGTGATAAAAATAGATCACCGTTCCTGAAATAAAACACATTAAACTGACTCCCATCACACAAGCCCTACGACAAGGCAAGCATTTAGGTAAATTTTGACAGACTTTTGGAATACTGTCCTTGGTCGCAAGAACCGCCCTATGCATGGGAAGTTACTGCAACAAATTATTTCTTCCTTACTAATGAAAAAGAAATCACTGATTCCAGTCATCTCAATATTTAGCAGCTGACAAAGTTCCACACACACCCCTCCCCCCATAAATAAAACTCAGCTATTTAAATATATACAAAGGTTGAAGTAAACACCAAAACTTTCCTTATTTAAATGCTGTCAGTGTTCTTGCATAACACATTTTCAATAAAAAGTGAAAGTTTTGAAAAGAAGGTTAGATCAATATAATTTTATTGAAGGCGCCACTTGTCAATGCTCAAATAATGATGGCTTGCAAATGCATGGAACTTATCTGTTGGGGAGCTGACCAGGCCTCTGCTAAGGTAATGGTGTGCAATTGCAAGCTGGATCTTTACTTCACTTGAAGTAATAATAGAAAAAGGTGAAATAGACACAGTTCAGGGGCTTACCTTCATTCACACCTACAACTTTTATTCAATTGACTACCATGGGCATGCAAGCTTGTAATACTGGTTTTGCCTCTTAATTCTGAATCACTTCTTGCACATATGAATTGCACATCAATGTCCACTAACCTAAACAACCACTCACATCCAAGATGGTTCCACTCTTTCAAGCCATTGTCATCCTACCACCTTCTACTAAGCCCAGAGGCCCACTTCCATGTCAATATATGAAGGAGGCTTATAAGATAGAAACTTTTTAGAGGCCCCCAGTAATAGAAGAAAGGAAGGTTTTATATCAAAAGTGGACAGATTCAGATTAGATCTAAGGAAGAAATTCTTTACAAGAAGAGTGGTGAAATACTGGAACAAGTTGCCCAGAAAAGCTATGGATGCCCCATCACTGGAAGTGTTCAAGGCCAGGCTGGATGTGGCTTTGAGGAGACTGGTCTAGTGAAAGATGTCCCTGGCCATGGCAGGGGTGTGTGTGTGTGTGTGTGGAATAAATTATCTTTAGAGGTTCCTTCCAACTGAAACCAGTCTATGATTCTAAGATTCCATTGCTGTCTCCAAGGTACAGGACCGTAGGTTCTACACAAATGAAGGTTTTGACAGCCAATTCATCATGTGAGGAAGGCTAGCCATTTTGGCCTTGAAATACTTTATTTTCTACTAATGGAAAAAAGAGGATATTGTACTTTTGTCTAGTTAATTACTGTTGTGTGGGTTTTTAAAACTGACTTTTAGATCTGATCAGTTTTTCCCATTTCTGTGTGTATCATGAAACGATGCCGAAACCAATTGAGTATTGTCTAGTCATCACTTTTTTATTTCCTCATTTTTTAAAGCATGGGGTCAGTATCAGTTGTACCTGTTCATACTAACCTTATTTTTAGGTTCAAACTAACCATAGTTTTGGTTCTTCCTTTGCTGGTAAAGCAATAAAATCCAATCAAATTCTTTCCTAACAAACATATTTGGAAATAAATATTGTAATTACACTTTTCTGGAATACAGCAAAATAATTTTGTTTCCTACCTCAGGCAGTTATTGAGCTAATAATTTTCTGAAATCAAAATTGGGACTATGAAAAAGTCAGTTTCCTTTCTAATATTCCTTAAGATTTTCCCTATTAAAAAATATTAAATGCTATTATTTTCCAAGGGCTCCCTAGAGGCAAATTGTCTTCTAGATTTCAAGAAGACTTTATTTCGTAACACAAAGATGATATAACTCAATAAAATCTTCCTTCTACACTCTCATTTTTTATTTAAACAGACATACCCCACCAAGCAGCCTCCAAAAATTGACTGGAGAAGGCAGCCTGACTGAGGTTTTCCAGCTCACCAATTTCACTGCTAAAACTCATCAAGTCTAACCATTTCCCTTATTTATAAAGAAAGAAAAAATCACCTCACTTTTTACTGCTTCATCCTTGAAGAGAGCTTTACTGTTGAAGCTTTAGTGTCTCAGTCACACGGGCTGCCATCAGCAACCCGTGTAGCAAACAACAATAAAATGAAATCACCCACAGAGGTCATTCCTTTTGTCCTGTGATAATATGAAGAATCAGAGAACTAGCAATGAATTCCAGAACTTTAACAACTGGAATAAATTGTGAAGTACAAACCAGAATGAATATAGGATGTGACATTCATTTCACATGAGTCAATGCACAGAGGTGCAGTCTGAAATCTGCAAAGATATCTTCCTGGTTTTACTGAGGAAAAATGACAATGGAAGGGGATGACAGGGTTTTATGTGCATCTTTTCCACTGAGGAAAAAATCACAAAAATCGTTTTTTTAAGTTCTAAGAGGCGTGTGAATTAAATACCATCTGATGGAAAGCACTGCAAATTTGTCACTGAAAACCAGCGGCTAGCCCAAAGCTTCCGATTGTTCCACTTTATCCCTCCCTCCATTCCTCCCTCCCTTCCCACCTCTTCCTTTTCTTTGCTTTTCTTTTCCCACCTCCCTCCTTGCTTCCTTTCTTTCCCTTTCCCTGCCTTTTCCATTTTGTGAAAACAAAACCGACAAGCCAAACCAAATCCCCAACCCCCTATCATAAACCTTGTTACACAGCTAATTCTTGAAACAGTCTTGTGATGACTCAAGCTAGATGATTACAACACAAATAATTATTTAACAGCACTGTATTTTGATTGGAAAAAAGCTTCAGTCAAGCCTGACTCATCAAAACAGTGATGTGACTGAAAATTTTCATTCATAGAGTTTATCGCTATAACTTAAGATAAATACTAGCATTGCTTATATGACAGCTCAGAACTCAACATTAACAAAACATACAAAAGGTCAAACTGTCGAAGCCCTCTATAATGATCCCTTAATGGCTCAACTTCAAGGACTCAAGCATGACTGTCACTTTCAGCTTTTTAGACTAATATATAAAGCAGTAAGCACAACAGATTTTGTGGGTTCAGTAACTACAGCACCTTCAAGGATTTCAAGTTGCTTCCTCAAAACATAACCTCACATCTGTTTTTCTTTTTTTCAGACACCTATAACTGACACCTTTGATTCATGCCTGTTGAGGAAATGCACAACTCTCTATCTGTGCATTCTGTTGTCAATTTGTAATTGTAAGAATGTTAAATCTGAGTTGCCCAGGGAAAAATCCATAGCAAACCAGCCTCGAAACAAGGGAGCACAGTATATAAACAGTCATAATTCTAACATATTTCTGAGTAGTTCTATTTTTTACACAGATTCCCCCCCTCCCCAATAATGTTTTATGGCTTTCAATACCTTTATTTATTAATTCAGTTCCTGCATTAAATAAGCCAGGATATTAGGATATTTATATGGCATATAGGTGTAAAAAATCATGCCGTGTTTAGCCTGTTACATATTGCAGTAAAATAATATTTTGCAGATAATAATCTCTCTCGTGACAGAACACATTGCAAAGACAGAAACATAATTTAAGTTGGACAGATAAAGATTTTACAAAAGTTATGACCTTAAGTATCCATGACAATATCTGAAGCTTGAAGGACAAATTATGTCTTTATTTATTCTGCTAAATCCAATGTTAACAACAACCGACATCAACATGAAATCAAGCTTCTAAAAAACAAACAAACAAAAAACCCACTTCAGTTTACACATTTCTATCTCCTGCTCATCCTGTGCTGACATAATAGCAGCAATGAAATAACACCAGTTTTACTATATGAGTTCAAGAGGCTTCAATTCAAATCAGAATTTGAGTTTCCCAGATTCAATTTAAAGATATGAAAGAGCGTCTTTTTCTTCCAGATGCTGCACTCCAAGGGAACAAAGTCTATGGACTCATTGAAAGGGACAATGACAAGGGAGGTACAACATTTCAGAAGATTTAAGCAGAATAGTTATTAACCAGAAAAATGCTAAAAATACTGCTTTCTTTCTGCCAGGCCTGGACTTCAGAGTGGAAGAGGATGACAATGCAATATCCAACAGTTTTTCTTTGGAAATAAGAAACAGTAGCATTTTCTTTTTCTAGTGAAAGTGGTTACATCACATTACCATTAATGCAAAGTATACAGGAATAACAGGAGAGAAATAGTAATCAGAAAATGTGTCACCGACTTTGTGAAAACAACACCATTTTTTCTGAAACACAAAAAAGCATGTTCTCAGCAGTGATTGTATGGCTTTCTAACTTTAGAAATTTTAATACTATGTACTGTAAAACCTGCACTGTATTATCTTTTGAAACAGAAGTGTTACATTCCATTTCAAAAATCAGCAGTAGCTGAATTGATTTTCGTACCTTTCCACAGAATCACAGAAAAGCTCAGGTTGGCAGGGACCTCTGGAGGTCACCTGGTCCAACCCCCAGCTCAAGCAGGGTCACCTAGTGCCAGTTGCCCAGGACCACAATCTTTTAGTATCTCCAAAGTGGGAGACTCCACAACCTCTGAGCCAGTGCTCAGTCACCCTCACAACACTAAAGTGGTTTCCTCCCTGCAATAGTGTTAGATACAAATTAAGCATGGCAAGTATCAGATTCAAGGAACATTTTCAAAAAATGCTTATAGGAGACAAGGTCATAAAACAGCCCTCCTTACCAATTTTAGCATCTACTACTGTTACAGTTAACAGAATGCTACTGTAAAGGTGAGTTTTCCAGAATGAAATAAATCCTATGCTTTTCACCTAAATTTTTATGTCTCCACATGATACCTGAATGAATAAATCAAGATTTTTTAGAAAATTCTTACACATCTCATTACCAGCCACATTTGAGAATGAACCAAAATTATCACAGAAAATTCTGAGATTCTTATAGCAAAGTTCCACTCTCCTCACCTGAAAGCCTTTCTTACTCAAGTGGACTACGTGACACCAAGAGCAATTAGCGTGATACTTCCACACTAATTATTCCCCCTTCCAGCAGAGAAGACAGAAAAATACTTTCTGCCTTTCCTAATTCTACCTTCCTATCCTGTTAAGCTTCCCTTGGGCCATTCTAATGAAGAAAACCTTATACTCCCTCACAAATAACATACATGTGTCCAGGAAAGTGAAGGAGAAGGAAACCAAACCCCAACTCCCCATACCATACAACTAGGTAGCTTCCTGAAAAATTCAACTTCATTAAGTCCTATAAGGGAAAGACATCACAAACTACAAAAAAAATCTTTCTGGAAGAAACAAAATGGTTCCTTTTATGTTTGTCAGATCTAACCATGATAATTCTTCTAAACAATTTGTACAATTTTTTTCCCTTTGAAATGAAAATTGTTTTACAGGTAATGCTACTACATAAATGACATTAGTCAGAAATGCAGTAATAGAAGCCCTACTCCCAACACTTTAACCAGTAACTCAAATAAGCTCTACTATTTGCAATTTCTAATGAAGAAAAATGATGACTGATCGTAGGAAGGAGAAATACATCAGCAAGAGACATTGGCAAAGACCTAGTACATCATCTTATATTCTGTCTCTTACAAGCTCTGTTACCTGAACAAAACAAACTTCTGAAGAAAGTAGTGACAGGAGCAGTAACAGAATAAACTAGTGATGGCAAGGCACACGGCTGTGCAAAGAGAAAAGATGTGCTGCCTCTCATTCAGAATCGGGAAGAGGCATCCTGTCCAGCTAATGAACCGGCCCTGCCTAATACCAGATCAACAAATCTCTGGCACAGCAAAACATCGTATTTATGTGGTTTGTGCCCGTTTACACTAGTCAATCACATAATCCCATTTAGGTCTCCAAAGACTCTATACACTCCTGAACATCATCAGTATTTCACCTATCTGCATGAAATAGCTAAGAAACACCTATGTCCTCAGTGCTGATCTATGCATAGAACTGCAATTACTGTCGGTAGCCTCCTTAGTTTCAGTAAGAGAAGCCTGTGTAGGGGATGTGACGGTTCTAGCTCTATAGATGTCAGCATGTTGCCACATACTGAAAGGTATTTTCTCATTTACTTTTGGAAAACTTTCCCATCTATAAATAGCTGAAGGATACATCAAAATGCTATTATCAAGATTGCAAAGCAACTCATTCAAAATTAAGAATTATCACCAAAATATGTTCAATTAATTGCAACAGTTCTTTCTTTAACAAGGGAAATCCTGCTTATTTCACAGTATGGGTTAGGCATATCCTGGGGATATCTAAAAGTTCTGTAGTCAGTGAAACTATTTTCTTCCTTATTTTTTGAGGAAGTTATAATTTACAGTCCTGTCCTTTAGTCTTAATGCATGAATAGACAGAATAGCTAGGTAGTTCAGGCAGTCAAATGCTATACTAGACTAATTTAGATCTTTACAAATGTAAAGCTTTTCACAGAGTCATCACAAGTTGTGTGTTCCATACTGCTTCATCTTAAATAAAAGTTGTGCTTTGAACCAACAAAATGCTGTAAAAAGTAAGTATAATAAAAGCTCATGTTCTAGGAACCTAAGACTGATAATACAAAATAAAGACACCTTTGATTGTAATTGCTCAGTGCCTCAGTTCCCCACCACTGAAAGACGGAACTTATATTCTTCCATTGTAGTACAGCGTGTGCTATTGGAAACTGTCATGGAAAAGCCAATGAGGAAACTAAAAAAGTCTATCCCAAACCACAAGTCATGAGGTAATAATTAATAGGACCCAAGGCCGAATGAAGGTAAAGCAAATTACTGAATAGCCAAATGAATACTAAACACTTAATACATTAGAGAAGGCAAATGCTGTGGAAAATTGTGATGTGATCATGTAACAGGAGATTATCTGAGTGTGAACATCAATAAATTCCTGACAAATCTTAATCCTAATGACTCAAGTTTTGAGCAACTGATTTAATAACCTTGAGTTACTTCTGCTCTCTTTCTTCAACCCTTTTAAAATTTAGCAGTATCCTATTTGGTCCTATTACCCAAGTTTCATAAAACAGAATGCCCAGGGGAATGTAATTCAACTTCTCCAAAACACACAAAGTTCTCATTTCCTTGCTTTCAAATAATTTTCTACCAGCATCTGCATTTACCTTCTACTCCAGAGTTCTTTGTGTAGGCATTTATCTCTGTTGTGAAAGCCTGTCAAATTCTTTTCGAAATGCAAGGATGCTACAATCTAAATTTTCCTTATCTTTCTTAACACTAATACCTTCAAAGAACTCAAACAGATTAGTTCAGCATGATCTCTTCTGCTTGAATTCATGCCGGATGTTCTTTATCAAACTGTTTTACTAGGTGTTATTCTGCCACATCTTCAAAATAGCTTTCCAAACATTTTCTAAAAATAGGAGCTTTAGGGTATTGTTTCCTCATTTTTCTTTCTCTTCAGACAACTATTGTACCATCTAAGAAACCTCAAGCATTGTATCAAATAATTAATTCATCTTCATAACATCAAGAGAGAGTTGAGCGGGGTTATTTTCAACTTTATATACTTCGCAGATTATGTATATATTTAATTAAGACTACATTTATTTTCACTGTACTGCATCTCAGGTCTGTGCACAGAATTTCTGTACTCATTTCTTTGATCTTTTGCTAGCACCATATAGTTTCAGGTAGTAAGCAAGCTGGCCCACGTTCTCAACAGATACCCAAGTCCTTTGGCACAGTTTCTCTATGTGCACTTTTTAAGCAGTCAAGGCTATTTCAGTTAGTGTTAGAATGGAAAAGAAAATGAGAGGGACCCATACTCAGATCACCTCTCAGTGCCCGAGAATTTTGCAACTCTTCCCCTGAGCTGTGTTTCACTACAATTATACAGGGCTGTCAACAATTTTTAGCTATTTCTAGCAATAATTTCAGTGCAAGAAAACTACCCTGAGATACATCTCACCAGACAGAGGAGCACACTAGCCTTAAACTGCACCCAAGCAGAGAAGGCAGGGCAAGTAGCACGGACAGCTGACAGAAGTAAGACTACAGATCTTAGAAGAGAGTGAGCGCATATGGAAAGTCAAACCACTGCAACAGGTTTGGTTGCTTTATGAACTACTATAGTTCTGGTTTTTGTCATAAATGGTGTGGCTATTTCCCATGTGATTTTAGCCCCTCACCTCTCAAAACCAATACTTACTTGCAATAAATCCATAAATAACAAAATTTTCCATAAATAAGAAACCACCTCACACCTCGTCTTTAGCCTTAATAACACACATTTAGGCCTCTTTATGGGGTGGCTAGTTTCTTTTTTTATCAGCCCCCCCTTCCAATTAGAAAATCTACATTTCATCGTTTCTGCTATCAGATTACTGGTTCTCTGTTTCATTCTTTACGCTTATTCTATAACATTAATACTAAATAACAGTGTTCAACCACTTTACTTACTTCTTTGCATTTAGAAGTTCTCAGTGTGTTCTTAATTCTACTAAGTCACAATTATTTCTGTTACTTTCTCAGATATTTTAGGTTCTCAATACAACTTCCAAGTATGGATAACTCGGTATTTTTCAGTATCTCTTTACCTTCCAATACAGATTTTTCAGATGCTACTGAGTTTTCCTCACCTTATTCCATGTTCTTTCAAAGCCTGTTTTTCTCAAGTCAAATATTTTCCTACTACTGCTTACAGAACCTATTTTTGGTATATTATATTATAGGTGCTGTCCCAGATAACTGTATTTCTTTATCATACTTAACTCAGAGCCAGTAATTTCTGATGCGCAGTGTAGCTTTTGACTTAATTCTGTGTTCAGTATCTGTGCTCCCCTGTATATGACTCTGTCAGAGAATTCTGCCAGCTGTGATCAGTACAGAGTCAGGACAGGACATTCATTGGCGTCACTGGAGGTGATTCTCACACCAAATTGCAAAGTGTGCTTATTCTCCCCTCACACATCATCCTTCTCCCTCTACTCTAGCTTGTTTTTCTTTGCACCATTCCCTTTGCACACTCCCAACACTTTCTAGTCCCTTCCTACCTATTTTAAACTGAGAAAACAGTCTTTCCAGCTCTGACGTTGTGCTCAAGAGGATGCTACCCAGCATCCAACTCTGCAGTACACTGTAAGTCAGAGTCCCATCCTGGGGTTCACTCTGGACACCCTGCGGTGAGGCAGAAGAGGCTGACAGTGCCCTCGCATGGCCTCTTGGGCAGCATATTCTTGGGACCAGCTAGACCCCGCTGTGTGCACTGAGAAGCTCCTGCTAAGCTGTTGTGCTTATGAGGTCATTTGTGGGAACACAGTGAACAAGAGCTGCTTGTCTTTGTCCTTATTCTGTGTTTAGCTGTCACAAATAATTTTTTGTGCCAACTGTTCAGTGTTTGAAAACACTGTTCTTTTTTCTGCGCTTGCTTCCTGCCAGATTTTCCCATTACCCTTATAATTATCTACTTAAATGAATCTTTTACCACCAAGGTATAATGGACTAGTTTAAATGGGTAAGTCATCACACAATCCAATGATGGAAAGGGTTAAAGCCTGATTTTATAACACTTATAGTTACATTTGTTGATGATTACAGTCATAAATTGTAATACGAAAAAAGAACTACAAGAACCTCATAATAGTGTCTAATCCCTAGGAATGGAAGTATTACATTATTTTCCAATCAACTTTAAATACCTAAGTCAAATTAATCTATCCTGGGCAACCAGCCTGAATATAATAAAGTGTGTCACTTGCAGGAAGAACAGGCCTTCTGGTCTTATTCTTTATCCCTCTGTTTGGAAAGCAACTATAACAGCAACGGATTCTTTCCATTGCTTACCTTTTTTCAAAAACTCATATATATGTACATATATATATATATGTACACATATAGCCAGTGTCACCTTCCCATACACACACTAGACATACTTTCTTTACCAATTTTATATGATGACACAGGCTTAATAACATCAACGTAATGTTTTCTTCAAACAGATCTCTTAAAGACTTCTTCCTGGGTTGGCAAGTAGCAAACAGCTGAGCTCATCAAGTTTATGATCTAGGGCAAAATCCAAAATGAGATCTCCACTGGGGACAGGCTGATTAAAGGAACAATCTTGTCCTCTGATTTCAATGGCAATCATCAGTCCTCAGTTCAGTAGGAGTGTCAAAAGTGTTAAACAGCCTCCCTATCTGAAGTGTAGATGATATTCCCTTCAGTTCTTTGTTATAGTTTCTCTTTTATTGTGTAATTTTAAGTACCTGAATTTCCAAAGGAAAAACCCAAACAAAAACCAAATCTGCAATAACATATGTTAATAAAGATGAAAAAAATGGTCTAGAGTCTATTAAATATTATATTTCATATATTTCATATGAGGGGTAAGATTGCAAAAAGCATTTTTTTTAAAAAAAAAGGGGAAAATGCATCCTTGATTTGCCTTCCTTTTAAAGCCTCGCAATCATTTTGTGTGGACAGAAACACCCTGACAATCAGACAATTTTGTGTAAAAATCAGAGTTAAAACGTCATTCTTACTAAGATTTATTGTTCCTCTTGTAATTTATCACATTCCAAATATAAACTTCCTAATGTACTCACTGGCTCAAAACCAAATCATGCTTATTTATTTGTCTTGTACAGACATGTTTGGATTTGGTTGAATCCCTGCCACAGTTTGTGAATTATGCATGTAAAAAGCAAAAAATTCCTGTACCACATATACACACACACACACACAAAAAAGAACAAAACCCAAACAAAAATATCCTACACATCAGGCTTATCACTTTTCTACCATTTCCTGTGGAATTAAAAGATAAGATTTTCAGTTCTGTCTCAGCCAAGATTGCCAATTCAGCTTGTAAAATCTAAAAACAAACTCATGTATTTGAAGTTCTAAAGAACTACTTAAATTGTCCTTTTTAATGTTCGCTCTTAGGCATTCTACATCTTTCAAACACCTCGATACATAAATATTGATTGTGGTATACAAAGGATGCTTTTTTTTCATCCTTATGGTTCTTTGATTTAAATAAAAATGAAATTAAGTCACTAAGTTTTAAAACTCTTTTTCTGTTTTTTTTTTTTTTTTTTAATATCCTTCAAAAGAGTTCACATCCTTTGATCGGTAACCATTAAGACATATTTCATTTTCACTTTAAAATATCTAAATATGGATACAACTACTATATACACAAATGAAAAAGGAAGAGTTTACATAGTGAGGAGGTTGGGGACAAATTAAAGGCAATCAATATATGGCTTAAAACCTAAATGAGTAATTCTTTCCATTTTTAGGAAGAACAACTGTTTCCAAAGGAGTGAAAGGAAGATGTCAAGTGCAATGGGGATACAGAAATAGTGATGTCCACATCAGGACCAAGAAAAAAAAAAAAAAAAAAAAAAAGGAAAATGTTACTCAATGACAAGTAGCAGCAAGTGTACCAAGTAACTGTAAACACATCATAACTAGGCTTCAGAAGGGGAAAAAGACTTTACAGAGTAGAGATACATTGAACACACCTGTTCATGATGAAGACCATGAGGTATTTCCACACAGTGCTTTTGGTCCCTTGCCTTTTGTACAGGTAAGAGCCCCTTAGCTGCGGCTCGGTATCCCTTCACCCAAACTGCCAGGGTACTGCTTTCTAGAGCCTCTGTGGCAGTATTTTTCACTGCTGTTCTCATGCAATCGCCCTTGTGCTGTTACTGCCATGGCCTTGCACCTACAAAACCCAACAGTGTTGTTACGGTGGTTCTCCAGGGAAGCAACTGGTCATTCCTTCCTTCCCCTCTTTTCCTAGTCCATCATTGTAGCTCTTGGTTTACATTTGGGCAAACAATATATGCATGCAGAGAGCTTAATATCCAAGCAGTGTGTGGCACCTTCGGCTGATAAAAGTGTGCTCCAGCCAGTGTTAACATCATATGCAGCTGTGAGTCTGAGCTGGTCCTGAGGAAAACTACATAGCTGCTGTGGGAAAAATACTATGGGGGAAAGCACCTTCTGCACTAGAGAGGGCACACAGGGAAGGATGCTCTTTTGGGGTCCCCCAGCCCCTCTCCTCCCAGCTGGCCACTGTTGGAGTTTGCCCTTTCTCTCTCATTTCCTCTCTTCTCCTCTTTTCTTTTTTCCATTTTTCCCCAAAAGTAACTTCCACCATTAGAATCTGCATGGACCACAGCCACAGATCCCTGCTAGTAAAGCTTCACTTGTAACCTTCTCTCAACATTTTTTGTCTAACAGCCTGGTTATCTGCCCCAGCAGAAGACAGGCACTTGGAACTCAGGGAGACTCTGCCACTCTTTGTGTCCCTTCTAAGCAAGTCTCAAGATTACCAAGCACCTTCTTTCCTAGTGTTCCTCACTCCTCATTTTCTTAACCACCCACAGAAATAATTTTGTCCAGAAAAGCGTTTGAACCAAAAGCCAGGTAGACTCAAACATTATTTTGCTAAAATACCAATGTGAGACTTCCAATACACTGTTTGGTGCATTCAGTGTATTTTGCACTTATCCTGTAATTTCAACTCACAGTCCCTTATTATTTATACCTAAAATTCACAAGACAATTTACCAGTCCCATTTGAATCACTACAAAACAACTGTGGTAGATGTTAAGTCCTCATTTCCTTTCTAATCTGAATGTGTTGCCACAGTGAGAAACTGTTTTCTAGACCTTTGGTGATTCTCGTTCTCTAAATATTCTTAAGGTTATCAGCATCTTTCTTGAACACACATAAGAACTAGTTCGTATACTCCTGTAGAATTGAATTAAAAACAAAGGCACTGTTAAAATAACCACTCCAACTAAATACTCTCGCTGGGCTTCAGTCACACCAGGAACTTGTGTGTCACATGTCCCATCATGGCTTCCAATCATTTCCACAAGAAAGCTGACTATTTTAAAGTATGGTTTGAAATCCTTGTATACACAATATACAAAGATATATCTATATAGTGATACAGATACATATGATGTATGGCTTGTTCTTTGTCTGTTCTGAAATAAAACTGATTAACCTGTCTATAAATTCACCAGTATGACTTTACCAACAATAAGTCCTTTTCAATTGCAGTATTCATCCTTAAGGTACTTGCAAATATCTTAACCAATAAGTTTATTCTGTCATCTGAGAAACTGCCAAAAAAAAGTTACAAAAAGAAGAGCCAAAGCTTTTTGCTGTCCACTACACATCAAAGCATTTGGTAACGTTTCTCTAAGAATTTTGATATTCGCCAAATATCTGGGGTTTAATTTATTTAATGCATGCCATTTTGATTTCCTAGTACAGAGGTAATTATCAATTACAGTGTATTAGGAAAGCCTGTTCTACCATTGCTGTCACCTTTACCAATCCAATTTGAATCTTAAAAAATTAAAAATACAATCATCTTGCTTCTAAAATTCCTGATTAAATAGCAGTGACCCTATCTCCTCTTTCAATTGTCAAGTAGTAGTAATTATAACAATAAAACCCCCTGTTAATCAAAGTAACTTTTTGACTGTGAACAAGCTGTGTATCAACTCCTCTTATCCTTAAAAAGACACTTTTTTGTTGCCTTAACTTAGCTAACTACCCTTCTGTTTACAGCTCTTACCACCTATTAAGTTTTGTAAACTTATCTAATTCCCTAATTGCATTTACAACCAATAGCTTGAACTTTTCATCTCTTTGGATGTGTGTACATACACACATAAATATGTATGTATTTTTAAACTGCCTTCAGATTGCACTTTTCTTGCTGCTGTTCTTTTCTACCCCAGTTTCTTTCTAACCAGCATTATTTCCTAGATATCTTGAAAATTAATTGCTTCCCAATTATTGTTTCCTCTACTTGTTTAAATACTTTACTCCAGGTAACGTGCTATAAAATGGTTTTCACTGCCTTAAAATCCACTATTTAGAAACAGCAGCTACCATTCCTAGTCACATACGATTTTAGTCCATTTCAATGCAATAATTAATAATCAAATATTTTATGCAGATGAATTCATTAACCTTTATTTAACAGGTCAGACGCAGAAAGGATCTCTGAATCATTAACTTAAGCTTAAAAAGTAACCTCTCCACACCTACGATCTGAGAGCTCTGGGCATACTCTCACTTCCTTTTGCTAGTCAGTATTTGCTATGGCAATGTGGTTTTTTCAGTTGTGATTTTCTGAGCTACTTGTAATCCTGGAAGATGATCATAGATAAAAGAAACCTTAAAACCTATCTCACTCACTGACATTTCAAGTCTTTGCATTTCTTTTGTGTTTCTCGCTCATCTTGATAGGCCTTTTTCATTTCTGCTCTTAGCTAGCTTCACAACATGCTGTTCTTTTTTGTGCCATGGAATTCTGATATATCCCATCACATAGGTAAGCAGGTTTTTACTGTCCCAAATTATTCACAAATATAAGAAAAAAGAATGGCATAATTGGGACCTTCTATTTTAATAAACATAGGCTGATACAAAACTCATCCCTATTTCAAGGGAAATCTGCCATTAAAAGTAAAACTAATCCAGCTTAAAGTTAATTACTTTGACAAGTAATATGTGGGGTCACAAATACCAAATGTAGAACAGATCTTGTAAAATGAGCTGTCTGAAACATTAATATGAAAGGTGTATCACAGGGAAGAGATTTTCAAAGTGTTACAGTCAATGGCAAATCACCCGCACAACTCTAAGTAAAAGAACCCCAACAAACTGAGTTAATTTTTTATTTTATTTTTAAGTAGGGGGTGTGTGAAGCATTCAACAAACTTATAGTCTTGCTGAGAACACCATGATGGATATTATGAAATCGATATTTTAAGGAGTACTGCAATACGAACAATAAGAAATAAATCATGACAGAAGAGATGAAGATGTTTCTTAGAAAACTATTTCTGCTGTAGGGTGTTGCAGCCAAAATACAAAACTGACCTGTTATTCCACATGTGACAAATAAAAATTATTAGAACTATTTCACTTCACCTTTACCACTGAAGAGAACAAAACACCTGAGGTGGCTTTTGTGCTTTTCTCAAACACAGAGATAAAATACTACAACTCTGGTGTACTTCACTTCAATTGATTAGGGTCATCATTCTTCAAGCTCTGCAGCCTTGGAATAAGTGTGCTTATTCTGAATTTCTGTAGCTGAAATACTGTAAAAGTCTTCCAATTCTGTGCCTAGCTTGAGAAAAGAGAGGGGGAAGCTAAAATATGTTTGAGGAACTTTAGTTTTATTCCTATCTTCTGAAGGGATTTGAGATGAAAAACAGTTAGAAAACACAGTGTGGGATGAAAGAAGATCAATGAAGGCTGAATAAAGATATAATTGATTGACATTATAAGCTGTAGTAAAATAGAGGTCAATTAAATGAATGAATTGCTTATTACAGTAATATTAAGCATTTATTTAACACTTATCTGAAAAGTGCTTTGCTAACAATTAATCTGTACAAGGAAAAAGCATAAAACAAATTACACTGACTGGGAGACAGCAAGGTTATGAAGGCCAGAAAGTTGGTTTAATTCCATTTTTTTCTTCAGAGTTTATTTTAAAGCAGCATTTGTTCCACTGTATTAAAAAATGAGTTACCTTAAAATAGGAGGTCAAGGAGTGAGAATTGGCCATGGCTCAACAAGTCTGAACTATTATCGTGGTTTAAAACACTGTCTCTTGATGACGAGCTTACACACAGCTGACACTGTTTTCTTTAACGAAATGGAGAATTTCAAATGTCAAAAAAAAGATGTCAGATATAAATAAAGTAACCTTTTAGGTTTGCAAAGAAATATTTCATGTCTGTGCAGTAAACTGTAAAGAAAAAGAAGAAAAATCTATGTAAATGTAGACTTCTAGCCATGCGTATTTTGATCTGAGCCTGTGATTCAAATGCAATTTAAAGCTGTGTAAACCCATTAAACCGCTTAAATTGCTGGAAAGAATATAGCGAATGCAAGAGTAAGGGAAATAAAAGCAAAACAAGGGTGTTGTAGTCAAACACAAGAACATGTATTTAAGAAAAATAGTATCTGGAAAAACTAATTAAAGACGGATGATTTGTGTTTGTTTCTGTTGTTTTATTAGTTCACAACAAATTTCTCCATTCTGTTAGTCGAATACAAGCATACAAGCAAAATATGCTTTTTGGCCTTCTTTTATTATTATTTTTTAAAAGAGGCTGTGAATGTATTAGCAATCCCATTTGGGCGAACTGCATCTCAAACCAAATCCTCTGATTCGCTCTTACTGCATTTCCTATGTGCTTGTTCAGTTCTCAGAGCATTTTTGTAAACAAAATAGATTTCAGAGAAGTAAATTAGAAGTACTGCACCAAAGTGCTGTACAACTTTGATGGGGATAATTGGATCTGAACTCACATGGAGCTGACATCACCACATGTAACTTCAGCACCACTAAAAGTTCTTAAACCACAGCAAATATCAGGATATTCCTCCATCACAGAAAGTGATCGCCAGTGGCTGAGAGTCCTCAACTCGTTCTTCAACACTTCTGTTGCTTCTTCAGTCACACCCCCTTCTGGTCTAAAAAACTTTCTCTTACTGCAATCGCCCCTTCCTAAAGTTTTTGCTACTATAACTTATTATTCCTTTTTACTTTCAACTCTCTTCTGTCCTATTAATCAACAGCTACCTCTTCTCGCTCTTGGAAAAACTTGTGTGACTTGGTGCCCCAACAATATGATACTACTTATCAATCTTAACCTCTCTGAGAAGCTTCAAGTTTCTTGGGCAGTAGCTCAGCTTGGTGACAACACCAGCAGGTTTCTAACTTATGACTGCAGTCTGGTATGAGAGGACTGCTTCATTAAACCAAACAAGATTATACCAGTTTTCTTGAAAACCAGTAACAATAATCATAATTTGAGGTCACTGAGGCAGATTTTAATCTATAAAAAAAGAGGCTTCAGATAGGAGCACATGACTGACCCATCCAGCGTATTTGGAGCACATCCCTGAGCTCTGCAGGTTGTTTGAACTCAAACTGCCAGGCTTGCCATGTGGTAGAATCTGAACAGTCCACACCATCCATCACTGAAATATTACTCCTGCATGCCTTCCCTATATGTTTATCCTTGGGGACAATGTGGGGCAACTGGCTGACACAGAAAGCACAGACCAAAATATGTCAATGGATCAACATGAGCTGGGAAGGCACGGTCACTCGATATCCCTTCAATCCTGCATTGTGCTGTATGCACCAGGCACCTGGCCACTAACTGCTCCATGTGCAGAAATACTTTCTAGAACAGAAGCTGCTCCTCTGTGAGGACTCTTCAGACCACAAGTATGACCCTTTGCATGCTGACGATCCATCATAAGGTGGGAGAAGCATAGTCACTCACAGGAGAGACAGGTGATACCTCCTGAGAGTTGGATACAGTGTGGGAAATAGGATGGAAGCTCTGCTCTCACTGGAAGATGGGGAGAAAAAGACTTCCTTGCTGAGAGGGTTCTTTTCCGCAGGCCTGATGAGCTGGTTCTGCCCTTGGTTTAACCCTTATCAAGAAGTTGCCCTCCCTCTCATTCTCAAGCTGTGGCCACTACTTTCACTTCCTTTTTCAAGTCTCCTCTTTCCATTCTCTCTCACAGCGCCTACTTGGAGATCTGCTAGCAAGCAAAGCCTCACCTCCTTGCTCCTGAACAGTGACTGCTGCTTCGCAATTCTTTAGTTCCCTTTCCACTCCCTCCTCCTTTCATCGGGTAGTGACTGGCACAGCTCCCAGCTAGCAACTGGCTAGCTCGATCTTCTACTGCTACATTACAAGTTTAAGCAAAGAAAATACAGGACTGTGGTTGAATGGAGTTGGTAATTAAGTGCCAGTGGATACTGCTGAGGTTCCTGGGCCTCTGTGCTGAAAGGCAGGGTTGAAGAGGAGGAAGAATTACCAGCAGTGAATAATGCTCAGGTGAGGGATTACTTGTGAGAACTCTGCTTACCAACAGTCTGCAGGACCTGTTGCACCTCATCCAAGGCTGCTGAAAGAGCTGGCCAATGTCATAGCAAAGCCAGCCAGCCTCACTTCAGCCCAAGAGAAAATTATGGAGCAAGTCCTCTTGGAGCAAGTTTTTGGGACATGAAGGACAAGTGTCTGTTTGAGGAGGAGGCTGGAGTAAAATCGTCCTGAGGTGGCTTCCAACCAGAATATCATCTGAAATATTTACAGAGACTTGTGCCACCAGCAGTGTTTTCTATATATGAAGATAAAAAGGCATTGAAGCAAGTGTGCAGATAACAGAAGCATGACAACGAATAATCTAAAATAACAGGAAAATCTAAATACAGAAGACACACAGAGTGCACCAGTGACTACAATTCATAAAAGAAATGCCATGTGTAACCTCATTTTCTGCTATCTTATTAGAAATCTGCATAAACCAAATCACAACTAGAAAGAGCAGTGTGTTAGAAGGAATACTGCACATCTACAAAATATTGGCAGGTAATACATATGTACTGTGAAGTAATGTAAAGCTTATGGAAAAAAAAAAACCTCAAAACATATAGGGTTCTTTTCTTCTTAGAAAGATTACAAATGTCGGATATTGTTCCTCATAAACATAAAGAAACCTTTTCATGTTTAAATTTTCATTACTACAAATGATAGGCACTGAAAATTCTACATAGATGAAAACAGCGACTGTCATACAGAAACACAGAGCACTTGCATAAAGCTGATATAAAGAAGTCTTAAGACTTCTGGAGACTGTATGCCACTACTACTGTGTGTACAGATAGCTGAAATACAGGAACGGCAGTCTCCAGGGTAAAGACTGTGCATCACTGACAGTGGATTTCTGAAACGAAATGTGATTAATGATGCAAGGAGACCGGGGGTGGTGGTGGTGGGGAAATCCAGTAGATGCCAAACCCCTTTTTATGATATCCATGAGAAGAACATCCTACATGTAAGCAGGCCTCCCATTAACACTTTCACATGACATTTGAAATGTGATTACATAAAGATACAACTGAAAAGCTCTTTCCTTGTCCTTTCAACAACAGTGCTACTAACTCCTCCTCCATCTTTTTAGGTTCTCTCTGATACTACAGTCTGAAACAAGACAGAAACTGTTATACTCTTTAGAGAAAATCCTTCTTAAATCAACACATAAATGTACTTTAAGCATGCTTAAGTAGCCTGTATACTTTGTTCAGCAGCCCTACACAAGTTCATAAGCTTTTTATACTGTTACTAATAATTGTTGAAAACATGAACACTCCAAGATGCCAAAACAAGTTTCCTTCTGTGTTTCTTCCATTTCATCTGACATTCTCCTGGTCATACTTTTTCCCATGTATATCAGACTTACTATTCTCCCTCTTGGTTTTGGTTTTGGTTTGGGGGTTCTTCTTCTTTTATGGACGGGGCTGGGGGGGTTGTACCTATTATCATGCCTCCCATTCTCTTATTCTGAAACCACTGCATTTTAAAAAATTCAGTTATCTTAAAAATACTTCCTTCTCCTTGGCAACAACCCTTCTTTTTTTTCCTTCCTTCAGTTGCTAAAATCAGAATTGTTTTGTTTGCCTTGACAAAGTTCACAAAATCTGGGGGGCCACCAAGGTATGGGGTTTTTGTAGGATTTTATGAAGTTGGGAACAGAGTGCCACTGAAACAATGGTTATTATAAGCTATTATGGCTACACAATGATTATAGTAATATTATTATTATTATTAAAACAGCAGAACAGAAAAGATTAGGTTTGGCTAAATATTAAAAATATTAATGCTCATATGAATTCTGTGTCCCCCTAATAATTTTACAGAAGAAAAAAAGAGACAGCATGTAATAGCTCTATCACTCATTATACTTGTTGGAAACACAGTTGAGGCAGAATAACTTAAAACAGCAATACTGCAGATACTGTTACATATGAGAAAGAACATGCAAATTGGTCACGATCAAGCTAATCAAACATTTGCAGCAGGGAAAGTCTGAATTGAAAAGTGACATTTTACTTAATGGCAATAATAATTTAGTTGTAGAGTTACTTCTGCCTTTGGACTCTAGGGATGAATGAGATGACCTCATAGGTCTCCTCCAGCTCAATTTTTTAATGATTCTATGAAAAAAACCAAATTAAACAATGTGAAATGACAGATTATATTAATCTTTAAATGAACAACAGAAACAGTATCCAATTCTGTATGGAATTACGTTCATACAGAAAAGACATACAAACTAAATACACCATGAAAGCTTATAATATTAAACCTTCGCCAACAGCAGCCTCCCTCTTACTAAAAGGAGCTACCGGCATTAGTGGTAATTCGTCTGGCTATAGAATTCCTAAATGAAGGATTAAAGAAAAGATAATAACCTTCTTTTGAGAGCAAGATATCATACTGCATCATCTTGCTTGGGTATTGCAAATGAGTGTTGATGTTGGGTTCCCTAAAGCAATTCAACAGAAATAATCAAGCCTAATGCTGTGGAAATGCAAGACACAAAAAGTTTGAAAAAAGACTCTAACCATCTGCAGCAGCTTGGGGGAACCATTTTGACTATGAGAAAAAAAAGCTAGAAGAATATGCTGCATTTTACATGAGTCATTTTCCACCATTTTAAAAAGCTTCTTCCATTTAAAGTCATTAGCCACAGCTAACATGCCATCCAATTGATCATCCTCTCCAAGTCGTCATGCCTTAAGTTGTTATTTTTGAGACAATGAAGTAAAACAAAAGGTTTTAATCTAGGGTAAAATATTAGTTACTCTGGTTGCAATGAAATAAAATACATAAGTGCATACTATATGAATCTGTTTGGCTCAACATATTATGCACAAAGCAGAATTTGGTGCATAAACTTAATATTAAACTCAAACTGTGAAATCAAATGTGTGATTGAGTGTCATTTCTAAACAAAGAACAGAAAGAATACAAGCAGTCTTGTACTGCCAGATGTTGTTTAAAAAAAGTTTCAAAACACAATGAATTATTTAAAGGGAAAAAATTCGGGTGCACCTGCTAACATTGAACAGGACCCCGTAACTGAGCAAACTCGAGGGAATCTGGGACAAATTCCTCTACCAAGAGACACAAAACTGCACAAGCAGTCAGTCAATAAAAACCACTGAGTGATCAGGCTTTCTGCTGTTTTCTAACATAAAAGACATCCTGAAAAGCACCTTGGGGAGTTTGTTCTCCCACAGACGTTTTTCAAACGGGTAGTCAGACTGCTAAAAAGAAAACAAGTTTGAGTAATTCATTTCTACCCAAACTTTGAAATAAAAAGGATTAAAATTATAAGACTCAGTCATCAAAATACATTTTAAATGATGTGATATACCATGTTCCCAGCTAATTGCTTAGATGTTATCTTTTGTCAAAAATAGTTCTTTTCCTACTCAATTGTAAATTGGATACGATTAATTATACTTTCTGTTGTAATACCTATACATTGCTACATACTCATTTCATCCTTCTCATGATGAATGTGTTTGTGAAGTGCTTATCTATAGTGCAGTTAGATTAGAAATACAAAAGCATGCTACATGAGAATCTATCAAAAATTATAAAAAGGACAGAAATATATTTGGTCTGTTAGTAACTGAGCTAAATTGTAGCAAAGCTTGAGTTTCACATTTTTGTCCACATGAAGTTGCTCACATCATATGCTGAGATGCTGTATACATGGCTGTTATCCTTTGTGCATAATGTTAGCTTTACTGTAACTATTTATATGCTGTCTGGAATCCTTGGCATAGAAGTAGAAATTTGGAGAATGCCCTTAATGGGCCCTCAGTCTATGCTAACCCATCCTGAAAAGAGCTTCTTTTTCTCAGTTTCCTCCTGATTACCAGTGAGTCAAAAAAAAAAAAAAAATGTTTAGTGTGCAAAACAGTAAGGCTGCCTTGCACACAACTAGCTCTGAACAGCTTGCTGGCCCCTGTGCAGGTAAATACCACAATACCGCAATTATTGTCCCTGCCTTCCCACTGTTTCTTAGTAATTCAACAACAGACCATCTGTAGCTCACTGCTGGTTAATCACCTCACATCTTAATGCATCATTTGAATTATTTTCATACTATGTAGTAGACATGATGTAAACACTACAAGCAAAATACTTAAGAGAGCTAGCTGGGTATGTGAATAGCTAGCTGCTCCTTACACTGCTAAAGGAAGGTTTATAAAATAATCTAAACCAATCCTATATAGCAGTAGTTTACCACAGAATGCTTCTACATAGCCATACATCCTAGTTGCTACTAATAAATTGATGGCAGTGAGATGATATTGCACATCCTCTGCATTTCCAAAAAACCTGGTGATATAGGTATTTGCAGAGATGTCCTTGCAAGGGAAATATAAAACTCCTAATAGACAAGTAGCCAAGTTCCCAAAGCAGCCCATGGCTCTGATTCCTGTATCAGATGCCAAGCTTAAACCATCCAGTTAAAAGTACCATAACAGCGTACTATTTCTCTAGATAACATCCCTGGGGGGAAGAGTGGGAGAAGACCAGGGAGGAAAAAGCCCCACATAGAAAGCACGCAACAACTGAAATACAGAATCCAAAATTTCTTTTCACAAACCTAAGATACTAGAACCAGAATTTAAAAGAGTCATCTCCAAACCATGGTAATATTCTCAAGAATATGTAAACGTACTACAAAAAGCTGAATTTGTCTGGGCCTGCATGCAGCTTGCTTTCAAAAGCTGCTTGCAAATTTGTTCTGGACTCTTATTTAATGCTAGTTTTACACACGTATTTTCCACTCACAACAGCTACCACTCCTGCTCCAATATGCATTAGTGTAAAATGGTAACCTTGCCCTTTGGTCTTTTCTTTCAGGGAAATGTTTAAGAAGTTGGGGGCAACAGGCAACAGTTGCCATTCATGTGATTATGAACAAACATGAGAAAACAATAAATGAGAACCCCTCCAGTTAAAAATATATTTTTTTTCTTCAGAAAATACCAAGAAAAAAATAAACCTTAACCTCAAAAGTAGCCAGCAACAAGAAGCTAATAAGGCTAGAGGTTGGAGTATTTAATTTCCTCCCTATTTCAAACCTATCAAGACAGGATTTCTGGCACATTAATTTCTTTAACCTGTTTTGCTGTTGGGCTTTTTGTTTTGCTTTAGTTTATTTGTGGGGTTTTTTGGGTTTTTTTTCAACAGTCCACATAAATAGCTGCAGAACAGTAAGAGCAGAAAGTGCACTGGATCCTCTTCCCCTTATAATAATATGTATTATTATACCAATGAAACACAAATGTCCAACGCACCTGCAGTAGTACTTTGGCAAGGCAGTATCAAGCAAGTGGAATATAACTTGGGAAGAGAGTAGGAGAAAAGACTATTTTGCTAGAGGCTCAAAATAATGTGTATCTTATCCTACTCTACCTTGCCGAACTCTGCAAACAGCTCTATATTCATACACGGCACCAGCTTCCTCTATCCTTAATTTCTGCTTTATTATTCTGTTCCTTTATGGGGTCAAATTCCTGCGTGATGCAGCAAATCCAAAGAAGTGTCCAGATGTTGTGAATTACCCTGAACACTCAATTTTGTATTCCATGTATCCCTTGTGTTTCCTCTTCTGTTGTCATGTGCTATAGGCATCAGCAAGAGAAAGCACTTTTGTCTGCCTCAGTTGCTCATCTTCACTTCCCCAGAGCAGAAAGCCTGCCATTCCTAGGCAACCTCAAACAAGTAACTGAAAAATCTCCAGGACCTGCTAGCCAGGGAACAGATTCAAGTGTAAAACCCCTGGGAACATAGGTGGAGAAAGCAATAGAGAGCTAGTGTCTCCCTCTCTTCGTGCATCTGCTAATAAACATCAGCTTTTTGTAATCCACAGAGGCGGTTAAGTAACAGAGGCAGGCCAAAGGGGGAAAGGCAGGCTGCATAACGGTCACAACACTGCAGAGCAACTCCTGAAACAGAAGCAGTAACCAAAAGGACACCAAGCTCTGAAGAAGTTATGTGATATCAGGAAATAAAATTACTTCAGATCTGCTTTTAGAGGCTGTAGTGAATACTCATTGGGACACTGAAGCTTCCGAGAGTGAAGACGTACTCACCAGCTGCCTGGTTTCAAAACAGTGCTCAGCTGGTGGCAGTCAATGGAACACAGAAGCTCCCACATTCATCTTCAGCTCAAGCAGCTTTCCCACACAAGCTGTGTATGCCACACACTTCCGCAGAGCAGCTTAGAAGAATGACAGTGATAGTATTTCCCAGCCACAGGGCTCAGGCCCGGCAAAAAGGAAAAAAAGTGATTCACCCTGAATTAGTGGTCACCTCATATACCACCAAGGCCTGATTTCCTGCTTGTGCAATGCAGCTAACGGGACGGAGCTTCCCTGCTTTTTTCAGAAACTGCCACAGAATTAGATGACAAACTAGTACTTTCTCTGCTTCAAGCTCCTGTAGCACTCTCTTTCCCTGAAACGATACTGAAGAGGAGTTTGGATCAGCCATTTGAAGTCACAGAACAGCAAACTGGGAAGCAAGGGCAGCTGTTGAGTTACCTTACCCAACAGTTCTTTCAACAATCTTTCATATTTTTTATCATATAAATCAATTTACACTTTTCAAATTGGTAATGTACCACATTCTTTTGAGATTTAAAAATCAAATTTTGTAGTTCAGCAGATTACAAGAAATCTGCATCATAGCAAAAGCAAAACAACCTTCTTTTGTGATTTGGCCACGCAGTTAAGATACACACTCCTGAATTTACTGCTTATGATCTGTATGAAGCTGGGGGGAAAAAACACCGTTCTTAACCCTATTGACTTACTGTTCCATTGAGTCATGGAAGTGAAAGAAGTTTCCCATCAATTTTCAGAGTTCTAAAAAGTGATTCTTTTAACACAAAAAGATTCTCCAGCAGGAGTCAACATTTAACGGTGTGTAGGGTACAACCAGACATTTTTTGCTTTCAATTTGGCATAGTGAATAGAAAAACCTGGCTTACAGCAACTCTTTCTTTAACTATGGAGCTCGATTGCTAGGAGTTTTTAGAAGCCCTGCTAAGGTGACACCAAAAATTGACAGTTATTTTAATGCAGAATTTATGAATTTGAATAAATTTTACCACATCCAAGCCACTTTGTGGTTACACATATGTGGCTTGGCAGATTTTATTTTTCTTTTGTTTTCTGAGTCATTTTATCAAGTCCTTCTCTTCTAAAGCTGAAATTTAAGCCACCTATAAAGTCACCCACCAAATCTTTTATTTGCATATTTAGAGAATTAACATTTTCAAAATTACATGATGTAATAAGATTTTAATAAATCTGTGATCCTGAGATATTTTGCCTCCCACTGTGATTTGACATCTTGCTTAGAGCTGATCTGAAAAGCTATGATTTTCTTTATTCTGAAGCATTTTATTACCTTGTTCTATCAGTCTACTTTATCATTTGTAATTGTATTCAGCTCTCCTGAACGTGTTAACATTCTTAGATGACACATGCTCCTTGTATCTTTATTAAAATTAACACACCCCATTTCTCACCTTGCTTCTGTGTCAGTTTTTGCAATAATCTTTGCACATAAAAGTCTTTGATAACTTCTCACAATGCCCCTATTTATGATTCCCATTGTACTTTAAAGGCCAAATGTGAACAGGTTGATGTATAACCTGTATTTTATTTGAAGTACTTATACTTGCAAGGCACAACTATATATTAAATACTATCTAAATGGTTAGGAAGTTAATTATACCTAAGACAATTGCTTAAGCAAATCATATAGGCCTAACAGGAACAGGAAGTTCAACACCTCGAACAACTGTGCCAACTGATGCTCAGAAAAGTTAAAGGCAATATTTAATCATTAATTTTGATGGACTGAGATTCAGGAAGACTTGCTGAGGCTGAGGTATGCAAAACCTGTAAGAAAGATGTGTAAAATATGAGGCATCTAAGCCATGTTCAAACAGTGCTAAGTCACCTGATCAGAACTAATACTGTTGAAAGACAGAGGAAAGCAATGACCAACAGACCTAGATTTGACAATTAATTCTATCAAACACCTCCGAGACCTAAACTAGTTGATGCTTTAAAAGACTGGAAGAGAACTAAAGACTATGAAAAACAGAACAAAAAACCAAGAATGCTACAGAAAGCTACCTACTTGAAGAACAGTGAGGTAAGAAACACCTAAACCAAAATATAATATTTCTTATTTTTAAAAAATATCAGCAAATTCTACCTACATAGGGCTTGGAAGAAAAATACAATAAATCATACACCACCTAAAAACATAGTAGTTTGCACTTCTGAGAACAGAATGCTATGATCTCTCTAAGAAGAAAATGTAAGGATAACATCAGATTATTTGAGTGCCAGAATTACAATACACCTTTCAAAAGAAAAGAGGAAAAAACCAATGTTCACTAAAAAACCTCACTGTTTCTTCACACTAAACGTTTTAATTTCAATGGAACAGATGAGGCAGGCTTCCTAAGGTAGTTTTTTCCATACTGTTCCAGGCTCTAGTCCAACAGCTATGTAAACCCTGTACACATTATAGAATAAAACAGGCTTCAGGGGGATACAAATGTTGCATTTTTCTATTAACATTATTTGCTAATTTATTAACTCCAAATTCTATGGATGATTGTTGGCACTTCAGTTTCTATTCTCCCTTAACTCCATGTTACAAACAAAATCAGTGTATGTTCCATAACACCTTAGTACGATGCCACTTACAAGGGCTACAAAAAAGGAGAACTGCAGCAATCTACTCTATCGGAAGACTTCAGGTATGCCCCACAGACCTCTGTTTTTTATTATAGTGGTTAAACATAACTTTTAATTTCACAAAGTGTTTCATTGGACTACTGCTAGGCAATAACTGAGAAAATATAAAGAGCCTTATACAATAAACCGTTCTGTCCATACACTGGGTGGCTAGAGCAATGTTTTTGTTCATTTACTGGCTGGTCGGTTTTAAGACACAGAATGGGCAAGAGCAACCCCTTTTTCTAACAGGAGAAACGTGCCATGGTTTACGCTGAACATGGGCACCTATAACTCAGTCAAGTCATTCTCTACAGAAGCCTCCTCCGAGCTTCTGTTTGAAGCTTGTCATCTGCCTTCCAGCACGGTCAGATAAAGGGAAGTTTATCTATGGGAAGCAGCTGTACAGTGAGAATGGGATGTTGCCATTTAACTAGTTCTGGAACCAAAAATAATACCGTTAAAAAATTAAAGCTATTGGGATTATTACTACAGAAGTCATGACAAAGAGAAAAATTATGAAGAAATCTAGTTGAAATCAGTCCTATGTAAGATGCAGAGAGCTGGCAAAATGGGAAAAATCACCAAGCATAAAAACAACAGAAAAACTTCAGTTTATTCTCTTGTTCTTCTTGAACTCCTTAATTTTTCTCCCTCTAAAACAGAACACCATTTTAATTCTAGCTAAGAAATCTTTAGCAAAGTTTGTGTATACAAGCAAAAAAAAAAATATCTAATGCCTATCATGTGATCTTAAGACATGCGATTTTAGAAGGTTGCTTCCCATCCCCCAAGAAAACCTAAGCAGTTGAATTTCCTTCATAAATAGTTCTTCTGTTGTACAGACAATAAATTCTATAGTGAGAGCTAGCTGTACCTCAAAAAATGCATCAGTAGCTTCAATTACATGAGGCAGACAAAATTTAAGAAACTTAAGTATGGAATCAAGAAATTAATACTATTTTTAACTTGGAAAAGATTGCCTATTCCAGTGGCCTTGACTACTTCTTGTCATGACAAGCTGAAACACTTTAACTGAAGAGGATGGGATTTCTTTCAGAATAAATGCACATTCTCCCATACAATCCCAGAAATGAAGAGAATACTTTAGACTTTCCTGAAGCCTATACTACACATAATGAATCCCTGAAAGTCAAGCAAAACCAGACACAAGTCCTATAGGTTGTAGGTGTTGGGTTTGGTTTTTTGGGGGGGTTATTTTTTTTTTCTGGTTCCATCTTTCTTCATGAATTTAGCATCATCAAATGAGAATCAAACTGTTGGCTTATTAAGCATAAATTCTGACACTAAAAATCAACATGTAGCTTTGGTTCATTAGTTTACAAAATACACAAAGTATGGGGATGTACACCACATGTCCTAGTTATTCAAGTAGAAAGAAAATTGTATTTCCTTCCTGAAACAGGTTTCAAAATTTATTTTGTTTATTATGCTGTGCCTTAGGATACTGGTCTTTTTAATACACAACCAATTTGACAAGGACAGAGTTCAAGTGATAATTAGATTCTCTTTTATTGATTTTTGCCTGGTAAGTAACCAACCTAATCTTGTTACATTCTGCCCCAACTTTGAGCCCTTTCACTATTAACTACTCCAGACACATATTTGAATTGTGTAGTGGCAGAAGTAAACATGACTCATATTCTGTAAATTAGTATAACAATTCAGTCAGTCCAATACCTATGCTGAAACAATTGCTCTTAGAGTGCATACCTTTTGCTGGTACACAAGAAAGGGGACCTGTATTGAAGAGCGTTCAGGAAGCTTTTGGGACAAAACCATTCTTTCTTTCCACTGCCTTTTCATATGTACTTTTTAAGAGAAGATTCACATTACACACAAACTCTTAGGATACCCACATACTCCACAAACAGAATGAAAAATTTACCAAGATTATATGTTGCAATATTTGGTAATATACACAGCTTACACAGTAAAGATTGGCCTCTTCCTACTTAAGACTTGATTGTACTCTGTAAATGTTGGGCAGAAGGAAAGATAAGCTACTGACAGCTACTAAACTCTGTTGCACAGGATTCAAACTGATAGATTAAAGGAACAAAAATCCCATGTTTTTAGCACTAGCATCCCACATAGAAGGATGCAGCTTCAGTTTATACAAGGGGATGGTTGCACAGACATGTGACTGCCACATGAGCAAGAAGAGCATCTGCTGTACCAACCACTGTCCACAAAAGGCAAAGTCACCTTAGCCCGTGTGGTAAGTCTGTATATGTCTCACACCTGTCACGTCATGCTCTTTTTCTTAGGATGATACTGCAACTTAAATTCAACAGATTACATTAGTTTATCATGAAATACAAATCTATCATAATCTTAAGCATCATAAGTTACCAAAAAAAAGGAAGAGGCAACAATTTTCTGAAATCACACAGATATCTTCTGAATCTGCTTAAGCAGCCAAAAAAGCTGGCCTCTGGCATGCTTCATTAAGTTGAAAAGCCTCTCAGGAAAACAGTATACACCATGATTACATCATTACAGGCAAAAAACAACAACAACAAATCACAACACATAAAACCAGAAGAATTAAGACACCTTTATGCAAACTCCCAAAGTTAAAAGATTTGTATCTTTTCAAACCTATGGCATTGAGAAACCATTTCTAATGTAAGTGAACAAAGCAATGGAAATTAGTTTTTTGGTCAAGCTTTAAAACTACTCCTGTTACAGTTTACTGGCAGAAATTATGAATCTTTAGAAAAACAGGAAGGATATGAATTTAACTAGGGAGAACAGATCAAAACAATTTCTGATCTGAGATGTACAAATAATTTAAAAATCATTCCGAGGCAGCAAAATAAAACACAGATGCTCGACTACACTGAATCTTACACATCTAGGTACTCTAAGGCCAGAACATGGTATAACATCAACTCTAGGTGGTCTTAAGTACAGTATTACCAACATTAGTTGATAAAATGAAATCTAAATAATATTGAGTAGGTATTCAGTGTAATTTCTAGACAAATTCACTAACAAAGCAACAAGATTACAAGACTAACCAAAATAAAAAAAAAGACAGATACATGATTTCATTTCTGGAGTTAGTTAAACATGTCTTTTACAAATAAAAAGCCCTAAATAACCCTGGTGTTTTCATTACAGCCAAGATGCATATAAGAACTCCTGGCAACTAGATAATATGAAACTACTTTAAATCTTTAACACAAAGACAGGTAAAACAACTGTCTAAAAAATAATCCCTACAAAATATCTAGTATAATCACCACTGGACATACTATTCTATCTACACACATATCCACTATTTACTTCACATAACCTCCATTTTGAAGCTCTTTATATGAAGAAAATGTATCACATGCAAAGGAAGCAAAGGAGCATTCTAATTCTCAGCATCCTTAGGTATCAATGTCTCAAACTTTAAAGACAGAATGTTTTAGGAGTAAAACAGATGTGTCATTTAAACTTTCTGTCTGAGAACATGGGCCTCCCTTTTTGGCCACAAAACCAAATCCTCTTTGGTGGAGTTAAATAATGAGTTAAATTAATCCATATTAAAATATAAAATAAAAAATCCTGACCATTGAGGAAAAAAAAAACCAGTACAGGAGAATAACACTTTCTCTTCATTAGTCCTTATCTTGTTTCCCCACACTATGAACTCTGTCAGTCAGTGCTATAGAGGTAGGATTTACTCTCTAATCCCTTTTTACTCTAAACAATTATTCAATGCCACTCTGAGACACATATTTTATATCCTCTTTTCCCACAGAGGGTCAAAACATAGTTGTTAAGATCCAAGATCAAGCTGCTACCCACAATAAAGCAGCAGAAGCATTTACTTAGTATACTGTCATGAATGACTATATTACATCTTTTACAGAGGGGTAAAGACAGTGTTCTTTGCCAGATTTAAATGACTGGATTCCAAAATTACATTTAACATCTTCAACGCAAAATTTTATGTTGTATCTTTTTAAGAACCAATTTAACTCCTCTGCGAATACTTTCAAAAATGTCTGCTGGTTTTACGTAGTTTAGACCCGGTCTAATTTGCAATGTATTGCTATGGAGATACTTGCTAACTGGAATCTCTGTGTAATTACTGTCAAAATAAAAAAACTGCATGGGTGTGTTTGGTTTTTTTTTAATCAATCACATGTTTTTGTTAGTTTTTACCACTCTTCAACATGTAAACTAGAAAATCAATATATAAAGTATAGTTGTAGCTCCTTTTTATTAACAACTGATTTCCTTTATCAGAAGACTCAGCAACGGGGCAGAGAATCAGAAACTAGAAGAGGAGCTAGGAAATATCCTACAAGAGACACTTAGTTGGCTAATGATTCTGAAAGAAGCACAGGTCAGTGTGGGATTTGAACAGTATGTTTTATCAGAACATGACTGTAGCCACATAACAAGCACGACATATGAAAAGAATAAATATTACCTTCATCCAGAATTTTCAGAGCTTTATGCCTTAATTTAGGTTTGTCGATCCTTACTCATTCACCAAATACGTAGGTTGATTTTAAAATATGGAGCACGTGCAGTATCCACGGATATCAATACTATCAGAAGGTTCACTAACCAAAACCAATACCTTTTTCTTATATGCAAATATTTCAGTATCTACACAGTGGCTCAGGACTTCAGAAACCAGGTTTGTAAATTCCTTGTTTTCCTTCAGTTTCTGCACAACAGTATGTTCTCAGTTACATGAATACTTCATTTTGCTTTTACTCACATAGTTACATTATTTTGAATATCCAAGCTATTTATGACTATTATGGATAAGGGTTGTTTCCTCATTAGCAAAGCAAATGAGGAATACTTACAAAATAAAAGCAAATAACCCCTCATCCAAGTCTCGCTTATATGCAGACTAAACAGCAAGTTTTAGTGAAAATATGTAAAAACAAATCCAAAATATGAATGTGGGTGTGTTAAGAGAAAAATGCCAAATTTACAAGCCAACATTATACTTCATGTATTGGGAATTTAAAAGGGAAAGCTGTGAGGCCAGACCTGCACTCTGCATTCCCACAATCTAACAATTACCAATAGCCATGAATAAACTTTAAAATGCATCAGGAAAATAAATCCAGCGTCTTTTTTTACTTCAACAATAGGAATAGTTTCCTCAGCCTTTTTAATGGCACAGAGCTTGACAGCACAGAGCTGAAGTGGTCTCGTTTCTCCACAATTTGACAGAGTTCAATTGTCAATTGAACTTAAGGTATTCCACAACTGACACATAGCTGATACTTGCACTTCATGAATATTGGCATATGCGCTGCAGCTGTAATATTGATATGACTAAATACTAGAGGGGAGTATCAATACTAAGGATCTATCTACACACTTACCTGCTTCTAACCCCACTCCTCCAAGTCATTCCCATATAAAACACTTTCTGTGTGCTTATACCTGAGGTTACCAGGTTTTATTTATAAAAATAGACTGTGACATCCACTTGGCTGCTCAGCAGTGTAGCTGTTCGGGGCTACCAGCAGTGACACCCAGGATTTTCAAACCAGTTGGTACCATGCTATCGCTCCTCAGGTCCTCCTTTTATTTGAATTAACACCTATGTGGCGTTTGAGAGGCACACCGGAACAAACTCTTTGCCTTTTATTTCACAATACCTATTCTATTGCTGCAGTACTCTGGTCATATGCCCCAAACACTGCTTGCAATGCCTTTAATATTTTAAGCTAAATTTTTAACTAACCTTCTGTGAGCTAAGCTTGATTTAGCACCCAGTGCCGGTGCTTCAATATCCAATTACCAGGAACTGCATTCTCAAATACCTGCCCTTGCTATCTCTAGATTAAAAACTGCAGTTAGGTTTCAAAATCTGTCTTTAAAGCATAAAGCAGAATACCTTTTAAGATCTATGGAAGATGATTACTTACCAAAATGTTCTCAGTTATGCAACAACCAACTTCTAAGTCTGACATAAGCTTTGCTATATAAAAATAGGTATATTCCTGCATTCAAATATATTCTGTCTTGAAGATTTCAGTGAAATGGAAGTGTGCATTCAGAAAGCAGATGTGATAAAGCAATTAAGGTTGTGTGGGTGTTTGTGATAGGGCTGTTAAGGTTACATGGGTGCCCTAAGTGTACATTTTCATATCACAATATGGTTCGCCTAATTTTAGAAAAGACAAAAACAGCTGAAACTTCATGTATCTAAATAAAGCACATATCCTGCCATATGTAATGGGCTTTGATTTGATTTACTAAATATTTTTTCTAAATTACTACATTACTACATGAATCCCCTAAAGCTATAAATTCTGGAATATTCAGTATCACTTATTGTCATCTGTACTTCATAACAAATAAACAACATATTGGCTCTGTTGTGAGTGGGTAGTAACAAGACACTGTTAAAAGAAAACATTTGATCATTATGCAGATTATAATTGTAATCATATTAAATACCACAAGACTAATTAAACATCACTTAGATTATTATAATAAATATTTGGAACAAAATAAGTGGTCATTCTTTAAGATAAATGTGTTACTACAATGGTAGGTAGAGACAATACATATAAGTTACTACAACTACAAATTAACATAACTGATATTTTTCAGTGTTTTTCCTTTTATCTGTATGTAAGATCTAGTGATCATGCAATATATAAAGGACGTGTGAAGTAGTTTCAAATTGTAGAAAAAATTAATCTTTCAACATTTTCTAGATAGGTTTTCCAGTTTGCTAATATAGTTCTCCTTCTGAGACACCTTTCCTTTTTAAGTAAAATTTCCCAATCTATGTCAATACCTGAAGCATTTTAGTCCATGAGATTTTTAACTCAAGAAATTGTATTTAAAAAACTCATTTGCTCTCAAGACTTCAACCTCCCTGTCCATCAGTACAAAACACATACACAGAACTCCTGAAAACAGAATCCAAAGAAAAACATATTTTTCTCCAAGATAATTATCAATAGTAAGATCCAAAAATAATAGAACCATGACTCTGAATAATTTTATTACTGACTGGAAAGCTCAAGGCACTAGTCAAATGCAGCTTTGTTGTATTCCATCTATAAATAAATAAAGTGAGCTAAATTACAGTCACATCAGTGATGCTGAGCATAAATGATAAGAGAAAGCAAACGTTTCACATTGCACATATTGCATTTTTCATTTAGAAGCATTTAATAACATTTTTTCACACGGTAACTGTTACATAGAAACTGGCAAGATAAAGTCCATCTAAAAGTCAAAGTTGCACACATGAAAGCACAAGCTGCAACTGCTTCTAGTTTATATGCAGATTCCCAGTTTTCACACACATGCAGTAAGCATTCACATAACTAAAGCTAAATATTTGTGGAATAAAACTCCCTCCTCTGTCAGGAGATGGAAGCAGAGACAAGCTGCAAAGGAGGAGCTCGAAACCATTGCCTAGACATGCAGCGATGGTATTACAAAAGGTCAAGATACAAGAGGTAAGATTGCAACAGAAATTGAATACAACAAAAAGACCACTACTAGTAAAATTGGAACAAGGAAAATGTGGGACCACAGTTGAATAGGGTGGGTGGTTTAATGACAGCAGATATAGATACACACTGAGATGCATGATGCCTCCTCTGCCTCACCCTGGAGGTGAACCAACAAGATCTTCCAGGCCTCTGTGCCCAAAGGCAGGGCTTGGAAAGGTGAGGAAATAGTAGCAGAGAAGGGGGATCACATCAATGATTACATGAGAGAAAGGTCTTGACCCACACGTGGGACATGATGGGCTTCACCCAAGCATGTTGAGAGCCATCTGATATCCAGATCTAGGATACCTGGATAGTGGATTGCAAGCTCATGGGAAAGACAAAGAGTGGGTACAACTCTTGGTTTTGTGCTCATCAGAGGGTGGGGGAAAGGAGTGCCTCAGACCTACAGTGTACTTGAGCCCTTTTCATTTCTGCTTCAAGGGACTTGGATCTGATAGCCCTGTCCTCCAAAGGCACTGGTTCCTTGTCCACGTACTGGAAAGGTGAGCTCCTCCCTTTGTCCTTCCACATTTGAGGGAACACAGCCCTGCCACACTGTAGATGTGAGTGATCTTTAGATTAATCCCTGCTCCTCTGTGAGCAGAGCATGAGAGGCCTGCTGAGGGGCACTCTGGGTGGAGACTGGGATGAAGCAGGGAAAACAGGCGTGACCAGTACCTGAGACAGGTGTCCCCAGCACTGGGAACAGAGATGTACAATCACAGAGCTGAATAAGCCTTTGCACTTTCTAGATCTCCAGATAAGGAATTCTCATCCATCTGAGAACCTGTTGTGCTTCTGTCTTTAGTAGAATCAAGATTAAATTTAAGGTAAGTCTTCTGAAACTTGCATGCTTAATAATGTTCAAAAGGCTTGTGTCAGTAATCCAGATTGGGAAGGGGGGTAGTGAAGGGAGGGAAGGAAGAAAGGAGGAAAAGAGACTGTAAAATGATTTATTTATTTTTTTTACTTATTCATTGGCTTATTGGGTTTGGAGGGTTGTGTTGTTTTGCTTTGGTTGAAGGTTTAAACAAAGGCTCTCACAATATTCTAATTACTAGATACATACTTTAGACACTAACGTGATACAGGTACTTTAAGGAATGAGCATTCAACAAAGAACTATGGCCTACAAACCAGTGGGATGTAACCATATTCAGATTTGCATTTAGGCTCTACTCCCTGTTTTCCCATGTGACTAAGACTTCAGCATCTCCCCTTCCCTTTTTTTACTTTGTATACCATATTACAGTCACAGTCCTCTGCAGATCTACTAAAGTGCAAATGGTCAGAGAGATGAATAAATCCTAAATGTTGGCTGTGAGTGAACAGCTGAAGACATGGTAAATGGGAAAGCATAATTTAACATCATGTGAGCTAAATGACAAACTAGTTTTTGCTGTCTACATGACATGTTGTGATACACACAGAGCAAAAAAGACACAAAAGAGAAAGAGGACACTATTTCAGGTATTATCAGCTTCTAAAATTACTTCAAAATGTTGTGGGTGAAAGTTAAAAGTGATGGCCTGTATGTGTGAAAGGGATGAGGGATTAGGGAGTAGAGCAAAGTAGTTAATCAGCTTAAATTTAAGAGCTATATGATATGCTTAAAATCACTTTTCCCCACAGATGCCTAAGCTGTTAAGGCTGAAATCAAAACTGTGATGTCATTCAACCAGTCTCATTAAGTAGTTAGGCTGAAAAAATTAAGCTTCAGCCACGCCCACAGCAGTGCAGAGAAGTGAGAAGTCCTTTATAATTGTGTATTGATGAAATCATGGTGAGAGCACTGCCACAACCCCTGGCTGCAATCCTCAGATCTGCCCTGTCGTGCTCATGGCCTCCTGAAAGAAATACTTGCATTACATTTTATGTTAATCCAAGATACATGGTCAAAGTATACTTAAATTTGTTCAATGCTATCTATTGTCTTTGCAAACAAAATTCAATTGCTCATATACTCAGAAATCTGGCATTCTAGTTACCTATTTGACAGCCAGCACTGTTCCCCTTCTCCAAATCTGCTTCCAAACCTACACATTTTTACTAAAAAGCTACACTGAATTAATGACTGAAACACCCAGCCTATTCTGTATAAAAAATATAACCTGCTTACACTTAGTTTTTTTCAGCCTACACAATGCCTCCCATGTATACATGCCACCCACCGCAGTATTTGTACTTATCTAGCTTTACCCTTAAGGACCTCATTCAACTTTCAACTCACTGCTAACGATCTCTAAGGAAAAGGCCACCTATGTCTGAATTGGAAAAAAATAATTTGAGAGAAAACTGTGTACATTTGTTTGTTGGGGTTTTGCTTTATTCCAACTTCAGCAAAATAGAGGTACTATCTATATAGCATTCCTGACACACACACACACACACACCCCCCAAAAAAAAAAGTGAAATAATGTTTAAAATTAAGTAAACATGAGTAAGGGAAAAAGCCCAGCTTTTCTAGATATAAACCAAATTGTGAGAGTCTGCGAGTTGTGTTTTAAATCCTTGCAAGAGGTAAGTGCTGAGATTATTTCATTCAGAGAAAACCTTCTAATGTGTAGGATACTATATAATTATGATGGGACAATTTTATATAGCAAACTTTCAATAGTTTAGCAGAAAAAAATTTGTCAATATTTAATGAATATAATTTCACTAATAATCATTAACTTTTGCTTTTCTCCATGTGTTTCTAGAAAACTGAGTATCAATGAATAAATTAATTTTGTATCCATTATAGGTCTAACTACTTGAGTCTAACTTCTTTTACAATAAAGTACTTGTGAATGGAACAGGTCAGACTTTCTGGAACCACAAGTCATAGTTCAATATTGCACAGGTATTTTAGGTTCACCTGTTTTTCACAAAAACTATTTCAGCAATCTTTCCCTTACATACAAATCAATGTAATAGTTAAAGAGTTAATATCTCATAAAATAGTGTTTTAAAAAGAAAAGCCCAGAGTTATTACACCAGTTTTCTTTATGTGATGATAACTATTCAAAGGTCTAAGCAGTCTATGAAACAAGGAATTTTTAAACAAAAGCTTTATCTTTTTAGTGCTGTAGTTAAAAAAAAAAAGGCATCTCTCTTCTGTAATTTGAAATAACGAGGTTTGGTGGGGCTTGGTTTTTTGGTTTTTTTCATTTTTAAAAGAAGCTTAAAAATTAATGATCTCAAGTTGAGCCAGGGACTGAAATAATTTCAACCCCCTGAAAAGCACTTGAGGAAGTTACAAGCATTTAAAAATCTATGAGCTATGTAATGAAAACTGCATTTCAACATGGCATTTCCTTATTAGCACTGCCTTGCACAGGCCTTCAAAAACCATTTAAGTATCATCTGAGCTTTGTATCTGTAACCTACAGACATGCAAATCTTCCTCTGCTTCCCAGCAACACATCATGAACAAGGAGACACACAGGTGAGATTTGCAGCTGTATTTTTTTTGCAGATATGAACATGCTTAATTGTTAAAACTGCACAAAGAGTAAGCATCCTACTGACTAATCTGTTTTCCATGGGCAGATTTAACTGTGTCCATCAGCACACAGCACTAAGATAAGCAACTCTAACAGAGATAGCTGAGAACCAGGAACAAGGTGTCAACTTTCCTGAGGGCCATTCTACAAAGCCCATCCCTGCTCCAGCACGGTTAACACTGAAACAGAGCCAGAAAGGTGGCTTATACCCAAGCTGAGCTTTAATTAACAAGTCAGGTTATTTGAATCATGAATCCAAAATTTGTGTCCATGGAGATTTACCAGAACAGTCTTGCTGCATATACAGGGGAGCAATTAAGCTGAAAAGCCATGGGCAAGTAAGTAAACTATTCTGGTTCCCAGAACACTGTAGCGCTTAACACATGTAAGTTATGTAGGAGTCACCTCAGAATTAGCCAACATCTATGCTGTCTGGTTGAACCTAATCGATGCTATACATTGGCTGTCCTACTCCTGTGCAGTCACTGGGAGGGGGGTGTGTGTGTGTGGTGTGTATGCTTAAGTTCCCTGGTGTCTAATTCTACAGGTGTTCCAGGGACAGCTGCATTTCAAAGGGTACCCTGACATAGGATAGTCCCATCGCATCTCAGGTAACAGGAGGCTGACTGTATTACGGAAAACTGCACGCTCCGAAATATGTTTATTGAAGAGGAAGTATAAAAGCAGAAAAGGCAGACAATGTACCTAGGTTAAAATTCATATGTCTTTACTACCAGAGTAAAGAACTATTTTTTTCCAGAAGTTACAGTAACAGAGAACAGCTACAGGTGTTGGAAGACATCAGTCATGCTTTTGTATTTGCAAGTGGCTATTACCTTGAGTTAATAGTAATTTGAAAAAGATTCATATGAGTAAGAGAATCTGAAAAATGTGAAGTCTGCCGACATAGTAAGTAGACTACATAGTGAAGAAGTACTTACCTAAAGTACATTATATTTGAAATATAATATGACATGGGTTTTCAGACAGGGATGAATTAAGTGGAAAACAGCATTAAACATCTGTTGTGAACTTTCAGTGTTTACTCTACAGGGGTTAGTACACACAGGATCAACACATTAATTACGAATGAGGCGATAGTGAGTATTTCACATCCTCTGAGCCTCAGTTACCTGCAGAGCTAACTGCGGCTGGGGAAACCAAAACTGTAAATTGAATCATCCATCAAATCAAAATATCAACTTGCCTGTAAAATGTGAGTTGTATTACAAGAAAACTATCTCTATAATCAGTTCTAATTATGACATGGCTATAGACTTCAGCTGGAAGTATTTTTCACTTTATTCCTTATGCTGTCATCAGAAATAGTATGTAACAAAACCACGGTATTAAATGATTCATTCTTACACACTCATCGTTTTTACTAGACATGGTTTTAGTGCTTAAAGGAACGTTAGACAGACTTCTATACAACTTGATGCATATTCCTGACTCAGAAGGAGCCAACAGTAAGCTTTAGAATTTCAGAACTACTGGATAGCAAAGAAAAAAAAACAACAAAAAAACAAAACCAAGCGCACAAAACCCCAATACCACAGAAAATCATTATGATATTTTTTTACAATAAGAGAGACTACATTTTCCATCTGTTTCTCCCCTCTCTCAGAAATTTTCGATTCAGTTATTTTTGTAATGACTTCTTTAAGCAAAGGAAGTCTTTATACCTCAATGTAATCTTTACTGACTGTGATGATATGATGGATCATCAAGGCTCTCTGATGTTTTCACACATTTTAATAGGTATTAGTTCAGATCAAAATGGGTATCCACTCAGCTTTCAGTGTAACTTAATGCTGCACTAGGGTCTCTCAAAGTCATTTGTGTATGCCCCTTTATAGGACTATTTTAGTAATTAAGGAGTACTGCACCACAGCGTGTATTTCTGGTGACAGCTCTTCTATTCATTTACTAGCACAGAGCTGGAATCTGTTTAAAAACACTGGAGTGTTCAGTAACATTTGGGCACTCCTCTACCTCAGCCAGAATCCTATACTACTTGCTACCACTATCAAGCACCACCCTTCTAGGTGCTTGGGTCACTGTGGTAAAACCATCTAGCACAACACAAATTGGTTTTAAGCTGAACCAAGCTGACTGATTTTAAGGAGAATTGAAACACTTAAATTTCAGTAATACTCAAAAAGCCTCCTTCTACTGTGCTTGAAGTTGCACAGATCTATCATTTCCCCATAAACCATGCTAAACAGCATTTGCAAAAATTACTGTTGCCCATTTTCAGCTTGCTTAATTGTTTTCTAGCCTATCCTAAGCAGGTGTCATGTAATTTTTATTTTCTGTCCAGGTAAAATTCTGCCATTTGTGCCATAGCGCTCAAGTTTTGAGATTTCTGCACAAACACAGCAGCATGCTGAAAAGTAAGTTAAAAAACTGTACCTGTGCTGACCTGTCAGCATTTCTAATAAGACTGTTATATAAATTTAGCTTTGACAGCAAGTTAAATATTAGTTTAATTGCAAATTACACTCTAAATCAGATTTTTACTAGGGGCAATGAATGTTTGCCATTGAGTGATGGTTTAATTTATTTCTAACAGGAGCTTAAAAGACTTCTCTTGCAATTGTAACTCGAAACAAAGTGGAACAGACTGAATATCCTTTGTAGATATAAGTTTAAAGGGAATTTTGGGCATTATAAAAATGCCAATGCAAAAACTTACACTGACTCAGGTTGTGAAATGCAGAGATTAGAAGTACCTTTTGAACTTTTTTAATCACTAAAGGAAAAAAAATAAGGTGATCGAGCAGAAACAGCATTTGAGAGACTGCATTTATATTTTGTTTTAAATAACTCTGTGAATATTGTAAAAAATTTCTGAGTCACTTAATAGTTTGAGACCACTCCTCCCTTTTGCCACACACTGCTACTAGTAGTGTTAAAAAAGACTGGATTCCCCAAAACATTCAAATATGACTGCTAAATGCTTAACATGGCTAGTTTCAAGATGTCCCACCACTCTTGGACATTAGATCATTTATATACACACCCAAACATGAATTTGGTAGGCCAATATTAAGCTTAAAAGAGGGGGAAAAGACCAAAACAATACACACACAGACACACAAATTTGGCCTCAAAAAAAGGAATACTACTAAAATTAACAGACTCTATAATAAAGGGAGTGGAAGCAATAATGCCTCATTCTTATGGCCTCCAAAAGCCAAAAATATCTTTCATGTACCCACCACTGCTCACTGCTTCTGAGTGCAACACTCTGCATCACAGACTGCACTTCAACAACTTACAAGACTGGGATAGCACTTTGACTATGCAATAAGGAGTGTTACTTACTGCCTTTTTCAAGCAGTGCTGCCACTGCCACTGTTCCCACGTTACAAAGATTTAGGTCAGTGATTAAAAAAGGGGGGGGGGGAGGCAAGGAGGGGAAGGTATTCTTTTGCCCACTGCACTGTAGATGATGTCTATTAAAAGCACTACAAAGTATAATAGAAAGACTTGAAAACAACTTAAAATAACAGTGGCTCCAGCGGCTGTTTTATCTTTCTTTCCCTGAACATTCTGAGAAAGCTTCTGCAAGCAATCACAGTAATTCTGCCTTATTTTTCCACTGAAATGAGTGGAAGTCAAGAAATTGTAGAAATACTTAATTCTTAAACTTAGATAAGGCTTTGCTCAGAGTTTTTTGAAACCAAACTAGGAATTATTTCTCATTCTGAGCTTAATTATTTTATTGTGAAATTATTTCAAACAGGAAAGAATAAGTGTTCTTCCTGACAAAGATTTGGTAATGCTTTGTGTTTTACTACTCATACTGTTACCTGAAATAAAAGCTGATTTTATCCTTTGTGTTTATTCTACAGAAATCAAACTTTTTACTTCATTAACACTTGTACAATCTATTTGTATTTTGGCTCTTAAATGAACCAAAACTGATTTACCTATACCTCAACAATACTCAATCTATACTTCAAAGAAATAATTTCAGTAACGTTAAACATACACATTAACAGATTCAACATACAGTATCTGCTGTTTATTTGGTATACAAATAAGCATAAATACAGACAGTTAATCCTAATTAATGTTTGAGCAAAATTAGCTATGCTCAGACAACTTTATACGCTATTTCTTAGTTTAAGATTCTGTAATGAACCCTGAAGAGTTATTCCCTCTGTAAATTGGAATTCTTTCTGGAGAATTCTGAAAAATTCTCAAGAATATTAAGAAATCTTACTGTTCCTAAAGGGATGCAGCAATTTTTTCACATACTTGGTCCCCACCTACTACAAAAGGTAGGTAAATAAGGAAGCCTTCAGACATTTGGTGTTACATATCCTGAAAGCTCTGGCTTCTTTGTTCTCTGTTAATTACAAGAAGATCTCATTTTTCATAAAAAAAGACATGCCTATGTTTATGTGGAAGCATGAAAATGTGGATTCCTATGTTCAAAATCTGAAAGACTAAATAAAAACAATCCAAAATAAAATACAAAGATTTTTGTTGGCCTTTGTAGGAAGTCACATGCTTGGTACTGAAAATCCTGTATGAGTGAAGCTGACTCTCTCCCCCACGACACAGAAGAAGAAATCCTTAGTCTTGTTTCTGTAGGTACCACTACAGTGACAGAAGGCAACAGGCTGTCTTGCTTCTCTCTCCTACACTAAACAGCTTTGTAGGCATCAGAAGCAGAAGTTTGTCTTTTTATGAGCTACTATATAACCTATCAGTGCAACTGAAAACAGTCACTTTTCTGATTAAGTTTAAAGAAATACTGTAGAACTCCAATTTTCATATCCTTTCTGCTTGCTTTCACAGCATTCTGCTTGATGTAGTATAACCTTGATACAAAAGTGTTTCTTGCAACGGAAGACTAGCTCATCTGTTTCCGTATGTGAATCACAACATAAAATATACTACTTTCAGCACATGCATAAAAGTGGTATGTGTGAACTTTGAAAAAAACAAACCATGCAAATCCCTTACAGATCCAGAGGCATATTTTAAGCGCTTACTAATACTGAGAAGTCCAAGTCAAAGTATTTCAGTGCTCCTTATTCTCCAGACAGCCAGCTACATATTGATCTCCCCAGATGTACAATGGTTGTTCCTTACAGGTCAGCCAAAGAAGAGATGGTGCTATATATTATATTGCATAAAGAGGAAACACAACAATTAGTGTTAACATCAAGTCAGCAACCCATGTGCACCATCTTCCTTCCTCTTCCCAGGTAGCTTGTAAGAGGAAATCAAGTACGTGCTGTTTTCAGCATTAAACAATTTACTGTCATACGGTGTACTAGCAACAGCGAGAGAACATGGGTTAAGCCAACAGTTGAGGACTGCACCAGGCATTCACAGAGAAATCGAAGCATCAACCATATCTCACTCAAGGACTTGAAACAAAGAGTGAAATTCCAAATAAAAAAGAAAAAAGGGCACAGCAATATTTTTCCCCTCTTGAGACAAAAGCACATTGTGTAAACTTCCATTGTATTCCATTATATATTCTTTTTATTTCTATACTGATGTAGGAACAAATTTACCCTACTCTCCAACCAAGTGAATACAACACCCTTTTTCCTACAGTGGAATAATTTTTCATTCTAACAAAACAAACAAACAAGGATTGTTTTCAGCAACTGAAAGCTTTCACCCTATTAAAATTTGACAGGTACAAGGAAAGCATTTTAAAAACTGTTGACAGGTTTACTTAGAGGGTACACAGGCACATCAGAAAAGAACATAAAAAAATGACAATCAGATCAGGAAAATATGATTTGAATTTTCATGTTTTACTAAGAGCAAAGATAAAATATTTAGATGTTATCTCAAAATGCCTCTTTTGTTTATTACTGTTTGCTTGTTTCACTAAAACTGATACTAAGCAGATGAAGTATAAATACATATGAAACCAAAATAACCCGTAACAAAATACTGAAAAGATTTGGATGGCAGATACTGTTCCTCCCATCCTCCTGTTCACTTCCAAAACCTGCCATTAACAGAAGCAAGAGGGGAAAAGAATAAAGGCTGTTCAAGTTGTTGTGAAGTTTTTTTTTTAAAGTACTAAAGAAACAAAACTTAAAACTTCATTACCTTGAGAAGACCAAAAAGCAAAAAATAAATTGTTACAGAACCTTTTCTTTACAAATAAATTCACAAACGATCATGTCAGATTTGATCCTTAGTAACATTCTGGGAAGTCTAAAGCAAAAACACCAAATACATATTCAAAAACTGTATTATAGTTCTGTTTTGTCTGAAATCTATATAAATGGTGCCGAAGGAAGAAAGCCACAGGGACTGAACTCAGTTCTATTGCTTGCTAACACCTGTTCCAGGTACTGTTACCATGGTTCACATAACTTCATGTGTATGCTCATAAAATTGTTTTCCTACTTTTTAGTTTTATCAGATTAAAACAAGTAAATTTGTTTTAGTAAGCGTAAGACTAGAAAAGAAGCCTATTAGGTAGAAGTACAATCAGTGCATTATTAATGTATTATTTTAATGTCCATAGAGATGTGTGATGCTGTCATAGCCCAGCAACAGTGGTTTGAATAGTTACAATTTTGCAGTAAAAGAAAACCCGTAGCTAAGGAATAAAGTTCTTAAATTTACAAATACAACTGAAGTACTTTTAAAGTTAAATATTATTTAATACCCTACAGACACAACACCCCAGGAAATGCTGAAAGTATAATTTTATCTTTTAAAGCAGGGGTCCTCAAACTGTTTAACCAGGGGGCCCGGCGCGCGGATGAAGTGGCAGGCAGCCATCTGCGGCTGCTTGGTTTCCCCCCCCAACCCCCGGCGGGAGTGGGTGGGGGGTTGTCTCTAAATACCGGGGGCCAGATTGAGAACCCTGGGGGGCTGTATCCAGCCCACGGGCCGTAGTTTGAGTTTGAGGACCCCTGTTTTACAGACTTCACAATGTCTTTCTGACAGATAAAACCGTTTATAAAACTTTGAAACTTTTTTTGAATGAAGGCAAAACATGATGTACTGTTTTGAACAGCACATCCCTTCAGCTGTTCTACTGCCAAACAGTCTTTTGTTACCTTCAACCTAGGATGGCTCTGCACTAAAAGCCCCTGATGTCCTTTTGTGCCTACACAGACTATACAGCCCTTCCGGACTATATAAGCTGAACGTAACTGTACTTAATGGAGTCCCATAACTTCCTTTAATATACTCACTGTTTCATGTTTCTATCAGCTGTTTGCAAAGCCTAACATACACTGTGATTTTGTGACTGTGTTGGAGTGACAAGACGGAAATGCAAGCCAGTACAGATAGGCTGCATGCGTGAAAGCATACGCTGTCTTTTGAGCTGTCACAAGCAATTCCATTCTCAATACCACTGCCACCTGTTGTAACACTACCTTGATCTGTGCTGCTTAAGTCAACTTGCACCACTGCTAAAAATCTCAGGGCAGATCAGCTTGAAATCTTCAGGCACAGTTTTTGCGAACTTACGAAGTAGGAACCCCAGAAAATTTACTTACTAAAAAAAAAAACCAAACAAATAACACAGAGATCACAGATGGATAGGTTTCTTTCTAAAACAAAATGTTAGTAGTTGCCTGCACTAAACATGAATTACAAGCAGCAGTTGAACAGGTACAGCCCTGCTAAAGGTCCTTTCACTCCAGTCCTTACACCTTCTGTAATACTGTGGAACTTAACTGCAGAGTATAAAGGGGCTCATTCTGGAAGCTTAAATTATATATTTCTATGTACACAAAAATAAATGGTTTTATTGTGATAGCCAATACAAATTTTCAGCCCCAGCTATTTCTTCCACAATTACACAAGCTCAACTAAAGTGCATTAAGATACACTTCTGTTACAGTGAGATAACTTAAATAACAACAAAGCTCTCTGCATGCTAGTTCAATTTTTAAGACAGTGGCAGCCTACACTTCTTACTGACTGCAGAGGACAAGGAATGCTCAAGCATCTGTGAAAAAAGATACTACCTTTTTCCAATTTTTTTCCCAGGTATTGTTTTTAAAGTTCCTAGTGCAAAATGGTTCAGTTTTGAGAAAATCACTTGTATATTGGTTCTGGCAAAGCTCCTGAGATCTATAATCAAGCCCATTTTTTCCTGTTTGCGTATTACTGCAAGTAAGGATGATGATGCAGTTCAGACTCCTATCACTGCAGCTGTGCAGCTCCTTTTATTTCATTTGGCTTACAGTGGTAACTAATAAAATTCAATGAGCTTGTAAAGGAGAAAGGGAAGACAGAACGCAAACATTCAGAACTCTGAAAAATCAGACAGCAGATGCCTGAGAACAAAAGGGATTTTGCTCACTCTTCCACAACACTACCAGGGATAAAATAACCTTGCAGTTTTCACTAAATGCATCAAATTCTGAAATACATTTAGTAAGGTACGTGAAAACAATTTCACCTCCACATTAAATAAACAAATATAACTTCTTTCATATCAGTAGACTGGCTATATTTATAATATTTACTGTGTATACTACACGTGTAAAGGAATTGGGTTGTAAGTGGTCTAGAATTGCTTTTGCAAAGTGATTACATAACATTAAAATCTTAGCAGTATTCATCATTGACTCACTTTAGAATATTCCTCTGAAATATTTCCTTGTTGTGAAATGCTGGTGAGTTGGGAGCTAGATGTTACCTTGAAAGACAATGGGGGTGGGGGGCTGGGGGCTGGGGGTGATGGTGATGGGAAGAAGGGAAGAGTAGAGTATTTCAATAGGGCCAAAAGATTTCATCTTGGGAATATCTGGAAAATAAAAGTAGTACTTTGGTTTTGGAAAAAAACCAAACCAAACAGGTTTTTGCACAATTCTATTTGGAACCTCTCAATATAGAGAACAAGATTGTACAGAGTTTAATTCTATTTCACTTTTTCACAAGACAGGAAAACTAGCCTTGTTACTCAGTGACAAGTAATCCTCAAAACATTAGCAGAGCCTACACATCACACCACTTTCTGTAAGTCCTCAGTTGTACACTACCTAATGTTCTACTGATACACAGTTATTTTAATAACAAACTCCTGAAGTACAATAAATTTATAACATTTCCATTTTAAAATTATTAATCTGGATGCTTAACTAATCATTTGCTTTCAGATATTTCTCTTTAGCTTTCAGATGTTCCCTTATAGCTATTGGGGGGGGTGGGGTGGTTGTGGTGTGTGTGATAACACACACCTATAAACCACACTTAAAAAAAGAAAAAAAAATACCTTGAAAGACATAAAACCAAAAGTACTTGTTACCAAGAGAAAAACAGTGCTCATTCTCAAAACTCTGCTGAGGCATTACATTTCTTGGTTTAGTTTTTTGTTGGTTTTTTTTTCAGTAGCAGACCAGCTTTTACACATTCTCCTGGCTTTTTAGTCTTTTAAAATATATAAAGAATAGTTCCAAATTCTCCCCAAAACTAACAGATACAGATGTCTTAACCTTGAAACAAACCCATCTTAAGCATAAAATACGTGAAAAAATAGACAAAACCCCTCTGAAAGCCAAACAACATACTTTAGGTATATGAGTTATCAATGTAAAATATTTACAAACAAGTTATTTGCTGTATTTAAAATTATGTACATACAAAGGCCTATTTCCTATTCATGCAGGAAAGTAAGTTCCAATAGTAGAAAAAAAAATAATAAAAAATAAAAATAATAATAAAAAAAGATGTAAAAAGTCATAGGATTTGGAAATTACATTCCATGTCTGGAAATTTGTATTCTAACATACAAGGATTCATTTTTTGTAATTAACTTTAACATCATTTGAATCCCAGTCTTCAAAGCTGACTCTTCAAAATCAAAATCCCGATTCAATTCAAATCTCTAAGCCCTCTGACTTGCAAGTAACTCATATGAATAACTTAATTAGTAGTAATACAATACTCAAGTGAGTATAGTTAGTCATGGCCAAGGCTGTGCAGGATTAGACCCCTTTCCTGATTATATTTACACAGAAACAGGTTGAGAATTTAACCTCTAGCTTCTCAAATGAATGCAGCTGCTTATTCAACAGCTATATTAGGCTGTCTGTTCTCCACATCCTCTGCGGTATACGTGAGAAAGGACTTCCCAGATACACAACTATAGCAAGGGCATGACAATGGGCTAAGACAAAGAACTGAATAACTCTTCCTTGTCCGAGAGGTAAGATCATTTTGTATTTACCATAAGCAGACAACTAGATGAGCTTTATGACCTCCTTTCGTACCATATAATTTTGTCCCATTACATTTTCTAACATCCCTGTAGCTGGAAACCTTAATACCTTTCACAACAGAGAATGCTGAATACAGTTTGGTCCACTGCGACAACTATGGGGCATGGAGAAAAGGTAGGGTTTAGGGAATTGAAACCCAGGCGATAGAAACGTAACACGATGAATTCTCACACCTAAGGCTGAACTATGGAAAGATGAAAGGTCAAGAAGAGACAGGTACAGTACCAAGTTTTAAATTTCTTTAATTTCTTTACTTTTGAAACTGCAAGTACTCAAAAAACATGGAGAATTCATCTGATCACATGAAGCCAGCTCAGGTCTTACCTGGCATATTAACAAGCTCAGTATTAGCCTTTCCAGACACTGGCTGGCTGCCAAGCCACTGAGAGAGTGCTACACCTGTATTATCTGTGCTGTTCCATTACACAGGTGTACAGATAAAGAAGCCTAGTTTAGAACAACTTACTTCTAGAGATTGTGTTAACTTACTATGAAAGTGTCAGAGATAGAAGATTAAGTTACTCTAATTCAAAAATTGCATGATAGCATCCAGAGTCCCCAGAAACAGGAAAGGATTTTATGATGTTGGGTACAAAAACGCAAACGGGAAAAAAATAAGCTTTTTACTCAATACACTTTTATTCTACAATAAATTAAATCTCACTTCATAAACAAAATTAAGACACACATGATAACTGGGTAGCAATTCTTACAGCGCTGAACTATGGCTTCATTAGGGTTAAAATTAACAAGTGCAGCAATAACCAACACATCATAACTAACAAGCTGTAAAAACCTAACCCCGATACAAAATTCTTCCTTTAACAAGCTCCAAATCTTTATTCAACTATTTCAAAATATGTTTAGAACAGCACAACCTACTGAAAAAATAACACAACAGCCTATGACATCTGTAGCCAAATCTAGGCAGTATGTAAAACAGAAAGCACATTAGTTTGTGTGGTAAGCAAGAAAACTGCTGCAAAACTCCTCTGAACAGCCAAAATTATATACATTCACTGAAGACCATACAGCTTCACAAGCATATGAAAGTTCGGAACATACCCTTTTTACTGGCAGTGATGTAACAGAAGTAATTGGAGAAAGTACACTTTAACTGCAAAGAGACTGCTGTAGAAAACGCTGGTATGCTACCTTAGCCAATACAAGCTGCAACAGGTTTTGCAGAAAACGTCAGTATTACTACATCTCCCTTCTGGGCACTGCCTAAATACATTGGACTCAATAGGGTACAGTACAGAACTGAAAGAAAATACCCACTAAAAGTAGCACAAAAGCTAAATCAGTACTGTTGAATAACACCTCAATAAACTACAAAATGCCCACCAAAAGCTGTTAAAGTATGGATTTTCTTTAAAGCACTAAGCATTTCTTAGGATTTAACCTGGAAGGAAGGAGGGAGGGAACAGGTATTGGTATAAGGCTACTGTAAAAATAGTCAGATCATGTAGACAGGAACAGGCCACAATCCCACTTGTGTTGCATGAAATCCTCATCCTGCATTGTGACACCGGAATTTCCTCTAAATAACCTTTAAAAGAACATGAACCGTCTCTGACTTTAACAACCATCCATTTTCATGACAACCACTTCAGTACTGTAGAGATAACAATCAATGCACTATACCCTAAAATTCATTATTGCAACTATTAAATTGTATTTCTCCCTTAGCTCTAGAGAGAGACGAACAAACACCAGGAAATAACTTGCTGAATCTGAGGATTAACCCAAAGAACAGTCTCCTGCACACCGATCATGCATTCAAAATGTGTTGACTCTTCTCTGTGCCACTGAGATGAATCAGTCAAAGACAGCCAGCTTACTGCAGCAGCGTGAACAGTCACTTGGTTTCCTTTATTGGGAAGAACTGCCCTGATTTCCAGTCTATATATTTATATGCTACACACAGACTATGAGGTGATTAATTTTCCTGCTGAAGGCATAATTGGCTTGCCTGGCCTTATTTGATGTGACCTGAGGTCCAAGTCACATGGGGAGATGCAAAGTGTCTATGAATTAGTTCTGAATCCTCTGAAGGGAAGGTTCAGCCCTCACGAGATAGGAATCTTCACCATATTTAAGTGTGTAACATGGTTTTTATACCTTTTTTACTCTCCTCCAGGTATTCAAATCTGATACAAGCAACCGAAAGAAGAAGAAGAAAAAAAAAAAAAAAAGCACTCTACCACCCTGAAGGGACCTATACTGGCTCTCTTCATGTATATATACATGCAAACTGCCTGAAATATAGGTAAATGTTACTATTCCCAATTCTAAGAAATAGGAGGTGAAAGGATTATGAAGAGAATGGCGCAATCTTATAAAGGCTGACCAAAAGGACGTGAAATCTAAATGTGAGGTTACCTTCACACTTTTGGATTATTAAATTAAAGAAAACTTCTTTCCATGTGTTGCTCTCCTGTAAATATTAAGGTCTGGTATAGTTTGAAAAGTAACAGCTTGGTCTCTAAAACCTGCTTAGAAAGTGAAATCTTTATGTAAAAATAGAGGATATTTATATATATATAAAATACATATAAAATAGAGGATATCTCAAGGGGAATAAAAGTAAATCTTACTAAAATCTTCCATTATCCCATTCTGTGTTAGCTAGTTTTCCCCTTCATGCATTAGTCCTGTTGGGTGATCTGTTATTTCAGCCCTTACCACTATCAGCTATCCTCAGTTTCTTGTTTTTTAAAGCATTAAAAGCTAAGTAACAAATTGGGGGAATTTTTAAGCCACACTATCCTCCCTCAAAATGTATTTTCCATGGTCTACATGCAAAGCATAAAATATAATTTGAGCAAAACTGTGCATTATCATCAAATTACTATAGAATCATCACAGAACCACAGAAAATTTGGCTGGAGGTCACCTAGTCTCATCTGTCACTAAAAATATGGTAATTTCCAACACCAGATCTTGATTTTTGTAGTTGACTGGAAAAGATCAAACTCACAGCCTTTCTGGTCACCTCTTCCATTACTACAGTATACTCTTCATAAAAAAGCTTTCCTGTGTCCAGTCTGAACTCCCCAAGCTGTGATTTATGGCTATTGCCCCTTGGTAAACTGTAACCCACTGCTTCAGAGAAGTTTTGTGTCATGATCTTTGTCACTCCTTTGAAGCTGTTGTGGGCTAACCTAAGATCACCCCCTTAGCCTCCTCTTCACCAGACCCTGCTCCCTAAAAAACCCAGCTCTCCAGCTATTCCAATCACATCATGAGGTCTAGCCCTCTGACCAGTTTAGTATCCCCCCCATTAGACTATTTCCAGTTTCTCAACATCCCCTCTGTACTCAAGGTTATGAAAATGACACACAGTTGTCCAAGAAGCAGCTTCACCAGCCTCAAGTAGGGGTGCTAACAGCTTCCTTCAGTCTGCTAGTCATGCTCCTTGTTCCTTCTAATGTAGCCCAGAACACGTCAGTTTTGTCTGCCCTGAAAGCACACCAATGGCTCATATTCAGCTTGACATTCTTAATATCAGCAGGACTTTGACTCAGCCAGGTGCTTCCCAGCCTGGACTGATGCATGGTGTTATTCCACTTCAGATGCAGAATTTCAGTCTGCTCTTTCTTAAATATATGAGTTTCCTGTTGGCTCAGTCCTCATTTGTTCAAGGTCTCAAGATGCTTTAAGACTGAAGCTCTCTTTGGCTTTCCAAGCACCACCCTAAATGAGTAACATTCACAGATTTGCTGAGGGTGCATTCTGTTCAATTCTGTCATCCAAGTCATTGCAGAATTGATACCATGAATACCAGAATCAACCCTTTAAGTATTCCATTTCTTACTGTCTGGTAACCGGTCAAGCTGTTGATTACTACGCTTTCAGCACTGTAGTCCAGCCAATTTTCAGTTCACTCAATACCCAGCCCATGTTTCTCTGCTTACCATCAACAACAGTGTGGGACATGGCATCAACAGTCTTAATAAAGTTAGTTATACCATATCTCATCCTAGAAGGCAATCAGATTAGCAAAACGCTAACTGCCCTTCAGAAATCTGCGTTGACCCTTCCTGTTTACCTTCTTGCCCTTCACATGTCTAGAAGCAAGTGCCGAGACAATATGTTCCATTATTATTCTGGGGAGTGACCTTAACTTGACACAGCCTGTAGATTCCTGGACCATTCTCCTTTTCTTTCATAAAGACTAGTATAAGGTTAGCTCCCTTCTAGTTCTCAGGACTTTCCTCAATTACTATGTTTTTCTTGGACAACAGCTGCCTTGCAATCCTATCACCTGAACGAGCTCTCTTCAGTCTTGGCAAAGAACCCCAAGACACAGAATACATCCACTTCCCTTAAGCAGCCCTTAACCTGTGGCTCCTCCATGTTACTGTTCCTTGTCTTGCAACAGCTAAAAAACCATGGGAAATTTCTTCCTTTCCTGTCTTGTCCACCATTAGATTGCATCCAGCATTCATCCATGGACCCACATGTCCCTGAGTTCCCTTACGGTATTACTTGAAGAATCCTTTCATGTTACTTTATGTCCCTGAGTTCAGCTCAAATACGCTTTGGCCTTCCTGATTTCAATTTGTCTTTTCCAAATATAATGAAAGAGAAATTAAAGTTACCGTATAAAGCACTGCAGCACAATTACATTCAACTTCTAGATCAGAACATACATAAGGTTAGAAATCAAATTATATTATGGCACTGCATGTTGAAACTTTGATCCAGCAGGGAATGCAGATGACAAATTTCTGAAAAGTCTCAGGAAGCTTTGCAGAAAAAGAAACAGAAACATGAGGTTTTCCCTACTATAAAATAACTAATATGCCATAATAAAGAATAGAGATGCTGCTGATCTTTTCAATTCACTTATTAAAGTGAACGGAATTGAAGTAAGCTTTTTTGTACTATGCTTTTCAGTAATGAATAGAAACATTTTAAAATTTGCACGGTATTGTATTATCTAAACCAATTAATCTTGAACTCCAGGGGAAAAAGGCAGTATTAGACCACAACTTCAAAGGACACATTGACTCCATAATTTGATTACTCTTTCAAGAACGCACTGAGAAAACAAATGCTAACAATAAACACACTCAACTAGGAAGACCGTCAAAAATACTCAAATTAAAATCAGCATTATTTTAAGTAACTTGTGCATCTTTGTCAATGTTAATACAATCCTTTTCAATGTTAACCTGAAGATTCACACTTTCCTTTAGTCAGTTCACTCATCTGTCACTTACCACAACCACTGATAAAAGGAAGAACCTCTATGCCTGTTTCTGCCTTTTCAAGTAGTGCTGATTATTAATGCAGATTAGGGATCAAAAAAAAACAACTGAAAAAACATTGTTTGACAAAATAGAAATCTTCACAAATATCTAAAATACTGAACAGAAGAGCTTCAAATTTATATGCTTTCATTAAAAGACTTTATTTCTCTGTATGCATAAATGTGCACTGCTATACTAAAAGGAGCCATTGACTGCATTCATACAGGCATGAACTATGCAAAAAGTGCAGGTACAGCAATAATGCCCATGTATATCAGCAGCGCAAGGTTCATGAAACAACAACTGGGTGTTTGTTTTTTTTAAAAAATAGTCTACCAAATTAACCAGAAAAACATTAACACCTATTATCTATCATACGACATCTTCACACCAGGGAAGGCCTGCAATGACAAGGAGTGTATGCTATTAAAACAACTAACACTGAAAAAATTAACAGGTCAAACATTCAGATGCATAAGTTAGACCCACAGAAAACTTGCATAATTTTCCCCTTTAATAGTTGGCCTTATAAAAGACATCAACTATGCATGTAAATCTTGCATTGTAAGTACAGACTAACAGCCTACCTTGTTAAATAAAAGTCAAGAAAAAATCATCAAGGGACGCTATATACCATTCAAAATTACAGTAAGAAACCATTAAGTAGCTCTCTGCATGACAGATAAACTGAGAGGGAGTAGATACAGTTGTCAACACAAGAAAATCCAAAGCTACACTGCATGTGGTGGGGAAAACTGAGAAGAGTAAGATTCACAAGTCTCATCAAAGATGAAAAGGGGAGGGAACACACTGTTTTCCGTTCAGACTAATCTGATCACAACCAGACAGATTTCTTTCAATCCTTTTCTTTCCAATGCATAAAGAAAACACAACTAGACATGGTCTTTGCAACCAAAGTGCAGTAAAACTACCTGACAGCAGCAGTGCTTGCTCTCTCTTACACAGAAACAATCTAGCAAGGTTTTAAGTACTGGACTATTTATCATGTCAAATTAGGGAATACAGCTGCGTATTGTCCACATACCACTGCTGCAGGAAACTCTTTTATTTGTATATGTATTTTTACACCTTTGTGGAATAAACTGTAGTTCACTTCCTAAAATTAAATGAAAAGCACTTAGTGGCCATACCAGCCTTTAAATATTCACCTATTACTAAAGAAATAAGTATATTTACTTGAGTCATTAGCTTAGTTCTTCTGCATTTAGGCAGGCATTACTGTGGCATATGCTATCAATGAATTTATATTTCTCTGTCTGACAGCAAATGTGGCATGTAAAAGTACAGCACCAGTAGCAACGCTGATTCAGTCTCAGCAAACAGGCATTGTGACAAACCTCAGTTTGAGTGGCTATCAAATTTATTATGGACAACTGTCCATTTTCTACAGTCCATCATCCAGGCTCAGCATGAAAAACCTCTAAAGGAGATGCTGCTGCTGCATTCGAGCTGTGGGATGCTTACAAATCTTTATAGACCGCAGTGAGAAGTCACTGTTACGTGCACTTTTTACAATGCTTTTCAGTCCCAATATGCATCTCGCTGGTACATCCAGTCCTACTTTCAGCAACAGAGGCGCTTACCTAGTGTTATACCTGGTTTTGTAATACATTTGTTGTGCAGACAGGAAGGGCACAGGATGACACTACACTGTTAATTTAATCTCAATAATTTATTCACCATTTAAATAAGGTTTTAAAGCCAACTAGAAACTGTGAAAGCAGGCACAAAATGTTGGTTATTTTACAGGTGCAGCAGCATACATAGTGATCAAAGGTTTCAGAAAGGTGCCAATGTACACGTTGCCACCGGAACTGCACCTAACTCCCTTTTTGTAGCTGTACAGGAAACACAGCCTACCATAGGTTTTTCCATGCCTGAAAACCTTTAGCCAGTACAGCATCTTGGAGCTGTACCAGAAGGCTGCCTGTCACTGTGGCAAGAATGCATACTGTTTGGTTGGTCCCTGCCACAATTTGTGGTAAACTAGCAAACAAAACCCTAATCCAAAGAATCATCTATTTTCACAGCACAGGTACCTGAAAACATATAGTAAGAGGAACAATATCATCTATTTTCCGTGACCTGAACAAACAGAACAGCATAAACTGTGTTGGAACAGGTATTCATGCAAAAGCACTGCTTTTTGAAATAAAAATAGAAGTTTAAAAAAATTAAAAAAAAAAAAAAAGGTAGTTTAAAGGGTCCATTTTCCTCTCCAGACAAAATTAATAATCCTATGTTAATTCGGAATTATTCCATTCTGGAATGTCAAAGTTCTGAAGATAACAATTCATGAAAAATTATTATGCTACCGATTGACAGAAGTATGCAGTAAATCTTCCATTTCATTGAACCTAGTACAAAACTGAGAATTTTCAAGTGAATCTGCTGACTTACTATAAAGAATCAAGCCTATTTATAGTATCAGATGCACTTACTCTCAAGTGCTCTGTCAACAAAAGCTTCAAATAATGACCTAGATAGACAATGCAGCAGACAAGGAGGGGTGTAACTACATACAAGAAAGACAGAATGAAAGGGAGTGGGGGCTGGAATCCTCAACTGCTTTGGAAAAAAGAAAATAGTTTTTTCAGGGATACCAGTTGTAAGACTGAAGCACAGATGTACTTCAGTAAATAGCACTAAAAATATAAACAGTATTTTACCATGATGTGTTGCCATGCTGAAGACAGGGGGAAAAAAAAAAAAACCAAAACCCAAACATTTACCAGTTTCAAGGCAGCATACAGTACAATTCTTAAATATACATATTTACATTCAGACTCAGAAGACCGTGAAACACATAGAAGTGAACAGATAAAGTAATTTTTTTTTCCATTCGGCTTTATTTTTTTTTTCACTGAAAATATTGCTGAAAAATGCTTAGCAATGTGAACATAAATGAAAAGACTTCCTAGATGAAGAGGCTAGTAATGCTATACAAAAGTCTTGATTTAAACTTTAATTACACAGTCAAGCATATAATTGCACTGTGTTACTGTTGGGATAGATGGATAATCATGACCATGGGATAACACTGCAACATGAATTACAGGTTAGAGTGACAGAGGATCACACTAACCAGCAAAACGTCATTCCAGATTAATCAGATCATTATATTGGAGGGTGCTAGATACCCAAGGAAGGAAAGCTCAACACAGACAGGCACTAGTTGTGCCTAAGAGATGGGACTGTCTGAAAAATATAAAGAATAATGCTTTATGAGAACTCAAGGAAAAAAAAAAAGTGGCAACTGAGGGAACAGAGATGGAATTTGAGTACAGCTCACATTTTGAAACAACTAAGGAGACAGACTACAAGCAGCTATTTGCTATATGACGATCCAGACTGAAGAAATTGAGTGAATACTAATAGAAACAGAAATATTACTTTGTATGCTGTCAAGTAGAAAACCAGTGAGGGTTTTTCACTTACAAAAGCTGGTGTTACAAGTTATCATCACCCAAAAAGGTAAATTTCTGCACATGAGAAAACAAGATTTCATACCACATGATGTAAAATAAAGGGACAAAGGGCTGATTAAAGATACCCCCAACTCACCCTGCCCCCCAACACATGCACTTACACACCCACAATGAAGAAATGCTCTGAAAAGAAAGAGGCTACATGACCTGAAGGCTCAGGGGAGAATAATGACATGATTGATCACAACTGTTGAAAAGGAAGCCAAACTCTTCTCAATGCCAAAGAAAACCCAAGGGTGCCTTTGTTTTAGAGAAACTGACTATATCAGCAAAGTATTTCAACCGTTTGCCTAACTATCTGTCCCTGAATGAAAGGAATGCAGACCCAGAGCAAAAAAACCCAACTAGTTTTAGGGGTGCTACTGGTTAAAATAACGTAACTTCTATACGTATTGGATCTGCTTATAATTGTGATCCTGTAAGTCTAATCAAGAGTATTTTTCACTCATGTAACTGTAATAGGTATTTAGCTTATTGGTTTATGCTTTTCTGCAGTGCCCAGTCATTCCCTCAGCGAGTGGCTTTGCCTGCTGTGATTCCACGTACATTACTGACTGAAGAAGCCGCAATGCAACAGCAGACTCCAGGCAAGTGGGCTGAGCTGGGGTACACCTCCTGGGAGAGGAGCCTCACTCCACAGCAGTTGCTAACCTCCACCTCCAGGCACACTGGACAGGTTACTCTATTGGACTCAGAAAGTGATGGAGGAAGGAACGTGTTCCCCATCGTGGAGGTTGCTGGATAGCTTCATATTAATTATATGAAGCACTTAATGAACCCAGTAATGGCTCAGCTTTGTACCAAGTCTGCAAGACCTCAGGACTAAGCCCCGCCAGGCTTTCTCTGTCTGAACTTTTTGATCTACATGCAGTTTTGTTTTACTTGGTTAAGCTGTAGCAGCAATTTTGTAATTGAGTAGGTGCCTATGGCTAATTTCTTATGACCACAGTTTATATAGATAGAAGTATCAAGCAGTCATTCTGTGTAGAGTGAGGTATTTACTGCCACTAACAGGATGAGCTACAGGCTTGTCATGAGAGCAGTGGCCTTCAGAAGTAAAGGCAGAGCAGTACAAAAGCAGGGCAGTACATGTGTGAAGCAAGAAGAGATGGGCCATCACTGGAGACCCCACAGCTATGAACAACTCAGCCAGATCAGCATGGGGAGTGTGTATGTGGTTAAGCCCAATATAAAAAATCAAACAACAAACAGAAGAGCTCTTAAGAGAGCTGTGGGCTTCAGCTTACTTCAACAAACACACTCCTTTCTGGTGACCGGGGGATGCTCAGTGTCATGATGGTGGGCATATTCTAGATAATGAGATTCACATTTATATTGTCAATCATATACTGCAATTGGTATACTCCACTAACTGTAATTTCTAATTAAATTGTGATTTGAGTGCATTGTTGTGTTACTGAGCTAAATCAAAATCCCTTGTAACTGCAAGCAACGTCAAATTAATTAAACTTCGTACTGTATATTAAGTCCTTCACATGTGCAATATCTAGAAGAACACGGTCAAAGAGTATTGCATTATGACAGGGTCTCAAGAGCAGAAAAAGGTAACATTCTAGAAACAATTTCAAAATTTAGGCTGCTATCATCTCACCATATCTACCCCTTAAATAAAAAAAAATCCCAAGTTTCTCATTAGAGGCAACTATAGAATAAGTTTGTGTCACCAGAAATTTCACAGATAAATACTTCATTTTCACCACAAAGGAGGAAAAAAGGAGAAGTTCATGCTACACATTGCTAAAATCAATTTATTGTGTAATTCTAAACTGGTTTAGTGTTATCATAATTACATAACTCACAGCCAAAGTCAAGCTTATTTGGGTAGTAATGTACCTTAATTAAGTTTAAACTTAGCTTAGCATTTGCTGGGTTCTATTTTTCTTATTTGGGGTAAACAGAATTGTAACAGATTTTATTAAAGCATAACATGCAGAGCGTTCAACTACCCATTAAGTAGCTTTTTCTAGAAATAGAAAAGAATTGACTTACTCACAGAAAGATACAGTTCCGTTCAGTAGCAAATGCATCAGTAGCAGAAAATGCCATCATGTGAGAAAACACACAGAAACAGATAGGAAAACATAATAGAAGCATTCAGTTTTTCAAACTGACATAAAAGGAACAAAAATGGCTAAAACAAGGACAAAAATTAAATATCCTGCAAAAATCCCTTTCAAAACTCAACTTTTAAGAGCAAGCTGCATGGGAAGTACTGTCAAGACAAGTTAAAGGAGAAGGGTCACTGTGGAATCTGGAGATTGCTCTTACTGTTATTCCTTCATTTCCAGAGAAGACAGAAGAAATAAAAACAATTACTAACTGAAGAGTTCACAGTTTAGTCTTCTAACAGCACTTTCTTTTCTCTGCAGAAGTATGATGGTTTTGAAAGCCATGGGCCTCACCGCCTCATATATTTTCTATGCAAATAAAAATTACTATTGATGGATATTGCTTAATTCAAACATAGAAATAGAAAAATACTGAAAACGTAAGATTGCTAAATCTCATAAAGTGTACAGAAACATGATTTGTGACTTCCTTTTAGACAAGTAGGGCAGAGCTGGGGGAGACACACCCAAAATCTCTGCTCCCCTGTGCATTTAAAAAGGGATGTTATGTTGACCTCTGAATCATTCCAAATGCCACAAAAAAGTTGCCTAAACCCATGGCATGAACTGTATTTTTACAGCAGCAGTGCTGAAAAGCCCAGTCCTTGAAAACTAACTGGCAAATGGATCCACCAAAACCCAAAACAACACACTCAACCTTCCATAACACAAAGCTGCCACCTTCCCTTTTTGGATGGTTATTTTCAACTCAGCATCCCAGCAGCATTCCCCATGTGGCTGCCTAAGTCCACATTTGTCAGTACAACAGAGGGGAGCTGTCTCGGTACAGGAAAAAGCACATCTTGACCAGGCACTTCAAACTCTTTTAAGTTAACTTAGATCTCCATCTCAAGTGACTTTAAGGGGAGATCAAGAATCTATTCCACTATGCTGGTTAAAAGATGTGGGTTGAGGTGTAAAAATATTTTACATTTTAAAAAGCCCTAGTGAACAAGACCAGAGAAAAAGAAATCAACAATGTTAAAATGTTACAATTGTAAAATGTTAAAATGCTATAATTTTAATCTACTAAAATTTAAATTCAATTGAACTTGAGATCAGTATTACTACCTTCTTAGGGTACCTTTATTCCAAGTTTCAAATTCTTCCACTACTGGCAAAAAATCCAAGAAGGCAAAAGTGCTTGTGGATCAGCAAAAGTGTGTTCATATATTGGCTGCATGATAAGAAAGGATATTTTGCCTTTCTTTGTGATGGCCTTAAATTAGCATCAGATTGGGCTGTCACTAAGTGACATTCTACTCAGCTTCTCTGAAATTCTTGGCTTTGAACAACTAATTTTTCAACATTATTTTAAGTCAAAATAGCATCATATTTAACTCTAATTTTAATCTGATAATTGTTATTTTCTTCCCTCTCTGCAAAGATGTTTTTGCTGGGAGGATATTTTCACTCAATACTCTTTTATCAGACTAAATGGTCACATAAACCTTTCCACTCGCAGCTCACTTCAAACAATCCCATAACTACATAGTTTGGATTACCACCACATTCTCTTATCAGTGAAGTAATTTTTAGTTTCTCCATACTGCATCAACTATGGTTATGCATATTTCACATGGCTTACAGGATACAGGGTTCTGAATATGAATCACTTTTCCAGGTCTTCATTCTTGTCAGCTGCCATTTACTGAGGAGCACAACATGAATACATTCACGACTGCTGCACAGTGCTGGGTGAAACCAGTCCCAACTATATCAAGGATGCTATAGAGCAGAATGCATAGTAATTACACTACATGATTTCCTTCTCCACCAACCTCTGCCATGACGCTCTTCAAAACTTCTCCACAGAACTCCCCATTTGCAGTAGTAGAAGCATACATCTCAAAAACAACCCCCATCAACTGGAGGACGTACCTGGGAAGCACTACCTGTACTCACAAAGCTTCGTATTTCAATAGTATGTTGGTCCATCCAGCAACTTTTAAGTATGGCATCCACTGTACAGACTGTACTACTCAATACGTATCATACAGGTAAGTCTAGTTCTTATCTAAAATCAATATATTAATGAAAATAAAAGATGGCAAAAAGGAAGAGGAATATCTCCCGGGAATACTTTAAAAACTTAAGTGGAAACAAGGGAGTCCTGTAACTAAGGAAGTGAATATATTGACATGGTACTTAGAGAGATGATGAAAGAAAGAGATATTGATTTAATATAATTAGCATGGTTCTGAAATACAGCTGGTAAAGCTTTTACAGGCAAAGATAGAGCCTGATGTTTGAAGGGAAGCAAAACATGAATGTATCATAACTGAACCTATTTAGAAAAGCTACAGAATACTTAGGGTTACTAATTACTGGTTCCTGTAAGGCAAGAATGAGATTTTACTTTGGTGAATATCACATATTACAATATGGGATGCATTATATTAGGAAACACAGCTGCAAAAGTCATTCCGTGGTCAGACTTGGGGTCTAATACCTGGATAACTGTATGAAATGTGACAACCTGCTAGTCAGACTAGATGATTCCACAAGTTTCTTCTGGCCTTAAAAAATAGTCGGAATTGAAACACCCATATAGATAGTGACTTTGTTCTAAAACTTCAATCATGAGATAAAGACATGGGAAAAGTAATCTAGCACAGCCAAGAAAAGAAATTAAATCTTTCAACTTCTACAGCCATTTCTATCTGCAGTTTTACTTACATATACATATATAAGATGTGCATGATACATGTAACAGTTTCCAAAGAGTACCAACACCTAACATACAAGTTCACTTAAGTCATGTATATTTTCCTTATTTAATACTGATGTACAATACAATGCTGAGTCATTATTACCCTGTATGTGTTTTTAAGTCTAATTTTAACCATAATTTCTTGACAAACTAGTAGCTTTCTAATGGGAAAATTGGTGAATATTTAAAAGTAACAAGTCTTAAAAAGCTGGGATGTTTTTAACTCTGAAGATGACACTTCTATTCTTGTTTTAGCAAAAAAAAACCCACCAAAAAAACCCCAGAAAACAAAACAAAGAAACAAAAAAAAAAAACAAAACCAAAAATTGTTATCAGCAACTATCTCAAAGCCAAAGACTTCTGTTTTCTCTGCAATCAGAACTATGAGTTAAAGAACCTATTAATTAGTCACTTATTTAAACAGCGTGAGAAATATTCCATAAGTCTTAGAGCCTAAGCTTTTTCTTCTGGAGAGAGGGGGTAAATGAAGACAGGCATCTGGAAACAAGTATCTTTATTTGAAATAAGTAGATTTAAAAAGGATTCAAAAGAAATATTAAACATTATGCAACTTGGTCTTTGCATATGTTTTCTGAAAGGGAAAGGATATTGTAAAAGGCTACTGAAAGGCTTTTGAAAAACAGGCTACTACTAAGATGGCAAAGGGAACTAGAGTCACAAAGAAACTAAAACAAATATCTATTTTTTCTGAGTTGAATATAATTGTCGGTGCTTCAAGATGGAACTCACTCTTAGGAAATTATTTTATCTTACATTCTCCAAGTGTTTTTATTAAACAAATCTGACACAACAAGCTTCTGCTAGGTCACTGTCACATTCCTTCTCAGCTTCCAAGGGAGAAGTTTCTGTATGCCAGGAACTGAAGTACACATATGAGTATGTATGAACCACATCTATCTGCAGACTTCCACGAAAAGCATCAGCTTTAATACTTATTTACTCAAAAGGTCCTCCAGGAGCTATTTCTACCTTCAAAACGTCATTAGTAATAGCTCTTTTCCCGGGAATTTTTTAACACCAAGTGGGGTCAGAAGTGTCTTGCACGTGCTTTTTGCAGAGGAAATAGTTGTATCTATCACATATGTTCTCACAAATCATAGTCCTGATCTCTCACTTTGTTGAAGATTTTTTCCCGTATTTACACATACAAAAGCATATAACAAATCAAAACCAGAAATGGCATTAGGTTTTCCAAAACCTATGAAGCATGTGTTTGCCAGTATATCGTAAGGAAGAAAAGATCCTCTTCATACAGACATTTTATCACGTTTTGTTCAGCACAGACAACTGAAACTATTTGTCTGATAGTTTAACATTGCTTGATAGTTTCTCTTTGAAGAACTTGATTCTGATTGTCTAAAAACAAACAAACAGCACACCCCCCCCCCCCCCCAACAATTTCTGTGAAAGTGAAAGCTATTAACCATTCTTCCTCTTCATGAGGACAGCTTGAAAATACCTAAGCCAAAGCTCACTGCCTGGCATCTCACGATCTATTAGACATACACTGTACAATTCTGACATTCCCTTCAGCACTGCCTGCTGACCTTAAGAAAGTTTGCAGCAAGGGAAAAAATATGGTTTCATATTCTTTAACCATCAGATCTTCTCAATTGCATCTTAGAAGTCTGAAACCCAAAAGTGATTCAGCACACTTGTCCATAGGTAAAACACAAATTAAATGGCTTATAAATTAAAGCAAGGAGTTTAGGATTTGAGTTTCCTAAAATCAGCCTATCTCCTCAACAACAAAATACAGACTTCCTATTTTGACAGAAGTCTTCACCTTGAAAAGCACATGGCTAAATCATCTGATCCAGTTATTACCAGCATGAATGTCACTTTACATTTGACATATCAAGCACAATTTTTTCGACCCAATAAATTTTCTCAACCCAATAAATCTGTTCCTCAAAATGGCACAGCATAGGGATATGTGTTCTTCAAACTAAGCACAACAAACCTTCAGATTTTCTGAAAAAAATGTTTCACATAGGAAAATTAAGTAGAGCAAATAAATATAACATCTCTAACTTCTCTGTGTCTTTCATGTATCCTGCCTTCTTCAAAGACTGCAAACACCTATCACAGACATCAATATCATAAATTCCACCACTTAATCTGTTGCAGTCACTCAAGGACACTATTCCAGTTATTTCATGAGAAGTAAAACATGAAGTTGCCACAAGTGTTCCAAGAGAATTAAAAAAGGGAACTTTATTTAAAGTTAAGCATCAGCACAGGTGAAGAAAATGTAACATATTTAATTCATCAAAACATACCTTAATTATGAACTCAATAATCTTTTCCTTAGTTAGTAGTACTTTTGAATAATTGTCTGTGTTCGTATTTCCGAAACTCTAAGTATATTTTGGTCTACAGTCAAAGGGCACATAAAGCAACATCACATACCAGGCAGTAAAGTAATTAGTACTTTCTTCTAAAAAAGCAGAGGACTACCCATCTGAACAGTTAGAAATTTACTTCATTTACTCCCCTAATGCAGAATCAGTGTAGTGCATTTCATCTGCCTGAAGCACAGGATGGTGGCAATACCTAGAATTCTTCCAACAGAACATTAAATAATGGAATTCTGTCAAAATACAAAATACTGTGGGGAACAGAAAAATCCCAAAAGTAGGTTTGGAGTTTTTTTGTGGGTTTTTTTTTTTGTTTTTGGGGGTTTTTTGGTGGGTTTTTTGGGTTTTTGTGTGTGTGTGTGTGTGTTTTTTCTTTCTTTCAAATCTTTACTAGAAAATAAGTAAAAGAATATTGGAGTTACATGGTTTTCCCAGTAGTGACTGCGGCTGAACATAAATGTGTGCCATTAAGCCAAATTTACTGAAGTCACCATACAGTCTGAGGAACGCATTCAGATTAAAAAAAAACCAAAACAAAACAGTCTCATTTTTTATCTTAGTACAGTTTTCCAGCTTCAAGACAAGCTTCAAGCTGACTAGAGATCACCTATCAAGAAAGAAGTTTACTTAACAGGACACCTGTGAAATTTTGGTACCTTAAACCACAATATTTAAAGAGATTATCTTCTCTAGTCAGCAGTACCTTACGTTATCTGGCTAGGCTGTTCTTGGTAATAAGGGAATGCAGAACTCCTTTGTTACAGGTTCCTTTTCGCTGTAGTTCACAGGAATCAGAAATGACTTTGCTAATACTTTACCACTTAAGATCCTTTTCATCTAGTGCATTCAGCACTGATCCCCTCTAGTACTCAATTCACTGATTTACAGGGGTGGGAGGTTCAGTTGCAAACTACATAACCAGATATGAATTAGTAATATCATTACAAAACCCAACAACAGAGAACACTATTCAGTATCGTGTTTCAGATTCTAACAGGCAGAGCAGCATATCTTCTACCTCTGTAATTTCCCTGCACACTTTTTCAACATCAGAAGTCAAAAGCTAAGGCAGGTATTTTTCTTCACAATAGTACAGTAACACAGGCTAAAACACTGGTACATGCCCAAGTAATAAGACTGTCCTGGAAGAGAAACAAACACCTAAACCATGGCTAAATCAAATACAACAACATGCCATAAATCTTAAGACAAAACTCCATGTTACAACTTTTCTTTCTTGCACTCCTCTTAAGAACCAGAAAATAGGACAAACCTTCAACACCAAAATAGAGAACTGGTACATTTCAAGAAGAAAAAATGAAGAGCAAGGTCATAATTTTTATAAAAGCCCAATGATTCAACAGCTATTACTCCAATGGTGTTAGATATCATAAGATAAATTAATGTATAATTTTAATAAAAAAGCACTGAATGTCTTAGGCATGGAGAGATCACTATAATTGGAGAAATAATTTAGACACATTCAGCAAGGAGAAAGCAGACTAAAAGCAGCTATTTTTTGACGTCTCTCTTTGGAATACCTGCTGCTGCTGGTGAGCCAAACAGCGTAACAATGAAAACCAGCTGTTTGCATGAACTGCAATATTAACCATCTCCTGTTGTACAAACAGGCACTAAGCAAAAATTTAGATACTTGGTCCACAAAAATTTAGATTAAGATGTCCAAACCTGACTTGTTAGAATTGAGCAGAGAATCACACTAAAGATCTTTCTTTCAAAAATTTCTAATACCTTTGGTTTTAATCATCCAAGGCTTATAGTCTCTGTCCCTACCCAATTTTGCCCTAAAAGAATCAAGTTTTACACAAAAAAAAATGTATATGTTAAATTTTAATTTTCTTTTAAATCCTTTTAACTAAAAAGTCTAGGATAACATCTACAACTATTAATTTGTCTATAGTTCTTATATGCCATGCCTATGTGCTATAACTTCACGTGCAAATTGACAACAAGGAGAGATGCCTGAAAACCCCCATTCACAACACAGAGTGAAAGTGGAGAATAAAATGAACAATTTGATTAAATTATGTTAAATTTATTTTAGGACAGAACACAGAAGTATACTGACATGAAGAAATATTTAACATTCTTTGCAATATGCATCTATGAACAAAATGATTCAGATACCAGCTATGAAACCTTTCTGAAAAAAAGAACTAAATCATATTACTGTTTTCTAGCCTGCAGATGCAGCGCTTGCATACCTGTTCTTTAACTGAAGCTAGAATGGCAGAGGTTGTCTCAGTTTCAGAGCCATCGCCATTGGATGTGTTCAACACAGGACTAAGGGAACTTGTCTTGTCAGAAGACGAGGGCTGGTCTGGAACAGGCATATTTTCTGCAGTATTGGAAAAACAAGAGAGTGATTTTGTTATTAGAAACCTGATACTTATCAGACATCATATGCATGTAAGAATAAAAATACTAATGTTAAGGAAAAAATTGTAGAACATGCTTCTGTTCAATAATATAGAATTACTGTATCACTTATTTAAAACTAAAACTAGTTCTAATTTAATTATAAAAGAAAATATTAAATGATCTCCCAGAGTTACTCCAAAATATTCACCACAGTACATTTAGAGAGGATTCATATAATTTACAGCTGTGATTTTTGTATACTACTCCAGTGGTAGCATCCAACATGAAATTACAATGTCATGAAAGTAATGAATCATGAAATGCTTTGCAAACAGAAAATGAACAAATGATACATGAGAGAAACATAAGACATCTAGTGTTGACTTTCTAACGTGTGATTATTTAGTATGTACTATATTGTAAGCCTAGGTAATGAAATTGAACTTTCATCTAGTCTAGAAGGTGATTTTGAAAACATTTTATCAGAGTATTTTTGAGAAAAACAGTACAGAAGTTAAGTCATTTTTAGAGACCTGTTAAAAAAAAAAAGGATTCTTAGCACTTAAAGGCATTTCTAGTATTCTTTTTTAGAGAGCAAAACAGCGGTGAGACTGGAAAGATTTATCTTTCTGACAGCTGAGCTACAGTGTACCATCTCTTTTTAAACGTCACCATAGGTACAGCTCTGCAGGCAAGTTGTGCCACATTCCAGAAGAAAGGGAGCGGAGAGGCAGCTTGCATAGTTATGTGCAGGCAAGTTATGAATTAGGATAAGAACACATTTAGGTGGGTGCTGGCCAGAATTACTCTGTGTAACTGAACTGGCCCACAGGCTGGCAGCTGGACAGGCCTCCTGAAGAGCAACGGGGATATTCAGAGGGATATCATCAGAGGGATCCTACATGCACAGCACTTGTCATTCACATCAATGGCAGAACGCCTGCCTTGGCTCTATTCTACTTTTCAAAGCACAGATCTTATAAAATACAGCTTCTTCTTGCAGAAATAAGAAGCCCGAAGCGTTGAAAAGGGAACTTGGTAAAAGGAAATATAAAATTCAATACCCACAGCAAGCATGCCTGCACCAGTCTGCCATGGAAATTAGGGCTCTAAAAGAAGGGGAGATGACATTCTATAATGCTTTGGCTCTGAAGCCACAGTGCTGCCCAAGAACACCCATTCAGCCCAGCTGGGTAGCCTGTGCCAAAAGCTTTCTGAAACTGAGGACACTGGCATACGTAAGACAAAACCACAAAAATACAGATTATTCATTAAAAAGTCAATTATTTCTCATAAGAGAAATCTCCCTACATCTCAGGCTAGATTAGTTTATATACTAAATAATGAGATTACATATAATTTTAATTAATGAAGCTACATCTTTTCATATGGCTCACTTTTTGTAAGTAAATCACTGAAAGTGGTAAATACCAAAACTTTTGCTCCAGTAATGTCCTTGCTCCAGTCACGTACACTATTTGAAGTTAAACTTTAAAAACTCAGATGATATACCTGTCTTCCTCTACCACAAGTACACTGTACAAAACTTCTATATGAGTACAATACCTCAATCTAAAAGGACTTCTGAATTGTATTTTCTTATTTTCTGCAACAAAGGAACCAGCTTAACAAGTTACCTAGTTTGTGGCATACAATTAAAGTTGCTACTCTCTTGTAAAGTACCACAGAAAAGACATGTACACACATACATAAACATGCTTATTCTATTACCTTACTTTCAAACAATCTAATTATTTTTCTCTTTACTAAATTATTAACTCCAGTATCACAATAGAAAGCAAAGTAATTTCTTTTTTTGTATTGCAATTTACCTGCAAAAATACAAACGGCCTAACAGTTAATTTTGTAGAGCTATATTTGCAGAAAACATCGAAGTGCAACAATCCCTGCTATCAACTCCATAGCTTATGAAATCCAGCTGAAATTTGTGCACAGGAACGAGAGAGACCACAGATTCAGGAATATGGGTAAGGACACACGAAGCGGTCCTACCATGCTTACAGACACTCTGGGAGGTGGAGAGCCGTACTTCCCAGTCGGGCTGGCTCACCAGGGACACACGTGGAACTACAACTGCACTGGGACAGGAAGAAATACCACAGTTGTGAATGAGATGCCTGCTAAGCAATTTCAGACACACTGGCTGAAAGTAGCTCCCCTGCTGCAGGATCGCTTTATCTGCAGTTGCAAAGAAGCCTCCTGGAAAAAGCCCCTTTGCCTGCTTAGCTCACCCTCATGCTCCTCCAGGGCTGCCTGACCCTGGCAGGGAGACTCTACTGAATCAGCTGTTTCATAAATACTAGTCCAAGGAGGTAAACCCCAGCAAACTAAACAAGACTATGAGTCAAGAACTTGGTCTTGCTCCCAGCTCTGCGAGTAACTGTCATTTGACATCCATTTAAATTTTCCTCTTCACCTGACAAATTAAGATGACTTACCTGCTCACCCCATCCCCAGCACCCTACCACAGAACACAGTTACTGGGCCTGACTGGGAAGACACAAATGCCACCTGGAATGCCTCTTGCTGCAATCCAGGAGACCCTCGTTTCCATAGTGCACCTTGCTGTATCAGGTAAAATCAGCAGGGGTTTGATAAGTGTGCATGTCTGGGAGTGGGGCTGCTGCAGAGCTGACCTGTGTTGGAGGACCTCAAGTCTAACATGTAATGAGAAGATGGGACACCAGGATGGGTCCAGATGCCTTCTCTGCATGTTCATTTAATTGGCTATCTTATTTATTTCTGAATACCAAAATCAGTAATTTAAAGCTTACATTAATTGACAACATATCTTAGTAAGTGAAATTCTCAGGCTCAAATACTAGTTTTGGCCTGTGACTAAGAACAAATCCAAATGAGGCCCACCAAAGCATGGTGGTTTTCTGTTCCGATTAGGTTTTCAGGAAGATGGGGGAAATGAGCCTGCCTGAGTTGCTGGAAAAAAAAATTATCTGCTACACAAAATGCTTGCCCTAGCACAAACACTCCAAAATATTTAAAGTGTATTTGAAAGGGACAGCAAGGCCACATGGTCAATGGGGAAGCTGCTTTATGATCGAAACTAAGCTACTGTTAAGACACCACCAATTTCTGTGTGTTCAAAACCATTACATCGCTGCCATACAGGCAGCAACTGCCTTTTGTTATTCTGAACTTCTCTGGGGACTGTATTCAACTTTATCAAATTTTAATTTTTAGGCTCTAAGTTTTTGTAAACTTTGTTTCCACCAAAGAACACCTCAAAAACTGCTTTAGTAATCTAGAATTTTGCAAGCATCAGTTTACATGAAAAAAAAAATCATCAGATTACACAACCAAGTGCTGCAATAAACTGTACTTTTGTCAAATAGGCTCAAAATCTGAACAGAAAAGTAGCTAGTATTCTACAACCACCACATGTTTCCAGGATTTGGGTTTTTCTAAAAAATACATATCTTCAAAGGGGGCTGGGGGGAGAGGTAAAAAAAGGCACATTGCATATCCTCTTCATCTAGAAACAGAGAAATCACAAGGAATGTCTCTGACTTTAAAAGTAATGTTTTGTGCATCTATATGTTATGTATACATTATTTTATATAATGTATCGATTATATATTATATATAGATATATGTATATATAATATATAATATCATATATATTGTGCATAAATAAATAAGGTATTTATTTATTTATAGATAATGAGATAGATAAAGATCTATCTCATTAGTTTACTACTACAATTGTTCAAAGGGGAAAGATTGCAGCCAATTGCACTTAGTAAGCTATCATCCATCACTGAATCTATAGCATGATGTTATCCAGCTGAGCTGTTACCATTATATATTTTAACACTTTTTCATTACACAAATTCATATGAGAAATACCATATAGAAAGGAAGCACAGAATGCGTTTTCAAAAGCTACAGAGAAGCTACTGTACCAAAGGTAGTTGTATAAAATATATATATATATGAATCAGCAACAGTGTTTCAACAGCAAACACCAACACAGCAAAGGCCTGTGTTTGCACTAGTCCATCTGCTCAGAGATGGACTTGTAATTTAGCTCAGACTTCAGTACAAGAAATCGGACAGACTCAGGTTTTAATGAGACTTAAAGCTGCCAGTACTGTAGAATTACAGAAAATATGTCTGAAATAGGCCTCCAAGGCCATAGGCCACTACGAAATCTCTAGATAAGGCAGATTTTTTTCCCTAAGTCATTCTGGATATTTAATACACATAACCAGTCCCTTACAGCTCCCCTCACCACAGCTTCCCTTGGCCGCCTCCCTCTGTTCCAGGCACCACTGGCCTTACTGGTAACAAACTTGCTTCAGTGTTTAATGTAATGCACGTACGCTTAGTGTTCCCTGTACTACCCAGCATGGACACAAAAACCTAATTCCAACAGTTTTCTTCAGAAAAACATTCTCCCACATCATGTTGACCACTGTACCTTTCCTTCTGCTCTGGCTTCTCTCCTCCGGAAAAGCTACCCCAAATTCTTCCCATTTTTCCCCACAGAATAAGCTGGCTGATAGCTTTTTAACCCTCACTCCTGAGAGCTTAGCACTCAAACTGAAAGGAAAACTAAAGCAAATAGAAGAAAAAAAATAAGAATTAAGCAGTTTAACAGAGTACACCATAGCTGAGCAACTATAGCACAGAAGTACATCAGCTGCATTTAATTTCCACAACAGCAACAATATTTCCTAACTGTCATAAAAATACAGATGAGATTCTCCAAGTCAGAGCATACACATGCTCCTGAGAGAATCAAATTAAAATCTTAGATGATCATAGATAGATGAACAGGAAAAATACTACCAGCCTTTTGGGAACATACTGGGAAGTCAGATATAAATCATTCATGAATTCCCATACTCCACAGCATTGGCAAAATTCTATCTCAAGTTCGACAGCACACACACACCCCCCCCCTTTTTTTTCCCCCGTGTCTTTCTAAGAGCATCCAAAAACTTTATTTCACTTTAACGAAAGAAAAAACCACATAACCAACCCTATAAACCCAAACAAAACCACCCTCTCCCCATGGACCGGGTGCAGGCACTGGCAGCAGTGGCAGCCCCTGTGAGGCAGTGTCAGGGCTGCCCCGCGCCGGGCACAGCCGGTTCCAGCCGGTTCCAGCCGGCTCCACCGGCCCCAGCGCAGGGCACAGCTGAGCCCCGCAGCCACGGGCGGGCACCTCGGGGAAAGCCGGGCTGAGAAAGGGCAAAACGGTGCCCGGCAGCCAGGGCTGAGGGCAACGGGGTGAGAAACAGCCCGGCCAGCCCCGAGGGGGGAGCGGGAGGGGGGCAGGGGGCTCCGGGCGCCCCCGCACAGATGCCCCCGCGGGCCCAGGGCATACCCCGGCGGGGCCGGTGGTTCCCTGCAGCCCCTGGGAAGGGCCCAGCTGGAGCTGGGAAAAGTGTGAGGCGGAAGGAGCAGCAGAGAGGAGCTGTATGGACTGACCACTGCTTCCCATTCTCATCCCTCGCATCACCCAGGGGGGAGGAGGCAGCGGCTTTGGGAGTGAAGGGAGGACACTGAGCCTGGGGGAAAAAAGTGGAGGTGTGGGGAAGTTATTTTAGCTTTTCTCTGTTTTTCACAGTCCAACTCAATCGGCAGTAAATTAAGTGTATTTTCCTCAGGTCGACTCTGTTTTCCCAGTAACTGGTCAGTGACCTCCATGTCTTCATCTAGACCCGGGAGCTTCTGCATCTTACCTTCTCCCCTGTCCTGTTGAAGAGGGGCTGGGTAGGGTCTGCCAGCCCGACCAGGTCAACCCACCCACCCCCCACCAGCTGCTTTTGACTTTAACAAGAAAGGTAGACAGAAATGGCCTGGGTTTTTCTTTTCTTTTTTTTTTTTTTCTCTTTTTTCTCCTTTTTTTTTCTTTTTTTTGTTTTTGTGTGTGTGTGTGTAGGTTTTGTTGTTGGTTTTTTGTTCATTTGTTTCAGTCTTGTGACAACATGGATTCCTGAATAGATGGATACAATCTATGGTTGTATACACTATACAGCTATAATCTGCAACTACCACGGTCACCACCTCATGAGCCAATGAAAGCCTCATCACATTAAGATTCCTGTTAAATCACTATTAAGTACAGTGGTGGAAGTATTTAAAAAAATTGGACAAAATCAGAAGCAGAAAAAAACCTCAACAATATATAGCTATGGAAAACCAGTATGATAAACATTATACAAATAAGGCCAAGCTATGTAACTGAATACCAGTTTATTGTCTGGAGTACACATGGGCAGACGCTGCTCAGTGAGGAACTGAATCCAAAGAAACTCAATAGTTTACATGGGTACACTGGTTACTTTAACTCTCCATCAAAATAATCTGAGCAACGCTTCTTTATGCTTTGCTGTCCACCTATTATAGTTCCATAATCGACTACCAGGCATTCATCTCAATCCATACAACTAATTTCAACAAAAACTTCTTGTTTTGCTTTTTGTTGTTGGCTTTGTTTTGAAACTTTTTAGCCTTTATCACTTTGTGTGAATTAAGTTTTTTAAAGAAATTTGAATAAAATCAGTTGACAGAATTAAAAATTATTGACTTTTGGAAAAGCAGGTTAAAAATAACTTTTGCCATGGAACTACTCACCAAAAACTTAAAATCTGACCTGAGTCCTACTGGAAGCATTACTCCTAAGATAAACAGGCCAGAGAGGGTCAGTGGGTTGGTTCTTGACTCTGAAGGTAAGTAAAAAATAAGCTACCCTTCCTTATAGCAGGATTTCATGCCTTCTCTGAAGCAATACAATCAACTTGGCTAGTTCCAAGGTCAAATTGCAAATGGCTGTTCAGGCTGAACTCAGGCACAGAGGTACATACCCAACAAATACACAGAGGTGCCTTCTACACCATACATAAATCCTTAGGTAAAACAAAATAATGATGTCATTTCTAAACGCACATGAAAATGGCAATGTCAGATGTTATGGTTTCACTTGAAAGCTTAATTTTGCACGCACACTTTGATTTTAATCATACTGGGAAAGCACTTTATTAAGCAGGAAACTAAGGAGGTATAGCTATGAAGACATCCCTGGTAAAAGCATTTTGGTGGCATAGTTCGCCAGTGACATGTTGCCACTCTTTCTCAGATGGGGCGGCTACACCTGCCTTTCAACGATCTTAACTCTCCTCCTCCTCCTCCACATCAGAAATGCTATGCTACATTCACTGCATCCATGTAGAGCATTGAAAAAAAACTAGAACTGAAAAAGTAGCAGCATCAACTGTAAACTGAGCATTTCATTCCTTTTCCAACTTAAACAGCATTGTTTTAATAAGTTATTTTATAATGTACACTTAAAGAAAAAGGGAGTATTGCTTACAGGGGCAGACTTCTATTTTTAAATATTAGATTGATATTCTTTTTAAAGTCACTTCGTTAATGCTGTTTACATAGTCTAATGTTACATCACCTTTTCACGGGTAGAAAGTGTAGACAGGTTAAAAAACCTGAAACAAACAAAACAGCTCTTCAACGGCTGGAAATCTATGGTAAAACCCAAGTTACTCACTACAGTGGCAACTGCATCAAATCAGTGAAATCAGAAAATCCAAATATGTTTCTTTAATAAAAAGATACTGCAGTAAGGAATATGTACTCCCCAGTGGGTCTTTCTTGTACAATGAACCATTTATCAGTGAGAGCATTCATTATAAAAGTGTAAGTTATGCTGTCTTACTGCACAGCAATCAAATGTGGCTTATTACTGAGCTAGTCTGGAGAACCATGAATAACACTTAAGTAGCCTTGGATAAGAACCAATCACTTAAAATAATCCAATATGCAATTATGTATCTAGAAATGCTTCCTTTCCTCTACCTTAGATATGCTGTATAGAGATTACAGTATGACTACCATTTAATAATAAGAATTGTATTGTTCATATTAAAGTTTCTCTTACTTTTTTTGCTATTGTTTCAAAATGATGGGGATTTACTGTAAAATGAAAATACTGGAGCACATTATTTTTTTTACCTAAAACTGCATGTTTATGGCTACACTTAAATTTACTGTTTATGATTTCAGTAACTCATATCAAGATTTCAGAAGCAAGGAGTAATACTGATCCTGTTTCTAGCTGGTTTTAATTACAAAATAAATATATTAAATACTCCAACATTCTTCATGATAGTAACTGTATGACTGCCTTAGGAAACTTCTGTTTCTCCCTGCATATGTGAACAACAGTTGTTATTTGAAACCCTACAGTCGTGAATAGCTCTTACATACTAGCTTTGGATAACTGTGGCAAGGAAAAGAAAAAAAAGAAAAAAAAAAAAGGTTTCGCATCTAAAATCATGAAAACCACCAGCTTTCATGCTGTTCACAGAGTCGTTCTGATAAACTAAGTCGTCAGTGGGTGTAAGTTAGGACAACATAGAATACAATAGCCCTGGCCATTCTTGCAAATTATTACCTGTATCACAAGTCATACTTGGTGCAGATATGGAAGGAAAAAATAGCCCAAATAATAATTCTCATTATTACATATTGTAAAGCCAATCTAGACCAACCAAAATGTTTACAGTAGTGTTTTGGAATAAAATCTAAAACAGAAGTAGTAGAAATTGGCACTGCTTGAGGATTTACGTATGCAAGGAATCAGCTTCAGCAGAAAGAGAACCGATTGTATTCCCTTACTAATACCAGACTGTGGAGGTGATGGAAGGCTGAGACAGCAGGATACATATCTACTAACGTATTAAAACTATTCTGCAATGAAGCTGAATCCTTCAGCTGTTCAACAGTGAAACAGGGTAGGAAGACTGTGAAGATGGGCCTTTTGCACACATAACCACTGAAATTATAGATTTCCTCTACTGTCCTATCTTTGCTGACAGGTTGATACAATTTGTGGCTGGGTAAGTATTCTTAAAAATAGGTTGATAATCCATTGCATCAACAGAAAGATAAGAAAATCTGCCAGACCCTGCCAAATACCTCAAAGACGAAATGTCTTAAGATTGCCCAAGTAGTTATCACAACATCCTAAAGCACATATCTCCTAGGTTGAAATTACTAGATGGGAAAAGAGATTAATTAAAGGAGACATGATATCTTTAAAGACCTTTGCAAAGGCTTAAGCTCCGTTAGGGACCAGGGATATGAGGGATCAAGTCAGCAGTCTTCTTATTCTATCTAACCCATCACAGGGGCTTTCCAAAGAGCAAGGGTTCTAGTTTCTTGCTAGGATTGTTCATTGTTCATAGACCCATCCAATTCCCTGTTCACCAAGACAGGCGAGCTTGTCTCTCCTCTTTTGTGACGTCAAGCATTGCATTCTCCGTTATTCAACCATACTATTTGGGTATTAAGCCTCTTAAGTGGATGAAAAAGAATCCTCTAGTTTCAAATTTTAGGTAAAGTTGAGGTTCAGGTTCAGTAAATCATAAAATTTCCGTGTTTTGTTTTGTTGTTTTTTTTCCTACTGCTCTTTGCAGAAGTGTGGTGGAAAATATAAAAGATCCCAACTATCACAGTAAAGGACAAAGACAAGCAAATTCTAAAACCTGACTGAAGAGTAGCTATATTGGCAAACTTCTCCCAACACTTTACTCGACTTATCCTACCTTGAAGTCATACAGATAAACATGTAATACCTAACCTGGAAACCACAATTGCTGGCATATATGCAGCCAGTATATATGAAACTTTCTGTTCCTTCCTCTTCCACAGATGCCTGACTCAAAAAGGCATTTCCTGAAACAATACAAAGACTACAGCTCAACAGGAAAAAAAGTTTCTTCCTCAGGGACTCTCTACTCTTGCCCTGAGTCTGATTAAAACATCCCTATTTTCCTACTCTCCAAAGGGGAAACAAAATTAAGGGGGTTATGCACACAGTAGCCAGTATGAGGTCTCTGCAGGCTGCATCAAATACTTTCCTACCACTACCTACATTAACCAGTGCCAGAGTGCTGGAAGCTGTATGAAACCTGAAGTCTTGCCTAGAGCTTAAGGCATCTGCAATGCTTCCAAACTTTTTAGTTCAAGATGATCCTGTTAAGTACTGTTTTGTTTAAGTAATATGCCATAAGACAAGGCAGTTTTGCTTTTTTCTGTAATACTTAAAATTTCAAATGCTTTGAACTACTATAGAGCCTTCCTCCTTAAAATCAAACAAAAAAAATCCTAAAACATTCCCAATTATTTTAGCACTATAACTCTGATGTTATGACATTATGAGAGAGAAGTTACGGCACTTGGCCCAAAGGGCTTTGAAAAAAAAGATGAGCGAAAGATGGCCCAATTGTAGATATCTTGGTTTATTTTCTCTCAGACTTGAGTCAGCACCACTCCTGAGTACACAAATATTTAAAGATCAGACCCAAACCACAAAGACAGTGAGTTCTATGTCAGCCAACTGCCCCCATCCCCTTTATCTGTCAATATATTGTAGCAATTGAGTAAGTGATTAATCAGGACCTGTAAACCACAAGCTAGCTTGAAAGATGTTGCTACTTCATTGGTACTGAAACCACCTACCTAAACTGTAAGAATTTACCCTGAACAGCTAGCATGCACCATCTGAGAACTGAGCAACCTCCTATAATTCTAATGAAAATATTTCACAGTTGGAGTCAACAACACAATCACAAAGAGAAACCAGCACAAAACCTCACACTTCTGTCAATATTTTAGAGATCTCAGCGTGAGGATTTACAATAATTGATTTCAGTTTTTCTGAAAAGTCTATTCATAAATCAAGCAAAATTGTTCCATTCATGGAATACAATAAAAGAACAGTTTGCTGGTGTTACCGAGGGAACGGGGGTTCTTATTTCAGTGACAATGCCAATATCCTCAAGCACACAGCAAAATGCATATCTGTAAGCAAAAGCCAGAAACACTCCTACAGTGAATTCTGGAAGTCTTGTATAACCTAGATAGCATAGGAGTAGATGGTACTGACCAAGGAAACTACAGGCCCCTCAGCTTCACCTCCATCCCTGGGAAGGTGATAGAACGCCTCATCCTGGAGGTCATCTCTAAGTATGTGGAGGAAAAGAAGGTCATCAGGAACAGTCAACATGGATGCACCAAGGGGAAGTCATACACGACCAACCTGATAGCCTTCTATAATGGAATGACTGTCTGGGTAGATGAGGGAAGAGCGGTGGATGTTGTCTGCCTTGACCTCAGCGAGGCTTTTGTCTCTGTCTGTCACAATATCCTCACAGGTAAGTTCAGGCAGTTTGGGTTACATGAGTGTACAGTGAGGTGGATTGAGAACTGGCTGAATGGCAGAGCTCAGAGGGTTGTGATCAGTGGCTCAGTCTAGCAGGAGGCCTGTAGCTAGCAGGGTCCCCAGGGGTCAGTACTGGGTCCAGTCCTGTTCAATTTTTTCAGCAATGACCTGGGTGAAGGGACAGGGTGTGCCCCCAGCAAGTTTGCTGATGATGCAAAACTGGGAGGAATGGCTGACACACCAGCAGGCTGCACTGCCATTCAGCCAGACCTGGGCAGGCTGGAGAGTTTGGTGGAGAGGAACCTCATGAAGCTCCAAAAAGGCAAGTGTAGGGTCCCGCACCGAGAGAGGAACAACCCCATACACCAGTACATGCTGCGGGTTGGCCTGCTGGAAGGCAGCTCTGCAGAGAAGGACCTGGGAATTTTGGGGGACAGCAAGTTGCCCATGATCCAGCAGTGCTCCCTGGGATGCATTAGGAAAAGCATGGCCAGCGGGTCAAGGGAGGTGATCCTTCTCCTCTGCTACAAAATGATTAGGGGACTGGAACATCTCCCTTATGAGGAAAGGCTGAGAGAGCTGGGCCTGTGTAGCCTGGAGAAGACTGAGAGGGGATCTCAGCAATGTTTACAAATATCTCAAGGGTGAATGTCAAGAGGATGGAGCCAGACTCTTTTCACTAGTGACCAGTGATGGGACAAGGGGCAATAGGTACAAATTGAACCACAAGAAGTTCCTTCTTTATATGAGGAAGAACTTCGTTACTTCGAGGGAGACAGAGCACTGGAACAGGCTGCCCAGAGAGGCTGTGGAGTCTCCTTCTCTGGAGACATTCAAAACCTGTCTGGACACGACACTGTGCAACCTGCTCTAGGTGACCCTGCTTTAGCAGCGGGGTTGGACTAGATGATCTCCAGAGGTCCCTTCCAACCATGACCATCCTGTGATTCTCTGTAACATAATAATGGTGTGTTTCGTTTGGGTTTTATTCATTGGTCATTTATTAACTGGGAGTAACTTGAAAATTTAAGTGATGTTATGTTCTGGGTCTGGTTGGGATAGAGTTAATTTTCCTTATAGAAGCTCAAATAGTGGTGCTGTGGTTTAGGTTTGTGATCAAAACAGTGTTTCAGATACTGCTGAATGGTACTTGCACAGCATCAAGGCCACCTCTGTTTCTCACTGTGCCCCTCAGCAAGGTTGGGAAAAACCACAGCTGGGACAGCTGATCCCAGCTGACCACAGAGATGCTCCATACCATATGACATCATGCTCAGCCATAAAAGTGAGCGTCAGTTTCTCCAAAGTAGCTGTTGCTTGGGGACTGGCTGGACATCAGTGTTCTGGTGGTAACTGAGTGCTTTTGCATAATTTCTTACTTTTTCTTTCACTTATTAAATTGTCTTTATCTTGACCCACTAGAGCTTATTTCCCCTCAATTTTGCCTGTCCAATTCTCTCCCCTGTCCTGCTGTGGGGATTTCACAAGCAAGTGGGTGGGGGGTTAGCTGCTGGCCAGGGTCAACCCACCACACGCCACGATGAAGCAATTCCCTACCAAAAGTAATAAGAGAAAAAAAAAAAAGTTTGTAATGCAAGAGATGAGGTCAATGGCACCAACACCTAAGGACACATGTTTGTTACAAAGAACAGAAATAGCAAAGCAAAAGCACAGCCCTTTTGATTCTGAGGCAAGTAATCCACTATGTGCTAAAATAGGCTGTTTATTACTACTGCTTTAAATTTAAATTGCAGGCTGATTCATGCTGACTACTCTTAATGTTTCCCATGGCTCTGAACCTGAAGGAGGATAGACAGTTTTGGTATTGGTGTAATCTCAGGACTAATCTACTTCCTCACTAATTCCTCCAGTTAAGGAGCTTACTTATATATCATACTGAATTGCACAGATTCTCTTTGCCTCACATCTCACTTTTACCAGAACCCAGACAGCAGGATGCATATGTCCAAGCCTCATACAACACTGTACAACGTACCTCCAGACTAATCTACAGAGACACAGTGTCTAGCAGTTAGGGCTCCACTAGCCAACCAAGAAAGCAGTCACTCTGGGACTCCTCTCATGGGTGTATCCCTCAAACAGAATGCTGACAGAAGAGCATGAAGTCTCCTCACTTATTTACTACACGCTGAAGTAGGGACCTGCTGGAGTAAGGATGTCTTCTCCTTTAAATGGCTGGATTCACCTCCCCCAGCCTGAGATGAGCATGACAATCAAATGTTTCCTAAGCATTTTCCTGGAGAGCCAAGGTGCGTCTGCAGATAGACGGACTGCAGTGCTTATCTCTCTTTCCACATACAGTATCCTGCTGATGTGATACTGGCAGAGCTGCCTGGTGGGCAGGCAGAGGACTGAGCAGTACTCCTAATGGAAACTGTGGCTGCTTGTCTGCTCACTCCTTTTGATATGGGCTTATGAATACATCCCAGACCCCACAAAAAGCACCAAATCCCACATCAGATTCCTGTGTGATAAAATGAGCTCAGGATCCATAGTTTTAAAGGTGAAGCTGGGAAGTTATACTCTCCTTTCTCCTCCATAAGTGCATCATTTTACATTTATCCACATAATTTTTTATCGCCCAGTATTCTGGGGGTTTGGCTTAATAAACTCCTTACAGTATTTTGAGACCCTAATGCGTCCCCACAGAGAATGCTGTGGTATGAGAAGCTCCCTGAACATACTTCATGGTCAAGAAAGGTGAAAAAAAAAACCTTAGTCTTTCTTTAATTTCTGTAGCAGTTAGCATGAACTATTGTCTAGACAGGATAGCTGTTAGCATAAGGGGTAAATGTTAACCAGTTCTTTACTGTGGCAAAAGCAGATGAAATACAGTCAACCAGCCACCCTGAAGAACAAAATACTTTATGTGTGTTAAAAGATAGCCCAACTATGCAAACAGCCCATTGATCATCAAACAGTGCAAACATCCAGAAGTTTCTGGAACAAACAGATTGTGAGCAGCAACAGCAGCAACTGCAGATCAGAAAAGATCACCATTTAAAAGGACTAATCACAAACATGGTACTCCCTGCCCAGTCCTGTACTTAGACCTGGACCAAATCATCTCTCCCATGGAACAGCAAAATCATGTAATTTTTAAAACTGCATATATGTGTGATGAAAGTCTTTAGGTATCCAAATCCATTTAGTCTCCATACTGTCATTTGGTTTTAAATGGCAAGAATCTCTAACTGTCCCTATTCATTACTAACCCTGCAGTATCACTGCCAAGCTTCTTGCTCCAGACAAGTTTTTATTAACTTTTTATGCCTTTTCTTGCTTCCTAAGCCATTTCTGATGTTCTTATTATGTTTTTATATTGATCCTGCCAAAGTACAAAATTATTTCTCTCTCTTACATGGGAACTCCGCCTCAGCAGTTGATTATGCTGGATACCCATGGACAGCTTTCTTCTGCTTTCTGGCAGTACTCAGTTGTTCACCACTCCAAGTCATGTCCTTCAAGTATACTCAGTGCCTCCTACAAAGAATTAGTCTTGCTATTGACCACTTCTGGCTTCCTTGAGAAGTGTTCTTCCCACACCACCATCTACAGTTGAGCCTAGTCTGGTAGATACTTCGACTCTGCCAATTCCACCATCAGTGAAAAAACTAGAATACAACAAGCTGGCTAGTACCTGCTTTCCTGGTGATAAGCTTTGATCATATAGACTTTTAAAATTGAGGGGTTTACTGCTGCCAATGTACTGCTTCTAACATCATATCTGTACAGCTCTTTGCATTTAACACGCTTGGTATAATAAGTCCAGTTCACTTTCTCCCTCTTTCTCACCTATCAGTAGGTTAATAAACAGTCATATCTGAGCAGTGGTGAGTGAAGGTATTTTAGTTAAGGTCTATAAGAAAAATGATTTTTTGTTTATATAAATATAAATGTATATAAATTTTATTTTTCTATCAATACAATAAACTTGTACTATAAGAAAAATATATATCTTTTGGATCAGAAGATACAAGAAATGTTCATAGGAAAGCAGTGGTAAGTATAATGCTATGAAGTCTGAGAGAAGACAAAGTAACATGTTATCCAGGCAGTTTTGCTTTAGGATATGCATGGACTTTGTACCAATGCCATGGTTTTCTTTGTGTACATGACTGTTCAGAAAACTGTAACTACTAAAATAGTAACAAGAGAAATATATAGCTGATATTACAAGTTTACAGAGGCACAAAGGATGCTAAGTAAACATGAAAAATAGACAACTTCTGTTACCAACAAGTCAAACAAAAAAATAAACTAGTCACATGAAATGGTGCATTTGTAAGGATCAGTCTAGTTTTTCCACAAAATTCAATAGTATTCCTGACACTGTGTGCATCTGAGATGCCATAAAACTTTCTCTAAGTAATTTATATGCCATACCTGGTTATCTTAAAGTGGGGACATAAAAAGTATTACTGTACCAGCCAACCCAACACTCTCTGAGAAAAGAAAATGCTACTGTTTCATTTTTACAGAGTGCAGATGCACAAAAAGACAAAGTATCTCACCTAAGATACAACAGAAACCTTTTGAAGCAGACCAAAGTTGAATCCAGCTCTCCCAAGAGTCAAACTTTTTTGACCTTTATGACAGCATGTACAGTTTAATGGAGAAAACCAAACAGATATTACATCAGTATGATCCTAGCTATTTTTCTAAACTGTATACAGAGGAATATTTTATGTGGTACTGCATGGAGCATGGAATCTGGTTTTTCATAGAAATAACTACTGAAAGAAATGTCTACTGACACATCAACTAATGAAGTGCATTAAAAACCCAGCAGAGTAGCAAACTGTGTCTACATCTCTGCCTGCCAGAAAGCAGAGGCAGAAGTCCTGGCATTAATGCATAATTTTTTGGAAAGTATATTTAACGTGCATGAACCAAGTTTGAAAGTTTGGATTTAACTGAAATACATTAAAATCAACAATGACAATCAGTATGACAACTCTTCTAAACACGTTTGGTTGAAAACCTATAGCCACATGTTGTGGAATGAACTGAGCAATTTACAGTAAATGACATAAAATAAGAGGTTATCTGTCTACTTATATGCTGTGTCTTGTGACTTAGAGAGAAAATGTCATTTGCATTTTCTTTTCAGTTTGTCTGAAAGTTAGGAAATTACTAATCCCTTCACATAGTTGTTCAACTGAAGCCAGTAATCCCTTCCCATGGTTGTTCAACTGAACCAATGTACCTACACAGCACACATCATCTATTTTAATTTCTTCCTAGCCAAAATGATATTAACCAGGAGATAGCTAACTGATGGGAAAGAATAAAAATATGCATGTTTAAGTTGTGTAAGACTGTAATTAGTCTTAATAGTTTCAATCTTCACTCTGTCACACTAAAAGGGTATCAATTTACAGTGTTATCTTTATACACATATGTTGAGCACATTCTTAAAATATATCTGATAGGAACACATCACTTGCAAGGCATAATAAGCTGGCTATATTAAGTCTTTCTTCTTCCTGTTTTCAATACATCAAGCTGGATAATCTGTTAAATGACAGAAAAAATTGCTGGGAGAAAAATACAGATAAACCTAAACCTTTGCATAACTCCCTCTGAGCCAACTGTTTTAAGGGTCATTTAAGAATTTCTGCCCTCCTTCACTACAAGCTTGGAACTTCTCATCCTCTGATCCTTCCACATAAGGGACTTTGAAACTTTGTTTCAGGAAACTAATTAATCTGGAAGGTACAAAATAAAATTAATGTGCTAATACTTAGAAAGACTACAAAGTGTACGTATGACCAAAAAGTGCAACAGAGCATATAACATCTTAAATATCCACAGAAACACTCAGAGCAGCATCAGAAATAGCAGAGAGAGGTTTGTAACTACAGGCAATAGACGGTCACAACATGTGAGGCAGGAAGTGCAGAAAACTTTCACTCCAATATTTTTACTGCTAAGCGATGAAAGACGGGAAGCAGTCTAACATAAGGATTCTGCTGTTGCTTAAGAAGAAAACCTACAACATTTTTTCCAAACACAAGCTGAATAGACTTCAGTGTGATGGAGAGTGAGGCTGATTTGAACTGTATTTGTGAAGAATGTACATCATGTCCTGCCTATCCACAGCCATTTTGCTACAAGACCACAAGTGACCTACAAGACCTCACCTGGCATCAACAGATTAGTCAAGTGATTCTTAAAACAATGAAGTACCATAGGAACTCACCTAAAGGAACAGTCCCACTGCACTATCTGAAGCTCAATCAAACTTCTTATTTCAATGCCAGGGATGTGTTGCCTCAAGAGCACAAACCTTCCTAGAAAGGAGATAGTAGACCCTTTTTTCAGTGAGGATAAACAACTGAACTAACATGGCAACATTACACTGACCTTTAATTGTGATTACTTTTATATTGCACCTACAGGTATACCAGGCAAGTGAACCTGAAATAATTTTCTTTAAAAGCCTAAAACTAGGGCCTTCTTTTACAATATTGTAATACCACTATCTTTTTCTTAGGGGACTGCTTGACACAACTTACTAAGAACATATGGCAGAACACAACTTGGTTTCTAAACAGGCCCATTACAAAATGGTATGCTCAGATATCAGAAACAACAATGAAGTTGCAGTGGCAACTAAGCATAAGAAGCGAGTCAGCTCTCCCCCTCAGTACTGTACCTTGGCTTTACACCAGCTAGGTGCACAGAACTCAAAATTACCTGTGACTTAACTGTACTTAAATCTTACTATACACTGTGTAACTCTGTTTTCCTAAATCAAAGTTATGAGCAGTAACGGAAAAGAAATCAACATATTCAATTCAGTACATATCCTCCAGCATCCACTTCTGCCATCTATTGTAGCCCTGCAAAGACAGACTAATCTCCCCAACTCCCCTGCTTTTTTTTCAACAATGTCTCATGGATTGACTACTTCCGTAGCATTGTATCCCGGTCTCCAAGCAGTGCAACTCCTTTTCACCATTCTTTCTTTTCAGATTATTATTTTCAAATAAGAACTATCATGCAAGTCTTTGACAGAATTAACAGCAAATTACTGCGATGTTTAAGTACTTAAAATTGCCTCACTGGAGCAGTATAACAACTGCTATCCCCAGTTTTCATTGCAAGGTCATTTTAAGATGCCACTGAATTCCTTTGCACTGTCAAGTGGCTGGAACAGCAACAACATCCACTCAAAGCAGGTAATATTTCACTGCACATGCAAAAGACATGCACACAATTGCTTAAAGTTACACAAATTTTCCAGTATCTGTTTTGGCTGTCTACATTACCTAGTTTTAACAACCTAAATACACACTATAAAAATATATTCACAGGATGCTCTCATCTACTTATATCTACAGCATCTAAATTGTATTTATTATTTTACTTACAAGCTTGTCCCGTCAAGTTACACATCATAACAGAAAATCCAGTTTCTTTATATTAAAAAAGTTTGCACAAGTTAAGCAAATGGTGCATTCAGGGATGTACTGCCAGAGACACATCACATGATATCATGGAAGCAGCCAAGGACATGAGCAGGAGGCCAAGAAGGAAAGTGCCGCTCCTCCCTCTGCCTCCCCTTCCCTCTCCCAGCCTGGACCCAGGTGAGAGGTGCCGCCTCCGGCAATGGAGCCAGTGCTGAGGGGGAGGTGCACAGGGCAGAGCTGAGCCATCCCAGCTTGTAGGAAAACAGTCAGCAAGAGCGTGGAGTCAGGTTTGCTGGAAGCAGGTTTTGAAAACAGCTCTGGTGGTATTCACTTATTTCATGATGTAAATACTGGTGAGGAAATTTCACAATTATTTCTCTTTTAGTTACAGGCCGAGCTAGCAGTGCTTAGCACTTCCCATTATAAGATCCTATTTTGATCCACTTATGCTTTTCACAAGCTCACTGTTTGGGCTGAAATACTCCATCCAAGCAGCTGGCTCATAATTAAGCACACGCACACATACACACACACCAGTCTTAAACAGTTCAGACATTTCCAAGAATTGTATTTCTGGAAAGTATCTTTTCCTCTCTTCATGATAAAAAAGTCTCTCAGAAAAGTGGAATCTCTGCAAGTGCTTATGTTCTACAGGGCACAGCAGCAAGATTATTGCATTATAGGAGCACCTAGAGCCTTCAGCTGTAACTGAGGATCCACTGGCTTAAAAACTGTAAAAATTAAGAAAAGACAAAAATATCACAAAAACATAATACACAGATCTCTACTGAATTCAATATGCTCCACCAAACAAGCACAGAATTTAACATATGTAATTATTTTCTGACTACAAAATAAATTATTCAAAGGCATTATTCGTAAGTTATTTGATAAGAGGTTTGGGGCTTGTTAGTCCAAACACGCACAGGAAAAAGAAATTCAACTGGAAGTTTACTAGCCTGCAATAAAGCCAGCTAGGAGAAGCAAAGCCAGCTAGGAGAAGCAGTGGATATTCATGGCTCTGAAACCCCCTCATACATTTTACAGTGACTTAAAGCTGAGGCAGTTTGAACTTTATGATCTCATTATGGCCACTACTTAATGAAGATTGCTTTCCCCCTCACCCTTCACTTCCAAAAAAAAAAAACCAAAAAAACCAACAACAACAAAAAAAACCCGAACAAACAAACCACCACAATCTGAAATCACTAAAGAAGCATTTAAAATAGGCAGCTAATCATTAATTGTTTTATGATCTGCAAACATCTGCAAGATTTACTGAATGAAAATATTACACACAAAGACTGTACAAGGCTAGAAATAGCGATTCATTATCCATTTCCTTTATTAATTTGCTAGAGAAGTTTGAATATACAATCCCAAAAGAACAGTTATTCTAATGAATCCTCTCAACACTCATATGCTGTTGCCCACCAAAGATAGATCTTAACACCATGGACAGTCATTTCCTCTCCTGTAACTTAAATCATTGGATACATCTTATATATGGAGCTGATCCAGGTTCAGCTACAACGAGCCAGCTTTAGTTTCATTGCTCAGCTACATCCTGTCTTTGAATGCTGAAGCATTACCATCACCTTCAGCCCTATCACTTCAGTTCGAGCTGGGCTTTTAGAGGTACCTACTAATTACAAGAATCTTCTATTAAGTATGCTCAACTCCACCACCAGAAAAAAAGAACTTGCTTTCAATTACTTTCTCTAAGAAAAGAAAGTTGTAATACTTCAGACTTCATCCCATTTAATCCGGAATGGATACAAACTCATATATGTGACATGTCCTGAAGAGGACTCACATATTGCCAAGGGAGAAGAAAAGAGACAAGTATCTAACATCAATCTGTTGGGTCTAGATAGTAACCAAGAAAAAGAAGCAAAAGAAAAGGAAATTCCAGAACACATTTGAAGACTTCTCACACACATCACTTCTGCAGTTTCCAGAGTCTCCCAATGATACCTACCTTGCTTAAATGTATCTCTGACCCATGTAGTAGAGTTATTGTATGTGGATGAGCCTGAGTTTCCTACTATTGATTAGAAAACAAAAGGCAGATGTAAGCTTAATGAAGTATGAGCACTTCCTGCAAAAATTTAGCTCTCAATATACTGGAAGAATCCTGTGGCATAAGATGAGATGTTGCTTCGCTGTCTTTTCTTGACAATTCTGAGGTTGCCAATAGATTCCAGTACTGAAGTAAGAAGGGAAGTAATGTCTCCTGTGAGAGATCCAGAGAAGATGAAACACACACAAAATATCCCAACACAAAACCCAAGCAGCACCACTCCACCACCACCTGCAAACAACCCACTGTGTATCTAGAAAAGGAGAGAGACCTATGTCATTGACTTCGTGTTTCCCACAAGTCATCACACCAGGTATGTATCTGCTCTTCAGGCTCCAGCTGGGATATGTTCCAAAATGCTATGAAGAAATGAAAATATGCATCAGCTACCAACAGCCCTGAGATAGGTTTAAGGAATTTAAGATTAACTTTTTTTTAGCTGAGGTCTCTTCTATTCATCCAAAGTGTTTCAGTGACGTTTGGCAAGGGAAACACAATACGGAGTAAGTGGGGATGTAGAGATTCACAAAACGAGCATATAAAACTAGTTGTCTAATAAGAGCTAGCTGTCTATAGTCTCCTCCTAGTTATTAGGGTAAAATAGGTGCTCCTGCAGAGTGATTAATTCTATCACAAGACAAGCCTCTAAGGCAGAACGGATGACTCATGTTTAGGAAAAGGAGGAATCATCTCGATTACCTGTAGCAAGTGCCTAGACCACTATTTTAAACTCTATGACTACCTTTTCAGAGAGCTAAAATTAGGTAAGATGAATTGCATCTCAGATGCAGAATAAATATACCAACAAACAAGCTCATCAGGGAAATGCTATATAATGAAAAGGTTATTCAAAACTTCTTCTGGAAAGATGAGTATAAATATGCCCATGAAAACATCCAAGCTTTTCCTATACCTTTCCTGTTTCATACACAGAATTAAGTATCACTGGAGATTTTTTCATACGTTATTTTCAGCAGAAATGTATGTGCATGCAAATTCAGTACAAAAATAATTATGCAAAGTATGCGGCATTTATGATAGAGTTGATTGCTTTTTTTCCTTTAGAAAAGGAGATGATATAATACTCCTCAAGCACAGGCGAGCAAGATTTATTCCAAACTAGAATCCCTTATAAAAGTGACATTATTTTTACCTCTTCTGTAGTTATGTCTATGTATTAAAATGTAAGAACTCAATCAAGTGAGTGCTGAATGACAATATCTATTCTCCACACTATAATTATTTTTAAATGTTTTTAGCTAAAAGTTGGATATTAATAAACATGCAAGAAGGTGGTTATTAATAAATATGCAAGTGTAAAATGAACAATGATTATACCAAATTATTCAGGTCAGAAGGGACTTCAGTGGGCATTCTTATCCAATATCCTGATCAAAGCAGATCACGATAATCTGCTTCACCCAGATGATCAACCTTCAAGACTAGGTTGTTCAGGGTTTTGTCCAGTTGGCTCTTGAAACATCTAAGAATGAAGATACTACAGCCTGTCCAGGCAATCTCTTCCACTGCTTAGTTACACTTACAGTTAATTTTTTCTCCCCCTTTAAGTCAAGTCAAAATATCTCCGTTAGTGAGTCCACCTCCAGCCATGCCTCAGCAGAAGAGCCTGCCTCCGTTTGTCTTGGTAACTACCTCACAGATACAAAAAAGGTGGCTACCAGGTCCCCCTAGGCCATCTCTTTTTCAGCCCAGTTTCTCATCCTCTCTTCACAGAGCAACCGCTCTTGTCACTGACAAGCCTGGAGGCCCTCTGCTGAGTTTGCCCGGGTTTGCCCGGGTTTATCAATATCCTTCCTCTACTGGAAGGTGTTGGTGTGTCCAACATTGGGGTGTCCCCCAAACCTGTGCATGGTAGTCTAGGCACAGTCTAACAAGCGCTGAGTAGAGGTGAATAAACTTTTCCCTCTATCTACTGGCTGTGCTCCTATTAACTCAGCCCAGGACGCTGTCAGCTGCCAAGGCACCCTGCCAGCTCATGCTCAGGTCGCTGTCTACCGTGACCTTCAGGTCTGCTCCAGCAGAGCTGCTCCCCAGCCAGAAAGTGACCAGGATGTTCCAATGGCAGGATTTTGTCCATCCCAGGCTCAAGGTTAAGTTACTTGCCTGATTTCACAAGGTTACTGTCAGCCCTCTCTTCAAGTCTGTGTAGGCTCTTCTGACTGGCAGCCAGGCCTCAGAATGCTTTGACTGCACCTCACAGTTTGTTGTCATCCACAGACAAGTGCCTTGCATCTCCTCCTCCTTGTCACTGATGAAGAATTAAACAAGACAAGGGCACAGGATACACCACTGGTCTGACAGCCCCGCCAGTCTTTCATCCATCTGGTAGAGCACTCATTTGGGATGTAATGTCCAAACCTGGATACAGGGATGCCGCAACAGCCTGTGCCAAAGTCCTAAAGTCCTTCATTGAAAGTTATTTTATAAACTAGAGAGATATTACATAGGATAGAAGGTCTGTAAGCAACTGGTTACATATGAGAGAACAAACAAAAATAGAGTAAGTGCTTCCTACAGTGACCATGGACAGATTCCCAAAGACAGCTGGGTTGCAAGCTGGGGTGTTTAACATATTCATACTGCTCATACCCTTTTCTGGACTGCAGGCATGATTAAAGTTGCTAAAGTTTGATAAATTGAAAGTATTACAAAAAATGGTCAGTTAGGGAGAACTGCAGAGGACCTTACAAGACTGAATGACTGGGCAATAAACAGCAATAGTTTGCCTGCATCTTGAATATGGTGAACAGCTCTGGTTCTTCTTCGTTAAGAGGATACGGAAGAATTGGAAAGGCAGAGAAGGGCAACAGACTCAACCACGTAGGGAACAAGGACACATGCCAGAGCTCTTTGGTCCAGAAAATACACAGCTGAGGGGGTGAATGAGAAAACTCAAAAACCCTGGGTCGCACAGGCAGGGTGAACTTGAACAAACAGGGACAGCAGACGAAGTAAGCGAGTGCCAAGTTCCACACAGACAAAAGGAAGGGGCTCTTTGTACATCACTGAGCTGTTGAAGTCCTTGTGAAACGATCCTGCGGTTGCTAAACATGAACATGGTTTCAGCTGAAGTTTCAGGTGAGAAAAATTCACCGAGATTACTAAATAAACACACAGAACCACAACCATTTCTGAGGCTGGTACTGTGCTAAAAAGATAGGTCATGTGCACTTGCCTTGTTCAGATCTTCCTTTCAGATCAAGTGTCTTTCACAATTGTTAGGGGCAGGACAGTCAGATCCAGTACAGCAGCTCTGATTTTTTTTTTTATGTTGACTTCTCACAATACTCAACTAAAAAAGTAACTACACTAAAGGTAACCATGGGTGTTCTACTGCTGTTTGAGAGGCCTTTGGGTTATCCTGCCTGGACCCCAGGTGGCACTCCAGAGGGAGTCTCCTGTAGATCCTGTATCCTACCTGCTATGATGGAACTGCAAAAACTAGGGCTGTCTCAAATGGCATTTGGCACCTACGTCAAGATAACTGAACTGAGCCCTCCATTCTGAGAACACAGTGAAACAGAAGAAAAAAAGGCATATAAAGACCTTAATACAGGGAAAGTTTACATATTTTACATGGAAAACCTTTGTTTTCACAGTGCACACATAAATCAGAGAAAATGTGTTACAGCAGAGCTTACTATGGGAACACAATATTTATTTTTCCTCCATACTTGGGGATATGGAACGGACTTTAGCGCATAACCAAAGGATCAGTGCAACCCCTCAGCAGCTGCAAGTTACGTGAGATTTAAGCAGTGTACTATGGAAAGCTGCAAAGGCTCAAAATCAGATCTTCTTAACCATATGGAGAAAAGCCACACGAGCTCATGAACAGAAGTCAAATTGAACAACGTGAGTATGAAAACAGAAAAAGTAACCTTGATACTGGCAAGCATGTTGACAACTTCAGGACTATGCCAGTGATAAATTGATCTGTTGGGAGCAAAGAGACAAAACTATTTCTACAAAAGGAAATTCAGACTTCTATCCCTCCTTTCTTAAAGGGTCTGACAGGGAATTTGAATATAATTTTTAAAGATCCCACACAGTTATACAGTTTTCTAGATTAATAATTTAGAATTGCTTTTTATATAAACCATGTTGCTTAAACAAAATAAGAACATCTCTAAATTCAAGAATACCTGGAAAAATGCTACTTCAATATTGTGCTGCATTTCCTGTTACTTTAGTAAACACCTGTAACTTAAAAAGAATCATGTAAGACTTTCACTCTATCATTTTGTTAAAACAAGTTGTTTTCTCCCTTTCCTATTTAGGTGTGTGGTATAGCTAGCATATAGGAGTAGATCCATGATCTAGTAACAAATGCTAGGTGTTCCAAGTACACAAAAACAAAGTAAAAAAGGTTCCCAAACACTCCATGACTCAAGAATTTCAGAAATGGTGAGAAATTCAAGAATATTCAGAAAATACTCAGAATTAATGGCAGGAGGCAATGGAGCGTGACCAGAGGATATTCAGGGTCAATCAAAAGTTCTCTTCAGAAGGGCTGGTGTTCAGGAGTTACAAGGCAAAATGCCATTAGTCTGTCACATTGAACAAGCACATCAACGGGAACAATCGCACATTATTAAGCTCTGTTTGAGCTGGTGGAAGTGAACCGAGCTCCTTCTGTACAACAAATCCTTTACATAACTTTCTGTTCAATATTTTATTTTTGTGTTCAGGTGTGATTGCTTTTGGAGACACGTACTGCAGAATTATGTATATCATTTTTTACCAAAAAAAATAGGATAATCTTCGACATTAGGACTGAATATCTTGAAGCTAAGGTCCAAAACAAGAAATCTGCAACAAAAAAGAAATGTAAATAACATTCATAATACTTATTATTCTACTTTTACATTGCACATTCAGAGTAAGTGAAGTTATACATACACAGAGTACAAACAAAAAACCTGATTGTACCATGTTATTGAGAACACAGACTTAAATTGATAGTTCTAATGTCAAAGGTTTCCTCAGAACGGAGGTTTTATCTGACTACTTATGTGAAAAATTTTCATGATAAAAATAACTCTCTGAGCACAAAGGTAATTAAGCACACATAACTTCCACAACAGACTGTAGAAAAACAGATTCCTCGTCATTTCTCTTTAAAACTCCAGCTGCATTACAAAGCTTCTGCCTATCTGAGATAGCCTATACCCAGTATGGAAGAAGGCACCGTGTTCACTGAGCAAGAAAACAGTTCCGCCTACAGCCAGTGACCCTGTGGCAGAGGAATCTGTGGGAACCTTGAACAAGACAGAAAGAGAGGTCCAGCAGGATCAAAGTGGTGCACAATCTGCTGTCTGCTCTGTTCTGTCCTACGCATACATTCATCAGCATCTGCCAACCAATAAACAATGGACAGCTAGATCCAAACTGCTGGACTGAAAATAAAAGACCACTCTGTTATCAGAGCTTTGATTTATTCCATTTAATATGAAGTTCTCCTCCTGCCAACATGTCAGACATCTTGGTATAAGAAAAAAACAAAAAATATCAAAGAGAGGTGATACTGCAATGATTTACACAGCTATGAAATTGGTACTGCATGAACTCTCTCTTCCAGAACTAGATTTCTCACTCATGAACAGTTCAAAGTATGAAAACAGGTACACCAAAAACCGCATACCGACGATGATGTGTAACAAAGCTGAGTAGATGCAATGAAGCCTTATTACACAGCTAATTACAAGTACCTATGTAAATGTTTTGTAATGCATTTAAAGATATGCAGTATTATTATTTTTCTTGATCAAATACAATTTGCAATGCAACACCACTACGTGCTGCTTCAAAACACTTCCTCTTTTTTTTTTTTTTTTTTTTTGAGGGGGAGGTGTGACTTTGTTATGAAAAAAGAAAACACAACCCACTCATTTAACCATGCTTATTATTTGCTTATTGGCATTGACAGGGCTTCCTTATCCTTTGCAGCTACGAGCCTTGAGATCAGCTAGTTGGGCAGACTACACTGAACAGTAAAGAGAATTTCAGCAAAGCACACATAAAAATTGGTATACTGGAAAAAAGACGAGTGATTTTGGAATGTCTTCTCTAATACTGACGTCCAAAAGCAACACAAAGCAGTTATCTTAGAAAAATATAACCACCACAATGTGCTGCAAATTGTGCAACAGTCTTCTAAAGGAAGATTCTTCCCCAGATATCAGATTTTACTGTAAAGCTTATTATACACTTTTGTTTTAAATGGTGAATTATGTGTCTCTGTGAACTGACAATGCACCACACAAGTTTAGAAACCCTTCATATACTTAAAAATAAATAAATAAATGAAAAAATTCCTCTGACAGTAAATGTGTACCTGTATGGAACAGCAGTTTTTCCAGTCCAGGTAGAGAGAGGTTCTGTTACGTGCAGAGTTAAGATTTCTACAAATATTATCTGAACTTTACACCTCATATTTTTGCACTGATGCCAAACTGTGCATTACATTTAATAGCATGTAATGATGTAGAAAATATTGATGTTCACAGCCATAAGAATAAACCTTATCTCCAATATGAATAACAGCAACTAGTTCCAAAGGAAACATGTCAGGAAATCAGTGTTATTAGAGATCAAGAAAAACAGTACATAGCTCAGTTGAAAAGAACTAACATGTAATTAGCAGAGATCAGGAGAATAGCTAATGAAGTCTAGGATGTCGACACTTACAATCTAATTTTTTCATCAGATGTTAAGACAAAAACATTATTGGGCAGAAACGCATACCCTTCTGTATGCTGCAACTGTACATCAGGAGCCTAAAGGAAGTGCTTACAAAGTCAATTTTTGGTGAAAATCCATCAGTCCAGAGATGGTAAAACTGTAAAGGAGCCCACCTGGGAAGTTTGTCAAGTCTGCTTGGAAACCATACGCTAAATAAACCTTTTACTGAAGTAATGCAGGACTTATTACCGCCGTGAGGTGACATGTGTTTAGTGTGGTCAACAGACTGTCACAAGAAAAAGAGAAATAATGAAATTACTAGTGACAACAGCCAGTCATTCTGAAAGTTGCTAATAAGGCCAGGCAGAGAGCAGGGATGATTAGACCAATAAACAACACAGGATTTCCAACAGAGGTGACACACAGAGGCCCAGAAAAGTGCCTTCCTACTGAAGAGAGCTGAAGCAGGACACTGTTGAGGAATACAGCTCATGAAAACAATTTCTAGGCTGTTGGCCAAGAGACTGAAAGACAAATCAGGGAAGGAACAGGAAGGCAAAGATGACGACCTTGGCACACTGGTTCATATCCTTTCACTGCAAAGGAAAAGTTACAAGTTGGAGAAAACCACTGAAGAACAGGGATTTCCCTTGTGTCTCTCCAACAGTGAGTAAGATGCAGTTTCACAAAAGCTTTGGGATCTACTTTGATTCTAAAATGTTCATGATGATGAGCATTTTCTAAGGAAAATGCTGAGCTGTGGTATGCTGGGAAGACATCCATCATCTTTATTCAACATGCAGTGAGAACCTCACTTATGTTTACTAAAAGCATGCTAGTTTTCACACGTTCATCTTCAAGAAACATTTAATCTTTGAAGTATCTTCTCAATGAAAACACTTATCAGCTGCAAAGTCTAGTGCAAAGTCACATCCAGTGACAGCAAGACATTTGTCCTGGTTTCAATGGTTAAACCACGACAACATAAAAATTACTTCTAAAAAACAATTCACACATTTTGTACTCACCCCCAGAAATAAAGTTTCAGCATGATTAAAATCAATTCAGACAGCCTGTCTCATTTTTCTCCTATGAAACTCAAAGGCAAGTACTATACCGTTCATGTGGCTGGGAATGGCACAAGCAAATTACAAAACCATTCCTAGTTTGACTTTTAAGAATTTTTTTCCAAAACATTTCACTGGCGTTACATGTAACTCTATGATGGTTCTTTGCCTGTGGGTGGCTTTAAAATTCCTTTGGCACTACTCTCTTATCCTTTGTCTATAAGTGGGTAAAAGAATATATGCTACCCATGTTCTATGTTAACTATGGACACTTTTTATAGGCTAACAGCTTTCTTATTTCCCTTGGCATAAACTTCATCCATGAGCTCTATTTCAAGAAAAACAGAGACTGAATCCTACTTATCTTAAAATCCACTTGAGCGTTGCTTATAGGTGCAAGCATAAACAACCATTTCAGGAAGGTAAAAATGCATTAAAAAATAAACTTCAGAATCGATCCGCGATGTGGATCTCCATATATCCAAGTACTGTCCCTGACATTTAAAGGGCAATGTCTCACATCCAATGGATAGCAGTGCTCCCTTTCAGACGCATATGAAAAAGGGCAGAGGGGAAGGAAAGGAAAAGAAAAAAAAATATCATCCTTTGGACATAATCTCAAGAGAAACAAAATAAATTCAGAGATTTTGCATTCATTTTCTACTGTGTAACTACAAGTCTCTTTACTCCCCTTGTCCAAACTCCAATGAATATTATGTTTTGATTTCTGCATAATTTCTTATTTCTATGCAAATTCTCAAATAATCAGATACATAATTTGGTTCTCTGATGTACAAGATGTTCTGTTTCCAACAAAACCCCAAAATTTGCTTCACTAAGCTAGTCTGAACAAATTTGTTTTTCAGCTTTTACAAAACTGTCTATGAATTTATTCTATGAGATTAGAAATCCTGTACTCAGTTCATAACAGCCTACACCAGTTCTGCTAAAGGATAAAAATCTCATGAAATTACAGGTAAAAGATAAAAATGCTAGCACATGATAATACTACATCCAGAACTGATTTTTAATAATGCTGAATTTAAGACTCTGCCCAAGTAATCTGAACTGCATGTCAGAAGTACACATACACTTGCAAATTAAAAAAAAAAAAAGTCCCTAACTTCTGCTGAAGAGTTCTCTTCTGTCTTCCTCTTGCATTTCTGCTGACTTCATGTTCTTATGAAGAAGCGGCACTGACACTACCTCCCTCCTCTCTTTTTGAACTCCTCTGCTCTCCTCCTGCCTTAGCCCCACACCTGCTGCAGCAGGAGCCCACCCAACCGGTGGCACAGAGCTGGGATGATGCACTGCAGCCAGACGTTCCCATTGACCACACAGCAGGTACCTACCAACCTCCATTTCTCAGGGTGGCTTAGGCTGCCGATTTAACACAGTAATGATGACGACGCTGTAACTCAAAGCACGGTGAGGCAGGCATCTGACAAGCTGAAGTATGCTGACATCAAGAGAGTAACCTGAAGCACTGGTTAACTTTGACATCTACAAGTCCACAGTGAGGATTGCCTCCGAACAACACGAGGTTGTGACACTTCAGGCAGATAAAGTAATACTTTTCTTTAAGATGATGTGAAAACAACACTTACACTAGGTGCTGATTTTACCATTCACTTGCAGAGTAAATTTTACCACAGCTTTTCTACAACAGCTGTGGATAGATGGAATTGTAGTTGTAGAAATACCAAAAAAAAAAAAAAAAACCCAAACCAAAACCAAACCAAACCAAATACTGAAATCTACACTATGAAGCAGAAATAAAGAAAAATATCCCTGAATATTCCTGCCCTAAAGTTCAAAAGAATCCATTGAAAATCCAGTACCCAAACAGAACAGATCTCAAGTGAAAACTGGGGAAGGAAAAACAAGAGGGGGAAAAGCTAACAAAATTATGGAACATCAAAAGATTGGTCATGTGTATTGCATCCAACTGAGGCAAATGATGGACCCACACATGAATTAGAACAAGGTCTCTTTTCTGCCAATGAAAAACACACCTTAAGGTCATGCACAGAATTCTAACAAACAAAAAGCAAACATAATCAGATTTTATGCCATCTTAAGAGTAATTTGCTTTATGTAAATTTCTGCACCCACGTGAGGAGAGATGTAGCTACAAACACTGGACAAAAATAGATATGACCACAAGAGCAGCCAGACTGGGTTCTTGAAGCTGCCTGTCACTTGGATGCTACACGAACGTGCAAGACTTACGACACATTTTCTCCACAGAAATTTGCAACAACAGAAACTAGCACCAGAGCAGCATTTAAAAACAAAACAAAAAAATCCCCCAGTAGTCAGGTTTCCTTTCTCAAGAAAGCAATGGCTAGGCTCTGTACTGCTGTGTCAGCTCGGTAACATCTGCCACCAGAGCCCATACAGTGTACACAGTTCATGAGCTGTTAAAATATAGTTACACACTGGACTACATGGACAGTGCTACAGAGGCATCTCGTTCCAGTAACATTAAAATGTCAGTGGACATACTGAAAGTTTACCTTCAGTTTATCTTTGTCCAGTTTACCTTCTTCCAATAGATAGGCTCAACAGAGATGAAGAAACTAATCTCCATAGTGACATGAAGTAGAAGGAAGGGTGATGTAGATGTTCTGGGATGATGGCTGTCAGTAACAGAACAGGAGGAAAAACACCCCTATAATCTAAAGTGATTAATGGAAGGTAGCACTAGCAACGTTTTTTAAACTAACTCTACTGAGGTGAATCAATGAGGACCCTAACTGATGTGGATACTTTCCATCAATTTCTGACTGGTAATAGAGCAAAAGGAGTATTCTATTACAGAGGATGTTGAGTTAAACTCATCAGTTCTAATGAAGAAACTCCAGATTTACAAAGGCACCAGTGAAGGCAGAAGGAAGGAATTTAAAACCCAGATTCTGAATTCAAAAAGCTCGATCCTGACCCAGAAGTGTGTACAGACTGGCATATGCACATCCATCCCTTTCAAAAGGTGGAAAAAAAAAGAAAAAAGAAAAAAAAAAAAAAGTACTGAGTAGTATTCTTTAAATTTCATATATTCTATTGGTTTAAATGTCATCCAAGTCTTTTTCAAGCTTGCACAAAAAAGAGTAACTGTTGTAGGACATGCACTGCAATGCAAAATAAATGGAGGCATCTTAGGAAACTGCCACTCCGAGACAATTCTTTTCAGTGAGAACCATGATTCTGGCTTTTCACCTAGCATTTATTTTCAGAACATAAAAACATAAACAAACCAGGCAGATGCAGTTTCTTTTGTCTCCCTTTAGACAGGATATGGTGGCACAAGCAGTGAACCAAAACAGAACTGTTCCCCTGGCTTTGCCACCTATGCTGACATTTACAGTATGCATATGCAGTACTATTAAGGTAAAAGAATCACACATGCATCATTAATTCATAAAAGCATCACTGTAAAAAAAAAAAAAAAAAAAAAAAAAGAGTGTGGAAAAAAGATGGAAATCGTTCCAAAGCATTTTATGATCCCAGTCTGATTATAATTTGGAAGTGATGCCCCAACCCACCCCCTCCAATTCTACTTCAGTTATACAGTAAATCCACAGTATTTCAACCAACCAAATCAGTCTGACAAGAAACAGACATCCCTCTCTGTAATTATTTCCACAGAATCTGAGTAACTTTGAGGAAAAAAAAAAAATATTTGAATGTTGGGGCACCTATTGTTAACAACTATTTGGGGAGAAAATCTCAGGCGCACTTTTTTCTTCTGTTTTGATCAGAGAGGGAAGTTCTCAGCTATATAAATGCTGGTACAGCAGGAACCTAGTGTAAAGCCCAGTGTGGTCACCATCCACAATGTGCGACAGGCTTTGCTTAATGTTCAGGCTTCACTTGGCTTTCTATTATTTTCTTACATTACTTTGTCTGCAAACATTCATTCTTCAACTACCCAATTCCACGGTTATGTTCAGCAATACCACCAGGATGGCTTGCTAAGAGGAAGGACTTCATTATGACTTAGAGCATAACGTTTTGATCCTGTTTCACTTTTCCGCCAGCAAAAATAATGCAGATCATAGGACTTCATTCTGATCGCGGCCATAGTTGCTATGCTTAATATCACCAATGAATTAGAAACAAGTCATTAGCTTATATACTTTAGAAAATATATATATTTATAATATACTATTAAGTGGTTGTTTTCTCCTTCCAGGCTTTTAACAATATAAATTAAAAAGTTACATTAGCTCTGCATTTCTTTACAATAAGCACTTACTTCAAATAATTATTATTTTTAAAAAGAAAAGATTACTTATTGATATTACTCCAATTTATCATTTGGTAAATGTATCTTTATTTTTAAAATTATATAAAATACTTAAATTCAAATAAATGCAGACTTAAATTATGTGTGACTGTAGATTTTGCAGCTATAATTATTTTAAAAAGGAAATTAAACTTGGTGCCGTTTATATGCCTATTTCGTTCACTCTTTGAGAGAAAAAAAGCATTCTCCAAAGTCATTGTGCATGCAAAAATTTCTCTAACATTGTTATAATGAACACCTCGAACACCTCCCCTGTGAAGAAAGGCCGAGGGAGTTGGTGTATTTCAGCCTGGAGAAGAGAAAGCTCCAGGAAAATCTTACTGCAGCCTTTCCATATATAAAGGGGACTTATAAGAAAAGAGGGAGAGAGACTTTTTACCACATCCTGTAGTGACAGGACAAGGAGCAACCGGTTTTAATCTGGAAGAGGGTAGAATTAGATTGGACAGAAGGAAGAAATTCTTTACAACGAGGGTGGGAGACACTGGAACAGGTTGCCACCCAGAGAAGATGTAGATGGTCCATCCCTGCAGTGCTCAAGGTCGGGTTGGATGGGGCTCTGACCAACCTGATCTGGTGGAAGATGTCCCTGTCCATAGCAGGGTCTTGGACTACATGATCTTTAAAGGTCCCTTCCAACCCAAACCAGGCTATGATTCTATGACAACATGACCCTGTTCCTTCTCTGAGCTAGAACCTTGGCTGTGCAAGAAACCCAAATTATGGACCAGCAGCTTTTCACAGGGGCTAGTATTTTTTCTAGTTTTGTATTTCATGTGCGTGAACATAAGAATGAGTGTATACGCACACAGACACACATACACTTTTAAGTGCAGACTAATTCTGACAACCTAATTAGTTCTGACCTTAGCTCTCCAACCTTTGACTCTGAGAGCCCTCTAAGGGGAATACCCCTGCATCTTGCCTCCTTTCTCCTAGTGTCTCCCAGGAGGAAAAAAAAAATAAAAATAAAGTGACAAACCCCTGAACATGCACCCCTCAACCCACAATGATTTCTAGGTTCGATCAATACCTTTAGGTAGCAGATGAGCACTCCAAACTTTGTCTCCTCTAGTAATTTTTTCTTAAAATTGGAAATTAAGCAGCCTGTGCTTTGGAAACAGACACATCTGAAACTCACTTTCTTACTCCTGCTCCTGTGTTTTAGTTGAGGCAAGGTATGGAAAGAAGGCAGCTGTAACTGCTCTTCTTGGCAGCTACACAGGAGATGAATACAATTTTTATCACTATACAAAGCTATCAATTGCTGGTGATGGCTCTCTGCCACCTCCCATTATTTGGTCTTTGCAGTACTCCAATGGAAGTACTTTATATTCTGAATAAGCCAAATCTAGAATGCAGTCTTTTAGGACTAGCTACAACTTGCTCGAACCAAATGCGAAATGAATGCCATGCTAAGCCACATGGTCACCGAACAGTACTAGGAAAGCATCAACAGAAGAACAAAGTTTTCCAATTTGATGCATTTACAAGCCCTTGAATTGCCAAGGAAAAAGAAAAAATATAAATAGGTAACAAAAGAAAGAGAAACAAGAAGAAGAAAATTTATTGCTTTCCAAAACATAAAGGAGGCAAAAGGATGTAGTACATCTAGAGGGACTATTTAAAGTCTGAGGGTTTCTTATGATGCTGGTACTAAGTCGGGGGGCATGTGAGGGAAACTTGTCTCAGGTATTTCAGATTTTTTAAAAAAGGAAGATACTGGGGGGGTTCAGCCTTTTTTTTCTTTTCTTTTTTTTTTCCCCCTTCTTTTTTCTTTTTTTTTTTTAAAAAAAAAAGAAAATAAAAGAAAAGAAAACACTTGCCATGCAAACCTTCCCCCCACTCTTTTGGAAAAGGGAAAGCATGAGTCATTCAGGAACTGTGACTTCCAAACTGAGTGGTATTTATGAGTTTTCTTTATTTACTTTTCGAGGGAAGTGACCCCTCACAAGGTCTAGTGCTTTCCTGCCGATAGCCTAAACCTCAGCCAGCTTAGTGACATAAGATTCTACTGGACAGCTCTCCTTGGTGCATCCTATGAAACATGTAGGGATGATTGCACCAACAGCACTCGGAGCCTCGTTCCTCTGCATCACAGGGAATGCAATGACAATGCAAATTATCAAGTATGACGCAACTAGTAAAGATAAGCAGACAAAAAAAATACACTGACAACAGACTGAAAGAAGCAGTCTTAACCAGCCCAACACACCACATTCTGCCATGTGTAGAACGCTACCATCTGCAGCACAAGAATCCTTGGAGACATCAGTGATGATAAGAAAATAAAATTTAAAAAAATATATAAAAATCAATCCGTAAGAGCAAGTCACATTATGTAAGTTGCTCCCAAGAACTGTCTGGACAGTCAGAAAAATTACAGAAAAAGGAGTACAGAATATCACCCCTAAAATTTCAGACAGCAAGAATGTTTGGGTTTTTTTCTGAGATGCCCTGAAGCAAATGAAGATGCAGAAGAGAAACAGGAAGGAGTGTAAGCAGTAGTTCACCTGATAGCAGCACTTCACAACAAAATTATGCTTGAAAATATACTATAATGTTCAAGGCCAGGTTTGATGGGGCTTTGAGCAGCCTGGTCTGGCAGAAGGCATCCCTGCTCATGGCAGGGGGTTGGAACCAGATGGTCTTTAAGATCCCTTCCAACTTCCAACCAAAACCATTCTAAGATTCTATGATCTCTTCAGCCTATACGGGAGGGGAAGGAAGGCACTCAGAGCTAAATTACATGCAGAAGAACACTGAATTTTGCCAACCCTTTTCAAGACAGTCAATTAAGAGAACAGAAGGATTTTTTCCCCTTAGGAAAAGCATCATTCTTTTCCCAGTTTGGAAACAAGTAGTTCTCCATAAATAAGACTTCTGAATGCTTTAGATGCACATTATATATACAAAGCCATATAAAATAATTAAATGAACAGCTAAAACACAGGCTGTCAGTTGATCTTGCTCAATAATACTACCATATTTTAATATCTTACCAAAGTTCCCACCAGTAGTTTTGTCAGTGATGCTCTTAAAAGTAAACTCAGTAATAAACTTGACCACATTCACAGAAAGGTAGCAGGTGTAAAAAAGGCTTACAGCAGATGAGATTCTCTCTAAACACATTTTCCCAAAGAAAAATGTGTTAACAGAGGTCCTTGTAATAAAAGAATTTCAAAAATTTGTATCACAGTTCCAAAAAAATGGAGGTGTCTCACATCTGTTTCTGCCTAAAGGTCAAATTTTTGGCTCCAACAAGACTTCTCTTTTTCTAAGGCGCAACCTTTCCCCAGGTTTAAAGCACGCTGAAAACATTCATTGTTTCAGATGCCTTTCTAAGCTTGCCACTCCTACACTCAAAAGTCCTTTACTATCATCACAGCATTAATACCACACAAACCATACTGATTGCTGATTTATACTATGCTACTTCCTTCAGACAAGGTAACGATATTGCACAGGCAGGGCTGACCATAAGGCTATGTATGTTGTCATTCTAACATCTATGTCATTCAGACTTCTATTATGATACTGAAAACAGTATTTAGCACAAGTGAGCTGCATATTATATAGTCCTTAGTCAAGATCAATTATTTTTTGTACTGTTTTGTCTTCATTTTCACTATTTGTTCATAATATCTCATATACATCAGTAAGTTTAAAGCTATTTTATCAGAGGCTCAAAAAATAATACTGGATATTGATACATATTGAAGCACTTCATTGCAAATTATTCCAAGCACACATTAAAGACATGCAAAAACAAAGGCTGTTCAAATATATTCTTTGTTCGGTGACTACCCTTGTCTCAAAAGTGAATGATCAATAAAAGGAAAGTCAAGACCTTGACAACAAAAAATCCACATCATAACACCAGATCAACTGTCATTGAACCCACCTTGCATACATACATTCATTCAAAATCATGCCTGCCTAACTTTTTCACTTTACATTTTTGGCATCTTCCTCTACTCTTGCTCATGAGAATGTCAGTCAACATTACCGCAGCTCTGCCAAAGTGAACACTGAGGTTATGCATTAGACTGTGACTCAGAGAAACACACAACAAATTATGATGTTGAAGGCATAAGCAGGGGGAGCAAAAGCAAGGTACAGGGGTTTTGGAATACAGAGGCTAAGCTGAGGCAGGCCAGGAGTTGCAAGGAGTGCTTTGATGAGGGCTACTCTACCAGCCAATCTTGATAAGCAAAGAAAATAAGCAAAAAAGGCAAAAGAAAGCAACATACTATGGCTTCTCTGAGGCAAACCTCAAAGCAAGAAAATTCACATTGTACCTGCTTTGTCTTACAAGGCCTAGGGCTCTTTTCTTCTTTCCAGCTAAGGCAACATGCTGCAGGGTAGCCTCCCAGTTTCTGTGGGACCAAATCTTGTAGGCTCTGCAGAAGGAAAAACCTTTCCTCTCTCAACAGCACTGATATCTTCCACTGAGGATGTAACACTTTTGCCTGAGTAAGACCTACCGAGCTCCACAAGATGTAACCATCAACAGAGGGAAACTGGCAACTTCTCCCAAAAGACGGGTGGGGCATTGTATAACAACCACCAAAAACATATCCAAGCCCATCTAAGCTGAACATAGGATAAAGTTCGGACACCTAATTCAAACGTGTCCCGTTTACTGAGAGAGCACAACATTGATAATGATCTTTGATTTTTTTTTATCTTAATGTCAAGGAATTTAAGTTCTGCTTATCATGGACTATTTACAGCCTCCTTAAGTACATGAGCACCAGCTATGCTGGTTTTTAATCTAAATTATATATGTTGTGTAATAAATAACTCAGGTGCTATTCATGGAGATAACATTTCTATCACAAAATGAAGAAATAGCAATACTATTTGAAGTCAACTTAGTAAAGCAGCTATCACTGCCATAGAGACTACCAGTTTTGCTCCTACAGAGGGTATTTAAGGAAAATTAGTCCAGACTTCTATCCACATATTATATTAATGTATAAAATTTTACATTCAGAAATGTTTTTAAAGGATTTGGAATATTGATAACAAACAGCCAAATTAACAATAAAAAGCATTGCCCAAGCGTAATGAAAGCTTAGGAAATATAAGATACTGATTCACTGCTTTTGAAAGCTTCCACATACTGCTTTTTACACCTGAATTTTTTTGCTCTGCTCGCTAAAGCCGAATCTGTCTCCTCTGCTTTGGGAAGGAAGGCAGTAGATGAAAAATCAAGCATCACTCCATCCTTGGCAAGTACTCTTTGAGGCCCCTGAACTTCCAGCATTCATGATTGTTAAGAATGTCTGACAGAGGTTTGTTGTTTGGAATGATAAAATGTTGACAGGAAAATTAATTTGCTCACCCTAGATCTATACATACTCTTTTTAAGCGACAAAATGTGAAGGCTGTACAGTATCTGTAAGTTGCAGATGGAATTTATTTTTTTAGTACACACACAAGTCAGTGAAACATGACTTCTGATGTTCTAGCCTAGGACTTCGCTGTAAAACTGTATCATGCTATCTATAACATGGTATGCGTGGGAGGTAAAAGACATCTCGTGTTTTATGCTGTGCCGCTGCTCTGACAGCTGGCAATGCACATTCTATGTGAAATACCCACTGCTGGGCAGTCAACGATATTGCAAATTGCCTGGATGCAATGTCTTTTGGAAGACCGATGGTCTACCCTTCTCCAACCCAGCCACCCAAAGGTTTCAATGCGTTCCAAGCGTTGTATCTTCTGCAGCCAGGAAAATGGAACTCTTGGCAGCTGATAGATATCTCTGGGATCTGCAACTGGCAGAAATTAATTCAAGAGCAATGTTGGCTATATTTGGAATGAATTACAAGACTTCTCTTCACCGGGTTTCCTTCTGACTACAGATAATGACATCCTGCAGTGACATTCACTGCCCAGATGCTATTCATGTCCTGAACTTTCAAGTTGTAAGCAATGTGGGCCAGTGTCTTGATTTTCTCTTTTAAGAAGCATTAACACCTCAAATACATACTACTGAGAGATACACACAAATTGTGGGGTGATCCTTTTTATTTTCATTTTATAATGAACTCATTTTATAAACACATCCAATACTGATCACCTTATGAAATATTAACTTTTATGTGATGTCTCCAAAGATCCAGTTATCTACTTACATTTTAAATCATAAATTGAAAAGGGTTGGAAGCATGGCCACTTCCAGAAAACTTGCTTGCCTAAAGTAAATATTGCTTCCAAGGAAACACTTTTTTTTTTTTTTTTGTAAGACAATGCCATTCTTAAAAAAAACAGCAACCCAACCAAAAATAAAGAAACAAACCCCAAACCAAACACCCCTCCACCCCACCCCAAAACCACACCAAAGACAAAGACAGCTAAACTGGATGGTAAACTACTTTTATCTTTTTCTGGTTTTGAGTAAGCCAAGATGAATAAAGTAGTTATTTGTAACTTTTGTTTAAAAGGAGACAGAGATTTAAAAAAACAAACTCAGGGTACCCTTCAAAACTTAATTTTACACAGCAATATCATCCAGCAAAACCTCATAGAAATCAAACATCTACTATATCTTGTCAAACATCATTCTTTTGAAACAGAGAGCAATGATGCGGCAGACTAGGGTCCTGTAAAATAATTCATACATACATCATTCTTACATAGTGACCTGGAAAACTTTTTACACTTTTTTTTTGAAGTTTACTTGAAACTGCATGAAGGATATCTCTGCAAACACTTAAGTGAACTAACAGGAAATAAAGCTGTATTGCTAGGAAGACAATCCTTGCCTTGCAATCCTTGCCTTAAAATGTCTTATCTATAACACAGACAGAGCCTTAAAGGTATTTTAAGACACATGATATAGAGAACTACTCCCCCATCCCCTTAACTCAAATTTATCAGATCGTGAAATCACTGGAAGTAATCCAGTAATTTTCTTTCAACCAAGACTGTCAGTTCTGTACCACTGTATTTCAAACAGTACTTTGTGATGCATATTAATTATGAAGTATAATCACAGAGGTATATAAACCACAAGCTAGCAGCTTTTCATCAGACCTCTGACGACCATGAAATACGCCAATCCTGCACCACCATTCTGTTTTCTTCCCGGCTGCCAGCAGATGTAATTTCTTATGGAAGACACATATTTTTATGGTAAATTTTTTGCTACATTTACACTGCATTTTGAGCATGACTCTGAACCTACACATGTACCCAAATTCTCCGATCATGTACACATTGTCAACACAAGGTTGCACTGCACAGGGTACAAAATGGTCACTCCTGGGTCTGGCAACCACACAACTTCAGTCCATGCTCTTTAATCATGAAGGGAAAAGACATTAGCTCTCCCAAGTAACCATCATCTTAACATGCTTACCCTTACTGTAAAAATAAGCACCTTCCACACTCATGAAGAAATAATTTATTGGATCAATATACACGTCAGCTGTGACCTGACATTTGTTCTTGAAAAATGCCTCATACTCTAATGACATTTATCTGGCAGCACCATTAGCTATAGCATCATCTTCTCAAACAGAAATGTTTAGTTGCTACAACTTTCTATTTCACTGTTTAGCATTTTAAAGAAAGAAAATTAGCAGTCGCAAAGAGTACATCTTACTTCTTATCCTTGGAATTTAAGTGTTTACTAAGGTGTTTTTTTTTTAATTTAGATGGAGATGGCTATAAGACTGCAATAGCTAAAATGACATCAGAATTTAACTGAGAGGGCCGTCAAAGGAAAAAGAATGGGAGAAGAGATGTCATGTTAGCCAAAATCAGATTTTTATGTTTTTACAGGACTCTGGTTTACAGGGCTCTCTGTAATGTCACTGCAAGGAGGATTCTGCCCAAAGATGACAAAGACATAATCCATAAGGCAAAGAATGTTACACCAATCTCCAAATTTCTATCCACTTTATTTATATAGTTTTAACCAGGGAGTACTATGTGGATTATACTAATTCTGCATCACAAACCCAAAGTATGCATTTCTTTACCACTCCTAAAGGAAGCAGAACAGGAAAAGGACAAGAAGATGATATGTCTGAGATGCCAATAATTGTGACTCCTGTAGTGAGTTGCATGACATTGCAAGATTTCACATGTAGTTAGCGATACACTTAATTAGAACTCTTGAGTATGGACAGTGCTTTATTACAATACAGCTTTGAAGGTGGAAAAAAAAAAACCAAAAAAAAAACCAACAAAGGAGACCGATTTTTTCATTCCCCTCATAGAAACAAATCTCTCAAGGTCTCCAAGAATTGTCTACTTGATATCTGCAGTGATATCAGGAGATCAAGCAATTCCAATTACATAAGATAAAAAGTAGAATAAATGCAAAACCACAATAAACCCATGATTACTTTTCTAAGAAAAGCTTGTATTATTTAAAGGTCTGCCATGAAAACAACAAATATTTTCTGCCCTTTATGCTGATCTCAGAGAAAACACAACTAATTAGTGCATTAAAAGCACTGTTGATGAAGTTCATAATTTAATTTTCCTCATTTAATTACATAACAATAAGGTGTCATATCCACAGGTTTACAGATCACAAATTTGCTACAAGCTGCAATTACTGTTTTTCAACATCAAGACACACACTTAGACTGCATCTGCAATAAAATGTCATTATAGCACATACAAAAAGGTAGGATTATTTATTTTTTTTACTTGAACAAACCTAACCAGTTCATGTATCAATAAACAGAGAAGGACTCAGAAACTCAAGAGTACATCTTGGTGATCAGACTTTGCATTAAGTATCAAATTACCGTTCAGTGAATTTTTCTTTGGGGCCCATTTCAAACCACATTAGGTTTCTACCTATAACATTTTAAAAAGAGATCAAATTTATTACAGGAACAAAAGAAAAAAAATAATGTGCTGAAAAAAATATTGGAAAAGCTACTGAAAGAAATCAAAGGTAACTGCTGCCAGATTTCAAATGAGTATTTTTAGGAAGTCTGGGCAGGGGAGGGGAAGAGTTTGGCAGGTAGACAAAGGCCATTTTCCCCTCCAGCTTTCAAATGAGCAATAAACTGAAAGCTATTCACTTCCATCTCTCACTTAACATAGCCACAGTCAAAGCAATGATTTCTTTGCTCAGATGAAGTGCCCCTTAAGCATGCCCTAGATTTGCAATGAATTCAGTATGATTTTAGCTATACAGCTCCCACTGACTTAAATGGAAAATGCATGACAAAAGGACCAAGCAATTTTATACAGAACTTCTGGAAACGATCGCTATACTCATAAGTCAGGTTTTGGAAACCTTAAGGCATCTTTTTTTCCAGTTCATACCACCAGCAAATCATAACACATGGCATTTTAATTTAAGTACATGCGTATAAAAAATTACAGTAACTCTACTTCAACTACAATAAAATACACCCATTTACATGATTAAATAAGATGGGATACTTCCACTCACTAGCCGATTAGTTTGCTCAATTTATTACATAATGTTAGACCTGGACCAAAATTAGCATCCCCTTTTATGTTTCATTATATGGAAATACACAATAAAAATTAAGTACATATAACACAGCGCTTGTTTCTTGCATAGATCCCAAGAGAGCAGCTTTCAAATCCAACATGAACAGCTAACACCATACTTGAATGCTTCTGTGTTAGTTTCTTTGCCTGTTTATGCTTCTCAGAAAAAGGAACTGTAATTACTTCAGCAAAAATATGGAAGTTTTAAATAAAGGTAAAGGACAAAAAAAGTGGGTTTTGGTTTGTTTAAGTAACACATGTACGCAAAAGACTTGAAATATATAATACCATCAGTTTGGTACTGTTCAGCTAAAATTGTAGAGGTCCTCGTCAGATGAGAAGAACCAATGAAGTCAAACTACATGTATGAATGAGGGCAGTATAATCAGTCAGCTAAAGTGGATCCTTTATTACAATTTTTATACTTTTGCATAAGGTCAAATACTAACTTAGAATATTAATATCTGAAGAATTATTCACATTAAATACTAAATTTATTTTCAAAGATATTATATCAGTGGAAGACACTTGATAACAAGTCTTTATTGTTGAAGCATTAAGAAGTCTTAAACTTCTCCTAAGTTGCTTCTCTTTTACAAAGTTTCCCATCAGAAATGGAAAATGCTTTAAGACAGAGAGCAAATCATTAACCAGAGACAAAGAATAATTTTTCATAACTACTGCATATAGTTTTGCATCCAATATTATTTTGTCTAGCTTTTAGTAGCAGTTAAGACTTAAGATAACTACAAGGGAAATCAATGGGAAATGAAACAACAGAAAACTAAGATGCCACATATCTGCAGGTCAACACCTGAGTCTTGCTGGCATTGTATCACTCTTACCTTTGAATCTCCAAGAGCAGAAAATCCTAAGAGAACTGTACACCTAATGTTTAAAAAGGAAGTAATGGGAATGTTACTTTCATCTTTTAGAAGACAGAACAACGTAATAAGAAGTATTCCTTCTTTTTCATGGCTTCAGTTTTGTAGTTATAATACACAGCTTGCTCCTGGAAACACTAGTAAGTGTAAAAATACAGTCATTAAGACAGAAAATGGATGACTAAAGGGAAAGCATATGTATTTGCCATGCAAGGGTTTAATTTAAAAAAACTGGACACATAGATGTAAATACACCCTACACATTACATACATGTTTATATGCATATAAATACGCATACATGTGTGCATATTTATTTTAGAACCCTCATTACATAGTAATCCATACCCTGTGACCCTTACATGACATAGACTCATGGGAGTCCTTCATTGCAGGCTGCTTCTTCCTGTGGCGTGAGCAAATGCAACTAGTTATAGATTAGTAAATGCAAAGGTGCAAAGGTCTTTGCATTTCACAATTCCACAGCAAGAAGGAGGCTGCGGGAAAGGACTGCCAGGAGTCTCGTCACTTGCAGATCAGGGAGCCATCTCATCTGAGCAACTACAGCTTAAGATGATGGTGGTTTGGGCAACTGCAGTATTGGTGTCCCAGATCTCACAAGTACCTTGTCAGGTGGCAGTCTGCTCTTGTGAAGCTGCAGGACCACACTTGAATTCCCCAAGAAGAAAAGCAAGTCCCCAAAAACAGCTGGGAGGCAATGGTTATTGGCAGCTACAAATCTCCTTGAATCAACACGCTAGCACGTTTACTCTCCTCTTGCATCTGCTTTCATGATTAAGACACTGTGAAAACTTTAGAGATACTGATCTTAAAAATAAGAGCTGTGCAAGTTTTCAAAAGGCATGAGGGCGCAGGTTCTCTGCTAGAACCAAAGAGATGGGGAGAACACTGCAAGCGTGCTTTTCTCAGCATGGCAATGGAAAATAAACAGCTTTCAGTAGCAAAATATCAGTGAATTACAGAGTTAAGACCCATGCCTATGAAGTCTTTCTCCTGTGGCATTTCTTTTCTCTGGCTGCTAGACCCATCTGGATGAATAAATTGCATGTTCTTTGGAAGAAAAAGTGAGTTGGCATTCCAGGCTTTCATATTCCAAATATCCTATGGTAGACTGGGTCACTCTGCTTCCACGTCATTCTCTAATCATACCGTAGCCCAGTTTTCCACCTACAGCTAGGACTTCATGCTCCTTCCTAGAGAGCAGTGAAGCTGATGAAATCTCTTCCTAAAGGGATCAGCTCAAGCGAAACTAAATGGAAGCCTAAATAAGAGCTCACCCTTCACCTGCATTAACAACTCCCCATCGTCAGTCTGTCTGAATCTGTTCATGGGAATCTGCTTCACACAGAACACTGAATCCAAATGAGCCTAAATTCTGAAAAAACATGGAAAGAGTCCAAAATATTTTTTGCACTTCTTAAACTACACAGATTTCTAATTTTTGCACATTTTCTGACCAGAATAACAGTGCCCATTGGCTCCATCTAGGAACCACACAGTGCAGGTTGTATTTTAAACACAGCTGAATGCTCAAAACACGGCTGATGCTGGCAAAGCAAACAGCACATTCTGTGTGCCAGTGCTAGGGAGGGTTAAATTGTTGCATCCAGTTGTTTGTATCACTTCATTGGGTTTTACTGTGGCTGTAACCAACGCGTATCTTCTCTTTACAGTGAATAATAATAAAAAAAATTAAAAAAAAAAAGAGAGAGGGATAAGATGCTGCTTAAATACAACCAGCCTGCAAATTCAGAGAGGGAAAACGCCAAGACAACATTGAAAAGTGAAGGGGAAGAAAAGAAAAGTCCCTTGAGTCATCTCTTCCTAAAGCACCATGCTGAAGCGAATGTTAGAAAAAGTGTTTAGGGTGGGTTTCTTTGGTTTTCTTTTCTAAATCAATGTAGGGCTTATCAGAGTCACGCTTGGATTTGAACTGTTAGCCCTTCCCTTAGTCCCTAGCTCAATTTAGTGGTGTTGGAAACTAACAAGGCCAACTGCTTAGACCCCAGATTACCAAAGGCATAAAAGAAATGCCTCAAAAGCGAAGCTCTGCAGATAGCACAAGCGGTGAGCAGAAACAGATGAAAGCTGGTTTATCCCTGGTAGGAACAGGGAGGGAACTGGCCAGGGATAAGGCATATTGGCGGGACTGCTTAACAAAGATAACACTGGCTGTGCTCCCTCTCCAGAGAAAAACAAACCAAATCAAAGAAACAAAACAATGTACTTCCAGGACACATCCTCTGTACTGCACTTCTCAGATGACTAAAGGCAAATGGAAAAGTAATTTCAAAAGAAATTAAGGAGACAGCTTTAACTTTGGTTCCTTCATAAACTTCACAGAGACCACAGGCAATTTGAAATACATGAACTTCAGGGTAAAATGCTTGCTTAGTGCCCACCTTGCCATCACCCCCTAGCACTGGTAGTTTCCCATTACCATTATTTAAAATAAGTAAATAATAATAAAAAAAAAGTCACAATGGTGGAGTGCAGCTCCTGCTCCTGTGAGTGTTGTGTTGTAAAAACCTAGTGGACATTGATTAGTCATCCCAACACACAACCATATGCTGCAAATTTTAAAACATGGTGTAATTAAAAAGACTACATTAAAATGTTCACATATGGTGCTGCAGATTTACTTCTGAGAAAGAGTCAACAGTTTTCAACCACTTGGTTTTAAACAGCCTCCCAACATTACATTTTCTCCTCTTCCTTTAAAAGATGCACCCCCCAGAGTCATACAATTATCTCAAATGTCTTTAGACCTCTGCTTCTGGATGAAAGCCTGAAACTATAAACTTGATTATGTTTAAACAAAAAACAAATTAAAAAAAGAACCTAAACCAAAGCACAACATCACATAAAGCCAATATGTGTCATTTGATTCTTTCAGGACGATAATAACAATATTTTAGCATCAAAAGAAAGAACCTGAAAACTTTCTATTTTCTAATTGTCCCAAATGCTAGCTTCCATCTAGCTAACTTCAGTCACAACATGCATGATTTTTCTAAGCTATCAAGTACTGCATTTAAACAATTTTCCCCAAAAAATTAAAACCATTTTGTTGTTTTCAGACCCCAAAAATGTTTAAGGGGAGATGAGTCATTCAACTGATTATTTTTTTATTATTATTATTAATTTGGAGAGCTATTTTAGAACACAACTAGTAGTTTTATATTTCAGAAGGGTTCAGTAGAAGCCATTGGCTTTAATTAAATAAACTGGAATATTCAATTACATTATGGTTTATAAACAGAATTTAAGGTCCTGCTGAAGGAACTCTGACATCCTTTTCTCATCTCCTAGTTTCTTAATGACACCTTAATGAAGCTTAGAGTTAGGACTAGTTCTGTTTAATTAAAACAAACATGGCTTGAAAGGGAATTGGATTAAGAATAAGGAAGGTCTTATGACTGGGACCTACAAGACCTGGGTCCTATCACTGTCCTTTTAAATTCACCTGGGGGAGTATTTTTTTCCTCTTCTTCCCTCCATTTCCCTGTATGTAAATCTGGTAATTAAAGGAAGAAGAAAAGATACTGACCTCTGTCACAAAGTGTCTGAATGCTAAAAATACTTTGTGGTGGTTTTTTTGTTGGGTTTTTTTTTTTTTTTTTTTAATGGTAAAGCCACAGGCGTTTCAGATAATAGGGGTCAGAATGGATTTTAGATGCATCAATTCACACATCAAGCTCCTTACATATGCATTAACATATGAACATTTAAATCTGTGTTAGCAACAAGCATAGTGCAAGGTTGAGGTCACATCAAAGTCCAAAGTTGTTCTAAAAATTTTAAAGGAGCTCTTCTCATTTCTAGCAGAGACCATGTTCTATGCCACAACTTGCACTATGCATACCAGTCAAATGCAACTTATTTCCTCTGCAAAGAATTTTTCTTCAATACAAATACTTTTTATAATTGGAAGTGCAGATGACATTTTCCAGAATGTGCAGGAATAAAAACAACTGGCTTTCTTCTCTCTTTTTAATGGATAAAGTCCCCTGAAAACAGTGCTTTGTTTACAATAACAATATTAAACATTACGAGAGAATACAAATGGATAAATGCAATACAACACATCAACTCTATTGCCACGTAAAAAATCCTCTAACTGGAGAGTAACTGCACTGAAATCAACAGTAAACTATTCTACTGAAGTCATCTAGTGCAGAGGTCCAAATCCCTGCCTATTTTTAATTTAAAAATCAAGATACAAGGGAGAATTTAAATAATAAATATCCTATTTATTAATGAAGAAGGCAAAACAGTCTGGAGTGATAAACCTAATCATTAAAGCCACTACAGTGCTAAGAATGATCATCCTCCAGACAATGTGTTCTGTTCTCCTTGCTGTATACAACAACCACAGATCTTGATTCAGATGTGGAAATGGTGCTTTTGGCAAAAACCTAAGATTTGCACCTTATGAAATCTGACCAAAGTTTGTTTTTAAGCTCCTGAAATCTTACCAGCTGTTTGAAACCGAATTTGAGTATCGTACTTCAAAACAGTGTTTCACTGTCTGGTAAGATCTAGTAAGTCCACTGAAATCTTCATAGTATTGAATGATGGTATAGGCAAGAAACTTATATTATCAAGTTCTGTAAATTATATTATGTAACATTATTATAACTATTCACTTTAGTCAAAACCCATGTCTGAGTATATACAATGCATCTTTGCCACTAATTCAGATGAAAAAGCCTGTTACATGCAAGGGAGGCATTGCACAGGCAATTTTGAGCTTCATGTCTTAAGAATTACAGCACAAGAGCATTGAAATTTTAAACTTAAAAGCCTTTATACTTACTCTTTAAGGTCACCTTCACAAAAATAGCACAATGGACTTGGTTCAATCTATATCATTTTTCTGTTAAGGTTCTGAATTGATTCCATGATCATATAAAAACAAGCTCAATACACAATTAGAACTGACTGTCGCCCTTGCCACTGAAATGGACAAAGCAATTTATGGGGGGGGAATAAAGAAAAAAATATTTTTTCTTTTCTGAGATTCACTTTTTAAAAAGGTATTTTCCATAGTAAGTGACATTTCTCAGCATAATTCTGAGAACTAATAAGATCAGTTTCAAGAAAATGCCAAAACATTGCCCCAGGCAATGTTCTGAAAATTACACTTACATTGCATTCAATTCAAAAGAAATAAATTAATTTTTCTAATGAATGCTTCTCTGTATATTAAAAATGAGCATATTTGCCATTTAATATAAATATGATTTCAATTACAATCAGCTTTACTGTCTTGAATATCTTCAATGTGATAACCAGTAACTTTGATTCTACTGTCTCACATAACAGCTGAACAACAAACATATTTCCAATACTGTTGCATTATAAAAAAAAAAAAAAACAGAACAAAAAAACCCCACCACAAAACAATGGCATTTTCCTTGATAGACAGTTGGCCCGAATTACTTTTCCTGTGAACATATATATTTTCTGCAAATTCTGCACTGCACTTCTGAAGGACAGGAATAGGGACAAAACCACGTATTTCGAGCTCACTAAATAAGCTAGAGACCTCAAGAGGCAATGGAGCAGAGCAGATACAGCAACCCAAAAAAAATTTTTACTTTCCCCTTAGAAATCAGCATGGCTGTAACGGCAGTGAGAGAGGCTCCTGCATGAATCTAACAGAATGAAAGTGATCCCTCTACCATCTCACATCACCATAAAATAGAGGAACATGGTTAGAGGAACATGGTCTATATAAATGTAAAAAAAAAATATAAAAATCGTCAGAAAACAATACTGACTAGTTGTCAATGGTAACTATCACAAAAGAAGTATATTGTGAAGTGCAATCCCCAACCCCATCTGCTATTACTCCCAACACCTAGACAACCAAATGTAGTTATTAAACCTGTAGCTTGTGGTGAGTGCAAGCACAACAAAAATGGTGTTAGAACCCAACATGGTGGGGAGGGAAAATAAGGGACTGGATCAGATCCCATACAGACAACTGCTGGGTGCCAGATTGACAGAGAACTAATTTCACAATAATGAACAAGCAACAGAAGAGGAGAAGGGAGCCCTGCAGAGAAAGGTCAAGTAGCTACCAGGTGAGCCTGCCTCAAATTCACATGGTTGTAAAAATGCCACACTGACACCTACAGACAGCAGCATGGCTACCTCATTTGCCTCTGTGTTGTAAACTGTCAACTGGAAAGATGAGCATCACCAACAGCCTCACCTTGTCTCCCTCTCTAGCAGATCAGGATGAAGGTCCATGAGTGGGAAACACATTGCGCATCCCCTCCAGTCACTGGCCTGAGATACTCAGTCTGCCCAGTAATTTGCTTCTGAACAGCCAGTCTCCAGCGGCTTCATGCATAGACACCCCCAACCCTCCCACAACCCCACTGTCTCTCTGGTGGTTGTCCTGGACTCTCTGGTCACTCCAGTAGCTGACTCCTTCAGGTCCTCAGCACACACATACCTGGCTCCCAAGGAACCTACTCACCAGCTACAACCACCTTGAAATGCCCTTCCCTTGCCACTCATCATGTGCCCCATAGCCCTGGGCAGTGACCCCACACGAACTCCAAGGGATGCTCCAGAGAGCTGCTCCCACAGCAATGAGGGCCAACCCCAGGCCATGGGGCCAACTGGGCAGCCCTGGGATGGGCCACAGCAGAGGATCCTTTCACTGAGATACTGGGACTCCCTGCCTGCTGTCATGCCTCTCTGCTCCTTCATGCACGTGGGGTTGTGTTTTGTGTCAGGTAACTTCATATTTTGAAAGGCAAAGTCAACAGATAAAAAAGCTTAAGCAATGCATATGAAAAAGTGAAGCATGGAAAATAAGAAGGAAATAACCTTAAAACACTGAAATAAGTAACTTGTAAATAATTCAGGTAGAAACACAAGAGTATAGAGAGCAGAGGACTTAGTGACAAAACCCACTAACTCATACTTGGAAAGGTATTTAAGTCTTGTAATTCACTGGTATGAAGTATTCAACTTTTATAACCCAGTGGGTGGTAAAAAAAAAAGTAGTTGTACTTAATACTGTATTTAACAGTTTATAAATATCTAATATATTGTTTCTTTCAGTAAGCCACTCTACTGAACTAGGTTTAAAATGTTTTTTTCAAGTTCATATTTTCCAGGTATCAAAGGTACTCTCCCCTCAGTTCCCAGTCCACCCCATTCCAGACTAAAGTACTGGTTGCTCACACGTATTTGGTTTCTGTCTAGGTTTTTTGTTTGATTTTGTTGTTTTAAAAATAAATTAAAAAAAAAAAGAGAGTGCAAGCATTGCTCAGAGGTATGTGGGTTATTCCAACAGCACATCCACTTGCTCACTTTTTCAGGGGCTCTAAAATACAGGTCCATTATATTTTCAAAGAAAAACGAGAACGGAGAAAAGAAGAACAAGACAGCTGCTAGGCTGTAGCTTTCCACCTTTGCATTCACGACTGCATTCACTACCCACAGGAATCTGCTGTAACAGAATGAAGAAGACTGAAGGTATTATTATGCCACAATCCAGCACTTACAAAGGCAGCCAATTAATTTCCAAATACAGACTTTACTCATTTACCCTTCCCTAGCACCAGAATCCTGAAAGTTTCAGTCCATTCAGTTTTAAACACCTGAAGTGTTTAAAAAGTTAAAATACTTCTCAAGTCACCAAAGATAATGACCATTACATGACGTTCAGTTGGTGGAATCTCACGTCGATCTCCCTCATTAATGTGCTTAAAAAAAATAAATTAAAATTATTCTCCTGTTTTGCAAGAAACTTGAAAGTCCTTTCCCACAACTGTTAGGGAAGTCCAGGCAAGGCTTCTGAGACGCACGGTACTGTATCAAAACCTACAGCTTTTAGAACAAATGTAAGGACCATTCAAATCTATGGCACTTAAACTCTTTATAATGTGCAACAGAAAACTCTCAAACATCAAATATTTTCTCATTTCACCAATGAAAACACTATTCAAATTGCAAATTTCAAGACATTGTTTTCCCTTCATTTCTAAAGGACAGCACATCAGACATCATACCAGACATTTCTAACAAAGTGAGGAAACAGCTTGCTACCTTGAGAAGCTAAGTGTAACACACAGCTGCTAAAGTATCATCACCTACTTGATTGATCTCACTGTTTCAGGTAGCAAAATACTCTGAAAAGCCCCAGGTATGTAGGAATTGTACTAAAAATAGAAAGCCCTTACAAAGCATAGACACAAAGTGGCAAAAGTGAAGCCTGAGCAAAGACTTAAGACTAGGCATCAAGATGTCTATAGCAGGTTTTATTAATTCCCCAATAACTAAGAACAACTATGGTAATTTCATCTATTCAGAAACATGAAGTGGTTTGTCAGCAAACACAGATGTACCTTTACACTCACAAAGTATACAAGCACTTAAGAGTTAACAGGATGGAGCAAGTCAAGGGGCTAAGGTACCACCCTGTGCAGAGTGGCAGCTGGCATCTCCCATACCATCAGGGGACAAGAAAGCAGAGCAACTCTTTCAGGTTATGGGGATTCCTCCTGAGACCACCCCTCCTACTCACAAAATTTTCCCAGCGCCCCCAACAGTTGTTGGGGTGGAGGGGAAATCAATGTGCCCTTTTTCCCTCTTGTCACTTCATACCCTACTACACCAGGCCTACCACAGACACTATACTAAAAGTAGTAATAACTGCACTACAAATAAGGCAACAGTGATTGACAGAAACAAAAAGCAAAAACTCACAACCAAACCCCTGGGAATTCTTCATTGCCTATGCAGATGGCCTTAGGTATGTAAACAGAAGAACGAGAAAGCCATTTCTTTTAAAGAACTCTTATGCCTATTGCCGTACTTGCCAAGGGAGATGAAGTAAAGTTTTACACTGTTCTAAATATTCTATAGCCTGGGTTCCAGCTGCTCTCCTGTTACAAGAGAAATGCTTAGTGTTAGACTGGGTGGCTAATAAAAGTAAACTGTGAGCACTGCACACAAGCAAAACTAAACAAGAGTTGCTAAAAAAAAAGTAATTAAAGATCTCAGAAAGTAACTCTATGCTTATCAAGACTGAGCTTATTGGTTTTTCAGGCCTTTCCTCCTCTCTTGGCTTTCTGGACAGCACTCTGCAGCAAGTTCTTTGAGATCAGTACATCTCTTCTTAATATCTAGAAATCTATCACCTTCCTCTAAATGTATCTCAATTCCTACTTGTTTCAAGTACAGGACACATTTTTCCACCAGAGAACTGCAAAGACACACCTTGACCTCTGACCACATAACCCATCCTTTCACAAGCTGGGAATCAACAAACTCCCTACATTTTTGCCTGATGAATATCAGTATTTCAGGGCCACCAAACTTTCCTGACATCAGATGACAACTACAAAACCCTAACCATTCAGGGATGAAAGGTTTCCTGCACTGTCTTCTTTCTTCGGCTTTCCCACATTCCTCTTTCTTGTGTCCTGCTCCCACTTCAGCTATCTTTGTAGAAGTTGCAACTGATTAAGAGAGCGCTGCATGTGCTACCACACAATTACTTCATTTTCAGTAGCAGCAGGTGACCTTGTCTGACTTTCACAGAATCAAAGGCTAAATGAGGTTGGAAGGGACCTCAAAAAGTCATGCAAGCCAACCTCCTGCTCAAAGAAGGGTCTGCTGTGAAATCAGACTAGGTTGCTCAGGGCTTTATCCGTCAGGGTCTTGGAAACTCCAAAGGATGGAGGCTGCTCAACTTCTCTGGGCAACCTGATTCACTGCCTGACTGTTCTCATGGTAAATTTCTTTTTTGCCAGAAACAACATTTTCCTAAACTGTGTAAATGATTCTGGATTTGTTGTTTGTGGTGACAGTTGCATGATGATAGTTATTCTTCTCACACAAGAACGTGAACCCGTAAGTTCTCTACAGAAATCTTCTTTGGCATGTTTTATTTTAGTTGGTTTCAAACGGTGTTTGTTTTAACCTTTGGTATTTAAGATAAACCTCTTTTGGTGACCAAATTCAACGTCATGTTTATAAACTCTTGTTGGAAAAACTAAGCTATCACTATCACAAGATTATTTTACAGAAGTTTTAAAAACGCCAAATGTAAGGCAAGTTGGAAGACAGAGATATAGTTTAATAATGCTTTACCACATGGATTCCACTGCACCAGCCACCATCCTACAAACAAGCCTGCAAAACAGTGTTTAATGTACCAGCTCACCAAGAACCTCCAACATCAGTTTAAACCGACCAAAGGCTGGAAAGTAATCAGATAAAGCTGAAATTGCTACAGCTTTGGAGACAGGGGAAACACTTGGAAAACACCATCATAAAAAATTGTGTCTCACACTTGGAACCACCTGGACTGATAATACCCGATAGCAAAAAATCTCTTAGGGGCGAAAGGACACGCAGCAAAATAATGCACGCAGTTCGAGAAGAGGACTGCCCTTTAATTAACACAAGCCTGTTGGTCTGTGAGTTATGCGAATGCTTCATTGCTGCCAGCCATATACAAAAAAAAACATCATGTGTCTCCAACAGGACCTGAATAATCCAAAATACACTTGCTCATCTTCTTTGCTAAAAATACATCATTTCAGTGTCTATCTGCTAAATTGTGCACCTAAATGAAAAATGAAGTAAACAAGAACAAACCTTAAGAGCCAAATCCTCCTTTTTTAAAACAGGGGTTTCCTTAGTTTATCTAGTGCAACTAGTAAAAAAAAAATCTGAAAGTATTAAATCATTTACTTCGAGTAATTTATTAACAAAGACAAACAAAACAATTGTCTACAAAAAGACTAGAATAAATATTTCAAAAAAAACCCATCAGTATGAAAACATTTGTTACTGCATTTATTACTCTCTTCCCTCATTCTTTCTAGCCAGGTCAAATGTCACTATCAGGCTCTGGCAGTAATCTCCTCACATTAATTAATTGCTGAAAATGTGTCTAATGCCTTAAGAAAAAAGGTCAATGAATGATCAACACCTGAAAAAACTTACACATTCATTAGCAAAAAAAAGTGAAGGGAAAAGGGCACTCCTGAGTTGTTTGGGAGATGCAGAGATTTCAGCACAGACTACAAATTAGCAACAACATGATGAAAGTCATCTCTGATTTCAAACACAAAATTTAAGGGACTAAGGTTAGGGGAATACATACTGTCATCATTTTCTCCATAAAGTGTATACGAAAATATATGCTCAGAATGCATGCTTCAACCATAGCTTCATCTAGCCCTTAGAATAAGCAGCAAAATTATGCAAGACCTTAATACCATCACTTTCCACTATGAATGTTTACCAAAACAGTGGTTCCTTTGATTTAAAAAGGTTGTTCAGGAAAGCTAAGATACACTCAGAAATATGAATCAAAACTGATGATTTGGAATGAGAACATATGTATCTGACAGTCTATAAATACTCTGAAAAAAACCAAAGTATTTGAAATTTCATTGTTTGAAATTGCATTATGCATCCGGTTATGAATAGGTATACTCCCTCATCTGTGGAAACAGATTGTCCTTCAGAATTATGTAGCAACTATGTTATCTGTCTCATTTATAACTACAGAAAATGGGAAAAACAGCCTTAAAGGGCTTTTGCGCATTTTTTATTATTTTTTTTTTTTATTTAACACACCAGGTCAGGATACAGAACGGGACCCAGGTTTGGAACTCTGACAGTTTAAATTACTGGATTAAAGTTTACGTCCATAATTTGATTTCAGTGTCATTTAGTAATTGAATGTCCTCCAGAGTATGGATACATGGACTTTTTAAAACAACTTTATTATACTTAGACCTAAACCCCTTACAAAGAGGGGATGGATTACTTTTCAAACTTAGCAAATGTGAATACAGTAACTTCTATTTGCATAGCAGTCCCAGTTTACAAATAAAAATTATAAAAAACTCACTGTACTACTTTACTAAAAGATGTATTTATTTAAACCTTACAGACATAAGCAGTCAAATATATGCAGGACTAAGCTACAATACAGGCAGGGGGGAGTGTGCCTGATCTACAGAAGAATTTAAATACCTAAAATTATTGGCATAGGAAGAATGATGTATAACATTAATCCCCCCAAAGACAGGGCAGATAGTTGAACATATTCTCATAGTAAAGGCTGCCTGCCTTCACATCCTGAGGTAATCCTGAATGTAGATCTAAATCCCTACCTGCAATTGTAATGCAAAGCAATCTCAGTGCAGCATACCTGTTCTATATGATAGATCAATCAATAAAACCCAAAAATAGTTGTATAAATTGATATGCACACGTTAAAAAGCCACTTAGAATTCTTCCCTGAAGAGCAGATTTAATTTTACTGTGCAAGTGAAATTACTGAGAACTGCTCTTAAGATATTAAGTAGGCTGAATAGAAAGAATAACCCCTGCATATGCTCTATTGATAAAATAATTAGAGTAATTATGTGTCTATCAAGATAACATTTTATATTAAATAAGGAACAGAATACAGAAGTACAATTTTCCTGAGCTGAAAGCAGTAGTAATGTTGGTGCTCTTCTCTAAGAGGACACGCCTTCACCTCCAATGAAACGTTGTGAAAGTGGATCTAGAAAGTCACTGTGGTACACACTAAATGGAGATAAAACTACCAGGCATACACAGATGTGAAATTTTCTGTTTAATGGGAAAGACCACAGATAAAACCTCGAACTAAAATGACAGTGAAAAGACAGTTAATAAACCCAAAGCCAAACACATGCTGAAGGTGTTAAGTACTGACAGTACAGAGAAGGTGCACTGAAAGAGAGCCACAGGAACACTTCTAGGCTGAACAAAAAAGCCTTATACTTCATAAATCAATTATCAATGACCTTGACTTGATCTCCATAAATACATGGGAACTGATAAAGAAGACAAATACTACCTTCATCTGCTAGATTAAGAGGTGGACCTCAAGAATAGCTAGATTGATACTCTGAATCCATTTCAAGCTTTTAACAAAGAGGCTAATCATCCACAGCAGAAATTTAACAAGGTTGTTTATTCATCAGAGGACATCCTGTCCAGCTTTCAAGATAAAATAATTTCTAAATCAGAATTTCTCAGAGTCTTACAGTGAATGACAACTACATGAACTGGGTTGAGATCCCCGCTTCCTGAAACTGCTTCCTGCAAAAAGTTTTTTCCAGTTTTTTACTTTATTGTTGCACTTCAAAAAAGGAGAGGTAAAAAAAATAAGTAAGAAAAAAGAAGAGTGAAAAAAAAAAACCCAAAACCAACAACCTGGGCTGCAGAATGTCTCAGACTTCATGCTTCATTTACAGATTTTTAGAATAATCTGCATTCTGGGAAAAACCCCAAGACAAGGACTAAGTGATGCTATGCCTAAACCTACAAGAATTTGGGTGTCTGCAGTGCTCTTGGAGGAATTACAAAGTCAGTGTCCAACTCTTCTCAGGCAGAACTCTGAATTCACAGGCAAAATAAATGCATCTAAGTAGAGGCTGACACTATTACTCAAGCTCAAGTTATTTTTCCCCCGATACATGTGAAATAATTTTTGGTTTAATAAAAAAAATGGTAAAGTTCCATCTTTTGTAATGAGCATTAATATCAGAATTATAGAAAACAAACAAACAAAAAAAAACCACAAAGGAAAATAAAGTGAAATGGTTACGTTTAAGTCTATTTTAATCTATCTCTATATATACCATATGCTGTGCAATCCCATAAGATTAAGTTCAGAGGAGTTCAGACAAGATCCAAACTGGTGATTAGATGAGGTTAAGGAAAAATAAGAGGCTAAAATGTACGCATTTTAGAGGCTTTGGGTTCAGGCGGTTTCTTGTTGCTGCTTTTGAGCTTGCTTGTTTGTTTTTTAAAGCAAACATATCTGCACTTGTTTCATCCTTACCCACTGCTTGAATGAACAGAACAATCAATTACCCTAAGAACAAGTATTTTGGGATTATGTACCTATGCAAACAGACATTAAAATAATTTTTGCACCAGAGAAAGCAGATAATGGAAAAGCATTATATCCTACCAGATAGGATATAATAACAGAAGGCAGCCTGTGCAACTAGTATTGGGTCTTTTTTAAGCAGGAAACCCTGATTCAGTGCAGGTGTTTCAGATATTTACTGATTTAGAACAGAGTCTTTGAATAATAATGCAATTTACATTTTATTTCTTCTGAGTAATTACAGTGATCTACTCTGTTTAGCTCGATTTGACTTCATCAAGTGCAACAACAAACAAGAAATGTCTGCCTCAGAGACTGGGGAAAACATTTGCTTGGTTGGTTATTTGTTTTAAGGAAAAAAGGAGTACCTAGTAACATTTTCATTTCTTTCAACCATAAATTCTAAGTAAAACCATCTGCAAGGTGCCAGGCAACATTCCAAGGAATTCCCTAAAGTACTAATCACTGTATTTGTCTTGTACCTGTTGATTCATCAGCAATTCTGAACATTTAGAACAGATCACATCTAGATCAAGGTATCTGTGCTTGTGGTCTAGCCTGTTCATTAATTTTAACAGTAAGTGGGAAAGTCCTAGGCCACCCCCATGAACATTTAACTTCTGAGACTCTGTCAGACCATGGGTAGATGGTTGAAACCACCACACAAGTCAGCCAGGATTTTTCATAAACCCTGCAAAAAATCCAAACAAGAATCCTGAACATCCCATGCGCTTCTCCAAGGATCTCATTCTAGGAGGGCTTTGACAACATCCAAAAATCAGGTTTACCTGCTCCCCTTCCCCCACCTGTTACCTCAACCCAGACTCTCCGCTGGGTGAAACCTGACTTCATTTATTTTCTGCTGACAATCTTTATACTTTTTTTTTCCCACCTGTAAATGTTAGCTAATTACAGCTGTGAGGCTTTCATATTATGTCATCTCAGTTAAGGATAACAAAGTTCCAGACACCTTTGTCTGATGCTTATTGTGCTCTGTATCATCCTTTCACTGCTAATATTACACTTTAATTATTCACATTCAGTGCATCCAGTCTGTCCCGGTTGCAGCTCGGGTGGAGTTTATCTTCTTAGGAGCTAGTGCAGTGCTGTGTTTTGGCTTTGATGTGAGACTTCTGAGTTCCGAAGGCGTTGCTAGCAAAGAGACTGGAGGGGCACAAGGAATTGCAAAGGGAGACAGCCAGGACAGCTGACCCGAACTGCCCAAAGAGGTATTCTATACCATGGGACATCATGCTCGCTGTATAAACTGGGGGGAGGGGGGTTGGCCAGGACGGGCAGATCATTGCTTGAGGACTGGCTGGGCATCAGTCAGCGGGTGCTGAGCAGCTGCGTTGTGCACCATGTGTTCCTTTCTTCCTTTCCCTCTGGATTTTATTCCCCCTCCCCCCCCCCCCCCCCTTATAACTGTTATTGTCATCATTGTTATTACTGTTCTGTCATTTTTATTCCATTTGGATTATTAAATTGTTCTTATCTCAACCCTTGAGTTTTACAGTCCTTTCATACTCTCCTCCCCATCCCTCTGGGAGAGGGGGGAGTGAGCGAGCGGCTGCATGGTACTTAACTACCAGTAGGATCATTATGCTGCTGACACCGTGAAATGGCAGATACTCCCCAAAATACATATCCCACATCTGTGTGTATGCACTTATAACAACTAAGAATGAATTATTTTTCTAACAAAATTTTCCTCTTTTTTTTAGAGTTGAAACCACAATTGGTTTCAGCTGAGGGGTGAAGTAGGAGAGAAAGGGAAAAAAGAAATCCACCCCCTTTCGTATTAAGGTTTGCGAACATCATCCTGGAATTAAAACTAGACTAAGCATGAATAATATTCATCCTATTACTGCAAACAATTGATGGAAGCACTGATTCAAGACATGTAATACAGCATTTTACCCTTATAAACAGGTGTCTGATTTAGCATTGGAACTTGTCAGCAATGGGCATGGGTAGTAAAGTTTTGAAACTAAGTCCACAGTGCAACAGGAGAGTAAGAAGGGAAGAAAACTGTACAAAATTATGTTTGCTGTATCAGCAACGTACAATTCAAATTTGAATCTTCCTCTCATAAAAACGAAGTCTGGAAGATTTTATCTTTAATACAGATTCATTCCTGTCATTTTGTAATTACTCTTCAAGCTGTCTTTATGCTTCTAAGTTCCTTGAATTGTCATTAGCTAGAAATAAAGAATGAACTTATTTCCATCATCCCCATCCCCAATTCTTTTAAGAACCTTTGCTCCCTCTTTCAATGAGACTTCTCAAAGCACTGAAGCCCTGTCCTGACAACTGCTGTAAGATTTGCAAAGTCATCCTTCTAAAAATGGAGTCCCTATTCCTTTTTCAGAGCTAGAAGGCCTTCAACACTGCATTGTCTAACATGCTATTCTTTCCCTTCTGTTATTCATTACCGATTTGGCTGATATTGCAATATCTTGTCCCCTTTGCTCTTGATTTGTTTGGTCTGGTTCCTCCTTTTCATAAAGGAAATCGTATTTTCTGTTCCATCATGGCAATGCTGCAATAGAACAGAGTTTTCTTTTGGTACTATGATGTGATAATTTTAATATTTTTGTTACCATAGTAAAGTTCTCAACTGACAGATTTTAAGAAAATTAATAAAGGAACAGTTGTGCCGCTAATTCAGTCAGCTCTTCTCAAAAAACCCCAAAATAATGTTCAGGTGAACTTTTGGCTACTCAGAAGTATGATTAGCTGGGACACAGAATCACAGAACGGTTAACGTTGGCAGGGACCTCTGGAGGTCACCTGCTCAAGCAGGACAACCTAGAGCTGGCTGCTGAGAACCAGGGACAGATGGCTTTTGAGTATTTGCAAGGATGGAGACTGCACAACCTCTCTAGGCAACCTGTGCCAGTGCTTGGTCACCCTCACAGTAAAGAAAATGTTTTGTGATATTCAGAGAGAACCTCCTGTACTTCAGTTTGTGCCCAGTGCCTCTGGTCCTGTCACTGGGCACCAACTGCAACAAGCCTGGCTCCCTCTTCTTTTGTAAGCTCCTTTAAGGTATCTATATACATTGATAAGATCCTCCCTGAGCCTTTGCTTTCTGAGGCTGAACAGTCCCAGCTCTCTCAGCCTTTCCTCATCAGAGAGGTGCTCCAGTCCCTTCATCACCTTCATGACTCCTCACAAGACACCCTCCATACCTGTAAGGAACCGAGAAGCCCAGAGCAGGACTTAGTGCTCCAGGTGTGGCCTCACCGGCACTGAGCAGAGAAGGAACACCTCCTGTGACCTGCTGGTAACACTGAGCAGAGAAGGAACCTCCTGTGACCTGCTGGTAACACTGCTCCCGCGGCAGCCCAGGACGCCATTTGCTGCCTCTGTGTCACAGGCACGTGCTGGCTCATGGTCAACTTCGTGTCCACCAGAACCCCAGGCCCTTTTCTACAAAGCAGCTTTCCAGCCGGGTGACCCCCCAGCAAGCATGTTCTGGGGCCTGGGATTGCCTTTCCCACTTGTGGGTTTTGTAGCCAGAAGACATTTCTAATGCCAGATGACAGCTTTTCCAAAACATGACACGAGTTAACTGGAGTGGTTTTCAGGCAATAACTATGGAGCGGTGAAGCACGGCTTAAGACCATAACTTAACTTCTCAGCTTCTTTTATAGTTCAGCAAGTCCAGCTTCATTTTCACATAATAAATGGGCTACCTAGAGCCACACAAACTTGATAGCCCTGCCTGTGCACTCCTTATTGATTTGTATCTCTCCTCCTTGCCCTTGCTGCTTTCCGTCTGACTACTTGCATCCTTCTAGCTGCATTCACACTTACACACAAGGTAACGTAAAACTGGAAGAATTCTTCTAGACCCAACAGTTGGAGAGGGAAATGTTACTACTATGAAGCAGGATGTAAAAAATACAGACATGCCACTAAACCCACAAACACAATCTGTGGAGAATGCACCAGTGTTCAAAGCAGAGCAGCTTTCCACTTCCCCAAGAGAACTCACAGGATTTGTCACAGCAGATCATATTGCTCCTCTGTGAAATCTGGCATGCAGCCTCCAGCACTGGCCAATACCTGATGCTACACAGAAAGTGAACAGCAGCATATTGCACCTGGCTAATCTTGAGAGATTTGCTCTTTAATTGCTAAGCAGAGCAGAAAAGAAATACACTGGAGTTCCTCTTGGGCTATGTAAGTCATTTTGCTTATGTTTAAATTTAGCAACACAGACACCTTCAGGTGACACTGTATTAAATGCAGTCAATTAGAATTAGCTTCTTGCATTTAGCTGATAGAGCCAATTTAGATAAATGTTGAAGTAGCTACGAATTATATAGCCATGTGTCTCACAGTTACTGATGCAACATACCTAGTCACTACATGAAAAGGTTATGTTAAGGGGTTTGTATCCTATATTCTTCCTGTAGGCAAGAGGAAAGGTGCATTCCATGGGCACAAAAGCCTGTTAAAACAGTGATCTGGGCTTGTATAAAATTACTGTCCTTAACAATAAGGAGGTTAATCTCCTTTGAAAACTCTGGAATATCCCCATGGAACAGCGTGCCACAAACAACAACAACAACAAGATCATTAGGGGTTATCATATCTGGTTCTGCAAAATTTTTCTCACCTGTATATTGCTGCCTTCCCCTCCCTCCCAAACCCCCACCTTGCCCTCAGTCTTTCTTATCTCCTGTTTCTGGCTCTCCCAGAGAAAACTCACAACAGATAAATTTCCACAGAAAGTATCACTCACTGTATCCTGAAATAATACTCAGGCAGTGATAAGAAACAATGAGGACAGAGGAGCCACATCCTTGTAGTGAATGGTTACAACAACTATCTTTGACAACACGATATGAAAGTCATTTATTCAACCCAACACCAACATAATGATTCCATGGAAAAAAAATGAGAACCCTTCATAAATTACTTCTTATGACTAAATTATGCCACATTCAGCTCACATTTTTCTCAAGTTATCTCATTTGCTTTACAGATTGATGATGGTCTTCATGCCCAAGCCTCCATATTCTACAGAATAAACATTTTCAACCTACTCATCAATCTGTCACATTCCTCACGTTTTATGACCCTCTTCAATTTAGTCAAACTACTTTTGTTGGCAGAGCAAGATACAGTGCAATTGGATTTCTCACCATCTGAGATAAACAAGATGGACTTCATCCTTCCTTTCTCAATTCTTTCAAGCAGTTTTGTACAGATATGATACTGCTTATAGTCTTGGTAGGCTGGGGTTTTTTTATAAGGCTAATTTTGGTAATTTTTAAATGGACAAAGATTAAATTTGAAACCAGAAGAAAACAATTAAGACTTAACACATTTTCCAGTCACTCCTACTAAGTATTTCCTGTTACAATTAGCCTTTCACCATAAACAAATCCACTGGGGACACCTGCAGCCTAGCAACTCAGGTCCTTAGACTCGGAAAAACAAAACCAAAAGGTCTTCTAATAACTGACTTTAGTTTTTTGAAATTGGCTTCAGAAGAGGCTACCAGCAAGGAGAAGACTGAGCATCCCTACTAGCTTAGGGCAATGTTATCTCACTGTGATTTTCCCCAGCAAGGTAGGGGCAGACAGTATGTGCCCAAATAAAGAGGGATTACTATTTAGCATTGGTGGTTTTATTATCATTGTCATTAACATTTTCTTAGCTGTCGAACTACTGCCTACTTTTTCCATCAAATGTTTCTAAAAAAGCCATTTATTGTTTGGTGTATTAGACATGTAGCAAACACACTGTCCAGCTCTTTCAGATGTTTGTAATCAACAGAGTACTTGATACCCAGCCCATTACAGAAAAAAAGAGCTACCTATCTTGCTTACAAAACCTCTCATTTGCAAATGCTTTTATCTACTAAAAGTGGCACTGAGATATCAAGCTACTTGACTGCACAGAGGAAAACTGAAGAAGTTGCCAGGAACCTCTCACTCATCCTCTCCAATATGGGGAATTCCAAAGGAGGGTATGGTCCTAAGCCAAATCAGAACATTTCCCATAACCTGGAACAGCCTTAGCTAGGTCATACGTACGGCTCTGGGTTTTCTTAACCTTTAAGTGAAGAAGTTGAAAAGTTTCATATTCAGTACATCTAGTGAAATATGAATTACATGTAAAAATTAAGCCAAACTAGCTGGAAATTACAATGCAACTGGTAAAAGCTAATCCTCACATCTTCACAGGTCTGAAGATTTCTTCACAGAAATAATACCCTGTATTCTTCACCTTGATAAATTGAGTAGCAGTGCCATATAAGCAAAGATAACTAACTAGCCTTTCCAAGTTTATGTCCACCCAACTTAATCTTAATTTGCGTATGTTTAAATGTACAAGACTAGAAACTCAGTAGAATAGTCTAATGACTAAATGTTTACTTGTGTGTGCAATGGGGTTTTTTTGTTTGGGTTTTTTTTCTTTTTTTTTTTTTTGTCTGATGCAAATCATGGAGTATCTCAAGTAAGAAGGGAACCGCATGTATCATTGAGTCCAGCTCCCTCCCTGCTCCTCACAGGACTGCCTAACACTGAACCATACAACTAAGAGCATTATCCAGATGCTCCTTGAACTCTGATAACCTTAGTGCTGTGAGCACTCACCCTGGAGAGCCTGTTCCAGTGACCACCCAAGTGAAGAACCTTTTCCTAATGTCCAAACTGAACTTCCCCTGATATAGCTCAGATACTATAAGCTGATATGAGTAGACAAAATCTTATGCCTCTATAAAATCCAGAAGCCTGGTCTGAAAGTTCAGTCCTACATGGTCTTCTGTCATCAGATAGAAATGTACAGACTATCTGTCAGGAGTCTATAAAACACCATAGTTTGTATACTAACAATTAAAAACTCCAAAACACTAACGTTTCAAACCAGTGCTCGACATGGCTCAGCATCAACAGGATCTGGAAGATTACAGCTGTACAGTGCTGAATTTCCCCTTCTCCTACACTCCTCCTGACCAAAAAAAGACAGACAACCCCATTTCAACATTTCCAGCAAACTCCACTCCCCACCATCATTGTTCTGCTTCCCATTTTTTATATGGCCATCCCCATCTCCTTAAACTACTGTTGTCAGTTTGGCTGTCAGTGTTGATCATGTCATACACCCTAGAAATGGGTGCATTCAAAAAGGATGAAAAAAACAACATTAAAAAGGCAGGATACTGAAAGGAAAGGACTGTATTACCTTCTAGAAAACAGAGTATCGAGTGTCAATGTTCAAAAATTGCCTCTGTAGCTGTAGCGACTCAGACCCCAAGTAACCCTTGTTTGGAAGTTCAGGGGATCACATTTTGTGTGCATCAGTTGAACTCCAGTAGGATCAGCACTAATAACCAGATGAGAAGCGAATGTTATCTTGCCTCTGCAGTGGAAAGCCACCGAAGTACAGCACTTTTCAAAAGATGTTCACTTTTCAGATTAAAAAAAGTTACTCAAGGCTTGAGGCTAATTTCTTTAACACTTGGGGGAGGGTGGGGGGCTGGGGGTGTCTGTGTGTGTGTGTAGAAAAATCTGATCATAGTTACACAAAAGAAAATGAGAAGAAAAACTTTCTTTATATATATCAATTATTTTACCCATTCTACTGAACTACATACTCAAATTTGTACAGACTCCTACACAGCTTTCAGGAGGTTTATTTACTTTCTGGTTGCACACTTCATCATATTCATTTCTTCGTATATAAGGACAAAGTATACTGACAGAGATCCCAAAATAATGGTCTCCATCCTAACTGCTCATGCCATCAGAAGAGATAAGTACACCATACTTGAGCAGCTCTGCAATTGCACAGCTATCAAGGAACTGTCAGCGCTGCACAAGCGGCAGAAGCTGCAAAGCCACCCTAAATTGAACCAAGGACTGAACAGGTCTCCGATTCAGATGAGTAACACTGCAGTTTCTGTATTGCTCCTCATCACCCTGCTGGAGTTCTCAGCCTTGGAGGCACTCTGTTCAGGGTAAGTGGCTGCCAGCCTTCCTCTCCTCCTGTTGCAAAAGTAACTACGGGGCACGTTCTGAGTGAACGGGCTTCGACACCGTGCATGGGCAGCTTCTCAAACAACTGCTTCTTAATTCTGCTGCCTAGTTCAAACCATCAGTCTTAACCTTCGCCTTTCACTTCCAAGCTCCCACACTGTTTAATTCCTCTTGCATCTTTTCCCATAGTAGAAGAATTTCTAATATTCTGTGTCAGTGTTATTCAGCAATTCAACAGCTCCTTAAAAAGCTAATTTAGGATTAAACACCCGTTCTGTCAAATGTTATATAACTTTTCCTATTTAAAGGCAGTATCAGTGCGAAGTAATTTATGATTTCAGATTATCAACACTTCAGAACAATGTCTTCATCATTAAATTCCACACTCATAAGCTTTCTTGATCTCCTTAATAAACTTGCTACAGATAACTTGGGAGTTCTCGTCTGGGTGGTAGTGGAAGCGAATCTGGTTTCATCATCTTATATGCACTGCCTTATGTAACTGTTTAGAGGTGTTCCCCACATCAGTACTGATGGCACCCAAACATTCAAAATTTGACTGTAGAGGGTCTGACAACAGTGCTGCTATTCACTGAACAGAGCCCAGGGGCCAAATAGTAAAAAGGAAAATGTAACCACTTTTTTTATTCTTTTTGAGTAAACAAAACTTAAGCAAGTTCTCCATAAAAGCATGGATCAATGCTCTGCCATCAGCTTCCATGCTAACCTCAGTTAACTATCTTGCTAGATATAAGTCATAGTGGCAAACCACAGGCATCAAGGTCTGTACCCTAAACCAAATCTATTTCACTATCATGACATATGTGGACACTTCCTAAATCAAATCAGGCCACGTTCATGCTGATGTCCCTTACCACCACAGTTATTTCCACTGGCTGACAGAACTGAAAAACAAACTCCCCCCTGCCGCAGCAGCAGTTACGCGGACAGAGTTGCCAGTTTGCCAGCATAACTCATTCCACAAAGAAATATGAAATTGAATTTCAGTCTACAATAGATACCCCAGCAAGGTTCCACTGCCAAAGACGCATCACAAAGCTTCTTCAGTTTAGGCATACCCTTAGAAGCCATTTTAGGAAAGAAATCACAACTTGGCCTTAGAAATAGACGTTGATAGTTATACTCAAGCCCCTTAGAAACACCGTACTAAAAAAGAACCAGCTTCTTCTAAAGGCAGCAGTACACGCATCTTGTTCAACCTCTTTCTAAAAAAGCCTTTTCAGTAGAGCTAGGATGCTGACCCTTGTGATATAAATATGCAAAATCATCCACCCACTGAGAAGTCTTAAGGAAGGTTGATAAGAACTTCTGATTTCAATAAGCTCCCCCTGAAAGGAAGGTCACACCGAAGGCTAAATGGTATCTTCTGATACATACGCTCAAACTTAATAGTATCTGCAAATGTTTGTGCTGCAAGCCTACACGGAAATATTTTGAGTTTGCCTCATGCCAAAAATAAATAACTGTTTCTACTCTGTGTAAAAATAAAGTAATAAATAATTACATACAGAATATCTTTTGTGCTGGCAATATATATGTCCCTGCCTTCTCCCCTCTCCTTCTTCCTCTGAGGATCAAGGTACCAACTTTTGAAACTCAGTAGGGGTTTTTTGGAGTGGCTGGGCTTTTTAGTTTTGCTAGTTGGTTGGGGATTTTGTTTGCTTTTAATAGTGTCTCATTCAAATGAATTTTGCAAATAGCAGAGGCAATCCATTGTCACATAGCAAAAATGTTTTACTTTATTTTGGATAACCTGTTCCAGCCTCATGCTTGCAGTGTGGTGGGGAGGTGCAGGGGAAGAAGAAAGGAAAGGAAGAAGGTTGAAACACAGGCTGAAAAGTAGGCTGTACCAGTAACACCAATGATCTAGGAATAAGCAACATCACATATTCTGATAAAACAATGTTTACATTACAGTTTTAGAATTCAGAGGAGTTTCTGATACTACACAGGAGCAAGCTGATGAAAATTATTCACATAAGAGTAACCTGTCAAATATGTAAGTTTTATGCATAATAAAGGCACATGCAAAGTAGGCAAAGACTCAGAGTTTCTTAAAATACCGTATTTTAAAGGCATTTAAAAGAGTTATTCTGATAACTAGTGTGAGGTTCTGACTGGGAAAGAATATTCCAACTCATTTGCTCTCACAATTAATGCAACATTTCATTCAAAAGTTTTGGTTGTCTGGGGTCACTTTTTTTCTTTTAATTGAAGCATTTAGGCCCCAACCCCTCTGTCCATCCCCAATACTATCCATTACCTTAATCAGTTCCAGGTTTTAATCCCTGAAAAATAACTACCATTCATGGCCTTCTATTACTGAGCCTTAATTTTTCTTCCTTTGACTAACTAATGGGTTGCAAATATATGTTGCATAGCTACACTTGTATACACTGTCAAAAAAACTCCAAAGATACAGAAGATTTTTTTTTTTCTTTTTCCCCGTGATGTTGTTTACAAGCTTTACAAAGGTATAGTATTAGAACAAACTGACTGGAAGGACGCAGACACCCTTTGCAAATTTAGGATAATCTGGTTTTTTTAAGATTCTTGGCAAAAAGGGGGGGAAATGGACTTGATTCTGTCTGCGTGCTACAGAAGACCATTTTTACAGGCCTTGGGGGTGGGGAGTAGCTGTAAAGAACTTTGAAGACTTCAGTTAAGACCCTGAGATTTTAATTTTGAGATTTAAAGAATATTTAAGATTTTCTCACTCTGTCTTTTCTGTTTGTTTAAACAGATTTATCTAAACTGAAGATCTGTTGAGTGCTAGTTAGCTAAGGCAATTATTCAGCCTGCATAAAGTAGGGCAAATACTCCTTAGGTAAGTCTAATTTGGAACATAAACTTGGAAGTTTTTAATTTACAAATTTATGGGCTTATTTGTGGTGAACCAATTAAATAAAGGTCCTATATCCTCTTTTCAAAGAGCAGTACTTCCAAGTCAGAATGATAAAGCAATCTGGGATGGGAGCTAATTAGGTTCAGCATCTAAAAAATGCTTGAGTTCCTTCCAAAGGAGAAAATCCAGCTGTTTTCTTCATCAGAAAATAGGTCAGGAATCTATAGGCCATATGTACTAAATGTCTGCTGTAACATATTAGAGCTTTTTACACTTTAATAACTGTAAAGTTGCATGGGGAAGGACACCCAGGTATTGGTTGTCAAACCTGTTGCCTAGTCCAAATAAAAGCTGAAAAAAGCCAAACTCCATACAGGGATTTCTTCATTTAAGCTTCAACTACACATTAATCTTTCCAACACATAGAAGATGTGGCCTGAGCTTGCATTGGTCACTCATGACTAACAACTCCATAGGCGCTGCAACACATGCCTGGAGCACCACATAGACAAGCAAGCCTCAGGAGATCTTGCTGTTGGCTCGTACAGTTGACCGGTAGTCTATTATCGACACAGGCTTAAGTGATCTACTTCTCTACTTGCTGACTGTGTCATTGTACACTGACTGTTATGCCCTGAGATTTATCCCAGCTCACAGACAAAAAGCTATCACCAAAAGCCATGTCACTGCTGTGCTCACCAAGTGACACATCCATAGAAGAAATGACTCGTTATCAATAAAATGCTGCATTTCCTTGAGAAATGTCACTTCAACTGTATGTCTACCTCAGAACTGAGCATAACTTCCGAAAGGGTATGTAAAGACTGCTCAAATGGATTAAAAATGGCAACACAACTTTATAGGTCTCAAGCCTGGAACCAGTAGTTCAGTCTGACACTATCTGTAGGCTCAAGAGCCCCCCACATGGGCCCTGGGCTACAGCTGAGAAAGACAACCCTTGTGCAAAAGGGATAAAGTGGTCACTTACTTGAAAACTCTGAAATTACAAGACAGTTTTGCAGGGAGGATAGAGGATAGAGGCACAGAGCAATAGCAGCACAACCACCTCATTATGCAAGGATTAGTGATTATACAACATTGAGTAGTGCTTTTGTTAATCAGCCAGAGATACATCACTGTATCAGGCAGCTCCACAGCAACATACCATGACACCTCTCACGTTCTCATTTTCACAGCCTTGTTAAAGGGGGAGGGGAAATGGTTTTCAGCTGGGCCCTTTCCAAATAAAATCTGAAAATTAACAGAGTAGAGCTGACACAGAGACTTATGCAGGCTTTTTAAAGACAGTTTGTATAAAAGTTATCAGGCAAAAACTGCTTCAGATATTTTGATGAGACATGGAGACTGAAAGAAAGATGACTACAGTATTAGGAGGTGGGGGGAAATCAATACAGTCTGCTTACAGTAACCTTTACATAAAACATCTCTGATTAAGGACAGTGTCTAATTTTCATACTTCAGATGGGCAGACTTTATTTTCCCCAGCAGTGCAACTGATGGGGGGCTGGGGGGCTAGGGGTGTGTGGTGAAGGTGTTGTGCACAGAAAGCTTTAACAGGGTTTTCACAAGGCTCGAAAATTTCCTAAAGTACATTATTCTAACAATTTAGAGCTCTAAACTGCTGCATCAAGTTTGCTACACAAGGTTAAGTTAACAAGCATTTGGAAAAAAAATTGTTAAAAACTGCACTACACTTGGTTAGGGGAATAAAGCTTAGATCCAGATTTGGTTCTACTTTCTTCAAAAAATTTAGACTGAAGTTCTTCATATATTTCTCTCAAAGAAGAAATATTAGTCAATATTAAGTCACAGCACTAAGAAACCTGCAAGAGTTTTCCTCTATCCCATTTGTACAGAGCTGCAATTAAAGACTTATTTAAGCAAAAGATCTTATTAATGGGTTGTTACTCTCTATAAAATCTATTTCAGTTCAGTAGCCCTGATTAAATCCCAATTTATAAGACTGGAAAGAGGCCAAAATAGGAAATCAGTATAACTCCTTAACAACATAGATGTTTTTTTTCTTTTTTAAGAGAGCAGTTCTGAAATAGATTATAAAGCCTTCTAATGAAAATCAATGGCATTTTGAAGTCAAAAGCTTAAAGCACAATCAAAGATTTAAAATTCCAAAAATGGCAACATGTGCTTCAAACTTTGATTTTCTCTTGTGTGCCAAAATTGGCCTGGATGGTTCATAAGCTTAAAGGAAAAAAAAGTGACTCTTTGAAATGCTGCTATCTGGCCTAGACTAACAAATGGTCTTCATAAGCCCGCACATGGAATGCTAAGTAATGTCTTCTGATAGACTACCTACCACTGATGTGAAGTCCTGTTTCCTTCGCACCTGCCTTCAGCATCCTCTCCCCGAGCACCTCCTCTCCTCGGCTGCACAGTGCCCACGGGGTGCCCCACCACATCCTTCCTCGTTGCAGCTGCAACCCTGGCAATGGGCATCAGCCGCCCGTGGGCAGCTTCACAACCCTGGCCCCGGCACCTCACCAGGGAACACTTTAAATGGGTCATGGGTCTGCTTTAGTTGTAACCGCAAATATTGATAATGGTCAGGAGAGGCTCAGCAGGGTTATTTCCTATAGCTGGACACTAACTCTGCAGTGACCTATTTTCTACAGCTTAACAGAAGCTTCCTTTGCTACAGCTTAATACTGACTCTTGCCATGACGCGCTCTAACCATACTGTGCTGAAGGTCTAAGTGAAATAACCAGTTCTTGTGCAACTGCCCTGTGAGCCATTTAGAAAAGGAGCAGCTGAACAGACTGCAAATACATAAACCAGCCACAAACAGACCTGAGACCAAGAGGGAAGCCTCCCCTTCATGCAGATGGTATCATACCACCCCCAGAGAAGAACCAAGGATGCCAACCCTCCCCTGCCTCACTGTCCTCAAGGAAGACTAACACCACTGACCTCAGGACCCAGGGGGGTGTTCCATGGTTGAGCATGACACAAAAGGGATCAGTGCAAGGATGTTTATGAACAATGTTAAGCATATTGTTAATGAGGGGTTTTGAGTCCAAGATAATGTGGTATTATTAGTCCAATTAATGTGACACTTCTTGATTAGACTGCTACAACTTCAATTAGATTAACAATAAATTCTTGGCTTCACACAAAGGTGTGTTCTTTGACCTACAAACTATATGAGGTATAGTGCAATACTTAAAACCATGACTGCCTAGCTTCTGCTTTCCATATTCACGAAGACCACATAGCCCTGTACCTTCCCAACAGTGCTCAGCTCTCCTGTTCTCCTTCCAAAGTGGCAGAGTAACTGGTACAGTATCACGAGTCTTCTCCTTGCACCTCCTCCCTGTCTGTCAGCCAGAAAAACCAACAACCACCAAAACCAACAAACACACACCACCTCCACCACCACCCATTTTTCCATCCACAGCTAGCATCTGTCTCTGATCCCAAGGTGCTGCCCAACAAGACTTTACCAGGCAAAGAAGAGATGCACACTGCATGGATGCAGTCAAATGTAATATAGGGGTGCAGTGCGTGTAGACAGTGTAGATGCTTTTTTTCATACATTCACTGCACTGAAAATGTATGAGCTTGCCTGCTTTGGATAAACATCCTAACTTCATGAGTTCTCATAATTCTGAATGAATGAACACTGAAATGAACACCAGATACTAGTAACATATAAAGCAGATTAACTTTCAAGAACCACCTTTACCTCAGTATCAGGAACTTTATGCAGAGTGCAGCACCTAGCATCCTTCGGAGTTTCTTTTATAGAATTACAAATTTAAGAGATGAAGTAAACTGTGATAGCTCAGGAACATCATTCCTTCCTGTATCATAGCAGACCAGTAACATTAGGGTATCAGCCTGACACATAAGTAGTTCTTAATCTCTATCGAATCTCCCACCTACAGAAACAGCTAACATCTTTTACCTTTGTATCACAGACTGAATTCATATGAATGTACAGGGCTGTTCTGCAGGTAATTTACACCGCTGTGTCATCAAGGAGAAAGTTCAGTTTTCAGCTGTTTCAGACAAGCTCATTGCCACCACCCCCAATTTTACACAGGGCAGTAACACACAGACAAATTCAAAATTAGTATTTTTTTAGGGAAATATTTGCACAGCATCAAGTAGGACCCTAAGAATTTAGTCACTTCTCATATAATTTTAGAAATAATCTACATTTTAATGTGTTTTAAATCATCAGAGAACTGTCCCCCTACACTCTTTCAGTTATTAGTTGTAACCAGAGATGGATACATCGTTTTCATTCCCTGCAACAGAAGGCCCACTCTGAGAGTTCTTCCAGACTCACTAAAAGACAGATGTTAACCTCTAAATACCTATAAATACTCTTCAGCCAAACCATACCAACGCCAGATAGCACACCACATGAAATTTCACCCTCCCAAGATAATAATTTGTATTTCCTTAAGTAGGAGCTTATGAAAGAGGTGACAAAATCCTGAAGCACTTTCAACAGATAACAAACACCCTTACACCAAGTTCAAATAATCAAGACAATTCCCAGGAGAGGAAGGGGCAGCAGAATGAGCTGGAGAATGAACACCACTGAGATCATGAAAGCTTGCAGTAGCACCAGCTACAGAAAGGAAATAAAAGGAACAAGACAGAGTCAATGAAGTCCTAGATATGGGTCAAATGTTTCATCCCTAGTTTTTCTCACTTCACTACCCCCCTCTTCTTTTTTCCTCCCAGTACCTTCCCAAGTGCAACTAATGAGGATGAGCAGTACACGTCTTGTTCACTACAGGCGAGTTCGGTTTCCAGCTCAGACTTTCCATCCGAGATCTCCCTTTTGGTTAATCACATGGACATAATAAAACCAAGTTCATTTGGGCAAGGAGGATTTTAGTCATGGTACAAGCTTAATTCAGGAGAAGCAGCGGAAGCATTATCAATTTTAAACAGTACAGGAAATCACAGAAACATTTAGGTTGGAAAAGATCATCAAGTCCAACCATTAACCCCGGACTGCAAAGTCTACCACTAAACCTTGTCGCTAAGCACCACCTTCTACACATTTTTTAAACACCTCCAGGAATGGTGATTCCACCACCTTCCTGGGCAGGCTGTTCCCCTACTTGACCGTATAGTCAATAGTCATACAAAAGTTGAGGAAACTGCAATACTGCTTCCCCTCCCCCAATCTCTTCAATAGCATTGTCTAAAGCCTATGGTTTCTCCCCATTTAATTTACAAGCTTTATCCTTCTTTACTGTTACAGCAGATTAAAAAGCCTGCATGAGAGAAGGGGGAAAAAAAAACCACCACAAAGATAAACGTATACTATGGCATACAATGAAACTAACTGAAGCCCAGGCTGCTTAAGATTTTTCTGTTTAAATACATCCTTTGTCTTTAAGGAGCAATGAAAAGCCTTTTCCTTAGACATAGTTTGAGGCAGACTGGATCCTCCTTGTTTTATTTTAAGATGACACCCTGTGGCAGAGCCTCTGCCCTGTTTCCCCCCACCCCCAATCCTGACCTTTATTTCCTTAACAATGCTCAAGTGATAAAAGTGATAACCAGTGGCAGCAGTAATGGCTGTGTCTGGTCCTGACAGCTGTATCCACAAAGTGGATTTGGGGGAGACAGATAACCACGTGATAGCCAAGGGCTAATTTGAACAATACACCCACCTAACAGTGCTGGTCAAGGTCCAACTCAAACCAAATCTGAAAGAAACTGACTTCTGTAGTCGGTGTGCAAATATGACTATGAGTAAATTATCTTACACCCTAAGTAGTGGGCAGCCCAGGGCCCGTTGTGCTCTCCTGTGTGGCACGGGCTGCACACCAGGATCTCCCCTTGAGCAGGGATGCTTCTCAAGGTTACTCCTCAAGGCTGAGAGATTCCTTGCTGCAACAGATTCTCAGCAAGTGATTAACAGCATGCTGAACTTTGAAATCTTAGCTAAGTGGTATAAAAGCTTGATTGTGCATATATAATCAATCCTTTAGATATAAACTGTTGACCAAGTCTGAAACAAAGTCTGGATCTAGCCACACATAAACTCCCCTCAGAGAAGTTCAGAATGCAATGGCATCCTTTCTGAATCTCATGACTTAACGGGAGGGTCTCCCTGGCAGTTTTGTCTGACCCTGTCCTCTGCACAGTAAATAATCAAGCAGGCCTTGCCATCAAATCTTGATAAGCCACTGTCCTATTTACTATCAAACTTTGTTACATCTCTGTTTTATACCAAAAAACACATTGCTGCTGCTTTCTTACGAGTGAAGTGTGTCAGTCCATCCATGACACACCCTAAGTACAAATTCTAATTCTTTAACATAAATCTATCACTATGGTGTGGGTCTAGCAGCCTCCTCGATGCCACTTCTTCAAGAACAGCTCCAGGAGACAAGCCCCTGTATCAGCTGTCCCCTACATATAAGCAGCAGTGACAGCCCTCTCTGTTGACATCATTCTTGGTGAAAAGGTTTAAAGAGAGTAACATAACAGCGTGACAACAGTTGTTTCCTGGCCATGCTGCCAAATCTCCTAGGGGAAAGGGCAAGCTCTGAAATTTAGGGACTATTTGCATTCCCAGTGCTCCTTTGTATTTTTATTTCTGGCAACAGACATGCACAATACATGCACATATTTAACGAAGGAGTAGCATGAAATAGTGATTAATACTGTGGTGACCTTATGTTGTGAACTTCAGCAGAGTTTTTCTCTTTTCATCCCCAGTTCTGTCTGTTTCTTAATCCCAGCTGTAACAAGGTAATAATTCTTACTCTTAAATTCACCCAGTCAATAATTACCAGGGATCCTACAGCGAATAATTTCTTTTAAGGAAGGAAGGAAATATTTTTAAAAAATAAAATCACACATATTTCACAAAACAGAGTAATGAGGGGAAAAAACCCTGATCCCACTGTCTATTATCCGGAGGATATTTATCCATCTAAAGCAAGAAGAAAATGTACTGAGGTCTGCAGCATATTATACCATGATCCTGCTCACACTACTGCAGCAGATCTCTTCCCTTAGGGCACGCAGTTATGGGCAGCGGTACAAGGTGCTGACACTCCAACACCATGCTCCAGAAACCCTTCACTCTTCCAAACCCTGAATCTCTTCATTAACAGGTTTCACTTCCATTGTTTGTTTGAGTTTTTTCTTCCTTACAACAGCAACAGAAGTGGATACTTAAACAAAATAGCAAAAGGCAGGCAGAAATGATGTATTTTTATCTTGGTAATGACAGCTGCAGTAATATCTTATAAGAGAAACAGAGGATATGCATACAAAAACAGTGTATTCATATAGAAGATAATCCTTCGTTTTTTCTACAGAGAAAGTAAATATATCTACCTAAAACTTTGGAGCTCACATTCCATATAGTACCGTATTAACCACAAAGCTGAGCAATTTCAGTGTTGTGTATCTGTTTTCAGCAAAGCTACAGGTAGAGGTACAGTCTGTTTACTTCTCATGACAGACCAACCATTTGTTTCTTAGTCTCGATGTGCCTGCATGCATAAAACTAACATTTACAAAAAATATTCTAAAAGCAAATGGTTTCCCCTTTAGCTCTCTATTTCTTTCCCCTCCCACCCTCACCTCAAGCACATACTGCCAGCCACAAGAAACGTGCCGAATACCACTTCAATGGTCCATCTCATAAAAAATGCACAGTCTCTGCATGCACATCTCTTCTGGAGAAGAATATTTCCCAGAACCAAAGAATACAGAAGAATGGGATGCTCCTAGGGCATTTTTCCCCAAAAAATTCTCAACCAGTTAGAATGACACAGAGCCATCATTCATATTCGTATTTTCTCAGAAATGTAACCTGCTTTAGGTCAAGGAAAAAGCAAAACATTCAGGAAACTCAGTTTTATTGGACTAAAATATTTGATAGTTAATAGTTTGGGATTCTTTCTCTCATCTGTCTTCTTATTAGCAATATCCCTCTTGCTCATGAAATAGGTTACTATATTAAATGGAATTTCTCATAAATGCCTAACCTGCCAGTTCTGCAGCACTGTTTTTTTCTCTATAATTACATTTCACAGAGAAAATGCTTTATTTTACAGTTTAATTTTTATTATAGTGGCAATGGGGAAATATTAATTATATAGTCATGTTGCAGCTACGAAGGTTAAGCTTTTCCATTCTTTCACAGGCAAATGTTCTCTTTTCCAGGTGGAGAAAACACTTTTGAACTGTTTTACAAACTGGTATTACTAGAACAAATAGCTCCACAATGGCTTGAAAAGAAGAAAAGCAATAGTTCCACAGTCATTGTGCAGCTTTCCTTGGGCACTGGGAAGTTTGAGTCAGTTCCAAAAATAAAAAATTAAAAAAAAAAAAAAAAGGTACTGAAGGATTCCTGAAACTAGATACTTGCTCGGAAAGGTATAACTTTTTTTCTAGCTATACAACCTATTCCCCCTTCTTACTGTCTCACCGTGCCACATGTCAAACAGACTAAAAAACCCCAGCTAAACCACACAATACGTTTCGTCATACCTGTGTGTTAACAGACAGCCCAGACTATCAATTTCTGATTAAGGCACGAGCCCCACAGCAGTGTATGTTACATGCATAAAAATGCAAGACCTAAGGAAATCTCATGATTATTATGCATGTACTAGAAACAATTGAAGAACAAAAGTAATTGCTGACAGAAGAACAAGAAATTTGTCAAATGTTTAGTGAAGGAAAACAGACAAGACAATGAGAAGAGAATTAGGTTCTGAATATGAATTTCCAAGATTTTTCTCTATAATACTCTTGAAAGATTTATTCCTGCAAGTCTTTCTCACATCAGCACCCCTACTGATTCTTTTTAATGTCTCACTTAATAAAACCAATTCCTCAAACTTGGTTTAACCAAGTCAGAAACAAAGAAACATCAGGAAAAATTGCCAAGAGAAACAAAGATAGGATGAGGGAAACTCACTGTATGCAAGTGAACAACAGGCAAGTGAAGGGAACTAATAAATTTAACAACATATATGTATCTGTTCCTTGATATTAGAAAAAATAGATACTTGTGCCACATAGCTAGAGAGCTACGCTGATGCCACTGCTTAGTGGTGGTTAGCCCTATCAGGATATATCTTATCACTGTAACAGAAAAGTTGCCATCAAGATCAAGAATAAAAGTTACAGAAAAAAGACATCAACTTCCAGTTCTCTGTTACAACAAGATGATGGTTGTGCAGTCTTGAAGTATACCTCTAATGATGTTTCTGCAATAGGTTCTATAAGTCACTGTTTTCACAGTCATACTTGACATCAAGAAGGAAGCTGAAAAATAAATAGAAGCCCTGATATGACAGCAGCTTCCATATGAGGTCAACCATTAATATTCTCATGTGCAGGGCTTTGAAGTGTCAGAAAGTTACAGAATGACATATGACCATGTTTAGCACTGAGTATTTTCTGTAATATTTTTTTTTACCTCACGGTTGTATATACCCTAAACTGCATTGGAAGGGGCAAAACAAGTGAAATAATATGATCTAGAAAGCTGTTCCACCTCCATCACCTTCATTTGCATATCTTTTAGGGTTCCTTTTGCAAAACACCTCTAAACAGAACAAGCTACTAGTAGAAGTTTTGACACAGGCATGCAAGTAGCACACAGGGTCTTCCTCTCCTTGTGACTGACATATCCACTATGCTACAAAAATCCAGCCCACAACACCTCTTCAAAACACCGCATCTTTCCTTTGCCCTGCAGAAAGCCTCAGAGAACCAGTTCTCAGTATCATACAATTATTACAGTAGACCCCTGCAAAATGGACACAACCAATCACCTGAAGTATTACGATCATCTTACAAATTAATAAATTAATTTTGAACACAAACAGGTCTTCTCAAGAGTCCTCTAGCACCTACTTTCTAAATGCAAACCAGAAAGTTTGCAAAACCAAAAAGAACTAGGAAGTGTTCCAATACCTGGTATTTACCTTCTCTCATGGACATCTTTCCAGAAATTTGCATTTTATTTTATCTTTTTAAAAAAAAAAAAGTGTCACAGGCTTCCAAAATGAAAATTTTCTTCCAGCATAACTGTGACTTTGCCTATGTTATTGAAACTTCTCACATTTTTGATAATCAGCATGTACAGAAATATTACACCGACTTATTAACATTGTCCCTAACAACCACTTCACTGTGCCTTTCCCTGCATTCTGGAATGGCACTTGCATTATTTAGGACTACTTTAACAGAATTTAATAGACACTGACAACACAACCACATTTGCTTCAGTTAGAAGTCACCTTTCTGTGATAAGTGATGTCATTTTTGATCCTCACTAATAAACTATATTGAAGATAATTTAGTGGCAGATACATTCGAATATCTCCTGTTTAAATCAACCTGTTAACGTACCAGCAACTCTCAAGGGCCTGGTAGCTATTATGCCATTTTAGCCTATGTTCATACCATGAACTGGTTCATAAGAATTAGTCACTAAGCACATCTTCGTCTAACATTAGCTGTCTGTCTGAAACATCTCATCAACTCTATTACTGAGACAATTTCAGTACCCCCCAAAATGTTTTAAAACAAGCATTTGATCATTCAACAGGAACAGACTTCATATGTGAAAGATGACATTGTTCAGAATACTTCATTTTCTTTCTCAAAATGGTTTCACAGTACTCCCACAATTCCCATTACACCATTCCACAATGCTAGATATTAAATTTTGTATTTTTTACTGTTAGTGGGCTTTTTTGTGTTGTTTTTTTTAAAAAACAAAAACAATTCTAATTATTGCATACAAATAAAATAATGATCATCTAGTTTAACCACGTATAATTACGTGTAGATGTTAGGGACCACCACAAATGACTTAGTGCACAGAAACTGACACTAAAACAGAGAACTGTGGATGTGTGGTGTTTTGACCCTGGATGAGTGCCAGGTGCCCACCAAAGCCACTCTGACACTCCCCTCCTCTACTAGACAGGGGAGAAAAAATACAACGAAAGGCTCCTGGGTCGAGATAAGGACAGGGAGATCACTCAGCAATGACCGTCATGGGCAGAACAGACTTGACTGGGGGAGAATCAGTTTAATTTGAAAATTAATCAGAAAATCAGAAAAAACACCTTCCCCCCCAACCCTCCCTTCTTCCCAGCCTTAACTTAATCCCCAGTTTCTCTCTCTCCTCCCCCTGAGCGGTGCAGGGGGACTGGGAATGGGGGTAGCAGTCAGTTCATCACACGTCATCTCTGCTGCTCCTTCCTCCTCACACTCTTGCCTCCTCTGGCGTGGGGTCCCTCCCGTGGGAGACAGTCCTCCATGAACTTCTCCAACATGAGACCTTCCCACAGGCTGCAGTTCTTCACACACTGCTCCAGCGTGGGTCCCCCGCAGGGTCACAAGTCCTGCCAGCAAACCTCCTCCGGCGTGGGCTGCCCATGGGGGTCACAGCCTCCTCCAGGCATCCACCTGCTCCAGCATGAGTCCTCCACAATCTGCTCCACCACGGGCTGCAGGGGCACAGCCTACCTCACTATAGCCTCCACCATGGGCTGCAGGGCAACCTCTGCACTGGCACCTGGAGCACCTCCTCCCCCTTCTGCACTGACCCTGGTGTCTGCAGGGCTGTTGCTCTCACACAGCCTCACTCCTCTCTTTTGCTGCAGTTTTTTTGCACAGATTTTCCCCACACTCCCATAAATATATTATCCCAGAGGCGCTCCCACTGTCGCTGATGGGCTTGGCCTTGGCCAGCGGTAGGCCCATCTCGGAGCCAGCCAGCACTGGCTCTGTTGGGTGTGGAGGAAAGCATCCAGCATCTTCTCACAGAAGCCACCCCTGTAGCCCCCCAGCTACCAAAACCTTGCCATGCAAACCCACTACAATATGGTATGGAAACCTCCAATAAGAGAGACAGATGAAAGTAATCTAAAGTCTTGAACATATTTTCTATATAATGCAATTGCATTAAGGATGCTAAAATTAGAAATGAGTAGAATGTTTGCCAGTTGATTATTCACAGCTGAACACATACTCTGAGTTTATAGCTTTGTGAAACAACATGTTTATACAAGTTTTTGGGTTTTTTTAAAAAATAAAAGCTATTACAACATACCTTATACCCTTCAACCTTTCATTTCACTGCAAGTGTTCTCAAGTAGAAAGCATAAAGTGAACACAATCGAGTAACTGTATTTAGGTGCTTTTAAGTATACATAAAAATCAAATTTTGTTAGTTTTGAACTCTGTGATCCAGTAATAGGCATAACCCTTTGTCACTGACTAGATTTATGGGTTTTAAATGTATGACTAAGTATGTAAGAGCAAAACCAGCTGAACAAAGGAATGTATTTTCTTAACTGCATCACGTCTTTGGTTTTACAGTACACATCACATTAACACTTGGAAGATATACATGCCTATCTCTTTTGCTTATAATATAATTTCATATTGCTTTTTGTCATGCCATGTAAAGACTGTACTAACAATAGCTTTGAGGATAATTTAAAACTTCTGTATTTATTTGTCTGCCAATGCCAATGTTGAAATCTGGAAATCCTTTTGATTAAGTATGTTTTGTAAGGTTAGCAATCTTGTTAAGACTTCCAAGCTTTCTAAAATATGGTCTCCAAGTGTTTAAGTGCACAAAGCTGACCAACGAGTAAAGCCATCAATTAAATAGTAGGCATATATGCATATCCTTTCTGGGTTCTCCATATATAGACCAATGCAAAGGATGCAGCATGCATATGCAGCCACAGGCATAATATGGTGACTACCAACATTAGTTTCAGCACTGAAGGGAAGATGAGAACCTTATGGCAAACACCAACAAAGAGTACACCAAAACACAGCCTCTCTTCACTTGGAAAACTTCTTATGGAATATAAGCCCCGTTTCAAGTTTTCATTTTATAAAAAAATGCTCCTGGCAGATGTAGTCAGGCCCATTTTCACTGTCCTTTCTGTCCCACCCACGTGCTTTCAAAAGGCAGCTGCTGGATGCTATACCCACAAGCAGATTTAATACACGTTGAATCAGAAGTGGAAAAAAGTGCATAAAGCTCTGGAAATTCATTAGTATTTCTGGAGTTCTGCTCCTACATCTCAGGCAGTCATCACATATTTTCTATTAACACAAATTTATTCAAATATGAAGAAGCTGTTACAGCAGTTCTCTATCTGCGGTTCTTGAAACATGTTGTGATGATTAAGAAATCCCACACACATTGAGAAAAAGTTACAGTGAATAAATTTGTTACAATACCCTCATACCCTATGCTCACTTGCAGTATTCAAAGCTGATTATGTTGAATCACATCCTCATGATTCTGTACTGGATATTTTCTACAGGCTATTAAATACTGTCACCAACCACAAGGGACAAAAGTTTGCCAATTTAAAAAGCTCACTTTCTTGGCATTTGGACTTCAGTTGCCTACTCAGACTGCCCAGTAACGGATTGGATCTTGAATGTTATTGAATGTGATTAAATGCTGAATATTTTGTATGCAGGCATTCCCTCGTGCTTAATGCGTTGTTCAAAGGATGAAGTAGCGCAAGTATAATTCCAATCTGAAATAGTTTCCTTCTGACCTTATTACATCAAAGTATCATAAAATTACTGAGCTAAGTAACTCTACATATATGATATGCCCCTACTGACATCTTCAAAGGAATTTTCTTTTTTTTTTCTTAACCAGAGAAAAATAACCTTACAACAGGATGCAAATTCCGTGGAAAAGATCCAATGATAAAACACTTTTTTGCCAGAAGGAATGCTGAGCTACTGTTAAACATCAACAAAACCCGCAGCAAGGTGGAAACTGCCTCTGTGCCCTCTTCCAGTAAGAAAATGTCATTTTGATTTCATGCCTTTATAATCATTCCAGGCTCTCAGATCATCAGTATTAACTGATCATCAATCAGTTGTCAGATTGTGACAGCATGTAATTTTAAAGGTTTGCAAGTTTGGCAAATTCTGAACTGATACAATCCACATTTAGGTACTGACTATTTCTTGAACCACGACATGGCAGTTCTAATAGGTAGTGTCCTCTGTCTCCAGTACTCATCAAAACCACATGTTTTCTCTCATACACTCTTCCCAGCTATATGGCTGTTGAATCCTGTTGAACAGCTCTCAGTGGTGGGTTTTTTTTCTTCCATATTTTTTTTTCCAAACTCTTATCTAAAAAAAAAACAACCCACAAAAAACACACCACACATGATGATTATTGGATTATTTATCTAATTATCTTTAAACGGACAGCTGCAGCTAGCAGTTCCACTCAACTACCTTTATTAGGGGAGAAACATTGCTTTATGTTTTCCACCTGTTTTTTGAATACTGTGGCCATGTTTGCCTGGAACATGGAAGGGAGATAAGAGCTTCCAGTTCACATCCTCCATATTTCCTGGGATTTATCTTATGCTCATTCAGCTGTCCCTTCTCTAGGATGTATATCCCAACCAACCACCAGCCCTCACAGGAAAGCTGTCCCATACTCCTGATAATTATTTGCACTTTCTGCACTTTCTCCATCACTGCCATACTTTTGGATCACTGCATAATTCGGTGGTCAGGGTGATGAGTCCTTCAGAAACCTGAAACTGGCCTCTTCAAAACTATTTGACATCTTTTCCTTGATCAGCTACCAGGAACTATCTTCTGTAAGCCATGATCTTTGACAGTAAGCATTCTGCTTCCCAGGATCTTCCCTGGTTCATAGAATTGTTGTATAGATCATGTAGGAAGGGACTTAGGTGGTCATCTACTCCAACCTGCAGAGAACAGAATCAACTCTGAATTCAGACCAGGCTGCTCAAGGCTTTGCCAGGCAAGACTTGAAAACCAAGGAGAGATTCCACAACCTTGCTAGGCAACCTCTTCCAATGCCTGATTATCCTCACAGTGAATGGATATTTCTCCTTAAGTCTGAGCCTCTTACCTCATGCACGTTGTTTCTCATCTTCCAGCCAAGCACCTTAGTGAAGAGCCTAGCTCTGCTTTCTTGATTACGTCCCTTGTCTGTACCAGAAGGCTGTCATCAGGTTCTCCCCCCTTATAAAGCATCTTCTCCAGCCTGAACAAGCTCCATTCCCTTAGCTTCTCCTCAAAGGACATAACGCTTCAGCCTCCCAATGTTTCAGTGGCCCTCCACCGAATATATTCCAGCCACTCTATCAAAGTCTGTGCTGGACTGGGCTGGGGGCAGGTGGGGAAGTGGTGCCCAGACATGGACACAACATTCCAGGCATGCTCTGATGAGTGCCGACACCAAGGGGAACGCTTCCATCAGCATCCTACCTAACATAGCCCAAGACACTGTTAGCTTTCACAGCTGCCAGGGGACACTCCAAGACCTTATTTTAGCCTAGTGAACTTGCAACAAGTTTGCTCATCTCTTGCTCACCTCTGATGAGAAGTTTGACACAGTTCTGTGGAAAGGTGCTGCGTTTTTTCTTACATGTTTGTAATCCTTGAATAGACTTTCTAGGTGCTACCAGATTATCACTTACTATTGCAAAAAATAAATTAAAACTTCTCCTTATCTTTATGGATTAAAATTTAAGGAAGGGAACATTTAAGGAAGGAACAACATTAAGCAGGGAAACGTGTAAGTGACTTTCTCATGTCCAGCTTCCATAACCATGCCTGCAGTAGAGGAGGGCTCAACTTGATGATTAGGGACAGAGGGAAAAATCACAGGCATAAAAAAAATAAACCAAACCCAAAACCTTCCTCACCACAGAACAGCCCTCCTTGTTTTTCCAACAGTGATGGAGAAGTAATTCTACGGTTCGTGAGGCTGAGAAAAATGAAACTGTAGAAATTTGATTCTGGCTTTGACAGATATTTGATTGGGGAGATTACAGGCTCTAAAATGTTTGGAATAGAGATTTTACTTGAGCATTGCCTATGTTTAGGGAATACAATTGCCAGACAGATAGCAAACAGTGAGGAAGAAGAAAATCTCAGCTAAATAGAATAATAATTTCAACAGCAAAGATGCTTGTCTTAAAATTTGTCAAAAATGCAATTGTTCGCTGTAGTCTGACATGTTAGAGGCTAGGTTATTTTGCTTGAACTGTTCTTGACAGATTTTAATGTTAATTGGTCTGGGGAAGATGCCAGGCAACCTAAAACATTTGCCACAAAACAAACATTAAGGAAATACGGCTCAGGGTAAGGAGTCTCACAATTCTCTTAAAACTGCAAAGAACAAGCACCATTTTCTACAAGGAATGACAGAGGAAGCTGAAGGAAAAAAAATAATTAAGTGGCAAGTAACAAGCAACTCTGTCACAGGATTTACTTCCTGTACATTAAGCAGCAATAAAACATTAATTTCACTATAGTAAAAATGCTGACTATTAACTCCAGCAAGGTATCAGCAGAAATACAAAATAGTTGCAGTCAGCAGGATTTTTTCTGTGCAGGAATTACCATGTATGGCTAGCCAAAAACAAACAAACAAACAAAAAAAAAAAACACCAAGAAGGGAAAAGCAATGGAAACCAAGTTATGAAGGAATCCCTCAAGGGCTCGTTCCCCACACCATGGCTGTGAATACTAAGCTAGCACATCTGAACCACAGCCCATCAGCGTTTGTGTTGGGGTCTCGCTATGTCACTGTGCCTTGACACTATCAACAGACCTGCAGCAACAACAGTATGTTTGACCAAGTCAGGGCCACATTTCTAACAGAAGGGGCCTTTGAACAACATCTGTATGCTGCACAGCTTCCCACGTTGGTTGTGAAGCCAGCAGCATCCCATACTCCTCAGGGCACGCTCAACCAACACTCTGCAACTCCAGCAAAACCCCTTCTCACGCAAGACAAGTACTTAGTGAAAGCACTCAGCACCACCACGAGAAATGGAGGGTGGCACTCTGAATCACCGAGTACTCTGGATGCCCAATTATTGTTGATTTTCATTCGAACTGTGTGCACCTGTCTATTTAACAGACTCACAAACTGATGAAAAGTTGAAAAAACATCTTTGAATACAGCTGCACAGTGGTGGAGGTTAGTCACAGAGATCTTCCTGTCTGGACAGAGACTTGCCTCCCAGACCTGTTCAGGACACATGAGCACAGACAGTCTGCGGCGCACTCTTTGTGTCATGCAAAATTTTAGTTTCACACAGTCTTTCCATTTGCTCTTCTGTCTGCTCCTAGAGACAAGCAAGAATCCACCCTTCTCTTCCTTCAGAATGAAGGGGCAAAATACTTCTGTAGCCATAACAGATGCCAAAAAAAAAAAATGAAAAAAGGAACGGAGCAGAGGAGAATGTCAGTCTTCGTTGTACTTTAGAGTAATAGCTAAACTAAATCTGGTTCTCGAATGAGGAATCAATATATTGGTGTTAAGAAGATTCTGGCCAAAAAAAGAAAGAGAATCTCATCTGTGTGATGTCCAGGAGCGTGGGGGAAAAAAAATTGGTGCAAACTATTTAACCCTTCAGAAAGGATTTTAACCCTTCAGAAAGCATTTCTGGAATTACCCAAGAGACAGCTCCTTCAGACAGGTCCCTCTGACCAGGCTGGGAACTCAATCCATTGCCCACGACATTCTTAATGCTCTGCTTGTGCAATGCATGAAAACCCAGTCATTCTTTAACATATATGAGAGCATCCCTGAACTAGAAAGACACAAGCCTGAAAGAAACAAGGCTGACTCTGGAAGGGCAGGCGGGCAGCTGCGGTTTCATCCTTGCATACACAGAGACTGCAGACCAAGAGAGAATCACTCCCCGCCCTCAGCAAAGTGACCTGAGACCTTTCAGGGCTTTTTAAGGAGCCGTTGTAAGAAATACAGCACCGTATTTGAGACTGCTATAACAAACCTAAAAAAAAAAAAAAAATTAATACAAGTAGCACCCTAAAGAGAAAAGCTCTATTCACTTTAAAAAAATAGCTATTGAAAAATTTCTAAAACCAAGTATTTTGGCAGGTGAAATCTGATTATGGTACTAAAATTCACATAAATCTCCTAAGCTAGGAAAAATACAAAGCCAATACTTTATTGTACGTATTGACAAACACGATTTTTTAAAATTAATATTTTACACTGTCAGTTCAATGCAGGTGCTTTTTTTGGTCTCCTTTTTATGGTCACTTATATTCAAAGATATGCATGCTAAACTCTTTGTTTCCAATCTCCCCCGAATTAGCAGCACAAGAACACTCTCAGTATTCATATACTTCCACAACAGAAATATGAACTTAATGTTTCTATCCAAGATTCAGTCCAGAGATGCTCTTCTCAGCCAGCTATTTCTGCCAGCCTTGGTTTTCACTAAGGAAAATGTTTATTGCAAGTACAGTTGGTCCACACCACTCTCTACGATTGAGTTTGACTGCCACATGGGATCAGCAATGCCCTAAATGACAGTGGTATTACACATCCTTCTAAAAAAGCCTGTACTCAAAGCAAGAGAACACCACTACAATGCTGACTGACTGCAATTAATAGCATGTATACTACATATTTTTACTCCATCCCGATTTCTGGCACTCGCCAAGAAGAGTAACATATTCTTAGCTGCCTTGGCGTGGTAACAGCAGATTCCCTCCCACTTAGCATCCACGAAGCTCAAGGAAATATTTGTCTTCTATGACAGAACAGCTCCTAGTATGTCCCTTGTACAGGGCAAATAGATGCTTTGCCTAGCAGTGGTTTTGGTTGTGGTGTTTTTGTTGGTGTTGTTTTAGGGTGTTGTTTTGTTTGGGGTTTTTTTAGTGGTGTTTTGGTGTTCGGTGAGATTTCTTGTGGTTTTTTGATTTGGTTTGTTTGTTGTTGGTTTTTGGTTTGTTGTGGTTTTTTGGTTGGTGGTTTGTTTGTGGTTCTTTTTTTTTTTGTTGGGGGGGGTGGGTGGGTGTTCTTTTTGTTTTTAAACTTCTATGTTTTTCAAGCGGGGACCTAACAGCTATAGCAACCACTTCTCCACCCCCATTAGCGCTGACTGGTCCATGGATTTAAATCCTCTTATGTGGGATATGACCATGTCTGCATAAATCTCTTGTGCTTTGAGATTCCACATTCCCTGTCTTGGATAGAGGCTCCATAATTGGTCAGTGGGGAATTCAAGAGCAAAGTAAGTTTCAAAGAATCACGTCACAAGAAATATTACTGTAATAGGACTACTGTATAGGATAAATTTTTTGATAGGGCTCTGAGGTTTCTTCAGCACCAGGCAAGTACATTATTTAATGAACCATGTTGATATACCTTAAGTTCAGTACCTTAGTAATTGAGACACCCTGCTCCATTAAGAACCAGTTCAAAGCCCCATTGAAGCCAGGTTCAATGACTCTAATTAGCCTGAAGTCAGCAACACTAAGTAACACCAAAGCTATACTACTTCAAGGAACACGTATCATTCATAGAGGCAGCCATGCCTTTCCATTATATGGTATCACATCATTTTTAAACAGAAGAATTTTGTAGAGTTAAGACCTTGATAAATTACATTTTATCAATTATTTCAAAACAGCCAAATGGAGGAATTAGAATAAGAGGATTCTTAGCATTTGTTGTTTATTTTGGACAGTAAAAGATAACTGCTTTTTTTTTTTTTTTTTTTTTTTTAGTATCAACTGTGTTTCAAGCAATTTTCAAACATTTGAACACTTTCAAAATAAAACGACCTAAAATTTGCCAAATATCCAGTGTCAGAGAAAAAGATTATGTGCAAAAAGATTTGAGAGATTATTAAAGCCCATGACACTCATAGCATTAAAAGAGCCCAAACAGAGCTCAATGTTTTGCAACAAGGCATTAAAGAACAAGTGGAAAAAAATCCAATACCACATAGCAACAGAGATGCTACTACAGCTTTCCACCTCTGCAAACACATCAGATATTCAGAGCTTTCTAACACCACTTAACAAAACAGGTAATCTAGGAGAAAAGTATAGCACTAACAAAGAAAACCTGAAGAGTTTCACATAAACTCCTACAGCCACCTGGTACACCCAAACTCAGCAGCCAAGGGCCCAGAGGATGAATAAAAGCTCCGGATCCAGAAAACAGCATTAGCAAAGCAGGATCTGTGCAACATACGGCTACTGCTCAGTCTTCAGCAGTAAGCCCTAGAGTATACCAAATAAAGATGAAAAACATACGGAAGAATCACAAGCAAGTTAAAGATATCAGTGCCTGTGCCCATAAACACGCAACCATCATGAACATACAGAATTTATACATTATAAACATAAAAAAGCCAGCATTTATTTTAAGTAGTGCTTAACATACAGCTTTGCCCCAATTAAAAAGGCCAAGGCTGTTCTTGTCTGGCCAAAGCAAGGACTAGAACTACATTCCTGTTTGTGGAGAAACGTTCTCCAAAATCCGAAACTATTTTATATTTGTCAACATTTTGATGTATCTGGGCTTTAATGTTACACCTCTAGCAAAAGTAATTACAATAACGAAAACAGAAATGCTTAGTTAAACTAGATTAAATAATTAACACATTGTCAGACATTTCATGTACAAAGCTGAAGTCTGGATGCACAGGATGTTTTCCACAAGATCTGGAACTCATACTGCACATAATTTTTAAGCATCAGTAAGTCATTTTTCTCATCTTCAGGTTTTTTCTCTGTACCATTCAGTGCAGAGCACCAGACACCTGCTTATGGAAAAGTTTCTCCATTCTGGATTGAATACAGCTCCACATTCTCCTCAGCACTTCCTTCACCATCTAAGGCCATTTGTGCCCACCACAGCTCCCCTCCCTCAGCTGAAATAATGTTATGCCATCTGTACAGACTGGGAGCTTAGTCAAGTTCAGCTGCATTAAAGGAACCACAGGCTGAAGGCGTATACTCTTCTTTTCAGGGGGAGCAAGCAAAATTGTGAAACTCTTGAGTTTGGAAGTGTCTAAACCAAGTTCCGAAATACACAGTAATTTTCTGAAGGAAACTAGAGTACTTGTGTAAGCATATACTGGGGCAATGGTTTTTTTCTATCTAAGCATCTACTTGGACAATGGTTTTTTTCTACCTGATCTGTAAAGTTTCTGAACTGCTGAAAATTAAAAAGCTTTTGATTTTGCTTTTGAAGTAAGACGTTTTTCTAAACCTCTGAGGAAATAAGCCTTTGTCGCTGCTAAAATATGGGGAAAAGATAACATTGCATCAGTAGCTGGGTGTTATAAAGCACAGATCAATACTGTTTCAGTACCATACGCATATTAAACATTTCTTCTATTGACAGCCATATTTTATAATTGTTTGATAGTCACATTTCACTGTTATTTGTACACTTACCTCAAGCCCAGTTTGTGAATTTATAATTTCTGCTATGTAAACATTTCAGGCAAAAAAACCTGTGCTCGTGACGAAACACTGGAACACTGACTTATTCTTTGTACTAGTATCCTAGTCACTACTTTGGATCTTCATTTTCAAATTAATTTATTAAACATATTTATATTACAGAAAGATCATGTTTTTCAGAGATAAAAATATAAAAAAAGCTTAGAATCTTTATCCTGCAATAGCCTCCAAAGAAAAACAGAAACAAGATTCACAAACAGCAAAATCTTTATCTTAAATTATTATGGAAATGTTTTGGCAGTGATCACATTAAAAGAATATTCCAGTCGTTTGAGGTGCAATATATTGGTTTTACGCTAAAGGAAGCTCAATTTTCAGTAAAAAAAAAAAATTCCAACATCATACAAAATAAGAGTTAGGAGGGACACTGGTCTTATTCAACTAGTAGTGAAAAGTCTGTCATTAGTGTGGTCATCAACAAAAAGTACTTAGTCAATGGAATTAAGCTTTTCTGGTCTACTTTGAAAGAAAGTAATTTCAGCCTTTATAACAACAAAGAAATAGATTGACAATTCTGGGCTATCCCTGGATGTCACCAGCAGATTGGCCACTACCCTAGAAAAGCTTTTAGTGAATCAAATCAAGAAGAAAAAAAAAAAAAAAAAAAAAAAAAAAGTTAAAAGGATAAAAGAGGGAGGGAAGGCCGGAGGGAGGAAGGAAGGAAGGAAGGCAGGAAGGAAAAAGAAAGGGGGAAAGGGGGAAAGGGGGAAAGACAAGCAAAGAAGCAGCAGAAATGCAACCAATACAGATGGTATATGTTTTGTTTCCATGGTATGGTTTTAAATACAATCTGATTTGTTAATACTCTTACAGGATTGCAAAAGCTCACTAGTCATCCACTTTATTAATTTATTTAAAGTTATTTTAACTCTGTAACGTGAGTCCTCATAGTATAGGAACAACTGGCAGGAAACCATCAGAACAGTAAAATTTTCTGTTCAAATGAAAAATGACAGATTGACATAACACTAGCTCTGCTTTGTTTTCCCACATCCTCCTTCAAGACCTAACCAAAACAGCACATAGCTGCTTTCAGAATCCTGGTAGAATAATGAATAATTATCCTGGATAGAGTAACTTTCTTAAATGCTGTAGGAAATGGTATTTAAAAACAATGTAAAAAAATACGATGCTCATTTGTGGCAACAAAATAGGAATACCTGAAAGAACAGACAATAAAAGTAAGTAAAAGCTTAGACTTCATAAGGTTGTCAGTGTGGTAATGGTTCACTTCCTTTTTGATCTTTAAATCTTCATAATAAATATATTATTGGATGGATTATCCATAGTATCTTTCAGGCAACTGAATTCATCCAGCACCACTAGGATGTAGTTCCAATAGAATCACTGCAAAAGATCTTTCTCCTAAGGAAAATTTCAAGTCTATGCCCCTGCAGCTAAAAGAACAGATGACTAGACTCAGACTAATAAATGATCAGTTTACTGCTGGTGAAAATACATTTAACACTTTCAGGAAATTATCTGAAATCAAATTTTCAAGTTAACTTCCTCACATCAAATCAACATCAATTCATGTAAACAACAGAAAATGTTTCCACTGCCTGTTCGCTTCAATAAATTCTACTGATTTGGACTGATCTATGATGCCAAACAATATTCTGCCTAGGTACAGCAAGCCTTACACAGGCATCCCAGTGCATCACGTTTCCCAATACTATCACTGTGTTACAGCGTCCAATGTCTCAGATTTCTTCACTATGCCAACATGTACATGCACGGTACGTACTTCAGCAGTTTTGGGGTACAGTGCATACACCATACCTTTCAACTCTGAGCTGCACAATAGAAAGGGATGTGTAACTCCTCACCTAAAGGCTATAAAGTCTTTACAACCACTTAAGGAAAACAAACTCAGTAAGAACCATGGCACTGCCACAGCCCCTGTGCAGACCTATGAAACTTCTGCTACAACATGTCCATGATATAACCAATCAACTATATCTTGTTTTGGCAGAATAAAGCATCTTCACACAGGCTAGAGCATGTAGACAAGAGAACCTTATGAGAGCTCAAGTTCAAGAATAAGTAAAAAATGATAAATTTAGAAAGACTTCCCAGAGTTCAACAGCAAGCAGTGATAGAGGAAAGCATTCTCCATGCATGAAAAGTAGCTCGTTTTACAGGGAGTACAATGGAAGGGATTTATTTTTTTTCTTATTAATTCACCCAACCCATGGCAGGAGACTGAAAAAAACAGAGCAAGAAATTAACAGTTATACAGTCAGGAGACCACAGATGACTGTGAAACACACAACATTGTTCATCATTTACCTCCAGTCTTAATTTTTAAAGCAGTATGTAGCTATGCAAACAAAAAAACATTGGAGTCCTGTTAATCCCACAAGCTATCCAAAGCTTTTTTCAAAACTTACCAGGAAGACACAGCAAAACCTCCTCCTTTCTTCATTTAAAACAAAACCATGAACAACTCTGTTGTTGCTTTGACCTTATACCTACTGCATAAGGGTCTCCTGGAGGAAGACACACACCACTAAGACCCCTGCCTCCACACACCCCATCCAAGTCCATCAAGCAGTGCCGCCCACACAAGCAGCACTCCTGGACCAAAGCACTGAAGAAGCGTAACAATATCTTGGTGATGGAGCTTCTCTGTTTGTGCTTTTTTAAGTGTTTTTCCAGTACTTAACCACTCACAGATGGGATATTTGCAGAGAACATATGCAACGCCCCACAGAGACCCCATAAGACTCCCACAAACTTTAGTTACGTCAGGAGAAATGCATGCAAGGGTTCACTGCTGAGCAGATGCTGATTGCTGCCTGTATTTAGGAAATGTTGCTATCTGATTGCAGTGTTACTGTAGCAAATCTCACCAGAGGAAGGTGATGTTGTTTTAAAACAAAGCTGTTCTCACTCCCTCTCACTCTCATTCCCAAATACTCACCAACACACAGAGGTCTGAGCAGCCTGCCCCAGCAGTGAGGCTGCAGAGTCAGTGTGTTTCTGGCAGCCATCCAGGGCACCCCATGATGATTTGGGAGCCAAGGGACTCCGACGATGAACCCTCCTCCTGTCAGGATGGCAGCCACAGGCAGCTCTGCGTGGCTTTTTACAGCCTTCAGGAGACAGTGATCAATGCTTCCATCCTGAGGGTCATCAGGGTTTGAGCACTGTCCTTTGCTTCTCCACCCAGGCCTCACGAAAAACTGCATTTAGACCTGTACATTCCTATAGCCCCTTTCCTGCAATGTGTTCCTCCTGGTGCTTCCACACCCATACATTCCTAACCAGGTCACCTTTAAGACTGCTACTGCAATCCTCTACACATGCAATAGGAGCGACTGGATCCCACTGATTTACTCCAGCTACATCTCAGTCCACTGCTAGTACAGGAGACTATGGAAGGAGTCTTCTGAAAAATAAAATCAATTCTGGGCGAGCATGCAACAAACAGCCTTTTACCAAATTTTGTTCCTAATCCCTTTGTACTTAGCAGACACTCTAAAGTATAAGGACACATTTTCTGTTTTAATCCCATCTAAGGAAACATTGAAACATTTTCTTGTACTTACAGTTTTTAAGACCTGGTAATCTTTTTGCCCTCTAAATCTTTTTTTTTTTTTTTTTTTAAACACAAGTTTATCACCATTTACTTAAGCCTCATATAAATAAGTTAATCAGCCTTTTCTATAAGAAGAGATATGACTTAACAACATTTTAATGTTCATTATTTTGTTCCAGAGAGATATCAGCCAGGCATAAAAGAGTACAGACTTCCACAATCCCGCGCACACAAAGCTGACTCCTACTGCAGTCACTGCTTGTAGCACACTTACACTTCACTACTTTTGCTTCCCATCTCACATTAGGGGAATAGCAGGCCAAATGCAGAACACTGGAGGAAGCAGCAGTGTTATAAAAAAAGTTTTATCAACATCTGCAAATTTACAATTCCTAGCTACGTAGGTATTTTGGTTTGCTTGAGTCTTTTCCAAGCGTTCCTTGATATAAATCAGAATCAGCCTTCCAGCTGAACTGGTTTCTTGTGCAGCTCACTGCTGCATTTATTCATTAGCTTTAGTGAAGCCCTAGGCACGGTGACAGCATGAATAATATACAAAGTTTAGCCCAACATGCTCAAGAAATACCACAGTTTATTAAAAAAAGTAAATGGAGAGGTAGGGTTCCCCCCCCCCCCCCCCCCCCCCTTTTTTAAAGAAACTTGTACAATCTTGAATGACAGGACAAGCAAGCTCCTTATTTTTCCCTAGATGTGTGCATATTTGGCCATAAATCAGCTAAAATATGCATGGTGTGTTCTACTCAAACACTCCCATAAAACTGCATACACTTTTATTGGTTTAGATATAGAGAAATAAACTACTTGAATCTTAGTTCTAAAGTTTATTCATTCTCTGATCTCCAATAATTTTGCTCATAACTCATAAAGGGGAGAGCAGGTCACACAAACCCTGTCAAAACGTAATTGGAAGCAACGGCCTGAATTCATTAGTCCTATAAACTCTGAATTTAATGCTACAAGACAACATAAGCAGTAACAAGTATTCTTATCAAGCTTAAACATCTCTAATTTTTTCAGCCAAATATCTTTTATGTGTAGCATGGCTTAGCCTCTACACTAGATAAAAAGAATCCTGACCTATAATACCTTCTCTACACCCTCCCCTGCTTCACATAGAACAGTCTAATACTTTTCAGCAAAGTTCAGGTTGCATGGTCATTCCAGTAGTATTCATTTTGTGAATTCAGGGGTAGGACATTTTTGGGGGTGGAAGGAGGGCTTTTGAGTGTACTACCATTTAACAGTTATTGACAGGAGAAAAAAAAAAAAAAAGCTGGCAGACTGTTTCATCTTCTCACTCATGACTCAATAATAAAAATCAAAGCAGGCACAATCTTTCACTATAATCAAAAACCTTACATAAAAGGTTCTGGATAGCTATAAAAAAAATAGACCATTTACTTTTTCCTTTTCTTTCATTAATAAATAGAAAGGAGAAAATATTTTGTACACAGATCATGTAACATATCAATTAATTCACAGGAATTAGTATTTGCTTTATGACTTACGTTCATTGTAAAACTACCCTTAAAAAATCACAACATAATTTTTGCTAATTATATTGTGCTATTCCTTTAGTCACAATTGTGTGAAATTCAATTTAAGAAGTGCACAGTGGGGTTAAGGACTCAGCAAAATAGTTAAGAGTCCTGATGACCCCTGTATCACACTGTTTCACATGTTTATTTACCACAAGATCTCACTGGGCACAGAAATCACTGGAAATAAGCGGTATTTTTTTCCCAGGTTTACAACGGAAACAGCATACAACCAATGCACATACCAGTTGATGTAGCTGGTCATTGAATCAGCTATTTCAAAAGACATTTTAGCATTTTTATGCTAGGTTTTAAACAGCTGAATGTTATATGACCGTCTCGATATCCAGACTGCTTTTTCCCCATAATGTATAATGTATTTTTCTATTTTTTTTACATATTTACAGAGTAAATAGCAACACCCACAATTAAACTGAAGGGCCTGAGATCATTAGGCAGTATATACACAGTAACTCCTCCATTAGCTCTCTTTCACTTGAACAATGAAAGATTATTTACAGATGCTGAGAATCAGCAGCAGCCACTCTTCTCTTACCATAAACTGGTACCACAAAAAGAAATGTACAATTGTAAACAGAAAAAAAAGGAAGAGGGAAAGACAGATAAAACATTGAAGAAACTGGAAAGAATGTAGCAGAGAAAAACAAACAAACAAACAGACAATCCACACAACTAAAACACCCAGTAAGAACAGAATTAAATATATCATTTCACAGCAGATTAAGAAGTTTGTACCTTACTCAGCCTCCTAATATCTTGTCTGAGGCAATCCAGCACTACTAGTAAGCATTTAGCAAGGACCTAGCGGTCATGACTACCCTATACTCAAGTTCCTTCTGAAAAACAGTATTTCTTCTGGGATGGGAAATGGAAAAAACTTCCCCAGAATCAGACAGGACCATACAGTTTGCTGCCACAGCAGCTAAACCCAGCAGTAAGAGCTCTCCTTGCCAGGGCACACCTGACCAGAACAGTTCCACAAAGTCCTCCTCTTTTATCCCTGACTACACTCATCACTTACCTCTTTTTGATGAAGGAAGTATCCTTCCTCCTAGTAAAACCTGACACTTTCTTAATGTAAAAGTCATCCAGGCTTCTTTGGGGACCTTCTAAGAAGGGACAGTCCAGGGAGATGTATGTCAAAAGCTCTGGTCACCTCAGCGCTACATGGTCAGTGCAGTCACATTGCTTTAACTCCACACATTTTCCTTACTACTGTCATCCTACATGCACAAACGGCAAGGCAAACACATCTGGGTTCACTGCAGGTAGCAGCATACTCACAGCAGGTAGGATTTACTTCAGGTATGCCAGAATCGCAGGATCACACACAGAGACAACTTCCACCATCAGTGAGAACCTGGTACGCTCCAGCTAGCAAAATGTTTCCATCTTACACTTGAGCACCCTTGGAACAGAACACGCAAGGGGAAAGCCGGTCACAGAAGCCAGAGTACTTCCAAAACCTGGCAGTAATCTGCTACACCAGACGGGTAATTCACAGATGATGACACCAACTCAGAGGAAAACTCACTTTATCACATCCTGAAGAAAGCACAGACCGCTGGGACTTGGCGGGGGTGGGGGGTGGGGGGGGGGGGAACGACGAAGAAAAAAGGTACATTCTCTTCTGCTAAAACACATCGGTGTTTTGTTTGCACTGTGATAAAAATGCAAAGAATCCAGTTTATGCCAAATATCTACCTCCTTCAACATGATATAAAAAAAAAAATCAGTAATATGAGGACACCTTTCCTACACTGAAACACAGCTCAGACAAAAGGCCCAGCACAGCGCCTGCACTTCACATAAGCCCTCGTAAAGCCTTCAAAATATTAGCATGTTAGAATCTACACAATCCACAGATTTTCTGCTGAACATATGAAAAGGGCGTATTTCACAGCTACAGCAGAAACTCGAGCTCCTCACATCAGCAAAAAGCCAAGCAAAACACAGAAATGCAGAGCTGCCCTTTGCTTGCTGACTCCGGCTAAGGCGCCTGACTGCACTGATGGACCATGTAACAAGCCTGCTGCTGCCTTGATGAATATTCACCCTTATGGCCCCTTGCTTCACCTTCTTAAAAATTGTTTCCAAAAAATACCTTAAGGAGTTATTTGCAGCACAGTGCCTCTGCTTGGCCAATAATTATTTACTATAACGCTAAAGTAGGATTTAATTTTTAGAGCAGGAGAAAATCTGGATCTCAGTGAAATGTCACACTGAAGAGAGAAGCACAGAATAGACCAATGTTTCAAAAGGGTTTTTTCCACCATGTTAAAAATCATATAATACATAAAATGCAATGCCTCTGCTATTTAAACAAAATGTTTCATTTAACTTCTTTGTCAGAATTTCAGAAACTCCGCATCTGCAAAGTTTGCTCCTCAAACAAATTTCCATTCCTCTTCAGCACTTGTGATACTCAAGATTACTAAAATATATGTTAATATCTGGCAAAGATTATTTCAGTTTATGAAAGATTGAAGGCTGAGAATGAGTGAGTTTATTTAAAGATATACTTGAAAATTTATACTGACATGTGAACCGGAGTTTAGTCTGTGCACACCAAAATAGCTTGGCTCCATCACCTAGACACCTGAGAAATCACAGACTTCTAAAAAACAGCAGGCAGATGGAGTAACTTCCATTTTCCAAAACAGAGCTGTAAAAGGTTATTAAAGCTCTGTAGTAGCATGCAACTTCATGTTCTTCCTCAAACTTCAAGATAAATATGACATTAAATGAAAGGACACCTTTTAATTCAGCATTTAGGAACTAATTCTGACTAATTTTAACTGACTTCTGAACAGCGTCTGAACTAGATGCAAATGACAAATAGTTGGCGTTCATCTGCAAGTGTTGTTCCTGCATCATAGATACACTCATCTGAGATTGAATAAATACGCTCCATCTCCTCATAAAGTGGAAGCAGCTGTGATAACTGATTTTTGGCAACTTCAGTCCCCATCTACTTGTAGGTACCAGAAGCAGCCTCAATCTCATATAAAACTAATTAACCCGATAAAACTACACCATAGCAAAAACAAATGCCAGCTTCATCAGTGAGAGCAAATACCTAACTCTTACACTGCATTTCCACAGCAATTTTGAAAGCATTTTATAGAAGGTGGTAAGCAGATGTGTCTGTACATCCCAGATCTGCACATGGATCTTTCACCCCACCTTTTTCATGTCATTGCAAAGGCAGGTAATCTGGGCTCTGGCCAATAGACCATGATGTTAAAATAAGGAAGAACTAAGTATGGCGGGAGCATCAGAGCTCAGCAGATCTCATAGTAATGAAAATAAGATTCCATCTTTATGCAGCACTGCAGAATGGGAAGTTTATGTATTTTCTTCCATAATTTCATGCTAAGCAGGAGAATTTTCTGCTTTCTTGACAGGAGAGCACACTGCGATAGAGCCCCCGGAACAGGCAGGAGGAGGCAAGCGCTGTAATGGCATCATTACCCTACATTGCAGCCCACAGTGGGAAACAAATCCTTTTCATGCCACTCTCTTGCCCTCGGTAGTTCACGTATTTGAGAAAAATGGGGTTGAATAGATCCTGGTTCATGAGGGATAAAAAACTAAGTATCTTTTTCAGAGGGTCTGAAAGAGACTACATCTTGAAATACCTGAAGATAATGAATTTTTGGTCAATCAGCACAGAGCACTTCAAAAGCATGTTAAAAATGAGGAAGCCACCGTACACCGAGACATACAGTAACAGCAGCAAAAGTCCTGCTGAGACCTTTTCTTTTGTACCCTTCCTCCCACCAAGGAGGGAAACATGCTGCAAGTAAAAGCCTTAAGATCAGGACATGGATGCAACAAGGAAACTATAAAAAAGAGTGTGGGAAGCTGGAAAAGGAAGACCTTTCCTAAACCAGCAGCAGCAGTTCTGGTGGTTGCATACAGAAGAGACCACAGAGCCCCACAAGTTGTCCAGGGTGGAGAAGCAACAGCTGGAGTTTCTCCAAGAAGACAAAAAAGGCTGCACCCTTTCCCAGTAACTGACTTGAGAAGGACAGCAACCAGGTTTCCTTTCCCGTGGACCATCAATAGCACATATCCTCACTACTTAAAAAAGCAACATCCATAGGAACGTTTAAATTAAGCAATGTGGCTCATTCACAGGACTTTTTCTTGACTCAAGCCCCTACTTGGTCTGGGATTGTCACCAGCACCACCACCACAAGCCGTAGTTCTCCTGGTAGGCATCAGACAAAACACTTACACTGATCAGACTGCACAGCACAAAGAGGTTCCTAAATTTATATTTTACTTTGCTAATTACCAAGGGGTAGAGCCTCCCAAAGCAAGACAAGCTGCCTGACAGTTTTCCTGTGCCCAATTATTAATGAATAATAATAATAATAATAAATCCTACCACATCATATAATAGTAAACCTAAGCTTTCTAATGCAAAGTGCCGTAATGCTGTCCCAAGCTGAATTAATCTCCACCGTTACACACGGGCTTATTAAACCACAGTAGAGTGAAAACAAAAAGACTGTATTATTATCACTCGGCACCGCCACTGAGAGCCCAGCGGGGAGCCAGGACACCTTGCATGAACCACACTTATTTCACAGCACTGCTGTTGGCAAGACCCTGTGAAGAGCATCCGAAACAAGCGGTGCAGTTATTCATGAGCTAAATGGATGCCAGAAATGCCAAGTCGAGGATAAAGGGAAAACAAAAGAAATTTGCTCCTCTCTTTTCCTCTGACAGAACTGGTAGGTGGAAAAGACAGATCTGTTACTCTCCGTTCTGATGTCTGCATCGGCATGGAGGTTTTGGCCAAACCAGGAAATGGCTTCTGCTCTCAAACTCAACATAAAATTAGGCTTGAAAACACAGAATAGCCCTCTCAACTGCCAGAAGAGGGAAGGGAGCTAAGGACTTTTCCTGCACTTCCACAGATCGATATGCATATCCTCTAACCACCAAAAAACAGCAGCAGTATGAAATGCACCAAAGCCATTGTACAGGAGAAATCCTTACAGCGTACACATAGTGAAGAGACTTTCTGTAACAATGACCTAGACAGATATTAAACTAGCAGGTGTTTAACACGCATCTGGGAGACAGACAATGCACTATTAATCTCAAAGAAAAATAATGCAGCATGATAACGTGACATCTGGCCATGCACAGTAAAAACACTGTAAAACATTTATTCTTCCATATTTTCTAAGCAAGCAATGAATCTTCTAATTATTCACATCAAAGCCAGGTTCAAAAGATGACAATGAAAACATTTGAAACATCTGGGAGAGCTTGTATTTTATGCTTAGTGAAAAAGGATGTCAGTGCTTGTGGATCTGATTCTGTCCATGTTTATCAAGTCTTCCCCTTGAAGTCACTGGCTATCTGTGCACAGGAGAGGGCACATTTGTGTAAGCAGGATCCTAAAAGTGAAAATAAAGTTCAAACAATGTAATTTCAAATCATGTTTGAATCTGGCTTTGTTCTTTTGTTCTCCTCTGGAGCATTTCTGTAGCCTTTTTGCGAGTTATTTACCTGTTCTTAAACCATTCAAAAGAAGAAGTGGTCTTAATACGTCTCTTAAAAAAAATAAATCATAAGATGTAATATCACTTTGCAACTGCACACAGCAAGTGCCTATGTGGAATTAGGTGTCTCTGGGCACCAAGAACAGAAGCATTAATTATTCTGAAGACAGAAGCAGTGTTTCTTCAACTAAGCTAAAAAAACAACCAACCAAAACCAAACCAAACAAACTTCACACAAAGAATACCCTCCCAAACCCCCACCCTAATAAAACTAAAATGCCTTTCTGAACTAGTCTGAACTCCACTAATAGCCAAATATATTAATGGGTGTTTATTTAGAACTAACAACTGAGTTATTTAAACAACCTTCAACAGAATTGAAATTATTTTTATAGTCTCTAATGTGCTTCTTGCTGAACTTTCTACTGTATTTCTGAATGCTGACAAAATGCTGCTTATTGTTTTCAGTAAGTCAAAATATCCCACCAGTTTTTTTAAAAAAAAATCTCACACCCTCATAAGCATATTTTTTTTTAAGATTCTTATTTTATCTGCACAAAATTGTTAGACATACTATTTCACTCTGAGGTAAAGCTAGTCTTAAAACACTAGCAGGTCCACTACCTCCTCTGTTAAAGTCAAAGTGAATTTTAATAGATTTACCACAAGGAAGGGTGCAAAAAGCAAACTGGACTGAATCTTGTCCTGATTACTTCAGCTTGGGGATGTTTGAAGGCCCCTTACGTAATGCTCTTCTATTTCACCTGACATTGCAATTGTTTTCTCAAGCATGATTTGTACAAATCAAGAAAGCATCTTCAGTTCCCCTTTCTCAAAGCCTTATCTTCAGCACAGCAGCTTCCCTCCCAGGGTGACAGCTCTAGACCCAGACTGAGGCGCAGAGCTGGTTCTTGCACCTTTCAGAAGACACAACTCATCCAGACCACACAGCCCAACAGCAGCATAAAACCCACATCTCTCTTGACAAAATCCAAACTGGCTCAAGGAAAGCTACACACCACTTAAATGACTTCACAATTAACCTACTACTTAAGAGAGAAGCTTTGATACTTTAGCCAAAGCCCTCAAAGAATAATTCAAGAGGCAACAGAGAGAACAGAGCTTGACTTTTTGGCTAGCAGGCAACTGCTCAAGGTCCACCAGCACGGAGCCCTTCAGAAAAGAGTGGATACTACTTTAAGATTTCGAGACTTCACTTCTGCCTAGAGCAAGCAGGAGACCACAGTCATAATTTGCTCCAAATTATCTGAAACAAGTATTTGGGTGCGTATGTTACTACCACTAAAAAAAAAATAAATATCCACAGATAAGGAGTCTATTTTAAGAGGCTAACAGTTTGACAACCCAAACAGAGTAAGTACAGGACTGTGTTAGCATACCCTGAAAGAAAAGGGTCCTATGAAACAAATGCACTTGAGTAACCAAAATACAAATGAAAGCAATGCCGTGCCACATCTTTCTGGGCAAACAGGGAGCACTCACACACCAATACACTGTCTGCAACATGGAAGAAGTAGTCCAGAGTAAAAACCAATTCTGAACTTTATTCTTGTGATAAATAGCCCAATGTACTTTTTAAAACCCCAGAAGTACTGCCTTTAAGCCAGGCTTCTAATTAGCCACACATATTTGAAGTATGCAGCTGTTAAAACACCAAGTTTAAAAATAAGCACAAGAATGATTTTCTACTTGCACGTGCACATCTCTTTCAATTAGTTATGAGATGCTCTATTTCTGAACTCGTAGTTCACTGAAGAGCTGTCACTACTGTAATTGAGGAAAAAATACTGAAGCCTCATTATTATCTGATCCATTTCAATTTACAAGTGTAAATGATTAAAAACCACAAAAAAAGTGACAGTTTTGGTCATCACGTTCTTAGAAGAATTACCTTGTTCAAAACTACTTACCATCACATAACAAATCATTTCTGTATCATTTAAAGGTGCTTAGGTTACATCAGTCATTACTCTTCAGAGAAAACATAATCATTAATTGTCATTGTATTTTGGGGGAAAGTAATGCATACTGGTTTGGAATGAGCTGGGCAGAGGCACTCAGAGGGCCCACGCATTCCCTTTATTTGCAATGCAATAAAGTGCAACACTACAAGTTACAAAACTATGTTGATTGACAAGTTCCCTGTTATTCATAACAGGTACTATAATTTCTCAAGAAACTTTTCTAACCACTGTAATTTTACACAAAGGCCCACAAATGTTTCCTTTTACAAGGTATTTACTGAAGTAAATCACAAAAAAGTTACCTTGTCAAAGGAAACGTTTGTGGGGAATTTAGTAAAATTGTCTCCACCTATAGTGATAAGCCACTATAAACACTGCATATGTATTTCATTATACTATAAACATCTCATTGTCATATACTAATTAAATAATATACTATAAAACAAATACTAAGTAAATAAATAAAATTCATATAAACTGAGTTCACTACTACAGTCATAATTCGAGTTCTTTGATTTCAATCCCAATGTCAAAACCCTTTAAAAAAAAAAAAAAAAAAAACAAACCAGCAGCAACCAACCAACAAAACACCCACAAACAAAACACAGAAGCCTCACAAGTATTTCCCACGCACACACACCAACCAAAGTTTATAATTCCAGGACCTTCTTCGCCACCTTGGAGATTTAGACTGTTCTTCCTCACACGCAGGTAACTGACACCATGACACAGTTACCCCACAGCAAGACAACATGTTTAAGTACACACACACACGCGCAACAATAAAAAAAATAAAAAACTCACAAGATTCATTCTTGAAAAGCAACAAAATCATCACAGGTGGCTATCAATATTGGGAAATGGACCAGAAGGTAGATACAAAATATTACCTATTAATCAACACTACCAAGAGTAGACTGCCAGCATAAAGGGATGTAACACTAGAAATTCATGAAGAAGAGAGAACTATCACTCACTATTACTAATAAATCTATCTCTGTGTAACAAAATCGATACAACTTACCCTAAATATAATTCCTCGAGTAATAAAACTCCAGTGGTACACTATACAAGACACATCAAGGTTTTGAAAAGAGAAACTTTAAAACACAGGAATGAAGGTTTAATGAAAGATTTCTAGGTGTTCAGAAACCAAAAGCTATTCACTCACTAGACTGTGATACCTGGATTTTATAAAAGTTGTCTGTAGTTTTTACTGCAATCGTAAGAAGTGATCTTTATTTCTTAAGTAAGGGATCTGCAGAAGAACAAACTAGAAATATCAGTCCCTTTCCCCCTCCTCTTTAAAACATGAACAGATGCTCTCTTGCTCTTCACAACATGGTCAAGACATTTGAAATTAATAAAGTTTAATTAGCACAACTGAGAAGCCTAAATTAAGTTTCAGATGTGCCAGTCAAATAAATCGTCATAGCTGCAGAAGAGACATGCTTACTCTTAAATTACAAACCCAAGTATCACCACACTTAAGGCTGTTGAAAACCACAGTGTTCTACATAGCTGTCCAAGCCTATACTGTACTAATGCATGGAAGAGCTTAAGCCTCATTAGGCTAGTTGTTTATATTATTATTAACACACTAAGTGGCACGTATCATTTTCAGTATTTGGATATTCAGGTATTGCCAAGTACTGAAATACTTACTAAGTCTGTATTGATTGTAGAGTCAGGTTTAGGAACAAATTCTAAAGTTACCACGAAAGGAAAGCATGATACAGAGTAATGCTCATACTAAGGTGCAGAAGTGCTTACACCAGTATCTGAACAGAATGGCATCATTTTAAGGCTACCTCACCATACTAGTTATTTTAGAAAGTCATCACAAGCATTTATTACAATAAAAGTAAATTGACAATAAGCTCAATTTCCTATGTTCCTCAGGCTTAACTGGTTTGTGTGTTACATCATATGCACATCATGAAGAAATTCATCTCTGTAGCTTAGCACACAACCATAGCAGAGACAAAACTAACTCCAGCTTCAGCATATTTTGTTACCAGCTACACTTCAGTTTTCCTTCTAAAAACCCCCACTCTTACTACATTCATTATGCAATAAGTCAATTAAACAAAATTTGGAAGACATTTATTACCATTAAAATTCTAAAACATTTCAAAACAAATCGACAAACAAACAAAAGATCAAAATAGGGCATCATCAAAAGCATACTTCCAGTACCTTTTACTCTATATTAGCAAGGATTCTATTTAAGCTGAACTCTCCCCTATACTCTTAAGAAGTGGATAGAAGCAAAATCCTAGAAACAACCAGAAAAGGCAATCAAATGCTATAACTTGCCTTCTGGTGCTAGCTTTGAGGAATATTTTAGAGAGCAAGATGGAATTCTGATAGTTTAGGAATTTCAGATGGAGAAAGGACCAAGTCCTTAGGTCTGCACATAAGATTTTGTTCGCAATTTTAAATTCTGTAAGATTCTTACATTCCAGCATCATGAAATGAAAAAACAATTAATCCAGGGTTTACTGCACCTATAAACATATGATTCTCTTGGAATTATCCCAGAACCAGTGGTAATATAAGTAATGCCATCAGTAATGTAACCAGTGGTATTACCTGGTATTACCACTGATGATTTAGTGTAGAAATAAATGAGCTTCAAGTATATTTTTCAAAAGGAAGGACAGAATACACAATCAGTACACTAAACAATAGTGAGCAACTGAGAACAATTTAAATAATCTGAAATGCATTAGTTCAGTAATTAATTAATTAGTAAGGCCAGAAAACACTATCATTTGATCTAATATCCACAGTAGAATAGTTTACCAATCTGACTATTCATGTATTTTAAATACATATATACATAGCATTCAATAAATATACTACTACTGCCATTTGATAGCTTTATTTCCATGGTGAACTACAACCAGTATTAAACATCTAAACGCATTCTAAAATCAATGTGTTTAATATCAGCCACCAACTCCAACTCTCATTGTTTTATTTGCTACAAAATTAAAAAGCCCTCCCACCAGAAATCACTTCCCTGTGAGGTACTGGCGGACTGCAATCAATTTACTGGTAAAAGAAGATAACTTAAGCTTCTTTATCATCTTCTGCAGGTGTTTTTTCTAGATCGTGATTCACTCTAAGGCCTTTCTCAATACACCTGCAGCACCTCAGCTGATTGCACTGAAGGGTAAGGACCCTTAATTTTTTGGGTTTTTTTTTTTTTTTTTTTGAGGATCATTCAACTAACTTTTAGTCCAATGCATACGATATGATATTTGGGGGGATAGATTCATCCCTCCTCCCTTTTTCTTAATCCCCAAGTTTTGCTCTTTTGTACAAATGACATCAGATTTTCTCTGCACTCTCATGATTAGCTTCATAAATAAAACTACCTTATTTTTTTAGCAAAACCAATTGATTCCATCAGTTCCATCCATTAGTCTTCTCATTCTAACAAGCCTATATTTTATAGGGACAACCTTTTCTCTTTAACTAGCCTTCTCCCACCATTTTCATGATGTGTCCTCAACACTATTCAAAATGGTCATCTCCAGTTAAGAATATATCCTGATATTTTTTTAAGAGAAGTTTTTTTCAGGTGCTTTATTTTGCAATGTTCTTAAAGTCCACTTTAGATATGTCATGTAATTAATCTATATTATTATTATATAAGTACAATTTCTGTAGACTAAATACTGATCTTTATGATAAACCACTATAAATGCCCTGTTAATACATACAAATTATGAAATACATTAGGAGTTTATATAATTTGGGCCAAATCCCACTGGTTTTACTCATGTAAATAGTCCCACTGATGTCAACGGAGTTTTGAGAGTAAATACGAACAGGATTTGACTATGTTGACCAGACTACAAAGATATACCAGACCTTGAGAGGTGGAAGAAATGCTCCTAGGTCATATACAAACTCCCCAAACAATTTTATCTTACAACTGAAGCTTCCAAATACCAACAAAACCCTCAAGAACCTTCGTCCCTGACTGTTAATCTGTGTTGATGACTCTTATTTTGACATACCATCTTATTTTTGAAGATATACTTCATTAATATCTATAACCACTTTAAGGTTGTGCACAAGGCTGTCATTAAGAAGAATTCCTAGGAATATTCTGAACTAAAATATATCCAGGTATTTTTGGCACACCTATACAGAGAGAGATAATAGACAAAGCAAATTTTGTGTCTCTAACAAGGTGCACCAGGAGCAATTACTAGCCTACTGCTTCTTCTAGTGTCCTGTTCACCACTAGTTGTGGCTAATTGGCAGTGACGTTGCTCAATATATAGTCCAGCTGGCAATATTTTGTCATGTTCTGCATGTTTAGCTGCTATTAAGCAGTGTTTCTTAAAAAACATCTGGTCTAGTTTTTCTTAAACTGCAGTTACATGTCAAGAAGTCAATTAGGAATGACTATTTAGAGAACCTGTTCCTGGAGCTTCAACCCTGTACCTGTCTTGACTACTGAACACTTCCCCTCCCCCTCTGTTGTGTTTTCGTTTTGGGGTTTTTTTCTTCCTTTAAACGTAGTGTGCACCTGAAGCTTGCTGGGGCTTTTGAAAACCTAGCAACAGTGAAGGGCACAAAGTTGGGCACGATTAAGAGTTACAAAGGAATGTGAAAATCTCTTAATTTGTAGACATCTGGACCTTGCTGTTATAGGAAGCCTTGGTGAAAACAACTATTTATCTTAGTGTATGCTCTGTGTGGCTTTAGAAACATCATGTATTCTTTGTGTTTGGGCAAATTATGAATAAAGATTAAGTATGCTTAAAAAAAAAAAAAAAACACATCCAAAACCAGTCCTGTCAATCACACAGTGCCTAGTATCAAAAAAAAAACCCCTACAAAAAAAGACATCATCACAGAGTAGAAAGACTTCAAAACCAAAATTAAAGGAGCAAGCATTTTAAGGCATCTAAATTACTGAAAGCACTAAGAGCTTTCAGGAGCTGAACTCTGACCTGCACTTCTGAAGTTGGTAGCACAGGACCCAACAGCTTCTTTAAACAAAACCAGGTTTTGGCACCCTCTAGAGGTTTTGCTCCCACAAAGAAACAACTCGGAAGACAGATAATTATAATTATCATAAAACTTGGGAGAGCTTACAACCCAGAACTCAAGCCCGTAACCAGTGCAGACTGGTACAAAAAGGCTTATGCAAGAATGCAAAAATAATACATTAGAGGATCAGTTCTGGTTCATTCTGTGTGATCAGACTGTTCACCTCATTCAATTAGTCTAGGACTTCAGGATCTGTGGGAACAAAAACTGGAAGAACACATAACAATTAATACTCCTCTGTCAAAAGACAGGGAATCTAGTTTCCACCACATAACTTTGGAGCTTTATAAAATTTAATATGTCACTTAGTTTATGAGATATTAAACTTAACCTGAAGACAGCTAGCAAAATATTAGATCAACTATCTATGCAACACATTGTAAAACAATATTCCAAACTTTTAGTGTCACACATATTATTTTCTTTATGAAGTGGGATTTAAATTTTATTCATGTTCTCTGAATAAAAGCAGTATTAATTATTGAATTTTCCATCATTTGCCCAGCTACTTCCCACCAAACCCTGTCCACATAAAATAGGAAGGGAAAAGAACTTTCTATTACAAAACTACCTTTCTGACTTTTTGATCGAATCCGTGTCAGATGCAACTTCCTATATTACGAGATGTGGAACTACCTGTTCAGATCTCAGTAGGTCTTGCTTTCCAGATCCAAGACAAATGTGCTCAAACATTAATCATTAATTTTCCACCGTCACCCTGTAAGTCTGAGAATATAGTGTTTCAAGCAGTCGTGCAGATTTACACCACTTCCTCAAAACAAAGTAGAAAAGAATAGCTCATTTTAGATGCTTCATTATGAAAGAAGAAAAAAATAAAAAAAACGTTATACAATCTGAATATTAAAGAGGCATTTCCCATTATCAGTGATAACACAGAAATGTAAATTTCAACTGTGAGATGTTTATTTTTAGGATAGTTTGAAATTGCAAGCCATTAATCCACAGCTTTCCAACTCAGAGACCCTTAGAATTTTGCTGCAAACATCTCTCCTGGGCTCTGTTGAGAAAGTAAATTAAAAAATTAAAAAAAAAAACCCAAGGATCAGGGTGTCCAGGGTATCCCAGGAGCAACTGTAAAAAGGGAGCACACTGCATATACTTCTCCAGTTCCACTATCAAGTAATTTGAGGCACACACATCACTTTATTCAAAGTAGACTCCCATGTCAGTGACTGGTGAAATTAAATGAAGGCCAATCGCTAGCAAAATCCTACAGCATCTGCTTTGGAGGAAACTGTAATGAGACTCTTGAAATACCCTGATGATGGCTCCTCAGGGATCCAGCTCTAGCTACTGTGAATTTTTCATTTCAGGAGACTAGTTCTTCAATGTAGAAGAGTTGGTCTCGGGCCAGGCGGAATGGTGCTACACAGACACCCTTACTGCAGGCATATGGGCCCTACTAGAAACCATGAAAAGCTCTGAGCTCCTTTAAGTCCTGTTATGTCTGAGTTTTCAGGCAGCATCAGAACATTCATTTGCCATCTGCCTGCCAAGAAACTTCTCCTGCAAGTTGGACAAGCCGCAGTAACCAACGCAACTGACATCCTTGGGATGATCACCACATCCAACGTTCAATCTGAAGACCACACACAGACTGCCATTTGCAGAGAGACCAGCTTGTCAGCGGGAACACATCAGGCCCATACCCAAGACTCTTCCCTGGTCCCAGACAGCTACCCTTCCCAGTTTAAACCTCTGTTCCTCATTTGATATTAAGTAACAAACTTAAAACATACCATAGCCCACTAATACCTGAACTTCTTTGAAACAACGCAGATGCCGAGCAGAAGTCAAAGAACAGCTGCAAATTCTCTAGAAATGCAGCAGACCTGTGCACAGCTCTCCTGATGTGGCCTTATCGGTGCTGCACAGAAGGGAGGAGTCGCTTCCCTCCACCTCATGGTGACGTTTTCCTTAATGCAGTCCAGGAAGCCGCTGGGTCTTCCCTGCCATGAGAGCACACTGCTGGCTCATGCTCAACTTGTCCACCAGGAACCCCAGATCCTTCTCTTCAAAGCTGCTTTCCAGCCAGGTGGCCCCAGCATGTACCGGCGCAAGAGGTTATTCCAACCCAGCTGCAGGACTTGGCATTTTGCCTTTCAGCTTCACAAGGTTCCTGTCAGCTCTTTTCTCCTGTTAACCTGTTAACATGGGTCTGAATAGCAGCACAATCCTCTGGGAAACCAGCCATTCCTCAGTTTTGTATCATCTGCGAACTTGCTGAGTGTAGCTCTGTCCCACCACCCAGAACATGAACAAGGATGTTAAACACTACAGGTCACAGCAGTGACCCCTGAGCTACACTGTCAGTGCCTGGCCTCCTGGACTTCATGCTGCTGACCACAGGCCTCTGAGCCTAGCAGTTCAGCAGATTTCAGCCCACGTCACTGTCCATTTATCCAATCCATACTTCAAGAGCTTGTCTACGAGTATGTTATGGGAGACTACCAAAATTCTCCCAACAGGTCATAATGACACTCACTGCTCTCCCTTCATCCACCATAGTCACTCATTGTAGAAGGCTATCGGGCTGGTAAAGTCTGTCTTAGCCTTCATAAATCAATACCGACTACTCCCAATCACCTTCCTCTCCTTCATATGTTTGGAAATTATTTCCAGGAGAACTTGCTCCACCCACCTTCCCAGGGTGTGGCCTGTAGTTCCTTCTTGAAGGCAGGAATGACATTTGCTTTCCAGCAGTCCTCAGGAACCTCCCCGGACTGCCATGACCTTCCAAAGATAATTATTAGAGACTTTAAATCTCCTACAACTAGTACAACAGTACAATTTTTAATGCAGCTGACGGGCAGATGCCATGGTGAAGTGGATCAGTACAAACTCCTCCGCTCTCCAGTGAGGGAACATACCACTGCCTACCAGGTAATGCTGAAGCCGCAGCCAGCAGATCGTTAGCATTTGATCAGATACATTCTTGCATCTGTAACAGAGTCCACACAGGAAGAGAAGGAAAAGCCCTACTGGAACCATCCAGAGACAGCCTGGTTGTCACAGACCCGTGATGAGATCCACAGAATTTCCCGTTACCGTGGCCAGAGAGTGAGCTCTGGTTCTCCCTCACTCAGAGCAGCCTGTACCCTGACTCAGCAAAGAGCCATGTCCAAAACAAGCAGCTAGTGGCTAAGATTACAGGTGATGAAGCCTCTTAGAGCAAAGCTCATGAGAGCAGGAGACTGGCTGTGATGTCAGGGAAGGGTGCTCAACTGTGCAACACTGCTGGAAGAAGAAAAACAATAAAATAAAAAAAACTATTCAAAGTCTAACCATCCTCTGAGCACAAAAAAAAATATCTCTACCATGGATACAGGAGATAATGTACTCTGCCATATCCACACATACCAGTAAACAAACTTATCTCCTAGAAACTATGGCTTTTAAACGGAATTTTCCCTTCAGATTGTATCTGTAGGAAATACCATTGTCATTCACCTTGTATTTACTCTTTTGAGGTGGAAATGGTTTGTTAACTCCACAAGACTTGCTGATTGTAATCTGACAACCTAGAGGAACAATGGATAAGAAAAATAAAGATATGCTTTGAGCAGCTCCTAGAATGGAAATGTACAAAAACCTAAGGAGTAATTGCCTTGCGTACATGCATTTAGGATAGTGATATTTTGAATAATTAGAGGGCAGATATTCTAAAATTCACTGTACATTTCAATAGAACATATTTGATATCAATGCTGACTACAAGTATATAAATGGATCACAGTTGTGAAAATTTCATTTCTCCAATAATTAAAAAGTTTGCTGAGCAAAGATAATTTATTATCTTAACTGAAATATCAGCAGCTAAAAAAGCTACAACTAATGTCTCATGGAATTTTTTAAGTTTAACAGATTTTATTTTTCAAATTAATATTGCATTAAATGTAATTTTGATTGTGTATTATATTACTAACTGTAAATTATCCCAGAACAATAAATACAATCCATAACATGCCTCAAAACATCATTATACATTCTTGCCACTGAAGTCATTAATTGTATTTCTTCAGATATTTCACTGCATTTTAAACACATGAAGTGATAAATGCAACTTCTACCTAATTTAAAAAGTGTAAAGAAAAGTCTATGGCTACCTTCTGATCCACTGAGACAAAGCTTAGGGTGCTCAGCCACCTTGGCCCCTTCCCCTTTTGTTTCTTTTGTGTTTCGTTTGCTTTACAAAATGAGTGTCAAGAAAAATTATGTCAGAAAAGGTAACTTTGGAGAAATCATCATAAAAGCTCAGAGATATTTTTAGGACAAACAAAAATTAGAGTAGTATTCAATGTTTTGTGAAAGTGAGATAAAATTGCTGATTGTCCAAATATTCTAGGGATTACCTATGCTAATTATTTTGCTGAAATAATCTTGAACTACTTCAACATCAATTTGACCCCTATTTGAAGACAACCTATGTAAATTGTAAATACAAACATTTGTCCCTCATATTCCTGCTCTGAGACTGTTCACTTCTTACTTGAAACCAAAAATAAAAAAAAAAAGGATTAGAAAGAAATTTTATATATATTTAAAAAATGAAATAAAGAAAAACAAGGCTTGAACACAAACTGCCTGTCCAGTTCTCTCTCCTAGTACATGATGAAACAATAGCAACAGAGACTTGCTTACAAATAAGTTTAATACCATTCCTAATACACTCTGTGTTAATACAGTAGTATTAATGCTGTAGTAAGGGACTAGCAGCAGAATACTCACTGGTACTTTGTATAGCTTCATTATTCTTGCAAAAGCAAGTTCTGGTTTCGTTCTTTAAATGTCTCATGAAGAAGGGACCTAGTACAGTTTACCCTTCCCCCCAACCAAATGACTCCCTTCTTACTTATTTTCATTTTTTTGAAGAAGGGACAAAAGCTCAGAAATTACATTTTCTGTTTTGGAAAAAAGCCTCTTGCATAACCTAAAACATGTTGTTACCTGCTTGGGAGAATGTCATATGAAGACAAAGAAAAGTTAGTTTTATGCCACCTGTGCACGGACAGCAACATAACAGGAGACAAGTATTTGCTTAAGCAACATGGAAAGGGCTACACCATATAGGAGACAGGGTACATAAGCAACTAGTATCCTATTTTCATGCTTGTACCTGACCTGTTTTCAACCTCTCTAGGCATATTTTCCCTCAGCAGTTGTGTTAGCCAGGTTTTTGAACTTTTCAGCACAAGGACCACCTGTGAGTATGTTTTGGACAGCACAGGTTCAACAGGGTTGTGATCTAAGTCCAGTTGTCAAAACACTGATTTAGTACAAAGTGAAGAGCCACCATTAAGTTTGATTGCTTAGATGATTGATAAATTAACATTACAGTCTGCTACTCCATCTGCACTCTTGCATATGGCCTTTCATACATGGTACAGTTAATGAATCTACAGCCCACAATTTTCTAAACACACCCTGTGAGGGAGCTGGTTATACGGCACTACACAGGCAGAGTGCTGAAGCATAATCCTGACCGTGGTTCTTGTGTTTGTTATGGCTTGTAAAAGGTCACAGATTAATTCAGAGGTGTTGAGCTCACTCCGTATTTCAAGGTGGGAAATACTGGGATATTTACCACTAGCTTCAAGGTCCTGTCTTAACTTATGTCTGAGGTCCAGTTTTGTAACAAAATTAGCCTACTGAAATTCAGTATCAGTCAGTGAATACACTTCCACTCAAACACGGAGAAGTTTGGTGTCATATAAGGAGAACAATAAGAAAGTCTGAAACAAAAGCTTCAAACAGGACAACTGAAGGAGTTTCCTGGGGCTTCCACCAGAAGCTAGCCCGCATCTAGTGCTAGCAGCTACAGCCCCTTGACAACCCGTTTTTGCTCCATAAAACTATTTCAGCCGTAAAGTAGTATCATAAACTGCAGAGAGATGCAATATATAATGCATGCACACTTGTCAACAAATGACAGAACTCACATCCTGTCAGAGAGCAGGAGAGATCCCAGATATTTAAAATATTTTTTTTTTAAAAAGAAAAAAGGCAGCAACAGAAATCATGAGGCCACGGAAACTTCCATTATATTCTATTTAAGCCATTAATGACCATTTCAAGACAACTGAACAAAAAAGTTTACAAAAGAGGAAGCCTGACTAACAGAAGTAAATAATTAAGGGAGAGGCAGTACTGCTTTTTATGTCTCTTACCTTTTGGCTAATATTTGAATGTCATATTTAGGAATTATTAAAAACTCCACATGTATCTTCAAACTTCAAAAGTTTTGGATATATAAATGCTCAGACCTTAAATTGCAAGTCTCTTTCTATTCTTCTCTTCTACACATACATGAAAAAGGTGAAGATTAAAACATCAGAAACATTACACAATGTTCTATAAATTCATTCAGCAAGGTAAGTCACCTTTTTGAAACAGTTCTGAAATGATTCATGTGCAAAAAAGAAAAAGCTTTGTGCTAGCCTTCCTTTCTTCAGCTGCTCCTGTGAAATGCAGATGTATAGCTGTGCTTCAGAAATACACTTTATATCTAAAACCTGGTATTGTGAAATAAATCACAAGTCTCTAACCCTTTCACATAAACTACTATAAGTTCCACATTGAAGGGAATGGAATACAAAACTAGAATTATTTTAGCTATCCTCAAACTCCGTTGAGGGAGTAGAGGATTTATCGCAGTTATGTTGCCTCCTTTAGCTGATCCAAAACCAAACATACATCTCAACTCACACCATTCCAATAGGCAAGGTTCCTGATGAATTACACAGGCAAGCTGAGGTGCTGTAGCTACCACTTATTGCTGAGTTTGATTTCCCTTTTGAATTGGAGCAGCCAGTGAAAGCCCATACCACACTTCCATGTAGACATTTCTACCTTTAAATATGTTTCCCCAACTTAATACAGACCCTGAAGCATGTCCCTCTCTCCTATACCATCTGCTTTAGCAGTTGTACCGTAACTCTCCTCAAAGTACTGCAGTCTTCTTGTTTCACTGTAAGAAAACAGGTATTTTTGCTCTGGAAAAAAGAACTTCATCTACACTGAGTTTCAGGTGGCTACCATACCTCCTAGCAAGAAGGGGGGAAAATTCCAGAGTTCAAATTATCCCTTTGTCATTTTACAACTCTTACTCAAGTAACAATATACTACATACTAATATGTGCATTCTACAAACATACAGAAGAATGGGTATTTCTAATTGTGTTCCTAGTATTCAACGCCTGCACTTCTACACTCAGATGAACAGAAACAGTTGAACGTAAAGTCCAATAGCTTCTTTCAGACCTGAAGACTAGGTCACATCATTAAAATGTCAAACTCATTAACCCTATTTTCAGTGTTAACACCAAAATAGTTTCTTTATAGGGTGACAGCATCCTCATGTGTACAACACATCTACCAGCCCATGGTTTTGCTAGACAGGTAAGTAAGCATGAGCGAAGAGTGGAATCAAAAAAGCACAAATTAGTATCACCTTGAGTGTGCACAGGGGAGGAAATCTGGCACCTACTTCTCCGGACACAAACAGCTCAAGACACTATATATAGTAAGGATTCACCTGGAACCTTATAGTCCACTGTGTAGGACTAATTAATTTCAGAAAATGGATCAACAAGTAAAACAGAAATACTTTTAACTCTGTAACCTCAACAGCAATCACTTTCCCTTCCCATTCTTCCTCTGATTTCAACCTTAAGGACTGCTTCACTTTTCCACTTGCCCCATTCCTCCCGGCCAACTCAGCTTTTTCATACCAACCACTTGTTCTCTTTTGTTAAGCAAAAATATGACTATATTGCATAGCTACAAATTAGACACTCCTAAATAAAACCACATGACAAAAAAACCCTTCATTTCTGGCCACCTGCCAATACTACCTAGTTATTAAATCCAAAGTAGAACCAAAAGACCATATTTAAATAAAGACTTACTAGAAAAAGTATTTGAAAAACATGCATACTTAAATGTTATGATGAGAATATTAAGCCCTTCAAAAATCAGGGGTCCTTACTTCTTTATTACAGTCCTGGTATTTTACTGCAGGCATGGCCAATACTTATAAGTGAATTTAAAACTAGCGGAAGGGGGAGAAATAATTGCTTCACTCTCAAGAACACATATTTCCATAAGCTTAATTACTTGGTTTAGCGGTCAACATGACTGTCTACAGAGCAGTACCATTTATTGACAAGTATACCACAGTATCAGGTAAACAAATGCTATACTTGCTGAACTATACTGTTGTACAGGTCAGGAAGGATGTGTCTCTAAGATCAGTGAGCTAAGAAAACTAGCATTCTGATTTTTTCCTTCTCTTTCCTTCTACTCCATCATTTTTTCCCCCACCAGGAACTCATATATTGATCAAATCTGGAAAATAATTATTTAATGTAGTATGGCAAAACTTAGAGACTTAAAGTATAAAAATCATAAACTACTACTGAGATGATTAATCCTACCTGCCTTACAATAACACTGTAATACCTGTAGTTTTCTTTAAAAGAAAAAAAAACAAACCCAAACAACAATAAAGAACAACCAAAAAAACCCACAGCTGTATTATGACAATCATTAGACCGCAGAATTTTTGAAGAGTCAAGTAAAAGAAGGTTAAATTGAGAGAAAAAATTCTTTTATTATTTTTTATGGGGTTTAGATGTACTAAGGTATATCACATAAAGCACAGGTCTCCTGTTGAATCACCTGGATTTCTGTTAACAAATTCAAGAAGAGTATAATTGGGTTTTGCCTGGGGGAAAATACGAAATTACATTGCTTTTGAGATTAATATACAAGTTAGGTAACACACATGCAAGAGAGGAATTTTAACATTTGACACAGGTGCAACTAATTCCATACTGCTTACAGCATACGAGTTGAATATATTCACACATGCATTTCTTCAACAGGTTCAAACTGTGTTTTGCTTACTGTATCTTTGCAAGATGTTCTGTTACAACAGATACACATTTGTAAATAAAACACTCCTGAAAATGTATTTCTAAAAGTATTTTACTTCATCATTATACTGGCTCAACTACCTACGTTAAATGACTGAAGTAGCATCTTTCCTATTCACAGACAATACAGCAATTGTGCCTTCCAGCCTGTCTCCACCTTCCTCCCCCATCCTTTCTGTGGTTTGGTATCAACAGTTTCACAGATCTCTTTCTCTGCTTCGAACACTAGATACACAGTAAAAAAACAACAACAACAACAACAAAACAAACCCAGAAACCAACCAAAAAGCAAAAGCAATTTATATTGCAGGGTCTTTGGCTCCTTGACAAACATCGTTGCTCCAAGTCTGTTCTGTCAACAGATCACCAGCAATCTGTCATTCGGGGACCTGAAATATTGTCATCACCACTGATCAAAAGCCAAGTAGCTCCTTGCTGGATATTTTTCGAGGGGAGACCATGCTGAGAGAGTCTCAGACAGAGCGATCCATCAGCAATGTCAGCCTGAGGACTCCAGTGGGCAGAGCAATGCTGTAGAGGAAACCCCCACTCCCCCCTTGCCAGCCAGTTCTTGTTTGAGTAAACATATATATAGGGATTTCACATACAAACAGAAAAATCAAGTTCTTTGAATTGACCTTGCCCAGCAGGCTTCCCAGTGAAATGGCACCAGCACGTTCAAGAGGTCAGACAGAGATGCCACATCTCAAAAATGCAAGATGTCCCAAAGTCCTAAAAGTAGGTCAAGTTTATGTGACACTCAGCTGGTATTATTATCGCATGTTCCTCAAATCCTCATGTTGCACTTGCTAAAAATAATAATAATAAAAAAATATTTTGAAAATCAAACTAAATTGCTTTACTTAATCTAACTGTTCAAAGTTTTACCTATTCCAAGCTAAACTGAAGGCATAAAACATGATCAAACTCTAGAGTTTTGTTTTTACCACTCAAAAGCAGATGCCTTCTCTGCTCAGTTTGAGTCTTTTTATACTAATACACATGAAATAGAGAAAATATTTATTACTTGCTACCAAAAATTCACATCTCTTCAAACAGACCGGGAACAACAACAACAAAAAAAACCAGCAAGACCTATACATGCATGTACCTCCCAGACTTAGATACCAAAATTAAGAATTACAAAGCTGATTAATCTTGGCTGCTTTTTAATTAAAGGTATTTGCAGAGAGGGAACATTTAAGACAATTGATCAAAACTCAACCTCAAAAAGGCAAAGAGATGTAAAGTTTTACACCATACCTTTGCATTCCATCCACATAAAATAAATGCTGCACAGACCTACACTACATAAGATGGCACAGAATATAAGGAAATGTTTGTTCCTTTCTGAAATGAGGAGTATTATCCATCCTTGGAGTGCTCATTATGACAGTCAGCATTGAGAATTAAGCATGTGGGATCCCAGTGGAAACACTCAGAGGCTAACAAACTTCCCTAATTTGACCAGAAATGTGTGCTTTGGAATTGTTGTTATTGAAAAAAACCATGTAATGACACATATTAAAAAGACCTATTTACCTGAAAGTATTAAAAAAGTGTTTAACAGAATAGTGCATTAGGCTTCCCAGATACACTATGGCTTCAGTTCAATGCTCCCATTTATATGAAAAATTTTATTTATATGAAAATTTGTATCATCAATCTGTTTCTAATGCCAGTTCTTAAAACTTGCAATTCTAAATTCACTCTTTGATTAGACATGCATGTTTCTAATTAAGCTCAACCTGTCCATCCTTCTTCAGACAGATTAAAGTCAGACTCGCTCAAGACCCTTGAGGCTTTGCGCAATAAAAATTTATTTGTTCTTGGTAAAGACAATAGAAGTCAGAAGTGGAAGGAAAGTAAGTGCAATAAGCTTGTCAGAAACACTTTCAACGAAAAATACATACTTGTGAACCTAAAAAATATTTAAGGGACCATATTTACACAGGAGAAAAAGAGGACATGATGCTGCATACCTCATGTGCATTCAACTATTAGATGCTGCATGTCTTCAGTAAAATAAAAGCATGTGCAGTAGTTAATCCTTACTGAGGTCTATGCCAGATGATGAACATTATTTTTCCCAGAATGAACTTCACCTTCTGAAAACCACATAGACACAGCTGAAAGGCATCTGGGAATCCCCAAGCAGGACTTCCAACCCTATTACTCAAAATCCTTCTGTTGGGCATTAATGCCATTAATGTGGCTCAATGACAGAAATCAAGAAAGCAGAAGCCAACGGTCTTCTGCTGTTTTAACTGTACTGATAATTTTGAGAATGCATTAGGCCTTCTGTATTATTGACATTTACAAAGAAGAGATGTACTATCATACTTGCAAGTTTTCTCCTCTACCACCCAATAACATACGCTAGCACCAGAGTGGAAACCCGCATATAAAAATCACATTATTCTTGTAACTCAAGCTTCAAAACCATCTGCAATAAAAATAGCATGAAATATGCAATTCATCAATTACTGTCAACCTCCTTCATTAAAGCACAAACTTTTAAAAAATATCCAAAGCTTTTCTGTTCTATGCACTACATTTCCAAGCACACTAAGTCAGATAAGGTTAGGCACTGAACTGAAGGTTCAGGTTACCATCTTATATGATGATCAAGGATACAGGATCATCATCAGAAATATTCATAGTGTCAAATATGACTAATAATTTTGCAAAAAATTGACAACATACTCATAGACTGACCTCGATTTTGATTTGTAAGAATTCACAAGATGATGCTAAATACTGTGTGGATAATCTACACCCCTCAGGAGCCCAGCTCCCACTGCCTGTGAGACCTAAGCTTCTAGATCGCACAGAACACCACTTTCAGAAGCATCACACCATTCAGCAATGAGATGATGCCACTAGGTGTGTTCAAAAGCTGTCCTGAAGCTGAGTAGTTACTCAAGAAATATAAGTGAGAAAGAGGGGGCGTTAAAAATGCCTTCAGGTATCTGCTTATTTAAAGAACAAGACAAGAAGGTTTGCCCTGGCAGGCTTTCCATGTCTAACCCTGAGCCATTTCCACTGCTGAAAATCCTTAAGCTGTTGTTTCCTTAGATAAATATTCTCTGACCTAGCTTTCTGCCTTCTCACTCTGCTTTTCACTGAGTATGAGCACTCCATATCCCATGCCATGCCACTTTTCATGCCAAAAATGAGTGTGAAAAGGCTTTTTGCCTTCCCATATGCCAGACAGGTAAAGCAACAGTCAACATCTTGGCAAGAAGAAAGATTATTTTTAAACAAGCAAATTTGACTGGGACAACAACAGCCTGCTTTCAAAGAAACACGATTAAGACCCAGCCAAGTACAACATTAGGAGAAAACACCATAATGTCAGGACTTGATATGACCCATGTAATAGTGTATGTCATCTTCAGAGAAGTTAAGACTCTTCCCTCAGATAAATCTAAAATAATGTAAATATTTTTAAAAACAAGCAAACACACAGAGCACCTGTAAATCAGCTAGCCTACCAGAAATACACACTCCTGAGTTTCAGTATTTTGGTGGAAAACTATGAACAAGAACCATAGGGTTCATGTGCTGTTTTCAACATCCAGTGCATATTTCCTTGCTTTTTGGATATCCAGCTTCAAAACTTGTAGTACTCTCTTGGGAAGCAGGAATTAAAATACAATAAATTCTTTGAAATTCATTGTCTGGAGTCTTGAGTCACCCCTGAGACTCCTGCCAGTCACCCTTCCAAACTGCTTGCTGGTTGTCACGGAAGGGATATACCTTTACAGCATGCACATGACAGGTTTCAGTAATCCCAGTGGTCCTAAGAGGCACAGCAATTTTCTATCACCACACTGAAACTTATTTCTAATTATTTCCCCAAACATCTTAGTAATTTAAAATAATCTCATATAAATGAATATATTAAGACTAAAGTCTCATCCAGTGGGTTTAAAACTATTAAGAACCCCATCAGAATCCCTATTTACACTACCTGCCTAATTTCGTTTGGCTCCCTTCAAAAATTCAGCCTTAAGTAGTATTTTTGTGTTACTTAGTTGAACAATAATTGACTGTGTTAGGGCAAAAGAATGCACCTATCAGTGAAAAAAAAAAAAAAAAGAGTAAGTTTATGTTACACTAAACAGACAAATGGAAGTATGGAAGTGTTACTGTCAGTTTCCAAGAGTAGTTTTCCTGACCAAAAGGAAATTGCTGTAGTGTGAATATTTTGGGGAGATTAAGAAATCAATTACAAACTTGGCAAGGAAAAAAAATGGAGCGGAGGGATTGAAGAAAAGGTAGAAGAAATGGGGAAAACGCAAAATCTTCTAGAGAACCTTTTATGAGAAGCCCCATTCACTCTCAGATGTTCTTGATTTTGGATGTTACTACTTAGACTGCATATTTGTGGCTTCTCAAAACATATGACAACAAGTGAAAAATAATGGTTTGTTATACAGCAGAACTATTTGGGCTAATGCAATAAACCCCAATAAAATGTAAAATCAAACATGGTTATTTTATATACGCATTAAAAAAAAGTTACAAACTTTCTGGTAGGTCTGAGAAGTACAAAGTTTTAAAGTTTCATTAGAAGCCTGGTTTTTCCCAGAACTTCAATGTAATAGGCAGTGGCTAAAAGGACAAGATAATGCATACTTTTCCCATGCTTTATGTCTCCTGAAGTTACTGCTTATTACTACAACTGAATTTTGTAAAGATTGAGAGCCAGTAGGATGCACCAGAAGTTAGCATGCCAAGGGCCATTTAAACAAATATTAAATACTTGCTCTCATAGATAACAAGATGTTTTTCCATTCCTTAATTTTACACTAAACTGGCTACTAACACAAGAAAAAAACCCCAAAAAAATATTAACACAGCTATCAGCTTACATACAAAGATACCGTCTTTCCTTTTTAATTTTGTTGAACTTAAATTTTGCCTAGCATACTGGACAGGTGAGATACATGCCAGAGAATCTGGCCAAGAGATCTGATTTTACAACCTACTCATGACACCAAGTCAACACATCCCAAAGGGATAGAAGAAATTTTTTCACTGTGTCATGCACTTTCAGACCTATTTCCAAGTGAGCCCAGATAGGAAGAGCCACTAGTCAAACCGTTGGGTGGTTCTGCATTGCATGAGCAGAGGATTGCATCGCTCTCCTGAATGGAGACTTCCTACTGACATAAGAGAAATAACTTCTACTATCATGCCCCCATCTAAAAAACAAAACAAACAAACAAAAAAAAAAAAACCAAACCAAAAAAAAACCCCACACAAATAATGTTTTTGCAGGTGTAATGGCTTCTGTCAAGAATAAACTATCAATCTCTGATTTAAAAGCAAATGCGTTTAAGTCCCAGTTGAATCCATTTAAAAAATAAACACATCATATTTAAAAATGTTGCCTCCATTAAAGTTTGTTTACTTGTACGTTATTAATAATTAGACTACTAAATTTAATATTGTGCAGTTAAATAAGCATCCAAAACTCATCCTGCAGTAAGACCTTACTGAGACCTTCAAAGGGGAGAACCAATCAATTTCATTTTTGTCAGACCTCAGCTGTAACTTGAAATATCAAACTCTTCATGACTTACAAGCGCAATCAATAAGCATCAAAACCACAGATCCTTATTTAAGTGAAGAGTACTGTAATAATGTATTTTCCTTATCTTGCTGATACTCCTGGAAACAGTTGCTTCTAGGAATTGTTGAAATATATGTTTGAAATCCTAAAAAAGACATACTGGAATTTCCACAAGCGATAGGCTCTAAAAATCGTACCACACTGAACCATGAAATAGAAAATGTATCTGAAGTTTAGTGCAAAATTTAACACTCATGAGTTCTGCTGATTCTGTTATCTGCTCCATCTGCGTGCCAACCTAGAGCCCTACCTAAAAAGGTATTTCTTAAAACCTTAAAATAAGCTGCTCCAGCACTTTCTTTGTAGTGTAAGTTGATTTTACATGTCTTGAGAAACAAATACGTAACACCGAACCACAGCCATTAAACTGATACAATCCATCAGCAAAGGTAAATTATGCTAATCCGAATTATGCAAACACCTTTTTTTTTTTTTAGTTGCTACTATTTCTATGTTGTGCAGCTGTCTGTCGGAGTTCATTATATGAGAATGAAATTCATCTAGTAGCATTACTCGGGGGAAAAAATCACGGCACAAGTCACAAGCTTGCGTCACTAATGAGCTATTTATTATTTTTAACATCCGTTAAGGTACCTAGCAAACAGAACTTGAGCACCGTAGCTGGAGTTCCCTCCCAAAAGCATCTTTCTTGCAATCCACAAAAAAGTCATGCAACTGGAATTCACAAATAAATACTTTGCTTCCTACCAGCAGCTTTGAGGGGCATTTCAATCAGTACATACACGCAGCACAGCCCGCTACTCCTTTTATTCCCCCCCCAAGCCTCTCTTATGTAACAGACTGCAAAAACCATCTCTTAACAACGTGATCAAGATGTGATCTCCTGTTTCGGTACTACAACATTCAACATAATCACATTCAACACAATCCCGAGCCATTAATCAACTTCTTACTAATGAGGATGATCTACCGCAAGTTCCCTGCAGTTCTGCTGGATGCAGACTGATAGTCAAGGCTCCCAAAGGGTCAAGTCATTCACAGGCTGACAAGAGACAGCTTCACCAACTTGGCTCACAATTAGTCTTACAAGGGTATTTGATCATTGCAGAATGCCTGAGTTTTGCTTATATATCACAGCCTTCCTAGGTGGTCTGGGTTTTGAGTGGGGGCACGTCTCCAGATAACCTGTGTAAAGGTAAATAGGCTCACAAAACCCCTAAAGCCGCTTGCACCTCCAAGGCCCACAAAAGCAGGGCATGCAGCAGCTTGTTCTGGAGACCTGCACCTATACAACCCCCTCACGCCATGTCATTTATACACCCACCAACTAACTGGGCTGTCTGAAAAATACCAACCCACCCTACATGAGTTAGATAATTCATTTTTTAAGGGCAGGATGAATACATCCTTAAACACAGGATGAGAAGGATACTTTCCCCTCTCCTGATTTTGCAGAAGCCCACAACAGACTTACATAAACTCCCCATAATTCCGGGTAGTCCTCTCGCCATCTCAAGGTACCTAAGCCTTGACGTACCATATGGAGAGGTTTGCTACGAACCACTGCTCAGGCCAACTCACTGTTTTCACTTTACATACAGACTACCGATACAGAGTGTGAAAATGAACCTCTAACAGGAAGTTTTCCACTTCATCTTGTTTTTGCCAACAAAAAGGCATACATGTTTTAAGGGGCACAAATACCAGTTACCGCAGCCAATAAAGTTAACAGCTAGGTGTTTAATGCAGGGGCCTACTCGTTTCTAAATATTTTCTGCAAGTTTTGGATATTTTTATATAATGCATAGGGTTAATTATGACACCCTGAATCCGAACAAAGCACACCCTGCCACTTAAAGTATGAGAAAGAAAATGTCTGTGTAGAAGATGCTGTATTCCAGTTTTTCACGTATTCATACCTCCAATCCCTCCAGGGGAAATTTAACATGGTTTCTAAAATGATCTCTCTTCAGGGTTTTTATATTTTTCCCCACGATCCCCTGCCAGATGAATCTGTGTATTACATGTACCGCCAGCGCTGCTGCACCTCCTCTGTGGCGACTTGATTCAGCTGAAGCTATGCTTTGACCGATCGATGCAAGCACATTACACACCAGAATAAGAGTAAGGTAAGGGTAAAGGAAGGAAAAGCATCTTTCCTTTCAGCCATTAAATATAGATCAACGAAACATCACAGTGCACAGCGCGGCTCCCCTCCCCACCCCCCTCCGCCCGCTCCTCGAGCGCAGGATTTCGCAGACGGCGGCTTCAAAGGAAGACACCCCCCGGCCGCGCACACATACACACGCACACACATGCACACACACACGCCGCAGCAGCCGCCGCTCGGAACCGCCCCAGGGCCCGGGTCACCGCACCGGCACCTCCCGCGGACTGCGCGCAGGGCCGGGCGCTGCCCCCGCCCGCGGGCCCCCGCGCTCCCTCTTCTTCCTCCACCGCCTCCTCCTCCTACCCGGCCCATGACTTCACTGCTGTAACGAGTACACCCGTGCAGGGCGGCGGGAGACACGGTGCCGCGGATGCCCTACATAAGCAACGACTAACGTAGAAAGAAAAGAGGAAAGAGACGCGGGGGGGGGCGGGGGCGCGCGAGGAAGAAACAAGGGAAAATAACGCGCTCCGCTACCTCGCTCCGCCGAAGGCACAACCGCAGCTCCCAGCAGCCCAGCCCAGCCCCGCTGCCTCACCGAGGGGAGCAGCGCAGGAGCCCGCACCAAGAAGAAATATCACGCAAGCAGGAAGGAGGGGGCGGGGGGGGGGGGGGAACCTGGCACCATTACGGTGCCTGTCGTACTCACCGATCGGCGCCGATTCAGGCTGCTTTCTCCCAAACATGTACCAAAACCCAACAGCAAATCCTCAGTCCACTAGGCAAGGATGTACAGAGAGGGGAGGGGGGGGGCGACCGACGGCCCCGGGCTTCACCGCAAGGTCCTGACCTTGCCCAGCTGCAGCATCTTCGGCTTGCCCCCCCCCCGGGCGTGCGTGTGCGCCCGTGTGTCCCCGTGTCCGTGCGAGCGCGCCGATCCGGGCCGAAGGGGCTCCGCCGCAGGACAGCTGCCCGCTGGCTGCCGGGGCGAGGCGGGCTCGGCATCCACCGCCCCGCCGCTCGGGCGAGGTGCGGGGCCGCTGCGGCGGCGGCAGCGGCTGGGGCAGGCTGCGCGGCGGCGCCGTAGCGCAGCGCGCCTGGCGGGCGCACCGGCCGCGGGATGTGGCCGAAGGAGACACAGCCGCCGCCGCCGCCGCAGCATCTGCCGCTGCCGCGCTCCCTCCCGCCCTGCCTCCCTCCCTCCCTCCCTCCCTCCCCGCCTGCCTCCGCCCCTCCCTCCCCGTCCCCTCCCCAGCAGGAGCCCGCCCGCCGCGGCCGAGCAGCCGGCGCTGGGGGAAGGGGGGCGGGCAGCCCCCCTCCCGCTGAGGCGCCGCCGCCTGCGCCGGGCGGGGCCGGGACGGGCCCCCAGTCCTCGCTCCGAGCGGAGCCGCGGCCTCGCCGCAGAGGGACGCGTCCCCGTGTCCCCGCGGCCCGGAGCTCCCCGCGGCCGGGGTGGCCCGGCTCGCCGGGGAAGGGGGCGGCAGGGCGGCGGGCCGCGGGCGCAGGTGTGGGGCGCTGCCCGGGGCGTAGCGGGGAGCGGCCCCTCGGCGGTGGCAGCGGCTCCCGCCGCCTGGGGCTGGGGGACCGAAACTTCAGGTGTGCCAGCCAGAGCGGGAAAAGCAACAGGGAAGCAAGAGCTTGTTCCCCTGCTCGTTTCTGCCTTGGTTCTCGCTCCCCACCTTTTGGGAAGGCAGGTGGAAAACGTACCGTGTTTTCAGAAGTCTTCTTGCGAGCGGAGGGGGTAAGGAATGTGGAAGTCATGTTTGCTGCTGTGCACGCTTAACCCTTTACGGAGGAAACTTGTGTAAAATGCAATTACAGCACTCACCTGAAAGTTGTCATTCCATCGGTCCCTTTAAGTTGCTGGCGGAGTTCTGGTATCTGCGGAAAAACACCGAATTTTTGTTTGTTTGTTTTATTTTGGTTGGGGTTTTCTGTTGCCCGGGGTGATTACTGCTAGTTCACGCTCGCAGCGACCTGGGTACCACCGTAGCAGGCAGGATCAGCCCTCAGGGCAACGCCTACAGCCCGTTATTTGCCCGCCTGAGCCCCCGGCCCCGGCACCTGCTCGGCGGGGAGCGAAGCCGCGGCCTCTCCGGGGGCGCGTGGCGGCCGGCGGCTCCCGCGGGGACGGGCGCGGGGCTTCGGTGCCGCCATCCCGCCGGGCAGCCCCGCCGCCTCGCTCCGCCTCGCCGCCCCGCCGCCGCGCAGCGGGCTTTGAGCACGGCGCCGGCGCTCGCCCAGCGGCGGGGAGCGCGGGGCAGCTGTACCTGCCGCCCGAGGGCGCGGCGTGGGGAGCGGCGCGGCCGGCCCAGCCGCCGGGCTGCAGAGCGACTCGCGGCTGCCACCTGTCGCTTGGCGTTCTCGCAGCTTCCCCGAACGCTCCTGGAAGCGGGAGGTTCGCCTCGCCGGGGGCTGGGGAGGTCACCCCGCTTCCCTTCATAGCATTGCTCGCGCTGTGTCCGGCGCCAGGAACACTTGTCTTCTGCCCGTGGTGTCTTTCTTGTTTTGTTTTGTTTCTGTTTTATTTCACCATATGACTTGTTTTCATTTTACCTTTGCCCTTTACCCGGGGAATGATTAACAGCAGCGTTTTCTGCGCACTGCCTTGAGGCCAGCTCATTTATCAGCTATCTGTAGGCTCACAATAAGCGTGCTTGTGTTTGTCTACTTAGAGATGCACCATAGGAACAGAAGAGAAAATTAGTATTCAGGGGAGCCTACTTAAGCAATTCAAGAAGCTGTAACAGTAAATAGTTGAACAAACCTGTAGTAATTAAGATTTTGTCCATCTGAATCTTCTCCTCATCTAATGAAAGAGGAGAAGCTGATTCCTCTGTCTTTGTCCAAACTCATAACTGCAGGACTGGGTCTGCCCTGACCATCTGAAGCTGGAAAAATCAGCAGCTGGAAGTATAAAAACTGCCTGCACAGTAGCATAGCTCACAGTTTGATGATTAGGACCCTATCCTGGGAAGCAGACTGGTCTTCCAGTCTGAAACTCCTAATCTGACATGTAACTCAGCTCTCGTGTATCTTGACAGATGTTCTTATTTCCGAAGTATTGCAGAGTAAGGAGAGACCCACCAACAGCTGCCCTTTCAGAGGGAGAGAGAAAAGAAAAAAGCAGCTCATCACCTGCATCTGGAGGAAGAACATAATGTCTGTTAAGCGAGAGACACTGGGCTTGTGATTCCCAGCCTGAGAAAGGCATCTAATCCTGAACTGAAAGTGGTGTATTATCCAGTAGATACCTAGAGTCACTATCTTACTGTTAAACCTCAAGATGTACTTGATGATAAAATTACTGGGAGTCACAGCATCTTAGATCCACCACAGCATCATGTGATCCACCTTCTGCAGCCCAACCTCTTCTTCAGAGCTGAAAGGTCTTTCTGTCAATAAAGGGAGAGGAGACAGAAGGGCTAGAAACAGGCTGTGTCCCGGGCGTGCCCTCCTTCATTCCCCTTGAAATATAGCCGTGTAATACGGGCATTTCACGGCCCTGAGAACTGTACACGTCTGGCCTAACTGGAGGATGAGCAGAGTGTGCTAGTGAAGGATGCACCTAAGATGCCCGATTCTCCCCACACTGTAAAGGTTACCAAACTACCTATGCCACTGTGTAAGTACTAGTCTGGAAGCTGCTGGCCTTGAAGTTAAATATAGAAGAAATAGAGGTGTATAGCAACGTGAATCCTCTGTAGGGCAAGTAAGGGCTGGAGACAGAAGGGGTTTGGAGGAATCAGGGAGGTGTCTGAAGCCATCTGTTTTTCTCTCACAAGATTTTTGCTTTTTCCCATCACTGTCTTGTGTGACAGGGCATTCATCTTAAGACATCGAAGGTTTCACAGAGCTACTCCTTCTCCTACTGTTTATCTCCCCTGATTCTCCCTGCATCACCTTTTCAATGTTCCCTGATGCCAGGAGAGGTCACAGAAGAGGCCAGGACTGAGCCCTGCTTACGGATATGGAGAAGGAATGGGACAAGGGAACTAAACCAGATTTCCAGAAATAGCTTTTTGCTCCTGTTGCTGTTGTCACAGAGGAAGGATAAGGCAGAGCAGTGAGCGGTAAGAAGGTAAAAAGGAGCGGGACCATGTTCTGGAAGGGGTGCCCCCTCTGTAGTAGGTAGTCTGCCTGATTCTTTCTCATTGACTAATCCTGTTGTTTTGACAAGCCAAAAGCATAGATAGGTGGAGGCTGTTTTCTTTTTCGGTCTGTCCCAGCCTTCTCAGATACAGGCAGTCTGTTACCTTAGGCTTGCTTGGTCTGTGCCTGAGAGTGGTGTACCTACCCTGACCCTTGGTTAACTTCCTTGAGGGTTTGTTCAGTTTGTGTTTTTTTTTTTCTTGAAAAAGATGGGGAAAAAAAATGAAAAGGGAATTATTATAATATCAAGGCAAATATTTTCAAGCACAGGAATGGTAAAAGCATCTTTGCCATTTGTATTTTCCTGTAAGATTTACAAATGTTCTGGAGGCCTTAAGTTTCTATTTTGTCAAAACAATGACAAGCAAAAAATTTAGAAAATAAAAAATGTACTAACATGAACAGATTGAAATCCAATAATAGAATTTTCTGATTATTTGTTTTTTAAGTGACTATATTATAAAGACCACCGACAACAAATTGTTTAAGCTGAGGCTCCAGGGTTGCATGTTATTATAGCTAGTTGCCAGTGATTCTTTTTCTGTCCTGTTAACTAGAAATATAACTTTTTACTTTGTGGAAGGCTTTGTCTTCAGGTAAAAGATGAAGCTAGCAGTGGAGGAACACAGGGAAAAGTCCATTGGACAGCAGTTAGACAAGGCATCAAAACATGGGATACCTAGACACAAGTATTAGTTGTGGCTGCATGTTCTGTCTCAACAGAAACCATATTTAACTTTGGTTTAATCCTTTTTGGAATGGAGTTTAGGGGCTTGTTTCCTGAATTTCTGGACAGAAAATAAAACATTTTCTGCCTGGTTTGACTTTCTTACTTTTAGATTATGTTTAAAATTAATGTATACTTCCTATGAAGATCGTAGAGATCCTCTGTCATGGTCAGGGTCCAGCACCCTCCTTTGTCACATTGAAGTCAATAGGAACTTTCCATACGAAGAACGTAACCAAAATAAAACTAGGTCTATGAAACACACTAATGTTTCAGGCAAACTTTAGCATGTCTGGAATAAAATCAGGAAAACATGTTTTCTGCCCTTTTCAATAAACTGGAAAATCAGCTAAACATAGTTATTTTTCCAAGTTTAGAGCAATACTTTAATGAAACTAAAGTGGGAATGAATTTAAATAACTCATTCAAATGTCTTTTCTCTTATTTGACTATGATGTTATCTTTAATAAGTCAAGTCAACATTGAATTATAGTAATATTATTTGTATTTTCCACTTTTCCTACACTGTTACATAATATTCTATACAACATTGCGTACCTAACAGCAAAGTACATGTAAATCCTGGGATGGGGATGGTTTTCTATGCAACAAAGATAAAATGACAAGAGAAGGTTTGCACGATTGTACTTACATAAGCTCATGTCCTGATCTCATGGAAATATTTCTTTAGCAGTAGCATCTTAAAGACATATAAGGTATTTTCTATTCTGAGGCACAGCTTTATTTTGACTCACTCTGGTTGTGGGTAAATTACTGTTGAAGTAAGCTTGATTGGCAATAGGAAGATACAATTGATTTTGTGGTACCTACAGATTTTGTAAATGAATCTATATTTGCTTTGGGAGAGTTGGATTGTATGTCCTGGAAGACAACTCTCAATTCTCTAGGACCTGATTCAGATTTTCTTATTCTCAGCTTCATCCATAGATGATCAGATAGGCAGTTATGAATAAAATCTCTCTGAAATAGCTGGGTTAAAACCTTTTTTGAACCTGCATAACTTTAAAAAAATCATTTAAAGAATTATTATTTAGCTGATCTGACAACTGGCATTAGTTTCCTAACCGGTTTGGCATTTTCAGCAAGTTGGATTTTCACATAAAATGCTATAAAAAGGTAAAAATTCAGTTGAATTCAATTGTGTCAGTCACAAACAATCATCACTTTTATTCAAGGTATGGTAAGGCGACTGCAATACTTAGTACTAGAACTTTATCTAAGTATTCCTGATTAATGAGCCAGTTGGAGTTTTACACAACTCCAAGGAAAAACATAATGAAAATACTAAGATAGTGAGAGGGAGTTTGGCTGATTAAACACATCTGATTTAAAGAGGGTTTGGGGTTTTGATGTGTTTTTGGGGGGTTGATTGGGGTTTTTTTTAAGTTTCTGGTATGTTGTATAATTTAATGTAATGTAAAAGTTGCTCTTTTTAGCATCCAGTAAAAGACAGGTTGCTGTTAAAGATTCATATCCTATACATGCACAGGCTACACAAAGAGCTGAATGTTCTGAAACAATTTATAAACCCTAATCCCATGAAAAAAAGTAATCTCAATCTATCTTCATGTGACCCAGATTTATGAGCAGTGCAATGTCAACTCGGCTGCAAATTACAATCCTGTTTTAACAGTTCAAAACACATTTATCCCTATTAGTGTCAATGGAAATACCAAGCCATTCTCAAAACGTATCCCTTAATACATTTAGAGCTGCAAAAGCATTTAGGATTAAGGTATAACACTTACAAAACTGTATTTTACCTTTTAGTTTCTTTTTCCTTTCCACCATACTTGTGTATTGAATAAGTCCATCTCAATGATAAAGACCATCTTGCAAAAGACCAAGTAGAAATCTTGCCATAGATTAAGAAAATGATGCTGTTTGAACAACAGTGAAACCTTGTTATACTGATTGTCCTTTTATGTAATCCAATTACGTGCGAGTTTTACTTCATATTTTTCCACAGTGTAAAAGACTGTCAGAGTTCAACGAACCAGTAGTTTGAGCATCTGGTGATATCTCATATTGCATAAGACTGAGATGCCACCTACCCTGAAAGCAAAATTAATGACTTGGCGTATCTTGCAATTATGGAGTGCTGGCTCATTTTCTAATCTATTCTCTATTACATTTAGGAAAGATGATGCTAAATTTATTTGACTGTTATACTCCATGAACATCACATTCCAAAAGTCACACGCTTCTCCTTTTTTCCAGCCAGCATGGATTTAAGTTCCTGGAGACTGTTGATCTGTTTTTCCAGCGCTCAGGAGACTAACGTCTCATCTGACACCTGTTCAGATCCTTTTTCTCAGGTTCATTTGATAGTTACACTAGCAACTGTTGTGAAAACCCAAACCACTGAAACTCCATGGATATACAACGGTTAGCAAGGACTCCTTGCAAGAATTTTCCTGCTCTTCAAAGCTTTTTCTTAGTCTTCTTATGTGGCAGGTACATTAATGTTTTAGTGTACAGGAGAACACTTTGTAATATTCCTTGCATCCATACCTGGAATTTTTTGAGCGTACTCCTGATGTGTTCAAAGTGGTTCCCCCACCAGTGGCACCAAGGCTGAAGTCACAGTCAGGTGATGTCTAGACAGCACTGTTTGCAGTGTAGACCCAAGGTCCTCCCGCATGCCTTGTGCAGGCTGAGGCCCAGAAACTACTGTGAACTTTAGTGCTGAAATGGATGTAACGTGGACATAGAGCCCTGTAACCTTAATAGATCTCAGCAAACTGAACCCCAGTTTTCTCCTCTTTGCACTGTGCTGGTGAGTAATGTAGATTCCCTGTTGGAAAAAGGGCATTTCCTGGCCAAGTGGGCCAAGGACCAAAACTACTTCATTTCCTTTCTCTTCTCAACTGAACTCTTCTGTACCTCACAGTTGTGAAGAAGATGTCTGATTGTCTCATGCTTTGACCTGACAATTCCCTCTGTCAGGTCCCAGAAGTAGTTTGTCTCAAAAAACATTTGACTGTGTCAGATCACCTGGGTCATGCATATCATGCATGGTGACCAGTCTTACAATTTTTTTCTTATAGGCTGTCCTTCATAATTGGGTATCTCTAGTCCTATACATGATTTGTACTGGAGAGAGATGTGTTTATCATCATCCCATAGATTTTTCAGTAGTAATTTTTCTTCTATGAACTAAGCTGTTTAGAAAGAATAGTTTTCAGGAATGAAGGATCATCAAGTGCTGCAGTTTAAATGGGCATTCACCAAAGGGTAGAGTGAATGAGTGTGCAATGGATAGTTACAATGCTGAATTTTTCTTATGAAAGTTTTCAACATCACAGTTTTTCACCTGGGAAGTTAGATTTTCAGGTTGATGTTGTAAAAATGGAAAAAATGAAAAAGAAAAATAATGAGTGAAACAGCCTTTAAACAATTAGAAATTGCCCAGCTTGGTACCTTTTTCAAGGGCTGTCACTGTCCTTCTGTGTTCTTTGTGATACTTTTCAGCACAACTTTTAAATGTGTCAAGAAAATATGTGGAGCACATGGGGCAGGATGTGTTTTCCCTCACTTCCCATTCTGCTCCTGCTCTTTCGGTGTTACGGTAACAGCTGTTGAAGGAAAAACTGAATTTCTTACCCTATGCTTTCCAGCAGCAGAAGTAACTTTCTTTTTGTCTAATCCTGTTACTTAAACCTCTGTATTACTGCACACCTGATCTCCCTTGTGTTATTTTTAACTCAGTGGAAAACAGAAAGATATGTTTTATCGGCACCACCTGCTTAAATTAAAAAGGGAAAGATAACTGAGTTTGATATTCTCTTACCTTCCATGAAAAAAAAAAGAAAAAAGAAAAAAAAGGAAGTAATAAGCTGTAACGTAGGACAAAGTACTAAGAGGGAAATCAGAAGATGTTTCTAAATCCTAATGTAAAGATTTCCTCTTTTTTTCCAATTAAGGACTTATTGAAATCGTATTTATATTAAACCTATTTAGGTAGTGATTTTGTCTGGCTTTTGGAATTCCTACAACTTCTACTGTTGCCATATGCTGTGAGAAGAGCTGTAGGTGTTCGAAAGTAGCATACCAAGTCCCGACATCAGTCCTTTTGGAGAGATGTTAGAAGTATCCTGTGAGAGCCCTGATAAACTCAATAGCAAGAATACTTTTAAAGTGGTAAAACATTTTAAATGAGTTACAAAAAATCTTTGACACTTTCTGTGTCAGCTGTGTCCCTAAAATAAGTTACTATTGTCACATACAGAGTTCAGATGGCAAATCTTTTCCTTTATTACTCTAGGATATCTATTTAGAAAATCGTATTAGGTTCAGTGACCTTTGGTTATGTTTATGTTATTTTGTGATGCCTGGGAGATTTTTTAGCTGTTATAAAGCAGCATAGTACTGTGCTTTTGGAAGTCTGAACATGTTCTGTAGAAGGATACTAGTGAGCAACTATCCATCTTTGGATTCTTTTTTTTTGTTGTTTATTCCAATTACAAGGTTGTTGCCAATTAAACCTAGTACTTCAAGCAGTTATCTGACACATTGTAGAATCAGATATTCATACTCTTAATATGAATTTTAAGTTTAGAATGGACTTTCACTTTGTAAAGTTGGCTCTCTGTTTCTTGTAAAAAAAACTATTATGCAACAAGACCAAAATTTGGGGCATCTCATCTTGCTGCCATGTCATTTTAGTAGTCCATAGTATCTAGAAAGAAAAACTTTTTAAAAGCTACAATTTTTGTTTTCATACACAGAGCTCAAAAAAAAGAAGGATGTATCTTTATAGAATACAATCTGTGTTTATAAGTATTAAAATGGTGAGCTTTGATTCAAACAATCTTTCGTTTAGGTTCCATGTGTGAAAGTAATGGTCAGTGTATTACAGTGAAGAGAAATACTTTGATCTGTACAGGGCATTTTATCAGTGGTTGTTTAGTGACTTGTTCTTCAGGTTGTATTAGTCTAAGAAATGTGATCTGGAACTTTATCTCAGGATTGTTACAATGATAGCATTAACAGACCATCAGTATGTTCCATTAAATACATATATATATATATATATATATATATAGGCAGTCATTAGAAGAGATGATTGAGGGTAGGATGGTTTGTTATGGGTCTTCACTGAGGCAGGACATGTCCGTAACTTCCATACAACTGGTTTCTACTTTTTCACTAATAAAAGGGGGATATCACATATACTAAGGGACTAGACTAAGGTCTTTGAATGGGTGACAACATATAAGCAAGGTACAAAAAATTCCTGAATACTACTGGTATACTCCAAAGCAGGCAAGTACAAGCAGCCACCACAATGTCAACTGCAGCAAAAGGCAGGCTGCACTGGCGATGGCTGTTAAGCTGGTAGGCTTCTCTTCTCCCACTGGTTTGTCAGCTGGTCACAGCTTTCCCTCTTATGAGTAATTGGCAAAGAAGCATGAGGATATGGGAGAGGTGAAGTAGCCAGCCATACACTGCAAATTGCTGTATTCTGTTGTGGAGAATGACCCAAATGACGTACTCCTGACCACTTCTCTGTCAGACCAGCACAGGCAGTGGAAGTTCATTAGTCTTCCGGAGCAATGAGAAAGTTTCACAGCACTCTCCAGACTAGCTGGCTGTAATAAGGTCTTTTACCATCTCATGCCAGCATACTCTTCATGCAGTCCCTCTGCTGCCTTGCCCTCACCTCATCCAAAGCATGTGTCCTCTCTCTTCTTGCTTCTTCCTTGGCTGCCCAACCACTTAACAGAACCAGCCACAGCTGCACCTCATCTACATCGGCCAACCCGCTGCCCCTGAAGCCAGCCCACAGCTGTATATTATCAATGATAATTAACCCAGCTTCATTCCTCTACAGGAAAGGCTCTTTCACTTACTGTGCCACAGGTGCCTCCTTTGCTCTTGATTTTCTGTCTCTGTAGATGTCATCACTCAATTTCTTTTCACTGTTATTGTCTACCATAGCCAGCTCTGTCATCTTTCAAATTTCTTCCCTTTGTGCTACTGAGCTCTCTACAGCCATGTTGCTACTTTCAGGTCAGATTTCATTTCCAGTAGCCTATTGACTCTAAATCATACTCCCTTATCCTAAAAGACTTATTCTTAGGGAACCTGTTTTCCTTCACTGTCCATCATCCATTCCTATTTTTCTTAAGCAGATGTAGGAAACTGTGATTACTTAGTTAGCAATACATTTAGACTGTTTCCCTTGAAGCATTTAGTCCATTATCTGTACTTAATCTTCAGTGGCTTAATGGAAAGATGGTGTATAATTAAAAAGTGAGAATACAAGAAGATTATACATCTAGCAATTCAAAACTGCTGCTTCTTCCTCTTCCTCCCCATCATTCTTAAACAGAAGTTATAGTATTATTATTACTTGAGGAATTTTGGGATATGTGTGAAGGGTTGCCAAATTTAGTGGAGTTTAAAGCCCAAAAGATTTCTGTTCCCCAGTCTGTTTTCTGGTGTTCCTGTCAGTAGGATCATTTGTTAACAAGTCTTAGCATGCATTCCCAATAGACACATAGGCACAGCACACACACAGCGGGCCACACAAGTGGGCAGACTGTGCACCCACATGAACATCAACAGCACTCACACAGAAATGAACAACACAGTGCAGTCCTGTTCCCCTTCTCCAGATGATCAGCTCACTAGTGGACATTCATACAACTTTGCTTGCCATTCACAGTCACTCCTAAATTCATGGCTTCCTAGATCAGACAGGTCTGCCCAGGATCCATTTAACCCATCTCCAGGTCTGACCTTGTGTCTTTCCAGATTCTGGACTATTCCAACTTGCCAGCTAGTCCAGTTTGAAGTGTGTTGGTGTCATCTCTACACAGAGAGCAAGGTCATACTGAAAAGAGTGAGGAACAGGGTTCAACGAGATAGGACAGACTGCAGTGATCAGGTATGGAGCTCAGCTTTACAAGGGTATATTGACCCTTTCCCTGCCTTTGGTTCTTTCACCTAAACATCCTCTAGAAAGTTTCACCCGTTCCCATAAACCCCTTAAAGACTCTGAGAATAAATTTGCTTTTTCCTGTGAGACCCATGATACTTTTGTCCCCCCTCTTTCAAAAAGCTGTTGGAACCTCTCCAAGGCCTTGAGTGATTCATTCAGTTGTCGTCCATCAATCTGTGAACCGAGAGATCTTGTCTTCGATACTGTCTCTGTTATCTCTTGTTCCTTAGGGTTTGTGTATCTAGGTGGGACTTATTACTTTTTCAGCTTCTTTTTGTTTTTCAGCAATATTCTCAAGAAATGCCCTTACATTACAGGTGTCTACATATCCTTTACATTCCGCACAGTTTTTACCTTCCATGTGTCCTTACAGTACTTATTAATATTCTGCCATGTTTGAGCAACTAGCGCTTGTATGCTTTGTGCTCAAGAAGACTGATCTACACCCCCCACAAAAAAAAAAAAAGAGCCAAATCTCTTTGTTAGAGGCATTTATTAACAAGATTCTAAGAACAGCATTACCAAATGTTCTTCTAAGCAATACAGTGTGCTTTTTGCAGACTTTGAAGAGAGCAACAGCTACAGAAAATTGCTTTGATTTTTACACGATATTTTGCTGGCAGAAGAAATACACTGATATTAAAAACACCTCTGGTAACAACAAATAACTAGCCACTTGGATTATATCATGATTTAACGTGAAAACTCAGGAACAACTCCAATCCTGTGGGCTTTCAAAATACCCAGTAATCTTCAGATCTTTTAGTGCTGCTTTGACAGCTTTTCTACAACAGCAACCGAGAGGGTCTGTGTATTCTGCACAGAACTCCTAGTATTCAGCAAAAAAAAAAAAAAAAAAGGAAAGCCAGAATATTTTAGCTGCAATACTTTACATTTCCCAGAGTACCTTCTTGAGCTGTTTCTTAGCAATTTCACTGCAGTAGTGCCTTATGTGATAAGAAGACATGAGACTTCATTTCACATGATGTTCTTCAGCTGTGAATCTGAAATTATTGAAAAACTCAGTTTTCAATAATTATTTTCTCATACAGAAAGAGGATTCTTGATGAACACAAACTGTTATGTGAGGGAAAAAACCCGAAGCACCTAAACAATTTGTCTCAGTTTTGATTGATTAAAATTTTTTTATCTGCTGTAGAAAGCCTGCCAAGATATTCCATAGACCACAACCCCTTCCCAGAGGCAGCTTACCCTTCTCTGCTGGGTCTCCATGTGAAACAAGCCAGACCTATTCCCTCACCTTCAGGCAATCAAAAGTTTGAATGAACTATGAATATGAAGGATGACTTTGACCTAGAGCTCAAAGCAGTCAAAGCATGGGGAGGTGGGATTTAAGCCATTTTTTTTCTTTCCAAGAATTACATCAGAAAGCAAAAATTTTCCTAAATACAGGAAAACACATAGATGAATAAAATGGTTTCTGAATGAAATGGCATAGACTTTTAAAGCCTACAAACCTTAAAAACTCCTGTGGAAAGGACCAGTACTGCATCTTAAACAGCACAATACAAAAAAGACATATCTTTCTAGAAATTGGTGATGATTTTATTCACTGCAGATTCCTAAGACTCCACATATTAAAGTAACTTCCCTCTAAAGTCCAGCCCCACATGCTGAAACAGCCAGCCAATATAAAGGTCAAGATATCCACCAGGTCTACCACAGCTCCACATTGTAAAAACCCAGGAAAGGAATGGCTGCTTCTGGACGCAGTATTTTAAACAGTATGCATCTCTTGCTCAGGTCCAAAATCCTAGTAAAAAAGCATTTTTTTCCAGATAACTTTTTTTCTGCCATTATTTTTCCATAAAATAGATCTCATCCTTCACTCAAGTGTATCTAAAGCCATTAAATACACCAAATTAGATCTTATCTTGCCTAAAATATTCAGTGTGTACATAGCTGCTATTAAATTTTCTTCTCCTTTCCTGGTACAAGAACAGGCATAGATAATGTGTGGACAATGTGGACACATGGATGGCGTAGAAGTGTACTTGCTGTCTTTCAGAAATGATCACTTGAAGGTAACCTTTTTATGTTCACATTGTTTATCTCTTCCCATAGGACTGATTTCTAACAGTTTGCTTTTCACCTTTCACTTGCACAACTGCACACTGCATTTCTCACCCCTGAATTTCTTGTTTTGTCGGATCATTTCTGCAATTTGTCAAAGTCATTTTGAATTCTAACGTTATGTTTCAACCTACTTGCAGCCTCACCTGGTTTTCCATCATCTGTGCACTTAATAAACTTGCTTTTTACTTTAGTATCAAATTAATAAATGACAAGATTTCAGTAAAACCAGATTCTGAGCAGACATCTTCTACTGCGGGCAGTCATTCTTTGATAGCTACCCTTCTGGTAAGTTTTCCAACATGGTTTACACCCACGCTGTAGCAGATTTTATCCATATAATCCTGTAATAAATTTTGTCTAGATCATGTCTCCCAAACTTGCTTATCAGAGTATCATACGGGACATCACTGGAAGTTTCACCATTTTCATGATATGAAACCTCTTTCTGTGTTTCCATTCTATCCTCAAGTCTCATTACCCCACTGCAGAATAAAATTATATTGATTTGACACATTTAATTTTTTACAAATCCACATTAGCTGCTATTAATCCTGTAATCTTTCAGCCCCTTCTCTGCTTGCATATGGTTTAGTTACTTGTATCAAGGTTACTCAGGGTCCACAATGAAGCTCTAAAATCCCCATGAAATCCTCCAGCTTGCTTCCTTTTACCATTCTTAGGATTAGCCTGCATTTAGGCTGCTTCTCGTCCCTATGAATTTTCAAAAATAACTCCTAGTGGATGTGTTTATTTCAGCCAGTTCCATAAATATTTTAGAATGAAATTTATCAGGGCCAGCTGATCTCCAAACAATTATCTTACCTAAATGTATTCGTACCTGTTTTCCCCTTGCTCTAGACTGAGATCTTATCCCACTGATGTGAAGTAATCAATTGGTGAAGCCAGAGCTGACAGACAGGGGATTGCGGGGAGGCAGGATTCAAAAAGGGCACAAAATGCATGGGTTTTCTTAGCTGTTAGTAGTTTCCTTCTCTGTTAGGTAATGAGCTGGATTTTTTTTTCTACTTTTATGCTGGCATGCTCTGCATTTGTTATTGTGACATGTCTTGTTGGTTTCATGCTTCCACATGCTTGCCTATGTTTTTTTTTTTTATTCATCTTCAGCAATCTGATTTAGTCTTCACTTCCTGAATTCTTCTTTTGTTTGAAGTAACTGAAGAATTCATTAGTTAAATCGATCGCTTCTTATCCTTCTGCACTGCACTGTGTGCAAATATGACTCTGGCTTAGAAGTCATGTGTAACATGGCATTCTTTCAGAATAGGTGATGCTACACAGAAGCAGATGAGATGGATACAAATTTAACAGAGGGAGATATTTAGATATATAATAAAATACAGAGGTAGTTAGCTTTCTCAAAATCAGCTGTACATCTTGTTTACATAGCATGCAGAGGCATTTGAATTATTGGAGTTCATCAAGTAAATATTTTAAGATTAATACAATAACCTTGTCTAGGAGAGAATTACTGCTTTTTTTGTCTCTCACCTATTTGTATGAAGTCTGTTTTATAACCCTACAACTAATTCATTAAATGTTTTGCAAACAGTGCTAATACTAGTCAATTATACTAGCTAGCATTTGACAAGACCTAGAAATGCCTTACAGATTACCAACTGAGTCACTACATGAACAGGAATTTACAGATATGAAGAATGCTGGCATTTCCATTTATAAGTGTTTCTGACTGTTTTTGTTTTGATTACTTACACACACATGCACATAAGCGGGACTCATCAGCTTATTGTGGCTTGAAAGTTGACTCAGGCTGGCAACTGATGCATCTACTGCAGATCAGCTGTTCCTTCATTAGAATCTGTCACTATGGCCTGTAAGAATTATTATAATTAACATTGCAGAATTCGTATTGCTGGACAAGGGTGGATCCCCTTATGCTGAAAGCATTTAATAGCCTCAGTATTTACATCATAAATGATATCTGGCAAGGCACAGTGTCTTGGTCCTTTGTAATTAATAATCTTTTCTGTTAATTTGGGAGAAAAGATAATCATTCACTCTACGAAAAAATGATCTAACAAAGAGTATGCAAGGAAAATAAAAGATCTTCATTTTGCTCTGTCATGCATGCAAACAGTGAACAACAAAGGAATGTCTGTATTACATGCCTCAGGCTGTGAACTATTGGCACATTTAATCTGAGAAGAAAGGCTTTGAGGGTCCATCTGACCTCCCATTCTTCTTCTGTGATTTGGTCAGAATAGAGAACTCATCAAACCTCCTTGTCCTGAGGCCCACAGTGAAACTCCCATAGCACTACAGCACCTGCTTGCAGCCAACAATTTGTTTACCGCATCTTTAGTCTCAAGACCTTTTATAGCCTTTTTTTTTTTTTTTTTCCTATTGGATTCTCCTCTGATGTGCCAGATTCAGAGGTGCAGTTGCTCTTGTGCAGAGAAATTCCTTACCATGAAAGGAAAACATGCCTTTGCACAAAATGGGGCTCTGTCACTCCAGCCCTTACTTTGTGTTGCTTTCCCCATGCTGAGAAGAACATAAGGTACCTTTATTTTACTGAAGGTTGAATATGTATTTCAAATTCACAGAGCCTAGCTTTATAGTGTGTCATGCTCCCACAGGCACTGACTGAGAATAAAATGGGCTAGATTTAATTTCTAGTGTTTCTTACTCATATACTCAAATAATCTGCAGGGGAAACTAGTCACTAGCTAGTCACCACTCTGCTTTTGGAAAGCACAGCAGAGGTGGTGCTCCAGGCTGGCATTTGTAGCAGCTACGTGTCTGCTACGCTTCTTTCTGCTCTGCCAGAAGCTATCAGTACCACAAGGCGGAAAAGGGTGAGCCAAGGAAGGGTGGAAATTTTCCATCACCTTAGCAGGTGTGTGTGCATTTTGGAAACCTCTTCTGTCCTCTTGGTGGTGAAGGTCTCTTAAAACCACAGGGGCCAAAATTGTTTCTTCCTGCCACATGCCCATGCAAGTACACGTACATCTGACGGGCCAGTAAGGAAGACATAGGGGAACATGTTCACTACTGTAGGGGATGGCTTTGCCCTATTATTTCAATGGCAAGATAGGGACCTGGGAATCCTTCACCTCACACCTGTGTATGAAAGGAGGAGGGATGTGGTTCTAAAAATGCACCTCATTTAGGCAGGTTAAAAGTTTCTGACCCCAGCTCTTCCCCTTCAAAGGTCCTGGAAAGTACATTTGCTCCTCCACTTCTGGAGCCAGGGCTGCCCAAGTCTCATCTACTGGCAGACAATAACAGTAGGCATGAATCAAAGCAGGAAGCAATGAGCAGGGCTCAAAGGTGGGGACAGAGCACCCCAAAATGACTGGGGAGTATCCAGCACTCTGAACAACAGGTCAATGTCCCCAGCATCTCAGAGACCTGAGCCACCCATGTCATATGAGCACTCTCGCTGTAACTGGAAGAAGGTAAATGAGTGGGCAGCAGAAGGGCTGGGATGGAAATATGGGCCATAAGTGCTCTTGACAAAATCAAGCAGTGAGGAGTATGTAGCCTGCATAAGAGCTGCTATCACCTCTGCTGTAGGACCTTTTCCCCCTCTTGTCTGCCAGATTTTTGATGCAGAGGCAGGACTTGCTTCTGACTGCATTAGAACTGAAATTTTTGTGCTGTAAAGGTACAGTCAGGTATCATTTTGGACACCATTTGGCAGCACTTAGAAAACAAATAAGGTTTTTAAATCTAGACACTAAATGAAGCTAGTATTATTTTCAAAGAGGAAAATGCTGAAAGGTTTCATTTTATGTTTGAAAACCATCTTATCAGAATGTGCCAGTGGTTAATTTTCCAAACATTTTATGTGTGTAACACAAAGGGACAATAAAAAATCAGGAAAGGTAAAAACAATCATAGATTGGTAGATAGACCATATGGTGAGGGCAGACCTTGAAGAATGATAAAGTCATCATCTTCTGGCCTTTAATGTTCATTTGTTTTCCTCTTTGTTTGTAATGTGCCCTGTGGCAGCATTATAAATCTTCTTCCTGTGTAATAACTCTCACTACTTCTTTTCTTGCAATTACAAAAGGTGGTTTATGTTTATGTGCCATTCCAGACAACACAGATCCTATCTAATGTCTATCTGGAGCAGTAAAAAGATTGAGTGTATCAGTGCCTCATATAGTGTGATACATAAAATTAAACATTAATAAAGGCTTTTGACAATCTCCATCTGCTTGATCTTCACACTTCTCCCTCTGCTTTTTTAAGACAGAAAGTCTTGAAAATTTTCAGCATTTCCTTTAATTCATCTAAGTCTGCCAATTTTTTGTGTGGATCAGAAGATTTCAATTTATGAGTGAGTTAGTCCTGTGACCAGAGCAGAGAACAGTGTTTTTGTTGGCATCATGAGTGTTACTTTTGTGTCTCTGCAAAACATGCAGAAAATATCTTGGAGCACTTCTGAATCTTAGGATAAGTTGCTGCAAAGAGTTGACTGTAGGGTCATGGAAAGCCGTGGAAAGTGAGATTACATATACTGAGATGTAGGAGGAAAAAGATTGAGAAGCTCTTGAATAGAATATCCAGTTATAAGGCTCCACTTGAGCTGAAAATAGAATTACCATTTCACTGTTACAAGCATAAAGTATCTGTGCAGTTTTTCTTGATGCAGTTTGTTGAATGTCCATCTGAGCAGCTAAAGCACAGCAACTGCAGAACTTGATCACAAGAGTTCTCTCTTCACAGGTGTAACCTTCTCTGACATAAATTAGATCAAGAAAATTTAACGTATCCATCTAAATTGACATTTACGTCTCTATATTTAGACCCCTGACTTAGCAACTGCATTTCATAATTATTCTGCCCCCTTTTCAAAACTAAAATCATAATTTAAAAGGTTAAAAACCCAACCAACCAAACAAAACCCAACAGAAAATAGGAATTATGAATCCTTAGGCTGAAAATGATCACATTTTCCTCAGTTCAAGTTCTTGCCTGTCTTCAACACGTTACTGGTTGCTTTCCTGGTAAGCACAAGAATTAGGCTGCAGTTTCATGCTTTCAGTGAGTTTAATATAAAGGAAATAGATTTAAGATTCATACGGGAGAAAAAATATTAAGACTATATATTTTGATATGTGAGGAAATGGCCTTGCAATTAAACACAACTCAAGAATTTTCATATAAAACAGTGAAATCCTTGAAATAATTCAACCCTTGGTTTGCATTAGTTCTATTTTATATAAGTAATTATTTTCTTCCATTTGCTAAAAATAGTATTAATCTTATTCTTGGAAAGAGGAAAAAATTATGAAAAAACAGTAATCCAAGCTTGTTCATGTCATGTTATGAGTAACAGTTTAGTTCCTTAGCCTAGGTCAAACTTTTATTCTTCATGAGGATGTAATCTCATGTAATCTCATGACCCACAGAGATGAAAACTCCCTTAAATGATTGTACTCTACTGGGCTTTTGTCAATACATGTCACAAAGAAAGTTTTCTTACATCTTTTATAGATCCTAATTCTGACATATGTTAGCAAGGGGGAATGTATTTTTAAGAAGAAATAGCGTAAGTCTTAGAAAGTGACTCTATCTGTAGAATAAATGTATTCTGAATTCTTTTTCATTTAATCAAATTGTTTCCTGACCACAGCACTTCTTAAGAGTATGAAAGCCAAGTAGTACTAAAACAAGCATCTGTCTGCTATTTATGAATGAAGATCAAGCAGACAATTTTATTTTTGTTAATTTCCTTAAGGAAAAACTGCTTCCCTAAAACTGCAGCCTATGGCTGTGTCAACAAAACACTTAACAGAACACTTACTAGTGGCCTGTGGGTTGATGTCAGTGCAGAGAGCAGGTTTTGCTAGCAAGGAAGCTATGGGTATTTCTGTAATTCCAAAAAGGAGCCCTAGACCTAGGAGCTGAAGGCTCTAGAGGTCAAAGGAAAATGATAGGTGTCTAACAGAACGTTTCTACCACCACACCAGTTATGAATGCTGGTTCATAAACAGGTACAGGCAGTAGGACCAGGTAACCTATTCACATTTCCTAGACTGGAAAAGCCTCATTACCATTCTGCAACAATGATATCCCCTGGAAAGTTCCTTAGGAACTTCCTGAAGTAGCTCTGAGGTAATCTTTTTCTGAATCAGTCCAGAAGGAAATGTTCAAAGAATTCTCATAGCAGTTTCACTGGTGTTCATATCACAGTTGGCTCAAATAGCTTTAAGGAGGTTTTCAAGACTTGGTTGGGCAAAACTCGAGCAGCCTGGTCTGCATTGAACACTGATCCTGCTTTGAGAAGTAGGTTGGGGGTAAGCAGTCTCCCAAGGTCCTCTCCTGACTGGATAAACTTATCAGTGTGGCCTCAATCTGATTTTTAAAATGTTATTTATAACCAAAAACCTAAGCAAAATATGATAAAGTATTCCATTACTTATGAACTAAAATCTGTTTTAGGATCCTGAAGCATTATCTGCTTTTGACATATCAGCATAGTTCAGAAGTGGTTCTGGACCAGATGCGGCTTACAGGATGCTTGTGGGTGATTGCTGCTCACCTAGAGAAGAGAGAGTAACAACTGTTCAAAAAAATCAGTGCCACCTAAATATCCAGATACTTCCATATGTGTTTGATCACTCCTTCCTCTGTATAGCAGTCTTTCTCTCTTTTTTATATCTACTAAGTAAGATGTTTTCTGTTCAGAAGCAGTGCTTCCATATATTCTGCTAGGTCAAATTTCATTTCCATGTACTTCTACTTTACGATCACTGAAATTCTTTTATTCTTTAATGACTGAAAAGAGATCGGGTAATTGTCATTCTACCTTAGAAACCGCATTACATGAAATTTTCTTTAAATTCTAGCTCTGTATATCTTCTCGCATATCTATTAGGACAAAAGCTTTACAGTAAAATGGTGGTTAAAAAAAAAAAGGTGGAAACATATGTTCTCATAATCCTGACAAAAAGGTATTGTTCAAACTTGGATTTTTTTCTTTTTATGCACAATTTTGATTATAATGTTAAAAGATGTAGATTCGGTGGGGGTGGGGTGGAGGAACAGGGAAGTTAAAAATCAAGGATATTTAATGAGGCAATGTGCTAAACCATGAGATAGTATTCTGCTGTTGAAGCTACCATCCTTTTTCTATGCGTACGCTGGGGACAATCGAATTGTAATTTTTTCCTTGTTGAGTAATTAATGTGTGCTAGTACCTTTATTAACCCACAAGGAATTTGCATCGTAACCAAATAATTTCTCCAAAAGACAATGAAACTTCATGTGCACTTTATTCTCCCCACTGCTTTTGTCCATCACCCACCTGGATATTCCTCACTAACGTGAAGTGGTAGAGAAGGATCTTCTTGCATTGTCTGGGCAGGCTCTTCAGTGAGAGTAAATGCATGTGACAGCACACCAAAGGGTCACTGCTCCTGTCATCCTGGTGACACTTCTACCATCATGCTTTAGTTTAGGACTCACAAGTGACCTTCACCTGCCCAATCCACTCATCATTGTTGTTTATTCCCTTCTCATCTCTGTAGATCTCATATTCCATGACTCTTAAAAAAGACCTCATACTCATGTTCTTCCTTCCATGCCTTTCCCAACAGGTGGCACAGGGTAACTCTGGTTGTTTTCCTTAGCCTTCCTTAGACTAAACAAAGAGCCTCTCCAATGTTTTTCTCCCATTTCCTTGTCATCCTTAATTCCAGCGTTTGTCAGAGGGTCCTATTTATACTGCCAGTTACAAAAGTGCTTAGAATATGAGTACTCCTCATTTATCTGGAATCTATCTGAAATTATTCACAAACTGATAGGCATAAACAGATGTGTGTGTGCATGGTTGTGCATGCATACATGTCTGTGTATTATAGGTATAAACAAAGGAGAGTTCGTGTTCTTATGGGAACAGTAGTGCTTCAAAGGTCTTAAAACTGGAGAAAACAGAAATATCAACTATTTTCCTGAGCAAAATAAAAATGTCCTTTCTATTTATGAATGATACTTTTTTGTGTAGAAACCTTACCTGCAACAAGAAAGCCCCTCTCGTGCTAACTGCAAGTCTCCTCTTTCTTCTTTTTAAAACTAAAACCAAGGCTAAGAACAAAACCAGTAACTATCAAACAAGAGTTTTTCTAGGTGAATGGTTTCTGTCAGCTCCCTCTGTACCTTTTCCAGACTAAGACAGCCTTTGTAGCAACTTCTGAAAGCATAATCTGAATTGTTGTACAAACACTGCATAAATCCCTTCTGTGTTTAACCAGTTGGTTGCCACTTTACCTTTTTTCTGAACCATGATGATTTGACCATTATAACATTCATTTCAGCCAGATGGATAAAAGTTTGAGGATACCTATCCATGAATGAGTATATTCATATAGCACCATCATGCGAGTGCACTGCTGAATCAAAGATCAGAATCCTTGTGGAAAATCAGTATGTTGTTTCATTTGAACTGAAGTATCACCTTTGCTTCCATTTATGTAAACTTCAGTGCTCTTTGGAGATTACTTTGCACGATGTTTTTTACAGAATATAATGAAAAAAAAATTGCAATTGGATACACATTTTTAGAAACCAAAATCTTGTTGAAGAATTTTATATATAGGAAATAATACTGACAATAAACTTCAGGTATGAGAGTGGTTGCTCATCCTGCATAGAATGATTTTTCTTATTTTGAGTCTACTTAGATCATTTAACACCATCATAACTTACAAGTGTCAGGTACAGAAGAACAATAGTTTGAAAATAATGAATTCAGAGTTAATATCAAGCATTTAATAAGGCATTTAGTTCTCGCAGCTGAAGAATATATTACATTTTGAACATTAGAGGCTGAAAAAAAAAGTGAGATCATTTCAGTTGAACAACTTTCACAATGATTTAGAAACATTAAGAAATGAACGATTCATGGGCAGTTGATACTTGCATTTTACAGTAATACGTCCTTTCAGGAATATGAAACCTAATTGCCTCATAACATCAGTTTAAAATACCAGCAACTAAATACATCATACTGTCAGCTGGTAAGGAAATACTGCATATCCAGCTTGTTGAAGGTTCATTAATCAGTAAATATCAATGATGTTTCACTGTGATGAATGACAGCTAGGCAACAGGCCAACTGAACCCCCTCCAACCATAAAGCAAGTTATCATAAAGCCAATATGTTTTTTAAATCCTTGTTAATACAGGTTTTAAGTAGTTGTATCATCAAAGGAGGAGACAAACTGTATATTCATATAGTAAAGAGAACTATGCATTGATATATACAGCTATGTGATATTATATTGGGTGATGTAAAAATTACCTGGTGATGCATCTGACTCAAAACTCTTAAACTTTAGCTGCTAAAATATAATTAAATTATTAAGTTGAGTCATATGCCCTGCAATGAATTCTGTCTAAAATAAAGCATAAGAATAAATGGCTGAATGAGGTAAGAAGTAAAAGTGTGGGCAAGACTGTGGGAAGTGCATGACAATGCAAAAGGAAGGTGAAATAACCTGAATCATGTATTCATTAGGCAGTGGGGAACATGTCTGAGGAACAGAGATTTGTAAATAATTCATGGAGAAATTGCCTAAGAGTTAACAAGATCATATGATTTCAGAATAATTTCACTTAGGTCTGCATTTGTGCTGCAGTCCTACTACATATGAAAGGGAGAGGCATTTTCCATACACCATGGTAACCTTTTACAGTGAGAAACTGGAAATTTCCTTTAGAATTTTCTAAATTCTAGAAATTGCTTTTCAGACATGATCAGTAAGCTCTTTACTGTTTTGCACTATTCATATAAAGGTAGGTATACAATGCATAGTTCTCCATAAACCCCCACCTGTTTGTCAGACTAAAATATGTCTTAAGCTATCATAAGGCTATTTAAAGAGAACTTAAATTTCAGTTACATTCTACATAAGTAGCCATGGGGAAGCATAGTGTCCGTGGCTCACTTACAGCAAAATGTGGTTGTTCTGAGCAGCATTCATTAGTCAGCAGCAGCTGTATTCTGGTAAGGAAAGCGAGGGCAAAAACTTTTCCAGGAATGGACAAATGTAGATTGGACAACAGCTGCTGCAGTGTGAACAGTGTCCTTTGTCTCTGTGGTCTGATGACCTCTTATTTCTCAGCCAAGTCTTTGCTAGTTCCTCGGACCTTCTGCCACAGCTCATGAAGGGTGATTTGTTCAGTGGCATGATTTAGCAGATTTGGAGTCACATTGGATTGCTCAGTTATACTTGAACTTCTATGTAACGGCCTTTGTTCCAAAAGTATAAATAAGCCTAGTGAATTATCAATATTCCTATGGCAATTCCGTTGTAACAGTGTGTCAGATGGTGAATAGGTTTTATGTAGAGATGTTTGTACTTAGGTACCCTTTCACAGAAACTAGGAAATACGTGTTAAACTAAGAAATATCTATTAAAAAAAAAAAAAAAAAAGAGAGAGAGACAGAATCAAACCTGACTACAAAAGTGAAAGCTATGGCCAAAAAGAATCAAAGACTTTTTTTGTGTATAGAACCTACTAGTTAAAATATAATATGTTGTCATAGGGACATACGATTTAGGGAAAAAAAGGCTATTTCTGTTTTTCAGTTCTTTGCAAGATGGTATTTTTCCTTTTTTTTTTTTCTCATGATTTATAGCATTCAAGGCTGGAGCTCATTCACAGTAGATTCTATCACCAAAGTCCTTCCCCTGGATCCTGGGAATTAATATAGATAACAGAGAAGGAAAGCCTCACATTAATCAAGAAGGAGGGTTTGCTGACTTTATAATGAGTTAATGTGCTAACATCCTTAGGGAGGTGAGTCCAGGGCTCACAAACAAAGGCCAAAGTCTCTGGAGCGACAACTAGTTATTTGCCTTCCTAATGCTGGACTCCATGTCCACCTATTTCTTTCAAACTGCCTTTTTGAAGATGATCAAAGAGGCAATGATTAAGGGCAGATGTTGAACAGGCTATGCTTCCTACACAAGCGTTTTGGTACATTCATTTCCATGCTGCTTTTTTTTACCAGAGGTGGCTTTAGTGCAGTCCTTTCGTGGTATCCACAGGCTGATGTTATTTGTTCTTAGATTATTTTTTCTCTCTTTTCTCTCTCCTTTGTAGTTTTCCTCCATAGTATAAGTTATTAACAGTTGTCAGAACATTTTATAAACTTTCATTGACTTTGCAGCACTTGAGCTTACAAGTGGGAGAGACCTCTTGAGCCTCAGTTATTAGTCGTCAGAAATAGATCCGTTATTTTCTCAGTGTAAAGCTGATTCAATACTACAGTTAACAAAATTGAGAAAAATGAAAGCACTTGCTGCTACATCACTGGGCTTGACATTTCTAAATAATCTTAGAGTTTCCCTTGTCATTTCCACTGTCACTCAAAGGTCCAGGCTCTGGGAAGTTTAGTCAGGAAATTACTCCACCATGCAGGTGACAACATAGAGCAAGTAAGGGTCAAATCTGGACCAAAAGGAGCTTCTCATAAACATTAAGATTGTTGGTGATCTTTGTGGTATTGCATAGATATTAAACAATATTATATTTCATGAACCTAAGCTACTGTGTTTGCTGATGACTAAACTCTTGAGTTATAAAAAAGACTTTAGTGAAACTCTGAAATACTGCCTGGCACTGGAAGTTCGCTAGGACTTAGCTAGATACTGGCCTCGTCTCTTTTTGAAACAGAACTGATTTGGTAATGTACTCAGCACATTGCTTCTATAGGAAACCCTAGAGCACAGACGAGGTGTTTAAAGATGCTTACTACAGATGGTGTGGCAATCAGCCAATATACAAAGAGGGAGGGAACCCAGCTATTATTTCTGTGGTACTTGATCTTGAAGTCTAGAAAGGAAAAACATAGAGAAAAGTAATTTTAAAAAATCAGCAGGAGCCTTGCCTGACTAAGGCCTGCACTGTTAGGCTCATAATTGCATAAACTGTTAATTAAATAAGACAACTAGTGACAACAGACTGACAGGAGCTAAGCAGAAGTAAAGAGCAGCTGCTTTTTGGGACTCTGCCGTACGTAGTCTTCATCCCACTCCAGGGGCAACTTTCCATAATTCCCTTTCTGTTGCGACGGAGGGAAGACACAGTCACTCAATATGAGTGATCAGCAGACTTCGTTTATTGTCTCTTACAGTCACCTTTTATGCCTTCTTATAATTAGCTCATACATATTACAAAAGTTAAGCTCATTATTGCTTAGTTGCCTAAATACCAAGCCTGCCCCTAGTTTCTCTTCTGTAGTTTTCTGTTCCCACCTGCAACATTCTTTTCCCACCGAAATCTTCCTGTTACTGTGTAACAAGGACAGCCAAAGACAGTGTATTTTGCTTTACTTCAGATAAGCTGAGAGCGATGTGCATTTTTGTCCAGCCAGCTGGACTATGTCTATGAGACCTTTTTCAGCTAGCCAGTTATCCACACCTTTCTTCACTGCTGAATGCGGGCTTAAACCAATAGCTCACAATTCTTCCCTGGTCTGGCTTGGCTAATTCCTGAGATAAAGAAGAACAAATCTTTTTGTTCCCTGAGGAACCAGCTTTGCTGTGCTGGAGAAGTAAACAGATATTCAGGTAGGAGACAGGGTGACAAGGACAAGGATACAGAAGACTTTTTCCAGCAGAAAAGAGGAAGAAGAAAATGGACACAGATAGGGACAGGAATCAAAAAGAAAGGGACGTTCTGTCAGAGAGACTGTAAGAGAAACCTGAAAGTGAAATACTTGGGAAATATAAGGGCCTGTGGCAAACATCACAAATCTGGTAAGTTTTTGCTAGTGGGGACTGCTGTTACAGTACTGGCAGTCCTAAAGCCAAAGCAGAATCAGGGAATGGAAAAATGAATTGCCTGCCAGACACACTAAGAATAAGAAAGGTGAATCTAAGGTGAAAAAAATGGGTGGAAAAAAAGGATTCTGATGAAAACAAAGAAAAATCTACAAATTGCTGTTATTGAGGACAAATATTCAGACTGAAATGTCTCAAGCATAGCTCAACTAGATTTTAAAATGAGCAGAGGACCTGAATTAATATATTAGTCGAATTAATTTCAGGAGAGGATTGCAAAAAATTAGTACCACAGCAACAACATAGAAATACTCTATAGATTCCAACAATGCAAATCTGTGGTTCTTCATGTTATAAATGCTACAAGTATTTATATTTGTGTACTTACCAGATTTTTAATTTTACAGATATGGATAGTAGAAAAAATTATTAGTAAGAATAGCACTGTCATTTCTCTTTGGGACAGCTGGAAGATTTTGTCATTAAAGAGTGATACAATATCAAGAAATAAAGCTATTCCAGAAGGCTGATAAGTACTAAGTATACAGTCCAATACCTTGAGATTTTTCAGCTTAAATTAAAAGGACAGATAAACAAACAGGGCACTAAATAATGTTTTCTAGTTCAAAATCATGTATTTGATGTATATAAAGGAATTCAGAGAGGTCATACTGAAAAGGTTCACGTGTCAAAGGCTCTGGAATGATGTGAAGGTACACAGAGTACTTGGAGCTTGTTGCCAAGCGCAAGGGAAATTCTGTAGGGGAAAGTTCTAGATTTAGCTGGATAACTAGACAGCTGAAACAGGATCTGAAAAAAACCTGGAAACTTGTAAGGATGAAAAAAAGAGAAAAGACTGATCATCAAGGAATCTTATCAGGGAGATCAGAAAATTAAGAAAGAAGATGATAATTAATCGAAGTCAAGCTCGCTCTGATCAGTGATGAAGAGGTCAAAATAACTACAGGTGTGGCTCAAGCCTAAATTAGCACTCTGCTTCTGTTTGCAGAAAATGGGACATTGCAGGTTACGTAGCAGGAGTAAGATGGCTATGAGAACAACGGTGTGGAAATGAAAACTGAGACCTCTGAAATTAAAGGAAAAGTTGTGGAGGTCAGTACCTCCTCATCAGGTGCCCCCTCAGTGCAATAAATGGACAACCTGGTGGGATGGATTACCTCCAGTTTTTAGATTTCTGACTACTGGAACATAGGAAAGTGTGCAAATGAGTCTGGTAGCAATGATTTTTACTGAAAGTCTGATGTTGTATGTCATAAAAAATAGTTCATGAAACAGTAACTTTTCAGAAGGGAAAAGTTATCTAGGCAGTTGAAGATAAATTACTTTGACCTCTGCAGTGTGAAAAACTTGGAATATATTGTCAAAGAAAAAGCAATTAGGACTAGAGAGGCAAATAGAAATTGGTATAAAATGCAAGAACAAGAAGGTCTTGCTAGTAAGGACTGATAAAATAATTTTCTTCTGTAAATGAAAGGTTCATGAAAAGGAAATGATGGTGGAGAATAAAAGTTTGAGTTCATCAAGATGGGTTACAAGTTATTGGTGTGACGTGGCCCAGAGAAAGGAAATGCAATTAAAAATATCAGAAGAATTTTCAGGAGAGTAAGAAGTGTTAATACAGGACCCTAGAAAATTACCATGACGAGTACTACATCATCCATATTCAAGAAAATGGGGTTTGTATTAAGAGGAGTACAGAGACTGCTCTAAGAAAGGGCAGAATTTTCTGCAAACAATGACTAACAGAATATGGTTTAATAGTCCTACTAAACAAAGTCTGGATGATACACACTTGATCCCTCTGTGAGAGACCTTCACTTCACTCTCTGCATTTCTAGAGCAAAAACTGTGGAGGAGTTTCTAAAGCCAAAAGATAATATTGGTACAAGAAAAAAAAAAAAAAAAAAGCTGTATGCTGTGCGTAAGTGAGTTTAAGCAGGAGCTAAGAAGATATTCTTTAACAAAATGAAACTCTGAATCATATTTTCAGGAGGAAGTGGGGTGAGAAAACTCAACAGTTTTCAGAATAGGTTGTGGCTGCTTTATTAAACTATTCAACCCAGCTGCTTGGCATAGTTGAAGACTTGTGATTTTTTTCCTCTTGGTATTTTTATGACCTGCTTTTTATTGTAGCAACAAATCATTGGTTCAGATTACTACCCGATTCAAATGGCCACATATGGCCAGGTATTGTCTGCAATATTCATCCTTTTCATCTTACCGGTAGCATTCATTTATTTGTCCCTAGCAGAGATGTAAAGTTTCTATCTGAAAGATGTGATATTGGCCACTGCTAGATCTAGGGTCCTGGATGGTCTAGATAAATTTGAAATGATTATTCCCATGCTTCTCTACTCTAAATTTTAAAAGAAAACATTTCTTTGAACAAGGGAAGAACATAAGCCTTCTGATCGTCGCAAATATTAGACCCTCTGCTAATTGATTCATAAAAAATTCAAATACCTATTTTTATTCCACTTGTGAATAAATTCATTTCAGTGAAAATGCACTGAAATGTTCATTGACCACGTAAGATTAAATAGATTCCTGTTATATTTTAGTAAGTGAATTGAGAAAGTATAATAAAAGTTGAGTTCTTATAGGTCATAGTTTAGCGACAAGAAGTAATTAACAAAACATCACCAGCAATGTATGTGTATTAAACTGACTATACCTATATGTAAATATACTGATTGAGATAAGCATGTAGGCTAGTTCTTTTGCGGAAGTTTGCCATCAGCACACATTTATCTTAGAAATCCTGACACTCATAGAAAGATGTCTTCAAGCGGCAACTAGATTCTTATGAAGCCTTTTTTCTAAGCAGCAATAAAGACTGACTTTTGTGTCAGTGGCAGCATGAGAAAGATGCATTCCTTGCTCAAAAAATGAAATGAAAAATACTATAGCTGTGCTTAATGCCTTCCATTCCCCACAAGACACTTTCAGTCATTTCAAAAATCCCAGTGATGCTGTATCCTATCAAAGAGTGAAAATGAGTTCATAAGCCAAGCTTGACATAATGCACTTCTTATTGCAGCCTGTATACATGGTGGAGAGAAGTATTTTAGATGCAGTCTGTCTGTCTTTTTGTTTTGACAACTAAGCATTTGGAGCCTTAGCATCGGATGACTGAGCTTCTGTCTTGTTCCTCAAAGGTCATTGGAAGGAGACAGCAAGGTCTGTAAAAAGCTCCAGCACTAACAGGTTAGTGACTGTGTGCTGAGGAAGAAAGCCCCAGGAGCAGTATCCCTTTGTCAGTGGTAAGCACATATATGCACACAATATTTATGTATGCCCAGATGTACATCGACAGTATACCTACATATACATATATACATACATATACTCACACATATATGTACTGCATATGCCATTCAGGCAGAGACAGAGGATCATGTAAAGGTGACCCAGAACACCAGAACACCCACTGAAAAAACATGCTCTGACAGCTGTGATACCACGCAGGGTCTGAGGCAGCCACCTCTCGGAGCCATTTCTGAGGCATCTGAAGGCACTGGGATGCACTAGCTATTTTTTAAGCATGCCTGCAGAACCCTTATATGCCACTTCTTTCTTTCTGAGTTTTTGTTTGCTCAGGCCAAGACCCGAGTCATAATTCTAAATGTTGAGGCAGGCAGGATTAGTTATATGCATTTTTTTGAGAGCTTTCAAGCTAAAAACAAACAAAAAAAGAAAGCTCTAGAAAGCTTTGTTTGCTCCAGGTGCTATCTAGTCACCTAGGTGTCAGTCTGCCTACCCCCGCTGCAGATATTTACAGGGTAAATTAAAATCTGAATTACATTATGGTAAAGAATAATATTGCTTAAAAAAATGAGTGAAAATATATACCTATTTCCCCCTTTTTTCCTTGTAATTAATTTAGATCCATCCTGAGGACAACTTTCTTACAAAAATCTTACATTTTCTTTTTCTTCCTGATTAGTGAAAAAAGCTTTAAAGAAAAATAAGCCAAAATTGTTTTAAAATCAGCAGAAATTTTAAGTAAACTTCTGAAAAGTGTATAGACTGTACTGTGGTTTGAATAATTTGTTTGATACATACTTTTTTCCTTCATACCTAGTTTATTATTTATTTTATGTACTTGAGTGAAAAAGAAATATCAGCCACTCTTCAGTAAAACAAAACAGACCTCGTGGGTGTATATATTTTTAGACCTGAAAGAAGTTAAGTCATCTGAGACTTGCACTGGTTTTTACAAGATACATTGGATCTCCAATCTGTTGTTGCCCTGGGACATAAATTCATGTAGTGATGAACTTCAGGAAAGCTTTCAGTTCTTTCAAGATGGCTGAGGCTGAGTCCCATCAGAAACCTCCTGGTCTGTGGTGTGGAGATACATGGGAACATACTCTGCGGTAAACAGGCAGAAGTGTTTGTAGTGACTGTCAACTACAGCAGCTTTTGCACTGCTCAGTGGGATTTTTTTTTGTGTGGCCATGTGGCTGTGTCCCTATCTGACTTTCTGGACTAGCTAAGGGGTGTGTGTGTTACACCTTTTAGGGAAAAAAAGCTGTATTTCAGTGCCTTCAGTAGCTTCTTTTTACCATCTCCATAGATGTGTCTTAATGCTAGTCTGATCTGTAGAACTGCAGTTTTCAAAATCTCTGTTTTGACATAATAGTTGTTAATATTAGAATGGGCTCTGTGCTACTTTATATCCACTTACATTCTACTATGGCTCATTTTTTTTTACTGTATCACTTACTGAGGTGGCTAATTTTAATTTAAGACATTTATCCAAAACAAAGTATGGCATAAAAAACCCCCCCAAACCAGAGAGACATATTTATAAACAAATTATATAATGTTTGCAATGCACTTGAAAAGTGGTTTGCTTAATCAGCACTGCGTAGTAGCAACTTGAAATAATTAAATCATAAATAACTAGGAATTCTTATAATTCTGCTTCACATTATATAGCTTGGCAAATTGTCAAAAAACATGACTGATTCCAGTTCTTCACCAGAGCATGGCATCTGCCGTTCAGCAGGAAGTAAAGTTGCTTCTATTTTTCACCAACAGGTGGTACTCTGAATTTCTGTATTCCTTAAAAAATTCATATTGCAATATGGATTTAATTAATGTGGAACTTGTTCTTAGGCAGACTACTTAGGAAGTAAATTCTTCTGTTAGTAACTTTACATGAATTTGTACTTTCTAGTGAAAAAAAAAAATATTCCAGAAACAAAGATTTGGTCTGAAGACAGCCTGTGGTTTACTAGATTAATTAAAGATGAATATCTATCTAAAGAAGTGAGATTAAAAGTAGTTGGGTTGTTTGGCTTAGCAGAACAGAGTCTGAAGGGAATGTTGACTGTATAAGAAATATAAAGATAAATTTCAGGAGAGAAAAATAGCCACAGAAATGCAAATTTTGTTATAAGAATAAATTTTAAACACTTTTATTATTATCCAAAGGTTTATGCTCAAAAATAATCTTCCAAAATAGTGTAAGAATAACAAAGAATCTTAATTGTTTGAAGACAGAAGATGAAAAATGTATGGAAAAGGTGGCAGAAGATGAGAATTTTTAAAGTTTTAAACAGAACCTCTGCCTATCTGACGTATTGATATCTTCAAAGAGATTTGAAAGGAGACTGTTCTTTGTATGTGCTATAGGTGGACAGTTGTATTAATTTGCCTGTTGCCAATGAAGCCTGTTTTGTGGGGTTTTTTTTTCCTTCCATGCATAATATTGTTTCATTTTTTTCAGTCTTTTCCTGTGGCCAATATAGTTATTGGCATTGGTTAGTGATCTCAGTATTATTAGAAGATTCTTTATATGTTTCTTTGAACTACTGTTTTCTGTGAAACTTTCTGTCTGAAATTAATTATTTCATTACATAGCTGCTATGGTACTAGAGGGGAACTGATTACTGAGGTGGTTGTTTCCAATTGTGCTTAAAATGTCAGACAAGGCTTAGGCAGGTGCCAAAGCTTGATACAGGTCACAAATTTGTGTAACTCATGAGTCACACTTGTAAAACTGCACAGCTTTATTTTATAACTGCAAAAGAACTGGTGCTCTTATAAATGTTTCATTGATAACAGTGGGGAATAATTAGAAATATTTATTTAATAGGCTTCTCAGTATCTTGTAAGAAAAGTTATATGCCTAATACTCCAAAGTTTTCCAGTATTACAGTTTTATGATATCATATGAATAAAAATGCTTTTATTGCACAATATAGATCACTTCTCTAGTACAAAGTATAACACTAGAGAAAAACAAACAAGTCACTGAAAAATTTGAACAACAATTTCTAGAATAAATGCACAGTCTGACAAAAAGTTGTTGTTGGTGTTTAAAATTGTTTCCCCTATTCCGCAGTGTTTAGGTGTATATACCAGTTGCTTCACAGGTCAATCTTTCAGCCCCTTCTTTCATTATCCTGAGCAATTTATGGCAATGCACAAGAGCATGAAATAGACTGCCCCTTATAAATTGTGATCTCAGGCTAAAAAGTAAGGTTTAAACAAAACATTAAGAGTTATGTTTTTCTTTCCTTATTTTGATTTCCATTTTTTTACTTAGTTGAGGCTATTTACCTTTAAGTTTATTACAACTCAGTCTCAAATACTTACAAAATCCTGGCTTTGCAATGGCCAGAGGTATCTAATTTAGCTCCTGAAAAGAACATTAAAGTAGTTAGACTCAGTATGCGCTCATTAATCTAGCTAATCTGTCAGTGCTAATACTATACTCGGGTCTCTTTCTCCCTATATTTTTATTTCCGTTACCAGTGCTTCCCTCCTAAATTCTTTCTGCTGCTTTCTGATTCCTCCAACTCCTTTCTCTTCCTGCTGCTCTGTTTATTCTCACATAAATCCATTGACTTATTTGACCCCTGCTTTGTTCCACTGTCTCCAGCATAGTCCCAACATGTTTTGATCTTCCTTCACAAGCTCCTTGAATTCATCAGTTTTCAGTTTGCATCCAGCATGAATCTGGTGCTCGCAACAAACATATGTGAAAGCAGTAAAATGGAATGAACACTTCATTATTTTGCCACTCTTCAAGTAAAAAAATCTAGCAGTGTTGTCATCACTGAAATTTTATAATTGACTCATCTGAAGTATGAGAGGCTGAATGGTAATGTTGTTCTCCTTTAGGATGCACGTTTCATGGTACATTAGTCTTGTGGGTCCTTGAGAACTCCAGCCTGTACCTAAGGAGGGGTAAAATTTAATTATCCAGCAACCAAAAATATTTTTAGCAGAAATGAAGGATACAAAAGGAAAGGTTATGTAATTCATTATAGCTTTTTTTTTTTTTTAACAAGAAAGATCTTATTTCTAATGGATAGTCAGAGAGAATTCAACCAACAAAATTCTACCACCATGTAGTAATTTATATAACTAATAATTAAGTTACGACCAAACAAAGATACAATAGAATACAGAAAATTACAATATATTGTAAACTGTCATAAGTCAAATATACATGAAATATATACATAAGTATATATGAAATCTAAAGCATATGCATATAGTGAAAACCGGGACCTAATAAAATAATTTTACATAACGCTAATATAAAGCAGGGAGTGAAATTGATCGTATAATTAAAAGAAAACTATGCCAGCCAGAGAAGAAAAGAGATGAGATAGGAAATAAATTGTTCAACTTGCTGGAAATACGATACAGAGGAATTGTGAGCTTTTTCAGTTTTCAGTTGCGTCTTTCATTTTTCAAAATAAGGTGTTCAAATCAGTTCAGTTTGTCAAAGATATTTTCATATACTTAAGCTTAATGAATTTTACATGAACAAAACAAGAACCATGTTTATCTTCTTTATATGTTTTATTCTTTGCGTGTATAGCTGCATAGTCATTGATAATATGTAACATAAAAGTTTGTAAATTACTCTGGAGTTATTCCTGGATAACTCAAATATTTGAAAAGTAGAATGAATTAAAAATAAGCTCCACATTTGGGAAGGGAGTAAATTTTCTCTTCCTTTTCCTTTTTAAGAATAATCTTTGGCATTAATCCTGCTACCATTCAGCTGGGATTGCCATAAATCACATGTATGTCACTGCAGATGCTCAGCTACCAGCTTGTATAAAATAGCTGTATAAATGAGAATACCAACCCTGCCATTCAACCTAGCAATCTGAAGCCTTTTATTCTGTGTATGTTTGCCTAGTCTTCAACTAATACATCCAAATGAAAAAAAAACTCAAAGGCCACTGTATACTGAAACTTGTGACTCCTGCTTGTCTGCTGTGTCTGTAAATCACCTCTTGCTTTTGCATTTCACAGTACCCTAGTGCCTAGAGCACTGCAGGATAGGGTCCATTTAAAGAATTAAAAAATATTTTCTTCTGTTCTCCTGTTTTCAAAGAGGGAAAAGGGCTTCTGAAGTAGGACAAAGGCAGAAAGAAGAATGAGCAGCACAGACAAAAAAAGGTGGAAAAAAAGTTATAAAAACAGGGTTAGGAAATGTGGGGAAAAAAGTGTGGTTAAGCTCTGTGCATGACCGGTTGTAAATAACCTGCAAGCAGTTTAGGAAGAATCTGTTACCTTATGCAGGTGGTGTCCAGCCATCTCACGCAACAGAACAGGCTAACCTGTTGAAATATGGAACGTCCTTTCAGGTGAAATTACAAATGATGAGCTAGTCTCTGTCCTTTCCATGAAAGATTTTTCGTTGGACCTTGAAATAAGAATCCTGGCCATCACCTTGATATACATCCTGCGCTGTGGAGGATGGAGGGGAACGGTGGTGGAGGGAGCTGAGGCTGACAAGCAGATGAACAGGTGAGAACGGTGTGGGAGTGATTCACTGACAGCCCAGTTCTCTGCAGGGCATTTGGGCAACACACCCTCCGGTCCCCCCCTCCCGGCTCCCCAGTGCTCACAGCCACCACTGGTCAAACAAAAGCACCATTGTGCATTTCATGGGGCAGGCTGGATGGCTCCCCTGTGAAGCAAGGAGGACACTGCATATGTTTTATAATCTCAGTACTGGTGCCACATTAAATCCTCAATGACTTTCTTTTTAAAGGTTAAGAATAATCAGTTGGCAGGTGATCAGTGTTAGGGCTTACAGCCAAAAGTTTTAGAACTGGTAGTATAATCATTTGGATTTGTTGAATGGATTTTTTTGTACCTGTTTTCTCCCATAAGCAACAGGGGAGTTAGTTATTCAGGTACCTGAAGTTAGGTTCCTGTGCAATTTTAGCACAGCTATCCTGTTTAGCTTCCAGTTGCCATGCCAGAAGAAAAACAGGCCCTATGCTTACCCCTGTCTGTCTTGTATATATTTCTTGGATTGCTATGTTTAAGCACCTAAGTAGCCCCTCATTACCTATGTCTAGGATAGGCCGAGATCATTTGTCAAATCCCATGGCCCTTTGTCAAACAAAACATGGATTTATTCAATGTTAATTTTGTTTACTTCAAGAATCACTGTTGCTATGAGCAGATTGCTTTTACCAAAATATTGGGTACTACAGCTCCTTCACAAAACCCTGTATACAAACCCAAGGGTACCCATTTCACCCTGAGGTGACATCCAACATGGTTAGTCTGCTGTGAAATAAGGAAGGCCAATATCATTTACAGGTCATGTAAATTTGAGGCTCAGCAGTTCCTTCCACAATGAAATATGCCGGACTAGATTTACTGCTCCAGTGGGATACGTCTGCAATGTTCCGCTGGTGCAAAATAATCTACTACAACTGTTATATCTGCAGATAAGCTAGAATGGGAGATCCTCAGCTTGCCCAGTGACAGGAACTGCAGGCTGCTTTCCCGCTTGCCTGTTGTAACATTCTTTTATGAATACTTTAGGGTTTACAGAATTAAACAAACCTTTTGGCTGTCTCCTCTCAGGCACTGTCCCTTGTGCTTCTGCCACACAGTGCAGCGTGAGGCTGGAAGTGGAGATCTGTCACCTTAGCTTCCTTCCTCTGCCAAGTCCCAAGTGATGCAGAGCGTGTGTCCACAGATTTTTTGACTATTCAGGGCATTGCTATTCAAAGCAAGCCAGCTCTCTGACCCGGCTAAAGACACAGCATGAATAAGATGAGCAACATGGCTTAGAGTATTCTTTTGCTGCCAGCTCTCATTTCTTAATGAGGTTTTAATTTTCTGAAGAGTTTGATTTTCTTTCTCTCTAAGATCTTTCCCTGTTCAGAAAGAGCAGCTTTCCCCTTCAAGAGTTGTATTTTTTGCAGATCTCTCTGCTTCTTTATTCTATAGACGCTGCCAAATTTGGCTTTCAAGACATTGATCAATGCAATAATTCAACAGAATTTTGTCATATCAGCACTTGCTTACTGACATTTCATAATTTCTTCATTCAGAAATTCACAATCTAATCAGTGTGTTTGCTGTGCAGAAGTAATAAAAATGTCTATCTTTTCAATTTTATTCTTGGAAGTACTGGCTCCAAGTTGTTACCTTTTCCAAGTCATAATGCTTAGTTGAGTCCAACCAGTTTCAAGGCATTATCAGAGAAGAAGAATACACATCTGATGGAATTACGAGTTGGTGGCAAGTAATAGACAAGGACAAATCTATAGGCGATACATATCCATTTACATTGTGAAATGAAAAATAGCCGTAAGAGGTAGTTTCCAATCTCATAATGTTTTTTCAGCTCAAAACCTGCAATGAGGTGATTTACTGTGAAATCAGACTCATGCTCTGCAGATCATAGGATTTTAGATCCTGAAGCTTATTAATGCTAATGCAACATTTTTCATTTACTTAGTGCGCTTTCAATGAACCCAGAAGCATCAGTTCAACAAATTGCTTAGGCCCATGCTTCATTCTGATCAGACCCAAGGAATGTGGCTTCCCCTGCATGATAGGACTATATATGTGGAAAGCAAGCCCATGCTTCTGTGCTTTGCTACTTAAAAGTAAAGATATACTCAGCTGGTCACCTAGCAAAGCTGCTTTTCCTTTGGGAGTTACACAAACATGGCTTCTCCTCAATGCTGGACAGAATATGTGCAGAGGTTGTTAATGCTGCTCAGAGACATTATTTGTACCCTGGGAAATTTTCACCTGAGATGTACTATACAGCAGCTCATCTTTTAGCTTCAGTCCTTTCCTACCCTCCTGTAATTCCCACAGACTGGCTAAAACCTGACACAGCTGCAAGTTGGTTGTGAGAAGCTGTGGTTTCATGGAGAATGAAACATAAGAGTTACCCCTGCCAAGTTTCACCAGCTTTAGCTTTACTTTGCCAGAAAAAAAAAAAAAAAGAAAAAAAAAAAAGAAAAAAGAAAAGGGAAGAACCTAATCCTCTGTTTGTAAAATAAAGCTAAATACAACATTGGCAAAACGACTTGAAAACATGTACTTTTTAAAAGACCTGTTTCCATTAGGTGACACTCATGCCATTTAAGAATGTGCTTTTTTATTCAGCACCTAAAGGTAAGCAGGCCACAGGGCATGACTGAAAAGCCTGCTGCTCTCACTGCATCTGCCAGTTCAGGAGAAGGCAGCACATAAAAGGATAGTGGTCACAGGAAGGTTTAGTGCAAACCTGAACAGCTGTTAAAGAAATTGTTTTATTTCAGAAATACTTTTGTAAGGATCCCAAGCAGTATTATTATATGAATCAAACAATTAAAGAGGAAAACTCCTTAACATGGTAGCATAAATAGTGCTTGCAGGGTAAAATGAACAAACAAAATTCTTCAGAGGCATTTTTTCTATGTCAAATTGTCACTGGTTACTAGAATTAGGGATGCTCAGAAGTTAATCTTTGCAGAGAGGTGTTTTGAGTTCTAAGTATGACAACATATGATGGAACAATATTTTAGATACTAGGTATTAAATAACTGTACAGGTAGAGTACAGGTAACAGTACAGACATGGCTGACAATGCTATTGCAAGCTGACAAGCTCCTACGGACCTTAATGAAAAATCAATTCAATCACATTTGAGAAATAAGAGTTAAAGAACAAGCTAATTTTCTTCTTCCATTTGCTACTCACTAATTAGGTTGTGATTTACATAATTTCCTCAATATTTATTTGAATGCTTTTGTTTGATGTTATTTGTAAATATTCAATATTATAACTTGAAGATGGACTGGTTTTCCATACCTTTGTCTAATTCTGTATTTCTGTTTCTGGCACGCATACCTAACTCTTCTTTTATAATTTTCTTGTAATGACACTTACATAAGTGAAAATTTACTTTTCCAGAGTAAGTCAAGATACACAATTAAAATCAGTATTTGGATGTGTTCCTGAAAAATAATAATTTGCTAAATGTTTGTGAAGAATTAACATAGTGTGATGTGAAAGGAGTCAAAGTTATCATCAACAAAAGTATTCCAAAAAACATTCAAAAAGGGGATTAGGCAATTATTTCTTCCTGGCCTTATGACAGGGATATAAAATGATGTTTTCTGGAAAGGTAACATCTCATTTCCAGAGACCAAAATCAAAATCTGATATCCCAGACATCTTTTCTATTTGTAAAGGTATTGGCTCTCCTCCATTGCCTATAACCTTTCCTGAAAACCTATGCCCCGATCCTAATCGAAATCATAATACATTATCATACTTACCTATTTTATACTTAGTATGCTAAAGGGATGTAATTAGTGCCTTTCATTAGCCTCATTCCTTGATTACAAATCTGAAAATAATTCTGTTTAATCACTTTGGACAAATACAACATAATTGTGATCCTGCACATTACTTTTAATGTGTTGCTGTAATTCCTTTGAGACATCACCCTTATTTGTCCTGCATACAGATACAAGAAGAGGAAATTTTTTATTTGAGAAAAAAAGAAGCTGAAAAGGGCTTCTAATACAAGTGTTAATGCCCAAGAACACTCAGAACATTTGCTCTGGAACCAGGGATGCTGTTACGTTCTATAAAGGTCTTATTGTGCAGTCAAATACGCTAGAATAGGGCTTTCTATAACATCATGTGGGGGTAGCCATCTGATTTAAGACCTCTTCCATCAGATATTCTCCTACCTCCTCATGTTAATCTGAAACTCCGGAATGTTGAGCCAGGGCGAGAAGTCCTACAGCTGGGTTTTAAAATGAACCAAGAATCTCATGGAGGGACAAGGAATGTAAAAATCTGTGAAAGGCCTAAATACCAAAGTTGATGAAGTTGAAAGTAATGGTTAAGAGTACTATGCCTGCATTTGAATGATAAATAGCATGTATTTTTTGATTTGATTTTAAAATGTCTGGAATCATAAAAACTACTCAGTTTGATCCATGAAGTTTCCTTTCTTTGCTTCCAGAAGCAAAACAATGTCCCTGCTTTTCCAATGGAGAGGAGAAAAAGCAATTTCCCATTCAATGCATTTAAAGACATGGGAATACAAAGAAGGAAAAAAAGACTCCTGATTACTTTGGAGTAATCAGACAAAAAAAAAAAAAAAAAAAAGTCATAGCCAAAGTATTGCAGGGGCTCTACTTTTATGAAAAAAGCAAAACAGCAGTAGGAAACAGAAAAGAATCTCAGCTTCTATCAGCTAGAAAGAAACCTAGATGACAAGAAAAAAATAGTTTGTTTCATAGCGTCTTAAATACAAGGTTTTGAGGATCCCCCAGGTATCAGAATATTATATATAGTTTCAAAAATTTTCATTTACTTCTTAATTTTTGTGGGATTCATTTTTTCAGTAGTAAAAATGTAAGGTTTTTCTTATTTTTACATTTTTCATGCCCTTATTTTGTAAACACACAAAGGATCTACCTAAGAGGAAATCCTATTCACAGTTCTGCAGCTAGGCAGGACACCTTTCTTTCTATCCCTATTTATCTGTCTTTGTGTTTTATTGTTTTGTAAGGAGAATGTGTTTTGTCACATTCATGAATTGCAGATCAGTTTCCCATGAACTGGCAGAACTGATAGCAGTAGTTTTTCTTCTCAGCAGTCCATAATTCCACTTCTTTCTCATTGCTTGTCTTTTGTGTTTCCCTCTTATCTATTTCTTTCTCCCCATAGATGGGCAAACCTACCTGGAATACTAGACGGCAATTACATTCTGCAGGTGATTTCTGCAAATTGGTTACTTTTCAAGCACTTATAAGCAAAATTATTTTAGCTGAGAGTAGATCAACCTAAGAAAAGGAAGAAGAAATTTTATGTGGTTTACATGGTTGAATATACAGGCTCCAGTTTAGAAATTGTCAATATTGTTTACATATGTTAGGTAACGTTCATCAACCTTATTCCTTAACACTGTTTTTAATAATTCCCATTATCTCAAAGCATATTTTTATAGCTAGGGTTTTCTTTTTATTCTAGTGGTCCTATGCATTTTTTATATTAATTTAGCCATCTTCTTTTTTCTTCATTTTTAGCTGCAATAAAACATAACAAGCAAATTTTAGAAATGCTCAATGTAAATCAGTCATTGATAAATCTGAGAAATTATACAAAAATAAGTAGTTTGGGAAATCTCATTATCTACGAAGTAACTGTGTGTTTCATCCTAAAGAACCAAGGAGTTGTTGTATCACAAACTAATACAATTGTCACTTTACAGATCAAGGAGTTATAGAATGGTGGAATTGGTTGGGTTGGAAGGGACCTCTAAAGATCATCTAGCCCAAACACACTGCCATGGGCAGAGGCATTTCTATTAGATGAAGTGGCTCAAAGCCTTGTTGTACCTGACCTTAAGCACTTCCAATCATGGGGCATCCACAACTTCTCTGGGCAACCTGTTTCAGTGTCTCATCACACTTACTGCAAATAATTTCCTCCTTGAATCCTCTTTCAATTTAAAACCATTGCCCATTGCCCTATCATTACTGGCCTTCATAAAAGGTCTCTATCTTTCTTATATACCCCATTTATATAATGAAAGACTGCAGTGAGGTCTCCATGGAGCCTTCTCTTCTCCAGGCTGAACAACTCTCTCAGCCTTTCTTCATAGGAGAGCTGTTCCAGCCCTCTGATTATTTTTGTGGCACTCCTCTTAGACGAGCTTTAACTGGTTCATGGCTTTGTTGTACTGGGGATCCCAAAGCAGGATGCAGTACTCCAGGTGGGATCTCATGAAAGGACAGTAGAGGGGGAGAACCACCTTTCCTAACCTGCTGGCTTCACTTCTTTTGATGCAGCCCAGGATACAGTTGGCTTTCTGGGCTGCAAGTGCACATTGTTGGCTCATATCCAATTTTTAATCCATCAGTGTCCTAAAGTCCTTCTCCACAAGGCTGCTTTCAATTCATTCAACCCACAGCCTGTATCAATATTGGGGATTGGCCTGACTCAGGTGCAGGACCTTGTACTTGAACTAGTTGAACTTCATGAGGTTCACACAGGCCCACTTCTCAAGCCTGTCAAGGTCCCTCTGGATGGCATCCCTTCCTTGAAATACATCAGCTGCACCTCTCAGCTTGATGTCATCTCCAAACTTGCTGATACGGTAATCAATCCCACTATTTATGTAATTGATGAAGATATTAAATAGTACTGGACCCAGTACAGACCCTTGAGGGACATGACTCATTACTAGTTTCCACTTGGACATTGAGCTGATCACTGTGACTCTTTGGACATGGCCATCCAGCCAATTCTTTATCCATCAAACCCATACCTTTCCAATTTATCAACAAGAATGTTGTGGGGGACCATACCAAAGGCCTTACTGAAGACCAGGTAGATGACATCTGTAGCTCTTCCCTTGTCCACTGATGCAGTCACTCCATCATAGAAGGCTACTAGATTACTCAGCTAATTCCCTCAAGACCTCGGGATGCATCTCATCTGGTCACATGGACTTATGTATATATGTTCAAGTTTCTCAGGTGGTCTTAAACCTGATCTTCTCCCATGATGGAGTGACTTCATTTCCCAGTCCCTAATTTGAAGTTCAGGGGCTTGAGAGGTGGGAGAAGAGAGTTTACCACTGAAAACTAAAGCAAAAATATTGAGTACCTCAGTATTCTCCATGTTGATTTTTACCGGTTCTCCTGTCTTATTTATGAGGACAGGTACATTTTCTTTACTCTTCCTTTTCTGGCCAATGTATGTATAGAAATCCTTATTATTCTTTGCATCCTTTGCCAAATTCAGCTCCAGCTGTGCCATAGCTTCCTGATCCCATCTCTATGCATCTGGGCAGTTTCCTTACATTCTTCTCAGGAAACCTGTCCTTGGTTCCACTGCCTGTGAATTTCCTTCTTATACTTCATTTTGACCAGAAGATCCTTACTCAGCCATGCTGATGTCATGCTGTCCTTTCCTGATTTCTTACACACAGGAACTGAGAGCTCTCGTGCTCTAAGAAAAATATTCTCAGGTATCTGCCAGCTCTGTTCAGCTCCTGTATCCCTGAGGGCAGTTTTCCAGGGGATCCCATCCAATAACTCCTTAAAAAAACTGAAAGTTTTCTCTCCTAAAATTCAGGTTCCTGACTCTACTCTTCAGCTGGCCCATATCCTTCAAGACTGTGAATTCCACCAGTACATGATCACTGCGCTCGAGGCTGACACCAGTCTTGACTTCTTTAATTAGTTGATCAGTATTCTGAAGTTTGTTACTTGCAATGCCTAAAATAATCATAAGACAATTATAAGAAAATAGTAGAAGTTCAGAGCAACTTAAATAAGCATGTACTTGCAAGATTTTGCCAACAACATTAGTCAACTGAAATATCAATATATACATATTAGAAAAAACTAATGTTTGACTGAAATTTTAAGGCAGCAAAAGTACTAGGGCACCCCTTATTTCTAAAGCCATCAATTAACTTAATAATTTTCTTTAATATCTGAGACCGATCAATAAGTTGTCCCATATTTACTAACTTGTTTGGAGAAAATGAACTTACATGACTTAAAATGAATAATATTGCACTTCTATAGTTTAAACTTCTCTTTTAAAATTTCCAATATTTTCCCTAGCTCAGGCTTTTTTTCATGGTGTCTTCTGAATTTGACATATATCTGAGCTGAGTATGACATTCACAAAACTGACAAACTAGTCAAACTGAAAGACATTTTTTTAAAAAGCTGATTATGTTGGGAAAAGAAAAGCCTGAGGGCCTTCAGTATATTTCCATTACATTTCAGGAAATTCCTTTAAATTAGACATTGATAGTTTAATTCAAGTGTTCCAAACTATAACTGATATATTTTGTAAGTGAAGAGAGACAGACAGAGAGAGGAAGGGTTAACTGAGATAAAGTTATTCTTTTCAGCTATTTTTGTTGTATGTTTATTTTGTCTTAAGTGAATTTTTCAAGTGTCATCTTTCATAACTGTGAATTTTGTAAAAGCTGCAATCCAAATTATTTGACTAGTATAAGGCCAATAAAAGTACCAACATTTCTTCATATTAAATACAAGGCAACTAACTTTATTTTTTTTAATTGCAATACCTTCTAACTGTGGTACAAGCTTGATAAGGTATCTGGAGTACTGGCATGGCAGTCAGATTGTTCTGGTCTAAAAATCTTCAAGAGATGCATAAATCTTGTTAATTTTAGTGGCAATTAAAAATGCTCACACTTTGAACTACATGCATGGACTGCGTGTCTTTCCTACAGAAGAAGAACCAGAGTGTATTGTTACATTTAGAAAAAACATGTGAGGAGGCAATTAGCATTTGTTTGAATGATACCTGCATCACTGAAGAAAGAGACAGGAAAGTTTAAAAAAGGAACTAGAAAGCACCAAAAAAACCTTTGCTACTACAGCCACCTTGCTACCTGAAACAGCAAAAAATACCTTCAACCAGTTATATAGATAATGTAGATAAAATATTGAAAGGGCATCATAAAATAGGAAATTCCCAAAATCTTATGAAGAGAGGTTCTACTTGCACTATCAGTCTCCTAAACAAAAAAATGTGATGACCTGATACAAAAGGGGAAATAATGTTCATCTGAGGATTTTTTCCTAGTAAGACTTTGCTTTCATGTCATTTTATTTTTTCTGTAGTGCTGCCCAGCCTTGATGGAGTTGTGACCGTGAGCATGACAACAGCTTGGATGCTGTATGTGGTCCCCTTCCCAGAGGGCCTCTTCTAGCACCACTGTTGTTGCAGATACATCTGTTCCTCACACTTGCTTGACTTGCCTGAAACCTGTAGCTTTTTCAGATTACCTACACAGGTAGGCATCTTTTCTCTCTTCCCTCCGCCCCCCCCCTTCTTTTTCCCCCCCTTTTTTGTCATAGAAGAATTTGCACATAATACTGCATAGCTGTTCCCAACTGCCTGTGTGTTCTCTACTCAGAGGTTAAGCAGCACAGAAGGCTTTCTGCAAATTCTCTGAACTAAAGTTATTCTAAAAGAATTTACCACACATCTTTTTTAGACAGAAAAATATGAACAAACAACATTTTCCATGAACTCATATTGAATGAAGTGTCATGTGGGGGAGGAAATATGTAGAAAGGAGAGATTTTGGCTTTAGGTAGTGTTTTTTATTTTATGATATGTGTTAGATACTTTTACTGTTGCCTGGCCTGGCTTCATAAAACAGTTGCAATATATTTTTTGAAAAAGATCATTAAAAGCTGCAGTAGCTTAACGATGATTGAGACATTGTTTCTAGATCTTTACAATAGAAAATGATATCAAGTGGTCTATCCACATGTAAAATAAAATTTAAATTATAACATTACATCAGAAGTTTTCATAGCTAGGTTTGATTTAAAAGAACAGAAATCAGATGTTTCAGACTAGTCACTTCTGTCCAAAACCTGAAAATCAAGGAATGTACACCTGTAGACTTAAAGGTGCAGGGTTTATTTTAACTGAAGTGGTCTTTTGGAGTTCTCAAAGGGTTCCATTCTGTTTCTTAAATGGGTTAATGACTTTAATTTTGCATTTAACTTTGATAGATTTCATTTATCAAAACATTAATTAAAGCACACTTAAGGTAATAAAGTGGACTTCTGCTTTGGTACATTCATCCACCATTTATGGTGATGATACATCATGAATGTATATCATGAATATACATTCATGACCACTAGTCAGTCACAAGTATGAAGGGCTTTTGCATTTTTCACAGCCATTGCTCATATATTGTCCCAAATACCTTATTAACATTGACAGACTTTTCCACCTCACTGCTCAGCTTCTTTACAAGATCATTAATTACTAAATTAAAAGCTACCTAGTCAAGTGCAAATCTCTGAGGGATTCTTCTGATAATCTTCTTCCCCTGTGAAAACTAACTATTTCTGCCACTTGTTTTCTATCTGTTAATGAAAATTTGTTTATCCATTTTAGTCCCCTTTTCCACAGTCGTCCTCACCTCTTTAAGAGCTTTTGGTAGAAGACATTGTTCAATGCCTTTTCAAAGTCAAGGTGCACTGTATCAGCCTGCTTGCTCCAGTCTGGAGGCTTGCTGACAACTTCAGAGAACTGTGTATTTGTGAGGTGCTATTCCTTTGCAAAAGCCATGTTGCTCTCCCTAATTGTTCATTTTTATGAACCAGAATGGTTCATATTTATACAGGCGCACAATAATTCTATTTTTCAGCCAGTTTCAACTAATTAACCTGCTGGACATGTTGAGCTACTGGTCAGTCCTTGGATTCTCCTGCAGTCTTCTGAAATAATTGGTGTCATGTGTGTCAGTCCTCTACCTCCACACTGTTTCTGAGAGAGGTTTGTGATTTACTCATTTCATCTTCAAGTCTCCCTAGAGCCCGAAGATAAATATCAATTGGTCTTGCAAATTTTTTACTCTTAATTTTATCTGTTTCTTCAATAACTAACTTCTGCTGACAGTTGGGCATATCCTTTAATGTGTCTATAGCTAAAAAAAAGGTTCAGCTCAGAAATCTCCCTGAACATATCCATGTTGAGCAGGGATATAAACAAGTAATTTTTCTTCTCAGCTGTGGCCTCCTTTCCTCTGCATGCTCTTTTCATGCTTTGATCAATTTCTTCATGCTACAGAGTCCCTAGCAGGCTTCTTTCTCATCTGTTTGAAAATAGATTTACTTGGGTTTGTGATACCGACAGATAGTTTCTCAAACTCTTTTTTTGGTGCTGCCATTTTGTGGTTTTACTTATAACCAACTTCTTAGTGGTTCTTACTCCTTCTATTATCCAAATTTCAATACAATTTAAGGCTTTTAAAGGATTTCCCTTTCTAATAATACCTCTTAGTCTGTTGATTTTTCTCAGGTCTTTGCTAGTGGGTTGTATTCCTTTACATATTTGAGAAACCGTATGGGGGTATTAGATACCCACTCTGCCACTGGGAATGATTAATCTCTTCAACCTTTTTCTAACATCCTTTCTCATTTATCTGTGATTTTCCTTTTTAAAATCAATATTTTAAAATAAAAGACCTTTTGATTTAGTAGCTTCAGGATTTTGGAATCCAAATATGCTATGGTTATTGATTACACAGTGACTTGTAATGATATCACTTGAACCCATTGCTTCAGATTGGTCTGGGCCAAACCTAAAAAAAAATTGTCATTGACAGTGTCTGGATATTTAATCTCAAAATCATACACAGATGTGATGTTCACCCAGGTGACCAGGGAGCACTTTATTCTCATCTGTTGCATTTCCTTTCAGATTCCAAACTCTTCAGTGTTGTGAGGCCACTGTCAATGTCTTTGTCAGGTCAGGAAATATATTCCCAAGAGTTGGTGGCTGTTTTTTTCTAATACGATCCTGGTATAATTGACCAGATAGATTTTGCATTCAGTATGGAGAAGACAGTTTGACTTGTTTGGTTCTTTGCAACTTTGCAAAGTACAAATCTAAGAAAAATACACAATAATAAACTAGATATTCCACCTTTCTGATCACATAAATCTTTGCAGTAGTTTTTCTGGGCTGTATTCAAGTGAGTTATACTGGTTTAATTGATTTCAAACTCTCTCAAGTCAATATCAGTGCAATATAGAATTGAATTTCGGTTAATGTTTTAAACGTATCCTAAAATGCCCTTGAATCCTTCAACAACAGACAAAAACCACCAAAGAAGGAAAATTATAGAAGATTCTTTCTAAGGCTTGGACAGGTTTGGTCCAGTAACTACCAATAAAGGTTCTTTAAAATGTGAAATACAAATCACAAAACCAGGCTTATTTCCAAGGTGATAACATAAAGCATTACATTTATATGTATTATATGTTGAAAGAGTTCTAAAGTGAAAAGCAAACTGCCTATCTCCGATAAATCTGCTACTTGTAATGCTATTTGTAATGTTATTTGTAAATACCTGTATTTGTATTGACCTAATATCCTGAAAGTCCTAATTTAGTAAAGCTCTCCATCCTCTTCCTCTAACTTGCATCTTGAGACCTGTAGTGCTCCAGGCAGATCATCCTTACAGGAAAAAGAAGATGAGGCTGACTTTCATGCTGGATGCCTGTATTAACTTGCCTGACCCCTTCAGCCTGAAGCACCCCCAACAAGTGAACACCCTACTACATTTTGGGTCCAGAGGGGCCAGTCCCTCTGCTCTTGGTTGGCTGTGCAACACAGCTACCTCCTCACTCAGCTGGGAGTAAGATTGCCCAAGAAGAGCCAGCTTCACCTTTGCCAGTTTCATATGGGAACATTCTCTGTACTGGTGGTATATAGTAGATTATTTAAACGGCTGCTGCAGTGTAGGTGTCTGTCATTGGATAAGACAGTGAGAGCTGAGCAAGGAAGTGGCTATAAGTTTTTAAAATGTGAAGACCAAGTTAAGAAAAGCTCTCAGGTATCTCCTTCACTAAGGCAGAGTCACAAGCTTGTTTTCCAAGGACTTCCCTGATTGCTGTGTTAAACCTAAAACCTAGCACCATGCAGTGATCTTTTGGGGGTCAATAGGTATAGACAGTCACATCTATCTTCCTGAGTGAGGATTCAGATGACTACAGGCTGCTATTAAAATTTTACTTAGTGAAGCTGTTGTAGATTAACTTTCTTCCAGTTGTCTTGTCTATTCAGTTTACATGAGATCTAACTGAATACCACTGGTCAAACACCTTTTAATGTTAGCCAGCAACAGATTAAAAGGTATTGCTCTATCTACCACTCTTCTGCAACTCTGACATTGTTCAACGCCTCCTGAACAACAACTTAAAAAAACAAAACCAAAGAAAAAAAACCAAACAAACAACACCCTTCCAAACTGAAGACGGCTATCCATGAAAAAATAATTTGAGCATTACTTTTCTCCAACAAGCACAGTCCAATAACATGGAAGTGTCAGAGGTATAAAAACAGGATTGAAATTTAAGAAAGAATGTAGAAGCACACTGCATCATGTCTGCAACACTGCTGTGCTTAAGCTCACATTGAACCAGAACAAGAGGTAATCATGTAACATCCAGAGAGAAGATAAAAAAATGGGATCACACTGCTATTGGTTAATATGTTCATCATATATATGGTCATCCTGTCCCCATCTCATTCCCTAACTTTCATTCTGAGAGGATGATCAGCATTGTAAGAGATGCTGTCTTTTTACAGGAATGAGCTTCTTTTGGAGGCATGATAAATGTTGTTTATATCTATCATCAGAATGCATAGACTTAGCACAGTTATTGTGAATTCAGTCCACAGTAGATTTAAGCAGATCTCCAATAAAGTTGAAAATATGACCATGGATCCTTGTACCCAGATTCTATCTGATCCCAGGGAGTAAAAGTCTTTAAATAGAAATAATAAATCTTAACATCATAGAATCATTTAGGTTGGAAAAGAGCTTTCAGATCATCGAGCCATCCAATTACTTAGGCTATATGGTTGTAGTATACTAAAATTATGATTTCTAGTCCTGAAAATAAGCAAGGATGTTACTAATTTGAAGTTTACATCTGTTATAATCACTATATTTGAGTTGGTGAGGGAGTTTTTGAGTTGAAGTAAGAACAGGTAGTGAAATAAAAGAGACTTAGATCATTAGAGCTTGTTTACTTCAAGTTCAACAGTCTATTAACATTTATCAGGGTCTATACATTCACTATAATGACAGAACTCTCCCAGTTTAATACTTCATGACTTGTACAGTTCCTGTACTTCACACCTTCCTGTTTTCACAGTATCCATGCTCCCATACCTTTCTAAAAGGTAGGTCATGACTTTACTAAATGCAGACTGATACGAGATACAACCATTTTGAGCTCTTTTAGTTAAAATGATTCTGCTGTTACTTTGTGTTTTCTTAAATAAATCTATGCTTCAAGTGCCCTCTTTTTTTTTTTTTTTTTTTTTTTTTCCCTCCACAAGTATTTGAAAGCATTTCAATGATGTTTACACCTTTTTTTCACAGTGGAATGTAGTGTGACCATGCATATTCTAGAAGACTCTTCCAGACACCTTTTTAAAGTAAATAGCATTCAGGCCTAGATGTTAGTACTGGTTGTCTCTAATCCAAAGGAAGTTACAGTCACTTCATTAATTTGAAAATATGTTCAGACACTCACTTGGATGACACTGAAGGTTTCTGGCTTAATGATCAAAGTAATGTACAAAGACATTATTCATGCATCTTCAGAAAGAAAGGCATTGTTCAACTACTTTAAAATATTTACCACACATGGTAAATTAGTGTTTTCCTTTTACCTATCTTTCATAAAAAATTGCACTTAAATCCAAGGTTTCCCTTGTTCAGGCAAAACTTGTAATTTTTTTTATTTTGCTGTTACTCACAACACACCATCTCCTATTTAATAACAAAAGGACTACAACCAGCCTAGTAAAATGGAAGAGAAACAATCAGTCTTGGCATAAGGAGTGTCTAGTTTTTGTACCATTTTACAGGAAATTTCCTCAATGGCTTAAGCCGCAGGTTTCCATTGTATCAAAACTAGTTTTGTTTATTAATTTAGGCCTCTGCAAAACTTTCAGCTGCCCCAGCTTCCTTAACTTTTGTTGAGTGGTACAGAGGTACAAATACAGTATTGACAGCATCTTTTACCTTCCTCTTGAAAAGTTAATAAATCCATTGCTGTTGTAGAGTGAACACTTTTCTTGTTTACACTTCCAGCTGTGTTTTTCTTCATTCACTGGTTTCAGATGAATAATCTTTCAGGTTTTTTTTTCTGTGAAGTTTACAGGGAATTTACAATTCTCAAAGGACAGCTGTTAGAATAATATCAGATACCCTATTACAATCCTTTTCTTCCTAACTTTTAAGGTATATGGTTTGTACCTGAGATTTTGTTTTTGTTGGTCTTTTGGTTTTCGGCTTTTATTTATCTATTTATGTATTTATTTATTTCACCACTTGATGCTGATTGCTTCAGGGCCCAGAGGGAGTCAAGCCAGTTTGTGTGAGATGAACTTGACAGTTTTTCTCAGTTTGCTCTTAAAGTGTAGAAAATGGTGGGTGAGATGAGGTGCTGCACTGACAGGCACAGACTCTCTGGAGTTGCATGAACCTATAGTGCCTCAGCAGAGAGCTGCAAATTCCTCCAACAATAGGCTAAAAGCACATGTGTATACTCTGGGCTGTAATTAGAAGAATAAAGTAGAATTGCAGCATTTCATGTCATCTCTACAGGCATTTTGTACAGGCAATGCTTATTATTATTTCTTGATATTTGTTCACATCAGCTCTTGTAGGGGAGCAACACTAAAGTTTGGGAGTGGCTATGAAAATAGAAATTCACTGCAGAGGCAAGAAAGATTTCTTTTCTTCTTTTGAATTATGTTTTATCTTTCATCCCTTCTTCCTCTGAAGCATCAGATATTGTTCACCTACGAATGCAAGGAACCCCAGAGAAGACAGCATTGGTGTTCAGATGGCATTCAGCAAACCCAATAGCCCCAAGTGTCAGCTGTGCTGTTCTTGCTCTTACACTGCTTTGCAGGGAACCTGAATTGGATGGACATGAGAACAGAACCACACTACTCAGTGACAAATAAAGTTAATTTTATTTAATAAGGTATAAAAGGCAATTAATAAGTTCTGTTCTAAGATTTCTGTTCCACAGCACTCACAGACTTCTCACTCACGATAATGAAGGCCCTCCAGTCCCTCTCTGACCATGACCACAGGTCTGGGGGAGCATGACACCACTCTAACTTCTCAAAGTGCCTAAGGCTGCTGGCAGCCTGACCCCTGGGCATAGCATCTCCAACTTGGACTCAGTCTTCTTCACTGTGTTGGACATATATATGTATAGAGTTCCCCTCACCTCCCCAGAGGCTGTTGTTTTCCCTATTTATTGCTTTCTAAAATAGATTAGATAAGCTGCTAATCGTGTAGCCCAAGCCAATTTCTTTCAGTTTCCCTATACTGAAGGCCAGCTGGCATTTTCTACCTGGATTTCTATCACATTCTGGTCTCCTGCCCCCAGGTATGTTACAAGGCTGTAAATTTGGCAGCAGCAATATAAGGAAGTTTATCCATCCTTTTTTATATTCCACTGTATACTGGATTAATATAGTCAGTCAGAGCCGTGAAGATATAGTTAAGATCTCATTTACCTGAGCAGATGCTGAGTTTGGGGTGAGAAAGGACTTTTCTTCCAGGTCAGACTGGCTGAGACACTGGGCTTTTTTTCATGTTCCCTTGCAGTACTGAGCAACGGTTGTTGCCCAAGACCATCATCGAAGCCTAGGTTTCTCTAAATGCTTTCTCCCAGAGCATCAGACAAGAGTGTCCTCTTGCTTTCCCTCCTCTTAACACAGTCTCTGGACACCTCTTTGGTTTGTGACATGGTTTTCTGCACTGCTTAGACTAAGGAAAGAAAAGGGATTTTTTTTTTCCCATATTTTTGAAAAATATCTGACTTAAAGGATCCCAAAGAGCCAGAGGATATGGGGCAGAAAGTTGCCAGGGCCCTGGGGTAGGAAAGTTTGGCCCATTGCTCATGAAAGCACGCTAATCCCACAGTACAGTTATTTGCTTATCCAACTGAAAACAGTTAATTGGGAAAAAAAATGGGTTTTGCAGAGATGACAACTCCTCTGATGGTAAAATATGGCAAATAACCCTGTTAAAAATCAATATGGCCAAGCTATTAAACCCCAATCTATATTTCTTATTTAAATATTTTTTTTATTATAGAAGGCTTCTCCCTTGACTATACCGTCACTTAAAATATCACTGCAATACAGGAAAAATATGGTTTTTCTATACTATTGATTGTGCTCCGCATGAGTATAAATGGTGTCACCAGATGGAAGGCAGATCAATAGGTCAGAACTTACTGATGATATAAAAATTCCTCCAGGTTTCAAGATAAATACATCAAGTCTTTCAACTATGGTTATAAAAAACTGCCCATTTTCTTTTTACAAGTTGTCTTAAAGAACTAGAAAACAGTTACTTACCTTGCAGTCTATTCTGCTTTGGCAGTTTTATTGTCTTTTTTCTGGCATGCCATGGAAGGAGTATACATTTTCAGCATGAAATGGTTTAAGATATGAAAACACTAAGCTCTGAATAGTCTTTCATCAAAAAGAAAATCTCAGACCCAAGGTCTTTTAAGAGAAACAAAGCACTGAGATGCCATTGGACCAAATGGATGCATACAAACAAAAGATGATTTTTTATATATATATATATATATATATACACATATATAAATAAAGACACACAGCCCCCACCTTCCCATCCCCTCCTGGCTCTGGCATGAAAAATAGCTCTACTGCAAGTATGGGATCTTGTCTCTTATTTGCACTTAGTAGCAAACTCACTCAAAAATTCTAGCTGAACTGTTGAATGCAGGAATACAGACAACGACTGCAATCAGGAAAGCCAATGTAATGAATATTAAGGAGTGGCTTCAGACATAGGGTCAGCTGAGCTATATTGCATTGCTTTTAGATTTTGTTCAGAGAGGATCATTATCACAGAATCACAGAACCATAGCATCATGGAATCATAGAATCATAGAATAATAGAAAGGTTGGTGTTGGAAGGGACCTTAAAGAGCACCTAGTTCTAATGCCCCTGCCATGGGCAGGGACACCTGCCACTAGACCAGGTTGCTCAAAGCCCCATCCAGCCTGGCCTTGAACACTTCCAGGGGTGAGGTGTCTGCAACTACTCTGCATAACTTCTTCAAGTGCCTCAGCACTCTCACAGCAAATAATTTCTTCCTAATATCTAATTGAAATCTGCCCTCTTTCAGTTTAAAGCCACTCCCCCTTGTCCTATCACTACATGTCCTTGTGAAAAGTCCCTCTCCAGCTTTCTTGTAGGCTCCCTTTAGGTACTTGAAAGCCACTATAAGGCCCAGAGCGTTCCTGTCTCCAGGCTGAACAACCCCAACTCTCTCAGCCTGTCTTCAGGGAGAGGTATTCCAGCCCTCTGATCACCTTTGTGGCCCTCTTTTAGATTCGTTCCAACAGGTCCACATCTTTGAATGCAGTACTCCAAGTGGGGTCTCACAAGAGCAGAGAAGAGGGGGTAAATCACCTCCCCTTACCTGCCGCTCAAGCTTCTTCTAATGCAGTGCAGGATACAGTTGGCTTTCTGGGCTGCAAGTGCACAATGCTGGGTCATGTTGAGCTTGTCATCCACTAACTTTTTTTATTATTATTATTACGATAAATAAGCCTTCTCCACTGATGTTAAAAAACTTTGTTCAGTATTTCAGCTTTCTGCTTGATATGAGAGAGACTAAAGCACCGCAAGATGATAAGAGAAGAACATTTGAATCGTACATTATTCTAGGGTACAGCTGCAATGCCAATGTACCAGGGTCTTCATTAGTAGGTAGAAAATTTTCTTTTGAACTAATGTACATGCACCAGGAATAAAGAGATGAGAAAAAAATTACAAAGTAAAAAGAATAAGTAAGAATGGCCAATGTTATTTTAACTAAATGGACAACCCAATTAACTAAAACATCCCCTTTTTTCCCTCACCACTGTCCTCACAGCTTATCTCTTCTGCGCTTGGCAATTGCAGGACAAGACAAAATAGGTCATAAAACTCAAGCATGTACAACTTCTATTGATGACAATAGAAGTCTATCCATAAGCATAAAGAACAACAAAATATGACCCTTTTTGTAGCTGATGGCCAAGCCACTGAAAAATACAAGACAGAAAACTCAAATACCATTACTCAGTATTTAATCAAAAACACTTTGTTCAGTTAAGCTGCACTGATCTTGGCCCTAATTGCACCCAATTTGTAATAATGCCAGCAATGGAGTCAGCATCACAGCTTAGCTTCAAACTTCCAGCGGGGGCTTCTTTTCTCTGACAAAAACAACACTAGACAAATCCACAGTTGGGTGAGTTATCACAGGCTTTTCTTTCTTTTCACATAGGAAATAATTTAATTGGACTAAGAATTTGGAAATTTCCAGAAAGGTAACTTGCTTCTTTTGAATGCTGCATGTATTATAACCTATTCATAATTTCATTGGAACGGGTTATTTTTACAGGCACATCTTCTGCCTCTAGATAAGTGCCAGTCTGTTTACTGAAAATAAAAATTGGAATGCAGCAAAGATGGATTTTAAAATTTGAAGTTGTTGAAGTAAGCCACTTCAGAATATGAATAAATATCATTTGAGGAGTGTAGTTTACTTTTATAGCTTTTTGCATTCTATTAAATGACCAAAAAGGTCTCAGCTTTTTCTGGTGTACTTCAGAATCAAGTATTTCCTTGATTCTCAGAAAGCGGCATCATAAAATAATTACAGGTGACTTGTAAATGAGGAGCAATGAAACTGGTGAAGGGTCTAGAGAGCAAGTCCTGTAAGGAGTGGCTGAGGGAACTGGGGTTTAGTCTGGGGAAAAGGAGGCTCAGGGGAGACCTTATCGCTCTTTACAGCTACCTGAAAGGAGATTGTAGTGAGGTGGATGTCAATTTCTTTTCTCAAGTAACAAGTGATAGGATGAGAGGAAACGGCCTCAAGTTGTACCAGAAGAGATTTAGATTGGAAATTAGGAAAAATTTCTTCATGAAAAGGGTTATCAAGCATTGGAGCAGGCTGCCCAGGGAAGTGGTTGAGGTCCCATCCCTGGACGTATTTAAAAGACATGTAGATGTGGCTGTTAGGGACATGGTTTTGTGTTGGGCTTGGCAGTGCTAGGTTAATGGCAGACTTGATGATCTTAAAGATCTTTTCCAACCTAAATGATTCTATGGTTCTGTGATTCCGTAACTGTGCTATGAGAGCTTTCCTGTAAGAGTTCAGTTCTTCTGGATTGAACTTTACCTATACAGCTTATAAGGGCTCATCATATTCCCAGCTGAGTTAATAGGTGTTGTTTACAGACCTTGGTGAAGACAAGCCTAAATGAATATTGAGCTCTTTGTTGTGTCTTGCCTTTTTTTTTTTTCCCAGCTACAGTCAGTTGCTACCACATATTCCACAATCATAATTGTTAAACAGCCATTTGGAATGAGTGACATGCAGCAATTTTACAGGTAGTCAGGCAAGAATAACAGTTATAACCATTACATACCTTAGGAGTATAGCACTGTAATTATGGGAGCTTTCTTAGCAACTCTGAAAGTCTACTGGGTGTTATAATAATGAGATTTTATTTTTATCCTGGTTTCCTAAGAAGAAAAGTTTTATGCAATTACGTTGTCCATGTTCATTTCTCTGTCAGTCAGTTGGTCAGTCTCCCCAACAACTTTTGAATCCAGTATCCAATTTCAACCAAGTTTGAAAGCACAGCTGAGGACTCAAAGCTATTAAGTTCCTACAGTCTTAATGAAAATAAACTGTTGCATGGCAGCTGAAGGTTCAGGTTAGTGTTCCCTTGAGTGAAAGATCACATTCTGAGTACAAGAGGTTTGTGTGACAACTAGCCAGTTAACATGTTTGTACAAATCAGCTGTAAAGTCTGCCACAGCACTGGCTGGCCAGATCAAATTATTTCAGTAAGTGAAAGAGAATATAGAGCCATCTGACACCAAGCCACAAAACTTGCCCCCTTAAAAAAAGAAGAAAAGAAAAAGAAAAAAAAAAAGAATCTGCTTAATTTTCTTTGTCCTTGTTCAGGATTCTAACACAGAATTCCCATTGCTTTCCTTGGAAATTTTTTTTATGGATTGATATCACACTATTGATGAATCTGCAGCAGTATTTTATCTCATTTAAAACTACTTTAAAAAATTACTGCTTTATGCAGTCAGCTTTTTATTCACTAATTAATTCTCACAGTATGCTTATGAAACAGCTACATGTTATTATCCATGTTTCTCAGAAATTGAATTCCAGTACATCAGGTTGAATCTATGTTGAAGAGCAAAGACCAGTGTTGTTCTGATCTTTGTCAAAAAGGAAAAAAGGCACTTCACAAACTTGCTATCCCCCACATAGCTATGTTTGATAGTTCTAGTATGACATTCATATCAACATTTTCCATATTTTTAAATAAATTAGCAATTTTTTATTCATAGGAAAACTTGGTCACCAATTACAACTCATGGAATTTTCTTCTTTTCTCTTTGATTGCAGATTAATTTAATATGTAATTACAGTATCATAAGGAATGTTGTGATCTAGGATCATCACAGAAATAAAGGAAATCAGAGAAATAGTTGGAGACCATTAACGATTAACTACACTGCTAGCCATAATCTGGTAATGCTGTGTTTAATGTTTGACAGTGTGAAAGAGCCTGGAAAAAATGGCACATGATAGAAGTACTTTTGGTGATTTGGTCCTGAAGAATCAGTTTACAAGCTTCTGCTTTAAAATTCTGCCTTGAATTTAACTACAGAAATACTCACCAAGCATTAAGCATCAAATTCCCTTCCTTCATGATGAAAGAAGTGGTTTAGGTCAGGTCGCTTACAGAATCACCACCAAAGAGTTTGGGTGAAATAGGTTTAATACAAATTTGTGGAAATGCAACTGCACAAGATTTTATGGCAAGATTCACTCTGTTACTTATTACATGGAGTAAATGCACAGAGATAAATCAAGTTGAAATAGAGTCAGAATAGAGCTGGAAATAGTTTATAAAGATCAAAGGTGTAAGACGGTAAAGGAGATCCATCAAATCATGAGGTTTAGAGTGGACCCTCTTGGTTTTTACACTTTCACAGAATTTAGATGTGGCTAGATCCAGTCTTAGTCTCAGACTTGGCCAGTGGTGTACATCTAATGGGAGAGATACAGACAGAAGAGTAAAGGATAAGGGACACTCTTCCACTGAGTCACGAGGTTCAGAGGAAACCCCCTTGCTTTCTAAATTGTCAGAGTTTAGGTGTGGCTGGATCTATTCTTAGTCTTGGACTTGGACAACAGATTAGATCTAGAGGAATGTAAAAAGGGGGAGAATTCTACTGCTGAGCCATGAGGTTCAGAATAGACTCCCTTGCTTTCTGAACTCTCACAGTTTAGGTGCGTCTAGGTCCAATCTTAGTCTCAGACTTGGACAATGGTTTGTATCTAAAGGGCGGGGGGGGGGGGGGGGGGGGGGGCGGGACGAGAGAATTTGTTTACAATTCAAGATTATCCATAGGACTTTAACAGCAAAGCAAATCAATAAAATTTCTTTTAAATCACAAAAATAACCTAACCACTTCAACCTTGCAATGCATATTGTAACAAAGGCATACCTGTTACAAGTTCTCCTCAAGTTCAGTGAATAATTACATCTATTACCTCCTGCATTCCTCAGCAGGTGAAGGGTTGAGCCTCAAGGAGCAAGGGTATCAGCCCAGGCCCCATCATTGGGTTTCTATGATGGTCCCCCTAATCTCACAGACTTGGTGGTTTGTGAGCTTTCAGTGGTGTCCTGCTCTGAGGGATATGCTGGTCACAGACTGCTGTGGTCCACAAGAGCTCAAAGGGTCTCACTTTAGGACCGCTGTTTATAAGGCTGCATGATGATTGGCTTTAGCCATCTGTAAGTTTCCATCTTGGCTGCAGCCTGAGTTGGTAATTTTTCAAAAATGTCAAGAACAATGGTATTGTTCCACTCACATTGCCACTCGTACTGTGATCCAGGCATGAATGTTCCAGGATCATCAGGGAATAACTCATTGTCTCCATTCTTGTTCCCTGCTTCAACCAGTCAATGGGAATTCTGGTACAGACAGTGCCATTCTCTGCCTTAGCCAAGTAAGAGTTACTGGTCTGGTGAAGAGGGGCTTAATTGCCCAACTCATTACTCACAGTGTTGAGGCTGCGTTGGCAACTCTCAGAGTTGTGCAATAGTCTGGAGAATGAGAAGTGCACCACCACACACTTTCAATTCAAAATGTTCTCCTGGCAGTGTTTTGTGGCAAGGAGTTCTTTCAGTGAATGACACACAGCAGTACCAGACAAGCTGCCCCTTTTTGTCTCCTATAAGAAATGGCAAAGGGATTTACCGTTTTTCTGTGTTTTCTTCTCTCTGGTATTCATTGTTTTGTTTGATACTATAATACTTTTTTTTTCCTCTGCTCAAACAAACAGACATATTTCAGAAAACCTTCTTTTGTGCTTTTTCACTGCTTCTACTGATTCACATTGACTTTTACTGAGCCTACTCCTTATGTGCTGCTTCCCTTTTTGATTAAGATGAGCAGAACTGAGCACTGTCCTGCAGCTGAGCTGTGTAACTGGTACCCAGTTCTCTTTCCTGAAGAGGTTCGCCTGACCAGTGGCACATACCCTGCAGTATGCCCAAGCAGTTTGTCTTAACCCTTGCAGTATGCATTGCTTTGTACTTTTTAACATTATTTTCGCTTGGCAAATGCTGCACAATCTCGTCTTTACCTATCTGCCCTGAAAACCTTTACAATGTATTGTACTGCTGCAGGCTCAAAACCTTTTTAATCATTTGAGATCTGATCCTTTTCCGCTTATATTCTGTTCTAAATCATTAATTACTGCACTGAATTCTTCTAATGCTGGCTTGAAAACTTGTGGCTTTCCACAGATAGAAAATACTAAAAATGTTTCACATTTCTTTTGTTTTTTCCACACTGAATTTATGCACCTAGTTATTTGATAATTACAGCTAATTATGCAAATTAGTTATCACAAAATTACATTAAATCAACATTACATTTAGGGGCAAGGCTGTAGCTGTGGGATGGAACAATGGATAACTCTGCAGCTGTATGCTGGACCTCACTACCATTGCAAGGCTACAGAAGCTCCATTTCTATCCTGTGGTGAAGTGCAGTAGGCAAAAGAAGTTGTTGCAGTACTGTACTGACCGCATGTACCAGCTGACATTCACAGCCATTGCCTCTGTAGCCTTTACTCCTGTTTAGCTGCACCTTGATGGGAGCAGCGGGAGTATCCGGAAGGTCCTGTCTTGTACGCCTAGTAGACTTATGACCTTGTAATTTCTTTGAAGTATAAAAAAGTGGTATGAACTCTTCTTCCTCCTACTGGGCTTAATCACAATTCAATTATTTGAATTTATATTGATAAAACTTGAGCTACGTTTCCAGGGCAACCATAATGATCAGAACATTGTAATGTGGTATACAAACACTGTTTGGTTTGGTAACTTAAAATGGGATGAAGCCAAGTAAAGAGCATAGAGTCAGTCGGTTACACTCACAAATTTAGAGTTGGATACATCTTGCTGACTTACACTCCAAATCTTCCTGGTGCTTAAGACTGCCTTTGCATCTCACTGGGAAAGGCAGGACCCCTCAAAGAATGATTCATTTCTCTCTAAAGTAGCTTAGATCTGATATATGAAGTTAAGCAAGTTCCATCCTCAAAAATTCTTCATTCCATTGATAAATAACCTATTTTTACAGTGTCATATCCTTTGGCCTCTAAATGATAATGCTCCCTTACATTTATGTCTCTGGATTTGGATTCTGTTCTAAGATCCATGGCTAATAACATGCAAAGAAATATCATTTTCCCTTCTACTCAATTACCATAAAGGAAAAAGCAGGAAAATAATGTGAGGAAGAGGGTAATTGCTATACTTGAATGCAGAGCAACATAGGATCCCAGTGGGATCCTATATGAGAATAATTATCCCAAATGTTAAGTGAGTATATTAACATAATATATAAATATTCAAATTTACATTTTAAAGATGTGATCTTCTTTAACTCTTGTCATCTCAGTTTTACATGCAAGTGGCTTAGACTGGAGGAGTTTGTCAAAGCCATAGTGACTTTGTCTAATTTGGGGATGCAAACACCTCTGTTACTTGCCCTTTCCAACTCATCTTAGTTAAATCTGAGAACTACATTTATGGCTTCTTTTAGCATAAATACAGTCAAGAGAAATGACATTCACAGTTTTATGTATAATTTCTCATCTTTTTGTGTCAACTGAAATTCCTTTTATGTTGCTCTTCTCTCTGCATGCCCTCTGTATTCATATTTCTCAATGTATGCCCTTTTATCAACAAACCCTCCTATATTTACACGTCAGCTTTTTGTTACCAATGTTGTACTATGCTCCTTAGAAACTTATATTCGCTTTAAGCATAGACATCTATAAAAAACACTTGGCACCTCCTTCAAATGTCTGTGGATGGTCAAGGTCAGCACCTTTCTTTGGTTTTTCTATGTTAGTTATATTTATAACCAGTAGAAGGTCTGAACTTTCTTGACTTCATTTGAAAAATTGGGAGGTTTCATTAAAAGTAATTAACACCTACTTTTTGAAAGAATTATTGTTCCCTTGGCTGTCCTTTCCTTTCTTAGTGGTTTGTTGTTCCCGTACCCACCCCCACCCCCCACCCCCCTCCACCCCCCGCCCCAGCCCCAGGAATGCTTCTTGTAAGTATTATTTCTCATGGCAAAACAAGAGATGTTTCAGGGTTCTTAGCACAGAACTTGTGAGTCCTGAGATGTTAACTAGTGTCACCATTATGGAGATTAGGCTTCATCAACATATTTGCTCAGAACTATCTTGACTTATCAAAGAGGAGAAAGAAAAATGTGGAAACTGATTGACACAGTTCATCATAAATCTTTATATCAATAAGTTGAGAATTCAAAAGAGATGACAAAATAATTAAAGGGATTAGAAAAGATGAATTATGAAAATTTTGAAGAAATTAATTCAGTATAGACATGGTGGAAAAAAGTTCTATTCTAGTTGTCTAATACATTTGAAAACCTAATGACAATAAGTTTGAAAAATCTATTGACAATAGTGGAAGAGAATGGGAATGCTAATTGGCAACAGCATGCTGTGTGAAAATGTTGAGGCATCAAACTTTTTTACTTTTTTTTCTGAAGTAACCTTTTTTCTCACTCATTGTTCCATCTGATACATAGAAAGTACTCTAGATCTTCTAATATTCCCTTGTTAAGTCCTCCTAGAAAATCTTAATGAGTGGTTCAGCTGGGGTAATTTCTTGACTCCAACAGTGCATACAGTTGTTTCAGAAACAGTTCTAAATCACCACGATTTAGAAAGATTAACTTCTGGAGACTATTTGCTTGTAGGAAGGTATCAAACAATACAAATGACAAACAATAAAAGAAAATACTGTGAAATTATACACCTCTACTCACGATCAATCCCCAGTGAAGGGTCATGCCAGCTGAATGCTGTCTTATGCTCTTCAGTGAAACGCAAATTAACACACTCTCTAGACTTTCACTGTGCATCTTTATATCATACATTTCCATGTAGGAGAATATTTTTGTCATAAATCTTGTTAATTCTGCTGGTGGCACATCTTAGCCTTGCAAAAAACTTTCCTTTTGAAGGACTGGTAAATGAGATAACATATATAGGAATGGACATGGAAGAGGAAGATAAACCTGTATTTTACAGCTTGTTCACTGAGACATCCAAAGAACACTTGAAAAAACAGATTTACACATATATGCATTTAGTTTACCAGCAGAAAAAGAAGAGTTGGCACATCAGTCCTGGAAAAGTGTCTGACAGAAGTTTTTATTTTTAAAAGATTACATAAATATTTTTCTTAAAAATAAGCTAAGGAAAAAAAGAAAAAAGGCAATCAATTCCTCAGCCAGCAGCCCAACAAAACCAACCCAAAATGATAAGCATAATTGAAGTTTTTATCAAACTCTGAGGACTGATATGTGGGTATTTTGCACCTGTGTTCCAAGTAAAGAAAGTCTTTACAAAGGAAAGATACGGAACTTGCATTTTATATTCCTGTGAGGCTTAAATTTTGTTGCTTTATAAAAAAGGTTCTTGTTATGAAAACCTAGAAACATGAGAAAATGTTGAAGCAGATTGATTACTACTGTGAAGGATTGCATTCTGATTCAGGCAGCAATCCTGAAAATATATGCATGTCCCTTGGTCATGTAGTTAGAACAGCATTTGTAAATGTTTCAGCTTTTGCATATGGTGGAGGTAGCACCATTAGTTTTACTATGCTCTGCTTTATTATTTCATGCTGTTACAAAGAAACCCTTTTAAAATATACTGGATGCATAGGAACTTCAGCTGTTTTCTAATTTTCTCATGATAAACCTTAAGTAAATATATAGGGATGAAAAAGTAAATGTAAAATAATAGCTACAAATAAACATTTTCATGCATTAATTGGATCTCTGTAATAGTCTTCTCCAGTACATGCAGTAAAGGCATCAACCAATATTTGACAGAACTGTCTGTGTATTATGTGCACTATGCTGTGTGCTCACGCACATTCTCTTGGATGAATTCTGTGAAGGTAAATCCAATATTATTTAAATTTTATTACTTGTAGGATGGGAGAGGAGAAAGACTTACAGGGTATGTGTAGTCTTTGAAGCACAGCTAACTGCAGGAGAGCATGCACAAAGTTAGCTAAAGTCAGCTTGCTTGCAAAGAAATTAAATAATTGCTCAGAGAATTATACCTTATTTCTGAAGTTAATTAATTGATAGTGTGTCATCCAGATCATCATGAAACTGTATAACACTGCTGAAAACCGAATTATTAATTTCATATGCAGATAACCATAAAGGACTCTGTGGAAAAGGTACTTAGTGTTAGCACTGAAAGCCAGGGTATTATGTTTAAGTAAAAATATTCCTCATGTCAGAAACCACGTCATGTCCCTGTCCCTGATGTTGCTATTCTGAGAACAGATTATTGCATTTTACCTTCACCTGTTCATAAGCATTTTGCTGTTCTGACATCTAGTCCTGGAGAAGGACAGCCACGCTCTGCTGACCTCAGGCTAGACACCGGCTGCGTTAGTCCTGCTTTGGTCTAACTGTGTGACTTACAGTGTTTTCAGAGCAGATGAAAAGAAGCCAAGCTTCATTGGGCCATTTTGCTGGAAAAAACACACCTAAAAATCTAATTTACCTTGATGGTTGCTTTCATTAGTGGACGGTCAAGACAATTATTTTTTTTTAAGCGTTCGCCTAGGCTGTAGTTTAGAGGGCTCAACTTTTTATAAATTTTAGAATTTGTAAGCTTGTATTTTCAACACACCTCCATAAGACCAATTCTTGTATGGTTTAACTTAATCTTCACATTTCTGGTTAAGGTATTGTAATGCATTTTTTCCCTCTAAATGCTTTTTTTTTTTTTTTTTTTTTTTTTTTTTGGTGTACTACAATATATCTTCTCTAGTCACCCTGACCAGCGTGACATTTGGAGAAACCTTTAGCAGACTATCAAGGGAGAAATGCTTCATGTCTTTTCCTCTTAATACTTCCATTAGGCAGAAGAGGAGGAGACTGCATGGAATATGAAATATTAGAGTTCATCTTTAAATCCATGCATCTGGTCAATGTGTAGACTACTGTAAAATCGACCAGTGCTTCCAAGGAGCCCTCCTGAAAGTAAGGCATCAATGCAAATGTCCTGATAGGGATTCCCTTACATCTACTACTAGCTGTACAGAACCAGACCAAAAGGCACCCTGACTCCGTAGCCTTTTTTGGACAGTGGTCAGTAGAGGAGGCTTGAGAAAGAGTGTAAAAGCAGAGCTATCCTACAATGATAGTTCTCCAGCATATCATCCTAGACCAAACAGTCTGAAACTCAATAAAGCTGCTAAGTCTTAAAAACTTTGTGAAGTCTGAAAAATTTTCATTGTGTTTGGACTGCAAAGTACCAGAACAGAACGAGAAGACTGGTTTTCATGTATAATTTCATGTGATTCTCCTGTCCTCCTGCTCTGAGGTCTCTAGGGGTTGATTCAGTGTTAATATAATTTTATCTACAGCAGTGCATTCATCTGAAAGAGCCCCAAGGCCATAGGATAGCACCCCTTGCCCATATCTTGTTCCAGGCTTTTAATCCCATATTTCCTGTAGTCAGACTGGAAGTGTTCTGGGAAATTTTGAGAAAGGTACTGGTGCCATGAAGCCCAGAAGGGGTGCTGACAAGGTGAGACTAGGAGGCTTCAGCTGGACATTCCCCTCCTAGCAAGCAAATGCATCTGGATCCCCTTGGTCCACCTGAGGGTAAAAGCAGGTTCCCCATCCTTTGTATGGTCACAACAACAGTTCTGTTCTACTGTCCTGCCCCAGATGTGATAATCAAGCACCAAGACCACCTGACTGGTTCATCTAGATAGCTCCAACCACATACTTGGTTGCTGCTTTCTATTCCTTTTTTCCTTTTCTAGGTTCTTCCTTTCTACCACTGTCCCTTACCAAATAAACAACCCATCCCTAGTTACTTTTCATTACATTAGTCCCTGTTCTGGTACATCTGTACCCTAATTTTGTATTTCTGATACTGGTAACCAGGTTATCTTGGGCCTATGTGATATTGCTGACATGATTTCCTAGGTTTCCTAGGCCTTGCAAGGTTCCCCTCCCCAAAGGTCTCCCTTAGTCACCTCCCATGAAGTTTGGCCGTTTCTTGCTTATCTACTCCTGACCCACCAGTAAAATTCAGACATGCCCTCATTGCACTTTCATAGCTTTTGTTAGGTCCATATACACCCATCTTATTACATCCAGGAGTTTCTCTTGTTCGGTAGTTTTCCAAACCCATTCAGCTAGCTTAACCCCAGGCCAAGACCTGGACAGTCATCAGCCTGCAGCCACAGCAAAGTGGGGATAGCCTGAATGACAAAAAATAGTCAGCAGAAGAGGGTATCTTTTGATACACACAGAACATCAGACTGAGTTTCAGAAAACTTGCTTAAGAAGGATGCAAATACCTGTTTTAACAAGTATGGCAATATATTTTTAGACCCTATCCTTGTTTTAAAAGAGTAAAAATCTCATTTGTACTATGCTCACGAGAACAATCCCCACTGATGGGATAAACAGCCTACAGAGGAATGATGCAGATGTCCTTGCTTACTGAAAGGTGAGGATAAAAGCAATGTGCTCCATTGCTTTATTCATGATGCATCACTGCCTTCACGAATAATAGTCTATGTGATTTAGTAATTAAATATCCTTTACTACTTCCCACCTTGTGTAATCAGATTTGGTTTTAGGACTATAGTGCTCAGGAAGACCTCCTGACCCATCAAATCCACCCAGCATGATTACAGACAGCCTTTTAATAAATATCTCATCTAGAAAGGGCCACACTGACATACCCTGCATCACAAAGCACTTTGGTGCCTTAGAAATTAAGATCTTTAGTGTAAAAGATCACAAAAGGAGGAGGGCAGGAACAATCAAGTGTATCAGCAATCCCCATGACACTAGAATGGCAGATAACTTTTTTTAGGTGAATATGCTCTGATGAGCCTGGGTAACAGATGACACATGATGATACAGAGAAAGATAAAAATAACTTGGTCAACACAACAGTAAAAAATACAATCTCATCAGAATGATGAGCATTTCCATCAATTTTGTATCTATGTAGGTGACTGCACAATGGTATAATAATACTGTGGAAAGTTATAGTATGTGCTCAAAAATTCAGAAGTAAAATTGTGTGAGGATTTTTAACTTAAAAATTCTTTTCTTTTAAATTTACTACATGATCATTTCACTGTTTCTTTTAGGTTTTACTTTTTCTTTAAAATTATGAAGTTCGGCTTTCTGTTGAAGGACATCAAACTCTTTAGTCCTCAGATATGGTATATTTATAAAGGTAAAAATTATTTCAGAAATCCTAACCCTTGTAGGGAAACATTGCAAACATTATTTGACAATATATTTGTGTTTTCAAAAGGAATCCAGGAGTTAGTTATTTGCAGTGTTTTTGAAGTACGTATAAAATATGGACACCAGCTAAACTATAAAAATATTATGTATTAAATTTTTCTAAATTTCTCTCACCTCTTCATAAAAACAATTTTTATTGGAAGCAATAGTTATGTTGTCATTATGCTTATAGAAGAGTTAGATTTGTATCAGTATGTCAGGCATATAGTGGAGGACAGTAGATGGTAACATCATAAAAAGAGCATGAGAAAGGGGTATAGCTTTCTAAGAAATATGTTCTTTTTGATTGGATTTCAATGGTGCTTTGTTGCCTGCACATATCAGTTCAGGTTTATAAAGCAGTTGCTTTGCTCTAGATTGTAACTTAAAAGCACAAAGCAACAATTATTAATAATTAGGTTAATATAAATCATTAAATATAAATTGTTAGTTTCAGTAGTGTTTATTAAAATTACAAAACACCTTTCCAAATACTTATACATATCAGATCATTTCTTATCACAGTAGAAATACAATTCCTCCAAGTGGATTGTTAGGACCAGGAACTTTTCAATACTCAAAACCAGCAATGCAGTTTCTTAATAGTTTTGCAATAGATAGACAATAAATGTTAACCATAAGGAAGAGGATTATGGTATATTAATGTATAATGGTATTATATACTGTATATTGTTTAATGTTCCTTCAAGTAGATGCTTCTCTGGGCATTTCAGAGACTATCTTGCCACATCTCACTTTAATTATACATTTTAATTACTCTGAAGAGTTTTCAATTAAATATATTTTGTGTAAAAAATTATTCAGCTCCCAATTTTCTCATGTAAGTATTCTGCAACTGTTTTCACCATTGTTTATCCTTATCTTGCAAATATTTACTTAGGCATGGGACCAACTGTATAGTGTCTGTTTCCTGAGTTTGTTGCTGAGGTTTTCTTCTCTTTTGGAATAGACTTCTAATGCTTTTTTTTGCTATTTAACTTTAAATGTTTTCAAATAACTCATTTAAGAATGACAGATGAATATCCTATTTATCTTTGAAATTATATAAATTATGAAAAATATTGTACAGAATTACTTGTAGTATTATTTGGTTGGCATCACTTTAATTTGAAATCCAGACCTATCATCTGCCTTTAGGAAAAGAAAAATTAAATGTTTAGTTCTGTGAGTTCATAGAATATATCCAAGTCTCTCACAAGTTTTCTGCAAAATATCTTAAGAAGCAAAATAAGAAGTATTCTACTGTACAGGTTTCCTCTCAGCCCAGAAAGGTGGGTTGAAATATCTGCAAATCCATGCAGTCACAGCTGATACATTGTTAAAGAAAAAAATCAGAAGAATAAGCTAAAGAAATCTTAGTTGTGAATTTGAAGGTCAAGTTCATTACATCTGATGTAGCTTTAGAAACATACCAAACCTACCCATCCTGTTCAATCACAGTCTTCCAAATCTTTAATAACAAAAGCATGTAAAAGTCACCAAACATTATATTCAGAAGTGTCTGTGTTCTCTAAATCATGATTGTCTTTTAGCCATGGCAAAGTTTCTCGTAGACAGTCACACCTTGAGCATGATTCTCTGAGAATAATGACACCAGAAAGTGTAAGGGTTTATTTCTACATAGACATATTGGAAACTGGCAGTACAAACTGGCAATTGTTGCAAGGAATGACAAATTTTCTCAAGGGTCAGAAATCAGATAGTGAAGGTTTCCTGCAAATTGTGACTGGATCAAGGGTTAGTTTATGCCTCCCAGCACAAGTTATATGCAGTACAAATATTTAGATTCCAGAGAACTATTTAGCTTAATTTCATCTTTTGAGGTATGCTTTTCAAGAACATCGTATCTTTGGTGTTTTAGGAAAAACAACAGCCATATGTAGGAAAAGACTATGTAGATACAGATGGTATATAGATACATTACTTAGTTATTTTGAGAAAGAAAAAAAGAAAACGTTATTTGGTAACAGTCAAACTTCTAAAAAATAAAAAAAAAAGTTTCAACAAAAAAGATTCAGTCACTGAATATTTGTATTTTTCTAAAAACAAGGCTGTGTGAATTATGAAAAGCGAGGAATGCATGTGAAATCTCATTTATTTTTAGGGGGTTTGTCTGCTTATATTTACTTGCAATTAAAGTTTGATACCAAAATATAAGCATAAGACATCACAGTAAGAAGACAAACTGGACAATTAGCCCTGCTAGAAGCATCTGTTCTCTCTGATCACACGATACAGTTTCATTTCAGTTATAGATTTGGCCAACTTTAAATGCTTATGATTACAACATAAACAACCCAGACATCTCCATAACAAGTTTTAGTTTTGGTAGGTTTGATCAAACTTTCACCACAAATAGAAAGAATGTGAAAATACTGCAACTTGTTCTTTCTAAATTATTTTCATTCAAATCACCAACATTTTTGAGAAGTGGACCAGGAAGCAAGGGATCACAGAAGCGTCCTTCATCTAGTATTAAAGAGGCAAATAACAAATGAACTCACTACTGTCATTTTATACAACTTGTATTACTATATGCTCTTGGTCCTTGATGAGGGTGTCTCTACAGACCTCTGCAGGTGTGGAATCCCAGTTACAACAGCCTATAGAGCATCAATTCCTTTTTAAGGTATTATTTAATGTAACTCTGATAATTCCTATGGCATCATATTAGCAAGATCTTTCTTAGTATGAAGAAAAACTTGAATTATTTCCCTCTCCCATCAAACCTTTTTGTCTCTCTGTCCAGATGTGAAACATTTTCAATATATCTTCTTTCTTGTCAAAATTCCATTCAGATCAAAAGAAGCTTTGGGAAAGTAAGAAGCCATATGAAGAGATGGTCTGTTTTCTCCTTTGATAAAGTTGTTTCTTAGCAGCAGTGAGCAAAAAGAAAGGATGAGAGGGTAGTAAAGTAAATGTATGAATGAGAAAGCCTGAACAGAAAAGACTATAGCGACTTCCCTTTTTTTAACAAAAGGAATTCTCTCAGAGGTGCATTTTAACTCAGCTATACAAATACACAGGCTTGAGAGCCAGAAAGCAGCAGACCAACACATACAATTTGAGCATCAACAGAGACTACATTGGCCACAGAAAGGTGTCATTTAGAACACAAAGTAAGATGAGTTCTGTCTCACTTAGTGAGCCTGTTTTAGGTCCAAAATACTATGTGTGTGCATAGCATTTTTGCTCACAATCTGTAAAAAGTTGGGAATTTTAACTTCACTAAAAATGTCAGGCTGTAATCCATACCTGGTTGTATTATCAAATACATTCAAAAACAGAGCAGAGAGAGGCATGAGGAAAACCCTCCCAGCTAATGATATGAAAAGCTGCTGGCCATATGATTATAGGATAACTCAGATGATTGGAAAGGACCTCAGAAGATTTCCAGTACAAGCCCCTGCTCCAAGCAGGTTCAGCTGTGGTATCAGACTAGGCTACTCACAGCTTTTCCAGTTAGGTCTTGAAAGCATTTAGCTCTTGAAAGCGTTCAACGGTGGAGAGTGCATAGCCTCTCTGGGCAACCTGTTCCAGTCCTTGAAATTTTTTTCTGTTGTTTCAGGCTGGACCCTCTCTAGTTTCTGCTGTGTCCATGGTCTTGTGTTCTCCCATCATGTGCTGCTGTAAAATGACTGACTGTAGAGGTATCTAGGAGAATGAGCAAAGAATGGTGCATCGCCAAAAAAAGATACGTGATGCTTTCATGCTATATCTTGGCTAACAACTGAAAGACATTTTCTTTTTCTTGGTAGTCTGAGCTTACTTTGAAAATTTCTGTTCAGGACTGAGCAAAGAAACCATCTGCCACAAGTACACTCAAAACAAAACATCTGCACAAAAGCAGTTATTTTAAGACGTCTCTATATATTCTTTTGGAAGGCGAGTTGTAGGTTGTCCAAGGCTAGAAAGGTACAAACCTAAGTTATTTTCTTTCATAAAATGTGCTAACTTTATTAAGAAGTGTATTAAAGCTATATTAATTTTAAATTTTTGTTAGAAAGGACTTGATTAATAGGCACAGATAGTGCTTCTAAAGATTCTAGAGATTCTAAAACTCTTCAAGCTGATGCTCTGCAGTGGCTCTAACTTTTTCTTCTTTTCTTCTGGGGTTTATAAGTTTGCAAGAAATGTTGTGCCAAGCAAAACTTGGTGGAGATTCAGTTAATTCTTTTATCTGTGAGGAGAGAAGCACCATTCATTGGATCCAGTGAGGAACTTGCCTTTCTTGACCCTACCCAGCAGATCAGACTCTGACATAATTATTCCTTTTGGATTTTACTCTCCTGTCCAGTTTGGATCTCCAAAAGCATTCATAACTTCTACTGCATTTGGCTTTTGCATGTTTTCAGTGCTATGGAGTGTGGAAGTGAACTGAGGACAGATTCCATTTGAGATTAGCCCTGCATGGACTGTCAGGAAGCAGCCAGTGTGAGGTTGCTCTGCAAGAAAATACAAAGGTGACAGCAGGGCAGGCAGAGGCAGGCTCCTCATGAACAAGGGGTACGGTCCCATAGTGCCTAAGCATGGTGAACAGAGCAGGTCTGATGGTAGTAACTGCCACGGTCCAGCGACCAGCAGACATGTCTGTAGTGACAAAACAGGTCCAAGGTCAAGCCAGAACATTAAGAAGATTGGTGGTACAGTGCAACACTCACGCTCTGGAGATCAGGCAGGGACTAAGGCAGAGGGTCAGACATCACATGCAGCTCTTGGGCCATGGGGTGACAGTGTACTGGGGTGGAGTCCCCAGATGAGGCTGGTCGTGGTAACTGGAGCCTGTGGATGTGCTTATGGACCAGCAATTGACAAGGAATGTCTGATAATTACGTCACAATCTTTGTTACTAGTAGCTCATATACTTCATAAAAGATTCTTCTAAAAAAGTATTTTCATAGTTTGCTTATAGGAATTTCATGCCATATGGTTCCATCAAAATATTACTGAAATGAAGTTAATCATATTTGCCGTTCCTTCTGTTCAAGTAAGCCAGTTATTCCTGCAAAGGAGGACATTGAGTCTCATCAAATTAATGCCTGACATTTATTATACTCTCATCTTTTACATATGAGCACCCCAATTACTTAATTAATGCTAATATCTTTGAAAGTTTGAAGCAAAATAGTCTCATACTTCCATTTTTATTTCCCCTGTTTGAAATATAGGTGCTGTGCTGCAGACCTCTGCCTCGAGGTCAGGCCTATCTTCCTGTAACTCCTGAAATTAAACAGTAAAAATGTTTCTTTAACTGCCTCTTAAACACCTTACAGAAAACCCTGAAATCTGACCTGAAATCTGACTGATTTATCTAACTGCTTATTAAGCTATTCTTTCCCTGTTCTGTCACTGTTTCTATTCCCTTGTCACTACTAATTGTTTAAAATATTGGGTTGTGAATATTCTTCTTTATGTGAACAGTGAAGCAAAAAAAAAAGGCATTAAACTTTTTAAGAAAAAAAGTATTGGCCCTTATCATTGTGGGAAAAAAACCAATACCTCATCGCTCTAATGAAAAGCTATCTATAATTCTGATTGATAGCTTCTGACAAAGGTTCTTAAATTAGAAACAATTCCCTCTTGGTCCAAAGTACCACCACATGAAGCATTACCGAATGAGATTTTAGCTTTACTATATTAATGAAATCAGTAGGTATATAAATTTTTAAATAAGTAACTTATACTGGTTTAAAGATGATCAAAAATAGTACCTGTTATATTTTCAATATACTATTAATTTTTCCAGTGTTTCCAGTAAGACACAATTCCTCCTGCTTTTATTGCAAATATATAAATCAGATGCAGGGACCTAATCTTTTGAAGAACTCCAAAGTAATCAAAACAAAAGGTGTTTGTAATGAGCTCTGAAATAAAACTGAAAATGTATCCTCATCCCTGGGAAGTGTGAATGGAAGAAAGTAGAAATCAAAACATTATTAACTGGGACTAAAGGACAGCGTGCATATAATCTGCATGCAAGTTAACACTGAACAGATGGAAAATGCAACACAGACTGAGATGTCTCCAAAACAACATAGAAGAGTTTGCATATGGCCATACTTAGACACAACTAAAATCACACACTGTCTCACTATAATATTAAGGGTTAATCAACTTAGTTAACAGTACTCCACTGTATACTATACAGCTTGCATTAAACCAGAGTAGTAATTTTCCATGTGAAATAAACTATCAGAATTGTACATAAAGCTAATTTTATTACTTCCCACTTATTCTTATGCATTAGCTAAATAAATATACATATTAAGGAAAATGGTATAGCTAATAAGACATCTACAGGAAACAAATAAAACGTGCTCTACTCTGTGAACAATATTTAAAAGGATATCAGTTTCATAATGTGATCATTAAAAGAATAAAAGTCAAAAAGCAACATTTTGATGATACCAGGGGTTTTGTGGCTTAGAATTCCCAAGGTAATCTTTCAGTGGTTGCTTCAACAGAAGCATACACTGCAAATTAATTTTCAGCCTCTAGAAAAAGGGCAGAAACAGAGAAAGAAGAAAACCATTCTATTCTGAAACACCCTCTACAAATACATCCCGTTTTCTGACAGTTGCTGTACATCACTGAGGGTGTGGCAAAATTTAGATGTTCCAGAGCTACTCTCCTCCACATCTTTCATGGCTGGTATAAAAATGGCTAGTTGCCAAGATAATGTAAATTTCATGGAGATATCTAGTCTGACTTCCTTCTTTCTTTTTCATCATAGGAAAATGTAATTTGGGCCACAGAAAGAATATATATAAAAAAAATCCTTCTTTATCTTAGAGTAAGTCCTGTTATCTAAGAATATGTGATTTTTTGAAAATGTAAAATAAACACACTTTCAGTTTATAAGAGAGTACAATTTCCTTTCTCGTAGTGGAAAGGAGCACATCCAGTCCACCCTCTTACATATGACAATCTTTATTAGTTTTATTTTTCTAGTCAAGACCTAATTTACTGGGCCCTAAAGCTATAGATGCTCATGAAGCCCTCTCTATTTTGTTGGGTAGGCTGTGAACAAACAATTTTTTTCTGTGTGATTCTCTAACATAATTTCAACTAAAATAGTTTCAAGACTCAGCAAGCAAGCAAACTGTCTCAACAGAAAACCAAGTCCATAATTCTAACACAAACAGTTGCAGATTTGGATAAATAGACATGTAAGCAGTTATCAGAGCACTCCCAATAATACATTTTTAATACTCTAAAAATAGATTGCAGAAAGGAATCAACATAGTCCCTCAGGCTATAAAAAGCTTCAAGTGACTTTTATCTTACATCCTGTTAGACTATTAAAAATTTGCAATTGTAACTATATTAATATTTCAAGGCTTCTCACCTTACACAAACCCTCAAACACGTCGATACACGAGGAAAATACATAATAAAGAAGAGTGAAAATGTTAAATTCTCTCTGTGACTTTCTGATCATCTATTTTTAAATAGAGAAATAGTTAAGATTTTATGGCATTTTTTACAGCGTTTAAGTATGGAAGACACAATGTAAAATCTGTTGATGTGAATTTAGTGCAAACATTAGCAAGATAGGTAAGCATTTAAAACTTATCAGCATTGCTTGGATGGTTTTATGTTTGTGAAATAATTTTGGAAGTATCAGTGGAGGTATGAGGTAATATGACAAATATGCTGTTCTTAATTCTGTGCAAGGATGTGACAAATTGGGTAACAAGATGAGCCACACTTAAAACCTGATATTCTGTGTGTGACATCAATAATTTTGAAGTCTTGTACATATCAAGCTATCCTTGTCACTGCTCAAAGTTTCTCCCATGTAGTGAGTGCTGCAATACACAACATGCTACGCAGACAAGTAATTCTTCATTGTCACTAATGTCTTAACACTCTCCTAGACTGTCAGAAATGAATAGGAATCCAATGTCAGCTAAAATTAGTGTTTCCTGATGGCTTGGAGGAGAGGGAAACTGCAAAAGATTAGTCCTGTCTCTGCAAATGGAATGAAAATCTGATGTTAACTCAACTGCTGGAGCCAAATTCCCTTAATTCAGAAGAAACGTATTTGACTACAGTAAAATCCAAAGTCAGGGATGTCTTTAGTTCTGAACCCCAAGAGAAAGAAATTGCATATATGAAGGGGCAGATTTTTTGAATGGTTGAGGTTTTCTTTACATATCCAAATGAATGATCAGATTGCAGAACAGACTAGTACATCAGGTGCTAAATTATTTTGAAAAATCTGACATGGTGGTCTTAATGGGTGCTGAGTAGTAGGAAAATTGACTGTATTTAACTGTCTGAAAGTTTTGCTGAGCTTTTAAAAAATCTGCTTCGGCCGTGAGCCTTTAACAGTGCTGGAAACAAAGCACTGTTTGATCCATATTGCACTTTGTCCCTGAATTAAAAACGTAACAAATGTTTGTATAAAAGCTAAATAATTTATCCCTCTTTTAAGAATATTTTAAAATACAGATGAGGTTCTTGTGAAGAGCAAATAGACATTCCTAAAGAAAATAGCTTACTGAAAAAAACCCTAATTCAAATAAATTAAAAATAAATGTGAAAATCAAACATTTTCAAATCCCACAAGAACTTATCATATTGAATCGACAGTTTGCCTTATACTTGACAGTTGTGTACAGGAATAAAAGGGACTTCCATTCACTTTTAATCATGTGGAAGATGTGAGAAATACAGTGTAAAGTATAGCTAGAATGACTTTGCAATTTAAAAAACAGTAAGTGAAAATTTAGTATATTTGGAGTGATGGCTTAATGCAAATCAGAGCAGCGCCACTGTTATTACCACCAAACACTAAGATAAAACAGAATATGCCTTTGGCACCATGGATTTCTTGTCTTTCTTACAGTTCTTGGCTATCCAAATCTCATACTGGTTGCACTGAGAATTTTAAGTTTGTCAAGAGTATGTCTTTATCCAATTTGTAATCTTATTAAATTCTGATTCTGCTGGCATACGAGAGAAAATACAGTAACATAAATATTTACTGCTTAAGTATATTAGAAAATAAGCTTTTTATCGAAGGTGCATACAAAACAAACCATACATTTTTTCTTGTACGTTTATTAAAACACTAGTTGTTTCTTACGCAAAACAGCAGCATAAACCTAACTACATGAATAAAAATCTGTATAGAAAGAGAGGAAGTTAAAGGTAAAATGTTGAATTTCTTCACAAGATGTTTTCCAGAATTAATGAATTTAAGAACAAAATTTTGCATTGTTTAATCCTGTATGTAATCTCTAAGCTAAAGATGGAAAACCAAGGTGGCCCTCTTTTCTTCCGAGTGAATTTAAACTTATAACCTCTTTATAATGGTACTGTTGCTGCTGTAGTAACAACATAAGGATACGGGCAAGGCAAAGCTCACAAGCAGCAGTGACGCTTCATTTGTTACGTTCACTGTTATAGCCAGAGAAAATCAGACAAGGGTTCAGGCAAACAAATCCTTCTTCAGGTCAGTGAAAAGAAGAAACAAACATAAAAATGAAAAGCAAATTTGGAAAAACCAATTGGAATTTAATTAGGTATGTATCAGACTATTTCTGAAAGATAAGGCAGCTGGTACCTGTGAAGTGGAAAATATTTTTTTTGGGGGGTGACATCTGTTTCTGAAAGAATCCATTTCTGAGAGCTGATAATGTATCAACCTCCTAGGGGAAGGAGAGACACAAGTAGTTTATGGCCTTTACAACATAGAGAAGAGCAGGGAGGAGGGAAAGATCGCAACATATCATAAAACTATTATCTATGATCTAGTTTTAGACATTAAGTGAAACTATGGAACTTAACACTTGAGGGACAAGTTTGTACAGCAGAAGGCTGCCAACTATATGGTCCTAATTACTAATATTTTTTAATGACTTGTTGTTCTTAAATCCTGGTCTACTTTCACATTTCATAATGAAACTACTGATTGTAGGACATTCCATATTAGGTACCTATAATCCAGGTAGACCTTGAGTCTTAATGCAAAGGACTTTCAGAAAAAATCATTGACAAAATCCTTCATAAAAGGCTTTTAAAGATAAAGAAATGTGTGAAAGGATTAAAAGTACCAGTATGTCCAACAATTATTTATAGAGTAGAAAACAGGAAATTAAATGAAGTATTCAGCCCTCAGAACAAACGGTGGTCAGCAGTGGAGTTCTGCAGGGAATTGTGCTAGTTAGTATAATCTTAAATACCCATGAAGAGAGCAAGCAGTAAGGTACAAAAATCTGTTAATAATACCAGGTTATTCAGGACATGAAATGCAAAGGTTGTTTGTAAAATTGCAGGAGGGAAATTGAGAGGCAATATGATGTCAGCTGAAACTCTGTAGATGCATATAAAGGAAAGCGGTGTGAAAGCGTAAATGGGAAGCTGAAATACTGGGGCATACACTAATTTCTCACTAAATGGCCATATGCCTCCTTCCCAAGGCAGAGACATATCCTCAGTGAGTTTTGGGATTGGGAGCCCTGATGAATGACCATGGAGAGGTCCCTCTTGCCAAGAGGGAGACCAACTCCTAGGCTTTGCCAGAATGGCCATGCTGAGGAGTCAATGGGATGATTGTTTTGGGGGAAGGTGTCCCCACAATATCAGACACATATCTTTATTAGTAATTGTGTGTGTTCATTTGGGTGCATATTGGTTGCCCAGTTTCACTAGCTACTATGGTAGTATGATGGCACCTAGTACACCAGATGAAGCATATTAAGTGACTTTTAGTCCAAAACTGCCCAGTAATATAATTTGAAGTGGGTAGAAAAGAATACTGGAAAAAAGCAAATGATAACGTGCCATTAAAATCAGGGTCTTAGTAACTTTTAAAGTTCCTGTTGGGTAAAAAAGTAGACAAATTCTTGTGACTAGCAATATGTCTTCTGATATGTACTGTCATTGTGGTGGGTTGACCCTGGCCAGCAGCTCAGTTGTTGGCTTATTCCCTGCTCAGTGGGATGGGGAAGAAGAATTGAAAGAGCAAAAGCAAGAAAAGTTGTGGATCAAGATAAAAAACAGTTTAGTAGGTGAAGCAAAGCTCATATGCAAGCAAAGCAGAATATGGAATTTATTCGCTCCTTCCCATTGGCAGGCAGGTGTTCAGCCATCTCCAAGAAAGCAGGCTTCATCATGTGACAGTTACTTGGGAAAACAAATTCCAAAGTCCCTTGCTCCTTTCTCCCAGCTATTATTGCTGAGCATGATATTGTATGGTATGGAGATTCCCTTTGTTAAGATCAGGTCAGCTGGCCCAGCCATGTCCACTCCCCATTTTTTGCACACCCCCAGCCTGCTTGCTAAGGGGACAGAGTGGGAAAAAGAGAAATCCTCAATATTGTGTTAGCACTGCTCAGCAACAGGCAACACGCTGCTGTGTTATCACCACTAGGTTCATCACAAATCCAACCCAGACCCAGCAGAGCCAGTAAAAACAGTGAGTACAAGATAATGAATAATAATCAGAAGCCTATTTTTAAAGATGCTTTTACTAAAAATATTATAAAGTAATTTTTGAGGAAAGTACCATGGAATAAACTCCTTTGTATTACAGTTTGGAAGGTAACAAAGGGACCTAACAGTGAAATTCTAATCTTCATGAACTCCTTTCCATTTTCTTTTCTGGTTCTGCACACAGTGATGGTTCTTGAATGTTCTTTGTTGCCACACAGAAGGAGGAAATAAACTGTCCCTGTTTCACTGTAAAGAAGATGCAGAAAATAGTATGGACCTTTAATTGCAGGATGACACAGGATTTTGATTTGATGTAAAGAAAACTTTAAAGTTAACTGTACTTAAAGATTGGCAAATTGTCTGAGAAAAGTGTTCAATGACTATCATTGCAAATTTTTAAGGTAGGGATGGACAATCATCTTTTAAAAAGAGATGGTATGATTGTGCCGGCCCTAGGTCATTTGCTCTTTCCTCTGTGCTCTTAAATTCACTTACTTGTTATTGTTCATGATTTTACTACTAGTGCTCTACAGGACTGCTTCTCCCCGTAGTTCAGATAAAGAACTGTCACTGCCGGGAGGTAAAACCAAGACAAACACACCAAAAAAAAAAAAAGAAAAAAGATTTCCACTATCTTTGAAGTACATAGTTAAAAAATAGAATAAATAATCCAACACAAAGCTGCCTAAGTTTGACACATGTTATTTCACTGTATTTCATGCTGTTTACTTTTAGGTTTTTATTCCTACATTTCATGTTCCATGTTACTTCAAATAGCTGTCATTTTCCTTTTGTGCCATATTTCCAAGGTCTATCAGTGGTTTAATTTATCCATTGAGAGGATAACAAGTGAGCTTTTTCAGATCACAACAGTAATGTAAACACACTTTCTTGACTTTCAAATAGGTGTTTGATTTGCAAGTGTCAAGAAAAAGGTAAAAAGATCACAAACAGTGTAATCCTTGCAATGGGAGGTCATGAACAATGTGTTCAATAAATCAATACGAATGCATTTGTGAGTAATTAAGGTCTGGAACCTTGGTTTCCTTAGTCTGTTTTCCAGTGCTATGTTGACAGATGTAAAGTTGAGTATAACAATGACATGGCTATGTCAACTGGTCAGTTCTACTAAGGTTCATAAAGAATTTCAGAGGCATCTACTCACATCAAAACAGAAACTGCTAAAGTATGACATTAGCTGTAGCAGTGCAGTATGCTGTATATTTTTTTAAGTACGAGGTTGAAGACCTTAGCTGGAGTAACAGAAAAGTGTTAATAGATTATTACTTCACTTGTCACCTTTTAAATTTCTCTTCTCCTGTGCTGAAATCCTTTACTAACCCATGCTCTTGACATATGTTTCCTTTTTGCTGCCCGGTGGAGATACTATCTCTATATCCAAGAAGCAGGGGCAAAACAGAATACAGAGCAGCAGAGAGGAGGAAACAGTTATTACCGCTGCAGCTTTTTGAGCAGACCAGAGGTACAGCAGTTGTCATGGGACAGCAAGGGTGCACAGAAAATGCATTCAAGATCACGTGAGGCTGCTTGCAAACTGTCCAACCATGGTTTCAGGATGCTGAGGGTACACATTTTGGTACTGACTGGTACAAATGTCATTGATGCTTTGGAAGTCTCTTTCCCAACAGAGGTCCATGGGAGAGGTACTGCTGTCCAGGTGTGGGGCTGTAGGGAACACCTGGTGCTGGTAACCTCTCATGTGGGAGATGTGCTTTGACTGAAGCACCGAGTCACTCACTGAAGGAACTGAAGAGGTGAGCAGGCTGTGTGTCGTTGTGGAGAATGAAGAGGAGATTGGCTGGGTCTTCAGAAAACTGGCAGAGATGACAGCCTGAGCCATACAAAGCAACAAAGGAGTAAGTCAGAGGCCATGGTCAAACAAGCAGTGGAGGTACACTCTCAAGATGGAGAAAGCTGGAATCTTCTGACTTATGGCTCCTGCTTCACCTGCAGATCTGCATCTTCAGAACAGATACTGGTAAGGACAAGCAAGACCCATCAGAAGATGCATCTGATCCAGCTTAGGCAGCCCAGTGTCCATATGAAGAGGAAAATGTGAAATATATTTATAGGAGAGTCTCTGCTGTGGTGGATGGAAGGACCTCTGCTGATCTGACCTGAGAGCTCAGGAGGTTTGTTACTTGCCGAGGCCAAGATCTGGAATGGCCTGCCTTTGGAGTCTTTCCCTTTGCTTCTCCTAAGTGTGGGAAACGATGTTGCGAGGGGTAACTTGGAGCATACCAAGAGTGATTACAGAGCTCTGGGGGCAAGGTGAAAGGGTGCTAAAGGGGAGGAAGGCGGTGTCTTCTCAGTCCTCACAGTGAGGAGGAAATGCTTGGGCAGAAGTGGAGTTGTCAGAGCAAGACCTTGCTGAATGCCATGTGTTGCAAATAGGACTTCAGCTTCTTGTGATGATGGGACCCTGTTTGAAAAGCAAGGACTACTGAGCTGTGCTAGGTTAGATCTGATCAAAGGGGCAAGACTACTTTTACAAACAGGCTTGCTAACCTAGTGAGGAGGGCTTTAATGTAGATTGAGGGAGGGTTACCATAACTTGAAGAGTAGTGAGGACCCAAGGGGCAGAGCAGATATGTCCAGGGGAGACCATGCTAGAAGAGGCTTTCATACTCCCACCGTGAAAGCAGCATGACTTAAAAGATCATCATAAATGCCTCTACACAGGATGGGGAACAAACAAGAGGAAGTAGAGATGTGTGTGGAGCTGTGGAGTTTTGACTTCATTGCGATTATAGAAGCATGGTAGGATAGCTCTCATGGTTGGAGTACTACAAAGGGGAATACAGGTTTTTCAAGCAAGATAGGGTGGAAAGCAAGGGAGAGGTGTGCAAAAGGATTTTGACTTTGCTCTGTGCAAAGGATTGACTTGCATACATGGAACATATACTGGAACAAGTGAAGAAGCAGTAGAGAGCTTGTGTGTAAAGAGCAGAGAACAGACCAGGAAAGTTATGCTGTAGTAAGTGTCTGCTACAGACCTCCTGACCAAGAAGAGAAGGTAAGTGAAGCCTTTTATAAGCAGGTGGAGAAAGCCTCACAATCATAGGTCTTGATACTCATGAGTCACTTTAACCACCCCAATATTTTCTGGAAGAGCAATACAGCAGAGTGCAAGAAATGTAGATTTCTGGAATGTACAGAAGACAGTTTTTGATGTAGGTAATCAGTGAACCAGAAAACAAATACTTTGTTGGAGTAGTTACCCACAAACAAGGAATAACTGGCTGAAGACATTAACATTGAGGACAACCTTGGCTGCAGTGACTGTGAGACTATGAAGTTTAAGATACAGAGAGAAGTAAGTAACGCATACAGCTGAATTACAGCCTTGGACTTGAGAAAAGCAGATGTTCACCTCTTCATGGGCCTGCTTAGTAAGATCCCCTGGGGAAACCTGCCTGGAGGTCAAAGGTCCCAGGAAAGCTATGACAGCTTCCTCAGAGGAGGCTTCAGGTAATGCTTCAATGACAGCCTTTTTAGAGTGCAAGAATGGTCCATTCCAATCAGCAGAAGGTTGAGCAAGCACAGAAGGCAGCCATCATGGATGAACATGAAACTAACTGAATCTAACTGAATCAGACACAAAAAGGAAATACATAGAGGGTGGAAGCAGAGACAGCCTGCTTACAAGGAATAAAAAAGGTATCACCTGCACATGTAGTAATGCAGCTAAAAAAGCTAAAGCTCAGCTGGAGTTGAAAACAGTGAGGGAGGTGAAGGACAACAAGATATTATTTTGTATAAACATTTGTAGTTTAAAGGAAGGCTAAGAAGGAATTGTTCAATGGGGCAGGGGACCAGGGGACCTAGTGACTAGGGATATGGAGTACATAATCTTTGCCTCAGGTTTCACTGGTAATGAGATACCATTTGAGTTAAGATGGGCCAAAAATATTGCAATAAACCCATATCAATTAGTTGTCAACAGCTCACCTCTCACAGTGTCCATTATAGGTCACAGGTTCTCCCACTTGTCTCAGCTACAATGGGCACCAGTTGTTGTAGTCAGAGTCCAACTCAGTCAGCCTCACACAGAGCACCAATTGTTGCAGCACAAACTAGCCAGCTGCAACAAGGCTTTTTACTGTTGCTCAGATTCTACAATCTGAGCTATATCTCCTTCCCCAAGAAATCAGACCACACTGCTCCACCCAACCACCTCTTCCCCAATCCTCAGGGCTATTTAACCACTTAGCAGGAACAAGCTACAGCTGCACATCATCCATGTCAATCAACCCACTGCTGTCGATGCAAGGACATAGCTGCATGTTAGTGCTGATCAACTCACTGCCTTCATTCTTCTACAGTATTTAACTGTAGAAGCAATTACTTATTATTTTATATTTATTACTTATTATTATTATATGGTTATATACTGTATATAAACTGTATATAAACTATACAGTTTACCAGTGAAATATTAACATATTTACTCAGGCATCCCAGATCCTTGAACCCACTAGCAGGGTCCATACGAGTGAAGCAGAACTCATAGTAGAGGAAGAGTCTGGGATCACTTAAGCCAGCTAGAAATTCAAGAGTCCTTGAAACTGGATGGGGTGCCTGCCACGGTGCTGAAAGGGCTGGCTGATAGCATTGCAAGGGTGCTCTCTATCACCTTCTCATGGTCACGACAGTTGAGAGAAGTGCTTAGTGACTGGAAAAAGGCAAGTGTCATGCCCATCTTAAAGACAGGCAAGCAGGAAGGTCCAGTTAGAAGGCTGATAAGCCTCACCTCAGTCCCTGGGAAGATTATGGAGCAAGTCCTCTTAGAAGCCGTTTCCAAATATGTGAAGGACCAGAGTGTGATTAGCATCAGCAAGCACAGGTTTACGAAGGGCAAATCATGCTTGAACAGCCTTGTGGCTTTTTGTGATAAGATGCCCAGTATGACTGACAAAAGGATGGTAGTGGATGTTGTATACTTTGATTCTATTTAGCAAAGCCTTTGACACAGTCTCGTATAGTGTCCTTGTCACCAAACTGGCGAGATATGGGGTGGCTTGGTTAGATGGTTAGATGGGTAGAAAATAGGCTGAGAACTGCCAGTCTCAAACTATGATCATTGCCAAGTCCATCTGATGGCCAGTAACTAGTGGCATCATCAGGGATTAATAAGGGGACCAACACTGTTTAAAATCACTGGTAAAGCCTGAATGATGGGACAAAGTGCATTTGCAGCAAATTTATGGATGGCACCAAACTGTGGGGAGTCGTAACTATGCTGGAGAACACAGAGACCTGGGAAGCCTGGAGAAATGGCCTGATAAAAATCTCATGCAGTGCAGTGAAAGCAAATGCAATCTTACATCCAGAGTGGAATAATCCCATGCAACAGTACAAGCTGGGGGCCAACTAGCAAGCAGCTCTGCACAAAAGGATCTGAGGGCTGTGTTGAATAACAAGATGAACATGAATCAGCAATGCACCCTTGCAGAAAAAGACCAGCCGCTCCTGAGCTGTATTAGTAAGAGTGTAGCTAGCAGATCCAGGAAAGTGGTGCCTCCACTATATTCAGCATCTATCAAACTATATCTGGAGTTCTGTGTCTAGTTTTGGGCTCACCAGTACAAGGAAGACACTGACATCCTAAAGTGAATCCCGTGTGGGCCACCAAGATGGTTAGGGGGTTGGAGCACATGATGCATGAGGGCAGGCTGACAAAATAGTGGTTTTTCCTCCTGGAGATGAGAAGGCTGAGGTCTAAAGACCTTAGTGCTGTCTAAAGCTACTTGTGAGGTTACAGAGAAAATGAAGGGAGACTCTTCTCAGACAGTGATAGGGCATGAGGAAACAGGCACAAGTTGGAACGTGGAAAATTCTGATTAGATACAAGGATTATTTTTTGTTTTCCACAAGGTGGGTAGGATGAAGGAACAGGCTGTCCAGGGAGGCTGCCGTAACTGTCACTGGAGTTGTTCAAGACTCAACTAGACATGGCCTTGACCAACATGATCTAAATGAGACTTGCTTTGAGCAGTGGGTTTGGTGAGACTGCTCTCTGGGCCTCCCTTCCAACCAAGATAATTGCATGATTCTACAGTCCTATGAAAAGCAGATGAAAGCAAGAAACTCTCTTCAGTTGCCTTTTATAGGGGAAGAAGTAACATATAAGAAAAGCACAAAAAGAAGAGAATGGAACAGTGTAAGTGAAATAGGCAGTAATGTTAGTACCAGGCGGGAGTTGTTAACTGATGGTCTTCCCATACTTTGCATTGCATGTGATGGATATAATTCAAGGCACTTGGACCTACAGGGAAATATTTAAGCCGTGGACTGGTTTCTTGCAAAATGGCAGTATAAAGCAGGATTTAACATTCCAGATGACTGGGAGGTGGTAATGTGCTACTTCTTAAATAAAAGTGCACTGCAGAAAGAGCGAGCTCCATGGGAAAATGAGAGAAGGTAAATACCTGTCAGGTATCATGATTCTAACATTTCATCCTTGCTTATGCTTAAATGGTATCCTGATTTGGCTTTCAGTTTCAAGCAATTTTTGTTGCTTCATTGTTTTAGCTTTGCTTGTATTTTTCTCATGCCTTTGTATTTTAAAGAAGGAATAAATACAGAATTCAATTACAAAATTGGCATCCTAAGTATTCAGTTCCAATTATCTAAAGTCTGATCTTCTTCAGTAAGGAACAATATTTTTCCTTAGCTTTTGCTCTGCAAGTTTGTTCTGGAACCTCAGCATCAAGTCCTACCTTTTCTTGAACCTTAAACCTTGTCAGTGATTTAAAGAAGCTGTTCCTCCATTTACTCTGTGACCATTGAATGCATTTGCAGAATAAGTGGTTCTGTCCATTACTGGAATTTACTAAGATATTCCCTTGATGCAAAGAGGGAGCTGAATTCATCTCACCACCTCTCAGCCTCAAGGTATAAGAGTCAACAGATAAGAGGTCTGTCAGTCTGGCTAGCTATTCATTTTACACATAGTTTTTCACATTGTGCTACAGTGTTGAAAAGCACTCATCAGGGCTAATGCAAACAAACAGCCAGCAGTGAGAATAGCAAAAAATGGATGAGTAGCTATCCCAGGTCAGACCAAGCATTTTTCTAGCCAAATAGTCTATCTCCATCAGTCATCAGAAACAGATGACAAGGAAAAAAAGCTAAAACCAAGATAGGCACATAGTACAACTTCCCCTCAGCGCAGAAACTGCTGAAGACAGTGTGTGAGTCAGGGACTTCTTGAGCCAAAGCCAGAACTTTAATTGGTAAGCTTTAGCAAGGAGTAAACAATATTAAAAACCTATCCTGCTTTCATCAGAGGACTCAGAGAGACCTGGTGCAGTGATCCTTCACATGACAGCCCGTTTAGTCAGACTAACAACTACAATGTAATTAAGAAAAGTTAGAACTAGTGTAAAAGTCATAATTTTTTACAAAAAGGAAACTTTCACTTCTTCCTGAGATGTTTTTGTTGAATTATTGAAATATATATGAAGCTGAACACCTGACTAATTTGTCTAGTGCTAAAACGTCAGTGAAACTTGTTTGCAGGTAGGACCCTAAATAGACAATCCCTTTCATTTAATTACAGAGAATTATGACTTTTATACCATTAAGCTTTCTACATAATGAAGGTCCCTTTCTTATTTGCTTTCTTCCTTTAAAGGTATTTCTGTCTTGGTTTTTCTTTGACTCTTCTTCCTTTCTCATATATGTTGTGGTTATTCAGAAAAAAGAGTAAAAATAGATTTTGTAACAGAATAAAAATAAATTCTGTAGGGTGTTTACAAACACAGAGCAAATCTAAGGAACTCGCTACCAGTTGGCAAATGTGTTCTCAGTGCCAGCCAAGGAATATTTCAAACACTTTCACAGTGCAAGTCAAATTGTTCAGCTTGTTCTGATAACACTGCCAGTTGTTTTTTTTTTGGATTTTAAGTCTGAGTGTAAATGCTACTTTGTGGTACCTTTTGCTGATTGATTGCAGGTTACCACAAGACTCTTATTTTTGTCTTTGTGTAAGGTTTCTGTTCTAGAAAGCTGTGCACTGAAAATCTTAAGTTTCTCACACTATTGTTACAGGCTATTTTGCCCATCCTGAAGATTAGGTTAGTTCTTTAAGCTTAAATGGCTCAGCACCAGTTGCTCACCAAGCCAGTCTTCCCCCGCTCCAGGTTTTAAGGGGAAGGAAAAAAAGGGAAAAGATTCCAAAGTTACTGTGGATGGCAAGTTTGTTTTCAGACTGGTAGTGTAACTTCCCTGTTGTTTCTAATCACTGCACTGTCACCAGAATCGTCTGTTGTAATGGGCTTAGTCAAAACGGTGCATGCTTCCCTGGCGTTACTCAGTTACCCTCTCTCGGCTTGCCCTCACCATCGTACATGTGGCCACTGAATATGTTGTTTAAGACTGCTGCTTTGTTCCAACTGGACAGGTTTCTAGAAGTTGAAATTGGTTTTTGAAAGTCTCTATTTCAGTATTACATTTTCTTCTTCTCATACGTTTACACTGGTAAAGTGTATTCCATATTGACTTCATTCTATAAATTGTATGCATTGATGTTCCTGTTTTAGAATTTATACCAACTTGTTTTATATTTGCCACTGAGTTAAAAAAAATATTTTACTCAGTTTTGATTTAGACATTAATTTAAACTTATGATTTAGCTAGCACATGTAATAGCTTTAGAAGTCTGGAAATATATTTATATATATACAATAGATTTATTAATCCTACATCATATTTTATAATCCTCCCCTAGGCTTATAAATCTTACCTTCTATATGTAATTCCTATGATTAATTTACAAATCATCCCAATAAATCCTAAATTAAAATGAATAGATTTGTAAATCCTTTCTTTGTAAGTATGGAACAAGTAGATGATTTGTAAGTGAGGTCTTCAAAGCTTGACAGTTACAATTAAATCTGTATCCAGTCTTATTCATCTTTCTTCTCTGCCTTCCCAACTTTGCCTGTAAATCCTGATCATCTGTGTCTTTCATGAAATTAAGCTTTATTTAAACAAGACAGATATTCTGTAAGCCTTCACATGCTTCAATTGACTTAACCACATCACTGTAATCACACCAGCTTCAAGACCTCCGAACCTGAAATGTACTGAAGAAAACGGATTGAACCAGAGACCCAAGAGAGCACGCAGGATGTTTCAGGAAGTGGTGCTGGAAATTTAGTTGACAGCATTTTCTTTGGAAAAACAGCAACTGCAGCATGCTCCATCATGATGTTTGATTATTCAATGACATTCCAGGATTCTTTTTAATGGCTCCTCAGAGTATTATTCCTCAAAAACTTAAGAGCTTTTGTGCCAGCAATTCTGGCTTTACAGACAGTTAAAACTCGCTTTATTTCTAAACTCAAAAGCAAGTGTCTTACTTCTGCTGTAAGTTACAAAGTAGATGAGAAACAGGGAAGACAGTCTCTGTTCATGCCTCTGAAAGCCTCAAATGTATTATCCATATTACTTTAATAGGTTCTTTGGGTCCATACACTTGTATAATATTGCCTGAGCACGTAGAAAATCCCCCAGTATGCAACTAACAGACCTGCACAGCTCCAAACCAAATGAAACAAGTTTATTTGAAAACCCTGTCTGTTTTTTTTTAATATGTATTTTAAATATGTATTAAGTGGCAAAGACCCCTTTCTTATTTTGTCAACATTTTTGCAGTCAAGGTTGTGTTTGAGTCTTTCAGCTTGTCATGCAGGGAGTGGGGAACATTAATATTTCAGTGGTTCTCTTAAATCCTCCTTCCAGCCAATATAACGAATGTGGTTGCTAAACAACTTCTCCCAAGAAGGGTTGTCCATTACATTTTTCTCTACAAGTGCATAGCATTATTAAGCATTTTAAGACTTTCATTCAGCCCTTACTCCCCTCAAAATTCAACCAATACCCTGCCCATCCCACATCCAAGTCTCACTTTCACCTTTTGTAAACGGCTCCTTGTAGTACCACTGCCGGACTGCAGGGAGACGGGTGAAATTCCACTTTTTCTTCTTGCAAGGCCACACACACCTATAGTCTGCCCCACACAGATCCCTATATGTCCCCTCATATGGTTTTCTTGCCTGCATCCCTGATTTCTGAGACTCTGTGAGAAGCAATGTGAGGAGCTGAAGGAGGCAGGGTAGTAGCTAACGTTCTGGAGAAAAAGAGTTTAGTGGGTTAAGGACTTCCCTTGCAGAAATGAAAGACTATGAGAAAGGTGTAACTTCTGTTTATTAACTTCTTTTGAGGGAGAGGTAAATTTCAGTTCAGAAATGCCTGTATTTGTGCTTGTACGTGAATTCATGTGTAGGAGGTATGTCAGGGAAGTCTGCAGAGTGCCTCCACTTGAAGAACCTCCCCAGTCTGAAGTCCATTATCTATTAAGCCAAAGTAATTAATTTTTCAATATTTGACAGTAACAATTTGACTAAAAACTATTCTAGAAACTTCAGCTGGCTACAGAAGGACGAGGAAGTCTAAATACCAGTGTCTTGAAAATTAAGCATACAAAAAGATGATTTCACTCCTGCCTTAACCAACAGGTAGCTTTGAAGTCTTCTGGGTATCTCCATAATTCCTAATTTCTCAATAATGAGCAATAGAAACCTTAATTTTCAGACTGAGAATTCAGGTAAAGCAAATGGACATCTCTAAACTCGTACTGCAAGGACTGTCCGGCACTTTGGGAAAAGAAACAATTGAGGGCTGTTCCCTCCTGCCTCGCCTTTTACATTTAGATGTAGTCACTTTATTTCAGCAACAAGCTGCTGGTTCACCAGAGGTAGATCATGGACAAAGTTTCAATCAGAAGTGAGTTTTGAATAGGTGATGCCCTCAGCCATTCTGATACCTGGCAATGCAAAATAACTCTGTTGCTAGCTATACTTTCAAAGGCAAAGATGTGTGTATTATTTCTTTACATATATGCAAACACATGTTGCAAGTACACATATTATATATTTATGTTAGTATGGGTTTTGTATGTATTTATGTATGTGTGTATATATACACATAATAACACTAATAGTATAGATTGTATTATACTGTACTAATATATATATAATAGTATGCACATATATGAAAATATATATACTTATGCATGCCTATACATACTATTGCATACTGAAACTTGATTCTCCCACAACATTAGAGAGAGGCTATTATCTATTCATTGGTAACACTGGCTAGTCTTAACAGCTCATCAGGGAGATAGTATTTTCTCTGGGTCTTCATATGTTGAATACAAATGAGAGGAATGGCTAGACAATATGTTTTACCCAAATTGTACTGCTCTGTATTCTCCCTTGCCTTTCCTAATCAGTTTCGAATCTCCTGTATGACTTCTTAATTATACAGCTACACATTTCTATCCTCTCTCATACCTTCTCTTCCTCTTCTTGCTAAGCTGCCTTCAAAGACACTTGTGATGGGGGTGTTCTTTGTAAGTCTGCCTGTCTCTTTGCAGTCTGCAAGTAGGGATGGAATGAAGCTTTACCAGTAAGCCAGCTTCCCTGCAAAGGGGTTGGCAAAACCATGTCCAAAAAAAGGAAATAGAAAATGAAATCCTAGAGCTACAAACATAAGATTAAATCTATTTAAATGTTTTTGAAAGATAGAAGCAGCTAAAATAGAAACCAAGAACTAGGTTTAAAAGCTTGCCTGGAATTTCAGTAAAAAAGCCTGTATTAGCCACAAGGAAAGAATTGCAGGCCAGAAGAAGAGTAATGGGTTCAAAGAAAAGAACACTTTGTTTCTTTTTACATAAAACAGAAAGAAAATATTTTATAGTCCACTTTTCCTAACAATGCCAAAGAAAAGCTAAAAGAATAGATAAATTGAAGTATCGTGTAAAAATAAGTATTATTTTTTCAATACTTAATTACTTATCTAACACCGACTGTCAACCACTGATGGCTACCTTAAAATCTTGGCAATAGATAAGGGACAATATTTTTATTATGGTATAATTATAGCTCCAGACTAAACACAAGAAGTGCTGGATTTCTTATAGCACAATTCTCCCATCTTTTTTCTATTGTTTTGGTTAACACATTTGCAACTAGAAAAGCCTAAAAGCCCAATTCTGGCCTGAACAAAGATGGCATATTTATCATTGTATCTGAAATTTTGTAGTAACGGTTTGCCAGATCTTTTGGGTGCCATTGCATTTACAAATGGTGCCCCAATTCAATGGCAAAAAGCTAAATTCATTTGAATCCTGTGAAGTACCTTATTTCTAATACTGCATGGTTTGCGCCAAAAGCATCCCAACCTTAACCTCTGTCCCCCAGAGCTACCAAAGCCACAGACATTGGCCCAGTTCAATTTTAAAATGAAATTACTGTTACTGTAACCACAACTCATAGTTTATTTTAAGGCTCTATGTCCCTGTCCTTGTTATTAAACTTTGTATTTTTTATAATTGTTTCAATTTGGCCTATAATATTAATGGTGAAGTGGGAGAGCCTAATTTCTCATATTCTAATGATTTTGTATCTGCTTTGACAGCGGACAGATATGCACTTTGCTAAGAGAAAAGATAATACATAAACCCCCCCAGTCTGTTATGGAAAAGAATAAAACTGACAGAAGAATATTTTTACAATACAATTGAAAATCTAGCCCTCTTTCTCCATCTTCTAGCTCTCAGTATTATGCTTTTATACAAAATCAGGAATTAAAAAATGATATCAACCATCCTAAACTTTTTTTTTTTTTTTTATTTTCAGTCTGGCAAATATTAGTGCAGTAGAAGTAAGCTCTGCACTAAGCATTACAGAAAACAATATTTGAAAACATTCCAAGGAAATGAAAGACATTCATTAGCCTATACAATTTATAGACACAAGTTCAAAAGTTCATTGTAAACAGTAGCAAACAAGGAGTAGTTAAATAAACACTTGCAAAAACCCATATTTTTAAATTAAACCAGGTGGAAAATAAGCAGGAAATAATTAATTTGCTAGAAACAGAAAGCAGATTGGAATTCTTCAGGGTTTTTTTGAGGAGAGTGGGAGCACCGTTGGCAGCAATAGGAGTTTGCTGACATTGTTTTGATACAATGAGGAACTGAACTCAGCTGCTGTTGCCTGTTCCACAATAATGTGTAGCTCTGAGGTAACTATCAGGGCCCTGGGATCAACCTCCCTCCTGTGGGTTTGGCTGCTGGAGCTTAGGGCCAGCAAAAAGGCAGTGCAGCTGAGGGCTGCCCTCTTCCTGATCATCTCCGGGGAGAGTGTTTCCAACCTTATTGTGCTTCCCAGATGCTCCTGACCTGTTCCCAGGGAGGTGCCTGATGTGAGGAGTTGGAGCTGCCTGTGGTGCCCCCCACGGCCTGCATTGCTCTTTGACTGGGATGGAGGGATGGGATGGTGGGACAGATCCTGACCATGCCCCTGCCAGGGGAGCCCCTGGCCCATACAACACTCTGACATGCTCCTGCTCTTGTGTAGCATCACTTCATGACCTTGGGTAAAACTGCTACACACTTTAAAGGGAAGAGAGGTTAAAGCTAAAAGTAAACAAAGGTTATGTCTTAATAGAAACCACTGTTGTGTGTGAAGGAATTTCCATCTTTTGTACCAATCATTTGAAACAGGCTTCCTTCAATTAAATGTATATCCTCGTTAAAGTGTCAGACATTATCTTCCCCAAAATGAATAAACTGCTTAATACCTCTATACAGGCAAAATTCTGATCTTTGCAAAAAATTTCACTTGCAGGTACTGCTCTGCTTCTCTGGGATGCTCGATCAGAAATGTGCTGGGGGAACCAAGAGAGAGAGATCTGGGGAGAGGGTTAACACAACCAGAAACAAAGCAATGAAGCCTTCCCTGAAACCTGGAATGAGGCCATGAAGCTCCTGAACCATTTGGTTTCTCCTGCACTCTTTTTAACAGCCTCTTTCTGAATACTTGTATGAAGAAAGGAAAAGTGCATTGAGAACCATATGGAGCCTGCATTTCCCCAGCCATTTTCAGCTCAGTTAGGCACTTTATCTGCTTAGTCCTTTCGTATCTCATTAATCTCAATCCATTCCTAAATCAGCTTCCACCCTGCTCGCTGCTAGAGCAGTCTTACCACTTTTATGTTGGCTGCTCTCGATACCCTCTATAAATACTTCTGTGTTTTGTGTTCTCCATGTTGATTGTTGGCTTGTTTTCTGTATGTATCTACTAATGTCAGTGAAGCAAAAGAAAGGTGTTTAAAGAAGCAAACTGAGATGGTAGTTCCCTGTTGCTTTCCTCAGAAACTAAAATATTCTGCTTGTCTCACTGAGCAGCAGGGCAGACTAGACATATTTTCAGGTGGAGAACCTTTGATAACAAAGAAAAGGTGTCACACTATATTTATAGAAATTTACATACACTGAAGTGAAAACTATCATTTTGTTGTGGCACAAAACCCTAACACTGTCTTTATGAATCCTTCTGTCACAGGCAGGAGTTTGTATTACTTCAGAATATTATTAATAAATTCAAATTTAAACTGCCCAGTAATAAATCACAATTCTTAAAAGTCTCAGGAGTATTTGCAATTATCTTTCAAATCAAGCAGACCTTCAGACTACTTTACACCACTGCTTAGCTTACAAAATTGAGTGTCCCATAAAAAATATAGCACTTCAGCATTTCATTCAACCGTGAATCCATGAGACACAATTGTAGTGTATATTTATATTCTCATATAAAAATAAAATGGAGAATCCATTCAGTGCTTTAATGCTCCAGTCACAAATGAATAAAAGAGGAATAAAAGTAACTAGAGAGCAAAACACTAAACTCACCTCGTTTTCTCAGGAAGGCAGTTTCCTAAAAATGGGAACATATAGATAAACAAGAATGATTACTATTACACCTACAGCTATGCTGGACATCATGTACCAGTCTCTGTCTAGGAAGTTTAAAGTCCTGGCACTAGCCAAGGAACTGTGGTTTAAATGATTTGTCAAGTATTAAACCACAAAGACCAAATGAGTGGAAAGACTTCACTTTATTCCATTCTTACTGCTGAGGTGGCAGCAAGCCGTGAAGCAACCTGACTGGCTGAATCTAAGGTTTTGTTATTTTAAATAGGAAAATAGTTTGGTCACGTTCTAATTACCTCCTTTTAATATACCCAGAGATGGCACTTTCCTTTCCTATGATGATTCTTTAATTCCTGCCATTTCTTAAAAAAACCCAGAAAACTGGTCTATTTGTCACCAAAAAAAAAAAAAAAATAAAAAAAAATCCCAACACAGATCCATCCCTGTTCCTACTGTTGCCGGCAATGATGTGGACAAAACAGAAATCTGTAAAATGAGCTTGGCTGTGGCATGCTATTATAGTAATAAATGTGATGTAAGTGAGAGTACTTTATCCTTCAACTTCATTTGTAGTAAAAATGCTTCTAAGAAATAGTTAAGGGAGACATAAATCAACATGATTCTAAACTATACCTATGAAAAACTTCTAATCAGCTTAAAAAAAACCCCACACTAAAATAATCCTTATCAGCCAACCTGTTTGTTAAACTCATTTGTTAGATTGTGTACCTTGGTGAATTACCTGTGGATTCCTCAGGAAAGTTCTGTTTATTCTTCTGGTTTATCTCATTTAGAGTATTAAAAGAAAGAAAAAAAACCACTCAGCAAACAAAGACAGAACTTACAAAAAGTTTAGAGTTCTCCAGCTAGCAAGGATGCTACAGCTATTGCAGTTGAAAGGCTTGTTAAATAACAGACCCAAATGTTTACTTGAGCTTTTGCTTTATATAGCCAACATGATTAGAAAAATAAAATCCAAGACTATCTTAATCATGTCACACGCGGTTACTTGGTTTGCATTTGTTTTTCCTTCCATTCGAACATTAATTACTCCAGAGAAAATGTAGCTTCCAGTACAAGGTAGAACAGTTCAATTATTTAATAGCATTGCTGATACTGACACAAGGACCAGAAGATATAATTTTTTGTATTTCTTTAAATTATTACCTAACCTTGATAGAACTGTGTGTATTAGAGTTCAAACAGAGAATAAATTTTGATTGTCAAGTGCATTTAATTTGAATCTTGATTTGAAGCTCTGAGGTGGTTTTTTTTCTTGGATTTTTGGTGAATACATCATAAAAAGTTGCTGTGATGGAGAGAAGGAAGGAGGGTTTTTTCAATTTGTTTTTGAATTTTGGTTATATAGTATTTTCAGGGACCTAGCAAGACAGTTCCACAATCGTCTTGAGCAATGCCTTACTATGACAAAAACAAATGTTTCTTTTAAAAAACAATTCTGTTAAAGCCTATGAAACCCATGAATACTCAGTATCCCTGTTTTCACCAAAATTTATGCAAATAATTGTCAAGTAATTAAGAGTAACTATGCAATAAAACTTTCATATTTTATAAATTGGACAAAAGCAATCACTGAATATTGGATACTGTTGATATTCAGGTCATTTATAGCTGTATACATGAAAAAGAAAAGAAACTCATAGGATTATTTTGCACTGTCAACACACTACCAGGACTATTTTTTGACACAGCATATATTGCAGAATCATGGAAGGACTGAGGCTGGAAGGGACCTCTGGGGGTCATCTGGTCCAACCGTCTTGCTAAACAGGGCCACCTAGAGATGGTTGCCCTGGATCATGTTCAGGCAGCTTTTGAATTTCTCTGAAGATGGAGATGTCACAAACTGTCTGGGCAACCTGTGTCAGTGCTTGGTCGCCCCCACAGTGAAAAATTGTTTCCTAATGTTCAAGTGGAACCTCCTGTGTTTCAGTTTGTGCTCATTGCCTCTGGTCCTGTCACTGGGCACCACTGAAAACAGCCTGGCACCCTCTTCTTTACATCCTCCTTTCAGGTATTTATATACACTGATGAGATTCCCCTGAGCCTTCTCTTCTCTAGGCCTTACTCATAGTAGAGATGCTCCGATCCCTTCATTATCTTTGTGACTCTTCACTGATCTCTTTCTAGTGGCTCCTTAGCTCTCTTGCACTGGGGAACCCAGAACTGGCCACATTGTTATTCAGGGCATACGTCATAGAAATCATACAAAAAAATTAATTTGGAAGGGATTATTCAAGTTTGAAAAGCAGGACTAGCTTCAGAACTAGATTAGTTTGCTCAGGACCTTGTCCAATGTAGTTTTGAAAATCTCTAAGGACAGAGATTTCACAGCCTCTGCAGTTCATTTGTTTCAGTGCTTGACCACTACATTTGTTTGTTAAGAAAATTTTCCTTGTGTTCAATTGGAATTCCTTTGTTGCAGCCTACGAATATGGCCTCTCATCTTTTCATTGTGTAGTTCTGAGATTATCTTGGGTCCCTCTTTTGCATAACTCCCCCCTTAATGCCTGGCTGCAGTTAGATACTCCCAATTCTTCTCTTGTCCATGTTCAGTAAACCCAATTCCCTCAGTATCTTTATATATCTGATGCTAGCCATTTATTGATACTTCAATGGACTCTTTCCAGTCTGTTACTCAATACTTTATACTTAATATTAATATTAATATCCTTAATACTTTAATCATTTCATTTTGGCATTACATTATGTTAGGCCTGAGCTTGGATAAATTGTATATTGGATAAATGGATAAATTCTACCAACGCTTTCTTCTTGAGTTTTGCACCAGTTTGAGGAATGTCAGTCTCCAAGTAATGAAAAATATGGCACAGGTTGACGACTGGTCTGAACTCAAAATTTGAACCTTACAAGCAGTATGGATGTAACCAGTTCACGCTGTCTGGCCCAGACCCGTATCTGTGCAGAGCTAACAAATCACAGCAGGCTTAGTAAGACCAGCTGTGGGGACTGTCTTTTGAGATTCTGGGTGTAAAGAGAAAAGCAAAAATAGTACATGAGATCACCTCCACCACACTATTTAAAAAAAATATTTAGACAGCAGGTCATTAGTTGTCCAACTAAGAAAAATGCATTCAGAAAGGTATCTGCTAAGGTTTTTTCAGCTAGAGTTCTATAAATGTCTGATATCTGAAGATGCTATTGTAATTGCAGGTGATAACACTACCTGCAGAAAAGATAGCATAGTTCTTTCCCTGATAAGACATTGTTTACAGTGGGTTACAACATGGCTGAACTCAAGGTTTTAGGGTTAACATTTTTATTTCATGTGCTTCCCTCTGCCTTTTATTTTTATGTATTTGCTTTCATTAAATTCCTGAGATTCCTGCAGCTGAGCAAAGCAAGGAAGTATGCAATTCTATAGGAGTAATTTCCAAGAAGAAAAGTATGCTGTCCTCAGCTGTTTTGTTACCAGACTAAACCTCAGCCTCAGGTCTTACACTGCTTCATGAAATGTTATCAAGTTGTAGGACTCTTGCAAGACCTAGTTTCCTCAAACCTTGAAGAACTTTTTAGTGTTTGGCAACTAAATTTTTATGCAACCCCATCTGCAATGGGAATGTGCTCTATGCCTTTCTAACTAGTATTGATGACAAGGTGTTATTTAAACTTCCTGACTTTCACTGAAAAAAGTTGATATATATTAAAAAAGACGCACTTCTTAGGACAAAAGGGCTGAACAAGTGATTCAGTCTTTTGGTATGTTTTGAGTTCTGTAAATACAGGACAAACTTTTCCTTCTGACAAAAAAAAATGTGATATTTCTTGCAGGGTCTACTGAGACTTAAGCATTTCCATGGGTATTTGCTTAGCGGTTGTAGCTATCCTTTCTGAAGGAAATGACTCACTATGTTTGCCACATTTTGCACAGTTATGGTACAGTCAGAAACTTCTATCAGCTGATTACCTTCCTCAAATAAAGTAGATATTCTTTGTGTTCATTTACCTTGAATGGTAAAAAAGAAATCCGTGATAAAGAACATTGGAGCTTCTACCTCATATTTAAACAAAGATATAACATATTCACCTCATATTTGGCAGTAATCAGTGGACAGGAACAAACTGCTAAAAGGTAGTTTTGAAGTAAAATTTCAGATGCACTAAGATTATAATAAAATATTGCTTAAAGATAAGAAGTAGTTGTTTTTTGTGATAAAAGGAAAGTTCATTACCATACCAGCTACTACTGCTGGTTTTCAAGTCTCACATGGCCTAGTCAAAGCTTCAGTAGATAGTGGCATTTTGCTCCTTAACCTAGACAAAATTAAACCCACAAAACAAAACAGAATAAAATCAATCATAATTAAAAAAATGCAGATTTGGTCCATCTCCCAGTAAGGATAATCCCCAAGATTAAATCCAATCCAATATTTCCTAAACTGAAATAAACAGGTATCTTGAGAAGCAAGATCTTTCTGGCATACCTCCTTCAACTTTCACAACACACTGTGTTTCTGTAAACTGGGCTGATAAAGTCTGGGGACTTGACAAGTTTTTGCTACCTCACTGACAGGCTTTGTCATTATTCCTTTATGGATAATGTCCTGAAAAAACATGGATACTACCTAGTTAAATGGAGATGGAATCATACAGTTCTGTGGTTTGATAGAAGAAATTAATAGTCTGGTCAACTATTAAGGTCCAAAAAAGTATGTGAACCTGTTTGTGATAACATTATTCACAACACTGGTACCAGAAATATTTTATTCTTTTTAAAAAAAACTTAAATTATAAAAGCACAATCAAGTGAAAATTAGCTGTCATTTCTGCTTTATACAGTGACAAAAAGCATATTCCTTAGCCACAAAATAATCATTCTGTTTGGATCTGGTTCCAATTTGCTGTATGACATGGTGGATTTGTTTCCTGTTAAAGTGTGCAATACCTTACAGGATTCTTGGTACTGAATTCATAGTAATTTTTAGATCTCTTAGATCATTAGAATGCAATATATACTATTATTAATTTTAATTTCTTATTACAGTACTGAAATAGCATTGAATAAGCATTCGCTAGCAATGTTTTCTAGTTTTAGCCAAGATTTACATTCATTGCCTAAATAAAACTCCAATCCCTGTATACAGAACAGAAACCAGCTGCTAGTTCAGAAATGACTGTTACAAGAAATGCTAATTTTTGGTTAAATTGCAAGGGGTCATTTCACTTATAAATATGGGAATTCAGAAAGTTAACATTAACAAAAGCTAGCAAAATGAAATTTGTAAGAGTGGGTGGATGGCGTACTGTAGTACAGAAGCTCTATTTATTTGTGAATTATTTAAATGCAGAATAATTGAATTGGAACAGCTTACCAAAAACCTGAATAAATTCCCATTTTTCTATATTCCTGGATTTGAGTAATCAATACCGAATGTGACAAATGCTATAGGATCATAGAATAGCACAAGGCTACTGTGTTAGGGCTATAAATGATACACAGGGAGCTAGGAATTCAGTCAGAAGCAAGCCCAAAAAGAAGCTGGTGAACTAAGGGATGGTGAACTAAAGAGTCTGGGAAAGGTTAGGAGCCAGTAGGATCACAATCTTATGGTGAAACTATGCAAGTGAAAAGTGTTTAAAGTGCCACTGTCCAAATCTTCCCCCTACTAGAAGGAATACTTGAAATAGTTAGACCTAGTCAGAGACAAAGATAAGGAATTAAGACTTAAAACTCACAAAACTGGCAGTCATGGCCTGAAGAAATGTTGTTTGCAAATGACTAGCCGGGTACTGTAGCAAGTATAAGAAGCACCAGGGGCAGTGTCTTGGTTCATTTGAATCTTTCAAATTTACAGGACAATACACTCTGTAAATTAAACTTTACTGTATGAACTCATTAGGAAGGAAAACAAATACACACATCAAATATGGGCTCTGTCTCCTTTGTACAGGGAGTCTAATGAGAATTCACTCATTCATCACCTCAGTAATTCACGACTCACAAGTTCTCTAATTTGTAACTCATGCACCAACAAGCAGAACCCTTACCTTGCAAAGGATGGGAGAGCTCGTTCTTCCTCCATCTCAGAGCCGGTGTCTCCTGAATCGCATGGGGAAGCACCAAACCTCCAACAGTCCAGCTGCTCTTGGATCCACTTCAAAATCCTTTTGGGCAAACTGATGTGTTTATACCTCCCAGCTTGGAAGTTTGGTCTATACCATTTCCATAAATTACTGGATACTGAAGAAACTTTGGGCAATTGATATGCAAGGATCCAAAAGACAATGGCTGCAGGAGGCAGCAAGCAGCAGGTGATAACAGCTGCATAATGACCTTTATTCCTCCCTGTCCATCCCGTCCTGTCCTGCCTACATCTTCCTCTTGTGCTGACCTAATGACGCTGCTCCCAGCATACATCAGGCCTTAGCATGAGCTGTGTGTTAGGCCAGAACCTGGGCAGGAGTTGAGCGAACAGTCACAGGGAAGACATTTAGATTTGTATTTCCTTTGGGATAAAAATGGACGACTCCTAAGCAAGACAGGCATTTATACCTCTTTTTCATTATAATGCTGCTGTCCTGAGTAAACTGCCTTTCTTGGTGAGGGCTAACAGATTATTAATTGAACTTACCACTCTTCTGGCAAAGGAAGAGTGCAAATACCAATCTGAAGTCACATCTGTTGAAACAATTACAGAACACTGCAAGAGAAAAATAAACCAGACAATTCCTTCTTTTCTCCGGCTAAGGCTGACCCCAGCTACAGAGCAAAATGTAACTCCAACTCAGAACCAGAAAGCCCATTACAACCTTTTTTTTTTTTTTTTTTACATTTCTATGTTATTGCATCATAGTGCTCTGGGTTTTTCTGATGAATGCTGATGAAAGCAGCACATGTAGTCATCAGCCTTTCTGGCTGTCAGACTCCAGGGAGCTACCCAGGGCATCCCTGCTCTGCACCTGCACCCCAAAGACTGTTTCAATGTGTGGAGCTTGGTTGGAAGAAATCAGACAAGTATTTTTTTTCACAAAGTAGGCTTTCAATTTGTGCATTTTAGCCACAGCTTTAACTTAACTTAAAGTATTTGACTAATTGCAAAAACAACTAAATACTCCTGCCATGAAAAAGATCCTGCAGCCAAGTAACGTAACTATGGACAAGCAGGCCCAGCTCTGCAGACAGAGTCTAAGCAACAGCAGCTTAAGAGAGATCTTGTCCAGTAAACAATAATTACTATGTCATCTGCTGTATTATAGAGTATGTTACAGTACCAATGTCTGTCCTTACTTTTGAGGCTTGATGGCATGACAAATCAGATCTCAACATTGTCTATCTGCTGGCTGAATAATGGAGCATTAATGTCTAATATGTCCTTAACGTACGTTCTACCTCTTTCATCCAAATTTCAGTGAAGTGCTTTCTCTAGGAAGTCCCATTTTTTTCTCTAGTAAATTGCCCAGAACATGTACCATTTTCATTACTTGCATTACTAGCAATGGCAGTACTTTGCAGTATTGGTACTCTGTAGTAATCTCCAGTGACCATGATTGCTAATCTTTGAATTTTCAAATTTTTTCAATATGTTTACATTTCAGGTGTGCAGACACTGTGAGGACTGGGGAGTTGTAGTATATATATTTTCTAAAAATTTCCTCTCCTGTTACAGTAAATCTTTACATATATATATTACACTCTGTTAATTTTTGTCATCCTAACTGGTCCTACATGTCAGTTCACCTAGTCTAGGTTCAAACTGAATACAAATCTATCAACAGAGGATGTTTTAACAAAATACCAGGCATAAGTAATTCATTAGTATTCTCCTCATTCTAACCGAATGAGCATGCTGGTAATCTTTTGCCCCCTAAAGGGCCTCCTAAAAAGCCACCTACACACATTCAGAAGTGATTCCTACATGTTGTCTAGCAACCGATTTTAACATTTATTTGAACTTAGAAATTTGATGGTGGTAGAAGTTTGAGGAAAAAAATATGAAATATTTTGGAAAGCATAGTCCTGTTTTTTTCAGAAATTCAAAAGACTTCTCACAAAGTTCCTTAATAGCCCACCCCATCCTGAACCTAGTAAAAATTCCGGAATGTGGTTATATGACTAAGTAAAAAATGGGAAAAAAGTTGCAAAGCCCCAATTCACAAAAAAACCAGCTTATGCTTCACTACATTGCCAGGAGGTGGGGGGTGGGGGAGTGGGGGTGGGGTGGGGGGGTGGAGAGCAGAGAGCCAGGGGGAAGCAGGGAGGCAATAATTAACTATTCTCTTGTCTGGTTTCATTATTTAAAAGAAGTTGCTTAAAACAGCCTTTTGTAGATAAAGCCTGAAAAAGAACCCAGTCCATACAATCCACCAAACAGTAGCACTACTAGTAGAACACTAGAAAATAAAATACATTAAAATTAAAGTTTCACATTTTTGGCAGTACATGCTAGTTGTGGGTAGCAAAGGTTATTTTGGTGTGTGGTGTGGTGAGGAAACCAGCTGACTCAAAGAAATTTCATTTTGGGAGCAAGAAGAAAAAAATTGGGTTGAAGAGAGAATAAGATAGGACAGGACACAAGAAGAAGCTAAGAAGAATTTTGAGAACAAACCGAGTAGAAAATAATAAATTCAAGAGGAAGATACAGACATGCAGTAGGTGTGGAAGAAAAGTATTACTATATAGAGTGGTGCTGAAAATAAGGCAAGAGGCTGGGATTTGGGTAGCTTGATCTTATTCCTTCCTGTTCCATAGTGGAGTTTTTATCCATTCAGGCTGTGCATGCCACCGATATAGGTATTCTAGGCCTCATACATAACTCATTTAGTTGTTAAAACCACTGTCTATGTACCCTTCTGCAGTAATCTTTTGTGGTACAGTCTGAAAAGAAAAAGGGATGCCTTTGGATAATGCAGGGCTCAAAAGCAGAATGCCAGTCCATGAAGCGAAAGCACAAGATAGGAAAAGGAATTTGATGGAAAAACACAAAAAGAGGAACAGAAAATAGAGTGATAAGAAGAGAAAGAACATTGGCAAGCAAAGATACTAAGAAGTAATATTAAAGTTATGAAATACTAAAAATACTCTTCCAACTAATGATCGGCTTCCAGGAAGTCAACAAGAGATATTGATTGTTGAGAAGAAATAAAAGCTGTTATAAAACATTTGCATTTGTGAGGTGAAGGAGGTGTCATTTCCAAAGCAATGCTTTTGTCATCTATCGATATACAGAGAACTTCTTTAGACAGAAAAGCCAGACCAGGAAAAAGTTTGAATTTCATGTGCAGGCAGGATGCAGAACAGGATTTGCACATAACCCCTGTGTCTCCTTTGCTTTAGCATAAGCATAGAATTTGTGCCAGCTTATGCTAAGCTTTTTTTTTGTGTCAATTAAATACACATCTTATTTAATTGTTGGGTTTAGTTATTAAAGCATTTAAACAGGGTAGCTGAAAGAAAGATATGCTAACTGCATCTAATTTGTCTCACAGGGATAGCAGATCCTTTATTCAGACGTTGATGTATATGGTGGGTATATAGGTAACATTACAGTCAAATCTATTTATTTAAGCTCTCACTGAAAGCCTTGTGAAATAAGCATTTTGACCAGATCCTCTGTTTTTAGGAAATGAATGTGTTTCATAAAAATGCCTTGTTGTTTATGAACTGAACACAGGTGTTATTCTTTTCCTTTAGGGATCCTGGAGAACAGCAGTTATACAATACTGCAACATTTATTTGTATGGAACAAACCAAATTAACCTTATCCATTCAGCTTCTGGAAGACAAAATAAGTAGCTCTCATTTGAAGCAACTTGAAATTATAAAACTTTAAAATATATATAAGTGCATATATACTCCCAGACAGATCCCACACAGATTTTACTCATAAAGACTATTGCATAAAGACTCAGAAACTGTCACAGCCTGACAGTTTAAGGAAAGAAACCACCATGAGCTGACCCTAACACCCTGTCCCTGCCCTTGCTCTGTCCATATCTTTGCTGAAGGGGCTGAAGATAAACTGCAGCGGTAACAAGGGTGGGAGGAGAGGATTCAAGAGTGAAGGAGTAAAGATGAGCCTGGGAAACAGGGAAGGAAAGGTGTTGTTTAAGTGTTGGCCTTTTTGCTTCCCACTACTCATTTATATATTTATATTTAATTAGTAATTAAATATTACTTTATTTGGCAATAAATTAAGTTAATTTTCCCTGAATTGAGTCTGTTTTGCCCACGATGGCAATTGGTAAGCAATCTTCTGGGCTTTATCTTGACCCATAATCTCTCTCATTCCTGTTCTTCCAATTTTTGTTTTATGTTCCACTGGGAGTGAATGAACAGCTGGGTGGGTGTTTGGCTGTCAGCTGGGCCAAATCTACCAGGCTAGTAAATCTCAGGAAGGTTAGATAGCCTTTTTTGTAGAATAAATACTGAAACTCCAAGAAGCTTTCATGGCACCCAGCTTTCACACAAATAATTTATGAAAAACATTCTAACTATGTTAATTCTTTTTGTGTAAAATGTTCTCAGTCTCAGATGCTTTAAGGAGAGATTCTGATATGTGTGTTTGACAAAAAGAATGAGACAGGTCTAGGTAGCCTCTGAGACAGGAATGAGAAAGTTAAACCTCCCGTCTGGTATTTTTAAATGGCTAACAATATGCTCTTTTTCATCCTGGTCACTGAATTATGGTACACTTATTATGATGTAGTGTTTCATGTCTTTGTGTCTAGAGTAATCTATCTTTTTTTAAGGGACACTGTGAAGGACAATGCTTTGACAAGTACACCTGTGCCAGTGACTGAATTAAAAATGAAGGTACACAGCAGATCTAAGCTACCCTGCCCTGGGCCATGCCCAAATAACATCACTAGCCTCATGGCTGGCTACATGCCGATTGTCCAACAGATTCATCCCTGGATTTCTTGAGCCTCTCATTGCTGCCAGTCTGTGGGCAACATTGGGTGTTAAGAGACAGGCAGAGCACACAGGCTGCTGCCACTGCTGCCACTGCTCCCACAGCACACTGGCCTGGCGGAATGACTAGCTCTGGAGCCTGAGGCTATGTGGCAACAGCAGGAAAGACCTGATCAATCAGCACCTGCAGGACCTGGCCTTGCTTCCCTGGGTGTGGGAGCATAGCTGAGACCTTGCAAAGGAGGTCAGAGGTACTCACTATTGATTTAGTTCATTATCTCTCCACTCCTGCAGTAACAAAAAGCTTCTGTCTGCAATAATCCTAACAGGCTGCTTACTTTATTCCTGGAGGGGTTTAATTCTTGTGTTTTACTGCACTGTACAAAAAAAACCCCACAACTTCAGAGAGCACAATTGAAAAAAAAAATTTGTTTCAATATTCTTACAGTTTGCTTTTAATAAGCAGTGTACTTACTGTGGCACTCAGCTATTCAGAACCCTTGGTAGCTCTCAGTTATTTAGAAATCACAGTTATCCAAGCAGGAAAGGAAGGAAAGATGTACTCCATACTTGATTTTCTCTTCACTTTGTTTTGCAAAACACTTAATAGGTGCAGGGAATCCCAGTCCTTTCAATAACAGGGAGATGCAGCTTGTACAATGGCTCACAAATTTTTTAGGTTTAAGGCTTTTAAGGCTGAGCGCCCATTATTCTGTACTGTGTTATACCTTTCCTGCCTCTACAAAACAGGTTTGAAATTCCCAAAAAAATAAAATCATTAAAAATATTCATATTTTCCATGTACCGATCTGGCATTTCCTGGGACAGACGTTTGCCTTCACAGTACACAACACACTAAGACATGCAAAAATAAGTGCAGAGATTGCTTTACTAGTTCCCAGTGCTTCCTATTTTCCAAGGCTTGAATGGAATTACAGACCAATGCTAATACCATTCAGGATGATTAATCTCTCTTTCCAAACATATCACACCCTGCTTTTCAACAGGAAAACATTGCTCTGTGGCAACTTTCCTACGGCTGATGCTTTATGACATGAATGTGCTAGAAGTGCAATGGAGAGAGTTCACACTCCAGGACCTGCACTGCTTCCTTCAGTTTTAATTGAGTATGTAAGTTTCACGCTAGTGGCCACACTGGTTACCAGCCATTGAAGCTCTGTTACCTAGCGTGTTTTAACTGTTAGCAGACCAAACAGGCTTGGTTGAATTTAACGTTTGATTTTAGAGTGCATTTTTATGTATTAAATACATGCATTGTGAAGGTATTCCATATCTGAGAGCAGGTGTGATTTTTCTCCTTTTTCACAGATGTAGATCTGAAGTTCCTTTGCCACATGGGATATCACTGAAGGCTGACTTCAAGCATCCAAATATCTAAAAAGCAGAAGACATTCTTCTTTTGGAATTTTCTTGCAAAGCATAATAAAGTTTCTGATCGGCTTTATGCCATGAAAAATAGTATCTTTATGGAAAAAAGAAGCACAAGGGAATACGGCACTTCAAGCCCAGAGGGTTGTAATCATCAGCAGAGTCTAGCTGGAGACCTGTAGCTAGCAGGGTCCCCAGGGGTCAGTACTGGGTCCAGTCCTGTTCAATTTTTTCAGCAATGACCTGGGTGAAGGGACAGGGTGTGCCCCCAGCAAGTTTGCTGATGATGCAAAACTGGGAGGAATGGCTGACACACCAGCAGGCTGCACTGCCATTCAGCCAGACCTGGGCAGGCTGGAGAGTTGGGCGGAGAGGAACCTTATGAAGCTCCACAAAGGCAAGTGTAGGGTCCTGCACCTGGGGAGGAACAACCCCATGTACCAGTACAGGTTAGCAGCTGACCTGCTGGGAGGAAGATCTGTGGAGGACTTGGTAGTTCTGGTTGTCCGCAAGTTGCCCATGAGCCAGCAGTGTGCCCTGGTGACCAAGAAGGCCAAGGGGATCCTGGGGTGCATTAGGAGGAGTGTGGCCAGCAGGTTGAGGGAGGTGATCCTCCCCTTCTGCTCTGCCCTGGTGAGGCTGCCTGGGGAGTGCTGTGTCCAGTTCTAGGCTCCTCAGTTCAAAAGAGACAGGGAACTGCTGGGGACGGTCCAGCTGAGGGCTACAGAGATGGTTAGGGGACTGGATCATCTCCCTTATGAGGAAAGGCTGAGAGAGCTGGGCCTGTTTAGCCTGGAGAAGAAAAGAACGAGAGCGGATCTCATCACTGTCTGCAAATGGCTTAAGGGTGAATGTCAAGAGGATGGGGCCAGACTCTTTTCACTAGTGCCCAGCAAGGGGACAAGGGGCAATGGGCACAAACTGAACCACAAGAAGTTCCTTCTGAACATGAGGAAGAACTTCTTTTCTTTAAGGGTGACACAGCACTGGAACAGGCTGCCCAGAGAGGCTGTGGAGTCTCTCTGGAGACATTCGAAACCTGTCTGGACACGACTCTGTGCAACCTGTTCTAGGAGAGCCTGCTTTAGCAGGGGGGTTGGACAGGTTGGACTAGATGATGTCCAGAGGTCCGTTCCATCTCCAACCATTCTGTGATTCTGTGATTCTGTGATTCTGTGATTCTGTGGTTCTGTGATTCGGTGATAGCTAAAGAAGTCAGAAATTAGAGTAATAATATATTAATTCAAAGAGGAGAATTCAGAGATTAATACCAAATCTATGAAGAGAAAATATTTAGTATGGGGTAATAAAAAACTAATGTATGAATACAGGTAAAATGTAGATGCACATTATTGTAAAAATAGAATTTGGTGGAAAGCAGTAATGCAGTTAGAGCAGCTGGGAAAACAGAAGAGCATCCTGTTCTCATCTTTAGGTAAAAAATGTGAGACACTGAGGATTTTCAAGATGTCAGAATGATTGATTTCACTCCAAATTAAGTCAGCTGAAGCTGGTCCATTTAACTACAGCATTAAGTTGCTTGCTTATACAAATCTTTTTAACTGCAGCCTGATATTTTCAAATTTTCTGGCAAATAAAAAATAACAAGAGAAGATGAAATGTATACTATAGAGCGGTGGAAAATAAAGCAAAGAGAAAAAATATTTAGAAGAAATGGCAAAGTAATTGAGTAAATGAAAGCAGACAGCAAATCAGCAAAACCTAATTAAATATCCCTACAGTTAAGCTGTAGGAAAAAATGAGAAAAAAAATAATAAAAGGATTAAATCAGGTTTAACTATTCAAATATATATATATATACATATAAATAAACAGCAAGACTAATGTTAAAACTTGCTTCTCCCACATCTTGTCTTCTCCATCAGCATTTGCTGAAGGTAGGGGTTTATAATGCTGTCCTGTGCTTTTTTAGAGAAGAAATCAAAAACTGCACAGATAAAAATCACATTCTGATGGATGCATTATGTGCTGAGAGAATGTGATGACTTATGCTTGTACCTGTCATTATCTTGATGCACTGCATCTTTAGTAGTGAGAAAACTCTTCTTTACTATGAAATCAAATATATTCCTAGGAAAATAATGAAGTCAGAGAGGCAGAAATTGAAAATAGAGTCTAACTTGCACATATTATGTAAAACATGAACTAGTAGCTAAGCTATACTCAAATACAAACGTTTTCAGCAGCTATGATTTTCAGATCTTTAAGGGGCATGCTCAGAATCAAGTATAGTCTTCAGTTTTTGTCCTAGGCCCACAGAACAAGTTTCTGATTTGAAAATTATTTCAAGCTCCACCCACAAAATCTAGTTTTTCTTCACATGCATCTATATAAAATATTAGTCTAAAAACCTGTCATTATATTAAAAAGAGCAAAGAACACTTCACACTATTAAGCATTGCCTCTCATTTTTGTTACATTCCTCTTTGTAGGAGTTCATTATAGAATAAAACTGTCCCTGTCACAGTAAGTCCTGAGGAGTTCAAAGCTATACTGCTCCATAACTATTAAGATCAGGCCTCTAACTGCAGCCTGACTTCAGCATTTAGGAACTGATGGCTAAAAGTTAAGACTTGTTCATGCCTAGCATTTAACATATAGTGAATCCTAACAATTAATAAACACAAGAGTTCACTGAATAGAACAACAACAAAAAAATTATCTAGTCTGTGTACTACTAAAGATAGCCTTATTTTCTTAAGTATATGGAAATGGCTATAGCACACTGAAGATAAGACACCTCATTGTAACTCAGAACATATGACTAGACACCTCATATTTTATACAACTCTGCACAAAGGCCTTCTGTCACCACTGAAGTGAAAATTTATATCCAGAATAGGTCTTTTCTCCAAAAATATCATTGTATATATTCAATGCTTTACTATTTAGACCCTGCTCATTTCCTACAGGGTTAAGTAAATATTGGTTTACTCCGTGGTGCAGTAAACATTGGTTTACAGGGCATTGAGTCTAGGCTGCCTTATCCCAAAACATGAGTGATGGTGAGCAGAGAATGTAATCGATCATGTAAGGGTGAACTGAAATGTTTTTATGAATTTTTAGAGGTAATTGCTATTATTCTATATTATAATAATTATTCTGAATAAATTCTAAATCTAAATAAAAATATTATTCTATGTTATCATAATTACTATACTAATGCTATTATTATAGTAAGACTATCATTTATACAGAACAGGTTTCTCCATTTCTATTGGCTAATTTTCAGAATGGCAGCAAAGTGTATAACTAAGCCCACTACAGAACATCTCCTAACAGCTCTGGGGCTTATTTCCCCTCTATTGCTCGGAGTACCAGATAAAACAGTCACAGAAGCAAGAAAAGCCAGCCAAGTAAATTAAGATAAATCAAAAGACTGTTAATAAAATGATAAATTAAATTATCACTGACGATTGATATAAAGCTAAACTACAACATCTTAGTAGGACAATGTATTAACTTCTCTTTCATTTGAGAAGAACAAAAACTTCAATGAAAATGGCATGTTTTTCTCTGTGGAGACTGTTGCCATAATCCATGGAAATAGTGTTGCATTTCTGGTAGTTGCTTGTTATTATAGTGTTGGAAAAAAGGAGTTTCCCTGTTTGATTGTTTTATGGACAGAAATTAAGCTTATTAAGAATATTTGACAGAAAATGTTATGCCACAATCAAGTTATTTGAAGCTTGGCAATCTGTCTTTACTAATAATTCCAACTTAACTTTCAGAGATGTTTGTCATGAATGACTGAAAATAATAATTTGTTTTCAACTATCTTTTTGTGCAAAATAGGTAAATAAATTCCAAGCAAGTCATCATTCAGAGGTTCATTTAATGATCGCTAGAAAGAGTTGGAGATTGGGAGAGCATTTCTGTTATTTCTTCGTTTCCGCCAAACTCTAAATATATTTTCAAGATTTCTGGAAATGCTGCCTTTGTCTGCCTGACCACAATGGCATTTTGAAGCACATCCAGTACCAGAGTGTTATCTCAATATCCTGAGATGTAAAGGCCTTAGAAATAGTTTCCTACTTCTTGAAACTATTTTTACATAGTAACCCAAAATCAACAAACCCAACTGCATTTTTTAAATGCTGCATATTGTACAGGTATAAGGAAAAGATGCTGGCAAATGAAAATATGGCTATTTTTTTAAAATGCTAATTTTTTTTTCACATTCTGGTTTTAAATTAATATCCAATCCATGTTTGCATGTTGAGGTTTATGATGCAATTCAATAAATAGCAAAGATCTTTATTACTGGTATCAATATTAAGACTGAAATATTCAAATCATCACCCCAGTTCAGTTACTTCCTTTGCAGGAAGGTGCTGACCTTTCAGGAAAACACAAATCTAGTTTAAAATTTGCAGTTCAACAACAACAGAAGTGTACAAAAACTGTGTGCAGAAGAGTATGTACTTACAGGATTAGTAGCATGAGCATGCCATTTGAAAAACCTTGCACAGACTAATTTTTTCCTAATCATATCTAAGTTCTTTTGCCTCTAATTATTGCACAAAAAATAATGCCAATTTGTATTTTAAATATAAGGCAGAAAGGAATGGTTTGTTTCGTTGAAGAGATTTATGTAGCTGAGAGTTTTGATATGACAATTGTTTCTATGACTGGGTTCACAAAACGTGAAATGTTTATCTGTGGAAAACAGAGACATACATTTAAAAGAAAAAGAAATGCTTTACTAAAAGAAAATAGTATTCCTTTCAGAAATGCTGAAAATTAATCCAAACCCTTGTGGTTTGTTTTTTTATTATCCTTTGTTTCCTTCAGGAAAGATGGCTATCATAAAACATTATCACTGTTCTCTTTAGCTTTATCTTACAGACATCCTTCTGTGAGGACAAAAGATCAAAAACCCGTATGTGAAGATGCATGTAAGTATTGAGGTCAGGAGAAGATTTTGCTGTCTGGGTAAAAGCAGTTTGAGAGGAAGGTTAACAAGGGTGAAGGAATATGCAGGGTATGTTGCAAGGAGCTCTTCCCTCATGCAGCATTTCTGTGATTCATGAATGACTTCACTGATACGTTTTTATTCAGTCTGAAGCCTATTCTAATTTCGCAAGCAAGTGAGGTGGTCAGGTAAGCTCTGTAACCCAGGACAGGCTGGCTTGCAACACACTCTGCTAATGACATCTTCCAAGCCTGGCTCAGCTTTTCCTCTTCCCTAGACCCTCACTCTGCTTATTCCAGCAGAAAAGGGCTATCACATCCAAAACAATTCTACCTAAATTAAGTAGTTCTATGTAACTAAACAATCACTAGAAAATGACAAGGAATGATCTATGTATTAGTACTTAAAATTAATTAGTATTTTTGAGGTTTAAACATAGCTTCTGGCTGCTAGAAATTATCATCAGTTCAGATCCTATATAGAGAAATATTTTAATCCAAGCAATAGCAAAGTTTGGGTAGATATGATGTTTTAGGAGACTGTGAGAATAATAACAAACGATAGAAAAGATTATCCTTGCTGTTGACTCTCCACTTAAAAAGAAAGATTAGAAAGATCTACCAGAAACAAAAAATTACTTCAAAGGTTACTTGTTTGAAATAGATGTCTGATATAGTACCTTGTGTAGAAAAACCCATATCTCTATCTGTTCAGAGGAAATAACATGCTGAGTCTATTGAAAATGAACAAAGCCAATCTTAAAAAAAAAAGGAAATGAAGAGTCTTACTTGCTCATATTAAAAGGCAGAAAAACAGAATCTATGCTATTGTTGATTTGGGGTTAGTAAAAGCAGGGAATGACTGCAAAAAAACCACTATTAAGAACTGCTTCATTTGAGGATATTTTTTGGCCTTGCAAAAAATCTTAAAAGATCCCTAAATCTAGATTATCAATGTTAAAATCTGAATGCTTTTGTAGTGCTAGAGGGTCTCAAGAATTAACTTTAAAACAAGTTATTTCATGATGATCTGGCTGTAGCACAACATAGGGTTTTCACACAGGCTGAGAAGAAAGAAGAAATCTGAAAGAATTCTAAACACACTTGCCTCAAAGGGACCTCAGGAGGTCCACCCAGTCTGTCCTATATGAAAGAAAATACATACAGCAGAACCCATATCCTGAAAGCTGTTTAGCTACCTCCTTTTTACAAAAATCTTCAGTGAAAAAGATTTCATAAACTCCACAAGAATAAATTTTTCCTGTTTATAATTAGCCTTGCAGGCAGAAAACTTTTCTTAACAAATGATCACCTACGATAATTACACTTTATGAGGCCTCTCACTAAACAAATTAACCAACCAACAAACACAGAGAAGGACTGACTGGCCATTTTTATTAAGCTTGTCTTCTAAGGGAAAATTGTGTTCTCTTTTAGTGTCTTTTTTTTTCTGGAACTGGTAAAACTTACTCTTTTGACTCAGTCTTTACAGGCCAGTATACCAAATAGCTTACTCCACTTAGTCTCTTTTTAATTCCCTCTGCTGTCAGTCTCTACATTCTTACCAACCTAGACAAAGTATTTTGGCAAGGTTTCAGTATTGACAAGTAGAGCAAACCAGCTATTCAGCACTGTAACAATTTTCTGTTAATACTTTCTGGAAGTCCAAGTGTAATTTCCCCCCCATCTTTTCTTCTCATGTTGATCTAACAGTTGGGTATATGGGGCAGTGCAGTCTGCACATTCTCCAGTTTCATCTCCACATGTCCCAAGTGTCTGACAAGATCTTGAAGAAAATATGAAGAAGGATAAATAATAAATGTGTTTGTGGATAAAATATCTTTAAAATTTACAGTTACTGTTCTCCTTTGAATGCTTGTCTGTGTATGGATTCACAGCATGGGTGATTTTTCCTCCCCTTTTTTATTTTTTTTTATTTTAAGAAGCATTCTTTGGAAAAGATATTAATGGAGACACTACTCAGCAAGGCACCTGCAATAATATTGGCTCTGGTGAAACATACTTTGATCAATGAAGGAAGATCCACATGGGCATAAGATATTTTAACACAGCCCCTGATCCAGTTTCTCTTTGTGCAGAGATCTCTAACTATTGATCCAAACTGCCACTGAGGTTTTTAGGTCACCTCCTTTGCAGTGGGAAACAATTCCTGCTATTTAATACCTGTAATCAGGCACAAACCCTTTGCTGACAAAGGAAGAGTAGACTACATACTGTCTACCAAAGCAGAGGTTTATATGAAAAAAAAATCCAGATCTGGGCAGTGGAGAGGCTGTAGGTTATTGCTCAGTTGTTGCCTACATCAGATGGCTAAGCGATCTTTGGATGGCTGGGCTTTATGGGACTCTTTCCTTACAGCCTTTTCTTGATGCATTTCAGGCAAATCTCAAGAATGTTGCTTATGCTCCTTAATTAAGAAACTTCCCTGCATTACAAGTACATGCACTAATCCTCTTTAGTAAGCTATATTCTGCCCTATTGAGCTTATCTGGAAAATTCATGGAATATACTATTGGACATAAATTGTAATCTTATCACTCAGCCCAAACAGCATGAGAAAAAACTCAGTCTTATTTCTGTCCTGAAAAAAACCCCAGTGTCTTAAGTTGCTTTCTCACTTCACACAAGTTCAGTTTTGGCACAAGCCTTTTCAGTGTCAGACACTCAAAAAATAAGTTAGAAATTTATTGCAATGAAACTGAAGATCGAGCCTATCAGAAAAAAAAACACCTCAGAAATCTAAAACTAAGGGGGAAAAAAAAGTCTGGATTCCATCAGACTTTGATTAGTACCAAGTCAGTTATTTCACCTTAAGTAGAACCCGAGATAAATTGTGGCAGAGGTCTTATCCATAAAGGAAACAATGTAAGAGGGATTGTTTACCACTGTGTGAATCTCCTGCTTCCTATCAGAAAAAACAGCCTCTAGAAAAAACTGTCTTCACAGGCAGGAAGGGTAATGAACAATTTCCAATTGTGTAGAGCATCAGGTTTAATTCCGTGGAGAAATAAGGTTTCCTGTTAGCAGGAATAGCTTCACAAATCTCTAATAATCCATTAAGAATAGCAATGAAATGAAATGGAGAGGAAAGAAAGGAGAAGGAAATGGCTGACACAGGAAAAAGAATTTAAGACTCTTACCCCAAACTTAATTTTAGCACCTGAAGGCAGATGTCTGTGGCAATCACTGGGCAACACCAGCTAATAGGTATTAATAAAACCAGTGGTAGTGATCTTCCCCCTAGCTGGTCCAGGGGCCAGCTATTGCAGTTAGGATTTAGAGGATCTAAACTGGTATTGTGGCCTGGTTTATGGCACCAAGGACAGAACCTCTGGAAATCATGGTGGCGTGTTATCATCAACAGAGTAAAGAACTGAATCAAATCTATAGTTACGCAGCTGTGCCTCTGAGCCAAATTGACCATTTTCGTTGGCAGCCAAGATCCTTGCAAGAAAAACCCCTGTGCTCTGTAACAATTGTTGCAGCTGTAAGAAACTGCACTTGCTCTATTTATTGTCTTTTCAGAAAAACAGAGACAGGTAACAACTACATTATGTTGTTCTCTCTTCAGTGCAAAACAGACACTAAAATCAAACAGGTCCATGCTTGTAATTGCTCTCACTACAATATTTATAGCTAACAACTAATTTGGATCTTACTCTGCAGTGGTTAAGAAGGGATGGATCTCACACCCGAAAACTCCAGTCTTCCAGGGCCTTTCTCCAGCCTCTTACTGCCCTGTGGCCTTTTTATTTACCTGTGCTGTTATGAAAGCGGTAAAGGCCAGGTGTAAAAAGAAACATACATTCTGCCTGCAAAAGGTGTAATACTTCCTGCTCACTCTTCCTGCTATTCTGGGAGTCTGGGTTTGTTAGATGCTGAACGCTAGATTCTTAACCACTTTGTTAACAAAGAGGATTATTTTACCTCCAATAAAAAAGTGAAGGACAGCCATGTCAGTGAGTGGCTCTGTAACTTACTCTCTTTCCTAAGGTTGGAGTTGTCTTTGAGTAATTTTGCAAAGCTTGGAACTGTTTCTTTCCAGATAATGGGCACTGAGTTTTCAACCCCGTGTGGTGCTAGTAAACAGCACAAACAGTCCCTTTCTAGGGGGAAAGTATAAAAACTGGAAACCTGTCAAATAGTACCCACATATGTCTGGTTTCTATTCTACAATTAGAGGCCAGAGCCCAGATGTGGCTGTATTGTGACAGTGGAAGGGTGAGGTTTTTCCACATGAACCTGTCTCAGCCAAACAGCATTTTGCCTTGAAATCTGCCTTCCTTGAGGTCACAAACAACAACAGCAAATGTACTTGCCTTTGCAGTGGGAGAGGAACTCTAACAGACTCTAAAGACAGCTTTCTTGCTAGACACAACTCTGGAAAGGAGGGTGAGCTTCTACAACTCAGAAAAACATAGCAGGAGTCAATGAACTTGGTGTCTTGTACTGGAGGGGTGAGCTTTTGATAGCTCAGAATCAACAAAGGAATAAGATTTTCATTTAGGCTTCCCACTTTTGATTTTTCTAAAGGAGTCACCATCACAGCAGCTTGGGTTGTCACTGGGGTCATTGGCAGAGTCATCTTCCTCATTGGCAGGGATGTGTTCTTGCTCTTTGCATTGATGGAGGTCCCCAAGTGCAGAAATTTGCAGAGCTCACTGCCAGCTGCAGAGCATACTGTTCTGTCTTTGATGGATTGTCTGATGCTTCATTTCTAGCAAAGTACTTGTTGCTTTTCATTTATTTTTGTCTTCTGAATATCAGATGTATTTTGAGTTATCATCTTGTTCTTTGAACTAGTGATTCCTCTTAGACTGGCATTTTCTGCAAATGTTACAAACATATGCTTGATCCTTTCTTTCAATCCATTAATGAAAATACCAATTAGAATTTGGCCCGAGCCAGATCCCTATAGGTATCCATCTGAAATATCTTCTCAGCTCATCAGCGAACGATTACTTTCTACTGTAAGAGTACACACTGCTTTGGGAATTTGACTTACGGCCATAGTATCTAACCTGATCTTCCTAATGTTACAAACGTCACGTGGGCTAGTGGCAGAAAGCTTACTGAGCTCAAAATATATCACATGTATTGCTTCAACCTTATCTTCTACCTATCTTCTAGTTATATTGTCAAAAAGGATTTGCAATGATCAGAAACAGTGTATGTTCTTTACTGTTGTCATTCAGTTGCTTATGAATTGATTACTCAATGACTTGAGAGGGGAAGCTGAAGCAATAAATCTATAATTCATGATCTACAGTTTCCCTTGGGAGGGTAAACTTCCTGAAAAATCACACCCTAACCATTTCTTCAAGAATAATTGTGAGATGGTCTCAATTACTTATCAGGTTCTCCAGGATGAATTTTACATTCTCTGCACATTTGAACTTTTCAACTTACCCTATCCAAAGTCACCCTCCATACATTTTGTAGGACTGTGCCCTACATACCGTTTTCCAATAAATAATTAAGTACTTAGTCCCACATTGCTGTCATCTGGTTGCTGCTGTTGCCTGTTCAAAAATTTCATCTACAGTTTCTTTTTCATAAGGACATTTCTTTTGTTCTTTCTCCTTTTATTTTAACCCAAAGAAATGCAACAAATTTGCCTCTCACCTCTTTTTCAGCTTCAGAGAGTGACTTCAAAGCATTCTTGATCTACAGTGTAGTATTGGTTTCCTTTTTTCCTGTACATGTTTCCTGTATAAACTATTTCTCTTTTACCAGTCTTCCAATTCTATTGATTTGTTTCACCAGCTTTCTGTGATCTTGATTAACCAAGTTTTTTGGTTGTAAAGCAAGATTTAAGATCCTTTCTCTTCAGTTTCTGTGCTGTTTTAAGTTAATGTGTAAGTTATGTGTTCAAACTGACTCTTCTTGGTCTAAAGAAGGCAGAAGGAAACATCTTTATACCTCAATACAAGATCAATGTAATGTAATAAGCCCTATCTCCTCCATGGGGCTGCATGATCAATAATACTGAGATGTAACATTAGGAAACTTCACATGACCAAGCTACCTTTATTGAACGTTCACACTAAGAAGGCGCTCACCTTCTCCTTGGGGGCGATATTTCAGGCTGGCAGATGGCCAGATGTTTGTCTTCTAGAAGGGTGATCATGAAAACTGCTGTCATTGCCTTTAGATGGTGATTTTTAATACCTTAGTGTGGTGGGTTGACCTTGGTTGGATGCCAGCTACCCACCAAAAGTGGTTCTGCCACTGTCCCTCCTCAGTTGGACAGAGGAGAGAAAATATAACAAAAAGCTTGTGGGCTGAGATAAGGACAGGGAAAGATCATTCACCAGTTACTATCATGGGCAAAACAGACTTGACTTGGGGAAATCAGTTTAATTTACTACCTATGAAAGATTAGGACAGTGAGAAATAAAACCAAAACTTAAAAACACCTTTCCCCTGCCTGTCCTTTCTTCCTGGGATAACTTTACCTCCTGGTTTTGTCTACCTCGTCCCCACAGTGGTGCAGGTGGAAGGGGAATGACAATTTGGGTCAGTTCATCACATGTTGTTTCTGCTGCTCCTTCCTTCTCAGTTGGAGAACTCCTTGTCATGTTGTGAATGAGTCTGATGTGTGGCCAGGGAATGAAAAGACCGCCTGTTGAGTCGTGAGGTTTGGAAAGGATCCCCTTGCTTTCAAAACTCCTTCTCAGAGAGGAGTCTAGGTGTGGCTACAACTGATTCTAGTCTCAGACTAGGTCAACACTTTAAGTCTAAAGGATAGGGCCACACATCAGAGTCTATGTTTGCCTGTCAGAGCCCTCTCAAGGACTTCCACTGAAACAGTTTTGCAAAATTGAAAAAAATGGATGATTCATTAAGGTAACAAATATAACAAATTCAGAATTGCCACTGATAAATGCACTTACTGCAAACATTGAGCTTGAGTTCAGTGCTTTTGTTAAAAGTACTTTCCCTGGTGGTATCCAACACAGTTAGAGGTGCAAGTCTTACCAAAAAGGTGTCCCTGCTTGGGGAGGAGAGAGGTCCAAGCCCATTGACTCATCCAGTGGTTGGAGTTCTCATCCTCAAAACAGAGAATTCTAAATGCCAGATTTATACTCACGGGGAGTTGGGACTAAGTCAATTATTGTGTGTTGATTGGCCTTTAGCAGGGATTGACAGTTCTAGAAGGTCAGTGGGGCCTGATGGTTCAGTATGAGGCAGGGGATTTTGTGCAGATTTATGGGGGTCTTCCTGGATTTTACTGAAGCAACACTGGGCTGTGAGGCATGAGGCCTCCACCTCACCCCAGGCATCACTCAAGTTGTGCTCATTGTTAGACTGCATCTGTTACCTGTTTTGTGAGCGAAGCATGTTACCCAAGTCAAATCCCCAAATCCACATCAAGTTGAATACTTCCATCACAACCAGATGTATCTAAAATGTGGGGCAGTGATGGGGGTGGGGGTGTGTTGGCACACCACCACAATCCTCACACTCTTCCCCTGCTCCAGCATGGGAACCCTCCCATAGGAAGCAGTCCTCCAAGAATTTATCCAATATGAGTCCTTCCTATGCACTGCAATTCTTCACAAATTGCTCCAGTGTGGGTCCCCTATGGGGTCACAAGACCTGCTGCAAATCTGCTCCAGCGTGGGCTCCTGTCTCCACAGGGTCACAGGTCCTTCCAGGAACCTGCTCCAGTGCAGGTTTCCCACAGGGTCACAGCCTCCTCCAGGCATCCACCTGCTCTAGTGTAGGATCCTCTGCAGGCTGTAGGTGGATATCTGCTCCGTGGACCTCCATGGGCTGCAGGGGGAAAAGCCTGCCTCACCATAGTCTTATCCATGAGCTGCAGGGGAATCTCTGCTCCAGCATCTGGACCACCTCCTCCCCTTGCTTCTTCACTGACCTTTGTGTCTGCAGCATTGTTTCTTTCACATATTCTCACTCCTCTCTCCCACTGCAGTTGTGCAGTTTGTTGTTTTTCTGCCCCCCCCCTCCTTAAATACATTATCTTAGAGGTGCTATCACCATCACTGACGGGCACAGTCTTGATCAGCAGCAGATCCATCTCGAAGCCAGGTGGCATTGGCTTTATTTGACATAGGGGAAGCTTCTAGCAGCACCTCACAGAAGCCACCCCTGTAAGTCCTCCACTACCAAAACCTTGCCAGGCAAACCCAATGCCGGCTTTAGGGAAATGTCATTATTAGGTGTTCCTTCACTTTTCAGACTCAGAATGGTATGATAATTTTGGAGCAGCAGGGAGAGGACATTATGAGTAAGTTCTTGTAGATCTGATAGTTTCACTGTAGTACTCTTGGGCCAGCTGACCTCTACCATCTTGTTTACTAATTCCTGCTGATATCATTCTTCTCATTGAAATGATCTGCTCCAACAGTTCAGTGTAGCTTCCTGAGAGAATCCTAGTGCAAACCTTTTTTAAACATCTGGTATGTCCTACCTGAATTCCTTCTGTTGGCTAGTTCACCAAAACCTGACAAAGTTCACATTAGTTTCCTTGAGCATGGTATTCACTCAGCCAGTAACAATGCTGGAAATACTTTCATTATACTCAAAATCCTGTTACAGTCAAAAGGGAACACGTCACACATATGAAGCCATGGATTCATTGATAGACTAATCGATAGTCTAATCAAAATATCTCAAACATTTATCATTAGGCCAGTTAACAGCACTGCTGACATGTATAGTCCAAATTAATATGGCAAACCCTCATTAAGACGTTTATCCCTAAAACAGTTACAAAAGAAAATCTCCAAATAGCTACTCCTTTGGTATTGTGTTTACACTTGCAACGTCCTAGTGGGTACTAACATCAATAGTGACCACTTTCCTCAAAGAGAGAAACCATGGGTGACACAGTGAGCAGTTGTCATCCCAAATTCTTCACCACAGGGCACACAATGTTTATAGGTGGGATCCCTTCCTCTTCAGCCTCAAAGTCAACTAGGAGATACTTTTATGTATTGTCTTTTCACAGGGTCCTTCTTCCTCACTGCTTCCCAGGAAAATTAGAGCCACATACTATACTTTCTACAGTGCAGTTGCTCTAGAGGAGCTGTTTGTCCCCCAGTGACTACATGTACCCCTGCAGTGGCTACTCTTCCTCCAGCCCTCAGCCTCAGGCACCCTGAGTGAAGCCAATGCAGGGACACCAAAGGCATGTGGACACCAGGCAATTGCTGCTATGGCTAAAACCAGCTCCTGCCATCACAGGCAGACAAGTCTTGAGACCCTGCACTGTCTGCTCAGAACCAAGCTTCTGCTTATAAGTAATGATAAAGACTTATTTAATAGGCTTTTTATTATTCATCGCAGTCTGCCAATAGAGATTCTGATCAGAGCACTGGAAATTTGCTTTACTGTTTTTAATCTGCTAAAAGTTATCCAGACAACTCCTACTTCAGCCCATCAGGAAGGAGTGTGCTTCAACTTAAATGTCACATCTAATATGTTCTATCTTTAACATAGTTTTGATGCTTTCATTGAGTACTGGTGTTTATAATGATGGATCTCATTCTGCTGCCCTTACCTATATGCCTAAGTCAAAACTTAAAGATACAAATGAAATCCAAACTGGTGGTGAGTCTAAGGAAAGATACATTTGTAAGATGTTTGTAAGATCAGGATCAAATTTTACCAAGGAGCTAATAACTTCAAATGTACAGGTGTAATCTTATGGTCATCTAAAAATGACACAATTGTTGAAGTCTTTAGTACAATACTATGAATCAGTGAGTGCCCTTAACCCTCCTACTAAAATAATGAGGGCTAAGTGTATTAAACATTTTACTGTATCAGGTCTTTAACCCTTTGTTTTGGTGATTTCACAGGCTGTGGTTTTTTTGAGAGATTCTACTACATTTTTAAACTTTTATAAAATATGAGTTTGAAAGTTTTATTTGCAATTGAAGGTGATGACTCAGGATACAGAAATCTGTGTATAACTCAGTTAAAACTCAAAATATGATTTGTAAGTCCCTAACTTCTGAAGGATTGGCACCAGAATACACCTATCACAGATGAAACTCCGCTTTTAAATGTCCAAGCCTGCAACTGTGATGCTAGTATTGTGCTTGTTTCAAGCATATTACATATCAGGGTGTTGTGTCATCACTGTGGGAACATGGATCCCGATTTGAAATTCTCTGTACTGTACATAGCAATTTTAAGAACTCCTTTGACCTCTGAGATTCTTGTAGCATACCTCATACCATAAATCTAAATGAAGTGATATAATTTCTTTTATGCCTAAATGGAACATAACTTTAAAACTTTACAGTGGCAGTCTTTGGTGCCAGAACAGAAGCAGAAAAACTAGTGTGCCTCAACCAGATGGAGTTATCCATCAAATTGTTTAAATATTTATACTGAAATACATGTAAGATCAGCGTGTATTTTAGAAAACAGTAGTTAGGCAGTGCAGTTTTCATTTAAGAGCTGTGAAAGGCAGAGGTTCAGGTTTATGATTTCTCTTTGACTAATGAGTTGTTTTCATATCATGCGGCTTTTCTGAGTTGCATACTCTTGAAAAAAAAACCCCAACAACCTTGAAAGATGAATATACCTCTACCAATACTCTCATACATTTCAAGCTGATTCTTTTCAGGTCTCACTTTCAAGAAGTTTTACTCAGGTAAACAGCAGTTAAGGTTATTCGTAACTGTCTGCAAGATCAAGGTTTGATAAGACTGTGTGTGAATCCTAGCCTCCCCTGTGGCAAAGGCACATATCCCTCTTTATAGCAAAAGCAATTTTTAAAAAAAATCATCTTAGATGGAGTAAAGAAACTCACATGTAAACCATGGTTTAGATACGATACCCAAACCCACCTCTCCCCAGATGTGCTTCGGCTTGCTTTGAAAGTTTACTGTATTGGTTTTTCTAATTCTGCACAATGCTTGGGATGGTTTGCTACCTCCTCTCCCTTCTCAACCACATGGAAAAGCAAACAGAGGCCCAGTGAGGCATGCACAATGAGTTGAACCACAGCAGTTTTGGCACAAGCCCACATGAAGATTTAAATAATAGCATCATAGGATCATTTAGGTCAGAAAAGACCTTTGAGATCATCAGGTCCAACCATTAACCCAGGACGGCCAAGTCCACCTCTGAACCAATGTCCTAAGCACCATATCTATGCAGTTTTTAAACACTTCCAGGGATGGTGATTCCACCACCTCCTTTGGCAGCCCATTCCAATGCTTGACCACTCTTTCAGTGAGGATTTTTTTCCTAATATCCAGCCTAAACCTCCCCTGGTGCAACTTCAGGCCATTTCTACTTGTTGCCTGTTGCTCATTGTCTGGCAGAAGAGACCTACCCCCAACTGCCTACAATCTTCTTTCAGGTAGTTGTAGAGAGCAATAAGGTCCCCGAAGAGCCTCCTCTACTCCAGACTAAACAGCCCCAGTTCCCTCAGCCTCTCCTCACAAGACTTGTGGTCCAGACCCTTCACCAGCTTCATTGCCCATCTCTGGACATGCTCTGGCACCTCAGTGTCCCTCTTGCAGTGAAGGACCCAAAACTGAACATAGTATTTGAGGCGTGGTCTCACCAGTGCCAAGTACAGGGGGACAATCACTTCCCTTGTCCTGCTGGCCACACTGTTTCTGATACAAGCCAGGGTGCTGTTGACATTTTTGGCCATCTGGGCACACTGCTGGCTCATGTTCAGCCAGCTGTGAACCAGCACCCCCAGGTCCTTTTCCTCCAGGCAGCTTTCCAGCTGCTCTTCCCAAAGCCTGTAGCATTGCATGGGGTTGTTGCAGCCAGCAGTTCTCCTTGTGGAACTTCATAGAACTGGCCTCAGCCCATTGATCCAGTCCATCCAGATCCCTCTGAGGAGCCATCCTACCCTCAAGCAGATCAACACTCCCCACCAACTTGGTGTCACCTGCAAACTTACTGTCAGTGCACTGAATCCCCTCATCCAGATCATTGATAATGATACTAAACAGGACTGGCCCCAGCACTGAGCCCTGGGGAACACCACTTGTGACTGGCCACCAACTGGATGCAACTCCATTCACCGTCACTCCTTAGGTCTGGCCATCCAGCCAGCTTTTAACCCAGCATAGAGTACACTTGCCCAAGCCATGAGCAGCCAGTTTCTCCAGGAGAATGCTGTGGGAGATGGTGTCAAAGGCTTTACTAAGGTCCAGATAGACACCATCCACAGCCTTTCCCTCATCCACTAGGTGCGACACCTTGTCACAGAAGGAAATCAGGTTAGTCAAGCAGGACCTGCCTTTCATAAACCCATGCTGGCTGGGCCTGATCCCCTGGCTGTCCTGCATGGGCTGTGTGATGGCACTCAGGGTGATCTCCTCCAGAACCTTCCCTGGCACTGATGTCAGGCTGACAAGCCTGTAGTTCCCCAGCTCCTCCTTCCTGCCCTTCTTGTAGATGGATATCATATTATCTAACCTCTAGTCTTCTGGGAGGTCTCCAGCTTGCCAGGACCATTGATAAATGATGGAGAGCATCTCAGCCAGCTCCCTCAGTACCCTTGGGTGGATCCCACCTGGCCCATAAACTTGTGCACATCTAAGTGGAGCAGCAGATCACTATTAATTTCCTCCTGGACTGTAGGGACTTCATCCTGCTCCTCATCCCTGTCTTCCTGCTCAGGGGGCTGAGTACCCAGGGGGAAGCTGGTCTTACTATTAAAGACTGAGGTAAAGAAAACATTAAATAGCTCAGCATTTTCTTCATCCTTTGTGGCAATGTTCCCCGCCACATCCAATGAAGGATGGAGAATATCCTTGGCTTTCCTTTTGTTTCTAAGGTGTTTGTAAAAACAATTCTTGTTTTATGGCAGCAGCCAGCTGGATCTCAAGCTGGAATTTTATCTTTCTGATTTCCTCCCTGTATAACTTTGCAACATCCTTATAGTCCTCCAGAATTTCCTGCCCCTTCTTCCAAAGGTGTTAAAATTCTCCTTTTTCCCCTTAGTTAAAGCCAAAGGTCTCTGTTCAGCCAGGCTGGTCTTCTTCCCTGCTGGCTTGTATTTTGGCACACGGGGACAGCCTGCTCCTTTTCCCACTAGATTTCATTGCAACAATGCCTTTTAAAAATGCTCAAGAAAATACCATCATGGCTATAGCACTTGCCCTAGGGCTCATGTTACCTGAGTTGGAACAAGTTTGAGCTCACACTTCCCAAGACAAGTTGCTGTGGTTCTGGAGAGCTCTAAACGGTCAGGCTGCTTCGCAATAGCAGCTGTGCTACTACTGGGGAAAGTGCATGAAAGACTTTTCAAGATTCATGGCATCAGGCAGAATAATGGTCATGAGAGCCTGCATCTGTAATCTAGTAATGAAGCAGCTGCTTTTGCAATTTTCATTAAGTAGTTCCTGAATAAAAATGAAAGTAAATTAGGGAACGCTCCTGAGATACATGAGCTGATATCTGATTTGAATCCTGGGTGGTTCATAAGCGGGAGTGTTCTAACAGTGCTATGAAGGATAGGCAGAGGTAATCAGCCTTTCTTTGGATGCTTTTTAAGAAAAAAATGTTAATACTCTTCAGTTATGTTTTCCAGGTTAGGAGCTTTAATACCACTGTGTTCTAAATTCCACCCTAGGATTTAAGCGTAAGGTGCTACATCTCATAGTTTGCAAGAGTATGGAAGTTTTTCTTTGGAAATGATATTATGTTTGTACCAAATATTACCAAACAGCTCTGTATCCTATGCATAAATTACCTTATTATGGAATAACGGCACAATACATTATTGCTATTAACATGAACCAGCAGTAAGCCCAGGTGGCCAAAAAGGCCAACAATATCCTGGCTTGTATCCAAAACAGTGTGGTCAGCGGTATAAAGGAAGTTATTTCCCCCTGTACTTGGCACTGGTGAGGCCGCACCTCGAACACTGCATTCAGTTTTGGACCTCTCACTACAAGAAAGACATTGAGGTGCTGGAGTGTGTCCAGAGAAGGGCTGAAGGGTCCGGAGCACAACTTGATATGTTTATGGAAGTATTTATATACATACAAATATGTGTGTGTGTGTGTGATATATATATATATGTATATGGTATATATAAGCGCACACATATATGTATCTCAGCTAAAAAAAATCATGATGTAACTGTTTGTGAGTGGCAAATCAGGCCAGCCTTCAACTGTAAAAATAAACTTTTTCTCAATTTGTTCATTAGTAACACATTTATTGATGGTCAGATTTTAATATTAATCATCACTAATACACATGGAAAATTCTTTGCCTTTTGACAGTCACATTCTAAATTAACTGTGAGTATATAATACCATGAGGCAGACGCCATATAGTTGGTACTGACGGGTACAGTCTTGTGTGGTTCTTAATTGCGGAGATCCCACTGATCAGGCTTGAGAGTTCGTGAACATGAGAAGTCAGAACTGAAGTGAGCGTGTCTTCCTTCGGTTCCTCCAGTTCTCCAGTTGTTACTTGTGCTTGATGTGTTTATCTTAGTGTCCTCCCACCAAAAGAGGAAGGGGGTCTTCCTTTACTCCCATACTGTTTATCATGTTCTCTTTGTCTTGCCAGTCATCCCTGTGTATTTGGAAGGATGTCCCTTGTGCTTATCTTGTTCTGTGTCTGGCGGTTTTAGTTGTCTGGATGCCTTTTGTGTGCAACTAGGCCTAGCTTTTTTTGCCTCTTAGGTGGTTATGTTACTCACATATTTAAGTAAAATTGTATCTGGCTATGCCATCACAGTGTTATAAATACATACAACTGTTAATGATTCCATTTAATAGTTTAACAGTTATAGTTAATTATATCTTGATTAGTCCATTTATAATTTACCGGTGTCACAGGCCTCTGCTTTGGCTACATCTTATTTGTTTTCAGTTTGCTGTGAAAAAAACATGGCACAAATCTTTCAGAATGAGAGAGCTTTTATGGAGGGAGACCTTTGCCTTCTGATTGTCTGCGGAGATGACTCAGACTCTTTTACCCAGTGAGCCTGCCACTGGTGTGGAGACCAGTGATGCGTGGCATTCTTCAGGGATTGGTATTAGGACCAGCACTGTTCAAAACCTTTGTCAGCAACATGGATACCGGGATTGGGAGCACCTTCAGCAAGTTTACCACCAACACCAGTTTGTATGGTGCAGGGAACACAATGGAGGGAAGGGATGGCATCCGGAAGGACCTTGACAGGCTTGAGGAGTGGGTCCTCCTCACACTCATGAAGTTCAACAAGGCCAAGTGTAAGGTCCTGCACATGCGTCAGGGCAATCCCAAGCACAGTTATAGGCTGGGCAGAGAATGGACTGAGAGCAGCCCTGAGGAGAAAGAATTGAGGATATCGGTGGATGAGAAACTCAACATGACACAGCAATGTGCACTTGCAGCCCAGAAAGCCAACTGTATCCTAAGCTACATCAGAAGAAGCTTGAACAGCAGGTTGAGGGAGGTGATTTACCTCCTCTACTCTGCTCTCATGAGACCCCTCCTGGAGTACTGCATTCAGCTCTGGGGTCCCCAACATAAAAAGATGTGGACCTGTTGGAACGAATCTAAAAGAGGGCCACAAAGATCATCAGAGGGCTGGAATACCTCTCCCTGAAGACAGGCTGAGAGAGTTGGGGTTGTTCAGCCTGGAGACAGGAACGCTCTGGGCCTTATAGTGGCTTTCAAGTACAAAGGGAGCCTACAAGAAAGCTGGAGAGGGACTTTTCACAAGGACATGTAGTGATAGGACAAGGGGGAGTGGCTTTAAACTGAAAGAGGGCAGATTTCAATTAGATATTAGGAAGAAATTATTTGCTGTGAGAGTGCTGAGGCACTGGAAGAAGTTATGCAGAGCAGCTGTAGATCCCCCATCCCTGGAAGTGTTCAGGCCAGGCTGGATGGGGCTTTGAGCAACCTGGTCTAGTGGCAGGTGTCCCCGCCCATGGCAGAGGGATTGGACTAGACGCTCTTTAAAGTCCATTCCAACACAAACCATTCTATGATTTTATGAAAACAGCTTTGCTTTTGCTGTCATTAGTTACAGTGTGACACTCAAAGACAAAGATGCCATTTCCCCTACACTAAGTGATTGTTTCACTGCCTGTATGGAAGGAAGTATTAATTTCTCACCAGGATCAGCATGTTGGATATTAATGCCTCTAATGCTGAAGTGGTTTACTTCTTTCTTTAATCAAACACCCATGAGAAAACATAATTATATAGTACAAGTCTGAATGGCAAATTAATCAAACCTATTTAAAATTCTTATTTTGCAATTGGAATATTGCCTGCTCTAGTGTAAAAGCATTTTGCCAAGTACTTAAGGTGCTCAAAATTTACAGACCAGGAAGCACGGGCATTTTCTTGGCAAATGTTCTCTGGGTCTGCTTCAGCTATGCTTTTCTTAACTGTCACTCCAGAGTAACAGTGCTTTAATTGTTCTCAAAGTGTGTATTTTGCTACCAGAGGAGAAGAAATGCAGTCAGTTATTTCTTGGTCCATATGTATTTCTTACTGACAGGTTCTGAGTTGTTAAATTGTGAATAGTGAAGTTGTTAAAGTAGTGAATAGTGAAGCTTATTGTAAGCAATGACTTGGTAAAAATTGAGAAGTAAACAAAAGTTTGCTTCAGTTTTATAAACAGTTACTCAGTGAGAACCAGGAAAGCAATCTATTTCATAAATATTACCAGTTATTCAAGTGCAGCTTTCTTACACATCACTGTGATCATGGCACACAGACTACCTAAGGAAAAAGCTGTTGCTGAGCCATTGATCGTGTGTATGTTATGTTAACCCAAAAGCATTTATATGGACTTTACCTAGTTTGCTGCAACAGAAATTCTACTTTGGGAAAGAATGAGTGCCTCTGAGGAGACTTTTAAACATGAGCCCTGAATGACATTTTTGCCAAAGCAAACCAAGTGAATGCCCATGAAGTAATTCAGCCTGGGAACAACCCACTATCCAGTTCTTCCCTGACCCTGTGTTAAGGTGGGAAAGTGAGTGTGTCTGCCCCAGAGAGGAATTAGCTTGCCTTGAGGTTGTGGCCATATTTTTAAATTCTCAATAGTTAAAAGCTGACTTGGACATCTACCCATCGCTGCCTGCAGAGTGAGACAGCAGGTGTCTACTCTCTTCTCCTTTCCCTCTCCCTCTGTCCCTCATCGCACTCAGTGTTTAGGCTAAAAGAGAGAATCTATTGACCACAAAACTTTTCAGAAGACTTGCTACAGTCATCCTCTTTATTTTGGTATTGCTCTTTTTCTTGGTTTGTCTGTGCACAAGGACAGACAGAAGAAATTAATAGCAAATCCCGCGTAAATGAACATTAATTTGAATGAACATTATTCATGCTTTCATTACACTGTAAGAAAATAATACAAATTGAGAATATGAAATCTGTTATGTAAAGTGGTTTGTTTAATCAGCCCTTACAGAGATACCTCAGATTTTTTTCTGCTTTTAGCTCTATCTGTGGAGAAAAAATGACAGAAAATGCTTGGAAAGTGTGCATTAGTAATTTTATTTTATTAAAAACATATATCATTTAACAGGGGCCAGCAACTTGCAAAGGCTAACACCAGAGCACTGAAAAATTAGAGCAATTAGTAAGCTAATAATATTTAAAATGAAAATTTGGATGAAAAATATCCTTAACATTCCTCTGCAAAACAAGATTTGGACAATATGATTTCTATAAGTCTCAAGCAAAGAGTTTCTGGAAATGAGTATTTCACATAAATGAGCTTCATACAGATGCATGAAGTTAGATTGAACTCGACAGGTACCCTATTGCATTACAAATCTTGTATCTCATGCTGGGTTGGAAGAAAAGATGGGACACGGACAACATACATTAACTTTTCCCAGAAAAGCAGAATCTTCACCAGTTATTTCAAGAAAAAAAAAAGTCAACAAGGAAAGACATCCATAACTTTCCCAAATGACTAGATGCTCCATAGTTACTCACCATAGAGCTCAGGAGTTCAGCAGGGAGGGGGGCATGTGGAAATGTCACCTGCACATAAACATTCTCAATTATTTGGAGACAGGGTGTTTCTTTAGTTTTGGCAATTAAAAAAAAAAAAAAAAAGAGAGAGAGAAAGATAGAGAGAGCATAACAATCCCTCAGATCAAATGACACTCATCTAGTTTAAATCCTTACCAGTTCTACAAAAAAACAATGATAACAGAAATTATACCTCCAGTAATACATTCACAGGGACATGCTCACTGTACCTTTGATAATCAAACATCAAACATGAGTTTTTCAGTTAGTCTTCAGCACACATGCACAACCAGTCACACACTAACAAGGGATCTTTTGAATTGAGGCAGATACAAAGCACAAACAGCACAGGACCTCCATGAGGCAATAAAAACACCTATACACTCATGTGATGGTGAAAATTTAATGACCAGCACAGACTATCTGGAAACTCACAGAAACACAACAATTACAGAAATAATTCAAAGAGTACAGCATTTTAGAAAGTGGTAAGAAAATCAATCAAAGAGAAAAACACACATGTAATTATTGCAAAACATTGCTGGCCCTTTTGAAAGAAAGTGGTACGTTGGAAGAAATCAATAAATTACACTTTCTACTGCATTAGCAACAAAGCCTAAACCAACTGAAATATGAACTGGAATCAACTCCTATCACTAGTGTCCAGCTTCACAAAAATTGACATTATGTGCTATGGAGAATGACTTGCATGAAAGATGGTATCTGTAGACATTAACAGAAAGCCGAACTCCAAAAAGTTAGTAAGATAGCTAAGCTTCCCCCCCCCAATATATGTCTATTTTCTCAAGCCAGGAAATTCTGAAGTGCTTCTGGACTGAAAAAATATTTATAAATCATTTTATGATTGGAGTGACTAGTGACAGAATGATCATTACATTATATCAAGGCCCAAAAATGGCAATCATCCTTGCTTGTAAGATGTCAAGAATAGGAAGAAAACCACATTCACCTCTGCAGCGATGGACACTCTTCCACAGAGCTATGGGGACTTACTCCTGTTTTATCAGGGGTAAGAAACAACGTTAAAAACTGTGAGACTTAGAAAAAATTCAGAATCTCTGTTCAGATGGGTTGTGCCTTGTCCTGCTGTCATAGGTCAAAACATATGACCAAGATGTGAAAAGAGTTCTGTAAAGAAACATGTGCCTTATCCCTTCCTCATTTTGTGATCCTCTTCTAGAACATCTGAATGGGAAACAGCAATATCACCCCTGTATACTCTCTGCCACCTTGCTTAATTGTGTACTCATTTCAGTAAGACAGCTATGCTTCACAGGCTTGCTGCAGTTCTACAACAAAGAAAACAAGTCACTTTAAACTTTGCTCTCTAACCTCCATTTTTTTCTACTCAACTATAACATACAGTGTTCGGCAAAAATAATTTTGCCTAGAGTGAAAACTGATGGAACAGGACAGCAAACCTTTTGTGCAGTGCTTGCAAATCTGGCACAGTGCCTAGCTTTTCTTTCTGCACTACATTTGTCACTGCAAAGACATATACTGCTGAGGTGAAACAAAACTAGGTCTCCTTATCACCTTTTGCAATCTCGTTGAAATAAACACAATACCTTCCACAAAAGTTAGATTAATTCTTTTAGTCAGGCAGCACAATGTAATATTCATGTAATGAAAACTGTCTTAGTCTACTCATCAAATATATAACTGTGGTAGGGAAATAGACTTTTAATTATTTACATAACACCAAAGACATTAATTTGTGTCTTTCATTTACCTATTATACTCTACTAATGAATAAAAGACTAAATTGAATACCTCATTCTCTAATTGCAATTAAAAAGAAAGGAAGTCATCACTCAGGGATACTACCAGAATTAACCTTCATCTTCGGTTAAACACTTGCAGTACAAATACTCTTACTTGAAGGAGCTGGACAGCTCAGAAACATTCATTCTCTTTACCAGAAAAGCTTTTGAGTTACAAATAAGCAAATGTACATGTTTATCTCAGGTTCTGCTAACAAGCTAAATTGAGAACTTGTAGGTCTCTCACATTTTACTACTATGTTTCTTTTCTATTTCTTCAGTCAACAGCAAAGGGTAATAAATACACTGACGTTACACACAGGGAGGCTCACACAAAATTGGCTTTAACCTAAAAGAGAAATTTATTTTTAAATTAAAAAAAATCTATTTGTATATTTAATAAAGTATTGTTAAAATAACAGAAGCAAAAGTGGTTGTTTTTGTGGGTTTTTTGTTTTTTGGGGTTTTTTTTGTTGTTGTTTTTCTAGATGTGTTTCAGCTCATATTCCAACCCCTACACAGTTCATCTTGTTCTTAGTCTAGCTTACTACACAGTAAAGGTCCTGGGTGTCATGGTTTGGATTTATATTCAAAGCAAAAGCTCTAATCGCTCAAATTATGAGTAAACCAAGGGACTGCTACTATCCACCTTCTATTTTGAATCAGTTTATGCAAAGAAATGTCTTAGGGCCAATTAAGATCAGAGGAAGACCTGTGGCATCCATTAATTTAAATCACTTACCGCATCAATTACAAGAGGTGCCTGGGAGTAGGGAGCAAGGCTGAGGCTCTCTCCCCAAGTGAACACTTTAACAGGTAAGATACATTATAATGTAGGGGTTTGGCTTTCCCTAGCATGAACTTTTCATCTCTGCCTGGTTTGATGAGTGAGATTCTTCGCCCTGCTGTGGTAGAGCAGAGCTCTAGCAGAAGTGGAGGAGATGCCTGGTGCAGGCTGCTGCCCACGCACCCGCTCCAGCAGCGGGAGGGAGGGGGGAGGCACGCTGCTGAAATGGAGTTAGAGCTTGATGAAGAGGGATGACAGTGAGACCTCTTCTATTAGCTCAGCACTGACACACGCTGACTTCAAGTGCTCACAGAACTGTTTTGAAGTATGTCAAAACGGTTTTATGGGGCTTGAGTTTCTGTCATCTGCTCGGCTAAGGTTTTGACATTGCTGCGCTAGTCAAAATACTGTTTCCCAGTAACACATATTCCTTGTTGTTTTTTTCAAGTGATCTGCTTTGGTTTATGTGGTTGCTTTTCAGTTTTGACATATTTTTTATTTGTTTCTTTTTAACCGCCAATGCTTATTGCTTAATGTATAGCACTTGATAATATACTTAACAAATTTAACCTGTCTGGCAATGTATCTTCCTTTATCCACTACTGTGTCTTTCACATTCAAAGATGAGCCATGATTGGAGGTTTAATCCCCTAGAAATCAATCGGTTTATTATCAGACACAATACATTTGAGAGTGATGCAGCATCCTAAAGCAAGAAAGCTTCTCAAAATTTCATTCTTTTCCTATTAGCAAGTATCTTGAACTCTCACATGTTTTCTCTACACCATAACCTCCACATTGCATATATTGAGTTTGCGTTCAGGACATACTTCAGGCTGGAATATGGACTGGCATCAAGTTAATATAAACAAATTACAGTTTCAGTGGATTCAGAATTTCTCCAAGTGAATGAAAAGATTCCTGCTGATATACAGCAAACTAATAATTGTCCCCACAACTTACAGGTTAGATCTTTATTCCGACAAAAATGTAGCATAATGTCTACTGATGTTCAAATGAACAAGTTTTCTAACTCTCAGTGAAGCTTTAATGCTTTCATGCAAGATAAAATCCACATATTTTTTGATTCCAAACTAGAATTCTGGAGGTTTTGACTGTAGACTTTGTAAGAACAATTTGAAATTAACAAATTGCATAGCACTCCTTTAGTCATCCTTACAGACAATAAGGAAAATAGAAGTATTTATGATTCATCAAAGGCAGAGCACAACCCAGCACTTAACAATGACAGCAAGAGCTTTAATCTTTCCATTCTGTGTTTCTCTATCACCTGCTGTCTGCTTGAGTGCAAAATTACATACGTGACACATAACATCAACAGGAATAAGTGACAAAAGCAATTTGAAAGAAAAAAGATTGCTGTGATAATCTTAATTTTAGCATTTTAATAATTGATTGTTTAAAGAATATAGATAAGCCAGTACTGTAGCTTACTTTTCACCAATGGGCTTCATCATATTTGAACTCTGATGCTAAAATCTAATCTAATATCCCTAACCTGGAAAGAGTGCATTATCAGCAATATTTTTGCAGACCTGTACCTTACATGCATATTACAGTTTGAAGAATATAAATTATGTGATAAGATAAACAATTTCTTTGAACAAATGATTTCTCACATTCAGTCACCCAGGATCTATACTTATTATCTGGAAAATACTCAATTTTATTTCCTTTTTTTTGCATTTCTGGCTATGCCATGATCTTTTTTAGTTACACTTTAAACAGGGGATGTGGAATAAATCTGCAACATTTGAAGCTCTGCAGGAACAAAGAATGAAGACTGCTGCACTGAATAGTGAAATGAGATTACTGTATGGTCAGAATGATATATTTCAGACCCAGTTCTGAATGTCATCACACCTTTAGATTGTAACATAATTTGTATTTTGGAATGAGGGCATTCCTTTGTTTTGAGGAGTGGGCATGTTAGTGAGTAAATAAGAATAAGATCCATCAAACCAAAACTACTCTTTCTAAGCTAAAGCAGAGTATTTAGTTTTCTGTGGAGATGTAGTGACTGTTACAGTGCTTCTTACAGAAGCAGCCTGATGGGAGCCTTGCCTCTTCTTAAGAGCTAATATGTCTGAGACTAAGAAATTCCATCCTCAGTTTATATCTTTTTTTTTTTTTAATTGTCAGTTTGTTCTTTAAGAATCTAAGTATGCAGGGAACCTTGGGAAGGGAGTAACAGTGACAGAGAAGGAAGATATTTGTGCTTCTAAACAGCTAGAGGATCAGAAGGGCAACAGAACTGGCTTGGGTCGCTATCATACCAGACTTTACATCGCATGGACAAGGAAAGGTACTGGAAACTTAGTTTGCACTGATATATCTTGGACTTAAAGAGCTGTGACACCCTTACACCCTAACATCAGAAGACCGGGGTCAAATGGGAATGAACAGCAAGGGCTGTACACATAGGACAGGTGTCCCATCAAGGCACAAAGACGGGCCATAACAAGCCATTTGTTGTGCTTCCCAGTGTTTTCAGAAACTCCCAGAACAAAAAAAGAAAAGGTCAGCTGCGCAATTCAGTTTTGTTTTGTAGGAGCAGAGACTGCTACAGCATCCTCTCTTAGACTGCAAAATCATGTGAAATGGATGCACAATATCCTAAGCAAAAACTTGATGCAGGGACCTTTCCAATTCTTCAAGTGTTCAAAACTAAATCTCCCAGTATGCTATTATAGTATGTTTAAAAAAAGTCCTTTAGTCCAAAAGTATCCCTAATATGTACTGTTCCGAGGAGTTTAATAGAGCTTGCTGAGAATTAAAACACATCTAAAGGTAAAAGGTGCCTTTAAAGATACTCAGTTTTTCTGTCTGTCGGCATACATTGTCTAATAGGTAATACAAAGGGTCACACATGATCAATATGTCCTGGAAAGACATTGCTACTGGTCTGTTGAGAGCTGAAGTTTGCATTTAATCTTGGAATTCAATCACAGAATACTGACTCTAAAATTAAATCTCTGATAGTGTATATATAAAATACTTATCATATTAAGATTAATTTTAATTTTTTAGTGACTATCAGCCATATTTTAGTTAGGCCCTGTAAGAAAGATATGGCCTGTTGTTGAAACACTTTTTTGTGAATGATAATACCTGAACACTCTCTAGTGAACTCATGTGAAACTTGTTACACATAGTTGTGTAATGAAGCAATTAAAAAAAAAGTTCATTCAAAAGAGGAAAGAGATAAATACTTATTGGGAAAAATCAATTTTTTGTAAAAAACTATGTTTTTTTTCTGGAAAGAAAGAATTCTGAAAATGGTTGGGGGTTTTTTCATTTTTGTTAAACTATTCTGAATAACTATATAACAACTCTGAATAACGATATATTAATACATATACATATGCTAACATGCAGTAAAAATTTAAGTTATTGACTAACTATTCTGAATAGCTTAGTTAATTAAGATGGCATAATAAACAGTTAAGGATGAGATTTTTAAATGTTAAAATGTTTCCCAAAGGGCTTTTGCCTATTATTGTTGCACTTTCCTACAAAACCATTCAAAAAGAACTTGTAAAATGTTTGGATGACCAGTGATGATTTTTTGACTAAAAGAAAACCTTTCACTCCTTTCCAGATAAATTTAATTCACTTCTCATGTGCTAGCTACAGCTGACAGCTGGATTTTTTTGAGTTGGTTTTGGTGGGGGTGTTTTTGGAAAAGGAGTAGGGGGTATATAACTTTATTTTATAAAAACAGTGAACAGTAAATTCTTAATACATGATAAAGGATTATTCTTGGTTCCTTTGTTTTAGTTTATATTTTGCACTTTCATTTTAATGTAGAAAATGTCATAGGGACAAGAAAAGTCTCTTCAAAAGTTGATGTATAAAGCCTCAAGTAACAACTGCCTGGCAGTTTACAGCAATGTAAGTTGGAACTAGTGCAATGTCATGCTCAGTTTTTCCTCTTTCTGCCCCATATGTTCCCATTCCCGTCACTATACATTGCCTTTCTCTCCATTATACTAATACTTGTAATTACAAGATCAAAGTTGTGCAGGGATTTTGTTTTATTAAAAAAAATATTTTTTTCCAGGTAGTTTGAGTTGCATTGCTTGAACTGGTTCATCTCCTGAACATACGGCAGAGAGGACAGGATTTTATACCACATTTCTGAGAAAAACATTTTATCTGCTGTGAAACAGCATCCTAAATTTAGTCAGCTGCAACAATTTTTTGAGCACAGTATGTTGAACTTCTCTTAGTAATGCCCATATACCAGCTCAAAATTACACAGGAAGCTTGCTGCACATAAACTTTTGCTGATAAATACAGTACAGCGTAAATTCCATTCAATATTCATACACTTATAAGAGTCATTGATGATATCACCAAAATATGTGTCCCTTTCAGGCAGTTACAGCAAGCAGTATATACTTACACTCATTCTGTATAGCATGGTTCATGCATTCTAATGTTACAATAGTCATACAAAAGTTTGAGAAGCTTTTAAACCTAATTCCTACTTAAGACTTTCACAGCAGTATGAAGTGCTCTGTAAATGATGTTTCTTAAAACTAGATTCCTATGGTAATTGTTCTAAGTTGTTACACCAAAACAGTTTTAATCTACTTTCCTTTGTATAATGAACATTTAAGGGTTAATATTAGTGAAATAGAAGTTCAATAATCAATACATATATGTGTACAATTTGTATATGTGTATGTATAAGATTTATATATATATTAAAATTCAAATTATTTTGAAATATGTTTCACCTCAACATGTGTTTATATTGCTTCAAATAAGCAGCTCAAATTTTAAGTCCTTTCAAAAAAAGTGTGTCCTGCTAGCATTAAATTTATTTCTTTTGGAAATTCTAGAATTTATGTATTGAAAATTCCTTTAATTACAGAAATCCCTTTAACATTCTCCACCACAAAAATTCAGACCCTGAGAGATCCAAAAAAGTACAAACCTCATTCCTATAGAATATTTTACCAGCTAAACCACAATTTTTTCTTAGGTGTTCCTCATCAAGCTCTGCTTGCATTATTTCTTGTAACAGGAATACCTAAATAATACTTGTAAAGGAAGCCTGTAAAAAACACCTATGGATAAAAAAATTCCATGTTATGAAAATCTGAAAATTGTTATTATTTATCTAAGGCAAGTAGACACAGTGACAATATTCTTATGTTTTATTGTTTGATTTTGCACTCAATTTTTTCCATAAAGTAATAAAATAGAAAAGCCAACAAATAGTTTAATGATATAAATAATTGGAAAAAAAAAGTACAAAGTAGTTAGAAAGATGAAAAATAAACCTAATTTTAAATTCAATGTTTCAACACTGTTTAAACTTGTTCCTCATATTTCTTTTGAAATTCAGTTACAATAAAATTAGTCTGAGTGAGGGAAGAAGGAAGGATAGATTGAGTAAACTACAACAGGCCTTTATTGAGGCCTTTTTATCTTCACCCATCTTCTGTACTTCTTTTGGCACAGTTCAATTGGATTACTCACTTCCTCCTGAATTCGCCTTGTAAAGAAACAAGTTAATTCTTGGCTAACCCTCCTGCTTGGCAGGTTTAGCAGGTTTTCCAGACCACTTTACTGCCTTTTTCCAGCCCCCTTCTATCAGAACAAAATGAATCCTGTGCTGTGGCACTCATCTTCTTTACTCTACAGTTCATTTATTAATTTCGTATTTGAAAGGTGAAATGAAATAAGCGGTGACTTTGATAAAGACAGGGCTTCCAGGAGTAAGCCTGAATTCAGCTAGATCATTGTCTTTAAACAACACTGAGGAAAATCATGAAGTCGTATTATACTTCAATTTTTTTTTTGTTGTTTCCAAACTTGATGCAGTCCTAAAAACATCTCTGTAACCAATATTTAAATTGTTTTATTGTATTATTTACCTAATAACTCCAGTTTTCTGCCCCCCCCCCCCAAAAAAAAAAAAAAAAAAAAAGTGGCATAGCTGATATCCTGGTATGTCTAATAAACACAGAAGATATTTTTGCCTTTCCCAGTAACATGAGCTGAGCTAATAAAAGGTACTATTTTTCTCCAGAAATTTGGTTGTATTCAACACTAATAATTAAAACACATAGCTGCAGAAGAAGAAACACTTATATTGAGGTTTTTCTAACATATGTATATGTATTTATATCATTCTTCTGATTATATACTTAAAATTAACTGTTCTGTGCAGTAACAGTTACATAATTCAAATGCTCAGGTGACTGTTTCTTAATAATCACCATCTGAGGTCTGTAATATTATGGAAATCCATGCAATTAATGTTTTTAAAGGTGTACCAGATTTAAAATCATGTTTGTTAATAACCCAGTTTCATTCCAACTGCCTTTCATGTATTGCAAGTATGATTAATATTTCTGCCCACTAGAAAGACTTCTCATTCATTGCAATAAATTTGAAATGCAAAGATTCAGTTATACAGGAAGACAGGATGAAGAATTTCACCATAGTGGTAAATACTCTCAAATCATGGATTTTGAATATTGAAGTTTCTGTATTGCATACACATCGGTTTGGACTGTGGAACACGCTATATTGTTTCCCTGCGGAACTGGTTATTCAGTTACAATGACTTCTGCTTGCTACCAAACCACATCAGAAAAATTTGTCAATGATAGTAGTACGTAAAGCCATGTGTTAAAACATCAGCTGCTATAAAGAGAAAACTGATGGCTGCCCAGCCAATGGCACATAGTGTTGTAAGTAGCTTTATTGGGTTTCAAAGCTTTAAAACACTCTAGGAAAATCCCTTCACTGAATAGGAGATCTTGCAGCTGTTCTTCTGACAAACCCGCATTAATTCAGGAGAAGTAAGCTTGAGTAAAAGCAAATAAGGTCTGGAAAATCCTGCATATCTGGCACTTACAAAATCTTACTTTCTTGCATCAAAGTTTAAAAAAGAAAACCAAACCAAATGTTTGAAAACAATTAAGATAATTTATTTTCTTTTTACATAGATGTATGTACTGGAATTCCTCTCACCTTTGTCTTATACTTATTGTGGTGTGAATGAAACACAGATTGTAGATGAATGTCTCAAACATTTCCACTTAAGTGTTAAGATATTTCTAATTTTATGGTTATTTCACTATAACTTATGTTAGATGAGTTTTCCGAAGTCTGCAGTCATCCTTCCAATAAACAAACATCTACTATGTCACTGAAACTGAAAATTGCAATCCTCTTAGTCTGAACTGCAGGTACTATGAGATAAGACAGCCACTTGCCAACCATTGTCAGACTAAGTCTCTATTTTTACAGAAACTTAAAAGCAGACATTTGCTACTGGCAAGGTACTGGGTTTTCACTATAACAAATATCCAGGGCCTTACATCGAGAATGGCAGAGTACTATAAAAGGTAATTCTGTCGCTGTGTGTTACTGATAACCCAGCTGCCATGGTTTCTGGATGAGTATCAAAACTCTTGGAAATCCTGCATTGTTTTGTCATTGTTTTGGCTTGACAGCTGCGATAGTGTCTGTACCAGGTTGAAACAGCCCTTTTTCCAGATTTTCAAATATATTCCAGGCTCTTATCTGAAAGAAAGCTGCTTCTCTGCTGTATGGATGTGAAATGGTTTAGATGGGAACACTCAGGGAACGTGGGAGACTCAGGGGAGTCGTGACTTGAAGAGGTACTTCACACACGTTCATACAGACATTAAGTATGCAGAAGGCTGAATGTCATCAAAACAGGTAGTGCCAAATCTGCTCGATGTCACTGCCAGAGCCTCCTGCCAGCACTAGCGTTTTCAGTACATCTCTGTGCTCTGGTCTGTTTGGAATGAAGTTTGAAAACAGCTACAGTATTTCCTTCTTCTGAACAGTTTTGAAATACGTCAGCTTGAAAGTCCACTTCTTGATTTTTTTATAGTAGCTGGCCCTTTGTAACAACTGTGGGTACAGAGGGCTCTGTTCAGCTAAATAAAAATAGCACAATAAAACCCACTGAAGCAATTTTCTTTCTCTTCTTATTTTTTTAAAGCCATTTCAGTCCTATCACTCTCATATGTTGTTGAAGCCCCAAGAACACAGTCAGCTCACAACTCTTTCAAGGGGCGTTGTTTTGTGTTACAACATTAGACATTTGCTGAGAGTTTGATTTCACAGAGACACCATAGATCGCCTAGTCAAACTTACACCCATTGCCAGTCACACATCAGTGTCTCTACTGTGTTGTCCATTTACTTCTGTCATTGAAGAGTTGTACTGACGTGTCTTTTCCAGCAGAAAGGCTATCCCCTCCATACAGTCTCCACAGACTACTACATGAATAATTCTTTGCAACAGTTAAATATCAGTGATTCTGCCTAAATCCTTTATGTGCAGATCTCAGTGAATGCTGTTCTTCACTAAATAGATTTTTTTTTTTTAGGCAATCCTCTTAGCCAAGTGTGTTTCCTCATTTTACTATTTTTAAAAACCCCAAGAATATTTTAACTATATGTTATGGTATGGGAAATCTGCTACTTACCATAAATTACAGTACCAATGACCTCATTCTACACTGGTGAATTGTCAAGTTTTATTGCAATAATTCTGTAAAATTTTTGAGAAATCCTGATTGTTCTTTTTGAAATTTCTGTATCTCTGAAAAATGTATCTTCACTTATAAAATGATCTGCTCTGGAGTCTCTTCTGTTTTATTGTTGATAATTTTATTTCATATCTTTGATTGTCCTGTATCTTTTGTGTGATATTACAATCTTGGTTATTTGGATTAGCATTTTCCAACTTCAGCTGGGACATTGGAAAGTGCAATGAGCAATGGCACCTGAGTTACTCAGGGTATCTTACTACCTGATGACCCATATTGCACATGTCACATGCTAGGGAAGAAAGTTACACAAACCCCAACTTTCTGGTCATATTAAAAAAAATAATAAATCATGTATAAGAGGATGCCCTGGTTTAAGTACCACTCTCCACAGACTATAATGAACTAACAGCCTGCAAAGTCCAGTCCTCCTTTGCTACTTGAGCCCTGCAATCTTTTCTTCCAAAATTTCTTTTAAACTAGCAGACCCAAGCTTCAAAAAGCTATAAATACTCAGGTCTCACATGCTGGGAAACAACTGTTTCAGTATTTGGTCCTGCAGTGCATTTTGTTACTCCTTACAGCTGCTACTCAAGAAAAAGATGTTGTAATCCCAGCCCTAGGAGCACAGAAGGATAACCTGGGGACTGGAATAAATTTGATTTTTGGTCTCATTATGCTGGAAGAAGAGTTGCTACCTGGAGGATTTCCCAGTAGGAACACATGGAGCACCATGGTTGAGTCACTTCTGACAGAAGCATAGAATAGTGCTGTTTCAGGAAAATGAATGCTAGTTGAATGAAGGTCAAGGACAACAATCAGTGGCCAGGAAAAGTTTGTCTAATGTACTTTTATTGTATTGAGGTCACCCAAGACCTCATCTGAAAAGACATCAGTGTACAATACATTGCCCACAAATGTACTAGGTATTGTGACGTAAATGAAGACTTTCTGGGCCAACACTGAAATCTGGGGTCAATCACAATAAAGTGGACAGGGGACCACATTCCAGGGACAGTACAGTGATTTTTCACACGTCCCTTCCCTGGCTACTTGACGATGCTTGTCAGAGCAACCTAATATATCACAACTTGTTCCTTACTAGCTCAGAGGAAAGGTGGCAAAAATTTTCTGCTACTGCTTCTAGAGAAAATGAGTAAGAAGTGGCCCTTAGAAGAAATCTGTGCCCAGCTATGGATGCATACACCCAGCTCTCTTACCATTACTGACATCTTACAGACCTCATGGTGCTACAACAAAAAAGAGCCATGTAGAGTGCAAGATGCTGCCAGAATGACAGATCTCACCTCTCCCACACACTACAGAGAGCAATGCGGTTGTAAAATTATTCTCTTAGGTGTAAAATTTCCATTTCACCATGCAAAGATGAGTCTCAGCCACAGGCCACATCATGGACCTAGTACTGTGTAGGGCATACCAGCTGCCCGCCTGGTCAGCATCCCACAGGCCAACAAGCATTTGACCTCCAGCCATAATAACAGTGGGATGTTCATATCCAGGCTTGTCTGGTGCTCTTTCAGATGACACGGTTTGCACAGCAAAATCAGAAGCAGTGACCTAAGAGACAATGGGTAAAATTATCTGGGAAGACTCAATAACAGCAGCAAGGTAAAGTTTCCAGAGCATCCATTTTCTGTAATGATCCCTGGTGTAATGACATAACAAGGTATACAAATGGATAACTGGAGAACAATGTAAGGAGACTACCATTATGTGATTGGAATGCCCATCATCATTAAGTTGTGTGTGGAAATGTACGCAATTTAGCAATGATCAGTTCAGCCCACCAGCTTGCTTTGAAACGCAAAGGAAAACTGAAGCGTAAAAATATCCTACAGTAATAATGGTCTATTTCTCATCCTAATTTCCAGTGGCTGTTAGCAACTTCAAAAGATGTTGCAACCAACTTTGTCGCCAAGATAAAGGTCAGGAACCACCAGTCTAGATTTCCAGTTGTAAATTTCCTTTATTTTGTGCATTTATTGAATATTCCCTATACAATGCATTTCACACAATTAACATCATGTATTCCTCTTTCACACTTTATCTAAAAATAAATGAATAAATAAACAAATCACCGAAGGCACAATTCATTTCTTAAATACATTCCCAGCTGGAATTCCAAATGGCATTTTGCTCTTGGCTCTGTAGGGGCTCATCCCTATTATATCTACCACTAGAGACCTAGCAGGTACTTTGGAAATGGTTAGGGTGGAGTGGGGATAAGGAATACATTTTTAGGTGTATTTTCACTCAAGCCAAAATATTTCCTTTTGATTCTAACATTTTATTGTGAAAGGAATATTTTCTGCTTCATCACTGCACCACAGACTGAGATCATACTTATTCTCTCCAGGCCTGGCCTTCCCACAGACCTGCTGTCCCCGTGTCAGCCTCTCCACATCGATGACTTTCCATGGGCCTAGGCATACAGCCGAACAGAAGCAAGAAGCCCTTAGGGAGTGAGAACACTATAGATCAGGAGGGGGTGTAGAGTCACACAGTTGTTCCCTGTGGCTCACTGACTATCCTTGAAAAAGTAAAACACCTCTTAAAAGTTTAAACTTTGCCATCTGCTGGAGCACTACTGGATTTTTTCAGGAGAGTAATTCATAGTATAAAATGACCTTCTATCTTTAAAACACAGTGCAAGTCATTTGGTAGAGTTAAAAACAGTTGCCATCAAGAAACCAGCTGATCTTTCAGTTGATGTCTAAATCACTGCTTCTCTATAGTACGCTCAGAAATGTTACTGTTTGGCAGAATGGAAAAGCATAAAGATTTTAACTGCTAATTGCTGTCTTATCTGGAATTGGGTAATTGGGGGTGGGGGGAAGAAAGAAAGAGAACAAAAAACTTGGTATCAAACATCTAACCTAGTTTACTTATGATTGCATGAATATATGCTTACTCCAATAATTTTTTACTCATAAAAATAAGTAGAAGTGTACCTCATAACTTGTACCAAATATCACTGTAGGGAAATGAAGTAATCTGCTAATGTACACAATACTATAAACAGTGTTTGGATGAGGAGAAATTGTCTCCATGCATGTTCTTTATTCTAATTTAAGGTAGCAAAGCAGTGTCATCTGCAGACTTGCTCTGGGCGCACTCTGCCCCATCATCCATATCATTAATTAAGATGTTGAACAGGATTGGGCCCAGTGCTGACCCCAGGGTAACACCATTAGATACAACTACATTTTGTTCCACTGATTATCACCCTCTGGACCCAGCAATACAGCCAGTCTTCAATCCACCTCACTTTCTACTCATGCAACCCATGTTTCATCAGCTTCTTTATGGCAGACAGTATTGAAAGTGTTACTGAAGTCTAGGTGGACAATATCCACTACTTTTCTACCAAGCCAGTCATTTTATCATAGAAGTTTATCAAGGTGGTAAAGCATGACTTCCCATTGGTAAATCCATGCTGAGTACTCTTGATGACCTTTGTGTCTTTCATGTGCCTGGAAATGGTTTTCAGTTATTGTTATTAGTTATTAGTTGCTCCATTGCATTCCCAGGGGTCAAGGTGAAGTTGACCAGCTTGTAGTTGCCTGTGTCCTCCTTGCCATCTTGAAGATAGGAATGACATTTTCTTTCCTCCAGTCCTCAGGCATGTCTCCCTGTCACCACAATCACTCAAAGATTATGGACAGTGGTCTCGTAACAACTTTAGCCAGCTCCCTCAGCCCTCATGGGTGCATCCCATCAGGGCCTATGGACTTATATACATTCAGTTTGTTTAAGCATTCTCTGACCTAATCTTTCACCAAGGGTAGGTCCTCTTAGTCCTAGTCTGGTCTCCAGGGCAAAATCCTGTCTTTCTCTTTCTTATTTAGAGAATTCATGTAGAAAAAGAGAGAATTGCCATGCATGTTGAACTCAAAGGTTTGTTTGGCTGTGGTTTTATGCATTTCACATGAAGTGATCCATATATCTCTCCTTTGGTCCCACACAATGCAAATGCTATTATCGACATAGCTGTACTTAGGAGCACTACAGTTACTCTGGTAAAACAGATTGAAACAATGTCTCATTCTAATAAAGAAGCAAGAACTGTGTGAATTAATCAGATCGTTTCACAAGACTGCATACGTGTTGTTCTTAACTTATGTATACATTAGGCAAAGACATCTGTACTAGGTTGATAATGTACGTATAAGCTAGGGAAAGTTAAAAGTACCGTGAGTTACTTTTAAGATGACATATGCTTAAGGGTCATTATTTCAGCAGAGTGAGACAGAACTTATAGATGGCTCAGACAGTGAAGAACAAATGGAAATAACTGTTGGTCAGTACTACCTCAGTGTGTAAAACATTTGGAACTGCTTCTAGCTGAAGTAAGAGTAGCAGTGAAAAGCTTCACTAGCTTGCAACATCGCTGCCATGTCTGTACATCACTGAGCTCTGAGACAGTGTCCTGCTGCCAGATACCCTCACTGCAAAATAATGTGCTCTGCTTCAGCGTGGGTAAACTTGTAGGGAGCCAAGCAATATACAAAGCCACTGTTTGGTGGACTAATATTCTGATAGCTCAAGGCTCCATTTCCACAGTGTCTCTTTACCTATCATGTAGTTTGATGCTAAAACAGTTTCCCATAGTTCATCAAGTTTTTTTTTTCTTGCTGCCATTTAGCTGTCAAAACCCCATGGATCCTACGCAGATCCATCAAATGCTTATCTCAGCCTTTACAGAGATACTCCACAGAGACCAAATAGATGAGGTAAGGAAATAGGTTAGCTCTGCGATTTTTAATTATCTTCCCCTTCTCCTATGCTTTCAATCCCCGTTTTACCTAAATTCTTACATTGTTCACACTGTCTCCCTCTGGAAGCTTTCCTGTATTTAACTTGGCAATGTAGCTTGCACTACCTTTTCTCACCAGAGTTTGAAAAGGTCTCTTATGTTCTTTCATTGTCTAGGCATTATGGTGAAATTTAGCTTTTTTTCCCCAGAAGATCTTAGTGTTCCTGCTGGATTTTGAGTGTGGATGGAGAGGGAGAGAGAGAAGCTCAGAATAGAGCCGTTTTTACTTTGTAGTCTTAACTGGAAGGAGCAAGCCTGTGAAAAGAAGTCAGAGAAGCTCTGGAAATTACTCAGCAGTTGTCCCTCCCCCATTTGAAGATTATACCATATATGAATAAATAAGAAGCTGTGTAACATGATAGACTATGAAATTAATATTTGAAAAATACTAATTTCAGTTGCATAACATCTTTTATATACCCCTAAATTAATTTTGATTTTCATTTGGCTCTGAAATTTTTGACTGTGTTTTAGGAAGGTATGTGTGCAGAGAGGTTTGCAGTAGAGAAAGAAAATATTTTCTGTGTTGCTTTAATCTCTTTTTAAATTTTTTTTTTGTATTTTTTTAATGTGGGTAATGCAACATACCCAAGAAAATTCCCAAAAGACAGGAATTCTTGAACATCCTTTGGCTTTCTTTAGCAAGAAATAACTAGCTGATTCTGCACCTTAAAAAGTTGCAGTTAGACATGACAATTGTTCAGATGGTATTGAAGAAAAAAAAATTAAACAACTTTAATTTGTGAATTTTTCTTAAAAAAGTGTGGAACTCAAAATGCCAAGAACCACACTGAAATCCCAACACAGGGTTTAGGTCAAACAGTCCTGGTTTGCAGCCCTACTTTGTGACTTTCATCAGCAGAGAGTTGGATTATATGACCTCCTGAAGTCCCTTCGGGCATGTATTATTCTGTGGTTTTAATCATTACCTTTGAGAAGATGCTGATTCAGAAAAAGCTGGTTGCTCCAGCTCCAGTGAGAGACCCCCATATGATAAGGAATAAGCTCATACCTGTATTTTCACTGAATCAACAAACAATTTCAGAAAAAATCAAACATTGCGGATTTCTCTGAACTGATACAGAATTCAGACAGTGATAAATTAAAAGTTAAAGAAGATTGGTGCTTGTGGTGACATAGTTTGTAGCTGCATTTTTGTTAAACTTCTGTGAAAGTATCAGAAAATAGTAGAACTTCCATAGAAACTGAAGATGAACCAGGAACAGGAATCTCAAAACATTTTCTACCCCAAAGTATTCAAGAGTCACAAAAGTTATTGCAGTGAAAAAGAGAAAACTACTCATTTTTTGTTACCTCTCCAAGGAAGAGCTGGAGAAAATCAAGCCTGAGTGCAGAGGGAAAATTCTTTGCTGTGTAAAAAATGCTGGTATCTGTGAACTGGATAAAAGCTGTTCTTACATTATGACATGCTTTTTTTCAGACAGAAAATCTGTGTCCTCACCACACAACTTCTGTGCATGTTACTTTCTTGCCATGTAGGGGTAATACTAGTTTCTTAGTTGATCTCTTTATTTACCAGATGTTTCTTTTTTGCCTCTAAATTGTCATAGCTCTAGCATGTAATGAATATAAAATACAACTTTCAATTTGGCAGGAAATGCATTGAAAATAAAACTGTCAATAAAGGAAAATAGAAACAACAAGAGGGCATATGTTATGCATTATGGTAAAACAAGAAATCACAGCATATATTTTTCAGGTTGCTCTTTCCTGGGATATGGTATATATAAGGCTCGCTCAGTACTGGCAAGATGCAAGAACTCCACACTGAGCTGTTTGTTCATAATCATCCAAAAGCTGCCTGAGACTCTGAGAAGGAAACCACAAAAAGTACAATATAACCCACCCACCCCTAATTTTTACTCTTCTTTAATTTAGTGTTGCACAACATCAAGAAGATGTTGAATTTCCATCAAACATCTCTTGATCAGGCTGTTCACTGTTGAATTTACTAGCTCTGGCCGTTACTGGGGAGCTTCATGTAGCTGATGGTGGCATTTGTTCTAAAAACTTATTGATGTACAGTAACTGACCTTTAAAAAAGATTTTTAACTGGAGCAAGGAAGCTCTTCAAAGACAGTAAAACATTTTATTTTTCTTCTTATACATTATTAATTAATAATCTGAATGTATTAATTAGTTTATTACTTGAAAAAATCAGAGACTTTATAAGGAATTGTAGGTCACTGAAATCTTTGTATCACTGATATTTATAATTAGTGAAAGGACTGAGTTTTTCTTTTGACTTGTGATCAGTCCTCAAGCATTTAGACAATATTTAGACACATCAGCTTGGAAAGAATGAAAAAAAGTTAGAGGGAGGAAGTTTATAATTTTAGTGTAGCCTTCTATGAAAGTATGCATTTTTAGAAATTTTTTTTCAAGTTCTGAAAAATATTGAGTGCAATTTGTCACCAAAAAGTCATGAAAGATAGTTATATCTCTGAAGAACATACATAGATTAAAATTGTGGCTTAAGGGAAATCTATAGAAAAATCATCATTACTTCAGCAGAAATGAGGACTCTGGTAATTATTCTAAACATCATACAGATGCAAGGAAATATTTGGAAAGAACGTTCCATGTTGCTGAAAAGCTAAAAATTTTAGGCCAACAAAATAAAAACCAAATACAGTCAAAGAAGGTGGGTACAGCAAAAGAAATATGTAGTATTTTTTAAGAGGCATAGATTATCCATGGCTTGCAAAAAGTAAACTAGGAGATTTCTATATTGAATTACAAAGCCTTCACTATTTAAAAATTGTAAATTATGAACTTTTCAGTCACATGATCCAATGCAAAGAATGAAAGGGGTGTTTTTAAACAATTCTGACCTCAGGTACTTGGAAAATAAATAATTGTATTGAGTGCAGGTGTCAAGGTTTTGGTAGTGGTGAGGGGCTGCAGAAGCAGCCACAGTGAAGGGTGAGGGAAGAAGTGTGAGAAACAGCCCTGTGAGTCCCGAAGGGAGAGCAGGAGGAGGGGAAGAGTTGCTCCAGGAACCCCAACAGAGATGTCCCTGCCATGCCAGCAGAGACCCTGGTGAAGCAGGTTTTCCCCTGCAGCCACAGGAGAGGCCCATGGTGGAGTGGGATCCACACTGCAGCCCCTGGAGAACGCCTCTGCACAGGTGGATTTTTCCTGAAGGAGCACGTCCTGTGGACAGCCCACATTGGAGCCGGTTTGTCCTAAAAGATTGCAGCCAGTGAGAAGTATTGTGATTCTCACATCAAAGGTCTAAGTAGCACATCCTGGTTTTGTCAGAGTTTATGAAATGAGAAAAATATAACTCAGTTATCCTTTTGATATGATTTAATAGCTACTGTTATCCAATGGTTTAAGGACCATCTAAGCAGAAAGTGAATAATTATTCTTTACTCACTTTCTCTATATTGTTTATGATTTTATGATATCGCTGTTTTCTGCCATTTAGACAAAAACATTGCAACTGATTTAGTTTCTTTGTGGAAAGCACTGTATACTTCTGATCCTCCTTGTATCTTCTCTGTGGTCCTGGACAATGGAGACGTTGGGCCATCAAGAACTGCAAGCAGTACACAAGGTGTGGTAGCAATGAATTTATATGGATACATCTATCTTTTGTTTTGTTCTCTGTAATGATTTTGAACACCCTGTGAGTAGTGAGGCTGTCCCAAATCTGGGTTCTGCACCCAGTGTACAATAAGCCAATCGACACACAGGCCAAGGTATTTGTTTTATTGCAGTTTTGCTGAACTGTGTGCTAAGCATCTAACATAGCCAGCCCACCTTTTAGGAAACATGCAATGCTTTTTATACAAAACAGTAACAAAACGAAGTTATATTGAAATAGCTGATCAGTGACTTGTATAGAAGCTCATTCGTGCATTTTCTGTCTATATTACTATGCTAAGGTGGTCCTACATTTTTACGTAAAATCTCCTAGAGGTGTGTTTTTTGGTATTATAATCGCCTAAGGTAAGCAAGGGTTATAACTTTGTTCTATCAGCTACTACTAACTTATAGTTTAGTGTTATGTCCTATTGCGGCTCCTTTTGAGACAACACTTGGCCACTAAGTGAGTACTAGCAGCATCTTATTTCTAAGGACTTTCTGTCTCCATGTTCCCATTGTTATGGTTTTCAGGACAGACCATCATAATTATTCATTTCATACTCTTAATCCCTTATGGCATCAAGATGATATCCACAAAAGAGTGATATCCACAATTAATGATTACCCTTCCTAAGCAGCAGTAGATACTTTTGAACCATAATGGTCTGTGCACAGTGTTGTCTCTGCTCCCATGTTTTATTTTTCTTATGTGGATATAGAAGTTCATGTGCAATTATTATTCAGCATCAGAAGATCTTGATGCAGGTCTTCAGAGTCAGTTTTAGTCTGGACTTTCATAAGGGTCATTTTTTCACTGCAAATTTCATAACCTTGTTACACACCCTCTTTATCAAGCACTTAAGAATATCTTAACTACACAGCTTCCCCCTGCTCCCTTACTGTCATTGTCCCTCCATGAGGCCACCTTCCCTACTTAGCCAGTGCAACATCTTTTCTAAACAGAAAAGTATTTACTGCCCTACCGAATGCCCGTGGGATTATTCCTTGAAAACTGTCAATTACTTGCTCTGAGCCACTCTGATAAAACAGTGAAATAGCTGCCTTATCAAGGCTACAGGTTTTGGCCTGCACTTCTTCAAGACGGTAAGAAATTCTTCTGCATACATCAGTATTCCAAATATGCAAGGTATAACACTTTTATGAAACAGTTTAATTTTTTCAGAACCTGTTTAATCATTCTTAGGAAAGTGTAGATATTATTAAACTTTTTGGATACACTGGTGATATAGATAATTAAGAGAAACACAACACTATTTTTTGCTCATATCTTAAGGGGAAACCCTAACACCATTGCTATTAGAATACAAAAATAAACTAACAGAATTAAAACAAACTTAAGCACATATGGAAATGAATGAAATGCTCTACTGATATTAACTGGGTAACCTGTTAATAACATGGGTAAACCTGCCAGGCTAACTACAGTTGCAATATATGAAACATTTAAAGTAAAACCACAGTTACTCATCTATTGGACTGTGATTATGCAGTGAAAGGATGTGAGTTAACAGCTCCCCTTCTTACAAGATTGTATCTGTCAGTTTAAAACCCACACTCTGAAATTCACTGAACACCAGCTAGTCTCCAGGAATTCCCCTTCAAAGGAAACCTAGGAATGTCTTTAAATCCCCAAAACCCCCAAGACATTGCTACATTTCTTTCCAGGTACAACCAAAGAATTGCAAGAAGAATCTGTACTGTAGAATCTCTTTATAGAGCAGAAAAAGCTTCACTTTTTTTTTTTTTTTTAAGGATAAATATTAATAGTAGCATATTCTGAACTACTTAATAAAGTTATTTCTATATTGTGCTGTTACAATTAATGTCATGCGGTATCCCTTAGTTCAATGAAGTAGCATTCAGTAGAGGACTAAAAAAATCTTTCCCTCTCTCTTTCTTTTCCTCCTCTCTTTAATCTCAGGGATGAACTTGACCACAAAATGCAATGTTTGTCCTATAGTGAAGCAGATTTACTTTTAAGAAAATGAGGCTTTCCACAGATTCAGATTCACAGAAACCTTTCACTTTCAAGACAATTCTGGATCAAAACATTTTCCTGACTATGTTGCTCATAATTTACATCAGTGTCTTAGCAAAGAAAAGATTTCCATTCCCATTATCAATTCCCAAAGCCAGATACTCTTTTTATCTTCCCTGGTATGCCCTTTGTCTGAATATCCATAACAAAATAACTGTATTAATAATTTATGTAAATAACTTAAGAGCTAGAAAAATTAAATAGATAGAGGGAACATCTAGCAAGAATGATTAATTCAAAAGATAATATGAAGTACAGCAAACTGAAGTTCAGATGTTTCAAATCTGAATGCCTGACAGAATAATTTGGACTCCACATGAATGGCACATGCTTTGGTGACTCATGCTGTAAGGAGATATTACAGTTATGGTAATTTGGCTCATGGTGAGAATCCATGGATTCAAGCTGTTAATTAAAAAAAGTACACTTCAGTAATCTTCAAGATCAAGTACTTACAAGTGGATTTCTGCAGATGTGCTTCCAAAATAACTGAAGAATGCTGCACATGGAGTTGTCTAGGTACCTACAAAAATAAATATCTGGTCAGTTGTTTAAGTTATTTAAGGAGCAAAAGAGAAACACATTGATATTTTACAGTAAAAAAATAATCTCAGGCGCCTTTCTGCATAACAGAGCAACAATGCCAACTATAGGAGCTCAGAATTCTAATTGTAAATTATTTTTTCTCATTGCAGTTTTAGGAAATAGCTGTTAGTAAATTTCATTTTCCAAAAGAAATGCTGTAAATTCTTTCTAGCTTTAAAGATATCTTTTCTATCAAAATATATTCATTCATATTTACCAGATGACTGGGACTAAAAGGCGTAACTGAACATGTATATGATTTAGTGAAATCTGTTCAGGAATATTTTTACAGATTTATTGAATCACAGTTTGGAAAATCAAAACTGTTGAATTAGTTGGAAAAAAAATCTCACATTAGTAGCATGTTAAAAAAACAATGTATATCCCACCCTTGGGACAGAATGGTAGTAGGAAAGATAAATGCAAGATTCTGAATTGTTCATCTAAATGCATCCATTTTCAAGTCCTTTTGTAGATAAAAAATGGCATCACACAGTACATATTGGTTTTGACTGAATCTCCAGAAATGGTGAAATAACATTCCACTTGTAAATCACCTCTCTTAATCACTCCCTAAAATTCAATGGGGGAGGTTAAAATTCCTTTTGGTTATCTGCATTCTGAACAGGCAGATAGTCATATAATCTCAGGTGCTGTAGCATTGCCAGTGACAAGATGATAAAATAAATCAATCTGCCCTCTTTGCTAGGCAGAAAATATGCCCATTGAGCAAGTGACTTTCAGTTCTAATTGTCAGCCTTAATGAGTAAAACTTTATAGATATGCTCATCCGTATACTAAGAGAATAAGGGGGAAAAGTTTAGACTTAAAACCAGGAGTGGAATTTTTTTAATTTTTTTTTTTAATCATGAAAAATGAGAATATTTATTTTTTTATTTTAACCAGAATGGAAAGTATTGCATGAAGATCTTCTGGTATTTCCATCTCACATAAGTTAGAGGGTATTGAAATTTGCTGAGAAAAGTTTGATTGTAAACTATTGGCAGGCTAAACCCTTCAAAAGAAATTTGAATATTTTCTGATTTTCTGCTCACTCTGCAAGAACGCCTGGCTACACATCGAATCTTCTTGTTTTCTCAAGGTTACCATGCTCCAGGAAGAAATTTTCTTTTCCTTCCTGTAAACAGGAATTCTGATTCCTGCATGTATCAGAATTCCTGAGAAACGCCAGTACTTTGAATTAATCTCTTCTGGAAGATAATTAATCACTTCCAAAATCTATCTGGAATCAACAGTAATGCTGTCTTTGTGGGGAAAAAAAATGCCATGATATTCTGTGAAATTTGTACATGGGGTCCTAAAGATAATGTTTCAAAACTGCTGGTGGTAAAATATAGCCTTTTGCTCCTTAACCTGCATCATGAAGCACTTTAGTAAACGGCAAATGTGGGGAATGACACCTACGATGGTGTTCAAATGATATGATACCTCTGGTTTTGGTGACCAGGACTGCTTTTGGTAAATTTAAACTTTCATCCTTAAGTAGTCTGGATTGTTTGAGCCAAGGTCATTGGTAAATGCTTAATAGATTACTTTAGTCAGTAGGTAAGGAGCTCATAGTGGAGCAATTCACAGCTCTGTTTTCCACTGGAATAGGCACTTCAGGACAACGTCTGTCAGCAAAATGTTCTACTACTTGTACTGGTGAGCAGAGTACTACATTTCTAAAATTTTATCAGATCTCTTTGTCTTTACAGGTTAACTATTTCCTAGTAACATTTTTTTTTCATTGCAATGACAATAGGCATGCTTTTTCCAAGACATTTGATGTCCTTCCAGACAAGCACTCCAAACACAATATCCTTTGACAGATTTACTTATTCCAAGAAATAATGATGTAAGTTTGTTTAACATTTAATTTAGCAACTTAAATTAGTAGAATCATAGAATCATGAGATTGTTTTGGTTGGAAGGGATCTTAAAGGTCATCTAGTTTGGGCAGTAAAATTTCTGTTTAAGGAAACACTTTGTAGAGGAATGAAGCTGGGTTAATTAACATTGATAATATACAGCTGTGGTTGGCTTCAGGGGCAGCAGGCTGGCTGATGTAGATAAGGTGCAGCTGTGACTGCATCTGTTAAGTGGTTGGGCAGTCAAGGAAGAGAGAGCAGCCGAGGAAGAGAGGAGGAAGAAGCAGAGAGAACACACACCTTGGGTGAGGAGAGTATGAGGGGGCAGCAGAGGGACTGGCATGAAGAGTATGTTGGTATGAGGTAGTAAAAAGACCTTGTTGTAGCTTGATAGTTTGGAGAGGGCTGCAACAACACTTGACACTCTTTTTCCCAGTACTCATGAAAGCACAAACTGAAAATAACTGATAGGGCTTAACAGAAGAGAAGTGTTGACATGGATTCTTAAAAAAAACCAAGGAAACAAGAAATACTGAACATGTTGGTTTATTATACCAATATTTGCACTGGATTGCACATGTGTAACATGCCCAGAGAAATACTCTATTTTAGCTGTTTATGTCTCTGAGCTTTGTGATCAGCTAATCATAAATCCTGGTAAAAAGTACAACACCCAAAACTGAAATGTCAAAACAAATCTAATAATTCTTCAAATTCAGTAATTTGGTTCCTTGACATTTTCCTTCTGGCTCCAAAATAAATGAAATGTAGCTTTTTTTTTCATAAACCATTTTCATTCATTTCCATGTCACGGAAGCCTGGGTAACTGCTCCCACAATTAATGCTGAATGAATTTGCAACAGAAATTACTTGTTCTAAATGTAGAGAATAACTGCTAATGTCCCACTCTTTAATGCCTACAGCAATCACTTGTAACTCCTGTTTACCACTTTGAGTTCTAAATCAGTGTGCATTTAAACAAAGGTTACTAGGTTTCTCACATAGGCTAACCCTCATGGGTTTACTTTCTGCTGATCTTACTGAGTCAGAAAATCTTGTTGATTAAAGTACCACAAAATAAGTTTGGGTCTTATTCAAAGTATCTTCCTTGACTTTTAAATTATTTGTAATTATTTTAACGGCTTCATTTTGAGCACACTGGTGTCGTTACCAGTAAAAGCTTGAAAGTTTTGTGGAGACTTAGTGGTTTCTTAGCAGAACTACTTTTGCAGCCCCCAGGTTAAGCTAGCCAGAAGCTTCTCAGCTGACCAGCATTTACACATTGCACTGGTAATACCACTGCAGTGTGCTGCAGCCACTTGCAGGCTTCTTGAGAAGTATTTGCTTGTGAGTGCAGAACATTACTCCATAACCACTCCTATGCTCAAGAACAGAAGTATCTGGATAATGATTCCATGGGATGGTCAGAAGCTTCAGCTAAAACAGGGGTCCTCAAACTTTTTAAACAGGGAGCTGGCACGCGGATGAAGTGGCAGGCAGCCATCTACGGCTGCTTGGTTCCCCCCCCAACCACTGGTGGGGCAGGAGGGGTCTGTAAATACCGGGGGCCAGATTGAGGACCCTGGGGGGCCGTATCGCCCATGGGCCGTAGTTTGAGGACCCCTGGGCTAAAAGATAGTAAAGGGATGAAGAAAATGACAAAAGGAAGAGAGTTACACCTCTATGAAAATCTAGCAATGCAAGTACTGAACTACTGATTTTACATATGGGATCTAGAAGCTCATCCCATTATAAAGGGATCATTCTTACTTACGGGTGTGAGTGTGTGTGTGAGGGGGTAGTAAGACAGAGGGAGGAGAGGAAGATGGGAGAAAGCTGTCTAATAAATCTTACTAGTTAGGTTCCTCAGTCCCAACTTTTGTATAAGTCTAAGAATGCTGCATGGAAAATTATGACAAACTTAAGTCTGCAGGGAGGTGCCAACGTAAGTCTCTGGCAGCGGCAGTTACGAGTGTAGTAGGTTTTATTGTCTATGTAATAACCGAACAGAAGGGAAGGGAGAGCAGTAAGTGTGGGCACGATATGCTTGAGCAGTGGGTTTAGTCAGTACACGATACACAGATGCCTATCCTGGAATGTCAAATTATTGGGGATCTAGTTCAATTCAGCCTTTTTTGTTTTGATCTTTTTTTTTTTTTTCCCTTTTCCAAAGCAGAATGCATCTTTCTTTCCAATATAATCCATTTGTTTCACACACATTCAAAGCCTTTTTCAAAGATTCATAATCAAGAAACAAATCATAAATTAAGTGAAGCAAAATATCAGCTTACTGGCATATAAAATTGGAAAACAGGTAACTTATGTTCTGCTTTATCCTTGAAAGGACAGAAGTAATGGTGATTTACATACTTAATTTTTTATAAATCAATGTTACAGAGTTTTCTATTCTAGTGGTTCTCACCTGCTGCAGCCATATTCTCTGTGCAAAGTGATGAAGTGATGTTAGTGGTGAAAAATGTGGATGAAGTGACAAAAATAGAGAAGGTAGATCATATTAATGGCTCAGTAAAATTGTGTGCATTCTGAAGTTGCGTTGTACTTCATGTTCTCTCTCCCTGGCCATTGTCTTGCAATCCTGACTCAGTTAAAATTTTTGTCAGTATATGTATCTCCTGGCAACTGATTCTGTGCCTTTATTTCTCGAAAATCTGTTAGCTTTTCCCTGATTTTCTTAGGAAGGGCAGAGATTTAGCTACTGTAATCTAAATTTCATTTATTCTGAATTACAGATTCCAAATAATTAACAAAATGGAAGAAATTACGCTGTGAAGTTTAGCTGTTTCTTTTATGTTGCAGGCATCCTGATCCTGAAGTTCTGTTCAGTCTGACTGCTTTTGCTGCCACTTTCTAAATGGCTATATTCTAAAATAAAATGCAATCTCATCAGATTTCCTCTGTTAATAATTTACTTTAATTGTTTGATGTGAACTGAGAATTCGAAGAGCTTCAGCTACATGCCCTAAATTGTCTGGGGCCCAAAGACCATTATCAGAGCACGTCACATAAAAACCTAGATTATAATTTTAAAAAAATGTAGGTATTTGATATTCAAGACTATATCTGTGTCTCCAGTCCTATATGGATATGATACTGCTTCAGAAATAGCTGTGATAATAAATTTCTGATAACACTGGGAAGACACTTCATTTCAGTACAAAGTTCAACATGTAACACTGATTTGCCAGAAATAAACTTTCTTTCAAGGGGGTACCAACAAAAATGCACTGTAATGACTTGAATTTTGCTAATAATACTATTAATTTTAAAATTATAAAAGTTAAAAAATTTTAATCTGCAGGACTGATATTTAAACATAAACACAGAGGATACATATATATGTACACACACATACATGTTGTATCATACGAGATATATGCAAGATACACACCATACCTGTGTACACATATATCTCATGTGCTTATCATCTTGAACATATATTATACCGAATGTATATGATATGTATAAAGTAAATACTACTTGTAAAAATATTTTTCTTCTGAATTTAAAAAAAAGCATCAGGATTCAATTTTTTTATAAAACAAAAAAATCCATACATGTAAAAACATTTATTTATTTTATGTGTTTTCCTGTCTTGTTTGGGTTTTTATGACTATAATTTAAGATCATGACTGGTAATTATTTTTGTAATCAGAGTAATAGATATTGTAATAAATGTAAATGTTAATTGGAGGTTAATATTGCAATTGATATTCTCATTGCTTTGCTATCTTGTAGCTTGTTTTCTTCTTAGTCATTCTAATTGATCATTTATGATAGCCACTGTAAAAGAACTGCAATCAAAAAAGTTAATGCAAATAAAAGGGCAATTAAAACCAATTTCCCATGACAATATATATTAATACATATGAATATATAATTATGTAGATACATAATACATTTAGCATTATTTCCTCTCCTCAAATGCAGAATAAGTGAGAATTTACTTAAAGGCATGTAAGACCCTCCACATTATTCATACTTTCTGCACAGAACATTTTAAAGAAAATCATGAAAAAAAATATTAAAGAAAAGCCATGACTCACTGCTTGTGATGACTGTCTCACCCATCAGTGAGGCTGAAAGCTGGTCTCTCCATTTCAGAATGCCAAACTAGGCAGATCAAGGCCCTTGAATGCCCCAGGAACCTGATCTAAGCTGTCCTGCTCTGAGTGGTTGGAGGGACCAGATGACGTCTAGATGTCCCTGGTAACCCTAACTCACCCAGGACTCTATCCTGTGGCTCTCCTTGCTGAGGTGGAGACTGAGCAAAGCCTAGCAAGATCTTCAGAACTAGTAAAATAAACTACTTGTAATGACGAGAGGCAAGTCTCCATAGAAGTACCATCTTTGTCAGTGCTATGCTGACAAAATACAAGCAGCCTGTCTCCCTCATTCAGATGTACTGAAAAGAAGTGACTCTGCTATGCAGTGTTAACGCATCAGCTCTTTTGCTTTAAGAATAGCAGCTGGCATGCCAAATTCACATAACCATTTTTTCTCAACAGGAAGCCATCACAAGGTCACATTATACAATATATATATCACAAGGTCACATTAACAATATATAATATATGTTTAGTGGTAGACTCAGCAGTACTAGGTTAGCCGTTGGACTTGATGATCTTAGAGGTCTTTTACAACCTAAAAGATTCTGTGATTCACTGAGACACAAAAGTGCATGGGAAGGAGTACAGTCCAAACCTCTTCATACATAGGAGTATATTCACATACATGTGAATTTTGGCTTTGCAGTGCAAGCAGCTAAGGAAAAGGTCGATGAGGGGATGGGTGCACTTTTCTGTTTCCAGATACTGACCAGTAACAGCAAGCCTTTTTTATGTCTCCTCCCAAACACACCCAAAGAAAAGTCACCAGTATCAGCCACTTCCAGAATAAAACCCCTACATTGCATAACACCCTGTGCGCTGGAGAGAAAGGGAAGGAAGGGGAGAAGCTTTTAAAGTAGAGTGAAGTTCATCTAGTGGGGCCAAGACCATTATCAGGAGCATATGCAGGAAGAGCATTGAGCTGAAGAATAGGGTTTTTCTGGTGCAGCTGTTCCTGAAGCAAGAAAGAATTTGGAACTGACATCTTCTGTGGCAGGTGTTTGCCCCATGACCCTTTTCCAGAACCTTTTCCATTTGCAAGACCTGTGGTGGTAGTATGCCCAAGTAAAAACTTCCTCGTGTCTTGATTCTGGTAAAGACCACATCGAGAAGGCTGCACTGGAGCTCACCTCCCCAGGGCTACAGTGCTGCAGTCTCCATGGCTGGGACCAGAAATGTGGCCAGGGTCTGGAGAATGGGTGGCTGTAACTTTGTTAATGATAAATTATGTTTTGATTGTTTGCATGACTTTATAAGTAAATATTGTGTTGTCCCTGGTCCTTTTTTTAACAAGTAGAATCTGAAATTGATGAATATTTCAGCATATGGTTGTGCAGTTCATCAGTCCCAGTGTTAATATTTTATATTGAAAAGGGAGGCAGGGCTGAATCTCAACTCAAAAAGGCATTGTAGAATGGAAAGTGCTATCTACCGTAGCTCTCACTCTTCCTAGGAAAGGAATTCATGGTTTGTTCTAGACTCCTGGCCTCTGCAGAGTATGTAGTACCCTGAGATAAAGGCCAGATTTCAGGAAACAACATGACACTGGGAGGACTGTTTTTACAGGGGTAAACTGTACGTGTGTAAAAAACAGGCACATGGTCAGCCAGAAGGCTGGATGGAAGAGTGAAAGAGAGCAAGGAGTAGTCTAACACGCTTCCTGAGCAAGGAGAGAAAAGTAGGAAGTAGAGCAGATTTATTTGTTTTATTTTTTGGGCCAGACAGTTTAGCTACTACAGGAGTTGAGAAGCCTCTGCTGAGCTCAGTGTGTGGCACGCTGTGAGCCGTGGGTGGATGTGACCGGAGCCAGGCTGCGCTCAGCTGTGCCAGAGAGCCGACTCCAGCAGGGAAAGCTGCAGCGGCTTCCATGCACAGCAGCTGTGCTGAAGGTGTTGGAGGATGCAATGCTTTTCCAGTACACTGGCATGTGGCAAGTCCCACAGGCTTCTCCATCTTCTAGCCAGCTGGCCCAGCATAGTCATGACTCTGCAAGACTCCAGTGCTAAAGGAAGGGGACACACCAGCCGCCAGAGGGTCACTGGTGTCTCCAGCAATATTGAGCTGCACTCGGCTCCATCCTTTGCGGGAGTGGGGAGGGGATGCCACCAAACTCCAGTAGGACCTGGCTGGCAGTTACGGACAGTGAAGCACATATAAATTTCTTCTGTATACTCACCCTTCTGTGGGATGGACACTCCCTGTAAAGCAACAAAGTTTTCCACCCAGTGGAAAAATGGCTTGGATTCATAACAGATCCCAGAAACACAACTCAGATGGTGGTAACACTTTTCAGTTGCAGAAGCAGCAGAAGCAACAGCACCTTGCTATCCCAACAGAAGCTAAACAGAGGCTGCAGCCAGAAAATGACATGACAAAAAGGATTTCTCATATTCTTTGAAATCATGGTAATGTATTTCATGGACTTATCATCTCACTTTTTAAGTTCCCCCCAGATAGATACAAACAAAAAATATAGGGGAATGAAATGGACGGATTAATCTTTCACCTCAGAAATAGTGAACTTCAATCCTTTGTTTCATTAAAAATAATGTCAGTTCGATGCTCTTATCCCTGTCTCTTTCACATATTTTATGTTTATAAGGAAAAATTTATGTATGCTTTTAAATTAAGGCAGTTGGGTACTGCAGTGCCGAACTGAAATGTAAATCAGAGCTGCGGAGGTGCATCTGTCTCCATACCTGCATCTGTTGTAATAACAAACATGGTAGCTGAATTCCACTTGAAAACTTTAATCTTTGCATGGTCTTTAACTGTGTGGCTAGGAGGTCAGTCATGATTTTTTTAAGTATCTTCCATTGCTCATCTTGATCACAACAAGGCTTCATCAATACATAGAAAGGAATATCCAGGTACCAAATGGAGTAGCAGATTTTCTTTTTCTAGCAGACAATGAAAAAAATAACTGTAAAAATCAAATGAATCAGTTCTTAGCCTTATGGTTGAATCAATTTCATAGGGATAGGAAGGGCTTTGCTTGTCTTCGGAATATCCAGAGAAAACAATTTCAAAAAACACAACTAGGACAAAAGTCTTAGAGAAAATAGTATTTACACATAATTATTTTTTTTCTTCCTGCATATTTTGGAAGGCTTATTATCGTGTTCTGAGTTAGAGATTCAGGCTGAATAAAATATTTCTTATACTGAAAGACTGATGTATTTTTCTGTAATTGACCAGCTGGCCTTTCTCAAAGTTTTCAGTAAATAACATAATGCACTGCTATTTTCATTGCTATGAAACAAGTACTGGAAAGTTATACAAACACTGGCATTCAGTAATAGCTAAAGTAGGACTTTACTCTTGTATTGATATATTATATATAATATATCCTATAATAATAATATATTTTGCAATTTATTCTTAGACTGCAGTATAGTGCCATTTCTTGGACATATGTTGAAGAACTAGAAAGTTAGGCAGGAAAAGATGCGTCTTTGTTAAGGTGAGAACAGATGACAGATAATTTTCAAGATTAGCAATTCTGAGGAAATTGTGTGAGAAGAAATATACTAATATTGAATTAATTTAAGATGCTTAAGATTTCAAAGTTATGTCAAGATCTGTGCTGCTTCATAAATTAAAAGTATGTAATTATACCTCAACCTTATTTCATAGAAATATTCCAAGAAGCAAGATATTGTCAGAGAAAAATCAAATTATCAGGTACATGAGCTCCCATCTAGGAAGCAACAGATAGACATTAAATATCTCAATGAAATATAATTAGCAGATGCTTTTGAAAAAAGCTCTGAATGAACTTGTAATTCTGATCCCGTTAAAGTGAATAGAGCTTTGCCATTGACCTTTGTATGGGCTATTTTTCCCCTAAAAGTGAGTCACAGAAATAATTTAGGAACCTCATATGAAGATCTATAGGGGGAAAAAGGCTTATAATTTGCTAATAGACCATTTAAAATAAAATCTCTTTATTTGTTAAGGAAAATAATTAATTGCATCTCACTTGCATTTCAAGTTAGGTTACCTTTTTAAAAGTTTCACCTGTTCACTGAAATTTTCTTTCAAATATCTCTCTTCTGTGCTGCCTGTCATCAAGGTACTTGCCACATATTTGAGTTTTGAGAATCCCGTAGACACAGAATTGTTTTTAAAGCTCCTATCTCATTTCCACATTATATTGCATCTGTCTAGCATGCTGAGAGGAGGGAAGCGACATTTTCATGTAGCTTAAAGGAAAACTGTTCTCATTTCATGAAGTCCAGCTTTCTAAAAGTTCACACATTAAGAATCATTTGTCATCTGAGCTACAGAATGATTTTTTTTTTTTTTTTTTAAAGTGTAGTATCAGTTAACATTACTGAATGGGCATTTTGTAGGGAAGTAATCTGTGCAGTGTATCTCCATGCAAGAAACTACACAACATTTTCCAGCATTATTTTTCTTATGACTTTAACAGAAGCAAAAAGCAATAGCCCCCCTAAGCATTTTTTTCCCAGGAAAGTTTATTGCATAATAATTGGTTGCGAAGTTTCTGTGTTCCTCTGAAGCAGTGCTCTAGAAAATGTGCGGGACTGAACCGCTGCTGGATACCATTTAGACTCACCTCATATGTCTGTATGTGAACACTGAATAGTCCTCTCTAAACTTTCTTAAGAAAAGATCTGGATCAAGCCTACAACATTACACACACACCCCATTTTTTGTACCGCATAAAGAAGTGAGTTAACACTATAGAAAACCTCTGGCAAATGTTTTTTGAGTGGTGATGATGCAATGAAGTTTTTGAAAAAGCTAAGGTTTGAGTGATTTAACTGCAATTTAATTTAGGGTATTCTGAAGTCTGATTTTATATGGTCTATACGTGGCTTTACACCATATTTGTCATCTTGCTCTCTTTTTGGTTCTCATGCATGAGCCTTATGAACATTTTGATTCATCTGATTTAAAGCAAGATGTAAAAAAAATACAGAAAAACTAAAAAACACACCCCATTTGATAGGTCAAATTTCCTGAAAAAAAGCCTATGAGACATATATATATGGAGTTTTATTTTGGAGCATTACTGCTACTGAGAATATTGAAGATATATTATCTGGAAAAAATAATGTGATTTCACAGGGACATGCACACATTTCTGGTTCTCTTTAATCTGTCTGGAGAACAAGTATAGCTTTTAAAATAAGAATTTAGATAGACATTAAAGGTCTGTGATTTAAAAACTTTGACCTTAATTAAATTAGGGGTTTTTGTCCAGAAGCATAAATTCAGGAAGACATAGGAAAGAATTCTAGAAAGAAGGATTAACAAGATAATGTCTTTGAGAGGAAAAGTTATTAGCAGGATGAAGAGGCTGAGAAAAGGACTGGCTTAATATAACGGGGATCTGTGGAAAGGAAGTGAAAGTTATAGATAAAAGTGTGATCTGTGATAGGGTCATGTGGATGAAAGAAGCAAAACGATCAACACTGAATGGCAAGATGCAGACAGAAGAAATACCAGATTAGAAATTAGTTAGGGGACAGGACCTACTAGAAGTTTCACCTGGAGCGCAAAGGGATAAACTGAGGAGCGATTCTGGCATGTCATAATTTATCCCTGGACTCTACAAATCTACTCTGTCCATTGAAGGCTGATTTTATTCTTATATTTCTGTGAACAAACATTCAAAAATGTTTGGCAAAATATTCCAAACATTTGTTTGTAAATAACCAGCAACACTTTTTCATTTAATTCAGTGATAATGCTTTTTGCCCTCTTTTCAAATAGTTCACAAACCTCCTTCCACATTTTTATGGAAGACTGCTCTATGTTAGAATGTTACTGCTTCGAACACTACTCTGCTTTATGAGTCATGGTCAGCATTTTTAGAAATCAGTGTCTCCAGAAAGTATCCTGAATTGATATTTAGCCTGAAGGATTTTCAAAAAATCCTGACTCCTTCGCAACTGCCTTCAATGACAAACTCCTTGCAATCAAGAAAACAGACAGTAGCACAATTTTGAAAGAGAGGAATTCATTTAGATATCAGGAACCTAAATACTAGTTTTAGAATTGCTGTTTGAAAATAAAAATATTTTATATGTATATATAGGCACACACATATATGCATATACCTATGTTACATTTTCAATTAGTATGCTTGATAATTGTTACAAAGGTGTAAGTTCTATTCGTATATTTAAATCTAAACTATGATACATGCGAAACAGGCAAGAACTATCTGATGATCTGATTTTTCTGGTTAATAGGAATAATACTTCAAATGAAAAGGGACGTAATTTTTTCATCCATATTTTGGGCACCTCCATTCATCACAAGTGCTGCTATCACATATGCGTGACTGCTGCACATAAAGTTAGTAAACTGTTTTCAAGGCATGGTACTTTATAGATGTGAATCGAAAATTTTTAAGAAGATCAGACAGAAATCATTCTGTTTTCACAAATAAACTACCTGTTGGAAGCCTGCAGATGAAGGGGTAACGCTAAGGCCAGGCTGCAGATGAGCCAGCCAATACAGTCAAGTGACACCTCACTACTGGTGGATCAGAAATGCGTAGTGGCTCAGAGACAGCAACCAATACTTTAGAGGTACTATTTTGAGTTAAATTATAATTTAATGGAATTTAAACAGTACTGGAAAGGTATGATGGTAGCTGGTGGAATTGACAGTATATGTTTACTATGTCTTCTGTTCAGTCAGAATTGAGTGACTAGTACCAGACAAAATGCAGTTTCTTGAAAGTATTTATGTCGGTATACGTAATTTTATATAAACTTTTTTTGTGTGTGTGTGTATATATATATATACCAAAGTGTATACTTTTGCTAGGGGAACTTTAAACGGGCTTTTACCTGTCCTGTGCCTTTGCACTTCTCAGAAACTATTAATGGTATTGCATTTCAGTCAGCTATCTGTATTCTCTCTGCTGAAGTTTCAGAACATGCCTCAACTATTTTACAAAAACAAGATTTTGAGGGATAAAGCATTCCTGTGATACTTGACTGAGCTTTGGCACTGAGTTTTATGGAAGAGCTGAAAATATATTTGACAGATTTCATCTTCATATCTGGTATCTACATCGACAGTATGTTTGGTGTCTGGAATCTCTGTTTCCTTGGTATTCTGTAGCATGCTGAACAGAAAGAAAGACAATAGAAGGCTGACCTCCCCCTACTCCTGTTCTGATGATGCTTATGTGAAAGGCCTAGGACCCTCAGTTTAAACCAGATACATTCAGTGTATTCGCTAATGCAAGTCTCTAAACAATTCTGAGAATAATTGTTGCATGGACTATGATATTAAGTTCAAAATTGAGTGAATTCATCTGTGTTTCTCTTCCAGAGGTGGTTTTAATTAGTTGATGAACAAAGCACAGTGAAAATTATTCACAGTCAAGGTCTTAACACTATCTGTTAAACATATGGAACCTTCCTGCTCATTTACTTGCCACTTTACTGACAATTCAATCATGCAATGGAAAATTGTAGGCAATAGAGAAAACCTTGCAAGTACATCTCAAACCTCACATGGTTTGTCTTTTACTACACATATTTAAACCAGCAGCTACTTACTACAAAATGACAGTATCCAAAATATAATCCTGATTTTAGTGTAAAAATGTCAACATTGGAAACACAATATTTTTTTCTGCTTTTTGGCTGCTGCTTGGTTATGCACCTTCTGGATTTCAGTATAGAATTAAATTGAGATTAAAACTGAGCATGGCATTGTTCTTCAAAAATTGTAACCTGTGTGTCCACTTGAGGAAAATTTACGTCTCTTCTGAATTTTTATATTCTTCCCCTTAGTTCAGCACATGGACTGAAGGAAGCAAAAACCTGCAGGGACAAGTGGTGGTAAACTAACAAATCTTATAAGGTACAACTAGAATAAGAGTTTTAAAAAAATGTTGATCATTGAAAGCAAGTGAAAGATATTCTTAGATTTCTAGATTTCTTCAGAGTCAAAACCAGCACAAAATACATCAGTTGTTAGGTAAAAGAATCATTCAGAATCAGAGTAGAATCAAAAAGAATCAGTCAAACTATCATATTGAAACTGAGAGTTATTCTAACGTTTTAGGTTTTTGTATGACACCATGATAAGGCAAGCATATTTAGCAGTCAGGCAACCCACTATGACACTGCAATCCCATACACCCAGCTAAGTCCTTTCATAATACTGATTAAACACCTTAAAAGCAGATTTGTGGCCCTTTCTCTCTGATCTGAGAGATTTTTGAGAACTTCTTTATTCTGTTCTAATAGTCAAGCATCTTGCAATATCTGTGCTAATTTAATTATAGGCAGTCCCTTCCCCTGTTTGTGCCAGCACTGATACTTAGCTTTAACAGCTCCTCTCTTCTAAGAGCTTCCCTTATGATATATTCCAAGGCAGTAATCATACCTCTTTCCAACCTTTGTTTTGCATACAAACAAGCTGTGCTTTTCTACTAGAATCCTCTCGAAGTACAGACTCTTCATTCCCCTGATGTTCCTCATTGCCCTTCTGTTTACCTCTTCCTATTTTGGTAATTTTTTCTTGAATACGACTGTCTAGAACTTTACAGTTTTCCAGATGAGTTTAGAGTAGGACCTTAGAGAATGGCACTAATACTTCCTTACTTGTCTTGGAAATGTTTTGCCTGGAGCATCTTAGGATTAGATTTGCCTTCTTCACAGATGCATCACATTATTTCAGGAATTTGATTCCACTGAAAGGAACAATGAAATTAAAATGACATTCAAATAAGCTCATTCCCACCCTGTTGCTATGTTCACTCAGTAAACAGAGTACATTTCTTACAGATATCTTTCCTTCATTATGTATCAGATTCCATATTTTTGTCATAAAAATAGACTTTTCAGTTTAACAGTTTTATTTTCCCCAATAGATCTAACATGATGATCCTCCATATGTGAAACTCAAATGTGGTTTAAACAAAAACATTTAGAAAGCATAGAATAAATTTTTATGTAGCCAATTCAGTCTGTTCCAAAGCATTATGTAGAATATGTCACCTCGCTGGAAAGTACAGTTTTCAGAAACATATTGCAAATTACTTTAGGTAGATAAGAACATATTGAAAAACCAAGGGAGTTTTCAACTGATCAACATTATTATAAGAAACAATAAGAATAGGAGGTGAGTACCTCCTTTGCAAGTATATAAATAAGTACCCTATATATATTTTAAAGTTATATCAAAAATATGAAAATAAATGTTGAACTGTATTAACATCTCAAAGCGCATGCTTATCTATCAAAATTCAGTAAAACTCCACTAATTTGGAGTGAAACAGTACAGAAATAACTCCTTATAATAAAACCGGAGAACAAAAAAGACATTTAAATTCAAACTACATGACAAAAGGCGTAACTACTTGCTGAAAGGCCAATGTTTCTTCTCAATGTTTGTTGTAAAAAGCACCCAAAACAACCCAAAACCAAACCCCACATTTCTCCCCCCCCAGATTGTAAAAGAAACTCCTAGTAAAAAATACAATTAAAATAGGACAAATTTATTTTAATGTCAAACAAATATATTAGCTTGTATAAGAATGTGTGATATATGTGTATAAGAATGGGACAGAGGAATCCGAAAGAATACTAGGACTGGAGATTAAATGAGAGGGAAAAGTAACTGCTGCACCAGCCTTTCCCAGAAGAAGGACTGCTTTTAGTCCGTAGTGTGTCCTCCTCCTGAAATACTCTGCTTTCTGACAATTTTATTACAGCATATTATGATTAAAAGACTTCTTATGAAAATAATAATGGCAATAAAATATAATTAGTTTGATAGAAAAGAAATTAAACTCTAAGTAAGTAAATGCACAGTTTTATACATTAATTGATGGGTCAATAATTTCTCCTTCAACAGATTACTGAAGACAGTACTGAATGAATGCAATGCATCAGACTATTCAAATTTTATTGGAACATTAGAGTATCACCTTGCTGATTTGACTGAGACCAGTTTGTGTCATTATATCATGAAAACACAGAAATCTTGTTGACAGTTCAATACGAAATGTAATGATATAGGGCAGTGGACTGAGATGGAAGACTAACAGAGGCTGAATGGATTATTTTTTCCTTCTGGGTTTATCAAATAAATAAAATTCGATAGAAGCCAGAAAAGTTTGAATTATGATTAAAATTCATAAAACAAGAGAGCTAGTCATAAGGAGAAAGAAAAAAAAAAGGAAACATACTTGCGGGGGAGATAGTAATACTAAAAAAACCAAGAGGGTGGCAATGGTCAAGGGGTGAAGTACATCATATATTTAAACTGAAATCTCGCAGCAACATACTTTGATAGAATGATAGGAGGAATGTAGAAAATGGAAAAAAGAAACTGGAAATCAACATATATGATATATGTGATATATGAAATTATGTTTAGGTATTTTCATCGTGGGACACCTCAACTCATGGTAACACGTGTGAAACCTGTAAGCACCATAAAAGATGGATAAAAATCTACAAGAGAAGGGTAGTTCACCTTTCCTATACATCGTAAAAAGAAATCACAACCCCTAAAAAATCTACACTGATTGTGGTGTAAAAGTCGATTGCTTATGCACAGAGTTTTAGATTTAATATACTTAGTGGCATTTTATTCTACCTTTAAATTATATTTTAAATTCTTCCAGCAACTCTCTCTACATTCTGCTTCTTGACGGTAAATATAAATCTGGTGCTTGATCCAACGCCAAACTCTCAGTAGTTCCAAAAGTAGAGAATCAAGCTCCCAGGTTTCTCATCTGTAATTGTTACTTTCACCCCTGTTTAAGAACTTGTCCAAGTGAGCTGGTTGTACTTTATCTGCAGTTCCCTTCAAGTCAGAGACTAATAAAAATAGAATGCAAGGTAGGACTGCATTTTAATGTATCATTTTAAGTTAAGTAAAATAAAAAATATGATTGTAAATTATATAACTCCTCAGTGAAGTGCCTACCCCAAATGCTAATTGTTATTAGTTAGATTTTGAGGTTAAATAAATCCTTACCACAGCTTTTTCTGTTGGACTGTAGGATGGTGGAAGGCCCATGATTTAAAGAAACTCAAGCAAGACCAATAAATTAGAGAATATTGTATGGAATAAACCTACACTGGAAAAAAGGACAAACTAAAGTTAGTGCTGAATGATATCCCAGCTGCAGGGAGTCAGTGGCAAAGTTCTTTCATTGCCATCTTCATGAACATCTTTCATAAAATTTCCAATATTCTATAAACAAATGCAACACCCGCCCCCCAACAACAACCCCAATACAACCCAACCAAAGCAACCTACTCTTTCTAGGTATGCATAGAAGCTCAGTCAATAGCAGAATTCTACAAGATTGATTTAATTGAATTTTGAAATTAATGTTGAAAATTTCCAGACAAGAAGTTTTGGTATGGCTATTAACTCTAATTTTTTGAATAAACGTGTTTAGTTAAGTTTTTTATTCTGTACACTTCATTATTCTCCAAGAATTTGTTTTAGTGTAGTTCTTTAGTAAATCTTTTGGTTCCTCGACCTCAAGTTGATTTGAACCCAGTGTCAAAAGAATGTCAAGATCAATATGGGGAAAAAAAAAATAAAAGCTCAATTACTTGTTATTAACTCACTGGATGTCCTTTTTCACCTGAATCACCGAAGAACAGTGTTTGTACCCTGCTCCCAATCTAGCTATGATATGTTTAGCATTTTCACCTCCATTATATACAACAGCATGTGTCTGTGTAACTTGAAGTAGCTTTTATTTTCCTTGCACTGGCAACACAAGAAGCAGAGATGAAGAAAGTGAGCAGAATGACTACTGAAAGTTTGAAGAATTTGTACTACAGATCATCCCCACCCTACTAGTAAAGCAGCTATGCTTGCAATGCTTTCAGTCCTGTGTATCTCATTATTATAATCCCTTGCTATTACATAAGATTTCTGGTATTGAATCAAGACTTACTGTAGGAAAAAAATGGAATATGAGAAACAGAAAAGCAATATTAAAAAAATGCACCAAATTTGTGACAAATCGACCTCCGTATTGCACATAAGGAGACAAATCCAAGTGAGACAAATCCATAAGAATATCTTTACTGTCTGTTTTAAAATAAGAGTATAATCTTTAAAAAAGGACAGTTTGAGGCTATCTGATGATATTGTAAGATTAAAGATCTGAATGGTGTAAATTAAGTAAGGCTTATTAACACCAGTGGAATATTTGGCTACACCCTTCTTTTTTTTTTTTATCTTGGATATTTCATACATTCCTCATATAATTAAGTTAAAATGAACTGAACTCTCTGAGTCACTGAAAAACTTCTATTTACTGTTCTGTAAAAAACTCAATCAAAAAAAGCCCAGTTATGGGGCTAGGCATATAAACCACTTGTAGTGGGTACCTGCATAACCAAGGAAACATCTTTACATCTGCCTTACATTCAGAGTTCTGTATGTCATTAATCTCTTTTCTAAGAAAGAAGATCCTGTTCTGGCGTGGTGTTGTGGTTTAACCCTGGCTGGCAACCAAGCACCATGCAGCTGCTCACTCACTGCCCCCCACCCGGAGGGGTGGGGAGAAGAATTGGAAAGGAATGTAAAACTCAAGGGTTGAGATAAGAACAATTTAATAGGTAAAGCAAAAGCCGCGCATGCAAGCAAAGCAAAACAGGGAATTCATTTACCACTTCGCATGGGCAGGCAGGTGTTTGGCCACCACCAGGACAGCAGGGCTCCATCATGAGTAACGGTTACTTGGGCAGACAAACGCCATAATGCCAAATGTCCCAACCTTCCTTCTTCCCCCAGTTTATATACTCAGCATGACCTCATATGGTATGGAATGCCTCTTTGGATAGCTGGGGTCACCTGTCCCGGCTGTGTCCCCTCCCAATTTCCCGTGCCCCTCCAGCCCTCTGCTGGCAGGGCCCAGGAAACCAAAAAGTCCTTGATTTAGTATAAATATCACCCAGCAACAACTGAAAGCATCAGTGTTCTATCAAGATTGCTCTCACATCAGAGCCAAAACACAGCACTGTACTAACTACTAGGAAGAAAATTAACTCTATCCCAGCTGAAACCAGGACACGTGGACAACTAAAATGCCCTTTCTTGCCATCACCCATTCAGCCTGCAGCCCCACTGCAGAATCTGCCAGCGCAAGCACTTTGTCAGCGTAAGTACTCTCCCACTGGGAGATGCTTTGAGTTACACACAGATAACAGGCAGTGCTGAACACTGTAAATTCATAACACACTTCAGCAGGCTCCATCGCAATGGGTCACACCAATGATTCATCTACCTCAGAATCTTCCTTCCCGGTGTACCCATCAGCCAGCTCCTTGGGCTCTTTTCAGGGAGCAGAGGGTGCAGCTGGGGTGTGTCTGTTTTTCAGGTTATCTTTTGGGTTCCTTATTCTTCCACTTTTGAGCCTTTGACCTTCAGTTCATTCTGTGCCTCCCATTGATCCTCCCCTCCTGCCCCCTCCCCACCCCCCCCCCCCCGCCCCAATCTGTTGTCTTGAACACTCTCCCCTCCGGATATCTTTTATTAACCTAATTCTCAGGCAGGGCTCTTAGGCTCTACAGAGATGTATCTTCCTTCCATCTTCAAGAGAAAAAGGTGGAGTAGATATGTGCTAACAGTTAGGAAAGAGTAAATCAGGGCAAGAATACAAGATACTTCCTTTTAATACTTTCCAACCTTTTAAATGTCATGAACTCAGGGCCCTGGTAGGGTTTCTCTTCCCAGGAACCAGTCTTTAGAACTAATATAATCTTCTTATTGTCACAGCCACCTCTGGAAAGGTTGCTAAATGTTGCATGAAGGCTTACCTCTTTGCTTGTTTTAAATTGACTCCTAATAGCTTCCTTAATTTGATTTTAAAGGATAAGTGACAGCAGAAGGCCCCTTTATGCCATTGCTTTCAGCTTTTTAAAAAAGTAATATCATTATCACTTCCTTCTCCCCAAACAAGACCAGTTTTAGTTAGCACTACTTTAATAATAATAAAATTGGTTAAATGCAACATTTTGCCTCATCTCCTAGCTTGATTCTTTTTTTTTTTTTATAAATAACATTTCAATTTGGAGTACTGTGGCACGTTGCCCAGTTACGCCTCTGATTCATGGTGCTAGACTGGCATAAAAGAAAAGTCAGTTTTGAGTCAATCAGACATCAATCAAGAAAAAGCTGTATTTCTTCTGTTCAACATTATTTCTAGATTGATTATCACCAGGGGTGATATGGGCTGATACTCTGCTTTCCTCAGTTATAATTGTCTTGCACATTTACCTGTATAATGTTAGTCTATTATAAACTCTCAGATTTAAATCTTCAAAAGAAATATTTTTTCTTGAACCAGAAAATAAAGTATGAAATATTTCTCTATTGAAATGTACTACTGGTACTGTTAAATATAGGTACTACTAAAATTTAATAGTAATATTACTTTTATTTAAATTTCTTGAAAAAATTCCATCTTAAATCTGGGATACCTAGATTTGGTTATTGTCGAAGTTGTGATACTACTATTCAAAGTGTTCTTCATAGCAGAATGCAAGCAATTACCATTAAGGAAATAATCGAGTTAGTACTTTTCTGTTTAATGGAAACTGATTTTTCACAACTCTTCTGAATAGAAAAAGCTCAGCTCACAAACATATTGCAGGAACTACTGTGTGAGAAATTTCATGATGCTTTTGGCTGGATCAGGTGAAACTCCCTGAACTGCGGTGCTGCTTAACCCTTATTCAGCTGGCCCCCAATTCTGTGAGACGTCTCCACATACATGATCTATTCCTAATAATTTGCTTAAACAATGCACAAAACATCTCCTAACTGCTTTACTGCACAGAGACTTTTCTATGTAACCATTTTTGCACTTGTAGAACAATTTTCACTAATATTCACAAGTTTCTTACCTATGTACAATGGTAATTGCTGCATCAGCAACTCTCTGGGAATCTCTGGGTGGGATGTGTCTCTCTGGGATGGCCAGATTCTCTACCCAGGATGTTAATTGACACACTGAAACGTACTGATTGGTTTAGGTACAGCAGGAGTTTCCTGGTGAGGATCTCCAGGGCAGTCAGAGGGGCTGTGGCAACCACTCAAGTACATAATTATGAAGGTGGCTAGGAGTTCAGTCAGTCACTTGGTCTGAAGTTGATCCACTGTCCCAAATTAGTCCATTGCCTCATCTATGCAGATGAACAACTGGGAATTTATTAATTGAGGAGTTAATGACTTAATTGTACCAGATGTGGACACAAGCACAGCCCTGACACAGCTATACTATGATTACAACTATAGGACAAATTTTAATTTCATTCTTAAATCTCATTTGCAACTTAAATTCCAATGCTGTTGCCGCAAGACTAAACCAAAATGTGTGACTGCATCACTGCATGCATATGTGCTTACTGTATATGGCATCTGGCCTCCTGGTTTGATTACAGTTATGATCTACACAGACCATTATGAAACTTCCCACACCTGCCACATGTTATAGCAATGCAGATATATCTGTTGAAGTAGCATGTCTTTTGAGACCTACAACTAATGAGCTATAAAAAACGTGAACAGGGAGAAATACAAAAGGTCAGAATGGTCAGAGTATTTTCTCCACAGTTAATAGCTCCTAATAATCCCGCTGAGTTTAATTCTGCACTTACACCATAAACAAGTAGGAGCTTTAGGACAGACTTTTATTTGCACCGTTAGCTTCCATCAGTATTAGCTTTGTATGTCAGAGAGGGTTTCAAGTGCCTCGAGCTGAATGATGGCGACAGTAGGGTTGGGTGTTTATGGGTAAGAATCAGGGGAAGGGCCAGCGAGGCAGATATCCTGGTGGGAGTCTGTTATAGACCACCCAGCCAGGATGAAGAGGCAGATGAAATATTCTACAAGCAACTGGGAAGTCTCAAGATCACTAACCCTTGTTCTTGTGGGGAGCTTCAAACTACCAGATGTCCACTGGAAATACAACACAGCAGAGAGGAAACAGCCTAGGAGGTTCCTGGAGTGTGTGAAAGAGCTTCCTCACACAGCTGGTCAGAGAGCCAGACAGGGAGATTCCCCAGGGGACCTGCTGTTTGCAAACAGGGAAGGACTGGTGGGAGATGGAGTGGTCAAAGGACATCTTGAGCATAGTGATAACGAGACGTTAAGAGTTTTTTATTCTCAGAGAAGTACGGAGGGTGATCAACAGAACTGCTACCTTGAACTTCCAGAGGGCTGACTTTGGCATGTTTAAGAGCCTGGTTGACAGAGTCCATTGGGAGATAGATCTGAAGGGCCAAGGGGCCCAGGAAGGCTGGACATTCTTCAAGAAGGTGGTTTAAAAGGCACAGGAGCAGGCTGTCCCCATGTGCTAAAATATGAGCTGGTGGGGAACAAGACAGTTCTGGCTGAACAGAGACCTTTGGCTTGAATAAAGGAAAAAAAAAAAAGGAGAATTTTGCCACCCTTGTAAGAAGGGGTAGGCAGTTCTGGAGGACTATAAGCATGACACAAGGTTATACAGGGAGAAAATTGGAAAGATAGGTGGGGTAGGTCTGTTCTTTCAGATAACAAGCAACAGAAAAAGAGGAAACGGCCTCAAGTTGCACCAGGGAAGGTTTAGATTGGATATTAGGAAAAATTTCTTCACTGAAAGGGTGGTGAAGTGCTGGAACAGGCTGCCCAGGGAAGCTGTTGAGTCCCCATTCGTGGAGGTGTTTAAAAAACGCATAGTTGAGGTGCTTAGGGACATGGTTTAGTGATGGACTTGGCAGTCCTGGGTTAACAGTTGGATTTGATGATCACAAAGGTCTTTTCCAACCTAAATAATTCTATGATTGTATCAGTCTATGAAAATAATTTTAAGAGTAATGAAAATCAGGCAACTTAACATAACTGGCAGTTCTTCAACCTTCTTCATTGCCCAACAAAATCTCTTTAAACTGCATATTGAATCAAGCAGTCCAGCAAAGACCTTGGCTGAAAATAACTTATTGTTATAACTTATTATCTTAAAAGAAATAAGGTTTGCTCATACTGAGTCCAGTTCTTAAAAACTGTTCTGTTGTATCAACCACTGAATTTTCTTATACTAAATGGACTATTAAATCCCATCTAATGTAGTCAAAAGTGGAAATCAGGATGTGCTTGGCATGTATTAAATACTTGCTATAGTCACACATACATATCCTCATGCACACACACATGTAACAGTCTACTTTGATAATTTCCATTCATGTTCTCTTTTGCCAGTTTCAGAATAGATGCCTAACTGTGGAGATCATGAAGCTTAATAATAGCACAGAACAAAAATGTAGGTGAAAGTGATTCTGACCAAGGACTGTACTTTTAATTCTCTTTATTGGTATACCTGTATCTAAGGGCTGTCTTTCACTTTAAACTTAAGAAGTGAAAAGATCATGTCAGAACACTGGTGAATATTTGACACTGTAGTGGTTTTGTATAAGCGTATGGCAGTTAAAATAAAATTCTAAGGTTGTAAGGTTTTCACCCAAACAGTGCATTTGGTGTCAGTGTCTGACATCAGTTTCTATGTTGCTTTAAAAATAGGTATGGAAAGTTACCCATGGAGTAATTTATTTCAGAAATTGCACAGTCCGTGCATAATGCTCTGGGGTTAAACCACAACATGCTCCCACTCTAATTTTATACCTGATGGTCATTCCTGTCTCCTGCAGTCTTTTCACAGAGTTTGGGTTCCAATCAGTAAAGCAAAGTAATTTAACAGTGTGTTCTGTCTGCATTTGCCCACACCACAAAGCAATTAAGAGCTTCCATATATGAAAAGCAAATAAACTAACCCTGTCTGTCATTTTACTCTCCACTTCAGATGTAAAGAAGAAAAAAATGAAAACTCTTTCAGAGATTTGCATTTTTACTATCATTATAAAATATAGTGATAATGGTTGAATCCTAGCACAGTCACAATAAAGTGAGCCATGTATGCAACTGCCATGAATGAAAGGCTTGGGAGAAAAGACCAAATCATCCACACGTTTTCACAGGTCGGCTTTGGTTTAAATGCTTGTCCCTTCTTTAAGGTTTGTTCTTTTTCTACCACATAAATAGAGACCAGGCCTTAACAGCTGTGTCAAGATAGCTACAGTACATGTATGAAGTATGAAATTTGAGTATCTGGGAGGTGTAGAATCAGGGAAGTGTTTTTCTAACCTATGCTGCATTCTTCCTGCTGCAGGATAGGATTTGGTTCTTGGAAGGAAAGTAGTTCAGGCAGGGATTTTGACTTACAGTTGTCTACATTGCCTTTCAGCCGTCAGTTCGGCTCCCATTCATTCGCTTTTAGCAGTTTTTCGCAGCTGGATGTCACCTTTACTGCCCTGAACAGCTTAACAGAATCAGCAGCTTCTGTCATTTCAGTATTCACCTCCTTTTTCCAGAATGCATGAGTGTGTTGAGTGCCAAAGAACCCAGCATCGATATCTATGGAGCTTCTGCAGTGAACTGTCTTCCACTCCAAGGATGGCTGTTCATTTACTCCTGTCTTCTGTTTCCTATGGTTTTGATTAGTCTTTACCATTAATACTACTTTCCCTGTTTAGTTTTCTTAAAAATCTTTGGTGAGGTACATAAGTAAAAGCACTCTGCACATCCAAAGTAATGGCAGCCCGATCTCCTTTATCTAAATTCATGTTAACCTTTGCAAAGAATTCCAGTAGGTTTGTGATATCTCATATTTATCCATATGTCCCTTAATTCCAGTCTTTATTCATCCACTGTTCCCCTGGAGCTCTTCTTTGAAAATTGGCATTGTTTTAACCACTTTCCAGTCCTCTGACACCAAGTCAGTTTTCTACACACCATAGTTTGTAGTTTGGCTATTTCACACTCGAGTGCCCTCAGAACTCTGGGGCAGAAGCCATCTGTTCCTGGTGATTTGTTATTGCTCACATCGTCTCCTTGATCCATAACCTTTTCTGCCAATACTTCAATTTTAGACAAAGCCTCTGACACATACTCTGAAAAGAGGGGTCCCTGTTTCTATACTTCAAACTCCTCCATAGTTAACACTGATGGGAAAAAAAAAAAAAGTTATAACCTTTGTCTAGTTCTATTACCTCTGCAGATTTTCTGGAAAGCTTCCTCTTTCTGTTGTGTGGGAAAAAATGTGTAGTGTCAGTTTTTGAACCTTTCCAAGTAGTTCTTCAGATGTTTTTTTGATCCATCTTGCTGTACTTTTACACTGTGCCCACTGGGGTTTATAATACTGTCTTGGACACTAAATTTTTGGAAAAATACCTTCTTAATTTATTAGCTTCCTTTACATTGCTACTGAGCTATTTCTCTGTCATTTCTCAAATCTTTATTGACAGGTGGTATGCTTTTGCCTTGTGCCTCCAATATGGTTTCCAAGCTGCTTTCAAATATTTTTCTGTTTTGACTGCTCCTGCTAGTTTCCTCATTTTCATGTGGTTCCCCTTTTGAAAACTGTATACAGTTATGCTGGATTTCTCTTTTTGTTAACTTCATGAAGTAGTCATGATGTGTAGCTAAAATTTCAGCCTTAGCATCATGCTTCAGTGCCACTTTTCTCCAAACTGTAGCAAGGTAAGTTAAACTCTGTACTGATACTGTGCTTCCTATTCTCATTGCCTCTTTGACTTACTCAGCATATTATTGGCACTGCTACCATGTTAGAAAGAAATGTCACATATCCATTTTCTTAAGATTTTTGGGTGCGTCTGAGGTAGCAAAAGATAGAACTGAAAAATCAGGAAACAGGAACCTTGGAATAGTCTGTTCAGTTCAGTGGCATCTCTCTGCATATATATCATGTTGTTTCTTAATGACTCATTTTCACATGTGGACTTATTACTAAACAAAACCTAGAACAAACTAATGTCTTTTCTCTCCTTATACAGTGAATGTAATCTCTCTCACCCTGTCTCCTTACTAGCTGTATGCCCCTGCATGAGCATCCACTCTTTCCCTGTACCACACTCTTTTCACACATGATTCTTCTTCCTCTGCCTCCATCTCATTTTCTTTCCAGCTTTATTGCAGGTGTTATGCAACTATAAATTCAACATAAAGGAGTAGTTAGATGCTATGGCTGTAATTTGCTGTTGTTCAAACCAAAGTGCAGAGATGTAAAAGATTAAATAAGTGCAAAGCCCTTGTGCTGAATAAATCTGAACGCTTCATAATCCTGAGGCAATGAGTTAATATTTATCACTGCAATATTATACGGCAATATTATACTGATAGGTCATACTGCACTATTGCCTTCCATTTTCAGTGCTCTTCTTCCGTGTTCAGAGACTTTCATATAATCTCTTTGTTAGTGAAAAGCTAAGTAGCTATGAATATATGATCCTGCATAACTGCAAAATGTAATATGTAAAATAAAAAAAAATATTGCATATAATATCCCCCTCACATTTTTCCAAAACAAATGCATGGTCCAAATTAAAGCAATCTGAATCTTTTCCTCTCCTCATTTATTTACATTTACTCCATACCCAGCAGACTTCTCAAACACTATTTCCAAATATGTCTTTTGAAGTTGATAATGTTGTACACAATGTAAACTCTCAGTCTATAGTGCTAAGGCAAATATTAACTACCAACAAGAATGATACCCCATGCTCCAGACGCAAACTACCTCCTAGTGTAAATAGCAGATGTTGTCCATCTGTCCCGGGAAGACTGCCATCTACAAACCTCAGTTCCATTCATTCAGCTTTAGAAATGGAGTGAAAGTCCTGGATTGTCAAATCCACTCTCAACAGTTGCAAGCAACAATGGTGGAGAAGTTTAGTTTATGGTAACACATGTAAAGGCAGCTGCATACAGCACAGGCTGCCAAAGGCTTCTTATTATCTTGCAACACATCTAAGAACTATAGCAGTAGGTCAAAATATACTGGCCATAAGAAGGGAAAAGTACAGATCAAGATCCTCATCAATACCTTACATTCCTTTGACTTGCTAAATTAGGCTGCACTTTCTTTCTTTTTCTTTTTTTCAATAGAAAAAGCACACAAACGATTTCAGCTGGATCTGCCCTTACAGTTCTAAGAATACTAGGGAGACACAAATATAGGAAAGGTGAAGGCTGAGGATGGTTTTAATAAAGGCTGTTAGACAATGCTGAAAAGCAAACTATTTGCTACAGTGATGAACAAAACCTTTTCGGGTCATCCTGTCAGTCTGACCTAGGCTAAAAATGCCCCCCTGGTCTCTAACTGGTTTCATAGAATGGTAGCTACATCATAAAATCCTAGCATTAAAATTTTAGGGAATAATTGCTTCCCATGCTTACAGCAAACATTGAAAATTACCCTTGCAAAGTCCACCACTCCAGATCTACCATCTTTCAAAGGGGGTAGCATCTGTTCTGTCTAGACTCAACTACCAAGAGCCAGGAAAAACTGGGAGATTGTGTCATTGTGTGTGGGAATAACTGGCTGGAGAAGATTATGGAAGTTGGGCAGTGTGCTGCTGAAAGAAACATAACATGAAACTATAGTCTCTGTCAGCAGAGGAAGACAGTGAATGGTTTTACTGGTGGTTGGAGTATGATTTGATGGTGAAACAGCACATTTGAGTAGAACCTCTGGGTGACCCCTGAGAAGAAGCCAGAAACAGTTTGTAAAGCCAGCATGCTTCAGCAATGAATGCTATTATCTGACGTGCACAGCCTGCAGTGCCGGGCATTTGTGAAAAGAAAATCCCCATGAATCAAGAAGGAGACATTCTATAACATGATTTTGGCTTAGTGGGAATAAAGAGCCTTTTTTTGTTTAATTGTCTCACTTTTATCTTAATGTATATTTCTAAATTTGATTATTATTTTGGATTTGGTGCATTAATACATTCACTTGTATTTTGCTTTGATTCACTTGATTTAAGGGTGATTTTCAAGATCAGTGGTTAATATCAAGACATTTGTCACAGAGGGATATGTGAAGCAAACCTGGGGTATTTGAACAGCCTTACAAGTGCCCCACTCTCCACCATGTTTTTCCAATGAATCTGAAGAAATCCTATGGTCTAGAATAATTTAATATTGTATGAATCAGAAGTAGTATTTTCTGGTGACCACCAATGCCCTTGTAAGAAGGTAACATGCAGTAGAGCTGACGGGACCCCACATGTGTTAGCAAGATACATTAAAATAATACTTGAGAGATATTAATTTCTCTAGGGCCCTTGGACATCACCTAACTGCTCAATTTTATATCACATTTCTAGTACTTCTGAATCAAGAGATAAGAATACAAAAATCAAGTTATGCATCAAGGGAGAGAAATAATTCCTGTCTGGTCTCAAAAGACAAGTCATTGCCTGTGGTTGCAATATTTATTCATTTTTTAATTAATTTTATGACTTCTGTGCTTTTTTTCCACAGATGCTCAATCAGCTTTGCTAGTCTGAATACTTAAAGTCCTGGGAGCTTGAGTTTTCTGAGAATAACTTTGAAGTCCTTAGAGATAGTGCAAAGTTAACACACAATAGAAAAATATAATTTTTCCTTTTTCCTCCCCTTCTTTTTTTAATGAGAAGGAGGTGTTATTCTTTCTTCTGACAGATGGCAAATGATTAGCATGCTGTGGATATATCTTCAGAATGGCCACATTAACTGGCTTTCCTAATAGGACAAACCACAAGTTCTATTTTTTTACCCCTTCAGTCTAAGAATTAAGTTCATACTGAGCTTCCATTAGTTCATACAATTTTCTTCCTGCAAGCAATATTTTTATTAAAAATGGCTCCTCTAGCTTAAATTTCTTTTCCTTATGAAAGCATTTTAATAGTTGGCTTTCTGAATTCACTTGCCCTTTATTATTGCTTTCCAAACATCCCAAAGTCCCTTTTCAGTATATCAACCTCATGACTGCTATTAAATTTCAAACACATTTCCCCAAGATCTGGCCTTCAGCTAATGCATTTACAACTTCTATCTTTTGATAGCAAAAGGCAGGAGGTAAGCAGGAGTAGAAATTGCTGTAGCAGAATTGGCCTGTACCCCAGCTCTTGTACAGTCTTGTCTGTTACGGTGGGTATTAGTTGAGAGTGAAAAAATTGAGTCAAACAGCTAGCAGTCCAGTGTTTTAGTACAAGACAATTTTTCATTACCTTATGATCACTTCTTCATATAATGTGACTGATTATTTAAACATAGATTTGCAAGAGTGGTGCAACCAGCACTAAATATTAAAAACAAAGTTCTATTTACTTGCTGTGTTCTTGTATCTTAATAAGCAACTGGTATTCACAGAAGAAAATATTTCCAAAAGGATTTATCACCTAGAAAAACTACACAGTTTTTTTCCTTATGTCTAATGTAAGTTACTTTCTGTTCATGTAAACAAACTTTGAAAAGAAAATCTGCATTTCTGCGGGAACTGTGAAATCATCAATAATTACTGGTAAGGAAGATGGCAACTCCCTAGTTTAACTTTCAGTCCCTGTCTATTGCCTTTCAAGGCAGAGGCATCTGATTAGAGCTGTTTGGCAAGCAGAATGAACTCTTGCTTAGCAGCTTAGGGCTACTCTTGCAAGGGAGAAAAGGGTACTGCAATGACCCCAGCAGCTCTCCCATTCTCTCCACTCGCTTCCACCCTAGGGAGATGTTACTCCTGCTCTCCCTGCAGTGCAGGGCCTTGGGGAAAGGGAAGGGAGACATTGCTTATTTGTCCTTCTGGTCCCTCCAGAAGGGAGTGGAGAATATTAGGAGCAAAGGAAAAAGGTCAGGAGAGGCAGAGTGTATCACTCTGGGATTGTGGGGCAGATGTAGAATGAAAGCCAGGAAAGGACTGAGGCAGGTATGAGGCAGCAAAACCAATCCTTCAGCTGGGAATAGCTGGGTATGGGAATGGTGTGAGCTGCTGCAGAACCAAAGTTTTAAGTCTTCTTAGGTAGGATGGAATAAAAATGATTATCAAACATTAATGTCTGGGTGAGAATGGAGAATATTAAAGGAAAAATGAGGAAGACTAAAACCCAGAACGTAAACTGTGCGAGAATTTGCAGTATTGCGGTCCAGTGACAGGAGATTGATTAATTTTTCATCTCTCAAGAAGGGGCTTCTTCTGTCTTACCTACTGCATTATTGAAGTTTACAAACCTGTAACTAATGAAAATAATTTATGAAGTTTTAATGGAAAGAGTAAGGATTTGTGAATGAAAAACCAATACTAAAATAAACATTATTCTAAAACAATCTTGTAAAAGACTGAAAAGATGCAGCATAACCCTTTCCCAGTACAACTAGGTCTTCAGAACAAAGTACAAATATATAATACAGCAAATGCAAAATACAAGCCAGGCACACACTTCAGGTATGCAATAATTATTCGCCTATCTTCTTTTGTGTAAATCTGTGATAGGTTAGCTTTGGCAGTCTGCCAGATGCCCACCAAGTTGCTCTTTCACCCCCTACTCAGCAGGACAGAGAGAGTGAATAAATGAAAAAGCTCATGGGTTAAGATAAGGACAAAGAGATCACTCATCAACTACTGTCATGGGCAAAACAAACTGGACTTGGGGAAAATTAATCTATTACCAATCAAAAATAGAGTAGGAAAACAAAAGTACAAATACCTTCCCCCCAGACCCATCTTCCCAAGCTCACCTCCACTCCTGCCTCTTCTACCTGCTTCTCCCCGGCCTTGAAGTGGCTTCGGCATATCCACCTGCTACAGCATGGTCTCTCCACTGGATGCAGTGGGGTATCTTTGACTTGGTCTCTCTTGAGCTGCAGGGAAATACCTACTCCACCATGGTCTGTGCAGGAGATGCAGGGGATCTCTGCTTTGGTACCTGGACCACTTCCTCTCCTTCCTCTTTCTCTCACCATGTTGCTGCAGGGCTGTTTCATGTTTTTCTCATCGCTCTCACAGCTGCTGGGCAGCATTTTTTACCCTTTCTTAAATACGTTATCACAGAGGCTCCACCAGAATTGCTGATGGGCTCAGCTTTTGGCCAGTGGTGGGTCTGTTTTGGATCTAGCTGGAATTGGCTGTTTCTGACCTGGTGGCAGCCCCTGGTCTTTTCTCATAAAAGCCATACCAGCATCGCCCCTCGCCCAACTGAAACCTTCCCATACAAACCCAATACAAAATCTGAACTCCACTTCTAGTTTATTGGTTTTAGTCCGAGTAAAATGCAGTTACTCCAAATACCAGGCACTCTAAGTTTGCTTTTCTTTCTCAATCAAATTGAAGAACAAAATGCTTTAAGAAGAACCAAACCACTTCTTTTTACTCAGTTTGCTCAGAATATAGCATAATACAATTCTACAGAAGCTTGCACATGCAAAAATGGAAAGTACCAGATGCTAAATGCGGGTCCCTTTAAAAAACTCAACCAAACAATGAAGAAGTTGAAACAAAAGAATCCTGTGTCTTCCAGTAAATATTCACTGTCTTCCAGTGAGTGGATTTTGGTGAATCCATTCTTTATCTATAACAATGGGAATGTTCAAAAGGAGCTTAAGAAAGTTTACATTTATTGGAATTTCTCTGTCTCTTGTTCTGAAAGCTTCACTGGAAAAAAAAATGACATCATAAAATGATAGAATGATAGAATAGTTTGGGTTAGAAGGGACCCAAGATCATCTAGTTTTAAAAATGTAAAGATAGTCTAGTTCAACACCCCTGCTGGGGCCAAGGATCATCTGTAAGATCAAGTTTCTCAAAGCCCCATCCAGCCTGACCTTGAACTCTTCCAGGGTTGAGGCTTCCACAACCTGTTCCAGTGTCTCACCACCCTCATCCTAAAGAATTTCTTCCTTATGTCCAATCTAAATCTACACTATTCCAGTTTAAAACCACTGCCCCTTGTCCTGTCACCACAGGCCCTGGTAAAATGTCTCTCTACACCTTTCTTATAAGCCCCCCTTTATATCCTGAAAGGGCACAATAAGATATCCCTAGAGCTTTCTCTTCTCCAGACTGAAGAACCCCAACTCCCTCAGCCTGTCTTTGTAGGAGAGGTGTTCCAGCCTTCTGATAGTTTTCATGATTATTTGTCAAATCCTAATGAAGGTAACAAATGCAACAAAGTATGTTTAGCTTGTGGATTAAAAATATAGATATAATAAGTCCTCAAACATATATGAAAGATTGCTTCGTTGTTTGGGTTATTTTGCTTCCCATGAAACTCAAATTCTGATACTCTTTGTTTCTTTATTTCTTTAAAAACATCTTTTGCAGTTTTATCATTCTGAATTATGACTACCAGAATGTAAATGCCTGGACACCTTTACAGCCCAGGCTTTTATCTGTTTACTTTTGCTTAACTGTGGAATTATATACTACTTTTCATCTGTTAAATTATTATAAGTAGGCCTCTAAACTAATTTTTAAAATTTGTTTACAAGTATTTTAAAATTTATAGCTTATCCTAAAAAGGAAACTAGTGGAGATTGAGACATCAAAAGCAAAAAGCTCTTTCGTTGTACAATTTCTTTGCCATATCTGCTGTATCTCTTACACTGACTTGTTCTATTTGTTAATGGGAGAGCATAAGCCACAGAAGTCTGAAGCAGTTTCTGTTTTGCTTTGCTGTGAATGCTTTAGTAGGATTGGTTCTACCATATATTGTCAATTTTGGTTCAAAGTGATATTCATGAAAGAAAGGGTTTTAGTATTGCAACAGAAGTGTAGAGCTGAAAAAGGTAACAGCCAAGTTCAGCTCTTCTGCTTAGACAAGTAGGAGCTTTGCCTTCCCTGTGGTACTTTACTGCTAGGACAAGAAAATCATAAATCCTGTCTAACTTTTGCATCACAAATAGGTCTAACTGGACTGGAAGTAAGTAACAATGAAGAAAATTGCAAATTGTTATCTGATGAGAATCAGGGAGGAAAAGTCAAACTTTTAATATGTATTTTAGTAATATGCCTCTAAAAAGGGGTGCAAAAGATTTTTTTCCTTATAAACTAAGTATTCCAACATTTTCAATATAGAAAAGAAATGTTTCTGAACAAGCAGTTTTATTAATTGGCACAAAATTCTTTAAATAAATTTCATTTTTCTGTCCTGGCATTGATTTCAAGAACTCAGTGCTCCTAACTGTCCCTCGTAGCTAGATCATATATTCATAACATAACATGAGAACCAAAGCATCTGAGTGCTTCTACATTCCATGTAGGAAGAATTGAGTTAAAATGGTGAACTAACTTGAGATGGTGTGTTCCAGATCAGCTCAGTAAAATTTTTTATTTCATGCATGTTTAACTCAAAGCAGAAAATTTAACTCCTTGTTAGTTTTGCGTTTTTGTTTTTTTTTTCTTAAATAAAGGCTTTATATCACCAGATTTCAATTATCCATGTAAAATTGTCCCAGAAAAAAATTTTCCATCAATGTGAATTTTAATTGATTCATTTTGGGTTTTTTTTGTTTGTCTGTTTTTGGGTTTGTTTTTTTTTCTAATAGTGAGAAGAAAAAAAATCGATGCAAATACCAGCTGGTGGAAATATCATAGTTACTTAGATTCACGTTTCACTTTCCCAATAAAGCTGATTGCCTCTTTTCTCTAGACAGAAGAAAACAGCCTAATTTCTAACCTACATCTTCAGTTCTGTTTGCATTAGGATCTAAGGCTGCTTATTACCTGGCGGTGGAAAACCCACATAAAGTATTAAAAAATAAGAGTATCCATTCTACAGATAAAAACATGTAGTTCCTTGCTGAATGACATTATAATTAGGAAAAAAAAATCTTTTTCTTGATGCTTTCACAGCAGAGAGGAAATTACTGAACAGATTTCAAAACAAGAAGACACAGCTAGAATTGCTTACTAACTGGTTATTGGTGTAACCTGTAGTATGGCTCTATTTTTTGATAGACTCACTGGAATTACTCTGACTGTGAGAAAAAACAAGAAGAAAGGGACTCTGAAGTAAAAGTGTATATAGTAGATCCTGCTTTTACATTCCGATTTATTTATCATGCATCATAATTGCAATTTTGCATGAGATGTGTTTGCTGTGTGTCTTCAGGATACGCTGCTTCCCTAACTGTGAAGCACAACCTTGATGAAGTTCTAGGAAATAAAAGGCAAAATATCTGAAACTAGAAATCTCTAAGTATTTTTATTTAATTTACCTCTGTCATTTAGCAGCAATTAGTAGTTATTTCATTGCTTCTTTGTAAGGAGAATGTTTATTAGCAGTTATCAGTTGCTTGAGTTACATGAGACAAAGATAGACAGGTTATGTAAACAGAACAAAAAAGCTAGAAAGAAAATACAAAATAAACCCCCCAAAATTAATGCAAAAAAATTTGGTTACAAAGATGGACTTGAAAAATTAGGTATAAAAAAGCCCAGTGAAATATACAAATCTGCTGTAATTATACCCTTTGTTCTTCAGGATAAAATTTCAATACTTTAGTCAAAAAGTTAACATCACCTGAGGCACCCAGTTATAGTATACAGGTCTCTGAGGAAATCCCAAGTGTGACATATAATAGTATCTTTCAAGAAGACAGCCATTTGCATTAAACATTTTTCCTCATTTGAAAGAGATAAAGCATCATTATTAAAGGAACAGATGATACATTTCAAGCCTTTCTCTCCTGTGGATTCTGCTAGCTCTGACATGGAAAGAAAAATCTTTTAAACCAGCTGCACTATATCTCCCCCTCCCAAAAGCAAGTAGTTGATATTGTAATAATGCTTAGGTACTTCAATGTGGCTATGATACAGGCCCACAGACCATCAAATCTGAACTGGAATTTAGTATGGACTAGGAACACTAATATTTACATAATAAATTGCTCCATGCCAAGAGAAAGCAGTGTTCTTTCTTACCAGAATGCAAACAGCAAACTGTCTTGCCACAACTATTACTGAGACAGCCGTGATTTTAACAGAAGATATGTATTGGTTCATTTATGATATTTGACAAAATGCCTGTTAAAATGCAAAATGTTTAGTATTGTTTGTGTATTAATTATGCTAATAGGATACAGTAATTTGCTCCTCACTCAGAACTCCAGCTAATCGCAGCCGGAACACACATGGAAAATTTCCTAGATGCTCTTTTCCCAGTAGATGATCAATTGCTTGAAATGATACTAAAAGAATGAAGATAAAGAGCACAGGCATAATGCCTTCTCTGCTCTCTGGTGAGCACTTGCATCAGTACAGGTGCATGAACTTCATCAGGTACTTACCCGATCCTCACATCAGTGGCCCAAGCAAAGAGATGTTACCCGGTGTTTGAAAGCTACCCCTCCCTGCTAGTGCGACTTACTATCAGCCTGCGCTCAGACAGGTAGTATTTTGAACAGATATTCCTTACTGGCAAGGGGCTGCTGCAGAAATAACTGGGATTGCAACTGAGACGTGGTCAGAACTGAAGCAGTTTATTCCTTTAGCTGTGGGAAAGAGCACAGGGCAGCGGATCCAGACCCTGCCAGCGCCAGCTCTGCCCACACGGGCCAGTGGCAGAGCTTGTGTACCTTCAGGTTACACAACCCATTCTTCACCAAAATTGTGTCAGATATAGATGGTATGGTAAATAACAATAGCGATTGGAGTCTTTCAGATACTGAGGCTCTAGACTGTGCATCCTTTTATGAATAATCTTGAATATAACTCCTTTGTTAGTTATATCATGTTAACTGACAGCTGCAAATGTTTATCAGCTAGTGAGGCTTGCAAAGGTCTAGCTAACTAACTAACTAACCAACTAACTAACTAACTAACACTAAGGGCTTTGCTTCCACAGGACATTTCCTGGAAATGAGAAGCACAACCCAAAAATGTGTATGCCATGGAAAGAACCAAGCTAATTTACATCAGTATCTGAGTTTTGGTACAGTCTCATTTCATTGATTGGGTGCCAAACATTTAGACAGGGAAATAATCAGTGATGGTTCTATGATTTCATTCTATTGTATAATTAATTGACGTCTTAGGGCATCAACATTCTTAGATACATGACTAGTTACAATTTTATGTCAAAATCCCAAATGAATTCATGAGTAACACTCATGCACTAGAACTGTTGTTCTCTCTCTATATATATGCAAGCACATGAGTCACATCGATATACTGTTGAGGATCAGAACATGAATTTGGAAGACAGAGGACAGTTTACCGCAGGATATGTAAGGATGCTCTTTATTCTTCCTTTTCTATTTCTAGCCTTAGAAAAGCAACAGATAGAGGGAAGATGGAAATAAATGACAGAAAGCAGATTTCACCAGCAGTGCAGAAGTAGACATTTGTTCATGCCTAGGAGCATAATGAATTAGTTGAAACAAAACCTAGTTAATTTTCCTTACCAAAGAAAAATAAAACCAGTGTTTGAAAAGTTCATGTCCATTGTACGTTAAAAAGTTATTTCTAAACTTCTAATTCTCATAACAGTTCATGTCTGTACTCTCAGGGAACAAAAAACTGGAGAAGAAAATGAGATCCAGTGGTTAAATCAGGAATAATTTTTATAGATACATATAAACTCCATTATATAATTTAAAATGTACAGTGATTTCAATGAAAACTTTTCTCAGAGAGATAAACATCTCTGCTTTCCAACAAGTATCTGATTCCAGAAGAGGAGCAATAGGTCCTTCCTTTTGTCACTGATTTTTAAAACACTAACAGGCCAGATTAATTGACAGATTTCATCATATATTTATGACCACTTCTTGTAGGTTTTTTGAAGGAGGAAGAACATATAGAGGAATTTTTTGGATTACTATCTTTTTAAAACAAGGCAGGTTTCTTTCCCTAAGGCTCCCATTTTGAGAGTAAAGGGTGAATTAAGAAATGAATGCAGTGTTTTCTTCAATTAGTGTTTTGAGATACTGTGCTAGGAATGTTTATACAGCATCAAATATATTATTTAAAGATATTTTTCAAATATATCCAAAGTTTTTCTTTGGGGACAAAGAAATTCCCTGAAATATTTGAAGACCCTCAGGTAGCCTGTAATCTAAATAAGGGAGTAAAACATAATGATGAAATATATTTCAGGATTGTTCAAGTGTTACCCAAAGAATGTGAACACATAAAACATTTTTTTTTTAATTAAAAAACAACAGTAAATAAAATGGCTTTCTTTTAAAGAAAGTCACTAGCAACAAGGATTGTAACATCCCTGGGAAGCTTTCAGTTCATGGTCAAATTTCAGTTCAGATGAAAAAAAACATTTCTTAAGTGAATCTCATTGTCCCCATTTGGTGTACTTTGGTCTCAAGTGAGCAAACTCACACTTTTTGCAACATTTTGGTTGTAACAATGGGAAGATGTTCTCCAGGAGCATACCAACTCTTCTGCAGTACCCATCCGCTCTTTTGCACCACATGACTTGATAAACTAAATGTAATTTGAGAGTCCCATGGCTCTGAAAACAGGAAGGATTTGTATGAAGTCATGCACAGATCCTTTCCCTGGCAGTGTTGCAAAGGTGCAGGAATATTGCACCTCTGCACCATGAAGCAGGACAGTTCCTCCCACTTGTCTTGTTTCTCACCTCTTCAGATTTTGTTCAATAGTTTTCATGAGGATTTCGGGTGGGTTGGTGAGGGAAAAGGAAATTCAGTTATGCACTTAAGGGAGGACAAGAAATTGAAAATTTGTATTCTTTTTTTGCCCCTAACTTTCCAAAAGATACAACATACAATAAAGTAGTCACAGAGTTGGGAGAAGGAAATTTAGGTAAATACCTGGCAAGCAGAGAACTTTATGTTTTTTTTTACTGTGGTTGGCAAGCATTTGGGAACAACTTGACAAAAGAATTTGCCAATCCAATACAAAAGTGCAGATAAATGCTAGCAGAGCTTATTTGATGTTAATAAATGTGCATGAGACCTCACATCTACACCTTGGTATGAGGCATTAACTACCCCAAAATTAAGCAGAATGAGCTTTTCTGTCCATCTTCTCTCCAGAGGCAAACTGTAACTAAGTAAGCTTAAAAAGAAAGATTTGCTACATGCCGTGTGATGAAGGCTGAGCCACGGCTGTGTCTTCAGCAGCTGGATCAGAGTTCTTCCACAGACAGACATGTCACCAGGGAATTCTCTCTTTTCAGAACATGGATGTGGGTTGTAAATCACAGCTCAACCTTTGTTTTTAAAAAGAAAAGAAAAAAAAAAAAAAAAAGAGGTGGATTTCTGTGATGTTGTTTATTAAGGGAAAGCCCCCTGCACAGCACTGTCCCCCTCACTGAAACTACTCACAGCTTGCCCCGTGTTTGTCTTTAGGCAGAAGAGTTGACTGAAGTGCTATTTTACACCAGAAATTAATCCTTCTGTGTGCCTTTCTCTATTAGGTAATGCCACGCCAAGGCTTAAATGCTAGCTAGAGTCGTGTGTCTGCACATACACAAAAAGGGTGTGTGGAAGCCCTTTGGGGAATGTATTTTCTACAGTGACAAGCACTTATATAGGCATAAAATTGGTTAAGCGCGTTAATAACATAACTTGGAATATACTGTGAAACAAAAGATGTCTCTGTGAACTGACTGGAAAAAACAGTGGAGCAGAGCAGACCTGTAATCATCGCAGCTCACACCACACACCGCTGATCGTCGCTATGGCAACGGATGGTGTTTCATGACATCACTGAAATCAAGGGAGGATAAGCAACAAGGGCGAACAGATACCAAACAATTTCTGAAAAGAAGAAATTTGTTTGAATATATACATTGAGCTAACACAATGTCATGCAAACCAAAGGGTAAAGGAAGCAGAAAAAAAAGAGTGCCAGATGCATGTACAGCAATTTGCAGTGAATAAATCGGCTTTGTTGTAACCTTACAATTTTACCATGGAAATTGCATTTCTGTTGAACATCTTTAGTCTTTGATATTTTTCAGGAATGTGATACGGGTGATCTGTAAAACAAGCTATCCAGGGCAGCTGAAAAAAAGAGCAAAGGCTTTTATGGTTTTGCTCCAGGATTACGCTATTTACTTATTTGTTTCACACTAGGAATGTCTACAGCATTACCAAAGGGGTGAAAAAACTAAGTGTGAGTTATGTTTTTACAGTGGAAGACATATCTTATGTGAGTAGAGAACAAGAAAAGAAGCAGTGTGAGGAAATGGGAGTCAAAACACTGATAGTGAGACTGTTAGGAGTCAGCTGGCATGAAAGCTCGCTACTACCTAAGTGATGAGCACCATGATCTTACAAAATATAGCTTCATTGAAGTCTAAGTGTTTTCATTGATTTCCAATGGTTTTGTACCTTCCTAAAAAAGTGAGTGCTTTGACCTCCAACATATGCAAGAAACAAAACCTAGGAACTGATCCAAACCGCAGATTTCCCATGTTACTGGTACCTTTTTGCTGTGCTGTAAGTCTAAAACATATGAGTGAGCCTAGAAATATAATTTAAGGGGGTACTTGTTTTCAAGTTTGTTTCCTAATCCACCTTCTTTATTGCAGATTGCTAATTGGTAGCTTTTTTTCATTTACATCTACATTTTTGCATTGCTGTTTGCTTTCACATTTTTGCATGCTTTTGCACAAATTATGTAAAAAGAGTGATCAATTATCAATAAAAAGAAGAGTAAAATAAAAACCAACCCAACAAGTAATTGAGATAAAAAAGTGTAACATACCATAGGATGCTGAGTGTGAAAAGATTATCTTCAGTCACCAGCATTCCCTTGAAGGATGACATAAAGGTGACTATTACCTCATATGGATTTACTTGAATTTGGCCATGTATTATTTTCTGTATCACGATTGCTTCTATAACCTTCTCCCATAATACAAAATCTAGGCGTGCAATTAACCCATGGCAAAAATTAATCAAATCAAAAGAAATATAAAAGAAGACAGGTGATTAAGAAGTTTTAAAATGTGCTTGGATTTTTGTATGAATAACAAAAATTATTCAGTAGTTATGGGTACATTAAAATTTCAAAACTTACTGAAGAAAAATGTACACTTTTTCAACAGGTACTCAGGTTCTTAAGCGTTCTTTTTAAACACTTACTTGGATATATATGATCTAAATTAAATTTTTATAACTGTTACAGGAAAAGTGCTAACTGTATGCATAAAAATCACAGAATATATGATTTCCAAGGGGTAAGAATTTAGAAATAATGGTCAGCCTTTTTAAATTAAGCTTCCTTAGGAGAGCAGGATTGGCATTACAGAGGGAGTAGATTTGAATGAGGCTGACAATATTAGCATACAATGACATGTTAATATGATGTCATTCTTCTTTTCGTAGCTAGTTGAACTGATCATTTTCCTTTTAAATAATACAGTGATTAAAAAAATAATTCAAGGTATTAATTTTATTGTTCCATAGTTTAAAATGAAATTAAACCATGGCATTAGAGATGAAATAATTTTGTTTGCTATTAGAAGAAAAATAAAAGGAGGTTCTGAGTATGCTTAAAATAATTACAATATAAATGTTTATGACTATGAGTCAAGCTTGAAAAGTTTTACTTATTATAAATTTTCAAAAATCATGTAATAGAGACATCATCTATTTTAATAATAATATTTAAGACTGATATATTGTGCTTTCACTTCAGAACACTCACAAAATTAACCAAGTAAATACAGTTTAGTTCATGCATTTGACACTTTTTAAGGAGCTGAAAAACCCTTTTTAATTAAATTGACATGTGCAAACCCTTTTCTCCATGTGTCCCAGCTTTAGTTCTAAAGACCAGTCTTTACAGACAGAAGATGTAAAGCTGAAAATGCAAAACCATGTTACAAATTATATTTAAAAAATAAGGACCACCATCCCAACAGACACTCAAGGAGACTTATTTGCTTTATTTTAAGGGAGAAAAAAAATCAAAGGTTGTGCAATTTCACTGTCAAGTCTATTCAAGAGCAAAACAATTTATTTCCTTAATGTTTTCTCTGATTGCTCCATAACAGGACACCAGCAGGCAGTGTTTTCTTGCTGCTCCTTTATGCAGTTTCTGACTGTGTATGTCAGTAAGCTATCAGTTACATTTCTAGGAAACCTCTAAGAAGTAAACCTGTTATGCCTAGTTATGTACTGATATCATAAGTGCAAAGTATACAATAGTAAAAACCATAGTGATGGACTTTAATTAGGATTTCAGTAATAACAAACTGCTTATTAAGAAGAAATTACTAATATTACAGGAGCGACATGAAGAACTATGGCTACTGGTTTAGTGATGTACTGGTAGACCCTAGAACAGTGTAGAGCTCTCTAGTATGCATAGCACATACTAGTCTTGCAACAAATAGTCCTACTGACTAGACTGTCCCAGTTCACATGGTTAACACTTACTTAGAAGGAATTAATCCTTACTCTGGGAAAACCTCACAGGGGCAGCTTCTGAACGTTCAGCCCACATCTCCACAGCGCTCAGAGTGATGCCTACACAGTGCTGAAACTCACTGAAAAGAATGTAAGCAAAGTTGCTTAGCAGCTTGCAGTAATGAACTGTGAATTTGCGGTAGTCTTTATATGCTTTGACTTCTAAAGAAAAAGAAAAACAAATTTAAAAGGTGTTAAGGTTATATGTTTGGAATGAGTCCCTTAAAGTATCGTGAAATATCATTTTTAATTTTTTTTTCTAAAAATTTGTGTTTCCCTAAGGAGAAAAGCTGTAATTATTAAATTAAGGAGCTAAAAATCCCTCTATGTTAAAAGAACCTTACAAGGAAATTACCTGTAAAGAGTGTCAGTTCTTACTTTTGGATGTGTTTTTTAAAATGTGTTTTGAGTTCCAAGTATATAATCAAGATATTACATAATAGTACTAGCCTTTTTTTTTTTTTTTAATCTACTGATTAAAAAATAGCCTGGTCTACTGGCCAGAGCCCTTAAAGATTGCAAATGTCTTTTTTTTATAAAACCAAAAAATCGAAAGAACAGTAAATATTCAACAATGTGACTTAGATATTGTATTTTTTTCCTTTGAGATTCGTTACACACAGTGTTTCAAAAAGATGAACAGTAGTCTCCATAAAGCCAGTTTATTCTATTTGGTCAGCATGAAAATATTGTTCGTTAAAATGCAGAGTACATAGAAGGATTCTAAATGCTCTTAAGTTGAGCAGTTTTATTCTGTCACATAAGAGGTGGTTAATTATCAATTAGAACACAAAAGGCAACTAGATAACTACGTTGCAAAATGTCTTGATCCCTATTATTGTTTTCCTGCTATTCAGCTCTTAATGCTTTTTAAATGTCCCATCTGTCCTGACAATTTATAACAGAGGCTTTTAGGATCCAAACTGAGATACACAAGCCAATCTGATGATAAATTTTTAACATGGAAATATGTTAGGGTTAGGACTTTTGGGCCAGACAAGTAATGGGAAAGCTCCTAAAAATTTTGGGAGGCCTTTTCTAGAAACAAAAAGATGAGCTTTTTGTTTGCTTGTTTCTTTTAGTTTATTACTTATAAATCATATTTAGTCCAAATTAATCTTAAATTTCAAGTGCAAGCAGTGATGCTTCTAAGCCAGGAGAACCGAAATGAATTTAAATATCATTAAACCCAATGTACACAGAACCCTAGCAGGATTTTGAAAACAGATATTTAAATGTAAGATTAGATTGGTAAGTACCCAAAGGAGCCTCCTAGAAGACCTTTCTTCAAGTGCTCTCTTCAAGTTTTGTAAAAAGATTTCAAAAGGGCAGTGATTTAAGGATAGATACATATATTTATAGAAATTAATCCGGTGTAAACAGAAAAGAAACAGAAAAATACATCTTTTCGGATTTTTCAGAATGGAAATCATAGTTTGATCGCTAATCTGGCACAACTAGCCTTAGGAATAAGGTGAATTATCATTAACTATACAGATTACCCAGTAGACTACAATTTAATATACTTACAAAGACAAGATTATGCATTAATTGTATTACAGCTGTGTCTTTTTCATGATTTAAGACAAACGCCTGCAACCACCTCTGATCAGTTAGATGTTTGTGGGACAGCTTTGTAAATCTTAGTGTGTTGCATTATTTTTTTTCAATGCACAAGCATATATGTTCATGGTTTATCTACAATACAAGCTATATAGAAACAATGCTTCATCTGATTAAATAAATGGTATTTCTATGTAAAAAGAGTTTCAATAGACAAAAAATACTGCAGGCTGTCACTTGACTATGTTTTCAACTGAAATATTTTAATGTGGTTGCTCATAACAGATATTTTGTGAGGCACAGGACAGACCTATGGCATCAAAACACTCGGAAGGATGAAGTTGCACCTGATAATTTCAGCGAGAGTTTTGTCTAAGGCAGTTACTTGGAGAGGTGACAATACTGTTGAGTTTTTCATGTGGAAGGGATACATTTCATTGGTAACTGGACCAAAACCACAAACTCATTCCATCATGGTCACTACCTACAAAAGAGACTTACAAGTAAGTGATCAGGCCCGGGATTGCCTAAACAACATTTAGGCAGAAGATCTGTACTCGTTATCAATATAGTGTGTTTTTAATCTCTGTGAACAGGAAACTATACTTGAAACATGAAAAGCTTCCTGTAAGGAGCTTCTGGGGAAAAATATAGTAGTGGCCACATGAGATCTTAGAAGTGTTTTTTAGAAGTAGGCTGATTGCTTTTGAAGAATATGCACAAGTCCAGCATCTTGTGCCTCTGACAGGGTTTCCCTAGGGTGTGGATCTTTTATTTGTAATACTAATTTAAAGCAATTTGAACACTTTAAAGAGCCAAATCTGAATCTAATGTAAACCAGCATTCTTACTATTTCATGTCACACAAAACCTCCAAAAGAAAAAAAACCAAACAAACACAGAACCCCCGCCCACCTTGCAGAAGCTAAACTTCTCATTTTTCCATTGTGCTTATGCTAAAACTAAAGTCTTAACCCTTCCGAAAAGGGTTGCAAAATCTTGTGTTTATGCTCATTATGAACAGGAGTGATATTTGTGCTTACAAATGTCTCTGTGTAGTAGTACACAGCAAGGACGCAGCGTGCTGCAGACTGACAGCATCTAAGTGGGGGAAGTTGAGACTTCAGTAATGGCATAGTAATTTGCTTGCTTTTACTGCTGCCTCATTCTTGTCACCCCATGCTGTGTTTTCACATTTTGTACACACTCGTAAGAGAGATTGTCTTTTATGGTATGTCTGTACAGTGGCCAAGAAAATGAGATTGTGACAGGTACCTCTGGATACAATCCCCATGCAAGTTATAAAGCATCATGCCCACTAATCTGAAAGCGCGGGTTTTACTTGATCAATGTGCTAAAAACATTTCTAAATGGCAATTAACATATTGGAAGTGTCAGGCAAAAGATGGAGATCAGCCACATCAAAGCTTTTGGTGTGGCATAACAAAGTTTTGCAGGTTCTGTACATGTAAAATGATGCCACAAAAAGAGATTGTCTTAAGGAGGAGAGAGCTGCAGAGGACACTCCAAGGAACAACTGCAGTTTCATAAGACAAATTCAGATAAGGTACCTCTGTTTGTAAGTACCCTGGAGGGCTCGCATTCCTAGGTATGTCTCTATGAAGGTGAGATCTTTCTCTTTCCTGCCTTTCCACAGAAGGAAATGGAGGAGGCAGGAGGACCACGGTCCAGCAAGACTGCTTCTTGGGTGCATAAAACACCATGACGCTCATACCCACTGCAGTGTTAACTCACATGTGAAATTAAGCACAATGTACAGGATTAGATGCAACCAATGAACCAAAAATGCTAAGTTTCTGTACGTCAGCAAATGGCTAGGAGCTATGCCTTTAGGGCTGAAAGATTTGCATTTCTGGGGAAGCAGAAATTAATTTTATCAGATGCGTTGTGTTTGAACCTACTCTGTGTCTCATACTGGCTCATAACTGACTAATTTATCCCACATGCTGTTGGAAACATATTTTAATTGTATTGAAATGTGCTTAGTAAATGGGACCATGAGTTTATCTAACGAAGTGTCCATATTCACATCTGCAGGTGCAAGCTACCTTCATTTTTATTGTAGGGTACGAATGTAAGAAAACTTAACAGTATGTTGAAGATTGATGTGTTTCACTAGACAAAGAATGGCCTCACAGGCTTATGAAATCTTTCAAAAACTGATTTAGAATAAGAAAGAAATAACTGTTCTTGAGCACTCCTAATCAAAATCAGTACCAAGTGTTTAGCTGTTAACTCCAAAATCCTGTGTTTGATGCACTATCAGACAGAAAGCTGAATCAATTTTTATTATCGTCTGTGTATTAATGGCTTCCCTACTGATTTTTAACTTAATATTTACTCATCTGTCTGCCTAAATATAAATTCATTGAAAGGCACATTGATTTAATTGTAAAAACAAGTAGATGTACGAGCTGTTAATCCACCTTCTGTGACTTTTCCTGCCTTGTTTAAGAGCCATATGTTCCGCGGAACCCAATGCAAAGCAGACATACAAATGCCTTCCCTTCTCTAAAAGAATGAGTTGTTTTATGTTTGGTGACAATAACCTACATTTGAAGGAGTGTTTCACTGGAAGTCCTAAGTTTAACTATGTAAGTATAATAACATACTGCACAAAGGTATAGTTAGTACGTACTTACATAGAATAGCTATAAAAGTATAACATAATTATTTAAGTAAGTCCAGTATCCCCCTTTCCCTCTAACAAGGTGACATCGCTTGGGATAGTACTTTATGAAATCATGAATGATACAAGGATTATTTATTTAAAAGTAATATCTAAATATCTATAATGAAAACTAAAAAATAATTTGAAAAACAAAGGCTGTTAATCAACCTTTATAAACAGTTAAGAAGACATGGCCTTGGGAGAAGTAATAGACACCATAAATTCAAGCTAAGAAATAACAAGATAAGCTGAAGGAGAACCACAGGGTTAATAAGACCAAACAGAAAATTACTTGTACTGTGTGTGAACTGTACTAATTAACATATTATCCACCCTCAAGCAAAGAAAGCCCCCTACTAAAAAAGCCCCCTTCTCACAGAACAGTGGCAGTGAAAAGAAAGAACACTGTACATTTAAATGGAGAGGAGACTTGTGAGAATCAATGAAGTGAACTGAACGTAATTGTAAACAATTGTCCAAAGTGCATAAAATGTTTTACCATGTGTTAACTGGCGTGCCAGCACCCAGCTCTACTCAGACACAAAACAAATATCTTGACTCCGTGTGTTGATCGGCTCTTGCACACTGGGTGACAAACCTAGATTTGGGATAACAATGAGCTTTCTGTCTCCTCTATTTCCATCTGGAAAACCCAGAAGATCACATCAGGTAGGTGAAGTTAAAGGATATAGGAAATAGGGGTCTAAAACTGTACCCTAAAATTCCCGCTCATCTACTGTATAGTTTTTGCCATAGGCAAAACCACAAGCAAATCCTTCCATGGTTCAGTGGAAGCCAGTGTTTAGGCTTTGTTGAAAATTTATACATATACATTGCCATGGGTTACATTATCTCGGTGTATTTATGTCTATTTGCTTAATGTAGAAGAAGTGTGCTTCTACTAGATGGGTGGACTAGCTGTACGCTTTGGTTACAGAACACACTCATAAATACACAACTTTCCAAAACACAGCATTATAATAATAAAATAATATGGGACAAAAGCCTTCTGGTTTCTTTAATCCTGAATGTGTGAGTCCAGGAAAAAAATCACACACAACGTAATGAAAGCTGCAATGTAAGCTCCCTGAAAATTTACCCAAGTGCTAAAAATGTGCTTGGCCAAAAGATATTCTGTTATTTCTTTCTAGATTGGAAAAGATAGTTTATTATTTTTGCTTTTATTTTATTGACATTGGAATTTCAGTCCAATAGTTACATGAAAACTAATATCAGGACATGAAATTTATTTAGGAAACTAAAAATTACAAGTAATATTTGCTGACTTTGTCAAAAAAATAAGCCCTAAACAATCTTATGCCTCATTTTGAAAGCTAAAAGTGGTTTTAGGAAGCTAGTATCTAGGCACAGGGTTCTGAAACATGGCATCTACAATAATATTTTACTATAGAGATAATGCAGGTTGCCAAATTACAGTACAAAGTCAAAGGATATTCAGGGTATTTGATTCATCTATGAGTCCATTAAAAACATACGAACTCTTCCTTGCACTCTCACTTAGTTTAACCAGAAAAAACAGCAAAGTGATGTCTAAAAGGGTGGGAAATGTGCAGAACACCTTGGGAGACTGCACACATTCTTGTAATTGAGCTTGTTCACACAAAAGACAAAATATCGATCCTTGAGTGCAGAGTAGGGGAGCCCAGGAATGAGTATTCAGCAAACTGTGTCTGGAGTGCAACAGAGATTGTTGAAACAGGCAGCAGAAACACAGTCAAATTATAGAGGTGATGAAAAAAAATAATAAAAATTTACCTGGAGACTTTAAAGGAGAATCAAAGGGGTTTGTTGCAATAAAAAAAAATAAATATCAAAATATATTTGCAGATATTCTTGACTATGAGCAAGCTTGAAAGAAAATTGGTGGTCGTATTCATGTTTCAATTCATTCTGTTTCATCAATTTGCGAAACTGCGATTTTTAGCTAATGTTCAAATACAAAAGGATTTTAAAGCTTTTGGTCTAACAATAAGAGTCTACTCAGACCCATCTATAACTTAGGCCAACTCAGGGTCTTGTCACACAGAGACAGCACAGAAAGTTACCATGCAACAGAGCCAAGTTCGAGCTGTCTGTTTGGGTGGCTGCAATAAACAAAATCAAACAAGTGACCTCTTCCCTTCCTCTGCTCTACAACAAATGTCAAAACACAAAATAAGTATTCCCACTAAAATCTGTTTTGGCATCTAGTGAGCATGACAAATTATATCCTATGACCTAGAAATGTAAGTTGCCAGCCATTCTGGAGATGTAACAAAATCTTTCTAATTACTAGCATGACAATATGTACAATTAATTTTCAATTTAATTGACAGATTTTAACACTCAAAGTGCTGATTGTGATCCAGATTATGTAGCCTCCTCCTGCAACCTGCAGGGAACAGAATTTGAACTACTAATTTCATTATGAAATCCTTAATTTCTGATTTAGTTCCAACAAATGTTTTAGAAAAATACCTTGATTGAGAACAAGGAAACAACTACTGCATTGCTGGGTCATTTGTTTCCATGTTTAATTTTTCTCACTGTTACACTTCACAATTTAGAATGACGTGAGGCAAGAATTAGTGTGCTAGCAGAAGGAAAATTCACATAGCTGTTTTCATCCTTCTTTACATATAAATGTATTGCTACACCATGTGTGGTCTACAGCTTGTGTAAGTCAGATAATAATATGAAAAGTATGTAGCTGAAGTGCAAAACACTCACACACACACAATAAATAAATAAATTCACTGTTAGGCAAAGTTCATAGAGTTCATAGTCATGATATACTAACCTTCGTTTGAGACCACCCTAGTTATTAGTAGCCTCACTGATGGAGAGCTTTGCGAAGAAGCACCCAGAAGTAATTTCTGTCCATAAGCTCATGGGGGACCTAATACAGCTTACTTCCAAAGGTGAAAATTTTAAATATAACTAAATTTATACTGAAAGAGGATGAAATTACAGGCTATTATAGGTGGTTAGTAGATAAGTTATTTACACTGCTTGAAAAATCTTGCCTTATTCTTATGTAACGTCAGAAACGACATAGATGAGTCACAAAGCCCATCCTATATCAGTGAAATATACTCCTAACTAAAAGTGTAGATGAGGCAGAACCTCACTGGGAGTGTCATGGCCGTGAGTTCACTTCCATATCTGACTGTCCCATCAGGCCGGGAGTGCTGCTGACTGGCAGAGAGCTCCTGGTGCACCAGGCACAACATGGCACACACTGGGGGAGAGGAGTGGCAGGAGAGAGACACCACCTCTGGTCAGAAATGGCTGACCTCCCTTCCTTCATTGTGTCCATGTTCTTTTACCAAGTAAGAGACTCTTCAGGCTGGAGACCACTACCATTGTGGAGGTCGTGGATAATTCTGCCACATTTCAGTGTTAATGGTCTTTCTTGGTACATTATAGCCCTGTTTTCCTCCACTCTTGGCCTTGCCACAGCTGAAAAAAATGAAATAAAAAAGGGCACTTGCATTACTGGTACAAAAGCAGACTTAGCTGTTGCTTCACCTTCCCAAATATTTCTGTCTTTCCCTGTGTGTTCCTCCAGAAGTGAAAATTGTGCTTGTATTTTTGAAAAATTACCAACCAGCCCTCTTGGTCCCTTCCTCCCACCCGCCTTAAAAAAAAATAAATTAAAAAAAAAAAAAAAAAAAAAAAAAGGAAGAAAGGTAGCAAAACAAAACCACAAGACAGAGGAGTGGCTTTATGCCCTGCTAAAGGCAGCTCACTCCACAGTCCCAGACACTCACTTGCTGCCTCTGGGCCCTTCTCACAGCAGTACCTACTGCTGGCCAGGTCACTGCCCTTACTTTCCAGTATTCACTATTGCATTAGCTGTATTGTAGGAGGCCTTGTAAATACAAGGAAATGTTCAAGGGGACACGATTCACGTCCTTTCCTGGTAACGACTGCAAAGGAACATTGTTACTACAATACAAGACTTCGTTAATAGTACACATGCACATATCTTCACCATGTGGAACAAGTCACTCCCTACTTGACCCTTACACAAAAGCTACACAGCCTTCAAACTTCTGCATGGGTACGTGACGAACAAGACACTATAGAAAATTTCTCGGTATGTGGGTGGACAATACTGTATTTGAATTAAACCAGATCGCTCCTCTTCAGGATTAGCTATGATATTTTTCCTTTGTCAGCAAGCAACCTTCCCATTTATTTGCAAGCTAAATTCTGAAAGGTATCCTGCCCTTCTTTTCAAAGACTTTGGTGGCAGTTAAAATTCAGTGGGAGTAATAATTCACCCATAGGACAGGAGGGAACCCACAAGCCAAGGTAAACAAATCTTCTCCGAGTCATGTGTACAATATTTCCAAATTTCTTTTTCATGTCATCTAAATACAGGATTAGGGGTGAAAGAAGAAGAAACAGCTAAAATGGTGCAGGAAATACAGATACCATTACTGGGCCAGACTCTTTTTATGTGTAAAACAGGTTAGTGCCAAACAGTCAAAGAAGCTCTACCGTTTTGCAACAAATGAATGTCTCACTTTATTCTAGGTTAGGAGCAAGGTCATTAATATCTTTTCAGGTTTATATTTGAAATCAGACAGATATTTTAAAAAGCTTATTATCTGTGAAAACCCTGGTGACATCTTTCTGTACATGCTGTACCATTAATGTACAATTCCAACAGGCTGTCTGTGCATCAGGATGAGTGATAATCAAAGGCAGATGTCAGTAAGGGACAACTCAACATTTCCAAGTGTATAAGAGAGAATATAAAGCCAAAATGTTTCTTTCTTTCTTCAAAAATGTACAATGCTTGTATGATCACAGGTCTTGTATAGTGGTTAAATAACAAAAGCAAATCAAACTTTTACAGTTGCATTTCTGAAAGCAAGAGCAGGAAAGCTGATACGGTTCCTTTTGATCCTGAGTATCATAAGAGAGAGGGGTACAGAACTTCTGCAACTTCAGTTAGCACAGTGTCTTTCCTTGAAGCCTTGCGTTTAAATATATCTAGCAATCTGACCCAGACTTCTCACCTTTCTCCACAGAAGAAATCGGTGCTGAAAAATCCCGAACTGAGAAAGACTGTATTTAATATGTTACAATGGTGTTTCACAGATCTTCCACAGTAATTAAGCACCTAACTACCCTTAAACATCTGTGGCTGAAAAGCTTGAGAATAATGTAACCAGAAAAAGACCCTGAAGTAATCAGATAATAGCAGGAACAAAACACAGACTGAAGGTATTCACATATTCATGAATGTGAACAAATTACTCCAGCACAATCCAGTGCAGGGCACCCTGCTTCAGAGCTGGAAGCTTGGCAAGAAATAAACAGCTTCGCTAATTTATGTCCTTCAGACACCTTCTCTGTACCAGGTGAATTCAACACAGTCCAATTTCTTGAAACACAGAACTAAACCTTACAAAACTAATTTGCAACGAGTTGTAAGCTAGCTAGTAAAATGTTAACAGTACTCATCATAGAGGTGCTCTGCCTATACAGTTCCTTTGCAGTTTTCTTTTGTAAGAATAAAACTCTTGGTCTGTGCAGCCGGGGTGCTGCACCTCAACTCTAACATGTGAACAACTTGTCACAGCCTTCAGCCATATAACGCAACAGACAACATTTCATGGTACTCTGTACAATTCATGCTTCACTTCTCCTGTGGCTTCTTCTCCTGTTGTGCTACTGCTCACTTTTAATATTTACCCCCAGAACTTTCTCACTTTTCCATAGCCATCTACTATCTTTGGTCTTTTCTATATCTTATTGATGCAATTCTTTGTTCCAGTGAATTTCCACTCTGCTTTTCAGGGCCATCTAGATCTTTCCGTTTCTCCATCACCCCCTAGTTTTTTTATTTTTTTTTAAAGTGGAATCAGTTCTTTCTATTCTCACTTGATCTACTGATGTTCTATTCTGCCCTTTTCTTCTAAAATTTTGTTCTTATATTTATAATATAGTTATTCTTTAGCTTTGCTTTACTCTGACCCAACAGTTTGGAGCACTTAAGAGCTCAGACTTTGTCTCAGGGATATAACATGCAGTTGTCACCATGACAATTTGTACACATGCAATTCTCAGTAATTTTTTTTGGGGGGGGTTCAAAATTAGAATGAGGACAGACAGATGTACAGCATTTTTATTCTATGATGACGGAACAAAGTATAAGGTATGTCTTCTTTCCTTTGAATCTATCAACTTCTTTGAGAAGAACACACAGACTAGCATGCCTGCATTTCAAAAATGCTTCTTTTGCCTTGTGGAAAAGGGTATCCTCATCTTATTGAGGTAAGCTGATAGCTGTAATTTTCAAGACAAGTTTCAGCAAGTTGTATACAAAATTCTCAATGCACTCTGTTGAAAGTACACTTCTAAGTATGCCCCATATAAATATCATACATCTATTGCCAAAAAGCAGATGGGTAGTAAACTGAAGCACAAAGCATCTGTGCTCTGGGCAGCATATTCAGTTCTAAATAAAGTTTTTATTTTATCATAATGTTAGAAAATAAATATGAAAAGGTGAACCTGTATGCTACCGTTATATTAGTAGCTGTGTCTTACAGCTGTCAATAAAAAGATTACTAGAGTTGAAACTGAAGCCAAGATATTTAATGTAGGTAGCGTTGGAATATTTAAAGCAATTATATGATTGAAACAGAAAAGATGTCATTTATCTCAAACTACTAAATTAATGACTGTTGCATTGTAATCCTAATATCAATAAAGTAAATACGAGTTTTATCACAATAGCAAAAGTTAGTAATTCATGACACATTGGGAAGAATAAATTTTAGAAAATGTTTTTGTTTTGGACAAATGCATTATTATTTAGGATGCAAGAAAATAATTTAATAGGGAAGAGAACAAAGGTAACTTTATATTTCTTTGTTAAATCAAGTTAGCAGTTATTTACAATAAAATAAATCCTGGAATACTGTACCAAGAGATTTGCAGCTTGCCTATTAGACACAATAAAAGAACATAATTTGTCCTTCAAGCTAGAAAATAAAACTGGTACCAGGGGGCATCTCAGACTGAACTATAGTCACCTGCTTTCATCATCAGCTTCCTTTTCTGAATAAATAAATAGTAAGCATTTTTAAAAAATATTATTACTTAAGTTAGCTCCCTGCCAGAATAATTCATAAATCAGAGTAGAGTACTAGAAGTAATGAAATCTGATTCAAGGTAAATTATCTTCATGTCTTTGACTCCTGATTGAACAGACTGGCTTATTTGGGTTGGGGGTACAGATGATACCAACTTCCCCTAAATTTCCTGGAGAATGTAAAAGTGAACTGTGTACAGTCCAAACTCTGTAAATCAAGAGAGAGATGAGGTGTGTATGCAGTGATCAAGCTGGACAAGCATATGATGCAACAATCAAATGTTAACTGATTCCTAGTGAGTCCAGTATGTTTCTAACCTGAAAAATGCCCAATGGTTAATGCTGTTAGGGTTGCTTTAACACTGCAACAGGGCAGTACTAACAGTATTACCTGGGAATTTGTTGATGTTACCTCATAATCTTAGAATAAAAATGATTTTTCTGGTTATGGTAATTAAAATTCTATTTATACTATAATTAAGCATTACAGATTAGAGTAGGTACTTTTCCTGCTGGTTTAAATGAAACATTAAAACATTAAATACTGCAAGTCGCAATGATTGAATTCCACTTCTTCCGCAGCCTCAAGTGTTAAATGTTAAATGCTGGCATCAAAGGGAAACAAACCAACCAACCAACTTAAGGTACAATTGTAAATGTTAATGTTATAATAGCAAGAAATGGATATGGATGGGCTGCATTTCCAGGGCTGCAGCATGAGAAAGATGAAGGCGAGAAGAAGGTATAGGCTGAAGTGGTGAACTGAGATTACTGGAACTGATTCAGGAGATAATTCAGATAAAAGCAACTTCATGTACTTCTGTATCAGAACTGTTAACTGGATATATATTGATTAGGTTAAATCCTACAAAATTACAGACTTAATTACTAGAAGGAGATTTCACTTAGATTGTCGAGGAAGTTATATGAAATGATACATAATGTCAATGTGGAAGTCTGAGTCGACTTACAATGAAGATTTCAGTGCCCTAATTGGTTATACTGAAATAAAACCATAAAAAATACTGGCTTGACTTCCACCCATATTGGAGCTGAACACATCATTCTGACTTAGATGGAGTGACAGAAAATGGTGTAGATTGAGTTTAATCCATTCCTGTGCACTTAACACAGTATTTTAGCTTAAGCCATAGTTAATAGTTAATCAATCAAGTTAGTTAAATCAATTCAGTCCAAGTTATGCTGCTTCTAACCGCAGAGCTAGCTTTTTGGTACTTGCTTCAGGATCTCTGATCTGTATCATGCTGTACAATATAAGCATGCTTTTGACTGTCTACGAAAGTTAGGTGGCAGGGAAGAAGAGGGCTTAAGAAGCTAAGTTTCCAACTTCTTGCTCATCTCTGTTTCTTAAGTATATAAAATGTAAGAAATTCAGGATTAAATAGAGAACAGTTCACAAGGTATGTAACATCACACTGATAATTTTTTAAGTACCCATCAACTTAATCAATAGGTATGTTTCATTAATTAGTTAGCCAGACTTAGCCAGAGATGGCTTACTACACCTAGCAACAAGTGTGGCAACAATAATGTCCAATGGCAGCTTCCTGAGCAAAGGCCTGCCATTTCTAAATCAATTAAAACAAAAAGAACTTACCTTTGTGAGTAGACAACGGTCAGTCTAGAAAGACAAAGTCTGAAAGAGACTTTGAATGATGCAATATTACAGCTTAAGTTGTTTGTTTTCCAAACCTCATAAGAGTATTTTTGTTTTGTGGTTTTCATTTCTTGCTAAGCCTGGCAAAGTTTTATATTTAATTTAAAAAAAGAAGAGAATACTTGTTAAACTTAACACTTCCAAACCTCTGCTAAATGCTTCAGACATGTTGCTGATCAAAGAACACAACAATGAAAAAGTCCTTTCAAACAATACGATATGGTGGGGGTTTTTTTGTAGTTGTTTAGCATTGTTTTGTTTTGTTTTTAATTTTAATTTTCTGACATTTTTATTTCTTTGTAACTGGTATCTGGGGAATATGGCTAGGGTGACATCAGGTAAATGATCAGATTTTGTCTGACTGAAAAGCTGACACACATTTAGCACTTCTAACAATATGGAAACCAAACCAATTCTAACAGTACAGTGACAGAAAATAATAAGAAACACATTAGCAATTCTTAACTTGGATATAGACCTTGCTATGTACTAGGACGTTCTCACACTCTTCAACAATTTCTTTAAGTGACAGTCTAACAAGTCTTCCAAGTTCATACAGAACTCAAGTCTTCTGAATAGGCCAATGGATGCCAATATGACCAGTTACATATTTAAATCTATAGATAAAAGTTGACATAGTTTTGGGATTATTGCAGTAACTGCTTTGTAATCAGTGCAATGCCTCTTCAATAGATGCTGTTCTCAAAACTGTCACAACTGTCGAAGTCATGCTTGCCAAAGAATCAAAATTTCGAGGAAAGACTAGAAACACATTTCTAAAATTCAATGCAGTGAATGTCTATTTTTTATGAAATAGAACTCTGCAGGAAAATCATGGAAAAATCTAAACAGACATCAAAGTGTTATGATTGAAGGACAAAGTATTGCAGGCAGATAACATCACACTTTGTGGAAAGAACTTTGTCACAGTTAGTTTCATGTGAAGTAAAGAAAAGGTTTCCATTGAAGCTCCACAGAGACTTCCATTTAAGGAAGGGCTTCTCATCAGGCAGTAATTCAGTCCTAATGTCAAAAGCACCCATACAAGTTCCTCTGCAGAAACCTGAAAACTTATATAATAAATCAACTGTCAAACATTTTACCCCATGAATATTTGAAACAGTGTCACAACTTTTTAAAATTTTCTATTATGACAAAAAGATCAGAGAACACAAAATCCTGAAATGCTAGCTTCAGGATTATTTTTTTTTTTCATTGCTAGGAAGTTTACTGCACCCCTGTGAAATCTTGAAATTTTATACAGATAGAATTTCTGTCAATTTGGGGAGTGCACACCAACTTTTCTTTTTCCTTTCTTTTTATTTTACTTTGCAGTGCATTTATTTATGTTTAATGCATCAGTTTAAATTTCTTTCTTCCCCTTTGCTGAAAAAATAAAACAAGCAGATCTTGAAAATCACAGAAAAACAAAATCCAAAACAGTTTACAGATTACACTAAGGAAGAATATCCTAAAGCACAAAGGTTCAAAAATAAGAAAAAATGAAAAATACTGAGACTTTGACTTCAAAGAGATGAAATGTATCGTTATTAAAAATTTTCTATCCTACAGACAGCTCACATAACTGCTCTGGGTATGTAGATCAAGATATAACCAGGAAAGCTGCTCAGTGTCTCTAGAAATCCTGATAAGAGGTTCAGAGCCTTTGCACATGACATGGGGAACCTGCCCTTCACAAAGAGCATATTTAATGGTTCACCACTAAATGAATTAAACCGAGCACAGTCGTCTGTGCCCACTCTTGGCATACATTAAGGCAGCCACAGCAAAGTACAGGGGGATAAGATGTTTTGTCAATATCATGAGACATAATAGCACAATTTTTAAAATATGTGTCAACTGAAAACCAAAATTATATTGCAGCAGTAACAAGGCCATTGCAGAGAATACATTTCAGAAAGTAGAGCCAGTTAAGTGAAAATTTATGAGAGCAATAACTGCCTCAACAACAAAGCTGTACTTTTATGAGCATGCTTGAACTGTTCTGCTTTAAATGCTAAGTGAGCCTGATTAACGTAGATAAACAAAAATGAGTGTGTTCAATACAACTCATCCTCAGCACAGTAAAACATTTCAGAGGGCATAGCTACGACAGCATGAACTTTGCTAAAACTGAGAGAACTTTAACTTTTTCCAGAAGCTGAGCTTCCCCAGCTATGACAAGTATGTATACAGCAGCAGCACTTAATTTTATTCCATCCTTCTGACTGTACTGCTTTTTTTTCCTATTCAAAAGGAAACACACGGCTGTGGATTGCTCTGGTCTTTTGACGAGTACAGCCCAGCAGCCTGCTGGTTTCAGTTTCCTACTAAAAATGGGTCTGTGAAAACTGCAAATCATCTATGTTGCACGATCAAAAAAATACTAGTTCAGATATTGGCATCTTTGTCTTCATTTGTTAACTGTTTTCCTCACCTAACCAACATCACTTTGAGTTGTCAGGGATTAGTTTTGCTCCTTGCCTCTTTCTAAACCTCAGATACACTAAAATAAGGGTGGCAGTTCTGGTGGATTGCTAAAATAAATTAAGACTGTGTTGCCATCCTTTTAGAAACTTTTTCACCCATGCCTGTTTCCAACTTTTATACGTAAATATTCATCATAACATGAAATGTCAAACCCTGAGGGACAAAAAATAAGAAAGCCTTCTAATGCTATCAAGTGCACGATATCTGTCCTCTGGTGACTGTGCAGAGCACCCATGCGGAAGGCATGTAGGCTGCTTGTGCTGTTTTCACATTCCAGATCCTCTAAATTAGGACTGCAGTCTTCATCCTCAGATCAGCTATCAGTAGTCAGCAAGGCAAATTACTTCAGGAGGTTTACTTGGATTTAACTCATGCTTAACGAGATTTAACTTAAAATTGTAGACTTCAGAGAACATGTATAGCCTTTCCTCCTTTATTAGCCCACTGGTTTGAAAGATAATGATGAGGTAATGGCTCAGCTCCTCCATCCCCAGGGTAGACAGCTGCTGAACATCAGCCAGCAGTGTGCCCAGGTGGCCAAGAAGGCCAAGAGCATCCTGGCTTGTATCAAAAAAAGTGTGGCCAGCAGGACCAGGGCAGCGATTGCCCCCCGTACTGGGCACTGGTGAGGCTGCACCTCGAATACCATGTTCAGGTTTGGGCCCCTCACTGCAAGAGGGAATAGGGGTGCTGGAGTGTGTCCAGGGTAGGGCAATGGAGCTGCTGGAGGGTCTAGAGTGCAAATCTTAGGAGAAGCAGCTGAAAGAACTAGGGTTGTTTAGTGTGGAGGAGACTCAGAGGAGACACTGCTCACCACATCTACCTGAAAGGAGGTTGTACTGTGGTGAGCGTTGCTTTCTTTTCCCAAGTAGCAAGTGGTAGATCAAGAGGAAACAGTCTCAGGTTCTGCCAGGGGAGGTTTAGATTGGGTGTAAGGAAAAATTTCTTCATGGGAAGTGTTGTCAAACATTGGAACAGGCCACCCAGAGAAGTGGTTGAGTCACTGTCCCTGGAGGTATTTTAAAAACATGTAGGCATGGCACTTAGGGACATGGTTTAGTGGTGAACTTGGCAGTGTTAGATTTGCAGTTGGACTTGATGATCTTAAAGGTCTTTTCTCCAACCTAAATGATTCTATGATTCTAAGTCTGGTGCATTGTTAAAGTAAACACTCTGACCTGGCTGTGGCCAGGCTCCACTGGTGAGCACACAAATCAAGGGCAGGCTCTGGCCTTTCCCAGCTCATGTGCACTTATAAAAAGCCTGACAGCTGATTGAGAATATTTTTCATTCAAGAATACAATGATGGCAGTTCTCTCAGAAGTGTTTGTGTCATTAAGTACTTTCATTCTTCTCTCTTCAATGTTTTGTTAACACTGCAGGCTCGACCCTACAACCCTTGCTCACTCAAAACTCCCACAATCTTTAATCAAAGAGACTAGTGTCTAGAAGATGGGGCTGTATAGTAGTAAAATCTGTTCACAGATCTGCCATTTTTAGACGTCCTTGAAGAATACCCAGCTCACTTGAACTTGGCATGTGAAAAAGCAGTATCTGGTATATGTCAAGGACCTCAGTATGGTCTATTTTTTTGCCCAAGGTAAAGACAGGCATTCAATACGTCAAGTACTATTTTAACACTTTGCCTTAGGAAATCCTCAGCTTTTCCAAGAGGCACCTGGAATATACATTTTATACATTGCAAGACAAACAGATACAGACACAATTAATCATTGGAATGGTAAGATTTACCGTGATTATTACTACTAAATATTCAAAGAATAATCACTTATTGGCAGTTTTTAATTTAGAGCACCACATGACACTGAAGAGGAATTTATTAAGGTTTCTAAGTGATTTTGAGACAGCTTTTATCAGAAAAATACCAAGAAAGAATAGTAAAAAAAGTTGACTAATGAAAAAAACCCACAAAACCTCCCAAGGAAATTAGCTTAATTTACAAGAAAAAATATATTATGTTGAAATTTAGCTGAGGCACAATTGGGGAAAAAAAATCTTTCTAGTTAGTAATAGGACTTTTTTTAAAAGGAGTTATTAAAATGAAAGTTATGGCTTCAGATTAAGGAATGGATATAATCTTTGTTGGAAAAATGAAAAAACCCAACCTGTGACACAGAAGAAACAGATTAGCCTGAAACAAATTGACAAACATCTGAAATAGAATTCTGGAGGAAACTGCTGCAACTTTCATTTCCTTTTATGAAAAAGGATTATACAACCAGATTCCTAATTCCGAATCAAACTTTCCAAGAGAGTGTAAATTAGTATGGTCATTATTTCCAGATATACATCATCAACTACCTATATTGTCATTACAGGCAGAGAGTTAAGAGCACATGTTGTGGTTTAACCTCACCCAACTAAGAACCACGCAGCTGCTTGCTCCCTCTCCCTTGGTGGGACGGGGAGGAGAATTGGGAAAAAGGTAAAACTCATGGGTTGAGAGAAGAACAATTCAATAATTGAAATAAAATGAAATATAACAGTAATAATAATAATTACAACAACATTAATTGTAACGAAAATAAGAGAGAGGGAGAGAGAAATAAAATCTAAAAGGAAAAAAACCACAAGTGATGCACAATACAATTTCTCACCACCTGCTGACTGATATCCAGCCAGTCCCCAAGCAGCAGTCAGCAGCTCCTGGACAACTTCCCCCAGTTTATATACTGATCATTAATTTATGTGGTATGGAATATCCGTTTGGCTAGTTTGGGTCACCTGTCCTGTCTCTGCTCCCTCCCAGTTCCTTGTGCCCCTCCATCTTTCTTGCTGGCAAGGCCTAAGAAACTAAAAAGTCCTTGACTTAGTATAAAAATTACCTAGGAACAACCAAAAATGTCAGTTATCACCATTATTCTCATTCTAAATCTGAAACACAGCACTGTTCCAGCTACTAGGAAGAAAATTGACTCTATCCCAGCTGAAACCAGATACGTCAAGCCACACTTTCTAATACACCATCACCATCCCTGTCTTTTGAAATAGCACACAGATATTATTCTGTTAGTCTATGGATCATCCATCTAAAAGTCCGCTGAGTTCATGTAGTCCATGACTTTGGGCTACACCTTCCATAACAGTGTTTCAGGACATGAAAGATGGTGTGAGGTGTTGGATTGTTGCATATTAAAGCCACTTCTGATTCTAGTACTGTTGTGCTGGTCTGCTTTCATCAGAGTTCATTCTTTGTTAATAAGGCAGCTGGGGGCAAGTCAGGTTCAGACCTTCAAATCCAGAATGGCAGAGATTGGTGCTGCAAGCATATAAAAGTGACAAGATACAGTGTTGTATAGCAATTGACATCATACAATCTGATTCATTGGCTATTTCCACCCAAAATAAAATCCCCTTGAGGTACACATCAGGCTTCCCCATCCTCCCACATTACCCACAAAGTACACCCTTGTCCTTCAGCAAAAGCAATCCCACAAATAGGTTTTGCCTTTGCCTGAGGCAGGAATAACGCAGACTGTTTTCCCAAGCTTATTTCTAATGTGCACTACAGGAACTTTACCCTGCAGTGTGCACCTGCTATATTCTCCCTTTCGAGCTGAAGGACAGTTACTGTTAATAGCTGAGATGTGGATCTGTACAGGTAGGGAGCAGGATCTATCCTCTTTGAGTTGCTGGACCAGTTCTACCAGACAGCCAAGACAACAGAGGTAGAGATGTTGTCTCCATATTCCCAGAGCTGGCAAGCCACTTCATCCACTGTTTTTGGTGCTTTGTCTCTCCAGCTCATTACTGCCAATGAGTTGGTATATGATGATGATGGGCTCTGTACAAATTTCTGTCACATGGGTTGTATGCATAGGACTTTATCTGGATCTGTGGGTAACTGCATATTGTTTGGGTCATGATAAATCATCTCTTTCATGGCTAATTCCCTCATGTACCGGATATCTCTCTCTATTGCAGTCCACTTGCTTGGGCAACACGTAATATCCTCCTTGAAGGGATACTTTTCCTTCATGCTTGTGAGTTGCCTCTAGAGGCTGAAGGCTTGTGTCCCTCTTCCAATTGCCTTGTCAATGTCCCCTTCCCTAGAAAGTGTTCCCAGCTGCTTGGCTTCCTGACCCTGTAATTCCAAACTATTAGCCCCATTATCCCAGCATCAAAGCAGCCAAGTGATAATGTGCTCACTTGGATGACAGCTAAAATCTTTTCGCATATCCCACACCTCAGGGATAGGGATTAAGCGGTTACCTTTTGTTTTGCCTCTTCCTCTTGTTCCTGTGATGGCCCTGCTTCATCTTTTACTGAATGAGCTGTCTTCCATGTCCATTTCTTCTTGTGTATACAGGTAACTGATACTGATACAGGCTGGTCCTCTGGTTCAGCTGCAGTGCCTGTCATGGAGCCTGGAGTAGCTGCACCATCTGTCAATGGGGTTGGAGTAGCTGCAGTGTCTGTCCCTTTGCCATCAGATACAGAGACCTTCTCTTCCCCTTGAGGATACTGAATAGTGCTGAACAGGGCTCAGTGGGCATGGGCTAGACCCCAGCACTTTGCAGTAATTTGTGCCTCTCTGGATTTTCCAGGGTGACAGCATGCTTCTTCCACATATTTTACTAGTTTCCAGATTCTGCACTTGTTCAGGGGTGAAGTTCCAAAACACTGGAGGTGCCAATGTCCTAGGTACTTCCCCATACTATCCCACACACCCTGCCACTCATAACTATCCAATGTCAAGTTAGATCTCTGGGTGGTATTCTTAAATATTTATTCAACCTTAAGCAAGACTTGGAACACTCTCAGCATTCCTATCAATAGGATCATGCTGGTTTGAACATCCCAAGGACATTTGAAATTTTTAAAGTTCTCAAATGAACATGGTGGGGAAGGGCAAGATGTGGATGGATGTCTCCTCCACAGATTGGCTCTCCAAGGAGAAAAGGCAAAAGAGGTAATTATTAATAGTTCCCATTAGATGACCCCCAAAGTACAGAGGTGGCAGGAATGCTGAGTGCACAGAACAGTTTAATTTCATGACCAAAGAGTCTATCATATCAGAAGCCAGCACTATATAGTACAACACAAAGATAACTTTGGCCCAGGCCCCAAGGACAAAAACCAGCACCTCAGGGAACACGTACCGCCAGTAAAGTACATAACGCAACCCTGAGATCATGGGCAGCAACTCTGAGAGCAAAGGGATCAACACTGTGGCCAGTAATTATTAAAACAATATAATGAATACTTAAAACAAATTTGTTTTAACACACTTTAGTCAGATGTCTTGTTATCTCAACCCTTCATGCTCCACATTGGGCACCAAAAAGGACTTTCGTGGTTTAACCTCAGCTGGCAACTACGAACCACGCAGCTGCTTGCTCACTCTCCCCCTCCCCTGCCGTCATGGGGAGGAGAATGGAGAAAAAGGTAGAACTCGTGGGTTGAGATAAGAGCAATTTAGTAACTGAAATTAAATGAAATATAATAACAATAACAACAACAATTTTACCAGCTGCTGGAAAGAAAACTAACTCTATCCCAGCAAAAACCAGGATAGCACCTACAAGGAAATATGTTAGATTTTATTTCATGCACTCAGTCTGGTGACAGACTCAACTGAGGTCAACAAGAGTTCTTTCATTCATCCTAGGAAAAATTTGTTTTAATTAAAATGGGTTTTTAGAAGAGAATCAAAGTCACTGCTCCTGTGATATAAATATGAATAAAACACAGAAAGACACAAAAACTGACAGTGGAGTAAATCCTACTGATTAGTTACCATTTCTCTTTGGTTCTCTACAGCTGGAATAACAGCAACAGCTCTTGTCTCAAAAGTGAGGATAACTATCAATTGACTCACAGTGCTTTGAAAATGTAAATATAGGGAAATAAACTGTAAAAGAAACAGGTGATTTTTTCACCATTGCCTAGGAAATTATCCCTGTCACGTGAAAAAAAACCAAAAAAACCCAAAACACCAAACCAAAATGGGTCCTTTTCACTAAGCAATTGCACATACATTCAGCGTCTACTGGGTAAATGCAGAGATGGAGGAAGAAGAAGAATTTGAGGAATTTGGGGAATCTGGGAAAATATTCTTATAAATATTATCCTTTTGTTTTTCTGTGTGCCTGATGGCAAAGCTGTTCTACATGGTAAGAATCATTATTCTTTCCTGTATTCAAGTTTCATATCATCCAGAACACAATCAAGACAGATCTTATAGACTGAAAAAATAGTAAGAAATTTCTTAAGGAGGCATCAACTGAAAGTTATGAAGAAAGAGAAAAAGTGTAGGGCAGGTCTTATGCAAGAACAGAATAAAATAATAATCAGATGATAATGTCTTGGGGGAAAAAAAAAAAGTAAAGCTTTCTGAAATGTATCTAAAGTCCATACTTTAGAAAATACTGCTCTGAAACCATGCATACTGACAATAAGTTTTCTAATGGAACCTGTTCCTTCCCTTAAAATGTATTGGAAATTCAAACTTGATTCTTTACTCCAACAAATGATTTTATGGAGAATATTTTCATCAGTTTATGGTTTCTTACTGTTGTCTTCCTTTTCCTATCTCAAGAAATTCCCTTTATATACAAGAAAATGATCCTGCTCAAGCAGAAATCATATGGACTGGTATTGTCAAATGTGTCAAACAAATTTAATTGTTTTTCTTCTCACAGTGTATTCTTACCCAGCATTTCTTGCACACTACTGGGATGCTAATTTTTTCTTCCACTTCAGCAATGCAGAACCTTTACTGCCAATTTAAAAAATTTCTTTCTAAGAAGCACCCTTGCTTTTGCTAACATTACGTTCCTGGGTTTGTGGAAAGCTCTCTGTAAACTTCTAAATAAATGGACAACCAATTTGGCAACTACAGTGAAAATCCTTCTTAAAACTCAGTTTTGCTACAGAGATACTCCACAGAAGTACACAGCTGGTGTCTCATGATTGCTCATTCTTTGAACATTCATGAATGTCTTTGTTGCTTTATGTTTTCTGTTTTTCTTTTTAAACGTGTATGGTTTAAAGTAAAGAAAACCCCACCTTTTTCACACCTAGCATAGCTGCAAACAACTTGTGATGAGGACTCCTACAGCAGTAACAAATAATACTAAATGATATCCTTGAATCCAAACATCAATATACAAGTAGAGTGAGTTTATTTCATGCCTGCAAGGTAGATACTTTCAGTTCCACTGAGAGCGTATGTTGGAAGATTCTAAAATAATAACAATTTTTTAAAAAAATGTTGAACAGCACAGGGTTTCACTTGTATACAGTTGCTTTTGCTCTCCTTGCCACAGGACAATTGAGAAGACACTCCTTTCCAGTGATGCACTGAATAATGCGCAAAGTGCTCTGAGATGAAAGGTGCTATATAAATTCAAAAGCATTATGAAGGATTAATGCTACAGTACTTTTTAAAAGCAAAATGCTGTTACCCCTTGTCAATTGGCATATGTCATTCAAATTAACCCAGCATCTAGCTTTTCATGTTGCTTCTGGTCTGCTGTTGGAATATTACAGTTCCTGAGAGCTGACTGCTTGTTGAAAAACTGTAAATGAGGTCTTGTATTTCATTCATTTACCCTAAATGTACCCACAAAATTCCTGACAAATACTGCTGTACAACCTCTTCCCAAAGGTCTTGAATGATGGAGAATTCACAGTCTCTACAGCCATGGCTTTATTTTCTATCCCATCTTATTTCCTCTGCTATTTCCTATTCTGTAAACTGAACTGTGCTTGCTGCAATATAAAGCTATGGTTTGTGCTCCTAATGAAGTCTGTTAAGTAGCCACAAATACTAAGTAGACAACTTGGGTGATACCACTACATTTCTGTCTCCAGCTTGCTGCTATTAAGAGTACTTGAAAGCATTCAGCAAAGGAATTAAGTACTCTGGGATCCTGTCTTCAAATTAAGGTTAGTTTTAAAAGTTATCAATCTCCTGTATAAATAATAACAGGATTTTCAGAGTCTGGAGACCTATCTCTTTGTGATTCTTGTTTGCCAAAGGTGAAGACTGTGTTTCTATTGCTTGTTGGAACAAGTGGCGACATTTGTTGGTTTACAGAGTTGCCACACTCAAGAGAAATATCATATTGTTCTCAAATGACCTTAAAACACAACTGGCACTCATCAGTGAATATAATATATCTGGACGTGACATGCTTTACTCATGCATTAAGAACACACGCAGTAAGAAAACATCCAAACTGGTGGATCTTGCACCTGGTTCCTGATGAGCCCAGGCGTACCTATAACACCTAGCAACTGGTGCTTGAGACGAATGGCCACTGACTTACCCTTCCTAGCTGTTCCCCAGCCGCCTCTTGCCTGGTGCTGCCCAGCTGTGAGCCCAACATCCCTTTGCTTGCCCACGCAGCAGGAAAGCAGCTGGCACCGCTGGATCCTGCTCTGTGCTGAGCAGCAGCCCAGAGGTGCCAGTCAGGGGCACAAGGGAGCCTTCCAGGGCTGTTTCCACCCTGCACATGTACAGGGTTATCAGGATCGCATCCAGGTTCCATTCAAATCCAGAACTGATTGCCCTTCAGTAACAGCAAACCAAAGGCTTTAGAAAAGGGTAAGGAGGGAGATGAGGAGGGGAGGAAAGAGACCACACATCTTTTGCTGATAAATTTGTAGATGTTTGAAGATCTTGGAAAGATTTACAAGCTTCAGATGGTACTTCAGGGAAAAACATTTTTTTGCTTTTCTATTTTTATTAGAAGAATGCTTTGTTATTTGTGATATGATACCATGTGTGGCAGAAAATGCTGAAGGTTTAACTGTAGGGAATCTTCTTCCCTTCTAGTTATTTTTAAATATCAATACATATTTTATGTCCCATATCAGTTATTAAAACTTTTCAAACCTCTTTTAAATTAACAGGCATGTAAGTTATCCAGTTGATTTTTTTTTTTTAATTTTTTTTAATTTTAACTTTTCTTTTGGCAGTGAAAAACCTCCCGAAATTAAAAGATTCAGATTGGGAGGGTTAAATTGTCTTTAATCAGTGAGGCTAAAAAAAAAAAAAAAAAAAAAAAGTTAATATCCCAAAATTGAGATACTACTTCTATTAGGGAAATTCAGATGACAACACTGAAAAGTTACTTAAGTTTATGTTGTAGACAGACAGCTTGTGAAGATAAATGTGGATACTGAGAAAGCAAAAAAAAAAAAAAAAAAGTCAAAAATATAATTATTTCTTACAGGAATGCTCTGATTCCTCAAAAAGTAATCTTGAGAGATCATAAAAAAAATACTAATCTATGTGACATGTTTAATTAGCATTTTTAATTCATAATTAGCTAAATAGTGCATATGTGTATGTGTGTGTGTATGTATAAAAAATACTCAGTTATACTGTTATTACTAGTTATGCTATTACTGATGTAACTAAAATTTAAACATTCACAAATGGAACATTAACAGAGAGAAATCAAATGCTTAATAGGCAGGAAATCAGTGTGTCAGTGTCCAATATTCTCTGATCAGTTTGTGTAGATATTCCATGAGTGGAGGGTGTAACGTTTAGTATCACACTTACTTGTCTGAAGACAGTTGATGTTACATGGCATTTCTGATTTAGCAGACTGATAGAAACTATACTGAAAACATAATACAAATGTAAGTTATACTTAAAAAAACCCAGCAATTGCAGTGTATGTTTCAATAATAATACCGATGTGGTCCAAATTAATGTTCTCTATACTATGCTCACCATGATGATGCTGGGTTGCTGGGAAGGAAAACATGGGTTTAAGTCAGCTCGTGCCCATCGCTCTCTTTTAAATACTTCTGTTAGGTTTTTAGGTTTTATACTCTATGTTGGGCTGAGCTATGTATATTCACTTCCCCCATACTGATCTGGCTAACTCAAGGAGACATTCAGAGTCCTTTAATAAAGTCTGAGAGAAACGTTTACACCACCAGTTGATCCACTGAACTGTTAATAGCCTTTTATCTAAAATGAAGGCCGCCCTCTTGTCCCCTGTGTTGAGATACAGTCACCTGCATAACAGCTGTGGTCAGTCACAACCTGCATTATTCCCTGAGTTCCATGGGCTCATCCTTTTAACCCATCTCTTCTGAGCCTTCTTCCATTGTAAGGATTTATTGGTCAGTGACATAGTGACATAAAGAATCCTATTTACTAATAATATTTTTGACTCTGTGAATCAAACAACCCGTTTCCCATATGTATTGTTGCTTCTAAACTAAATATTTTTGGCTTACAGAAAAGGAAGCAGTTGATCAAATGGTTCAGGGTAAAAATTAGGAAGACTCTGAGGAAAGACGATTGACATCACATAAACTGCTTTGTCATGTTTGCATTAAAACCTCATTTAAATGATAAGCTGGTCTAGAACTTTACCTTTATTTTATCTATTCCAGAAAAGATTTTTTCCCCACTACTGTTTACATAACAGTCATGTTACTAAGAGCCAAATCCTAAGGTTTTCATGTACTTTTTGGAAAGGATTGGCTATGAAAACTCTATAAAAGCTGAGAGACACATTTTGCTTTCTGTGAATGGTAACTTATACATTAGAAATATCACCAGTCCTGATAAAAGTACCTTGAACATTCACAAAAAGTGGATTTTATCCTTGTACAGAAAGTCAGTATTAGAACCAATGTACTATACTGCAAGCCTGTTTAATTCCAAGGCTCTAAGGATAATGTCTATATGACTATTGTAGAATATTAAAGGTCAACTCAATCTAGTATTCCCTTTATGAAAAAAAGGTTTTCCTCTCTCATTCACCACACATGGATTTTTCAAACAATGCTTTGTCTTTCTTATTCCTTAGCTACCTTAGGTATTCATCCCATAAATCCTAACAGACAGAAATCAATGCTCATGTCTCAGTTTTGAAACTGGAGCTTTCATGTTCAGGACACGGACAAATAATTTGTTGCATTGTTTATATCACCTGAAATGCCTAAATGCAGACGTGCAAAAACTTAAGTGCATAAAACACATGCAAGTATTGATTAGAAGTACATTAAGGGTGAAAAACTTAGAAGACAAGTTCAGTCTGGAGAGTGTAATTTCTCAAATATTAGGTAGTGCCAGAATTGATTTATGCTGTTCTATACTCTTGTACTTGATAAATATACAGTCAATGTATGCATAAGTTCAGTCCAGATATAACTAAAACATATTTAAAATACCTTGAATAAATTTGCTTTACTTCTTTTGTTCCCACAGTTCAGCAGTTGCTTTGGCTGCATGCATCTCTTCTTACCCCCACCCCGAAATTTACGTCACCATGTCAGATCTGAGACAAAGAAAGTGAGAAGCATATCTAAATACATGGATGTCAAGGGAGTGATTTACCTAGCAACAGTAACTATGTGAAAGTTTTTCAGAAATGTCTCCCTGTGCATGTGATGGTACCTTAATGGCTTGGATTTCAGAGGACTGAAGAAATGGATGGGAGGATTCTAGCCAAGCAAAGCACCAAATGACATGCAATGCACATACATTTTGGGAAATAGAATGCCATCAGTGCACAAAGGAATTTATGCATATCCTTTCCATTAATACTGTAAGGATTTTTGTTTATATATCCATAGTTAGAAGAACATTATTTTACTCTGTGCTACATTACATATAAGAAATATGTGAACAGAGGAAACGTGTTAGGATAAATGTTTCTCGATTGTAATAGCCATAATTTTTTAAAAGCAAACTACCACACAGAGAATTGTCTGAAGTGTTACAACAATAACCCTGAGACAAAGGAGAGGCCAGAAGCTGAGATGGCACTGTGATATGTAACTATCTGCTACTGTGTCAGTAAGGGATACTTCTGACAAGTGAACCAGGGGATCAAACCCTGATGTATACAGTGAACAGCTTTGTCTTGGGCAACAACATTTGATAGATCTTACTGAAAGAAAACTGTGTTCACATCAGTTCAGCATAGCAACAGGTGAGCACGGGTTAAAATAATGTAAATCCAGAATAATCCAACCGAGGATTTAATCAAAGTCACTGTACATAAGGATCCAGACTATTTGATTTCAATGTACAATCTGAAGCAGAATTTCCAGGTGAGATCATAGCTGTCCAAAAAACCATACCTTTGCTTTTCCACCCTATCTCCCCTCTCCCCACAGACATTTGCCCTTGATTCCTGTAAATTCAATGTCTTTCAAAAAGATAGTGTAACATGAGTCATTAGACCTTTGTCTTAGATTCCCTGTAGTGAGTCCCCAATGAAGACTAGAAAGGTTAAACTTAGAAAAATGTGCTTTTATTATAGAAAAGTAATTAACTTTTAAAAAAGAGAAAGTTCAAATCAGATCAGACTGAACAGAAATAAAGAAGAGTTTACAGCTAACCCTGTCCATGATGGTTTTGCTTCCAGGTGTGATTTTAGGCAACTTAGTAGTTTTCCAAACTGTAGCAAATCTAGCATATTCCAGATGGGTCCTTCAGTCATCTCTTGTAGGGGAATGAAGGCAGTGGGTTGATTGACATTGGTAATATGCAGCTTTGGCCTTGCTACGGAGGCAGTGGGTTGGTTGATATGGACAATGTGCAGCTGTAGCTTTTTCCCACTAAGTGGTTGAATAGCCCTGAGGAGTGTGGAAAGGGAGGCTGGATGGAGGAGGAGCCCAGAGAAGGAAGAACCTGGTTGTAGCAGAGACAAGAAGCAGTGTGGTCTGGCCTCTGGAGGATGGAAAACCAGCATGGATAGTAGAATATGACCCATGGTAAAGCCTTTTTGCAGCTTGCTAGTGTTGCATGTGCTGCGACAATTGGTGCCGTGTATGTGGCTCAAACTGATTTGGACTCAAACTGTGACAGTCTCTAAGGGCTATCAGGCTACTTGCTGCTTCTCTGAGGAGGATCCTCCTTCTTTTCTTACCCTGCTGCATACTGCTGTCCTAAAACTTTTGCTCTCAATGAACAAACTCAACTGATCCCCAGGGACTGTCCCTGTCCTTCAGGACTCCCCCTCTGACCCAATCTTCCATAAACTCACAACTGGGGACAAACTGCACAAAATAGAGTTAATCAGAGGAGTGATAATAGCCATGTTTTCTTTGCTCCTTCTTCTAACATATCATTTACTTCTCCCAGTATTCCTTCTGTGTTTTCCTTTTCTATAGTTTTCTTCTTCAACCTGGCTTATCAAAACCATTCCTACATCTCTGCCTTTCCCATGCTGTCTCTCTTCAAATTGGTGTCTTTTGCACACAGTTTAACTTTCCTTCTTCCCTAACAATGACTTTGACTACTCATCTTTTTCCCTTCCTAACTCTTCATATCTGAAAAAGTATTACCAACACAATTCTTCTACTTCAACCAGTTGCTTCTTTTGGGCTGTTTGATTTGGAATAATCCCTTCTTTCTCCTTCAGTTCATCTTCCCACATCAGCAGCCACCTCCTCTTTCTTTCCAGTCTCTTCCACTGATCTTGAAAAGGAGAGACCATTGCAACATTAAAATGGTGGTATCTGGACAGACAGATATGATTCCACTCTTAATTTTACGAGTGGTGGGACAATGCATCTTTCTCAAAGTTTTCACATGCATTCACTACAGATTAAAGGAATCTCAGAGAAAGTGGTCAACACCATGTAGCAGGAAGCACTATGAACCAAAAAAATCCTGAGCACCAAAATAAAAGCATTTTACCTAAATTCAACAGAACTCATTCAGTCAGGAAGAATCTACTGAGAGATCCAGTAGCCTTGCTACTCTATTCAGTTCTTTCTGCAGAAACATTTGCAATTATGTGTTTTAAAGCACTCCAGGGTTTTACTTTCCAGAGAATTGGTAACTTTTAAAATTTTGCTGTAGCTAAGGTGCTGTCATTTCTGTTACTTGGACATTGACTTATCTTCTTTCCTTGTCCACTCCCAAATATTTTGCTTATTTAGTTCTATTATATATGCAGCTAGAACCAGCCACATACTTGATACCATCAATTTTTTTCATTGGTAAGAGCAGTAAGTGGGCATAGATCAGGTCTGCATTACATGAGAAGAGATCTGTGAACAGTCTTAGTGTATTCTCACCTTAGCACTACATAGCTGTACTGTCTTTTTCCAGTTTCTGCTATCATACTAAGGTATTAAGGTACATAGTTCTCACTCTATAGCAGGCAGACCACATATACCCACTTCATTTGCCTGGATAGTTCATCTCATCTGACCAGCTGCACAGATTAAGTACTAGTTTGACATGGGTGTTGGGCTGGTATCTGAATAACACCTCCTTCTCTGCTGCTTCTCACACAAGACTAAATAAATCCCTGCTTTTCTCTATATCTAAATGAAGAAAATCACAGATAATCTTCACTGTTGTCTGTTTAACTGAGAAGTGTCTTGACTGGAGGTCAGTGAGGTCGTCTTATGTTCTATAAAGCAGGGTAGAAACAAAAAGGTCCATGAAAAAAATTTCAAAAATGTACCATCTTTAGAGTTAGATAGTACCATTTTCCCTGCTAGCAAAGGATTCACTTGTTAGTAAATACTGATCTTTTGGGAAAGCACACACATGTAATGCCTGCTTTCCTTACAGTGAGGAAGGCAGAAGGAGAGGCAGCCACCGTTCCTATGAGCTTGGTTCTTCCATTGTTTAGACAAGGTTCTTGCTTGAACAAATAATTACCTGCTCTGGTAGAGAAAGATTCTAATTTCAAACTGCCACCAGTGCAGAAAATGATGGTCACTGATGACATGCGTCTCCACTGAACTGTGTGTTCACAGGTAGCGTGAAGAGTCAGTTTTCATGCAGTCCCAGATCGTGAGACATGGTACATGATTTTTACAAAGGCTAATGGGAAAATCATTTATGCAATAGCGTTTCTAGACTATGGTTTAGAGACCATGAATGATGGTATCCTCTATTGTCCATAGACATCCTTATAACAGCACAAATGTTAGCTTTAAAAAAAATAATTTGCAAAAGTTGTTAGTTAAAAAAATCAGCTACAGATGTCATTCTTCAAAGATTTTTCTTCATTATCAGTGTATGCTAGCTCTGCATTTCATTTAACTTTAATTTATTTGTTAGCTATTGGAAAGAAATGTATAGACTGTTATATTCCTTTTCATGTAACTATCCCTCAATTTATAATAAAAATTCCAATGTACATCAAAAAATACAACCTGTTCTAGAAATTTGTTGTGACAGATTTAAAGTGTATGAAATTTTACAGTATTTGTAAAACTCTTAAATTTATGTTATTTCATTTCCAGTAAAATGATTATTTCCAAAGTACAGTGAGTGTACTATATATCCCATCAATACTGCACAGGCTATGTTTACAGAAGTATCTGGGCAAACAACAGAGCATACACCCTTATAAAGAGAACATTTTTTTGAACTGTCATAGCATTTATGACACAAATGTGTTGCATTGCTCTTTTCATGATTGGTTACCAACGTTATATACACATTTGTGTGATTTAGTAGAGTTTAATGTTTGTTGGTAGCTTTTAATAATTACACTTTTCAAGAAAAATTATTTTTTGTTCAGTGGTTAAAATGAGGCCTTCATGTATTTTCTATTAAATCTATTATGCAAGCTTATCTTTTAAAAGTACATTACAGATGTGCTCCCTGATTGAGATCTGTCACATTTCCAGGTTAGAAACCTCAAAACCCAGTAGAGGGGGTTAAGATCCACCCGCTACTGCACAGAAAAAAACCCAACTGTTTGCTAAGATTTAACTGCTGCCATAGGAGTCATCTACGACTTCAGCAGTAGTAATTGGTGCATTTTGAGAAGTTACCCCCTCCTTTAAGAGGAATTGTGCTAAGGGTGTTTTGCTTATAGTGGGTATAGTGTTGTAATGTAATATGAGTAACAACATAGGATTTTTATGTATGTATCAGTGCTTTTTACTACCATGACACAGCTGGTTTGAAAAACATTTGTATATTACTTATAAGAATGAAGTTTACTGCTGTACATATGGAAAGATCTGAATGGCAACTTTTGACCTAATTCTTACACGGACTGGTAAACATAATTACAAGAATTTATCTTTTTTCGTGGTGCATGCATTCCTCTGTGGTGCTTACAGTCCTCCAGCAGTCCTATTTATATTAAGGCTTTCATACAGTCAGCCTCATTGCTGAACAGTTTTTTAAAGTTCAAATACTTTGGATGATACCTACAGGTATTATTCTGGAAATCTATCTAATAAAAACAATTGTCTGTGGAGATAACTTCTTGACACTATGACAATTACTTAATTGCAACAATCTTTTTTCCCAACATGATGTGCCATTTAAATGATTTTACTGAATTAAATTGTGAATAACAGGAGTGGGAAGGCTACCCTCTGTACCTCCATGTTCAGATTTCTGAATGAAAAGTAATAATGTTCAAACCTGCATGAAATATATTGCACAGTATGTGAAACTGACAGATACATTTTTCTGTCTTCCCTAATGGATTATGAAGTAGTTGATTTTTTCCCAGAATATTTCCTCGCTATTTTTTCAGCACAGAAAAAACATTCATCCATACTCCCAGTAGCTCTGCATGAATTATCAATACAGAAATCATCAGCTGCGTTGAATATGAGACGTGGAAGTTATAGTTCTGTAAACTTTATGAAACACTAAGTAGCTAAAAAGTCCTACCTTTTAAACTGAAATTAATGGAAAAAGCACAATCTACTTGATAATATAGGACTGGCACCCCCCATGTTTCAGCTGTGAGATGACTGTTTCAGTGCAGAGGGTTAATAAACCTGACTGACAGTGCAGCAGAGAGAAGCCCTTGAAGCTGGCACAGCCAACTACTGGAGGATTGGTGTTGGAACATGACTTGGATAAATGGAGTTGAAGAAAAAGAAAACAAAAATCACTTTGTTGATCAGCTCATCGCTGCCAGTCTGAACTGCTGCAAACAACATGAAAACAAAGCTCTGAAAGGTTGCTTCCAGTAAGCAGCTCAGGCATTGCGGCTGCTCGGGCCCTTAATAAGGAAAGTATTTTTCTCCAGAAATACTCCCATTTTATATGATTTGCTGTAATACTGGGGAAGTGCTGCACTTAAGGTATACAGAGACAAAAGTAATTTCTACATTACAAAGTAAAAATATGACTAAGAAAACTACAAAAATTGAGAGTTTTGGCTGCAAAGCAATGAAGAGGTGTTTCCTGCTTCTGTATTTCAGGTAAGAGACAGTGCGGGCTAGTACATGCAGCCATAAGAAAACACACAGGCCTGATTCTTCTAAAGTACCAGAGTAATAAAGTATCATTATTCTAGAAAAGTCTGAGATCAAAAGCCAAAATAAGCTAGGAAAGTCTGTACCTTCAGGGGGTGCTCAGTATGTAGAATGCTTATGGTTGGTGTGGTCAGAAGAGAAAGCAAAGGTAGCTGCATGCAAATACCTTAAATACGCGGTATATGTGGTATTAGAGTACAAATAACTCAGCTGAATTCTTGTGTATGTTGACATTCTGGCAACTGTCATCTGCAATGATTACTGTCAAAACCTGAAAACAATTTGATAATTAGATTCAAACAAACCAAAACCGGGATTTCACTCATACTTTCTGTTTAAATGATCACTAAACTATTTTTTTCAGTAAAGAAGAACATCTTGATGCATTTTAAACACCTTTTGGTTTTGTGCTCTGACTATTTATCAAGTGAGCTACAACTTCAAGGTGCTTTGCATTCACATAGAGTCCTTTAAATTATGCCATTAAGTTACTATGCCTTTGTAGTAAGTTAATCAGTATACTAAAAGGAATCTTTGCCACATTCTGCAGGAAGCTTGCAGAATTTGGCAGCTGCTGCTGTGTCTTCAAGGCAGTGCCAGAGTAAGAGGGCAATGTAAAGACTATACCTTAAGCCATAAACAGCATTATTTTGCATGTAGTTTCACTGGTGAGGATTCTGGTAAAAAAATAGTATCTTAATATCTGTTATGTTTTAGTGGTTGAACTACACGGTGTTATACACTTTCTAGGAAATAATGGACTGTCACTGAGGTCAAGTTATGTCACAGCTAACATGTTCACATAAGATATAGCAAGCATGAATGCTGACTGTAGTTCCTGCTTGTAGTCACTACTTCAAAGACTATACAGAGTTTTGATTTCATTAGTATTATAATCTGTTTTGATCTGGTGAGATTCCTATCACCGGAGAAAGGAATAAGTTAATACACTTTAATGTTACTTTGCTGCTATTGCCAACAGGAGGATCTTCAAAGCATTCCTTCTTCAGGCTGCAGTACATTCAAACACCTGAAGTGAAGCAGAGATATGAGTTGGTGTTCAATCTTTAATGAAAAACTTTGATGTCTCGGTCTTCTGCTGTCCTGATGAATTTCACAGGAAGATGTCTGAGGTTCAGTTCATATACAAAGCACTCGGCTATTATGAGGAAGAAAAGTATGATCTGCTCATATGGGTTACATGATGAATGTGCAAATTTATTTTCAACTACCTTACTCTCTTGCAGTAACAGTCTGGGTTGCACCTGTATGCTATATAGCTCTTGAATTTCATTACTTCTTAAAGTCTGTCTCTTTACAAATCAGTCACTACAGAATTGTAACTCTACTGGGTATTTCTGGAAAATAGGCTTCCAGCTGTATGGTCCCCTCAAAAAACAATACAGCAGAAAATCTTGTATGTATCTATGTTACAAAGGATATAACATCATGGATGTATCTTATATTACACTGACATTGGCAACTTTTGCATGATCCACAAAGCTGCAGAACTCCCAGAGAGTGGAGAAGTTTCTGAAAATTCACAGAAAATACTAGTAGAGTTGTTTCTTTTTGCCCTTCACCAGTTCTAGTCATCTGGTCAATTCCTCATGTTTCCATCCCCACCCATGTAAAGCAACATCTTCATAGATAATTTGGCTAATATTTCAAAGTTCTAAATACCCTTAACTCTTATAGAGTCTTTCTTTCCATTTCATTGACTAAGCAAATTACACAAAAAAGCTTCCTTACAGCCACAATATTAATTGGTGCATAGCAGTGCAGCAAGGCAGTTTGGACGATCACTTCTTTTTTTAAAAAAAAAAAACAACCAGTTTAACTTACTAAAATTTAGTGGAAGTACCTTTTGTGCACTGTAGTAATGAAACTACTAACATTTTTTTAAAAAAAAGAACAGGGTCGAGTCACAAGCTTTCACTAAGCACATGCCTCCTTGGATCAGGGGTTGGTTCAATCTTTGGCTTCGAAAGCATCCAAACAAAAACACACTAAGGTATTAGGATTCCACCATCTAGTCAACATCTTGCACAATGCAGATAGGGTTGCTGTGGACCCACAATCATTTTCTTTCTGGATATGTCATAAAATTCTATTTCTCAAGCAGAAGAAAGGAGAAATTTTTTGTAATGACTGTCTTGAGAAGTTGTTCCCTGCTTGCTCCAGATTTTGTAACAACTTGGTGGATATTTTTTAGAAAAAAACTGAGGTATTATTATTAGATTCCCCACAATAGATTGTCTTTGATTACCACACATGATGACTATATGTCTATTTTCAGAGGGGAGGATGAGCAATCCATGGTATATGCTGTGACTTTTGCAGGTAGTGTCAGAGAACAGCAGGAATCAACTACTCCAGAAGTGATGGCAAGCCAGTAGCTGAGTGACAGCAAGGCAGGAGGGGCAGCACCCTCAAAGATAAAGGGCAGAGTCCCACAGTCCTCAAAAAAAAAAAAAAGCAAGTCCAGAGACTGGGTTCAGCTGACGGTTCATACCATTTTCTTTCCACAGGTCAGGAGCAGCAAGATATATGGGTGACCACAGGCAAAGCTGTAAGATGGCTCTGGCAAAGACATGTTGAGTTAAAAGCACTTCTTGTGCAAGGAAGAGTAGGATGCTAAAAAGGCTTCTCAGCCTTTTCTCTCCAAGCTCTTTTCCCAGCACTCTGACCCTGGGTCCTGCAGCTGCACCAGGTCAGAGCTGGCCTTGAGCACAGGCAGCCAAACCCCAGTGAGGGAGTGATAGAAAACTCAGGGCTCTGATGCATTATTAGCAATGTTAAGTTTTGCGAGTGTATGCTACACCTGGTGTGAACATTTACTACTGGCTTTTATAAATTGAAGAAATTAATAATGTGTAGAATTAGTTTTATCTCCAGCATGCAGATGCAGAAGTTGGACACCGCAAAAGAAATCCTAAACTCAACAGCAGTCTGACCTCAATGAGTGAGGCCAGGATTTCATCCACAGAAGTCAAATGAGTTTCCTAAGATCACAAAAGGGGCTTCAAGTCCCTCTTTTTTTGTATGAAAGGAGTTCTCATGGCAGTTAATAGGCTTGCATTACCTTTTTTTTTTTTTTTCCAAAAAAAAAAAAAGCTCATTTTATATTTGTAGCAAAAACAAGGATGAAAATACGTCTTTACCTGAGGTTTACAATTTAGTTCTAAAACTGTACTTGCTTCTAAAATGCATCCTTTATAACACAATGTTTATCACTTTCCTTTACTTGATTGGACTGCAGCCTGAGAATGTAGTATGTACTGAGCATGTGCATGTGCTGGTTTTAGCTAGGATAGTTAATTTTCTTCATAGTAGCTAGTACCAGGCTATGTTTTGGATGTGCTGAAATCAATGTTGATAATACAGAGATGTTTTTGTTACTGTTGGGCACTGCTTAGGCAGCATCTAGGCCTTTTCTGCTTCTCACCCCACCCCACCAGCAAGCAGGCTGGAGGTACAGAAGAGGTTGGGAGGGGACACAGCTGGGACACCTGACCCCAAATGACCAAAGGGATATTCCTTACCATATCAGGTCATGCTCAGCAATATAAAGCTAGTGGAAGAAGGTGTAAGGGGGGACATTCAGAGTGATGACATTTGTCTTCCCAAGTAACTGTTACGGGTGATGGAGCCCTGCTTCCTGGAGATGGCTGAATACCTGCCTGCAGATGGCAAACAGTGAATGAATTCTTTGCTCTGCTTTGCTTGTGTACACACCTTTAGCTTTAACTATTAAACTGTTTTTACCTCAGCCCATGAGTTTCCTCACTTTTACTCTTCCAGTTCTCTCTCCCATCCCACCAACGGTGAGTGAGCAAGCAGCTGTGTGGTGTTTAGTTGCTGGCTGGGGTTAAAACATGACAGCATAAACCCAATGATTTCACAACTTCTGCAGTCTTGACCAAAATGATAACTCTTTTACTTTCCTATGCTTTGCCACTGTCCCCTTTTTTGCTGTTAATAAGAGAACAATGCAATATATTAATATCATGTTATAACATGCAACTAATTACAAAACCTTTGTATTTTATTAAATACATATTTGTTTGATTTTATAAATTCTCCCAATGTTACTTTCTTCTTTCTCTTTCTGTTTTGAAATATGGATTTGTTCCAGTTACAGACATACGAAAGCAGGTTTGAAATCTCCAGAAAAAGTAGGTTATGGACTGCTTTCCTTCTAAGTAAAAACAGGTAAGATACAGAATGTAAGATTTTACTAAAAATGCCTTTTGGATTTAATTTCCTGTTTGCCTTTCTCTCTTGCCTTATATTCATATATACATACACCCTTGTGCATATAAATGCACACACATATAAAATACTGATTTTTTTTTTTGCATAGGACTGAGGTTTGTCTTGACTTCTGTAGTTAAAAAAGTCAAAATATGTAACAAAATGAAGATCACATAACCCTGTTAAAACTCCTGTTTCACAAGACTAAACCTAAATACTACTTTGCTTAAGCTTACCCTCATTTTAGCTTTAAATTATTTTAGTTAAGGCCCAAAGCATTTCTTTTCCAAAAGTGTAAGAAATTTTGCTTTTTTTCCCTATATTTTTTCTCAGCAGCTTTACTCTTGATTGTATTTCCTGTTTACTCATTTATTCCCACAATTTCTCTAGAATTTGCCTCTTGTGTACTTCCATTTCTTTCACAGAATCATAGAATGGTTTGGGTTGATAGGGACATCTTTCACTAGATCAGGTTGCTCAAAGCTCTATCCAACCTGACATTGAACCCTTCCAGGGATGGGACATGCACAACTTCTCTGGCCAACCTCTTCCAGTGTCTAATGACCCTCATAGTAAAAAAATTCTTCCTTATATCTAATTTAAAATTACCCTCTTTCAGTTTAAAATCATTATCCCTCATCCTGTCACTACAAACCTTGGTAAAAAGTCTTTCTCCACCTTTCTTATAAGCTTCCTTTATGTACTGAAAGGCTGCAATAGCATCCCCCTGGAGCCTTCTCTTTTCCAGGCCAAACAACTCCAGCTCTCTCAGCCTTTCCTCATAGGCGAGATGTTCCAGCCCCCTGATCGTTTTCGTGGCCCTCCTCTGGACCAGCTCTAACAGGTAGATATCTTTCTTGTTCCAGTGGCCTCACAGCTGGATGCAGTACTCCTGATGGGGCCTCACAAGAGAAGCAGGTGGGGTCTCACCAGAGCAGAGCAGAGGGGCAGAATGACTTTGATCAACCTGCTGGCCATGCTTGTTTTGATGCAGCCCAGGATGCAATTTGCTTTCTGGGTTGCAAGTGCACATTGCCAGCTCACGTCCAGTTTTTCATCCACCCGTATCCCCAAGTCCTTCTCCAAAGAGCTGCTCTCAATCTGTTCAACCTGCAGATTGTGTTGATGTTGAGGATTGCCCTGACTCAGGTGCAGGTCTTTGTACCTGGATTGTTGAATTTCATGAGTTCACATGGGCCCATTCCTCAGTCTGTCAAGGCCTTTCCTTCAAGCCTACCAGCTGCACCACTCAGCTTGGTGTCATGTGCACACTTCCTCAGGTTGTACTCAATCCACTGCCTAGGTAACTGATGAAGTTATTAAAGAGTGTTGCCCGCAGTACGGACCCTTGAGGGACACCTTTCACTCTTGATAGTGAACACTCAAACTTTTAATAAGATGTTTCATAAATTCCCACATTTTCTAGGTGGTCTGGGCTTGATGGGCTGCTACCATAAACTGATGCAACAGCATATGGTGTCAAGGTTTGTGAACAGTCACTGTAGTTATTGAGTTAACCAGAGAAAGTTTTTTTACTTTAAATAGTTCCTACCTTTGTGTGTATTCATACCCACATCAGGCCACAAACTAACCCTGCTGTAAAGTTATTTAGAATAGAAACAAAATGCTGTTTTCAATGTTTTTAATTTATTTTTTTATTCCATAGATGACATATAATTTCTGAGATATAACCTTCCTGTTTCCATAGAATCTGTTGTTCTGTTTATTTTTTCCTGGAAGTAAATAAGGCAAAATGTTAGTTGGAAATGAAGTACCTTAAGATCAGGAAAGTGAAAATATAAAGATAAGCATATCTGGTAAAGGACTTCACAGAAATCACAGAGAAACAACTGAATCAATAGAATTTGCTAGCATGTAGATCAAACAGGGAAATAAACCTTGATAAGAAGAGAATAAAATTAATATTAAACTAGCTCTTTATCTGGTCACATAGTGTAACATTGCAGATTAAAAATGGGTGTCAAAAATGAAATTTACTGTTCTATGCTTTTGCTGATTTGGCGTTATGTGATGGTAATTCAGCATCTCTCCATGATGTACACCTCCAGCCTCCTCACGAAAATAAAAATGGAAAGAATCAGATCCCATTATCATTAATGGACTGGAGAAGGTTAAAAAGGGAAGAAGATAAAAGAAGGCCAGCTGTCTACACTGCAAATTAAAATCACCTCACAACCAGGTCAGGACACAGCAGCACCTTAATCAAATTCTATACAGTTCATGTTTGTAGTATTGACAGATCCCAATTGTAATGAAATACTATTTGTTCCCTGGTGTTGAATGTTTCTGTTGTAATGACTATAGTGATTTAAGCCAACTGAGCTTATAATTCACTTTCTTGGCTAAGACTGAAAAGTTAGAAGTGAAAGCAGTAGAAGAGAGGTGGAAAAGAGTGTAAGCCTGGAAAAGAGTGTAAGCCTAGGTGGGGTGCAAACAAAGATGTTGAAAAGTCCTTTAAATCTTTTCTCCACTTCTAGAAAAACCTGTCAGTTCAGCACTGGATTGTTAGCCAAAGGTACCTGAAAACTGCAATGCAAACTAAAAAAGGCACATTACTGATCACATTACCATCTCTTGAAAACGAATAATATTTGTTAATATTAATACCACTAATATTCACAGGTTTTTAGTTATATAGTCACTGCAGACTTGGATCATTGCAAAATGTGTCTCTTGTCTGTTTCTTTGACTCTTGGACTCCAATATGAACTCTGGTTATTTGAACAGGGGAGGTATTTTAATAGTCACTTAGTCATCACTATGATGCTCCAGCAGCAATGCTAGAAAAGCTAGTCAGTAACATCATTCAGTGTCTTTTTAAAGCTGATTACATGTTAAAAAGGAAAGAAATATAATAGTGTTGTTGAGCACAAAAGAGCAAAATCTTTCCTGAACCTTTGTAAAATGCTTTCCTACACACACAAGTATAATCTTATAATTTGACTTTCTAGAGGATTTTTTTCTGTTTCATGTACTTTCTCAAGAACTCTGTCTTAGATTTTTGCTGCTTTAGAGATTTTTATCTGAATCATAAAAGCTAGTAAAATTAAACAATTTTATAAGTTTACAGTGTCAGTTCCTACATGATCAGAGCTTCAGCAGCCTCCTGGGGAAAAAAAAAATTCCCTACATAATGGCAGTCATGTTAATGGCAAAGATATGTGATGAACTACCATGAAATGGTAGATTGTAGTTTAATCTGCCATTGACTTACTAAGGGCTAAGAAAAAATAATTTTTAACATAATGCCACCATTTATCTAGAGCAAAAAATGTCCTATTTGGTCATTCTCACCAAATTACCTGCCTAAAATGAAATTTAATATATTTTGGTCAATCAATGTTAAGTGCAATCATGAAATACCTTACAACCTGATTGGATCTTTGTGATGTCAGTAACTATTTGCAGTGCATAGTGCCAAGTTTCTCAAACAAATAGAGCTGAAATAAAGTGGAAACCTGATACTTTGAAACTGATGTCACTACTCTCCAACCTTTACATAAGAAAAAATCCTAATGTTTGAAATCTATTAATATTTTAAGACAATTTTAATATTTTTAGGTTGTGTAATTCAGCATATGACATTTATAACACAGGAAAAGTCAGAATACAGTCAATGCATTTTTAGCTGTTCCTAGATCAGATACCGTGATTTTCCATTAGTGAGTAGTGTGCAAGATCAGTGGTGACAATAAACAACAGCCCAAACTTGATGATTGTATGAGAACATCTTTCTGTTTCCTGTGAAATGCCTAAAAAAATATAGAAAATGCTACCACTTACAACTCCCCCCACCCCCCACCCGTTTTGAACTTTGTTAGAAATAAAACTTAATGTGAACTATTAAAACCTTACAACTTTTTTTTATCCAGAAAATTTCCCTGTCAAAGTTCAGTTGCATATCTTGGTGAGGAAGCCAATTATTTATGAAAATATTATCCTTCTTGGTTCATATGTCACCATTCAATATTTTCAATGTTAAAAATTTTGCTTCGTATTCAAACATGCAGCATTTAAATTGGTTCAGATGAAAACTGAAAAAAAATATTGGTTTGGTATTTGTGCTTTATTGTCCCTCTTTTCGTTTTTTAATTTTTTTCTTTCTATATTTCCCATTTGTAAAGAAGATAGCTGGGGAAGAAATCTGGAAAACAATGGAAAACTCAAGACTGGAAAAGAACTCTTCTTTTGTGCTCACTTACATTCCTTAGTGACATTCACAATTTCAGTGAAAAAGGAAAAGAAAGGAAGAAGTGAAGAAAAAACAACAGAGAAAACAAATCCAAATGCAAACAGAAAGGGCAAGAGGAGGCAACCTTAATCATTGAATTGTGAGTTATCTGAGCATTACCGATTATTTTTTCCATCTCAGCAAACTATTTTAAAGCAATAAAAAAGCAAAGAACGTAGGTGTTTACTATATGACAATGATAAAAAATGATGGAAGAATTACTTGCTTCTAAAAGTGAACAAATTTTATGACAATAAATGTTAACAGTCATGCCCCCCCCTCCCTTTTTGATTCACTATAATATTTCTAATAAGATCTTTTTCCAGTTCCTTCCTGCTTGCCTATTTGCTGCAGTTCTAGAATGTAAAGGTAGATTTTTAAGAAAAAAAAAATACAAAGGGAAACAATATGTTGCCAAGCCACAGTAAAGCTTAAAGAAAGAAGATTAATTTAAAAAGTAAAAAGTTTTTAGAGAAAAATTTTAACTGTGTTCCCTGAGTTTTGGATACAAATTGAAAGATGTCACAGGAGTTCGCATTATCTTTGTTCAGGGCAGAGATCATCTGAGACAAGAAAAATCACCATACAATAAAAAAAATATTAAAAATCATAACTAAACCCAAATATCATAAATATTGATTATAAATTTAATTAAAGTGATTATAAATAAATTTAATTATAAAGTTCAATACAGGAGACACTGAAGAAAAGAAAGAATCGGGAACAGAGGAATAAGAAGTCTGAGGTAGGGGGAGACAAAAAAGCAACAAAATTATATAAGAATTAAAAAAGAAAGTATTAGGTCCTAAGATTAAAGAAATAGGAACTCATGCTGTAAAAGAAAGCACAGAAGTGGGGAAAAAAAGGCCAACAAACCAACCAACCAAAAAGCCTTGATTCACAGCTATAGAGTGTTTCTTCATATGTTGCACATACAATACCACTGAGATTAGAACCATCTCCCGGTAATCGGATTTGGACCTAAAGTACATAGGTATAGTCTCTGGACAATATCCATGACTTTCACTACCCTTTAGAGCATGAAAACGTTTTCTCATGCAGTTCATGAAAAAACTCTTTGGAATGTATATTTACAATCAGAAAGAAATCACTCAGGAGCATTGATTTATAACACCAGTCTCACAGTTCTTATAGCCAGGTATAAAGTCCTGACAGAGGCAGCCATTTAAATTTTCCTTTGAAAACAGGTTATCATCTTGCATGCCTTCTGCTACTACTTTGTATTCAGAGATATGATATGTACTTCTGTGAAATTTAATAGATTTACACCTCTGTGGCAGAATAAAAAGTAAATATTATGGTTTCCTTTGGCTAATATTTTTTACGTACACAAAAAAGTTCCAGATTATCATGTTAACAATTGACTTTGTGTATTATTCCTCCCCAGCCTGTACTGTCTCTGGAGGAGGAAGGTACTTATTTGTGGGTGCAAAGTCTTGGCACACCTGTAGGTGCAAAGTCAGGGAGGAGAGCTATGCTGTCATGCAGTCGAGGAAAGTATGTTGTCACATAGTTTAGGGAGGGCCACACTTGACATAGCAGCAGTGGTTTGTGTTCCCCAGAGATTTCCTGTATGCATATACAGAATAAAGTTTGTTTCTATCTGTGTTGTTCTTACTGTATGATCACAATCTTAACCCTTGGCCCTGTGAAGGCATCAGAGCAAAAAGAGCTACAAGAGCAGTTGCTCCTCAAGTCCTCAGAGAAAACATGACAAAAGCAGCTGGATTTTGTGTAGCAGTTAACATTTGTAACATTTTAATACAATCTGGACTGAAGTGTAAGATGAATCTTTTTATACTGTTTTTGCTCTTTAAGATGAACAAACTTGGAAAAATGTAAATGAGTAATACTGAGTGACAGTTATTCACAAAGGAGATACAGGACAAACTGACGTTATATTCTTGCTTTGTGCATCACCCTGAGATTCTCTTGTTATCTGTAAAACAACATTTATGCTGTGAACTTGCATATTATAACCTATGACATTATTTTATTTTTTAATGACAAATTGCTCTGAACTAAAAGCAAGGCAAGTTTCAGAGTCACGTTACTCAAGAGTAGGAATTCTAAAGGCTCAAACCAAGAGAGATTTTGAATCAAACATTATTATACTGAAAATTCTTTACTTGTTTTTAGCTGATATTATAACTTGATGTGTGGGGCAACCAGGATGATTTCTGGATATATGGTGCTAGCACTGCTGTGTATGTATGTCTCACATGCCATGGCTTGTCTAACATGCAGATCTTCAGGTGATGACTGCCTGGCACAAATTAGGTCTCTGTTTTCTTTTTATTTTTTAGTTTGTGTGTCTTATGTATGTTGTTTTTCCTGCTTCCATAGGGAAATATGCATGATGGTTCAGCAGAATCCAATTCAAAATCTCCACTTTATACTAGCACTTAGTATTGATAAGGTCTGTTTCAGGGACCTTTCACATTTCTCCACTAATTGGGAATAGTCTGTATGTGATTCATGCAGCTGTATTTCACACTGCTGTTTAAATAGAATGCTGTGTGGGAAGAAGTGAGTGAAAAGTTACATAAATGAAGGCAAGAACTGAATTCTGTCTAAAATTTGTTCTAGGCACCCTAAGTGGCCAGCTGGGCGCAGCAGACTGGGCAGTGACTGACTCACAGAGCTCCTTGTTCAAACAGTTTCCAGCAAGTTGAAGCTGGGAATTGGCCGTTATCTTCTCTCAGCAGCTTCACAAATTTGCACTAAGTCTTCACTTTGAGATACTTTAAAAGGTTTCAGAACTATTTTTTGTTCTTACCTTGTCTTTCTGTCTTGTCTTTTCTATGCTTATTTCATTCTCCTGGCTTTCAGATCAGGCAATCTTGCAACAACCTGGATCCTATTTGAAATAAGTGAATGTATTTCAGCTGTAGCCCCATCACAGAACAAAATATATGGCAGCTGACTTGTCACTGAATTGGCCTGAAAAAGTAGAGCTCTGAGGAAGTAGTTAAAAATCTGCTTCATGTGCTGTTGAGAGTCTGCACACTACCAAGAGCTCAGTGAAGCACATTTCTGTTGCACTTACTGCAGCCCTTTCTAACATTTTCATTATTACTGCATGGGTTCTTCAGGTAGGTGGGAATGAATAGATAGTTGGAAACCAAGAATTTTTCCTGTTTTCAAACTGTCTCCTCATCTTTTCTGAGAAGTCTTCCAATATAACAGAACTGGAGCAATATCTAGGAAAGGACCTCTGTACCCACTCTTGTAACAGGATTCAGGATAGTACATGCTCATGTGACCCTACCTTGCTCTCTCTGAACTTGTGTGATTTTTGTTGCTATGTGTTGGAAACAGATATGTACTTGTTACTATCGAACTTCAGAGACTTCCAAATCTTAACAGACACTCCCCTCCACACTCAAACTGAATGTGCTTAAAACATTGACATTGTCTTTCTTACTCTTGTGGGAGTTCATTGAAACAATAAATTTGCACTTCTATTGTCCTATTAGACTTATAGATGTCTTTCACAAGAAGACAGAGTCCAAGGCCATGAAAAAGCTTCAGACTGAGGAATGAAACCAGGAGAAGCATGCTGTCAGTCTTCCAGGCTGAGATAATATGCTTCTAGAATACAAGTGATGCTATCAGAGAAATGTATCTTTGACAGATAAGTGTCTCAGTTTTCTCTATACTTCATTTTATGGATGACAGTCTATCATCATGAGGTACAGAGGGAAGTATATATAATGAAATGGCTGGAGTCTGGACAGCGTTGATTTGCTGAACATTCTTTTGTGATGTTTCTTATGAAAGCAAACGGGTTTTAGAGTTGGCAACAATAAGATAAAATGACAAAAAAAATACTGTCTTAGGGTGATATAACCACGTTAACTCAGTGCCCTTAACAAAAAGTACCATAGACCTTCAAAGCAAATGTCTTTGAACGAGGAGTAGCAGACTGTAAGAAAACAAGATTGTAGATTTATTCTTTCATAAACAGCACCATTCTGTAGATATACACTGAACTATAAAGTATAAAAATAACATGCTCTCTTCTTTTTTTCAAGATGGATGAAGTTTGAACCTCTTTTTGTTGTATCTGCTCTCTTGCACTAAATACAGCACTGGGACACATCAGGTTTTCAGATGGACCATTAATTCTTACCAATATTGAAAAAAACATGTTTGACTCTTAAGGAAATTCAGTGTTTAAGCCTACTAACTTTTTGCTTTTTTCTTTTTTTGATGGTGGATTCTCCCCCTATTTTTTGTCTGTTTGTTTAGTTTTGTATTATTTTCTACACTCCTTTTTGAAACCTGGACACCCTACTTGCAGCCCTTATAGACTCCAGGAGTTTCTGTGGTTGCCCAGAGCTAGTAAATATCTTATAAAATAATTTTGGAATTGGAATTAGATTTTAGCCTTGTTCTTACTGTAAGGTGATATAGGTTGTCTTGGAGGGGGAGTGTAAAGAAAAAGAGTATAGAAGAGAGTAGAGGAAAAAAGAGTAGAGGAAAAAACCTTTCTTGCCAAGCAAGCAGTGTCACAGTTAAAATCACTTGATAAATCATTTTTTTTCTTTTTCTTTTCTTCCCCAAACAATCTGAAAACAGAGACAATTGATTGCACTTAAGAACAAAAGCAATAACCAGACTTTGCTCTTTTCTTTCCTGTTTCTTCATCAACTTTATGAGATTGAGTCTCCTAGGTTCATTCCCACCAAAGAATAAAACCTCTCACCGTCTCTTCTCCTTCTGCCTAGCAGCTTAAGTCAGACAGCTGAGAATTATGGCCCTGGTCAGAGACCCAGCATATGTGCCTGGTTTTCTTGTAAACTCAAACAAACCATTCCATTGGCTTCTTTGAAAGGGCCCATATACCCCTTTATTTTATGACCAATACATCTAGATATTTTGTGATTTCTATGAAATCACGTAATCAGTTTTTACTTACGCTATGTTGGCTGATGCTCACGTACTTAATAATAATTTGTATTGACTAAATGCTGATAATTGGCTCAACATAAGTGATTTTAGAGAATACGAAAAAACCTGCTTAGGCCTTACTGGCCTTCAGTCTAAAGAAGATGGACTGGTCCCCAGACTCCTATATCCTTTACTCCCCTTATTTATTTCTGTTTACAAAGTTAATATTTGTCTTCCTAGAAGTTGCTATTTCCAATGTTGCATGCCTTCTTACTTTTACATAAGTTTTGAGCTCTCTTCAGACTACACTAATACTTTGTGTAGGCTTTACTCATCCTGCAATGGATTCTAATTTTCTTCTGGGTTTCTTGTCTTAGCAGAGCTTTTCAGGTCTGCATTACAGTTATGTTTGGCAGCCTGCATCTTATTTACAGGTACTGCTGCCATCAATAACTCAAGGAACTTTGCCCGTCAGACTAAGATTAAGGCAAGTAATTACATTTGTTTATGTATTAAATGATAACAATTAGAAAAATCAATCAAAACCATATGATTGTAATTATTCTGACACCAAAACTCATAAACCAGTGGATTTCCACTGTGCCTGTGTTTTTATGTTCATAACTGTAGGGCACAAGCTGTTCTCTCCTTGAAGTGACACAGGTGAATTCCTTTAAACTGTGCTCATTTCAAGTTTCCCATCCATAGACTTCTGAACACTTTCAGAGAGAATGACTGCTAAAGGTAATAGAGGTTCCACAGGCTGAACAATAGCTCAAAACTGTTTTGACATGAGTGAAGGGATTATGGTCTCAGCAAGCTTTTCCTTCTCATTCACCAGCTTGACCCTCCCCAGCTGCAAGCCCTTATCTGACCTCTGATGACAAGGCTCACTGGTCTGAGACAGGCATTGCCTGCTCTGGATTAACATCTGCACGATGACACTCATAATCATAATGTGGAGGAAGGCATAAAATTCACGTTTGTTTTCAGCATCGTCTTTTTTTAAATTTTATAGTCATTAGTTCCTACTATGAGTCCTCAAAGGAAGGAAGGTACATTTACCTCCCAAAACAGTCCCTCCCCTGCATTATCTAATTTACCACCCAAACTGTCTCTAAATGGTTAGCCTTAAGTTTATATAAAAAAAGCTTGACAGAAAAGGTCACAGGCTACAGCTGGAGTAGGTAAAGGATTTTAATATTTGGTAGGAAGTCCTGAAAAGAAGATAGCAGGCATGAACAGGTCTTCTCTGGAAATTACTACAATACCTCAAAATTTCTTGGTGTTGTTTTATATCATTTCAGCTATGTCTGTGCCTTATTAATGTCCCATTCTTACTAAGTTTCCACTAACATAAAATAACAAGACATTACATGCATCTAGACTATTCCCTCTACACAAAGACACGTGTACTAGCATATTTCATCTTATTATAGTCAAGCCTTCTGAGCAGTTGCAAAATCTTCACTGACTAGCAGACATGGTTACTGCAAATCACATTTTCTTCTTTTGCCCAGCTCTTCACAGTATCAGTGATGCTACTTAGTACAGGAAATACTGTAAAAAATAATGGCAATTAAGCAAAAAAGCCTCAAAATTTATAACCAGCAATGTTGCTCACAGTCTTAGTGGTATCTAATGAGATGCAGTGTGGATAGGAGCCATCCACACTCTGATACTTCTGGGAAGAATAACCACAAAATCCACTTTAAAGTTGCACCTTTTGTTTGTTTTGTGGAGAGACAAAAGAAGGGCTAACCAGAGTTTGCTCACCTCTGCTCCTGTGTTGAAGATACTAATTTCTGCTGTGAGGCCACCTCTGTGACATTCACAGTAAATTGATTAGTTGTGTCACTTCTTACAGTGTGTCCTCTGTGTCGTGTCTCTAAGAAAAGTTGTTGCAGTCAAACACAATTTATCACCTGTGCAATGTACAACACCACGTATGCCGTGGGAGGGCAGTAATGAACAGCACGTCCTTTTGAATAGAAAGGTGGCTGCCAACAAACGGGCTCTTGAGTAAGAGACATTTTCCTTCACTGAGTTTTTCTGGGCATCCATTACCCTCCTAGTGTCTAAGTTCATATGCAGGTATTAGAATTTCCTAGAAATTTTCAAATGGAAAATGTGGTTGCACTTCTAGTTTTCATGTCAAAAAGGGATAAAATGCAAAACTTTGGCTTCTCCTGCGGAGTGGGAAGTCTGCTGCTCATCAGCTCTGATTGCTAGACTGCCTCTCCAAATATCCCTAGAGGAGGTGTGAGTGGGTGATGTATGTCTTAAGTTTTTTCTCATTTTTCCACACAAAGGGAATAAAACCTCTTTCCCCTCAGGAATTTTTAATCACTGGACTTGCATGGAACTGTCAGTCTTTGAAAGAAAACTGTATTTTCTGTTTACTGAACTGAGTTACCGATAATACATAAACAAAGTATTCTGAGGAAATAAGCAGTCTCACTGCTGTATTATTTATACTGTAAAAGGAATTATAATATATTGTACTTATTTCCAAACAAAAATTCAGTTTACAATTTTATCTTTCATTGTAATTTCCCACTGGGTCCCAATGGTTCACCACACATGCATGTCAGAATTTAGTCTCCATTGACAATCAATTTAAGAGAGTATTTGAGAAAGCACATGTCTTGAGCTATTGCACAGTGTGGTTGCAGGAAAGGGAAGCAGGAAAAAGAAGACATGCAGTCCACATTTACACTGATAAGTTAAATTCAGGAACGTCCTCTGTCACTGATGTCACTGACATGGAACAGACTATTGCAGAGGGCTGGAACATGTGCCCTGTGAGGAAAAGGTGAGGGAACTGCGCTTGTACTTGAGGGGACCTGCCAATAGCATTCTAACTCCTACAAGGAAGTTGTTGAGAAGATATAGCCAAACTCTTTACTGAGGTGCATGGCTGAAGGACAAGAAGCAATGGTTTTAAATTATGACATGGCAGGTTCCAGGTAGGTACAAGGGAAAAATTGCTCAGTACAATAAAGAACTGGAGCTGGCTGCCCCAAAAGATCATATAAACTCCAGCTTCAGAGGTTTCCAAGACCCAACTGGACAAAACCCTAAGCAACTTGATCTGAGTTGCACGTGGAACTTGTGAGAGTGAAGTTGGACTAGATGGCTTCACAAGATCTCTTTTGTAGGGTGTTTTCACAGTCTAACCTTGGAAAATGGCCTGGATAACAGCATCTGTTAGGGTAAAAACATGAGGCTATTTAATGTGTGTGCTGAGTTGAATATGCAAAACTAGAGAGCATTTGCCCACAGCTCATTGTACTAAAAAAAAGACAACTGTCACCCCCAATTGATCATGTAAAAGGGGAAGACAGACATCAGCTGGAGAAAGAATAACCAATGTTATTCTTGTCCTCAGTTAGAAAGCCTTTTGAAATGAAGCAGGAGTCACTCTGAGACATATAAAAGAAGCATGAGAAGTTGTAACATGTAGATAGAGATCTTGGAGTAGACACAGCAGCAGTAAAAACCTGGTTTGATACTGCTAGAAATCATCCCATTGGCATCACACCTCTGCCTGGGCCAGACAGAGCAGCCTGGTCAGATGCCACAAGCTGCCTGCTCTCTGGCCAGGGAGCAACAGTACAGGCTACCACAAGCAGGGACCCACACCTCCTGGGGTGCACACGAGCTCATGGGTGCAGCCCCACCAGCTGCAGGGAGCAACACAGGGCCCCACAAGGTGATAACACCCACAACTCCTGCAGGATATAGGCACAAGTAGGGGAGCCTGCACCCCCAGACAGTGCAGGGGGTACTTGTAACCCACATGTGCTGTTAGGGAGGGGTTGTGTGTGTAATACTGTGTGTATGATTGTGATTAGAACTCCTTGGGTTTAGTTATAGAGACATATTAAAAAAAACGGTATGGATTTATTAACGATTTGTGTGTTCTGCTTTATCTGCTATATTAACAATATTCTTCCTGCATGTATAGTTCACTGATTGCTAGTTAATTACATGTCATTAGCAAATTAATAAACCATTTCAAACCTTCTCTTGGTTTAAACTAAGAAAAATTAATAGTTTTTCTCTGTGACACTTTCTAACATGAATGATTCCATGATTTTATCTTGTGATAATATTTTAATTGTCAAGGGAATTCTCTGGGAGGGCAGTAGACAGCACAGGCCATATTCATGCCTATAGACATTTCTGTGAGTGCTTGAATTCACCAGTACAGAAGTAGCTAATTTCTTGCTCCATGCACCCAGCATCATGCCAAAATACTAACATCCAAGTTTCAAGGGGACCAGATTTTCCAGAGCTGTCTCCTGTACACTTTTAAAAGTGCAGTACTCAGTGCATTGATTTTTTTGGAACACAACTCATCTGCAAGCATCCAATATGTGGAACAATCTAACCTATTAAAACTTTCTGAATATTTAACCCACTTTTCTTAGACACTGGAACTGTGTAATCTTCTAACTGTTTTGGGATAACTGAAAAGGCAGAAGGAAACAAAGGTGGAATTGTAGCCTCACAGCATTGTGATCTTCCCTAAAAATTCTTAGGAACAAGCCTACCATTTTTCCTTAAGGAATCTTCTGTTGTTCTTCCTTCCTGTTTTCCAAGACACAATATAGCCCTTAGTATACAGTCAAACTGAGATTATATTCTTACCCCCTCATAAGAATCTGCATAACTTTTGGTTGTAAGAGCAGATACTGCTGTAACTGAAGATATTCAATCTTGCATAAGGGCTGCTATGCTCATTTGTCTTTACATGGGAAAAAGAGGAGTTGTGTTAAAATCTGAATTCACAAAGTGCAAACTGCAGACAATGCTGTTGTTCAAACATCATTAGACTTCTCACCTTTATATAGTCTGCCAGAGGCTATATTTTAGACCTGTCAACAGGGCTAAGAATCATAGCCAACATAGGAAAAGGTTTAAATTCCTGGCAGTATTGGATGTTGCTGGAGCCAAATGATTAATGGAGAAATGAGAAGATTAAGAAATGGACTCTTTGGAAAAAAGAGATGAAAGTCTGGGTCAGGGCAAATGTACAAAAGTAAAATGAAAGAATCGTTTAGGAAAGAAATTACCCTGTATGTTATAGTGGGAGCTCATCTTTACACAGACAGGGTGTCCACAAGCCCTTATAGGTAGTTTCTCTACCTTTCTTTCTTCTGCATTCTTCCTCTTTATTCTCTTTGACCTTCTGTTCTCTTACAGCACCATATAAATAAATGCTTGAAGTTAAAGCTAATTCCCATAGAAGAGATGTAAAAGTCTCTAAGAAGGCAATTAAAAAGATTGGCTGATGCAGAAATGTATTATTTTAGTATGACCGCTATACTTTATCAACTAGCTCAACAGTAAAGAAGATAATCTGATTAGGTCTAGTATTTAAGAAAATGTATGCATTAAAAGAAAAAAAAAATCAGTCTTGCACCAGATACTGTGGAAATCAAAAGTAAATACAGAAAGCCAAACTACAGGTCTGTACAGCATTAGCTCCCACATCTTTAACCCATTGAGACCACTAGACAGTTTCTGGACAGCATCACTGGAAAGTAAAAAATGTAAAGAGGACTGAGAAGCTGAAGTAAAGTTGAAAGTAATAAGGAGAAAACTGGAGGTGGTTATTTAATACTTGCTTTAGAACCCTAAGCAATGCTTTGGAAGGTCAGTGCAATCAGGCTGCAAGAAAAGACATGCAAGGTAAGCAGAAGAATCTGTTGCTGTATCATAGTACACGAACATAAAAGTCCAAATGCTTGTTATCTTGCCATTTTGCATCTGAAAAAGAGGATGGAACTCCAGAGCCAACTATGTGAAAAATTCAAAAACTGCTTCTGCCTGAAAATTGGTTTGAGCTAACCTCTAATTTTACTACCAAAAAATGGTTTACTTTTCAGAGTACATCCCTGAAGTTTCCTCTTCTTTCTTCTATTTGTAATAAATTGTCTTTATGATTATGAATATAGATGCTTCTAGTTCTGGCAGTTATTTTTCTAATAAGTCTCACTGGGCATGGTTTGCTGTGTTCTTTGTGGGACATAGTTATTTGGTTACATTTCTAAAATTTATTTGTTAAAATGACAGGCTACTCACCTTTACTGATATATCATTGAAATGTTTTCCCTCTTGTTCTTATCAACTTGCCCATCAAAACTGAGTAACTGTTCCTGGAATTAAAAGCTTCAGGGAAATAGTTCTTGCGGTGAATGGACCATAAAATCTCATTCTGCTGCTGGGACTAAAAAACATCTGACTTTTTCTTTCAATGCAATTAAAAAAAAAATACATCAGAAGATTTTTCTTCAGTAAAACAGTTTCCATTTTAGGAATATCATTTTGCAAAGATAACCTCTGAGAAAAATCTAGACTATTTCCTTATAGGTTCAAGTTATTAACATGGAATGCTATTAGCAGCTATTTGACTGCATCAGGCAAATCTTCAGTGATCTTGCAGAATGCTTGGATATCACCAAATCTGATTCCTCTCCAAGAAAAAAAATCTGCAACAGTGTTTTGTTGAACTCCTCCCACAATCATAGAGTCTCAGATAGTAATTTAAAAGTTAAGGTATTGAGTTTGTTTTCAGTTTTACATAATTGAAGGAATATTTTTTTATTAACTGGGAATGACCATTTTCACTTTTATTGTTTAAATATACCACAACAGATGAGACAGTGATATTGTTTATGGCTGTGCTAAGATGGTAGTCAGCCAAATGTATTTTCTTTTCATGGGAATCTGTTTATATATAAAGGATCTTCTAATCATACGCAAAAAAATCTGGATCTAGCTCTGCAACACTGATTTGTGTATCACTTAAGATAGAAGAAAAGCTTTTGCTGCCTTATGTGTGTAGGAACATCACTCAGTTCAATCACCACATTGTCACCTTTAAAGACCAATTTGTTACTTTCACTTTTATTGTTAAAACTACTGGCATCAGGAAAAAAATAATTTTATAGAGTCTGCTATCTAGAATAAGTAACTACTGTAAAGCTCACCTTCTTTATGTTTTCTGCATGGATAATTCTGTGGTCCTGTTATACATTATATCATGGCTTTTGGCATTGACAGCTCCAAAGTATAGGTTTTAAGAGAAGTTGGATGAGACCTTTAGGCAACTTCTATACTTCTCTTTTTATTCCTCATTCACTTCTTGCTACCATAAGAATAATTACCTTAAGTAATGTCAAGCTCTTTGAACAAATGCATGTAAAAAGCATAAACGTCACAGCACATCATATTCTTTTATAATATTATGCCTAAAATGCTTCAATTTTGACTGCAGGTAGTGATATATTGACACTGCAAGGACAAATTAATCCTGTCTGCTCTTCATAAAAAGCAGGTAGTTGGAATATGCAAACAAAACTGAAGCAAGTTAAACTTAACTTCCAATGTTAGATCCTTACAGTCTTTGAAGAAGTGTGCACCTAAGTTTTATGAGTTTTCCTGTGTCCTGGCGTGGGACTCCATATTACAGTATCAAAGAAAAAAATTCCACATTGGCTGGTTTGGCTTTTTTCTGAGTGGAAAAATAAACTTTAAAATATCATGATTGTAAATAATATGATCTGTCTTTTGTCCTCTTATCTCTGACTAATCTTTCCTTAATAAGGGCTTTTTATAAAACCAAATGGGCATATTTTTGTTTTCCTTTGCTACATATGAAAGAATAAAAAATAAAACAATTTTGACTGATAATATTTCCAGGTAGGACATAGATTATTTCATGCAGTTTACTCTGTCTGGTCTGTTTTCTATAAAGATTTTGTGTGTTTTTCTGTCTGTCTGCCTCCAGTAAAAGAAGAGCCTATGAGGATGATTCAAATAATAAAAAATTAGTAATGTGGATCAAAAGCCTGAACACTGCTGTACAAAATGATCTGTAAGCACCTATGTAGCTTTCCACAGTTGCAGAATTTCAGTCAGAATTCCAATTGCAGAGAGCCCTTTAGGGATCTGAAAGTAAATGAATTTTTCTTTATATCTGCTTCTTTCTTTCCTTGGCAAGCACTCTCATTGACAGAAGACAGCTCCTTCTTAAGGCAAATTAAATAACAGCAGCTGACAATGTACGATTCATGCAACCTGGGGTCTTTCAGTGGTTCTGAGAGGCTCTGTCTACATGAACAGAGTGATGCTTTTGGGTAGAGGGTGTATCAGCACATGGTCTTTGTCACACATTAAGCGGATCATGGTTGGCATATAATATTCCCATATTAATAAATCCAGGAACTTTCCCCTTTCTATCCCCACAGTAGCCTACTGGCAAATATTACTCATGTTCCTTTAAGAACAGAATGCATCAAACATATACAAAGTATATGAAAAGTAATAGAATTATTGAAGGAATGAAAAACTCTGAAGTCTACACATATAGAAGGAAGGTAATATGCATTTGATGCAAAGAATAAAAGATTACCAATTATTAAGAAAATAAATGGCTTTTATTGATGAAATTTATAGAAGACATTTTTGTAAACAACAGTTCTATGACATAACAGACATAAATAAGAATATTTTATGAAGGAAATAAAGAAAGAATTTTTTCATTGAATTTTACTGTTAGTGCTGTTATAGCATATAGGATGTTTTCTCCATCATAAACAGTAGAATGTTAGATATTTTATATAATATATTGTTCTAAAGAGACAGTTATATTTCCACATCTGTAGCTAACTTGGAAAGCTAACAACTGTTGGAATAGCTTCAGGAATATTTTTCTTAAGATGTATTTTAGGGCGTTTTCTTAAAACTTTTTTTTTTTATTATTCTAACATGAATCCTGCTATGTACAGAGTATGTAAAGATAAAAGTTGAAGTACAAATGCAGAAGAGCTTACCTTACTTCTAAGTTCCTTATCTGAAGTTCTTTGTGCCTCTGAAAGTCTTTTGCTGTTAAATTCACTTTACTTACAACACAATAGGAAGGAATCTTTCTATACAGAGATTAAAATGGCCTAACATTAAATCATAAACATTCATTGATAAATTATAATGCTAGTGTTGAAGTGGTTTAACAATACAAAGAAGGCAAAATTTATGGGCAAAATGTCACCTCATCAGCTACAGCATTTCTTCTCAGGCATGGGATTTGTCTGTTTATTCACAACTCATCATCGTACATACATACATGAACAATCCAAAGAGCAGTCACTTAAAAGATAGTTGTCAAATAATGTATGAATGCCGGGAAGCAGCAGGCTAGTCACAGGTTATTGCAGAAGCTGAGGGAGAAGCCCTGTGAATTATTTGCTGAGCTCTATTTCTGGGCAGCAGTGAATCAACTTGACTACCACAGGGTGGCATTATCAAAGAGGAGTTACATTAACATCTAGTTTATGACTTAAGTCAAACTGTTAAGTCAAAATTCCTCCTTCCCCTGAGAAAAGAAGGATGGTAAATTTCTGGTAGTTTACAGCTGCAGTAAATCAGGATAATCCTTGAATTTATTCAGTGGTACTGACCAAGAAGATGGAAAGTCAGGCCATAACTATGCCTAGTGCCAGCACCTTGCCAGAGATTCCATCTAAAGGGTGAGTGGCAGGCAGAAAGACAGACTTATTCATGTGCACTTGAACAACAAAAATGTGATAGGGCTTGTTTAGTTAACTGACTGGTTGCCAAATGAAATTCAAGTCCAGTCCTCACCATCTAGCCCTTTTTGGCACTTTGTCATTGGCAAAATGAATAGCAGTCCCAACCATGAGCTTGCAATATAATCAGCTTTATTTTAAAAATCACTAAACAAATGTTTCCATCCTATAGCTGCCTGAGTTTTAAAGCAGTTTGTGAAAACTGAGTTGCAAATACTGCTTCATTTTCTTGTATTCAAAAGATAATTTATGCATTCTTATTTCATACATGAATTTTTGCAGTTGATCTGCTCTTCTGCATTCTAACCAGATGAATCCCAAAGGGATATACATGAAGAAAATGTTTCTTAAAACTGAAAAATAAAGAGCATATTTTTTTCTGGTCAGCAAAATTATGTTTTGATATGAACATGAAAAAAGCAAGAGTTCTTTTAAGAAAACGTGTACTACTATTTGCTGACATTTTGTCAGGTACATAATAAATGTTATCTTGAGGAAAACCAGATAAATCTACAAACATTTCAAGAGAGAGCAGTGTAAGTACAAAAACCAACAATAGATCAACAAAAACCTAATTACCATGATGGCAAACATACTGTATAAAGTAAGGATAGCTGTCAATATCCCTAAAGTGGAAAGGTCACTTTGCAATTACAATAGCTTCACTTATCTTCCTTTTGTCTGAAGCTGTCAGCAGAAGATAAATGCCTACATCCACCCTAATCACAACATGAGTTTTATCATGTGATGACATGCTTGCCAAACCCAATCATTTAAGTCTTGTCTAGGTAGAGAAACTGAAGAAAAATGACCTGGTTTAACTTTTATATGACTTAAGCAATGACAAACCTTTGCATAGAAAGGTAATTTAGGACTGAAATGTCAGTAATTTTGTCTAACATTCTTATTTCCAGTCTAAAGGAAACTGAATCATACCACTGAATGAAGTTATGCAAACATACACATTTAGCTAGTTTGCTCTGAAGCTGAACCTTGAGTCAATTTGGATTCAGTGCGCCTCTAATAAACAAGGTCTTAGTTACTTTAATTAAATACCACAAAGTACAAGAACTATTAACATGCAAGAGGCCTAATTCTACTTCCATGTCACTGAGTGGCAGAGCTTCAGTCAAATGTAATAGTTCCATATATTTGTTCTATTTCCAAAGTCAAAGAGACAGGTCTCTGTTGTATCATGGAAACAGAAGACAGCAGTTGAAACTAGAAAGGCACGTATCACAAGCTTTTGTAAAAGAAGCTTTCAGACTTCAAGTTTTTGCAGAACTGCAGGCCAAGATAGATCAGTAGGAATGTCATCTATGATGTGACTATGAAACAGTTACAAATGAATTATTATTTTTTTTTCTTCATGGCCTACCAAGTGTCCAGAATGAATGTCACCACTCTTTTTAAGAATGTGTTGTGCTGTCTCCAAAATTATGAGAACCTAGATGGCTTGTGTGAAGCCCCAGACTGATATGCTTAAATGGCTTCCATTGGTGGAGCTGGCAGGTACCTTTGCCTGATGATGCAGTGAACATTTTTCAAAAAGCATTGGAAGTCTTCAGAATGAAAGGCCTTTCTGCTGTACCCTACACTCACTTAAAACATAGCTATGTCACTAGCCTACTCCAGCTACTGAAACAGAGATAAAATACATTGACATGGGAGGATGTGGTGGGTTGACCTTGGCTGGCTGCCAGGTGTCCACTAAGCTGCTCTCTCACTTCCCCCTCCTCAGCAGGACAGGGGGAGAAAATAAGATGAAAAACCCATGGGCCAAGATAAAGTCAGTTAATAAAGAAAAGCAAAGGCCAAGTGCAGAAGAAAAGAAAAGCAAAAAAGGTTTATTCTCTACTTCACATCAGCAGGCAATGTCCAGCCACTTCCTTGGATGTAGGGCCTCAGTAACTGTAGTGGTTGTTTTGGAAGACAAATGTCTTAATAACAAATGTCTTCCCTCTTCCTCCTTTCCCTTACCTTTTATTGCTGAGCATGACATCATATGGTAGGAAATATCCCTTTGGTCAGTTTGGGTTAGCTCTCCTGGCTATGTTCTCTCCCAGCCTTTTGCCCACTACCAGCCTTGGTGCTTTGTGGTGTTGGAGAGATAGACAGCCTTGATGCTGTGTAAGCACTGCTCAGCAGTAGCCAACACGTTGGTGTGTTATCACCACCATTTTAGCTACAAATAGAAAGCACATCACTGTGAAGGCTGCTATGGGAAGTTATCTCCATCCCAGCCAGATCCAATACAGATGAATGGCCAAACCAGAACTATGGTCATTGGGAACACAGAGAAAGCTATTAATAAGTTGTTCCTCCACTTTGCACACCAAGAGCAGCATGCCAGTATGAAAGGAAAAAAGATTCAAACTAGAGTGAGTTTTATGAAGCCGTGAAGTTATGAGATGTTAAGAGAAGTGTGATTTCTAGTAAATAATACTTCTGCAATAAAGAAGCACCCCTAGACTGTGTATAAGAATATGAAACAAAGTGTGGTTTTCCCTGCTAGGGAACTGAAGAACATAATAGGCAGTAACTTCTAAAAAAGTTTCCTACAGTTTTGAAGACTCCAGAAGAAAAGCAAGGCATTTTGCCCTCACCAAATCCAAATAGACAAGTTATTATGAGCACATCAGTATGGTTGGCACTGAAGGAATTTTCAAAGAAAACATAAATGTTTGCAGGAAACAACAGTTTCCTCCTATTTGAAGACATTCCTCTTTGTTTCTCTATAATTCTTGAAATTACCCAGCACTAGCTGTCCAAGACAGTATATAATATCGCATTAAACATTTCTTTTTAAAAGATGTTCTCTCAATGATCCATCTTACACACAATGAAAAATTCTTGTGAAAAACATATCTATGCCACACAAAATTAAAAAAAAATGCTTTTTGAATAGCAAGCTCCATAACTCCCATTCTGCTGAATATCTGGATATCTGGGCCTGTTTTCATGTTGAGGTAAGAACAATATCTGGTAGCCTTTGGCTTCCTGGGAATATTTTCACATAGGTTCCCTCCATCTGAGGTAACTTCTACTATGAAATGAACTTTTACAAAATAGAGAATGTGTTACCTTAACTCTAGAGGCAGAGAAGAACTACTGCTTGCTACCACTACAGAGCATAGCAAGTGAGATTTAATGACAGGAAACCATGAGACTTTTCGTTTCTATTTCTGTTGCTTCTGGGTAATCTGATTTTCCTTCTGGATAGGTGAGATCTGTAGATTCCACTATTCAGTAGAAGAATATTCACAGCTAGACACTGCTGTATTTTCCTGTTTTTTTGACAGAATATTTGTTAGTAGCACCCTGTTAGTGGAATTTTTAGCATTGAGAGTAAAAATAAAATCATCCTTTATTCATGAATCTCTCTAACAATGTTGATTATTTACATTATTTTGGTCATCTTGTTTATTATTTTCTGTGTATTATTTCCTCCATCTTTCCTTGGATTCTGAAGTATGGAGAAAATTTCTGCCAGAAGAAAAGCAATGTCACTTCTTAAAATTAATCAATGAAAATTTAAATTAAAAAGCAAAGGATTGGATAGTAGATTTCCATGTGACTACCATAGATATACTGTCAGCATTCTTCTGATTTTTCTGTTCTTTGATAAAGGAATTCTTTCTCAGCTTTCACGTAGTTGTGAGAATGTGCTAATATTAGAAGTACAAAACAGCAAATAAGTGGAGATTATCTTTCCTTCAAGTAAAGATTGACCTGATTAAATCTACATTTCCAAGGCCTGTTTTAACTTCTGGTACTATAAGGAAACGTCTAGTTTACTACATCTCTCCTTTACCATTCTGAGAACTCTACTATTAAGGTTTACTGCCCTCCCCCCTCCCCTCCCCCGCACCCCCCCCCCCCCCCCCCCCCAGTAATTCACATACCTGTAATAAGCATACTGTGGAAGAATTAAAAGCATGTTTCATCCATTTGACAAGGTATTTAAATTGCAGACTTTATACTAGCTTACAAAGTAAGCTTATTTGCTCTATTTGGGCTCAGAAAACAATAATTGCTTCGTTTAGGTATTCGTTTTAAATCCAGGTAGAGAGTTGATTTTTTGATGTGAATGGTTAGAGAAATATCCAAGCCTACCATTTCAGCTTTCTATTCAGAAAGTCCTACACAGTTCCCAAACTGCTGTTTCACATCTACTTTTTCAGTGATCATGAAAAGCACCAAAAAGATGTTAAACCCTATTTTATGGGAAATAAGTTACACATCCTCCATTTTGCTTATTCTGCTTTTCTCTCCATTCACTGTGGAAGTCAACAATGCATCTATTTCTAATTCTTTGTCAAAAGAAGAGAGGAAAATGCAGAAGCCATAGGCTGGACTACCTGAAAGGTGTTGAAAGTACGCCTCTGTGAAAGAGTATGATCTATAAGAATAATTTGGGGTTTATTTGTTTGCTTGCTTCAAATAATACTTATTTTTCACTTAGATAGTAATTGGGTTTGATCTTAAACTTTAACCAAAATCTTGAGTCCTGCAGTTTATTTCAGTTAGAAACAAAATTTATTAATGAAGTCAAGTATCTCAGATGTGATCACAATTTATAAACAATGAACAGTGGGATCTGAATAACAGAGAAATCAAAAGATGTGTTGTTTTGGGTTTTTTTTTCTCGTTTCTCAGGGGTCTACACAAAATAGGTCCTCAAACTCTTTCACTGCTCCTAAGGCACTCAAGCATGTCTGATTGGAGGCTTTGGACAAAAGCTGCACATTCATTTTTTTGTTCATAAGCAGAAGTAATTTGGTCCAGACTGATGAGTGCATGTGGCAGGGGAATATATGGGTAAAAAACAACAGCTTAATTTACACAGAATGTTTTGAGAGACCTGCAGACTCCAAGTTACTGAATCTGTGCTGGTTTAGCTCATTCCTCGATGCATTCCTTCTTTATACCTGCTTTATAAAGAATTTGTCATCCCACACACACAGAGAAATAATAGGAGTATTTCTGGTCCTTGTTGTCAGAGGCACATAGCCTTAAATGAAGCATCTCTTGGCTTTAAAGTCAGTTAATTTTCAATCCTAATTGACTCTTTTTGGCTGTGGAAGGAGCTTTTCACTGACTTGTCTCATTTGGAGCAAACAGAAGGGCCTGCAGATGTGGTAAAGCTCCTAATGCGGACAAGCTTACAACTTGTGGAAGAGGCTATGGGGCAGGTGGAGAGGACACAAGCCACTCATTTGGACTGTAACTGAATCTTTCAGGGCATAACCTGACACGAACATCAAAATGAGTGTTCGAATTGAAGACAGTCTCCTTCAAAACTAAACACAGCTCTTAGAACATGGCTGGAAATTAAATGGGCCCATTTAAGGTCCTCAGAAAAATCTTTTGCCAGAGGGAAGGCACCTGCTGCTGAGGGAAATGTAATTCCCTCAAGTTTTTTTTCTGTACCCTTGCTGGCTGCTGGAGACTGACAAATCTGGATCCATGCACAAAATGCAGGGAAACTGAAGCAGACATGGAAATGTGTCTAAGGACCTCAGCAGGGAGAGGTATGGCCTTTTTCCAGCCACATTTTACCACAAGCTGTATCTAATTTGCTATTCACAGTCACCCTTGAAGTAGGTTTTGAATGTTAGCTTTTCTTCCTTTCCTCTGAGTGTATATAGCTCAGATTAGCTCAGATATTGCTTCTGATCCCTGCAATGCCCAGTATGGTCAGTCATCTTTTCAAATAAAATCTTAACCTTTAATTCCTGGTGATGTGAAGAGAGACAAAATTTTGGTTTTGTTTGTTTTTAAGATGAACAATAAAAATGTTATTTTGATAATGATTTATTATAAAATTAGCTATTACCTCTACCTTTAACAAGGTAGAAACAATCAAGGTGTTTCAAACAGAAAAATGCAGAATCTTTGATCTTTCCTACATTTAGGTTCTTTGCTCACAGGGGCAAGTCCATAGCTCTCCAATGTTGGCTATCTAATCTAGACAGAACTCTAAATAAAAACAGGAGCTATACATACTGTATCTCAAAATCTGTCCTGTAGCAAGCCACAGCTGAAGTAAACTACTGCCTGTTCTTTAGAAGACAGAAGAAGATAAATTAACACATTATGTAAGGCATGTTGTATTTAGAGCTATTACTTAAAAATTGAGCATAACGCTAATACAGAGGCTGTTATATACTGTCTAGCACCCCTTCTATCAGAGGTAGGGTGCATTGTCATCTCAATCAATCCTAAAATCATTCACTTGGAAAAGAAGAGTTGTTTCTTCTTTTGTTTTAGCCGAGTTTGTCTAATGCAACAGATAAATATAGAAGAGTGTATGTGCATGCATGAGAAAGAATAGAAAAAGAAACAGAAAAAAAATTACTAATCAGGTCGATAAATATGCATGCAGAAAGAATAAAGATTGATTGTACTAAAGCAAAGTATGTATTGGATTTTGGAAATCCTTCGTTATCTTTGCTGACAGTGGCAGCAAACATTCCTGATATCCCTAAAAATAAATTAAGTGGTCTGGAAAATACAGAGTAGTAAAAATTGTCCTGGTAGTGTGCTTAACTCCTTAATGTACAACTATGAACATAATGTGCCACTGTGCTCTATCTGATATATGAATTTGGCTAGCTAGCTAGCTGAACAGTGAAAAAAGTCTTTGTTTCCCATTTCAAGCACATTGATCTCTCATGAATGGAATAAAACTTTGTGCAGAAAAGAAGTTGTTTAAAAAACAATTATTGTGCACTTCTTTTGTAATAGGCAGAATAACCTTTACAGCATCCTATGATTCATTAGTGAATATGTCAAGAACCTGTAAATAACACTTGAAGCTTGCTTTTTGTTCTCTTAATTAAACTAACAGTGAAAGTCTTATCTCTTGAGGCATATGCTGCTGTCCTGAATATTTTAAGCAATATTTCATTTCTTGCAGTTGTTTTCACTTTAAACATGACAGTGAATTAAACAAGTAATAATGTTCTGTTCAAACTCAAAATTACCAGATTAAACATCTTTAATATAACTAATTTGTTTGATCTACAACCCAGGATCAAGCCTTTCTGATTTTTATAGAGCAGAGGTTGTTTTATAGTAATGGATACATGCAGTTCTATCTACAGTTGTTTAGTAGCTCCAGCTACACGGTAAAATGAGCATTTGGCCCTCTTTGAAATAATGAAGTTGCAGTTACATTTTGATCTAAATGTCAACATCTCTTTTTCCCTAAACAGAGGCTTCTACAACTCCATGATTTAAGATAAGCCCTTAGTTAGAGTTTCACTTACATCCAAATATGTTAAGACCGTTATTTCACCACATGACAAAAGGTGATGAAACCTTTTCAGCCATTGTATAAACCAAAATTAATTTTGTAAGCTTGTTCTGTATTTCAGAAACATATAGATTAAGGCTTAGGGAGCAGCAACAAGAGTTTCCATTGCCTTTACACTCTGTTACCTGGTTTGATTGTATAATGTAGTCAGAAGATGCCAAAGGTAAGGGTTAATTGGAAAAATAAATGCTGCCCTTTCACATTGCTTTGCTCCAAACACATTACAAATACAGCAACAGTATTTTCTACCAGAAGGTGCCTTTGGCACCAACTGGACTGTTCCTCCAGCAGCAGTAAATCAGCCACTATTTACCTGTTTTGTTTTCAGTTGCAAAATACCTTTGTGTCTAGGATGGAATTCCTCTCTACTTCTCTGTTTGCATGGCAAAAGATTACCATATTCTTGGCTAAGTTCTTTTGTTACCTTTAAGTCAAATATTGGACATGTTACCCACCCCGAACGCTTTATATAAAAATCTCTTATAGTCATCTTAGGAAGACTTTTGTTGCTGTTTTGTATTTCAAAAGTCAGAGATGTAATTCTATTAATCGTCATGTGACTAATCATCATAAGCCATGCAAACATGATTAGTAGTATGTAGGATTCCTCCTTGCATTCCTCCATTTACTTCCACCTGCCATTCCTGATCCCAACATATTCTCCCTCATTTATGGATGAAGTATATATTCAAATGTTTTGTCTATACACAAGATAAGAAGGGAAACTGAGGAAGATTTTCCCAACTGAATCTATCTCCTGAATCCTTGCAGTATCAGATGGATTATCTATTTTTTTAACTGACTTGAAAATTCCAACTTCAGCATTCTGACTGTATTCAAAAGCTCATTTGAGGAAGCGGGAAGACATCAAACAGGTATCAGGACCTTGGGTAAAGTCCTTGGTAGGTGGTAATCTTACTTTCTTCTTAGTAATAAACTCATTTGTGCCTATCCATAAACGTTACACTTAAACCAGTGACTACTCTGGTAAAGGGATCAGATCATGACTTAAATCCTTAACCTACCCGTCTGTACACAGATTACTTTGCCATAAGAAAGTAAGGAGCTACTTTAAATCTCATAGCTTCCCTGAAATGGCCACAGTGTGCCCCATGGTGGTCAGGAGCAGTCAAATCACTTCTGCAAATAATCATTTAGGGTCAGATTTTGCTGTGCCCTGCTTAAAGGTCCAATGCCTACCTTGCATCCTCACCACACAAGCAGAAATATGGTTTCTTTGTCCAAATTTGTCCCTATTTAATCGTGACAGTAACAAGACCATTTCCTTTAATGTTTCCTAAAGAAGCTAACAATTTTTTCACTTTTGCTTTTTTTTTTCCACATCAATTGTTTGTTAACTTAGCTACACAGTTTATCATGAAAATACAATAAAATAAGAAAAATGTTTCAAAATATTTAGTTTGAGTTTAGACAAACAACTACCAACAACACACAATAATAGTAGACTAAAAGGGAAGGTCAAAGCAGTCTATAATGTGAAAATTTTGATGTCACAACTTTTCATAAAAGAGGAAAAGAATATAATGATAGATGTTATTAAGACATTTTTGAAGAGCATGAGGCACTGAAACAGGTTGACCAGAGCAGCTGCGGATGCTGCATCCCTGGAAGTATTCAAGACCAGGCTGGATGGGGTTTTGAGCAACCTGCTCTAGTGGAAGGTGTCCCTGCCCATGGCAGGGGATTGGAACAAGGTGATCTTTAAGGTCCCTTCTGACCCAAAACATTCTGTGATTCTGTGATTCTATAATCACATGCTTTGAAATAATCTGTCCTGACCATACAGCTAAGCTATTGTTACCCAGCAAATTACAAGAGACAGGAGAGTAGGCAATAATTTTTGCCAAAATTTGAAACCTGAATTTCTTCTGATTTGTGAAATGTTTACAAATTCTAATTGGAAAATATTTTGTGTAATGATGACAAAAGAATCATACATCTATTGTTTGATTACGTCTTGGTCATTTTCATGATGCCCATGCTTTGTAAGCATTATAGAGTTCATTTTCACAATGCTTCTGCACAGTGAAAGAGCCTTATTTCAGTTTCACAGGCTGAAGGAGGAGCCTACAACTTTCAGGCTGGAGGAGTTGAGTTTTGGAAATGTATCTTGTACTTTCCAATGAGGAAGACAAGACTTGGCATTTTAGTACTTGTTAGCTAGAAAATCCAATCACATTTACCCTGGAAGAGCAAAGGTCTGAAGTGATAGTAATTAATGACTTGAAAATCACAGTGCATTAAACAGTTTTAAAGTTATTATGTTTTTTTAAAGATGTCACGGGGATTTTTTTTGCACCTGTTTAGGGAACAATCTGATAGGCACCAATGCCAATAGTTGATTCACACATGTGAATCCCTGTTTCTCCCTTCCAAGGTGTAAAATAGGTCTCTGCCAGTGCAGTTTCTAGATGCTGGAGACCTGTGAAATGCTGCATGTAGAATCGTATCTCTGCATTTGAGATGTATATGGGAGTAATACTTGGGAGTCCAAGCATCATGGAACAGTTTTTCTTCAGGACAGTATGAAAGCAGAAGTCTGGAAACTGAACTTCTAGAGTTTCAGTCAGTGAATTTACTATGGAAATTTGGACAAGTAATCTAATAGATCAGTTCCTATTTCCTTACCTGTAAGGATACATATGCACTTTGTAAAAACAAAAGAAAACAAAATCAAAACAAAACTGATAAAGAGCAATTGATATAGAAAACCTATGTAGGGTAGCCTATATGGACAACTACAGGCAAAGGGCAACTAAGAAAACATATCCTCATTTACCTAAATATAGAAGATACAGCCCAAGTGTTCCATGTCCCAAAGAACCTTAAAAACCCAAAACCCAACACCAAAAAAAACCAAAAAACCCCACCGAATATAAAAAAAAGGTTCTTGTTCACCAGTAATTCCTCTAGCTTTTTCTAGTTTATTTGTAAAAAAAAGTAAAATTTACAATTGTATTTACATACTACAAGAACAAACTGAAAAATAAAACCCATAAGAAAAGAGTGCTTTTTCCTGGTTTCTATATGTATGCAGTAGAAGCGTAAAAAAGTTAAATGTGAAATACATTCAGTTTAAATCCCATTGTCACTTAATTTATTGTCTGTGTTCACCATCACAGCAAGACTTGCACAAGCTTGTGTGGGCATCAGTACCAAGTATTATAACACAAATTTGTTTTATAATTTACAGTAGTACATTAGAATCTTTATTTATAGTCTGATTTTCAGTGACTTAAGTGAACCCTAGTATCTGCATTTTGACTTCTTCATGGGTACATTCTATACATCTGTTTTACATCTAGAAGTGTTATTTAGGTTTTCATTGCCTCTAATTCATTAACCTTGTGCATCTCTTTCAAATCATACTCATTGGAACTATGTCTCTTTTTCAGCATTTTTGATACTGCCATCAGTGAATAACAGTTGTGAAAAAAAACCACAAAAGAATATGTGTATCTTTCAATCCATATATAGAATTATAGATACGTACATTACTGTCTCATAGATGGGAAATGTGATGCATTCCCTGTGGTCATCAGCCTTCTCGTGACAGCTGTTAAACAGTAGTAAGCTTTTGGAACAGTAGAAAAGCTTTGGATGCTTCTGAAACCCTGGTTATGCCGCAGTAGGTAACCATTCATCCTTTGCGGATGATACTGACCCCCTGCCTGGCAAAGATGAAGCCCGTTGTTTTTTTGGGAAATGTTTAGGCTTCTCTATAACACTGACACATTGTCTCATGCTGTTTCTCTTGCTGCCTGGCTGATCTTGAGCCTGGGATAATTGGTAGAGAGGTCACAGACTTGCAGAGGAAAATGAAACCTCTATCTCCATGGTCCTAGATAAGCATTATTTGATGGCAAAGGAGTTACTAAGCTGATGTATTACATGCTATACCTAAACAGATATTGCCATTACTGTATCATTTTAATACAGCAGTCTGTACAGCAGAGGAGGCGAAGAATGAGCTATAAAACATTTAAAGAACTTTCACTTGATGAAAGCAGGAGTATATCTGGCAATGACCGTATTTCGCCTCTAGATACCTACATCTATCAAGGACAAGACAAGTTATAGGACAAGGATGCAAAAGAAAGTGAAGCAAGTGAAGCAAACCTAATTAGCAGTAATAGGATATTAAATCTATGCTGTATCACTGACTCCTTGTATCCATCTAAAGGTGATTACTGGGGATTACTCCAGTTCAATCAAGTATTGTCTAGTCTATAGAACCTTTCAAAATCTGCAGTACATTGAAGTACTTTTTATTAACATTAATTAGGTATTAAAAGTATCCCTGATGTAACAAATGCTGTAGTTACTTGGGAAAAAAGGAAATACAGACAGATAAGGCTTTTAGATAAAAATCTCACTTTTGTCCTTGTTTCCTTAAATGACTGAAGTCAATAGGACTATTTCCTTCATTTATCCATGAAAGTTTATGATACCTTCCCATGATACAGCTTCAAGCCTGTATTACCTTTAAAACATGCTGCAAATGATGATTAAATTACATATTTTTGAGAAAGTAGTGATTTTGTTTTCTAGCTGCATTATTCTAGTAGCCAAAACCCATTACCAGCTGAGTATTTGTGAGTACAGCTAGGAACAGAGCTAGAAAGACATAACACATGACAAGAAATTAAAATGGAGTGGTTGCGGTTCTTTGTAATTGTCCACTTTCTGAAAATTAGAAAGCCATAACAAATTGTTGACTTTTAAAAATGAAAAATAAGAAAAGTGGGTATACTTCTTAGTAGTCATATGCTGAAATCTAAAAACAGAGGTACATATAGCATGATACAAACAAACAAAGCAAGCCCCCAAGAACAAGAATTTGAACATTAAATCCCAGGTAAGAAGCATACCTTAAGAACCACTTTTGTGCAATACGGATCCAAGAATATGGTGAAAATATTTTTACAGGTTTTTTTTAATTTTTTAAGCTACAAGGAATCAGGAATATGAAAAATGAAATTATCTGAAAAGTAGAGTTTTGTCTTGGAAAAAATAAGTTTCTTTTTTCATGGCTCAGTAGAAAAATATAGTCCAAGTTAGTGTTCTTGGCATAAACTCACGGCTTTATTTTCAATTTGCTGTAATATCTGCAAGTGGGAGAAATTTGTTCATCATTTCCATGATTCTGTACAGGTAAGCACTCAAACGAGTTCCCCAGCAAGGTTGTGCAGTCTCCAAGGGGTTTTTAAGACCTGGTTGGGTAAATCCCTGAGCAACTTGCCCTGACCTCATAGTTGACTATGCTTTGAATAAGAGGTCAGACTGGATGACCTCCTGAGATCCCTTCCAAACTTGAAGTACCCTGTGATTGTACAAATCGTGGTATGCATCTGCAATCTCTACCATGACAAGTTATCTGTGGCAGCTGACAATTCTAATTCTTATTGACTACATAAAGCAGTTGTAAAAGGAATTTCTCTATCCTTCTCATATCCAGACTATTTCTGCTTAGTGGAGGATCACAGAACACAAGGTAGTAAGCACTTCATGTAATCACTATGAAGGACATAGAAGACATCATCACATGTTAGAGCTAGGAGTTAAATAGAAAACCACTATGAGCGTAGCAGTAGTGTCCCCAAGCACTGACTGCTGAAGCTGAGAGCACTCACCACAGTCCAACTTTTTTCCCCTCTTCCCTTATGAAGGTACATGCCTCAAAAAATCTATACCCAGTGTAACTTCCTATTTGAACTTTGACCCCACATATTTTAAGGAACCTCACTTAAGTGTGAATTGGAACAGGTATATAAGTAAAATTATATACCTGTTCCAATTCACACTGTGACAACCTTCTGAATGTTATCATAGCTGCCTTTCAAAAGAAAAAAGCACAGGATCATCTCTAATGTTTGGATGTTGGTTTTGGCTAACAGTATACAATCAAAGATTCCCCTGTGTCATGTATATGGACAACATATCTCAGAGACACAATTTTGAAATATTGTTGTGAAATAAGCAATCATCTTTTACTTAGTCATACAAAACTCCATCTTTGGTGATTCAGGCAGTGACCTAGATCACAGGATGCTATGCACATATCTGCAAAAGAGCTGTAAATCAGCTTAAAGATCTTGCAGTTTGACATCTTAAGTAACAGCAAATCATGACTTCTCTGTAATATAAAGCATGTTGGCACCAATAAGAGAAGATAATAGTTTATTGTCAAGAAACAGAAATGACCTATGAATTCCTGATTTCATAAAAACTCTTGATGTCCATGTGACACTCTTTGTAAAGCTTAGAATATGTTTTCTAAGCAAAAAATATTAGATCCTTCATATTTTATGAGAGTAATCTTGTGACAGAAAAAAAACCCCAGTATGATTTTTCATGAGAAAATTAGGCATGTTTCAATGAGAAAACTACATTTTGATTTATCAAAATACAATATTTAATTTATAAAATTAAATACAAACAGTAAATATAAACAGTATTTATTCTAGGTGTCATTACTTCATATAGTTTATGCCTTATTTTCTCTTTTTGTCAATGTAGATTTCTATAATACATTGTTTTACCTTGTGCTTGGTAGATTATTGAAGATTCCATCGTCAAAGAAGAAAGATAATATTAGCTGATTGAATCATAATTACCTGCAGTACTCTGGGCAGTTGCAATTCAATGTCAAATTCTCTATTAAATAATGTCTCCCCGTTTCAAAATGAGTATTTCAAACTTTGTTCCACAAAATGACCTTCAGCTTTTCAATCAATTGGTTTGGTAGGCTTTAAAAATTTTATTTATTTCTGTTTAAAGCATGCAGTAGTTCCAAACAATTCCATATATTTCCACTAGGCAGGGAGGAAAAAATTCCAACAAGCCCATGCTATCATTTTGCACTACAGATATTAGTGGGGACAATAATATGCACCCAGAGAGGTTAACAGCCAAGCAGTGAGCAGTACCTGTGCTGATCTAGTCAGCTCTGACAGCTTCATAAGCAGGAACAAACAGCTGGGAGGCTGAGCAGGTCCTGATGGAAATGTTATAGTCACCATAGGAAAAGTATTACAGGAGGAATCGCTGCATCAGAGACACACAGAGAAGGATGTTTGGGTATCCCCGCTGCTTCTTTTCATGACTGGCCACTGAGAAGACTTTTCCCTTTTCTTTCTCTCTTTCTTTCTCCTTTCCTCTTTCTCTCTTCTTTCTTTCCACCCTAAAGCAGCTTTCACCACTAGAATGGCTGCTTGCTGTCAGCTACACACCACAGTAATAAATCTCTGTGCATTTGAACACGTCTCAACATCCTTTCTGTAACTCTGTGTACCTCTGAAGCAGGTGCACTACCTTCTCTGCCAGCTTTGCTTCAAAATTATGAGAACATCAGAAACAGCTTGCACTATATCTGGTTGGGATGTAGTTAATTTTCGTTATAGTACCTTGTATGGTTCTGTGTTTTGGATTTTGAGAGCTGTGTGGGGTTTAGCTGCCTACTGGGATTAGACCACAACACTGATAAAAGTCTTAGGTGATCATCATGTTGTTATACTTTAAAGTAAGTCCTGACAGATTTATAACTTCCATCACCACAGTGAGAAAACTGAAAAAGAACTGAGGCACAAATATCTGCAAATGCTAAATATATATATTTTAAAAAAAAAATAAAAAAAAAAAACAACAGAGAAGGATTGAACTGAGAAGAAATGAAAGAAAAAAATAGATTTCATCCTGTGTTCTACAAATCCACCAGGAGCTATAGACAAAATGAAGCATTCTTATGGTATTAGTATGGCATTAGATGGCTTGACAGTAAACTCACACAATCTATGAAGTTTCTATGCATAATATAGTCACAATATTTCAACCTTGTTAAAAAAATTTCCGGAAAAAGCCATCTTCTTCCAATATCAGCTCCAAAGCAAAATTACAACATATTTTCATATAAAATTAAGGGCTGTAAATGAGAAAGCACTATCTCTTCGAAAATCTTTCAAAGATTAAATTGGAAAACAAACAATAATTAATAAACTCTTGCTGACTTTAAGAACTTTTCTTCAGCAGAGGAATAGTTTCTGTTTAGTTAATCTCAGAAGAGACATTTCCATAAAACAAGGAATTGGTTTTGTTATACAGGATAGCAGAGCTATTTTTTTTTTTAAAAAAAAAGGAAGAATACCCTAGAAATAAGATTTTTTTGACATGAATATAAAGCAATCCTAAGCCCTGTTAGAGCACAGCAGAAACTGTGTTTATGTATGTCTTCTTACGTATATCTGAAATGACCCTGCTGAAATACTTCAAGGCTAATAAAATAACCCCCTAGTTTATTAATATCAAATATTTGGCAGCTCAGATCTCCCACTCTCATTTTATTTTTTAAGGTCAGACCAAAACTTCATTAATATGACCACACAAAATAGGAAAGGAAAGCAAAGTGCTCTCTCACTGTCTGATGTGAAATACCTTATTGTTGTTATTACAAGTGCTGTAAATAGGAAAGGGCATTGTGAATGCTAGGGGAGAAAGTATTCCTTCTTTATGGCACAGATATACACAGATCTTTTTTGATATATATATTACTCTAGTCTTTGGTGTGTTTTTTTCTTACAAATAAGGATTTTTGTACCGTAAGTTGTACTAACTCTGTAAATAGACTGATGGGATTTTTCTGGAGCGAAATGTAACCTGAGTGAAGAAATTCTCAGTAAAGAGGGAAAGTAATATTTTTATTGTTACTATTTAATATATAATCTATTTTAAGATACAATAAAGGAAGACTTAATTTGTTATTCTTGTCTGAGCTTCCTTTTAAGTCAGAGCAGTACAGGTCATATAATTCTGTGTCTAAAACATTGGTTTTATAAATAATTTTGCTTGGTTTAAAAGCAATTTCTAAAAATCCATACATACATACAACAGTTCTGCATCAGTCTATATAGGATCTGATCTGTCCTCATTGGACCGGATTACTTTAAATCACACTTGATTTGCTGCCAAGTGGGTAGGAAAAAAATCCCTAGACTGAAAGTTTCTATTAACTGCTTGAAAATACCATCTCTGTACAAATCTAATTATGGATTAGATTTTATCCCTCTACACTCACAGATCAGCAGGATCAATATCTACTGCCTTTATTGTATTTTGGACATAACTAGGAGTATTTATAACAGTTTTATAAAGATAACATCTTCATGTACTGCGATATCTAAATGTATCACCCTCCACAGTGTAGGTTTAGTTTTTCTATTGTGAGAATCACTCAGTCTCATCTATATCAGCAGCAAACTCAGGCAGGAAATCTCTGCTGCATTTCCCACACCCAATGGTTTGAGAATTGCAAAGCAATCCCCACAAAACCTTCAGTTGCTTAAATATATATTAAGTGTATGTACATAAACTGCTGCCACTCACATATAAGAACAATAACCTGAGAGATTGATTCAATGTGTAAAAACAAGGGATATGTGTGAGTGTATTATGAAGAGATACTTCTGGCTTTGTTAGGCGAATACAAAATTATTTTTCTTTCAAAATATGTTATATATTTTAATATGATTTCCATAATTCTCAACAATTTTGTCTGTATTCCAAAACCTCCTGCTGCTGCTCAAGATAAAGGTAAGCTTCCAGCTTTATTTTTCCTTTATTTAAATAAAACAGAAAACAAAGCCAGCCTCCTCTGTGGGCAGGGAGGACAGAAAATGAATCCCTTCTTTCTAGTCAGCTGCTTGTTTTCCGTAAGCCAAAGAAATATTTTTCTGTACATTTCATAATGTGTTCTTTCTTGTAATTGTAAGTGTACCTTCACAGAACTTAAACTTCACTATTTTTGTTGTTTTGCAATGTATTTGCTTGCATAACAGATCATGACACTTCTGCTGTGATTTTCAGGTTCCTTGTGTTTGTTTATACATGCATCTAGGTGAAAACTTACCTGCTGTATTGAGGTTCTTCAACCCTTGAAACCTAACCTGCATGATGAAGTCTCTGGACACATATTATGTTAAAAAAGGCTCTGCCAAAGCATTCTAGGTGCTTTTCCTGGAGTAACATTCAAATTCTTACTTTACTTTAAAAGCTTACCTTCAGTTTCTGCCATTTGCAGCCAAGCTACTGAGATAATATGAATATTGATTTTTTATAATTTTTGTATATCAGTAAAAAAGGCTATGGTAATAACCAGGTAACATCAGTGTCAAAAAATAGAAAGTAGGATCAGGATGATTCTGCTTCTTTAGAAGAATTTGGAAAACTCACTGTATGTAGGGCAATGTACCAGAAATGTGAAATGCTATCAGGTGAACAGCAAGCTGCTGTCTGCTACAATGTGAAAAAACACCTAAAATGATACTCAAATTTCTCTTCACAGGCAAATGTGTTTTTAGTGAAAATTAACCTGAAAATTGCTAATTGCACTAGTAGGAACAGGGGTTTGACTATTTGGAATTTGTATAGATGCTTATCTCTATTGGAAACCAAACTACTATGAGTAAGGGCTATTGGTAACAAAACAGAACAAAAAAACCCTAAACCTCAACTCTGGATGCACTCAGTTTGGTTATGATGGATGTAATGGCAAGGAATTTTGAAAGAATATAACCACAGTTATGCTATAGAAAGTAAAAAAGCTAAGAATTTATGCTACTAGTCTTGATCAGTAGTTCATTTTTAATGTCAGTTTCCTCTCATCTCACTTAAACGGTGACTGCTAGCTTGATTAAAAAAGAAAGAAAAAGAAATTATTTTGTTTTTTCACTGTCAAAGCAAGAATGGCAACTTTTTTTATTTTTTCTGACAAGCCGTCTTTCTCCTCCTGAAAGGGCAAAAAATTAAATGATCAATCAGTTTCATCTTTATTTAAAAGTGAGCTTTGACATTGTACAAACCAGCCACATATTCCCACCTGTGACCCTGAAATTACACAAAAGAAAAATGAAACCTAATGAAATTTTTTTTTTTTTTTTTTTTTTTGTTAAGGTTGCCTCTTCATGTCTTGTGGGCTGGTGTTTATCCATTTGCTATAGCTCTGTGGGATATTCCCTTGAGTATTAACTAGCCTTGGACCCAACAAACATCCTAATTTGTATTTATTTCTGGGTAACTAACTGTACCTTCCTCAGTTAATCTTGTTCAGCTGCAGGTGTAGCACAAAACAAAGAAATCCTTGTGCAGCTTTAATATTCATGTCCTACAGGAAAGCAGATACTTTTCTATTAACATTACCAATAAAACAAAAATTACTGTCTATTGTACTTTGTATTGAAATGGAATGATTACAGTTTCCATCAATCTCTGTTATCTCTAACTAGGGGCATGAGTACTCCTACTCTTTTTCATCACAAACTCAAATGAGTTCACCTATGCTATGCCTTGTCAATAATCTGTTTGATTTTGTACTGAAAGGGAAGCCGTAGCCTGATATGTTTAGTTACAGTCAAGTGGAATTCCATTTGTTTCTCATCACCTCTCAGCTAGTAAATTGAGATTGATAGCTGGCATCTTGGTTTAGCTCATGGCCGTTATCATCCAGAAATCGATATGGCATTCAGAAAAACATTGCAGTTTGGCTTCTGGGAGACATTCCAGACTTATTTAGAAGATAGAGTGTAGATACAGCCAGGACAACTGGCACTTCAGTTGATGGTTGATTTAAGGTTCACTGGTGGAAAGAAGAATCAGCTCTGAGAACACAGTGATGGAAAGCTGGGAAGAACAACATCTAGTGAAGTTATTTCCAACTTTGGAGTATAAAGCATTATCCGGGCATATGCTTGCATTCATATGTACTGTCAAATCACATTTTAATAAAGCCTACTTTACTAGTAAAAAAAAATATTCAATGGTTATTTCCTTAGAGTCTTTTCATGTGAAGAGAACATACCTTTTCTAAGTTCCTTTCATTTTTTCTTTCACCGAGAAGTTCACAGTAGAATACAGTATCACACTTCTCTGTCTTTTTACTATTCACTGTATCCTTTACTAAATAATTCTAAGGGAGTCTAGAATCTACAAATGCCTTTATTTCACTCCAAATAAATTTTGCTGGGAAACAATAACCAGACTGGTGTTTTAATGTGCTCACCTTGTTAGAAGCTTTCTGTTGTTTACAGTAATTGCTTTCTCTTGTTGCAAGACAGCCTTTGTTGAGAGTTAATAAATCGTGTTAAAAAGCAAACTGATCATAATAGGCATAGTTTGACAGTTGTTTGCCTTCTGAAAATTCTCCTCAATACATTTTAATTACATGTTTAAGTTAATATTTATATGATTTAACACAAAACTAAGTTAATGGTTATTTACATCTGGTGCAGGAAAGTATTTTTTGCAGACTGATTCTACCCTTTGTTATTTATTGAGGACCAACCTTGACAAGGAGGTTTGGATAGGCCTGATATCATCTTGAATGAGAATTGCTGCCAGACAACCCATCATTCCTCTCCAGGGTGAGTGAGATGCTTCAATATTATGAGTGCTCTGCTGGCTGCTGTGAACAGGTTACAACTAAATATATCCATTGGATATTTGTACATATGACAGGTAGCATCTGGGACCTTCAAGGAATGAAAAAAATACCATGGACGGAGAGATGTGGTAGCAAAGGAAAAACTCTTTTGCAGTTCTGGGGACTACATATGGCCCATGAGGTCACAAATCTTAAGAATTAATTTCTGTCTTATGGTAATAGGTGCAGATTTGCCAAAGTATGAGTTACAAATAGTAGCAGATGTCATAGTTAAAACTGAAAACATGCATTTTTTCAATTCTTAGTTCTAACTTATTGACATAAAAGCAAATTAGTGCTAAATAAAGTGAAGAATGGTGTCAATTACAAAAAATTGAAAGGTAATATTGCAATGCAAAAAAAAAAAAAAAGTTGAGAACATTATTTGCAAGCTAATTTTGATGTAAACAATTAACAGACCATGTGCCCAATGTGTCCTACATATATTGATCAGTATGAATGAATATGCTAAGTGCACAAGCAATTGATGTAAGTAGATTTCTAATTTAAATTAGAAAATTTATAATATAGTAAATTAGTATACATTTTATTTGATGCTGAAACTAAAAGATAACCAGATGGTAGCTTATGATTCACTATATGCCAGTATGCAAACTCATCCAGACACAAAATCAACTTAACAACCCCTATGTCTTCCCTACTCTGAAAGAAGAAATGGAGAAAGAACTACAGCAAAAAAGTCATGGATTATTCATTTTATTGCTAGCACCTCCTTCTGAAAAGATGGCATACATATATGTATAACACAGTCCATTTGTAGCTCAGAGGACGTAGCTCTTGAGAGCAAAGCAGCTGAACTGGAAAGGTTCACTCACAGTAAGTTTAAGAACATCCTTGAGCAGATTATTCTCAAAGCAAACAATCTCCTGTGCTGAGAAAAACAGCAAAGCTTCACAGACATTTTCAGGAACATCACACAGCAGAATCGTATCCAAGATAGCAGTCGCATCTTCTGGGAGGAGGACACTGAACTGAAGAAAGGGCAAATAATCCTTTTGGGAGACATCAGTGTTCCTTTCCTCATTAGAAGATGACAATTTAACCTCTTGCACAGGGGATGTCTCCTTGGAATCAGAAACTCAACTTGGAAAGAAGTACTTTAGTGGTAGAAGATGCCATTTCAACCAAACTGACAGCCTTTCATCCCAGACAACATGTGTAGTGATTTGTCTGTTGATTATAAAAGTGTCTGATTGCATAAGGAATCTGGATCCACCCTAGAAAGTTCTGGAGAGAAGCCAGCAATCACAATTTACCTGGATACTACTGACAGAGAACAGCAAGAAAAAGAATTTGAAGCCAAATTCAGACACTTTGGAAGAAAAATGACAGCTAGTGCAAGACCGAAGGGTAGAAGAAACTTAGTGTCTGGTTTAGAAGGTGCAAGAAGTAAGAACTTGGGTTCATCAGAAACAAGGAACATTGCGGATGAAAGAGCACCTCTACAGAAGAAATAGATTTTAGCTCAGTGATAGGAGAACCAGGTTTCTTATGCCTGAAATAAATAACAAAATGTTGAGTTATGGAAGAACATGTGCTACTCATGCAGAGGAATTAGGAATGACGGAGCACTTTTCATATAGGATGTGAAGGCAAAACCAAAGCATCAGTACTTATGCTTCTGAATCAAAGTTGGAAGTTTAAAAAAATCGTGTGGATGATCTGTTTAGTCTAGCACTAAATAAAGACACATATAATAGGATGCTGAATATTTGTCTGATTAGTTGGAGACTAAAACTGGATTACAAAATATGCAGAACTAATGCTGAAGTTCAGTATATATGAAAAACTACCTCAGAATGTAACAAAATCTGAATAGATTGGAATTCTCAGGTGGGAAGATCTCAGACAGGAAGAGTATAATTTTTGATCTATTTTCCTGATACCACAAGATGGTGACACTGATTGTGATCTGCTTACAGAGATTACAGGCATGAAACACAGTGGTCAGGGGACACATGACTCCATCTAGACTAGGCAAATGTCATCTCAGGCTCTAATGCAAAGACTGTGTTTTCATGCATTATCAATGTCTAGCAGCTGGCTGGAGGCTTCACAGGAAAACATGCAGTCTTTCAGTTAGCCCTGAGCAGAATGCAGGATGTACTTTGGTATGTTAGAGTGTCTCCTCAACTGTAACAGCAATTATAATGTATGTAAATGAGCTGTGTCTTTTAAAAGGGGCACTGCATAAAGATTAGGAAATTGTCAAAGAGCTGCAAGGGCCAGCTAAGACACTTAAATGTCTGCAAGTGGAAAGGCTTAACACAGGATGAAAGGAACATGAAAAGGCTAAGTGATAGGGTAAGGTAAGTTATTGGAAGCAAGGAGACATCTTGGAAAAACCTAAAATTGTTTCCAAATGAAGGAAGTAGCAAAGCTCAAGTCTTGCAGAAAGGGCATAATAAACAAATAAATGAAGGTTAAAAGTTTGAGGAATGTCTAAACAAAAGGAATAAAAAACAACAAACCCTCCTCCAAACACATCAAAGATCAGAAAGGCTGCCAGAGAATATGCAGGAAGAATGGATAATCAGGATGTAAAAAAGCATCGCAGAGAAGCTACATCCATTCTTAGCAATGATATCCACTGTGGAAAAAGCATTGGAGTTTCTAATGCCAAAACCAGTTCTTAGAGTCTTTTGAAACTTGAAATGATTGCTTGGGTGAAGTCAGGAAGCAAAGAGATAAGAAATTAAGAAATATTTGGCCAGTAATGAGTGGTATTTGCCCAAGAGTTTAAAGGAACAATTTAGGTGAAATAGCCAAATTATGAATGAAGAACGTAACATCTTACTTAAAACTGCCTCGGAGTGTGGCAAATATGATGTAATCTTTTAAATGTATTCCAAGGGAAATCTCAGCAACTACATGCTTTCAATTTTGTCCTGTATTGGACAAATAAGTAGAAAACATAAGAAAAAGAAATAATGGATACCTAGATAAAAATAACCTACTGGAGGGGAGGAAGAGTGAGCATGGCATTAGCAAAAAGAGGTCCTGCTCTGCAAACATTTGGGACTTCTCTGAAGGGGATGGGAAGTCCATGAGAATGGGTGATCTGGTTATTATGCTCTTGTATTTCTAATCCAAAGAGAAATCCAAGGGTCTTTGGATTCAAAGGCTTTTATGAAAACTCAGTAACTATGGAATAAAGAGGAAGATCTTGCACAGATTAAAAAAGGTGACTGAACAGTCAGATGTTGAATAATAATAAAGAATCAGTACTCAGTAGAGGGAAGTAATCAGTGGACTCCTGAAAGGAGTTTTCATAATTTTCTTTGAAATCCTGATAAATTTTTCAGAAAGAATATCTAGCCACCCCTGTAAGCTTCTAAGTGGAACCATTTCAAAAATAGTAAGAATATTTCTGAACTCTACCACATGTAACTAAGACTTGTGACAGGTGATTGAAGTAAGCGTTTAGATCAGGGGTCCTCAAACTATGGCCCGTGGGGCTGGCTGCCTGCCACTTCATCCGTGCACTGGCCCCCTGTTTAAAAAGTTTGAGGACCCCTGATTTAGATAATCATCTGGCTTTGGATGTCTGTTTTGGCATGACCTCCGTCAGCAGTGCTTGTATTTTTGTTTGGCAAATAAAACTTATACATCTCATGTATTGATTAAAGACTTGAATCACAAAAACTTGCTCTTCATTTTGCCAATGACCAAGGTAATATCCCCAAATCACTATTTGTGTATTGCAAGTTGTGATCTGAAGGATGTTTTTATCTATTCAATTTCATATTAATTTGATACATGTAGTAAAACTCACTTACCTTTTTAAATGCAAATTACCCAGCATGTACTAGCTGATATTTTCAATACAACTTTAACTGAATGACTACTGTTTTGATGGTGGCATAGCATATTGCTGCATGTCCTTATACCATTAGAGTATTACAAGTCCAGAAAATCGTATACAGTCCTTTGAAAAGCTGAGGTTTTTAGGAGGCCTGTTATGTTACTGAAGAATAACTATGTCTGTAACAACTTCATGCAGAAGCTCTCACGTTTTGTTAGAATCAATGCTGTAGGAAGGAGGAAAACAAAAGTGTTATCTGTATGGAGGTATCACAAACATACCTCCTTTCATGCTTTCATTTAGCTAACAGGAGAATTTGACTTCAAGTGTGGGACAGCCCTTTGCCCTGCCCCATTTCTTTACTTCCCAGGTGAGGATGCCAATCCAGTATTCACCCCACTGTACTGACAAAACATGTATTTTCAACAGCTTTTCCCTACTTTCCATTTCACATCTTTAGGTAAATCTTTAGGTTTTGGCTCTTATGAAGCATTTCATGCAATATAGACACTGACATCCACCACAGAAAAAAGTTACTGTTAATGATTTACTTTTTCTGTCTGTGAAGGACAGTGTCAGAATATTTACAGTAGAGTTACTTCTGACAGTATCAGAAATACAATTAAATATTGTAATGGGTAAATCAATGCATTAATTAAAGAAAATACATGTCTTTGAACATATATTTCAGGTAGGTATTTTCTATTTCTGCAATGTGTGCAGGCGCTATGAAACACTTATTATATACCCAACGTCTGTCTTGATTTGACGAAAAATATTATCCCTTATTAAAATGCAACTTATATTCAGTGTAGGAAAAAGGTCTGTTTTACTTCACCTACTTTATGACAGTACTGGTGGCCTTCCTCTGTCATCTTGATGTAATTACATACAAATTTTTTTTGACAAACAAAAAGTTCTTGAATGGTAGAACTATCATGTTCTTCTACCTGCAGGAAGTGTTGTCTCCCTAGCTGGGCCCTGTTCTAAAGGTTTTGAGTGAGCGATACGCCTATTTGTTTTGTTTCAAACCTAGCTTTTGCTACGCTAACTTATGCAGCACAGTGACTTGCATACATAAAGTATTTTAATTGTTCCCTGCTATTAAATAGCTCGACCTCATTCACTTGCAGGGGTATTGAGATTTGTCCAGTTTTACTTTTCCTCATCACTGAACTCCAATTTTCAGTTCTGCCCAAATTTGCTATCATCTTTTAAAAACTTTTTTTTTTTCTAAATGAACATGGAAATCATGGTGTCCAGTGTCCTCAACTTAGAAGTCACCAAAATGTTCATGTAGCTGTAAATTGTGAAGCATATACCTCAAGAAGCTGAGCAAAGGGGAAACTGTGGGCATAGTTACCAGGCATGAAAAACTGAGATAATGCTATGTGTGGATGATACCACACTACTCCAGGGGTACAACTGATTTCCAGGTTGACTCAGTCATACTAATTTACCCCATAATTCTGGGACAAACACAGTTATACTACTGGTTGTGTAGCATCACTATGAGAGTTGCTCTCAAACCAACTGGGTTGCATGCACCTCTAACCAGTTGTTCTGTTCCCTAGGATATTGCTATTATCTTGCTCTATTTATAGACTGTACCTATCGGCTATTCAAGATATGCCTCTTGTCAAATTGTGAACATACCTTTATAGTAGTATATGGTATATTTTTTGTTTGTTTATTTAGGTAACTGAATCTGGTTTTGGAAAGTCTCATTTGTGGAAATAAAATTGTAGTTTACAATTATCCAAACATTTCTGATCACAGGAATCAACAACAGTAAAGGCTGATACAATTAATGGATAGCAGTCCAAATTAAAATCAGGAATGTAACTTCCACCTTAATTTGTTGTATAATCACCAAAGAAAAAACCAAAGGGTTTCATAACCAAAGCTAGTTGCCTAAGCAATCTAATGATAAATGTTTCTTTGGTAATTAAAAATGCTTTGTAGGGTAAGAAAATGAATTCAAATATTTTTGAGAAATGTCATGAATTTTATACTAATTTACAGTTCTGTTCCACACAAATCTGATTCTTCATTGATTCTGTATGAAATCTATGTACATCAGCAATAGAAAGGAATGTAGCTGAATAATTACAGATGTGCTGGCACACTGGAGTCCAACAAGTAACCAAAGACAACATATACTTAGCGGAGATACAATTACATGGAAGATAATTTCATGTGAAATGTTTGCCATTTCTTTCTTACACAGTATTAACTTTGTTCTGTATCCTACAACAATAGCATTGTCAAGCATCTAAGTTCTTCTCCTTTGTTTTAGAGAAAAAAAAAAATAGACCAGTCAGTAACGGTAAAGATTATGATGGGGTAGTACCTAAACTTTATATACTTTTTTAAAAAACAGACTTTCAGCAGATGCTTTTTCACTCCTTTCAGATTTTTTACATGAGGTTTCTATGTGCCTGCTACTAGAAGTACCTTCTAGTTGTGCATTTTACAAGACTATGAAAAATACATGTTTTGGTTCCTTGTTTTCTTACAATTCTGTGTGAACAACATGGTTTAGGCCATTTTCTTCTCATGATGGATTTATGCCTTGTTCTGTTTCTGCAGCTGAAGAATAGTAGGGCTGAAAATTACTGAGTTTATTTGCAAAGTTGCAGTAATCTGACATAATGTTAAACTTCATAGTGTTTGAGAAAAACTTTCTTCTAATAAAAATCTTTTTCCTGGAATGTGCTGCATTAGATGTTTCTAAGTAAGCAGCATATTACGAGAAAGAGTTCAGACAATTGTGTACCTCAGGTTAAAATTCATTCATGACTGCTCTGGGTTATGTAGCATTTGCCTAGCTAACTAGTCCCTACTGACTAAACAGACAGATTCTGCATACTTACATATTTGATTATCATAGAATTAATTTTGAAGTAAATATCTATTAAAATTATAAATCGCTTTAATAAGCTAATAGTTTAATATTTTACAAATCTGCAAATTCTTTCTTTGCTAAAATTAGCATGAAATCTGGTATATATTGAAGTCTGTCTGGGACATTGTTTTTCTGTAAAAGCCAGCTGCTTCTCTTTACATGTTACAAACAAACCACAGCAAGCTCTCCAGCTGGTTTTTTTTTTGTTGTTGTTTATGCCAGGTATTGCTGTCATGGCCACTAATCCTAATATATCTTTCTAATTTGAATGTAAAATATCACTCCTTAATGATGTGACAAGAATGATTTGATTTATTTGCATTTTATTGTAAGTATTTTGATGGAAACCGATTCCCGATCAAAGCTGATGTTCTCAATAGATAATTGGAAAATCTACTCAGGACAGTATTAATTTCCTAAGTGAGGTTCCATACATCAAAGAGAAATGCAAATCATAGTTACATGTGTGATATAAATTCTATAAGCCATGGATATAAGTATATGACAGTTTGAATTCCTTTTGCCGTATTCTGATGCCATTTAATAATGCTCTCAGACTTAAATATGTCATTAAGAAATGGGAACTTGTTGTTTTAGCATAACTAGACTAAGTCTACAAATTCATAAATCATATACATTTTTTAAAAAGTGTGTTTGTGCATACTGTATTGATGACTGAATGTGTAAATACTTTTTATATCCAGGTTTTAGACTTAATTCTCTATAAAAGCATAATTCTTATGTGTATGGAAACTAACTTCTCCCATAGAGATTCAATGACAGAAGAGCCAAATATCATAGGTGAGTAGTATTGTTTTACATTGGTTTAGTAATTTGAAGTCACAGGGCTATTTAACATGCGGAGACGTGATTGGTAAAGTAAAACTCACACACTTGTTTAATGGTATAGTGAGGAAAAAGTGTTTTCCACTTTGATATTGTCTCCTACTAGTGTCAATATTAAAAAAAATATATTTTAGTACAAGTTCAAATCTGAGTAGGATGTTAATAAATGAAGTCAACTATGGGACTTTAATGAAGAAATTTTATTCTTCATTAAAATGAATAGCTCTCACACTCTCACTTTATTCATTTCACATCCAACATCCCCATCCAATTTGTGGAAGCCACAATGTGAAGTATGCCACTTGAGAACTGAGCTTAATGACTAACATTCTTTGGTTGCATAAAATGACAAGAAAAATGTGAACAATCACACTGACAAGTGCCCTTTTTAGAACATTTAAGAAAAAGTCTGTAGCACAGAAAAGGCCGAACATGAAGATAGGTTGCATAATACTGGTTTGTTCAGTTTTCTGTTTGAAAGTACAAACTCACGGTGATGAAATCTCAGTCTCTCTCTCTCTCTCTCTCTCTCACACACACACACACTCCCCTCCTTAGCTTTCAAGAAGGGTTGAACAACTTTAATATTGTGACCAGTTATTTAGCATTATTGTAGTTTTTTACTGTTTCATGACCTTTTTTCAAAACCATAAATGCAAATATCTTTAAAGGCTTCACTATATTGAAGACACAGACAGAGTAACTAATGGGGTTTTTTAGACTACTACAAATCTAAATGTCTAAAAAGTAGTAATAGTGCTTAGAAATAACTCATATTTAGTTCATAAAAACAAATTCTACTTCCTATCCTATTTAGTCTTCAAGGTTATCTAAATCAAACCCCTATAATCAGCTGGGTTACACTACACAGATATTTGTCCCATCTGTTCTGAAAAATGCTCCAGAGATAGCTCACTGTGGTGTTTTTCCTTCCCCAGAGCTTTTGGTGGTATCTTAGTATGTCTGCATATATGAGGATATGCACAAATTGTAGTAAACTATCATTTTCCTTAAAACAATTTTTCACACGTTGATAGGCATGCTAAACCTGTTGTAGTTCATATTTGCTAAATATCTGATACCTCTTCTTTGGATACTTTTCTACTCACTTATTTTTAAGGAGTGTTTAAAAGAAGATAAAAGGCTGGTAAATTCTTTTACTTTAACACAAGGAAATGTTATCAGTGACAAGTTAACAACATTTCATAATTTCATAACAGATAATTATGACAACTCTTTTGGTGGCTTTTATTTTCTATTTCACTGCAATTCAATCCATTTAACTGTTTCTATGCTTTATTATACTCTATTAGAGGATCTGGTATTCTGTATTTCTATTCCTTGTTTTTATATGCTTCATGCCCCAAATAGAACAATTACTTACAGAGTTCACGATTTGAAGGTGTTAAATTTCACTAACAGATGATAAAGACTATAGATACTCTACATGCCCCAGTCAAATATACTGCAAAACTTAAGGATAAATATATGTAATATTTTGTATGAGGAATACTGTATAATGCTGAGCTACTAGAATAATTTTGCTATATTCCAAGCCTAAGCTTGACGGTTTTGTTTCAAATATCTGTACAAAAGGATGAAGACATAATCAGTCTAGATTAGTGACTTAGTCATTAAATTTTAGTTTGCAAAATGTTCAAATATTTAATTAAAATGTAAATTTAAGAATACTTAAATACAGTCTTTAAGATTTCAACACATTCCCTAAAATAATGTTTCCCAAATATTTGAAAAAATATTATGATCTGTCCAATTAAATTTAGAGTAGAAATAATTTTCCAAAACAATTTTGGTTAATTTTATTTATTTCTCTAAAGTAGCATTTTATTAGGCCATTCCAGTGTTATTACTACCCATATAAAAACATAAAAAGTTATAATGTTGATTAATTTTAGATATTTTGACTCTAGTGCTTCTAGTACCATCTAATAATTTTTATTTTCCACATATTAATACAGATTAGTACTATTTTTCATTTAGTTTAAGGTTTTGTTGAATAGCAAACACCATACAATGTAATATCTGTTTTACAATGGACAGAACCAGGGTATTTTCCAATACTTTTCTTGCAAAGAATTTACTGGCTGGCTGGGTGACACTGCAAACGTCAGCCTGTCCTCTCACACTAAAGAGTAGTGAACCCTACTGTGTTTATTCTCCTCCACAAGAAAGGGCACGGTAATGATCCAATCCAGATGTAAGGGGGATGTTAAGTAAGAATTAAAGGCTTTCCAAACAGAAGTCTTTGCTATAAACCCCAGCCCTATAGCAAATAGAAAATGTTGGCTAAGCATATTACTATTGTAATATTGCACACTTAAACATGTCATGGGGTTGAAATGATGTAAGCTCAGCTACCCAAGAATATTTATGTTCTTTAGCAATATTTTTCCTGAATGTTTTCACCATTATTAGTGTGTTTGCTAAATGAAATTTCTGATGAGGCTGAAAGTTTATTTCTAGTCATATGGGAGTGCAAGCTGCTTTTATCAATTTTGAAAAAGAGCTGAAGGATTTTAGGCACACCTAGAATCTAAACAATTTAATTTTGGTGAAGGCTTAAGGGAATGAGAAGGCAAATCTTGAATCTCTGATGTACCCTCCAATCTTATAATTTTTTATTTTCCCCCTTATTATTTTATCATTCACTCCTCTCCAGCTCCTATTACCTGCCATCTTTTCAAATAATCCACATTCTTATTTTTTTTATAAAGTCACAGGAGTAGTAGTTTGAAGGGAATTTTGGAGGTCATTAAGTCCATTCTCCAACCCAAAAAGGGTCTACACTAATGTTGCATCAGGTCAGAGGTCACACATGTCTTTGTCTAGCTGAGTATTAAAACCCACCAAGGACAGAGAATTTGCAACATCTCTGGGTAACCTGTTTTGGTACTGCATTATCCTTCTGGTGAAAGAGATTGCCTACTGGTTAAACTGAAGGTCTTTTGAGGCTGTCATTGTCTACATGATTTTCTTCTGCCAGACAATACTTCATACTTCTTTCTCCTTAGACTCTACTTCCTTTCACCTATGACAAGATCATCTTTCCATCTCAGAACTGTCTCTGTTATGCCTTAGTGTATCCATTTACGGCTGTGGATGTGAAAGTTTTCCACTATTCTGGCATATTTCAGTAATTCTTTAATGATCTACCCTGAAAGTCAAAAAGACAAATTCTACCTCTAATTCTGAAGATAAAAGTAAGTTCTATGAAGTTTTTTCAGTAATGCAGATCTATGAGGAGTTCTCTATTTATCCCCATACAAGAAAATTCTTGATTTCCGGATCAAGTAAGTAAATTGCATTGTTTTAGAAATCTCTATTACCGTAGCTTACTTCAGGCAAAGACATTCCTTGTTATAGTATTACAAGGAAGGATTTTTTTCACAAGAATTTGTGACCTTCTAGAGGCCAATGCTTCATACCTACAAGTACAAGATACATTTCTGCAGGTGTTTTTCCTCTAGGTTAGGTGTGTATGAATAGATACTTTAATGCACTTGAGATACTTTACTGCTTTTATTTCTATCAGACACCAAGAAAAAAGATTTCAATGATGCTAGATTTCTTCTTTTTCATGACTCAGGAATGCTATTATTTCTCCAGAACTTTCTTGGCCCTGATGCATGTGCTATTCATGGTTGTATGCTTCATTGTTTTTGTCAGACAATACATGATCAAGGTTTCTCCAGGTTAAACCTGTCATTTCACTGCACAGACGAATAGACTTTTTTAGTGCAGAACTATCCTATACTCTTTCCTCTATTAAGAGTTTTTACCATCAAGAGAACCATATTGTTCATTTGAATCTTTCAGTACTGAGCTGAAAACGTCAGGGGTTCCAGCTCCAGGTCTGAGAGTACTTTCTTATAGTGAAGCTACTCCTGCATTAGTCTCAGAAGGACATCTATTTTCCATTCCTCAGCTGCTTCTGTTCCTTTCCTTGTCACTGAGTAATTTCCTGGTTCATTAAAAAAAAAAAAGCATAGCTGCTATAACAGGAAAAGCCCACAGGACAACCTTAACAACAGTATTAGTTAAATGTTCAGAAAGAACCTGCAAATTTAAGACAGAACATGAATTGATATCTAGAAGGTGAATGAGCCATTGGTATTTGGAGTAAAATAGTGGTAATTTGACATTAGATATGGTATATGGTTACCAAGACTATACCTATAATGCAAATTATGCATTAATGCATAACTTTTAGTTAATGAATATTTTAAAATAAAGATCAGTTTCACAAACACTGCATTTTAAAAACATACTATTGAATATATTGAAATATATTAGCTGTGACTATAAAACTGCTGAAATGAAAATGTGTGAGAAAATTTTTTTTTAAAACCTTTGTATTCATAAAATGTACACATTAATCTCAAGCACCATCATAGCATCTGAATCTGGAATGTGAACAAGTGAAACGACTGTGGGGTCAGTACTCTTCCAAGAAGTGTATTGAATTTGCAGTATGAATACAAACACTTTGGAGAGACAGAGATTTAGAAACAAAACCTACAAAAATATTTAGGGTTATACACTCCTACAGTTCAATAGGATTTTTAACTTCTTTGGAAATTTTCTCATGCAAATAGGCAAAATATGCTCCCTTAATTTGATTAGAGACTTGTTCTGCAGGCTTTGAAAATTTGCAACAATACTTGATTAAAAGTTAGACTTGTTTTTTTCATTTGGAGACTTCCTCTATCATTGCAGATTTTTGATTTCTCTTCTTTTAACAGCTATCTTGAGATCTGAAATGGTTTCAAACACTAAATTACTAGAAATATGTATTTCTGAATGTTAACAATAAAGTAAAAAAAAATTCTGCTCACAAGAAATTACTGGCAATGAAAATATAAAAATTAACTGCCTTTGTAGCAGTTTTCCTAGAATCAATTTGAATTCTCACTTGCAGCAATAAATGTGGGTTATTTTTCAAAATAAGGTATTTTTTTTTTATAAAAGTAAAATATCCTCAAAGCACTATAGTCAGAGGGAACTGAAAATGATGTCAACATTGCACTTAATTTTTTTCAATAAAAATGGACTTGACACAAAGTTTATAGAAATATATTATGAATAAGTTTGGAAAGAACCCCTGAAGATCATGTAGTTGAAGCTTGTGCTCTGAGCAGGGCTAACTTTAAAGTTGCTCAGGTTCTTAGGGCCTTGTCTTGTTTAGTTTTTAGTAGTCAAAGGAATAAAGATTTCACAAGCCCATTAGTCCCTTCCAGCTTCAACAATCCTGTGATTCTATAAATTTCAAGTAAACTCAGACATTTTTAATGAAAAATCAAGAGATTAATTCTATTGTAGGCAAAGAGTCCATGCATTTTAGAGACTGCTTTTCTGCTCTTTTCAAACTGTTGGTGTTAGAGACTTGTGAAGAATTTTTATATTTGGCTGTCTATGTTCATAACCAAATTAAAATACCTATATAGCTATATTTATTACTGAATTTTGATTTAGATATTATTAATTATATTTTTATTTCTACATATTAGTGAAGTACAGAGATTCTGTTTCTTTAAGAAACTTTTGTCCTGGAGCATAAAAAGGAGAATTAAGATTTCATCTTCTGGAAGAGAAAGACTTCTTCAACTCCTTCAGTTTTATGGCAATCACACTAAGGAGAGATCCAGAGACGTGTACATACTTATTTTAGGTTTAATGATAGGAGGACAGAAAAATTCCAGTTTAAGTCACTTCCTGGACTTTACTTTTTTCCTCCATCTTACAATCACAAAATAATTCAGGTTTGAGGGCCCATGAAGAGGTCACCTAGTCTTCTTCATTGAAGTAATATTTTTATTGAACCATACAATTTCATGACAAGATATTGTTGTTTTTCTACAGTATTTTTTAATCCATTGGGTAAGAAAGATCAGCCTTCTCAGCTTTCTCTCTGATAGTTATGCTCAAGAGAGGTTTGTAAATCATTAAAGCCTATTCATGTACAAAAAGTTGTCAGTCAGCAGTCTGCTGAGGGTACTAGCAAAAACTGATACACATGACTATTGCAGGTTGTGGACAAGAAACAATATGGTCCTTAAATTAGTACAGCATTTCCATTTAATTGTAAAACATAGCTTTTTAAAATAAGGAAATTTTAGATTTACATTTTTAATGTATTCTGCCATGCTTCTGAAAACAGCAGCATGTGGATTGTTCCAGCAAATAAGAAAAATACAATGATGAAAATCAGGATCTCTAACAAATTTTTGTATTGTGTTTGAACTGCTGAAACAACAAGCAGCCACTATCATAAAGTCTACCTTACTGAAAAAAGGAGTTTCTCACTTCAGCCTAATCTCCACAGAAAGTTTCAATTCATACATTCTGGTACAGTGGTGTATATATACAGAAGTGTTTGCACTGGAAAAATGAAAAGGCCAGATGTTACTGTTGTATTGCTATTTCATTTTATTTGCTTTCATTCCCATCCAAAATGGGAGGACACAATGTAATAAGCTTTAAATCTTTTAAAAATCTTCTTTTTTAAGAATCTAAAAAAAAAAGATTTTTAAAAAATAATCTTCAGAAACTCAGAGCATTTCATTGAAGTCCCCTTTGGCTTCCTCATACATACTGTATTATAGCAAAATTTGACTACTGATGAACTGTTAGACCAAATTTTACATCATTATCAGCATATCCTATTACAATAGAACACCTCATCAAAAACAGTAGCAGAAGCTGTTTTTTGTACTGTGAAACAACATCTTCTACCTTGGAAGAGCTCATATTTGTAATGAATCCTATCACAAATAAAGGTACCAATACCATTGCTTACATAATTGTCTAGTAATAGATTTGTAGTGATGGGTAAGGTGCCCATAGTGGCAAGGTTTTGGTGAGTGTTCATGAAGTAGAAGTCCTAGTGCCTCTCTATTGCCCACCAAGTGCCACAGAAATAACACCTCTGCCCTTTGTGGTTGTCATGGTTTAACCTCAGCTTGCAGCTAAGCCTCACACAGCAGCTCATTCACAGACCCCTGGTGGGATGGATGAGAGAACTGTAAAGGTACAAAAGATTAAACTTGCTATTTGAGATAAAGACAGTTTAACAGGTAAAGCTAAAGCTGTGCACACAAGCAAAATAAACCAAGGAATTAATTCACTACTTCCTATCAGTAGGCAGGTGTTCAGCAACCTCCAGGAAAGCAGGGCTCCATCACACTTAACAGTTACTCGGGAAGAAAAACATCATCTCTCCAAATGTTCACCCCTTCCTTCTTCTCTCAGCTTTATATTGCTGAGCATGATGGCACATGGTATGGAATATCCCTTTGGTTGGTTTGGGTCAGCTGTCCCAGCTTTTATCCTCTCCCAGCTTCTTGTGCACCCCCAGACTACTCACTGGTGGGTGGTGTGCAAAGCAAAAAAGTCCTTAACTCTGTGTAAGCACACTTCAGCAATATTGAAATCATCTCTGTATCATCAACACTGTTTCTGGCACAAATCCAGAACATGGCCTTATACTAGCTACTATGAGAAAATGAACTCTATCCCAGCCAAAACCAGGACAATGGTGTGTCTTGAGAACATCAAATGTACATGATTTCTTCTTTGAATAAAAGTTCTTAAAAATGCCTCAATACCATGTTATACAACAGGCTTGTAACAATATTAAAAATGTAAAAAAGCAAGCAATACAGAAAATCACAGATAAGGAAGAAGAGACAGTACATTCTCAAGAGTGCCACCATGTGATCTTGCTGTCCTGAGGCAGGGGCCACGTACACTCCAAATTGAGTATATATGTATGTCAGAATTGTGCACTTAGAGGAAATATTTATTGAGTTTTGAAGATTTGCTTTAACCATGTGGTTTTAATGACATTTTCTTGTATATTTAAATATTCAGGTGAATTGATCTCTAACCAGTGTGGCTGACTGGACAGAACACAGACACATGGCATATTAGGTGTCTAGAATATGAGAAATGAGGAGTTCTCCTGGGATCACCTCATCAAAGTAGATTATTGACTCAGTTTTCACCTGATGTCAAAGCAGAAGATTCCCAAGACAAATTATTCAGTTCATCTAGCTGGCTAGACTGGCTTCACAGAATACTTGTGAAAGTGCTCCAGTTCAGCACCCTGGGGATGACAGCAGGGCAGAAATCTTCATGATATTTCTGCGGCAGATGGAAGGAGAAAGATCAGATAGATGATACTGCTTTGTTGTTCATAGTGCATTGTAGTTCTAAATAAATGTAATCCATCTTATTCCATAATGTAACTGCAACTATGGGAATATAGGAATTCTTGTCCTAAGGGGTGTCCTGGTGTTCTCTCAGGGTAACTTTTGGTTCATTTTATAAAGTGTTTTTTCTTGCAAAGTGAAGCCAGGAACAAAAACCTTCACAGTCTCATTAATTTCTTTAAAGTTTCTCTATCAAAGAAGAAGGATCTAATCTAGTCTAGAAAATGTTGAGCTAGCAAATGAAGTTTTCTAACTTCAAGCAAAACCACTCATTAAAGATGTAAGATACCAGACTAAAACACTACCAATTTTTTTAATATAAACTTAGCTGAGGAGGGTTTGTGCCTACAATAGCTTGCCTTGCACAGAAAAGCTGAAGAAGCAGGTTGTAAACCTTTCGTACCTTGAGAATAATGATCACCATTGTACTTTAGAAGTCGACCAGTCACTAAGGAACACTGAAAATGATCCAAATGTCTTACAAATCCACAACGATGTAGGGGTGTGCCAAAGAGTCAAGAAAGAATCCGATCGATGTGTGGACCCAACCACACATTGGCCACATATATTACCATAGAGAGAGCATTGAAGCAGATCAAAACTATCTTGGTCAGGTGATCAGCAATAAACAAAGCCTGAAACTTAATGGGCTGAAAAGGGATTTTTAACATGGAGCAAATGGAGCAATGGCAGGAAAATGAAGTCCCAAAGACTCTCCTTCCCTAACCTGAGATACAAATTTACCAACAGAAGTCAGATAGCTCAACTGGATACTTTAGCCTAGCTAAAGTAATCACTCTTCATTTGAAATAGATAAAACAAGTACTTATAAATCCTTCAAGAGAATGGATTTTCAAGTTAACCAAATTAATTGTCACATGTATTATTGGTGGAAGAAAGGGATTGCTATGTATTTGTAAATGGTGTAGGCTGCTTATGATCCTTTGAGGTAAACACCTGTGCCTTGAGACCAAGGTTACTGACTTGAAGGAGTTCAGGGGAATGTAAATATATATTAAACACATGTTTGTGCACGTCACTGATCAATCATTCCTTTAAGGAAGGATGCTAACTTCTTCAAAATTATTCCAGTGTTGTGTCCAGCCCAAGACTATGTATCAAAGATGCAGCTCAGAAAGAAAGGATTACAGTGAAATGGAAGAAGCAGCTTGTTGTGTTACACAAACCATTCATCAGGCAAACAGACTTGAGAAAAGACTACATAGTGATTTTCCTAAAAAATACAGAAGTGGCAGACCTTCCAAGGTGTCTGAACAGGCTTTAGAAATCATGTTAGGATGAGCTGATGGTTACCGGCTGCATAGATGCCTAGAGTATAGGAAAGAGAAAGGTTCTCAACAAAATGGGTTTGTTAGGTTTAAAATTGGAGACCAAAAAAAACCATATCAGACATACAAAAAACCTTCCAGACCTAGTCATATAGCCAGTAGGGAGGCAGAAATGCAAGTTTTAATTTTTTCATTGAGAACGTGATTGTATTGGGTCAGGCTGGAATGGAGTTAACTTTTCCCATAGCAGACCTTATAGTGCTGTGCTTTGTATTTGTAGCTAAAATAGTGATAACACACCAACATTTATGTTTTGGCTACTGCTGAGCAGCCCTTACATAACATCAAGGCTCTTTAACCCACTCCCCTTCTCACCAAAGGCCAGTAGGCTGGTGGTGGGCAAGAGGCTGGGAGGGGGCACAGCCAGGGCAGCTGACCCAAACTGACAAAAAGGATGTTCTGCACCATACGATGTCATGCTTAGCAATAGAGGCTATGAGGAAGAAGGAGGAGGGGGCCATTCCCCTTATTAAGGTGTTTGTTTTCTGAAGCAACCACTACAGGTACTGAGGCCCTACTTCCCAGGAAGTGGCTGGACATTGCCTGCTGATGGGAAATAAAAGAATAATTTTTGTCAACCCATCACAATGGTGTATGAAGATATATTGAGATTAATCTTGTGAGGGTACTTTTGGAACAAAACAATTTGCAAAGATGGAACAAACTCAGAACTGTAAGAAATCCGAGTTTCTGGTGTTTGAAAATAAGAAGATTGGAAACAAGTCTTCAAGCTAAAAAGTGGGAGAAAGCCAATGCATGTAGAAAGGTGCAACCACACAGAGTAAAGTCACAGGCTGAGGAAAGACCAAAGCATAGCAACAGTCAAATGGTAAAGGAAAAAAACAGGCCCAACAAAATACCATGTAAAGAGAATGCAGAACAAAAGAACAATTTGTTGATATGAACAAACCCATGAGAAGGCTATTAAATGGAAGAAATTGTTTGGAAAACTTCACTATCCTAATAGACATATGTTGCACCTGGGAGAAGACAGGGAGTAAACAAGACAGTGCTAGATTGCAACATAAACGATACATGGGAAACAAAACAGGCCATGAAGGTGGTGGTATACAGCTGTATGTTGAAATGCATAGACAAATCAAGTTAAAAAACAAATTTTTTCCACAAGTGACATGAAATCCCTGTTGATTAGAAGTCCAGACCTAGATGAAGTAAAAAAAAAAAACCACCAAACAATTTTGAGATAATATTACTGTCTCCCTGACCACAAAAGAAACAATGACAGCAACATATAAAAGAGATCAGAGATGCTTCAGGATTAGGACATGCAACAGAAATAGCAGGCTTCACTTACCTTATTTAAACTAGGGAAAGATTATAGGGTACCCACAATAGAAAAGGTAGTTTTCTGTTTGGTCTTCACCAGTACAAAGAATTTGGTTTCAAATGCTGATGCCTGAGGCCAATTCAGCAACAGTGACTGATTTTTCTAATTCAATATTCTTTGAGGAGCAACAAAAGATAACATTCACCACAGCTGCAGTCAATTTTGAAAAGGTGACCAACATAAAAATCAACAAACTTCTTGAGAAGAAGGTAAATTACATGTAAGTCTTTGTAGACAGCATGCAGGTCACTTGAGAACCACACTGGAAGCACAAAGTATATGTGTACAAAGTATCAGGAAAGATTTTTGAGGGCAGACCAATATTAGCACAGCTAAACACCCTAGTAAAGAGAGTTACTAGAAGTGGTATTGTATCCTTCAAAGAAATGGAATTGTGCTCAAATAAAAGCCAGAGAGTGAATCAAAAAACCTAGGAAGGTAAAAGTGATAAGGCAGCAAAGCACACCAACAGATTATTTTACTGAACAACTAGTGAAAGATACAAAAGATGATAACTAACCTTTCTTCAAAAACACACAGAGGAGAAAGTCTTCAGGGATAAAGGCTGACTGAGACAGAAGATCATACAGTTCATGACTGGTGATTTATTCACCAGCTTTCCTACATCCTGAACAAAAGGTACATTGTAGAGGAATGAAGTCAGTGGGTTGATTAGCATTGATAATATGGATGACATGGATGATGTGCAGCTGTAGCTCGTTCCTGCTAAGTAGTTAAATAGCCCATAGGATGGTAGGAGAAATGGTTGGATGGAGGAGGAGCAGTGTGGTCTGATCTCTGGAGGAGAGAGAAACAGCATGGACCATAGAATCTGACCAACGGTAAAAGCCTTATTGCAGTTGGCTAGTTTGTTTGTGCTGCAACAGTATACACCAGCTTTTCTTCAAAATCTGGACTCAAATCAGGGTTTAGAATTTCCACTGAAGAGTAAGGAGATGCTGGCAGCCATGCTCTTTTCTTCTTACTCCTGCATTTATGTTCCTCACACAGTAAGGAGGTAAAGTTCTTAAAAATATATCCTCAGATAACTTCCACGACCCTGCTTCTGGGTATCTTTGTTTTTACAATTACATCAGCCCCATAAAGCTCTTTTTTTTTCAAGTATTAGGTGAATGTACCTGTTATTAGTCTCCTCTTCTTTCCCTTACACACCTGCCTCAGGACAGCTTAGGTATTAACCTAGTTATCCCAGCCCTGTTTTCACATCTCTTTATGGCTAGCTAGCCATCTCTACTGGCTACCTAACAAGGTTTAACAGTTGTTCTCCTGCCTCGTGTCACTGAAGACATTTTCACCAGGCTGCTTCTTAGTTACCCACAACAGCTTAGGACTCTGTTCTTAGTCTTACTCTGGGCTCTTGTATCTCAACTGCCACTAATGCTTTCTGAGATTTTTATTTTTTTTTTGTATAATGCATAAGCCATGACCTTTTCTTTTCACATATATAGCTTGAACTTGTTCATAGGCTCATTTTGCACCTGACTTTCTACAGCATGGCCTTGACAATTTCAATCTTTCTCTTCTATTTAAAATGTGGCAACAAAGACTGTTTTCTTAGTTGGATTTAGACTTTTCATCCCTCTCTTGTCCTCTTCCACTTCCTGGCTACTTTGCACTAGAGTCAAATAAACTGCTTATTTTTACTATTGCTATCCTTCATCTATCGTATGTCATATATTGTCTCTGTTTTTGTATGAAGAGTGTGACTTTGGACATCAATTATCTCATGAAGCCAATATTCAACCTCTAAATAGGTTGTGGTTTTATGGGAGGTTTTTTTTGTTGTAGTTTGATTGCTTTTTAAAAAAAAATCTTCATGCCTTTGCTAACATATTTTTGCACCTTTGAGAAATTGTATTGGATTTATGTGGCAAGGTTTTGATAGCAGGAGAGGGAGGGCAGCAGCGGCAGCCCCTGTGAGGCAGTGTCAGGGCTGCCCCGCGCCGGGCACAGCTGGTTCCAGCCGGTTCCAGCCGGCTCCACCGGCCCCAGCGCAGGGCACAGCTGAGCCCCGCAGCCACGGGCGGGCACCTCGGGGAAAGCCGGGCTGAGAAAGGGCAAAACGGTGCCCGGCAGCCAGGGCTGAGGGCAACGGGGTGAGAAACAGCCCGGCCAGCCCCGAGGGGGGAGTGGGAGGGGGGCAGGGGGCTCCGGGCGCCCCCGCACAGATGTCCCTGCAACCCGCGGAGAGACCCCGGTGGGGTGGGTGTTTTCCTGCAGCCCCAAAAGGACCACATCAGAGCAGGTATGCACCCTGCAGCCTGTGAAGAACCCCACATCACAGCAGGTGGACATGCCTTGAAGGAAACTGCAGCCCATGGGAAGGCCCCACAATGGAGCAGAGAAAAGTGTGAGAAGGAGGGAGCCGCAGAGAGGAGCTGTTATGGACTGACTGCAGCCCCCCATTCCCCCAGGCTGCTCACTGAGGAGGAGGCAGAGGAGCTGGGGATGATGGAGCAAACCTGAGCCTGGGCAGAAAGGGCGCATGGTGGGGGGAAGGTGGTTCAGGTTTTGTCTTCAATTCTCAGGTCCAACTCTATTTTTAGTTGGTTAAGTTATCTGAATTTTCCCCAAGTTGTGTCTGTTTGGCCTGTGATGGTAAGTGGTCAGTGATCTTTACTTCAAGCCAGGAGCTTCTGCATCTTATTTTCTTCCCTGCCCTGTTCAGGAGGGGCAGTGAGAGAGCGTCTGGGTAGGGTCTTGCTGCCAGAGTATGTCAACCCATTGCATAAGTTCCATATAAGTATTTACAAACTTCTTTACCATCCATCTTCCTAAAAAACCTTTCCTTCATACACTACTTTGCTGTGGATTTTTTATAAAACCCATTATAATCATTAGTTTGATAATGTGTGAAAGAAATGTTCATGTTGATTATTAAAGTTTTATGTAATATTATGTACCATTGTCTCTTTTGTGTGTAGACTATACACCTTTAAAAGCCTTGGGGGCAGGGATCACTTTATTGTGTGCAATTATACAGTATACATCTACAGTATTGATTCATGAATAGGGTCCCTTAAGGATACTTGCACAGATTAGTATTCTGGGCAACTAAACGCAACACACTTTGCTTTACGTCCCCTTATTTTGCATCACTTCTACTTTAAATATTAATGTTTTAAATACAAATTTAAGACTTGAATTTTTCATTCCTTTGTATACTCTACAAAAGTCCTATCTTAAAATTGCCAGAATATTAGGCACTTAACACTACAAATTCTGTACAATGTAAAATAAACAGGAGGATAGAGTAGGTGGCCACTGGAGGTCCCTTACAACCCGAATTATTGTATGATCCTAAGAAGCAAAAATCTCTCAAATCGTTATTGACAGGAAATTTTATGCTGTTATGACCAAACTACTGAAATGAGTAAAGACTTTGCAGAATAGGTCAGCAATCTGACTCTAATTCCAAACAAAAAAAACCAGGATTGGAAAATTGACATGTAAGAAATCATATTTTATAGATGCATTTGGAGTCCTCCAAGAAAAACACCAAAACCAAATGAATTAATCACATACAGTACTACCATGATACTCAATGAATAATTGTTAACTATTCGCTGGCTCTCCTTCAAATATTTTCCAGCTATTTCCAAATCATATGTGCATGCGCTTGCACACACACACATGCACCCACAGAGAGGTCTTGGGAGCCAATTTTTTTTCATCTTTTCCTAATTCTTTGATATATGTTGTGTATTTTTCAGTAACCTTGGGAAATTTTGTCTAAAATATTTTGGTTGCATGTTACTTAGATGTAAAGTTTGAATAGCTTTGTGGTGTCTATTACCTCCTTTTTTTCCTGAAAATACCCTAGAAAATGAGCTTACTAAGAAAAATGTTCCTAAACCAGCAAATTTTAAAAGGAAGGAAGAAAAGGTAATTCTGCACATAAAGACAGCATTTTCACAATAGAATCTAAGTTACTTTCATCCAATCAGGAAGCAGAAGAAATTCTATGTGATTTATAATTGCCACATCAAGAATCAAGTTATACTGAGTATAAATTGAATTAACTGGTTTTGAATGCTGTGCAGACCTGCAAGTGACAACACAATGTATTCTGGAACTGACTGAAATAGCAAATAAATTTGAGAATGGTAAAAAACAGTGCATTTACTCTTTCTTGATTTTGATGAATCTTAGATGGGACAAGTGATTTATAAATTTATAAATCACTTGTTCTTTGATTATTAGGAAACAATATGGAATTGCCACTTTAAGGAAACCAAGCTGGTAACTGCTGAAAAATGACAATTGTAGCAAGTATCGTTGATGTTGAAGAGTACAAGCAGCAGCAGTGACAAACTGGGAGAAACACCAAACTAGCCAAACAGCTTGTAAGCTTACCAAGACAGCCAGCCAGCTTGCACCATTTCTTGCAGCAGTTCTAATAATAATAAGTAACTTATTTTGAGACATGAAATTCTCTCCTATAACCATGCTGCACATGGTTTACATGGCATGCATCATAATCATGACTGGTCAAATCTGACTGAAAGGCCTCCTAGCCAAACCTTTAGAAAGGGGAGGAAGAGAAGACATCAAGGTTTTAACAATGATGTCCTAACATGAGTATTTTCTGCATACTGTGAAAGAAGACTAATACCGTCTTTTGTGGAAAGAAGGGAATATCTAGTCTCCTTATACCTTCAGAAATGAATAAGTATTATCTAATGGGTGTTTGTTCTTAACTCATGAATATTACTCAGCCCTCATCTGTCCACATTGGGTAGGTGGCACAGAAAATGCCTGGTATCAGATGTCTATAACTATGAGCCATACTGTTTAGAGCATCATCAGAGACACAGTCAGAAGAACGGTTTATAGAATATAAAATCCTTCTATATGGCTTTATGATTGAAAGCTGGGTAGCTTCCTTAAATCTTAGAGAAAGTGAGAAACACATAATTGCTAGATCATATTAGCAGAACATTCTGGGCACTCAATTGGTTTTCATTGTACTGCTTTAAAAAAACATGCCATTCAGCTACTGAAATTTCTTCTGCCTTTCATAGTTATTTTTGTAATTAGAAAGTTTCCTGCTTTGTCTAGAGTGAGTGACATTATCTTAAAGTATCAGATGAGGTCTTCCAGTAATTGAAACCTATGGGATGATGGCAGCTATCAGCACTTAAAAATCTGGACCTATATTTTCTTGTAGCTTCTGTTCTGTGTACATACCACACACAGACACAGGCACACATTTTGAAACCATGTAGAAACGATACTTTCGTATTTTGTTAGCCTGCAGGGAGAATTGTTCTAGCTTTTATCACTAAGGGTACAAAAAAATTTAACATTCAATCATTTCATATTAATAGGAGTTTTTCTCTTAGGGCAGAAATAATTCTGTGTGGTACCTCCCGGAAGCTAAATAAGACAATTTCAGCCTCTTGGGAGGTGATACAACAGCTTCACAGAAGAAGCCTTTCTACTGACTTTCATTTAATTCCCAGGAGGTATTTAATTTTCTCATAAAGATTTCATCATTATTTTTTTCTTTTTGTTCCGAGCAAACATTTTCCCCTTCAGCTGCAATAAAAAGGATCTGAACTCAAAGAGCTTACTTTTCATAAAACATATGACATGCCTTTTTCCTTTCTAGGAGCAGACTTCTGATTGTCTGAATGATGAACTAACACTGATGAATGAATGGGAAGAATTAAATGTGTGTTTCTGCAGGACTCAATGAAAAAGGAAATTCTGAAAGATAAATATATGGATAAGAAAAAATCCAATTTACAACTTAGCTTATCTGCTGTGACACTTAACACTCCACAGATTAGAGTACTACCTGAAGAAAAATCAAATCGAAAATGAAAGCAGAATAGTTACAATTTAATTCAAAAGAATGTAAAGTCCTTCATAGACACATTAATGACATTCTGAAGGAAGCAGAAGAGGGAAGGAAAAAACCCACATCCGTGAACTCTACCAGAAAGATGCAGGAACAAGCTTGCAGGAAGAAAGTTAGAACATGGATCTCACAAGTAGAGATACTGAAGGAAGATAAAATAAAGACTGATACATTAAGAAATGCTTTTTTTTTTTAAATTTGGAAATATGTTTTTGGTTAGAAAATTGAGATTTTCTTAAAATGAAACAGCTCACAGGTCTCTAATTTTGACCACTTTGAAAAGAAACCCTGTAATTTTGAAGAGTATTTTGCATTCAAAATTTCAAGGTATTTGTTTTGGTTTTTGTTGTTGTTGTTGTTTTTAAAGCACAAAATTAAACAAGGGCTAGAACAGAGACAGCAAAATTACTTTAACATTATTTTTTGGTCCCGACTTTCTCTTTGGCCATTTCTAAAGTTTTTCATAACTAATACAGAATTAAACTGTTAGGGAAGGTAGCAAACTTGGAAAAACATGTATTCTTTTCTGGAGTTTTATGTCTCACAAATCTCAAGTATTAACTGCAGATGGACTGTATTCCATCTAATGATTGAAATAAAGGGGAAGATGTGAAACTTTAGCAGAATATTCTGAGGAACTGGAACTTTACTGGGAGTTACAAATGGTCTCTGTAGGCAATATTTTCCATCATTTTGCTAAAGAAGCAATGAACAAATATAAGCATGGGCCAATGAATAAGCAATAATTTTTTGCATCAAAGAATTTTGAAGAGAACATTTCAATATGCAGAAGATGTCTTAAGTACTACATGAATTTTACATGCAAGAACTGCTGCCTTCAGATATCGGCACTTCTTCGGGACTAGGATGTCCAAGAAGTGAGAAATGCCTTGAGTGCCTATACTGTGTAATTAGTTTATGGTACAGCTTGGTACTTAGTCAACTAAATAAGTGTCACATGGACTAAATTTTTGTTGATGCTGTGGTTAAAGGGGAAAAGATTTTTTTATTATTTTGCAAATCTCATTTTGCAATCCATTAAAGACTCCATAGTGCAGAGAAGTTCCACATACGTACAGATTGTCATACCAGAAAATCTATACCAGATAGTTCCTGTGAAATTCTTTCTTTGGATAAGCAGTTAACTGCTGTGTTCCTTTGGTCACTTATTAAAACCTGTCCTGAGAGAGGTAGACTCACTTCTGCATGTGTTCTAAGGCTGATTATTTGGGGATTATAGGAGAGAGATTTTTTTGGTGTAGAATAGGGAAAATAAATGCCTGAGGTTGGTCACTTAAAGACGACAAAGCTCATGGTGGGAACTACAAGGTGTGTGAGCTCGTGTATAGAGGGAAGGAAAGAGCCAGAAGAGAAATCAAATCTATTAAGGACAGGTGATGGGACACAGTGGCATAACAGCAGAAAACTGAAGATATACTCACTTAAAGGGGCACAATTTATATATGTAACTTCTGGGTTTGAAGGTCAGTAATAAATCCTGAAATGCAGTTCAAGTGATAGGTCTTGTACCAAACACTATGGACCTGATTAAGCAAAGCATTTCATTTTAAGCATTGAGATGATCTCTTTGTAATCATTGTATGACTAAGACTAGGTTTTGGTACCAAGTGTGAATGAAAGAAAACCCAATAAAACCACAAAAAAAAAAAAAAAAAAAGGAGGTACAGGAGGAACAAAGCGTGAAGAATGTGAAACCTACTTTATAAAATATAAATATTAAGTATTTTTTTTATATTTTAATTCATATAGATAATCATATCCCAACAACTGTTGACTTCAGTAAAACAGGAGCAGCAGTGGACTGGATAAATAGTTCTGTATTTAATTTTTACCCCTTCCAGATTGGCAACTTTATACCCAATAGTAGTAATTAGCAGAAAGACTTCTACCACAGAAGTCATAAAACCATTTTCTGGGATTAACAATAGTAAGAGATCTAAAAGCATAAAAGATCTTAATAAAAATTAACTGAATTGGAAGAATAAATGTGCTTCAAGATAGATTTTGAACATTTGCAGAAAATATTGCTGTGGAGGAAAAAAAAATATTTTATAGGTAGGAATTTAAAAGAAATTCTTTTCAAGGAAATAAGTCTAACTTTGTTTTTTAAACAATAGTTTTCTTAAATCACTATCTCAAAAATTGCTTTTTTCCTAAATTGTGAATGTGCAAGATTTCATTCTTTTTCTGTTAGTTGTCCTGTTCATCAGAAATTTTATTTTTAACTTAATTTGTTGGTATTTTCTGAGGAAATTTGTCGAGATTTCCTGGGTTTAGAAGATTTTCAAATGTGATCTGAATCTAAAGCTAGGTGTTGAATCTCTTCTAATATGGCTTAACAAAGTTAAATTTTAAAAAGATGTCAATTGTTTACTCATAAAAGTCCCTACATCAGGAAGTTTCTGTATGAACATGTAGACATCTTTCATTACATCCTTCATTAGCAAAAGCTGCATGAGCTACCCTTCCTCTTCCACACCAACTTGTCCTACCAAATTTATATCCCATTCTTCATTTCTCAAGAAACAATGTTAACATAATATTTTAGGTTTTCTTGCATTGTGAAGATAGTAGTCTGTACAGAAAAGTGTTTTTGCATTCTCTGTTTTTTTTCTTTGAGGTAAAAGACAAGAAAAATTAACGCAGCTAAGATGAAGAATAAGAATGCACATACTCTAGAACTGCTGTAAATGTTCTTTAGGAAGAATGCCTGAGCTGAGCAAAATATATCCAGATGGAGAAAGTTACATGCAGGTGTGCAACTAGCCACCAGTTCAGGCTCATGAGAAGTTGTGAAGCAGAACTGCAAGGATGGAGGGCCTGCTAGGCAATCTCAGATAAATGATTAATTATGATGTTCATGATAGATATGGCTTAAAATAGACTGTAAGTTTAATTCTTATTAGAGCTTTAGGCACTCTTTGAGATCTTCTCCCAAATCACAACCTGCCTTTGTTTCTTAGGCAAATGTCTTTTCTTGACCTGTGCAGAATACCTACAGAGAGCTAATGGCAAGCCATACAAAATTTTATTGGAAACAGATATAGAAAGTTTGGTATGAAACATTCTGCAGAATATCTATTAATCTTATACTGTCTTAAAAAAAAAAGAAAAAGAAAAAGAATTAAAAAAAAAAAAGAAAAAAATGGAAAAGGAGAAATTACTGGTGTTGAAAAAATTACTAAAAGACTTACCAAATAAAAATATCTTAAGCTTCAAAACGGTTGTATAGTTTTTCATTAGCTCTGGAAATGATGATCCTAGTTGCTACCACTGATAATAGTATTTTGTTGTATAATTGATATTTGATCAAATCTAGCTATTAACTAACTCAGAAAACACTATGATTTGAATTTTTTTCATGTATGTGCTTGAGACAAACTGTATAAACTGAAACTAAAATATTTAAATAACTTTTTTTTTTTTTTTAATTCAGCTTCTGCTTAACATTTTGATGTTAGGCAACTTAACAGACATGGAGGATATTGTAACTCAGCTTTCTGCAATTTGACAGTCCATTTTCTAAAACAAGAATGCTAGATTCCACAACTGTATTCCCTTTAGTAGATTCTAGCATCAGTAAGATATGGATGGCTGCACACTTGCACAATTGTTCGGCAGTATTTTTCACCAAATTTCAAATGATAATTTATGACTAAGAGAGGAAGTATTTCCAATCCATATTTATTTCATGCCTGCAATTTCTGATTCAAAATAGTCCTAACAACATTTTTGGTTCTTATGACTTAGTTTATTTAGACATTTTCTACCCTTTGAAGTCAGAACGAAATGAAAGCAAAACCATATTGGTAAAAAATACCAATTCTTACTCAAAATTAACAAAGCTATTTCCCTCTCCACTTAAAGAAAAAGAAAGTATTTGAGGAAAACATAATCAATGATTCTAACCTGGGGAATTTGAAAATCCTGACTTATCTGTGACATGAGGCATGGGTTAAACTGCTGGTGTTGAGCAAGGATTATCTACCAAACTTTGCCCTTCTACCAGGTAGTTAACTGAAGGTCTACTTTTCTTCAAAGAGAAGTTCAGCAGAGGAAAGCTCAGAAACTCAATCTATCTGAATTGCTTCTCAGGATGACTTAATAATTGGAAGAAATGTTTTTCATCTTTGCCTATTAAATTACTGCCAACTTCTTGGTATTTGGGGAATAGCTGGTTTATAAATGCCCAAAACAGAGTAATGAACACTTACACAAAAGTTGCATACTTTTATATAATAATGAACTACTGGCCTTTTCCTTTCTTCAATATAGGTACCAAGCATCCAGGTTTAACATGAACTCTAAAGAAGCACTTCCTTGTTTCCTTCATCCATCCTTACTTTCCTGTGATGAAAATCCTTTTTGTCACAATACAGAAATTTTCTGTAATTTATTCCCTCCATTGAAAGTATCAGTTCTAACCACAATAGTGACTTACAAATCCATCAAAATGCAGAAACATCATTCCCCGTAAAAAAGGAATGCAAAAGATATTTCAACCCCCACCGAGATTAAGTGTGACTTAGTAGTGAGGAGGAAAACTCTGTGTCTTCTGGTTTGTTAGAGTTTTACTACCTAAATCTATTTCCAGGAAGGTTTTAAACATGGGCATTAGGCACAGCCAATTTTTAAGTTTTAACCAACATACAACATATTAATTAAAAAGCCTCTTGGTTTCTAATTCCTGAAAATAGACATAGTGGCTGAGTCACCATCCCTGGAGGTATATAAAAGGCTTGTGGATGTGACACTTAGGAACATGGCTTACTGGTGAGCTTGGTGGTGTCAGGTTAATGGTTGGATGATCTTAAAGGTCTTTTCCAACCTCAATGATTCTATGATTCTATACACTCACCTGTATATAGTTTTATTTTGCAAGAAACAATTTCTGAATATGTGCAAGTAGCTTTTAAATAAGACAGCTAGTCAAAATAATAACCACATGTCCCTACTTGTATTAATGGTCACATATCCCTACTAGCCACTAGTAACAGGTTGATTTTATTAGCAGGCAAAAGCTGTCGGGAGACCTGCTTCTGCTAGAATAAAATGAATGGCTTCTGACTTCAATATAGTTGAACTAATAAGTAACTAAGAGTCTAGCCTTTTATTTCACACACAAAAATAAAAAAAATCCAAGTGTAACTACTCAGCATGAACAGGCTGTATCATTGGGTACTCATTAGAGAGATAAAAGCTAGAATCATTCTACATGGAGTATATTTAAACTACAGAAGTCAACTGATGTAAGATTGTTTTATACACATAAAGGAAAATAAATTTTACTTAAATGTTAATTACTGAAAAATTAATTGTTCAGCATGTAGGATAATAAATTGTTATTTTAACAAAATCTCTATGGATGAATATAGTTTAGACAAATTCCTTCCCCTTAGACAAATAGTAGATATAATAACCCATTAAACGTATTTGTGATAAATTAGTACAAGAAAGAGGAAACTAATAATTTTCTAATAGCTTATCATACCCTGAACTTACATTACATTTAAAACTATAAGCATTGAGTTTAAAAAGGAAATATTTAAAGTTGCTAAGCAACAGTGGCTTTGTTTATCATATTGTTTTTTAAAAGAACACACTGAAAGGGGAAAACAGAAGAAACAAACATACAATAATACAACTTATTTCACAGCAAACATAAAAAAAACAACTTTTGCTCACAGAACATAAATTAAACTTTTTTGACAACTTGATCTATGGTCCAATGGACTTTCTCTCAATGCATTGTTATTTTGACTTGGCTTTCTAAAATTGTCAGTAAAAGGATACAGCTAAGTAAGAAATAAGAAACTACAGAAAAGGTTTATTATTGATCAGAATTTCTGAACAATGTTCAAACTAAAAGATAATTTTATATCTGAATTTGGACACAGGCTGATAGAAACATATAATTTTAATTTACAGTAAAAAATACTTTACATATAGAGTTGATTGTCCAAATGTGCTTATTTCATCTCTCTTTAAAACATTTTTCCTTCTTCTTACAAAACAAATGAAATGGATGAAATCTTCACTGACTCCAAACTGCTCAAGTTACAAAAAGCCAAGTTAGTGACTGTGTGTTGAGGGACTGCATAGAGCTCTCCAGTTGCAGAGCAGCACAGCCTTAGTGGAGGTATAGCTTCTTTCCCAAACATCTCCAGGCAACTGCTGAAGCTTAGCTGTTCTCCCTCTGAAACACTTTCTTCTTGTGCCAAATCCCTTGCAGTGAGTGGGGAGAAGGGATGTGGACCCACATACTCTGTGCAAAGGAGTGTCCCATCCTTATGTTGATTCTCAGCTGGAGAGGTGCCACCAGAGCCAGTCTTCCTTGGTGGCTGAAAGCTGAACAGGAACTGCCTAATATCTCTGTCCTACCACTAACTTCTACTTTCCTGTTTATTTCATACTTTTGTCTCAAAATACATATGATTCTTTTTCACAGCTTTCAGCTTTTTCTTCACTGTAAGTAAATAAAGTCAAGAGTTCTTGTGTTCTGGAAAATGAGACAGAACATCAGCCAGGAAAGGTGACTAGCCATCTTCTAATGTGTCTGAACACAGTCACTGGGGCTGGCATGTATATGCTGCTGAAGTGGATGAGGCCTCATTCCACCCGAAAAAAGCACTGTAGCTTCAATATATGATTCAAAGTGTCTGTTTGACCTTTCATTGCTACCTCAAATGGTATACAACAGTTTTTTTCCAGGGTAATTTAATGAATCCCCTTAATGTGTGGTAAAATTCTCGGTGTTTCATGAAGATTTCCAGATCTTGGAGAAGAGATTTCTTTGCTTCAATTTTTCCTCCTATTTCCAAATACAGTTGACTTTTACCTCGGTTACTATAAATGATACCATATATATATATAAAAAGCCCATATATATAAACATGGACATACACATGGGCAGTGGGAACGCTGGTACTTTGTTTTAGCTCACATTCCCCAGATAATTTCATTCTCGGTGGCCTGGTGCAGTCCTTCAAGTTAAGCTTCCAAAATCATCCCAAGCTTTTAGGGTTTATATGAAATATGAAAAAGGCAAACATCACAATGAGACTTTTTCCTTTTAAACAAAGAAATCTTTTCCACGCGTTTTATAATGCCCTATATAATTTTTTGAAGAAAAAGAAATCCAAAAGAACAATTAAGGCTGACATTCCAGTTATCTTTAGCTAGCCACAACTACCACTTTAGTGTTTGGGGTTTTTTTCTGTATGTCAGTTAAATAAATGAAAACAAACCTTTGATCACACAAGAGAACATTCAAATTTACAATTTTAAAGGTATTAATGAAGTACTTTTTAAGTTAACTGTTATACTGCTAAGATAACAAAACTACACATCTGGCTTTAGATTTTTTTTTTATCTCATAAGAATATATATCCAAATATTTTTTGAAGAAAATGGTGATTCCTTGGGTCATACATTTTTGGGCCTCTGGAGTAAATAGTCCATTTTGATGTCATGGTTGGGTACTGGGAAAATAGCACAGCCAGCCCAGCAGATATTTCTGAAGATAATCAGTGACTGTCACAAGAAAATACAACATGTACACTAAATAAAAGAAATTCAATTTAAGAATGCTTCTCTGAAAATGGGGAAATACATTTGCAACCTAGTTTTTAGGCTTCCTTATAAAAATGGGCTGAGTATTTGGCAATGGTTTCGAAAATACAGAAAAGTAATAATTTTAGATCAATGTTCTCTGGGAAGATGCACAGTGGATTCAAATATGCAAGAAATATAAAACTCTGGTTCTGAATTACGGTACTGATCTGTGAATCAGACTGTCCCAGTCTTTGATGCACGTTAATGGATAGCAAGATGAGAAGACTTTGTAGAAGCAGGTCCGTAATTTTGAGCTTGGCTGTTTAAGAGATGTAGTGAATTTTAAATCCTTGTCTCACAGTATATTAAGAGCATGTTTTATAAACCCACATTTTGGGAACTATAAAGATGACATGATCCTATAAAATACCAGGTGAAATTAGATCTGAGCTCTTACAGATCCCAGTGGCATTCAGGAACTGTTCCTAAAACTTTAAAGGCACAGTTTAGTAAGTGCTATCAGAAAAACACTACAAGTTCCTTATTTTAGTAATGATGTTCAAAATCACTGCTAAAAAAAGCCCCCCCCAAAAAAAATTAAAATCCACCTGCACCCTAAAAATAGGACTTTCAAACAGAAGAATCTGATAAAGTTATAAAGTGTGTTTATTTCACAGAACATTTGTATTGAGTTCTTAATTAGTTATGTTATTAACCTATGAGCAAACTACAAATTTGAGGGCAAGCAAGCGTTAGGAAATGATAAATGGGAAATGCTTTCAAAGCAATCTTATTTATGGATTAAGGATGTACAAAGTTCTATTTCCATAAACACCGTGGGAAGCTGTCAGCAAGGACACTCATCTTTACTCACAACTAGAAACATCTTTCTAATTAGTGTGGAGCCACAGGTACTATCAGTTAATTTCCCTTTTGTTGTTATAACGACATTCTTGACTTTTTTCTTGTTCTCTATGTGTGGGTTTTTTGCATAAAAAAGAAGTATTCTCCTCCACCTTGTTGAAAACCATGACGGGCAAATCAACTCACCCGCTCCGCAAATTTTCACTCATTCTTAGTAGTCTGATGTATTACATGGGTTGGGAAGTGATATGCAGCTTTGTCCTTTTTACAGGCCTCTTCCTTTTCAGCTGAACAAAACCTTAAAAGTAATAGCAATACCTGCCATTTAATACCACTTTAAAAAGCTAGAAAATATTTTGTTGAGCGAAAATGTTTAAGCCTATCCTTGCTATTCAAAATAGTTCCCAAATTCTATGGAAAGGACACGATATAGATGATGTCAAGGGATATGTCTCTCTTCACCCAGCACTGTTCAAACAGTTCAAACTGTTACAGAGGCATACTGTGACGTGAATAATTTTGGACTTGAAAAAATTTCACATTTGGTGGGTTTGAAAGCTACTACACAAAGCAATAGAAAGATTTCTACATACTTCTTATTCCCTTAGATGGATATTTAAGCTTGAGATGACTTGAATTCCATGTGTTCTGATGTAAAGTACTTAAACTACATATTTTTACAAAAAATGTGTTCAATTTAAAATCCTGAAGAAGGAACCACAGATTCTAGTATGCACTGGTGTTTACAACAGGATGGTATAGTGCAACAAGCTCAGACCTTGTAAATGACAGTCATATGCCAGTGGCTTATCTGTTATTATGTTTTTTATTTTACTCCTCAAAGGCCAGATGAGACAGACAAGTCCTAAAAAAATGTCCTGAAAGTTGCTAGCCTATGACAGCATAGACGAAGACAAAAGAGATTCCTGAACACTAGGTATTATCACCTTGATATATCAAAGAATTTATTATCAGTGTCTCACTAACTGGTATTGTAGCAGTGCAACATGTGTAGACAATTATCTTTGAAATTCATAACTTGTCTGCATTCAAATCAGTAACTTCAGTATGATACTGTAAAATTACTATACACTTACTGGATAAGTATGACTACAGTTTTAATTGAAATCAAGAATTCCTATGATTTTGGTTATAATTTTCACATATTATTTAAATAAGCTCAGCTATTAAAGGAAATCAAAGCTGTAGGAACTGTTTCTAAATCTTAAGCAAGAAATTTTAAAAAGTTTAAAGGTTAACAATCTTAAAGTGAAGACTAGTAACCTTTAGCATGGTGAAAACATGGAATATTCACCATCTAGAAATACAGATAAAAGATTAAAGGAGGAAGTTATTTTTCTGTTTTCATAAACTTAGACGTACACTGATTCACAGCTAGGACTCTTAGATATCATATCATCATCATCATCATCATTGCACTTATTATATAATCTATTTTACTAATTATAAGAGCTTGAGGGTAGACATTTTATACTTTCTTACAGCTTTTTTGATATCCCCTTCATGCCTTTATGGTAAGTAACACCAGATAATTGATCTATGCTTTCTACCTCACTTATGAATTTCTAGACCCCTTTATCAGGAAATTTATAGACCCTTCTCAGTTAAGCTGAATGGTTTTATTTAATTCTTTACACACACACCTTCAGCCATACCTCTTAACTTGTCCTGAACTTTCTCCAGTTCTAATATATCCATTTTAAGATGACAGACTAGTTCAGAAACTGCATACAGCACTCAAAAAGGCAGCTGCATCATGGATTTGTACAACAATATAGCATTGTTCTTATATTCTCTATTTTTTTCCTACTAAATTTTAGAATTTGATTTGCTTTTTTATGACTAATTCTCATCAAGTGACATCACTGAGCTGAATTTTCAAGAAACTGCCTGTCATAACCTGTCCTTTACAAAAACTCTTAAGTTAGTACCCATTGTTTTATTTGTGAAGCTGGATTGTTTTTACCCAGTGTAAGGTCCTTTACATTTATGTGCAGTAAATTTCACCTGCCACTTTAATGCTCAGTCTTGTAAAGTCTTCCTGCAGTTCTTGACAGTCAGACTTTCTTTACTATCCTGAATAACTTAGCATTTTTTAAAAAAACTTATCTCACTGTTCAGTTCTCTTTTATGAGCTTTACTGTTTAATGGCACAGGTACCTACAGATCCCTGTGGGTCTTCATTCATGATGGGAACTGACCTTTTCCTCTTCTTTCTATCTCCTGTCACTTAACCAATTTTTAATTTGATTTAATTCTGTTTTTTAATCCTTCCCTCTCTTACTCCAGCTATCAAGTTTTCTTGAAAGCCTTTGGTAAGACACTTCGTTAAAAAAATATTTGGTAAATTCAATTAAGCTATATTTGAGAGATTTTTCTTATCTACATGCCTGTTGACTCCTCCAAAGAACTTTAATGTAATTAAATTTTGGAAAAATATATAAAGTTTAAGGAGGCTATCAAGAGTATCACTTTTACATTAAATCACAATTTATAGAGAATTATACACTATTTTCAGCAGTATCTTTTACTTGTAGCTGCTAAAACATAAATTATGGTCAGATAAAAAGTGAAGGAGCTTCATTTCATTGGACTTCTGGATGTTGTTGTTTTTTTAAAAAAATATTTCGTTTTTGTTTCTTTTTTTTCCTAAAGAACTGAGACCTTATTGAGACTGCCAGACAATTCTGAAATAGGAAGAAACTGAAAAGTTATCCAATCAAAATTTAAAACCAGAAGAGGAACCAGTAAAAACAACCATGTATTCAAGACCCTTGGAAACATATATACATTTCCACTAGGTGACAAAGAAAGAACATCTTATCAGACACTGTTGAGTAATATTGTTGTAAGTACAAATCATCAAATCTCATAAAGTTTCTGCATATTTCCAATGTTTTATCCAAGAACATTTACCTCACATCTTCAACTGTTACCTGTATAACAGAGTAAAAAGAACAAGTGATATCTGTGTAATAGAGACTAGAAGGAGCAAGAACACATTCTCTCTTTTTTTAGTTTACTAACAACTAAAATGATTTCATAAACTGAGTATTAGGTATATTGTACTTTCCAAATGGATACGAGGAGACTAGCCTTTCAGTACATGTTCCATAGATGACTTTTTGTCTATTTCTTTTAAAATATGTAGTAGTACATTACAAAATATATTAAGTTTTTAGTAAATGAGAACTGCAGTTTTAGGCGCAGCCACACATATCAAGTAAATCAGACTTTGTATTGAAGAATTTTATATTATAAAAACATACAACTTTAAAACCATTCAGAAATGAAAGGGGAAATATGGAAAGCTATGGAAATATGGGATTCTTCAGCAGTGCTAATCAGTAAAGATTTTTTTCACATTGCTGAAAATTTTACAAAATAAGTATTCAATAACTTGTATTGCGTACATTGCTTCAATGTTAGCAGGAGAGCTAGATGAAAACAAAAATACTTTAACTCATGTTTTGTTGCAGAAAGTGTTATAATTTTTTCTCCCTGAGTTTTCAAGTATTAACAGTTTGGTTTTATATGCAATTTGAAGGCAAGAATCTTTGCTTCATAAAGTTTTAAGAAAATAGAAGAGACTATGCAGAGATTAATGTTCACAGTTTTTTAAGGCAGAGCTAACTCTGGAGAAAGACGGTTGGTATGTCTGCTAGAAATTATAGGTGGGTGAGCAGCCAGTAGTATATAGAAACTTGTGATAACACTATACAGTTAAATACATACTTGTGTGCGTAGAGCAGATATTCAAAGTTTTAAGGCATGGAGACAAAATTGTCTTTTTCTTTCTCCTATCTTTTCCTTATCATAGGTTGGGAGGGTAAGGCAAAGGAGCTTAAAATAAAAGAGTCTTGATGATGAATGAAATATTTTAATGGGGATCTTAGCAGGTTGAAGAAAGAGGATGAATCTAAAATTTCAGAGAAGTGTTCAGATGTATTATTATATGAAAAGATTCACTGATCTTTGCTTTATGTAGGACCAGCACAAATGGAGTCAAAGTTAAATCAACTTTATATGATAACTGCAAACAGTTCTACAGAGCATTCAACCAACTTCACCCTTTTTTTTAAACCATTAGAAATATCCTAAGTATATGTGAAAATGATCTACACTCTCTTTCTCCTTAATCTGGTTAAAATAAACAAGTGAGTGGACCTCTTGGCATACAATATGTGGATTTTTTTTTTTTTTCCCCCCAAAGATTTTTTCAGGCTATCTCCAAAGAAACTTTAGTAACAAGCAGATACCCATAAAGAACTTTGTGCCAGCTTATGGTTCCTTGTTTTACTCCCAAAGTCTAAGAGAAAAATATTGACATTAGATTCCCTTTCATTACAAACATCACTTCTTAGAAAAAATATGCTACCATTAAATTCCTTACACTGAGTTTAGCCAGCATATGGAGCTGTATGAACTATACTTTCTATTCATGCATTTTGTGCCTCTTTAATCAGCCGTGGTTTTGCTGCCCAGCACAGTTCATCCTTCATTACCAGGATGAATATAACATAAAGCAAACAAACTTTTCTACTTTATAATTTTTGTTGGCAGCATTGAACATTTACATACATAGAATATTAGCACAAGGGATACAAAGTCATTATATACTAATGCTTTGCAAAGTGGAAAGACAATATCTTCAGCATCACTCTGCACTGCATTTCAAATGGCACATTTCAGGCAATTTATGCTAATTTCCATCATTTACAGAACATAATGATACAAATCAGTTAGAATTCAGCACAACAGCCTTTAAGTGTTCAGAACTATGGAGAACACGGTAATGGCCTCATTAACTGTAAGCTGAGAATCGAATTTCCATTTCTAGGCAAAACTGTTATTGCTCTACTCGTGATCCACAACACTTTTCCTGTTTAATAGGTTATAACAGCCACTGGTCAGCTCTGTTTCTTTCCCTTAGCGACCTCACTGAGCCCACCCAAAGCAATAAAGAAAGATCAATTGTACTGATCTTACCTGAGGTGACCTTATTGTCTTCTTTCTAGCTGGTATTAGCTTGACAAAGAAGGGCAATATCTAAGTTCACTTCATATGCTTAGAAGCCTTAAGTATATACAGAGTTCATAGTCCAGGCCTTTGATATATTGAAAGGAGTTGGCAATAGCACAGCAAATGTTTGCCTTTCAATTTGACATTACAGTGAGAAGGATAATAAACACTGCGTTCATAAGAATAAGTATAGCTAAAGCAAGCAAAAAGCCATCATTTCTCAAGTACATGAATGCTGGGAGGTATTAGGAGAAAAGGTCAACTGACTGTCCAAAGCCTATCAAAAAAGCTAGTTACATCAAACAGTACAGCTAAGATATGTCCTGGATCATCAACTTTTTTTCCTTCCTTCTCCTCCTCAAAAAATGTTATGAGTAGTTTTGACTAGAAAATTGAAAAGGACAATGACAAGTTTAATAGACCCAAATTTGTTCCAGGTTATATATACTTAAGCATATTATTGTCATCCCATCACACTGGTAGGGTGCTATACAGTTACTGATCCATAACTGCAGGTGTATCTCAATTATGTAAATCCCTCAACTTTTATTTGCTAAGGAAATTAATTTACATAATGACTGTACACTTCATACTCAGTAACTATAAAACTATTTTTCAAAGATCTGTCTATCAGTAGTTAATATTCTATGACTACACAGATTTCTGTTGTGGCTGCTACAGACTTAAAAGCATAACTGAACCTACATTAATTATTGGAATACAATGATCAATCATTTTAAATGTAGACACCTTTGTATCTGCCTGCATGAGGAACATAACAAATACGCAACAGAATTATAGCAATGGTTTATCTGATATGTTGTATTATAGCAATCAGCACTGGTGTAATAGTACAGCTAGAAGAGTACCAAACAAAAAAACAAACAAACAATCTCCCAGTTTCTTAAATAAGCAAATTCTGAACTACTATCTGTATACGAGATAGGAAAATGGAGAAAATACATAAGGTACCCAAAGAGGCTAAAAGTAAATTTTAGTAAACTTCAAGTACTACTGTACTGTAGAAATTAAAGGTATTGCAGTGTAGTAGAACTGAAATATCCTCCAGTAATTCTTTAGCAGATCATTTTCCCTAAGCAGAAGTCAATAAGCCACCAAAGGTGCAGTGCCACAGGAGCTTACAGACTTATCAATATATAAATTCAACACTGAAAATGTACAGGGGTTAAAAACCTGCATGCACTGGGAGCTATTTAGACACTACCACTATCAAATAGTACTGTTTTACCCAAATTGCATTACATTTGTTCATGAGCAGTGTAAACAATGCCCATAATATGAATAATGTTATAAATAAAAAATGTTCACTTATCTTGTTACCAGCTGAAAAAACTCCAGGGAGGTACAACCCTACTACTCCTAGCACATACATTCTTTTTCTTAACTGCTTTTCATTAAATCACTTTTAGACAAACAGAAACCCTTACTGGACTTATATCTGCCATGTATGCTTTTGGTATCCCCAGTAAGCTGTGGCAAAGTCTTCTACAGTTTAGCTCCATGTTCTGTAAAAAAATATGATTTCTGATTTTGTCTAGGACCTACATTAGCTACATTCAGATGACATTATATATTTCTTGTGCTGGAACAGAAAGTGAACATTTTTCTATTCGGGTTCCTACAGCCTCTCATGATCTTACAGGTGTCGGTACTGACCCTCTAGCATGACCTCACTGCAAACTGCTTTCAACATAAAGACTATTTATTTTCAACTGGTTTCCTTTCTTTTAACTTTAGACTTTATCTGTTTAATATGCTGTATATATCCACTAACTCTACACTTTATTTTCATTTTTACTGTTTTGTTCAGTAAATACGTGAGCCTTGTTGAGGTATTCACTATCCAGATAGCTCCAGGAATGCGTTGAAAATTAAAGTAGGTTGCCAATACCTGTTTCTATGGTTTTTATCTTAGTTATTATATTATTTTTCTTTACTTAATAGAAGTGAAGATCTGTTAACTTATGGCAACAGAGAGAAATTTAAGATTGTTTGTCATTCATTGTCTGTACAAACATACTCCAGGATCATCTTTTTAACACCTGGGAGAAAGAAACAGGAATATTAAGTCAATTTTACCAATGAGGTAATGAAGGCAGAATATATTTATGTCTTAATATGGCCATAAATTAAATAAATTATGCAAAAAAGGATAATGTATTAGGAAATCAGGAATGACAGATTCTAGAAGTAAATATTTGTTCTGTCTCTGAGGACCTTCCAGTTGATAGTTTTCAAGTCAATCTGCTATGACTTCTTTGCAAATATTTAGTTAAATCCTTCCCATTGATTGTTTATGATCCGAGATTTCTTGGCTAGCTTTATTTTGCATACAAATTGTTATTTTAGACTATTACTGATCTAGGAAAAATGCTATTATTGTTTCAAATAGTCTGCTGTGAAGTTTGTATCACCTTTGAGTTACCAGATTCAACTATATTAATTAGAAGGACAGGAAGAGCTATAAAATAGCACATAAATATATTTTTGAGAGGAAAGGATGCAAAATAAGAATTCAGTTTCAAAAGATAACTGCTATTCAAAGCCTTCTTAGTGCATTTATGGCTTACCAGTTTTGTAGAACCATACATGGCATCTAGAATATGTTTTTTTTTTTAATCTTCAGCAGGATCTAAATATTGAGATAAATGCAAAAGTAAAATTTGTAGGAAAGCATAATTCACAAAGTAATCATTACAGTATCAAAACTGACATTACAAAACCAGTATCTTCCCCCATGCAATAGTTTATAGAAACTAAAAAATTTTCACTCTTTTTTTCCCCTTGTCTGAATTGTATGGGTGGGCAAATTAACTATCAGAAAAATGAAGGCTGAATGAGTAGCAAACACAAAATGTTATATTTGACATGTTTAAAATTTTCTTGCCTCAATTTAGAAATATAAGAGGATTAAACCATACTCTCAGTAATACAATGAAAGATAAAATGCATTTTATTACTTTCATGAACCTTGTTTTTCCTGTAAATGCGTAAAAGTCACATTAAGGGAACCACACTGACTAATCAAAGACTTTATGTGAAAAAACAGGAATGACGGATTTGAGAGGTACAAACTTTGGTTGTTATCATTATCTGCTTTTGGATACAAGTTGCTACCAGCTGAACCATTTGGGAGTAGTGAATGAATTTCTACATACATTTTCAATTTAAACTGAAAAACTTGAAATTTGCATTCAATAGCCAAAATGTTAGCTGTAGTCTTTCAGCTTGATGCCTGCACTTCATACCCAAACAAATAGAAAAAGTAAGCACAGGACAAAGAACTGGAAAGAAATGTCTCTTTATAAAGACTAGTATTATTCTTTTGCAGTCTAGACAGTATTAAGTACAAAGAGCTCACAGGGCAGAGCACTAGCCTGTGGGAGGAAGAAAACTGCAATCTTTGTTCTTAGATCTTTTCTTATTCTTACCATTTGCACCACAGCTAAGTCTAAGCAAAAAGCAAGTATGTTACAAGTAGGAAACTCAGTGGTAAAAGATTTTGGCATACATTACTCACTAGGATGGGAAAGAGAAACAGCTATGACTGACAGTTACAGAACTTCAAAAATAAAAGCTTTCCAAATGTTAATGATATTCCTTTGTTAAATAATCATGTAAATTAATGCATTAGATATGAATTAAACTGATATCCTTCTCTAGTGTTGTTTTTAGCGAGGCATCATTGCCTATAGAAACAAGTTCTTGCTCTTAACATTCTCAAAATGATGCCTTAAAACATGCTTAATCTGTGTCTAACGGAACAAGTTGATTTATTATGACCTGAAGTAGTAGCCAATAGAAAGCTCATGAGGGGAAAAAAAAAAGGAAAATCCTTTACTTTCTTGGCCAGTAAAAAAATAAAGAGCAACAAAAATCTTTCTAATTTGTCCATAAGGCATTGCCAAAGTTTTCAATTGTATCTGAAGTCAACATTTGGTATTAGTGTTGAAGTCTTACTTCTAGTGTGACCTAATAATGTGAACAATCATATTATTAAAAAAAAAAAAAAGGGGAAAGACATTTGCTCTTACAGCATGACACTTCCCTCTGCCTAAAGTTCATTTCTAAGTCTCTCACGCTGACTGCTTTAATGGCATGTATTAATGTTACAGTTGTGGCTGAAAAAAAGGTAAACCAATATGAAAGGTGAATTTCTTTAAGCTGGGGTTGGGGGTGGGGAATAAGCATCACTTACAGCAGCAAAGACTTGGGGTTTTCTACTGCCTTCTGAAACATCTGATCTGGTGAATGGAATGGGACATGTGTGAAACTGCAAAACTGAACTTTAGGAGAGGGCACAACTTCTGAGGTGATAAAGGACAGAAACGGAAGGACAGAGAAAATTTGGGGGGGGGGGCATGATTGCTGATCCAAAAAGAGTGTTGTAGAAAGTGCTCCAGCTTAAAAAGATTCCCTTTGCAGCTCTACAACAAAAATTCAAAAATGTCCTCTGCCTTGCAGAAACAAAGTAATAAAACACCGTTGAAAACAAGCCTAAATAAATGTTAAATTTCAGGCGAGAAAAGGCACACCATCTGTTACTACGTACAAACAACAGTATTATTAGATTATACATAATGTATCGCCACAGAAGATATGGCTGCCTTTGGATTATTAGGTTAGGAGGCCTACAGAAAGACTCTATAAGCAGGAAAAAAGAATTACTTTTACAAGTTAAAGTACAATCAGAAAACAACCTTACTGAGATGCAAACAAGAACAAGACAGGTCTGTGCCATAGAAAGTCATGAGCAGCAAGGGAATGACATACTTGGTTATGATTTAAGGACAACATGTACAGATAGCAAAACTGTGAAGCTGGTAACTTCAGTCTTCAGTGCATCAGTCAGTGCCCCTTGGGATACGTACAGCGAATCAGACATAAATGATGGATGTAGTAAATAATAGTCCCTGGAACCGCTCTGACAGAGTCTTCTATGAATAGTTCATCTTTGGACGTGGTTTTATAAGGCAGAGAAAGGAGATTAATCCTAATTGATGCAGCAGGCATAAAGGATTTAAATATGATTAAAAAGAAATAAATCTGGCAATCTAAACATCAGAAAAAAATCATGTACCTACTAGAAGAATATATAATTTGATAAATGTTAAATGAAAAGCCAGTTTATTTTATGTCACTAGAAGAGAAAAAACAACAACTTTAGAAATATAGTAAAGGAGTAGCAATGCTGTGTTTCTAGAAAAAGGCTTCATGAGCCTGAGTGTGTCTGGTAACAGAAAATGTCAGTACTGTGGGATGTTACTAGTTTGTGTGTGTGTGTAAATGTGTGTATAAGAAAGCTCAATACTGAGTTACTCTAAGCTACATCGAATCTGGCACAGCTAAGAACTCAGGCATTTAGGCAACACAGAGAATTTTGCCATATGTTCTCTGCCCCTTGTGCATGTTTTATATACTTGGATGATATGACATTAATTTTTGTCTAATACTGTATAATGTGTCACGCAAACAGAACTATCTCTCCTCATGAAATAAGGCTGTAGTTACAGATAGTATTTTGCTTACATTATACCGCTGCACTGATGCAACTGTACACAACTGCAAGATGACTGTGCACCTTCTCTAAGGGTAAGGCTACCTTTTGTTGTTCTAGTGTAACTGAGCAAAAAGTACCCCAGCTTCAAAGCTCACACACTTGCCATTTTTGACAAAGTGCAGCTGTTAACACAAATTTTGTCCATTTTATCTCTCAGAGGAGATGGACTGACATTTTGCAGGGGATCATGGGGAATTACCAAAGAAATTACCTTAGTGTATTCAGCTATTTTTGAAACCATAAACGTTTACGTGGTCCTTAGCCTGCCTCTTTTGAAACCATTTTGCAACAACTAGATCCAAGTGTAACTGGCCCTGCTGCTGCCAGCTACACTTTGAGAGTGTGAAATATCTGCATCACTTGAAATTGCAGATAAAAATTGGTCTGAGAACAAACTGCTAGAATTGCAGAGCTACAGTTTAGGCAAGATATTTTGTATTTGAAAAAAATAAGACCCAAGATTTTAATATGAACAACGTGGTATGTCACTATAGAGAGAGAAGAATTGAACAAGTTTCAACTCCTACAAAAAAATTATCATTAGCAACTCAATGTGATAGGCTATTTGACACCAGGCACAAGAAGTTCCTTGGAAGACATAATGAGCTTCAGAGCAGTTTATGCAATTTCCTTGTCAAAACATCAATCCAAGCACTTTATTAGGAGAGAAAGGTCATTATTTTGCCATGTGTATGTCCATGGCTCTCTCCCATCTGGAGGACCTTGTAGCATTCTTGTCTTTTATCCTCAGAAAACAGATAATACTGGAAATTATTCAGAGAAGGGTCAAGGATGATCAAAGGTCTCAAATTAATTTCTTATCAAGCACTTCTATACATACGTGTGTGTTTGTATTGTTTGTTTCTAAACCTTGAAAGAGAGAAAAACAAGAGCGGAAAGAGGAAGAGGATAGAGATTTGTAAAGTCATGAGCAGCATGGAAAAGGTAATTAGGAAATACATTTCATTCTCCTCCAGTACAGATGATGACAACAACCATTAAAGAGAGGAGGTGACAAGTTCAAAACATTCACATGAAGGTGGTTTTCCTGGCACATTGTAATTAAACTGAGGAATTCTTTACTGCAAGTTGCTATGATTTCATTAATCAATTGGACAAATTCATGGAACAAGAGTACACTGTAAAAACCACTAATATTTATATGAGTAAAACCAAAGATATCATTTATAATGCATGGAATTTCCACATTTTCAATCTTTTCAGCCTGGAAAATCCTGAGAATGTATCATTGTAGGTTTACACTGTTTCATCATCTTCTCTAGGCTTCTATTTTTGGCCACAAAATAGTGGGTTAAGAAGACTTCTTGCTTTCATAAAATATAGCCGTCCTTATAGTCTTACTTTCTCTCACCTATACAGGCTGTGAATGTCCCTTGACTTCCTTCAATAAGAAAGGTAGAAAGTAAAAACAGAAGGGAGCTTTCTTTTACACTATGTTGTTTAGATCGCTGTTGTTTCTTTCAGCTAATACTTGGAAATCCAGGTGTGTCATCGTTTCCAAGACTTATGGGGAATGGATAACATCACTTTTAAGAATTTACAAGATTTATTTCTTTAAGATGGATTGCAGTGCAATCCAATTATATCTCTGTTATATAACATACTTGCGTTCATGGTATTTGAAAAAGAGTTTATTTTTATACTGGACAATTTACATATTGTTGATTTATTGTGCTCAGTAGTGTGTATAATTTCCATTTATTCCGAAACTTTAAACTTTTATCTTGTGCTTTCAGTGTGTTTACTGAATTTTCAATGGATTTTATATGTAGATGTAGATACTGCATGTCAAGATTACCAGGTTCATTTTGTAAGATTGTTTCTTACAGAACAAGAAACATTTTTGCATAGAATGCCATAAAAGTAAATGTTCCACAATTATATATTCTTGCTTTAAAACATTAAAAAATATATCTGAAGGCTCTTTTACCTTTTATGTATTTCCAGATAATGATGGTTTTCTACCAACTTCAAAAGAAAACAGGGACATCATTAGGATGTGTAATACCATCTTTCTTTAATAGGTCAGGTTCATTTATAGCATTGCACACGGAATCATAGAATCTTTTAGGTTGGAAAAGACTTTTAAGATCACTGAGTCCAACAGTTAACCTAGCACTGCCACTAAACACCACATCTACATGTCTTTTAAATACTTTCAGGGATGGTGACTCAACCACGTCCCTGGGCAGCCTGTTCCAATGCTTGACTACCCTTTTCCATGAAACAATTTTTGTTAATATCCTGTCTAAACCTCCCCTGGCACAACCTGAGGCCATTTCCTCTTGTTCTATCAGATTTTACTTGACACCCACCTCCCTACAACATCCTTTCAGGGAGCTGTAAAGAGCAGTAAGGTCTCCCCTGAGCCTCCTTTTCTCCAGGCTAAACAACCCCAGTTCCCTCAGCCGTTTCTCATAAGACTTGCTCTCTAGACCCTTCACCAGCTTCATTGCCGATACACATAAAAATATATTTCGCTGAACAAAAAGAAATTTTTAAGAAGAGTTTACCCCAGAGGGTGCTAGTTGGCTTCAATAGAAGTCCCAATGTGGCACGCACACTATGGTAGTAGATTTGGAAGTCCTACAGAGCAGAGCTATTCATAAACCATACATGAGGATATGTATTCAAATATACCCAAAAGGTGTGAACATTTTCAAAACGGAATCTTTACCTCTGCTTATAAATTATTTGCAGATAGACATTCTTTATCTCTTTTTCAATTTTAAGTGCATTTTTTACAAGTTTTAAACTCTGGTTAATTTTTTAGCTATAGAATATTTCCTATTTGCTATTTTAAATTACTATTACCTAATAATAAGTTCTGCTTTAGAAGAATTTCATAATAATAATTTTAAAATATATTGTGTAGATAATAAAAGACTTCCCCAAAATTTTTCTAAAACCAGTAAAAAGGTCATGAATTTGCAAGTAATATCTTCATTCCCCTCCCCCCCCCAATACTCTTGTAAGTACACAGTGACTTAGCCAAATATTTGTAAACTGAGATATTAAAAAGATAATATATATCAATAAAACATACTGGCTTCTTTTTTTCACTGAACTATTATGAATGTTTTTGGTTTTTTTTCTTCTTGGTATTTAACCTGCTTTTACAGTTTTAACAACACAGCTACTGCAAAGCACATTTTCCAGTATTTTTTAGTTGATAAAGCAAATCTTTTGCTAAGGCTGTTATCGTTTTTCTCATATATCTGAATCTTACCTTAGGAAAACCAAAACCAAAACCAGCCCTGCGACACCACATTGCTGGGGAAAATAAGCACACTTCTGCTTGTGTTTTCCCACATGCATGGTTTCAATTTTTCCTTCTAGTCATTTCTTTTCAGCGAATCCTTTTCTTTTTCCTGTAACCCTGATTGCTAATGAAAAACCAATAAATAGAAAAAATTAAGAAATTGTATTAGACAATTCAGTATTGCTATTCATGAAAACCTTAACATGAAAAGTGACTAGAACAAATAGGGTTTGGTGAAGTAATGCCCTATACGATTGGATCGTTCTGCGTTTCATAGAAAATAAACACTCCACAGAAAGTTAACACCATGTAACTTATAGGGTAATGTATCCAAAAGGAGGTATCTGAGCAACAATAATGCGATCCTGATGTTTCACAAAAATTGCATATGTCCTGCTTAAAGATTTGATATATATTTCAATATAAATAAATGCACAGGGTCATCAAATGAAAGTACAATGGAATATATAACAGGGAGAATGCAGAGTTCTTTTCAGGGCTATAGCTACAAGCAGCTAGTGGGGAGCAGCTAGCACTCATGAAGGTTTGAGCATTTGGTGGCCTATACTGAAATCATATTTCATGAGAAACTGTTGAAACATTGTTCTCTTTGGCTACACACAAACGACTTAGCTTCTCAATGAAAATATGACAAGAAGCAAAAGGAAGTTTGGGGCTTTTTATTTGGTAGGAAAAAGAAGTTTGAAAGTATGTTTAAACCCAGCAATTTCTTACAAGTTCAAGATTACCCTTAGAGTTAAGTTACTTAGAACTTTTGGTATTATTCCCCAAGTAACATGGCATATATAAGTTAGATGCCTCCATTGCCACATTAGATTCACCACTCTGAACGGCCAGTTGTACCCTAGATACCCTGTTTGGCTAAATCTCAACTGTTTGGCAATACTACTCCAGTTTAATGAATTTCACGGGTGTGTTTCAGGAGTTCTGTACCTATTGCAAGTACAAAAGCAGAAGCAGAAGTCTGATCTCATGCGGAAGACAAAGGAGAGCTGCTTGAATTTTAAGTTCAGAGGGGAAAAAAATATTGCATTCACAGGTCCCACACCAAGACCTTTCTTCAACATCAAAGGAAAATATTTTCAAATCATATATTTATATATGTTTCATACCATCCCTAGGGCACTGGTGAAAAAGGTGACGTACAGTGGATAGTAACAGTAAAAAAGTCATGCAGGACACAACATTTTTACTTAATGCTGAATCAGTAAAACTATTCAGCAGTCTAACTAAAAATCATTTAGAACCAAAGCACAAATTCTTATTTGTAAAATTCTTTCTGTAAATAAAGAAAAAATGTCTGTGACATCATATAAAGAGCAGGAGAACTGTTTTAGTCTGAGCTGAACTTTTCCCCATTGCTACTTAGTGCAATTGCACACTTTCAGTACCAAAACCCTCTCTTATTCCACATCCAGGTGGAACCAAGACTCCTAAAATTTAAGGAATAAAGAAGGAGTAGGAGGGGAGCTCATGCAGCTACTAGCTCTTCAAAACCAGCCACTAACCTGGTATGTAAAAGAAGTACAAAGTTAACTGTAGAAGAAGATGAAGGCTCAGAAAAACTTTTTATTCCAGCTTTGGACCACTAGAAACATTCTTCTTAGTTCCTCATTACAATGAAGTCTTAAGGAGGGCCTCACACACTGAGTGGCCAAGTTCCCAGAGAGTAAATTTATATTAGGTGAGAAATCAGGACCTAAGACAAATCACATAATTACCTTCAAGTCCCCTCCCAATTCTCTGCAAATGTCTCTTTGAGCAGGTGACTAACTGTCTTAAGTGTTGAATCCTCACAACCTTAAACAAAAATCAATTGAAGCTCAGTGTTCTAAGGAAGTAGAATACTTTCCCTTCATGACTGTTGGTTCTAAATTGCTTAAGACAGATTGACAATGCAAAGCAGACTAGCCTCCTGCTGTTTGTGATTTTTTGTAGTTTTGTTTTTGGTTTTTTAGGTGAATAATTCATAGCAGGTTGCTAATTTTTCATCTTGTTCACATAAAATATAATTATTACAGATATGGAAAAGACACCTGTGTGTATATGTTTTTGCATCCTTTACATTTTCTCACAAATGTACAGGAAGTCTGCTTTTTTCATGTATCTTTGGGTACTTTAAAGGCAATCTGAGCTGACAGACAGAGCAGAACCACAGACCTATACTTCCAGCTCCCTTTTCCAGTTGTACAAAATAGTCTTCGAAGCAAAGAAGGAAAATGACTGTTGACAGAATGTATTTCATGCTGCAGTTAGCCATAAGATGAGAAATATGCCTATGAGAAGACAAACTTTTATGCCTTCAGCTTTCCTGCGTTTGAAGAAAGACTGGTGTCTTGTTCTTCCTTGATTTGCATCTCAGTGAGCCTTTAAAGACTAGCTTTCCTAACATCTGTAAATACAGGACATTCTTGGATGCTCTAAGAGGCATAACTAAGTACTATGCAAACTGAAAACTGAGTATGACAGTGGACTACCACCATGGACTCTTTCCTTCTGCTTGGTTCAGGAATGTCAGCAAGATTTTTTTTTTTTACATCAAGACCCTTAGTTCATACAATGTTTTAAAATGGTAATCTTGTAATAAAAGACAGGTGCAGTTCTGATGGGATTATCAGCATATGGTTTGAGTTCTGCTGTGGCATAAGATCACATGATGGGGCAAAGAAGTAAGAGGTCTAGATTTATGTATGTTAATAACATCTCTCTGAGTCTTCTCAGTAAATCAACACTACTGCTATATCTGTGCTAGCTTGATTAGACCAGCATGGGCATGCCAAGTTCTAATATAACACCATTATTTTCTTTGAGATATATCCCATATTATATGTAAGAAGTTATATTTACCCTATTGATTTTGGCTAGTGCTAAAAGAAACTTTTTGTTTCTTCTCTTTAAATTTGTAAGGTAAGTCTCCATGTGCACTTACTTCTTCACAGATCAAAGCACATATTTAAAAATCCCTCATAAGTCCATCATAAATATTTCAATTTTTACTATTATATTTACTATTAATGACATGAATTGCACTCACCACAGTTGTAATCTACATAGATTTATCAGATGATCAGTGATGCTGCCTAGCATATTGAAGAAACCTGTACTGTCTGTCCTTTGCCAAAAACCCAGATATGTTAGATTCAACCTGATGTTAAATACTTTGTGAAAGATTAAGAACTCCACTTCTTAGTGTTCTCAGAAAGTTTGTATTCCTTCATTTTTGGTAAAGTTAAAAACTGACCACCAGTTACCAGTATTATTAATTATGTTATTAACAGTAACATAACTCATTCTTTCTCTCCCTACTCTCTCTTTATTCTGAGTGAGCTCCCCAGATGTTCTGGCTGCATGGAGATGCACAATATAACAGTTATGGCAGTGTCCTATAGAAATCTATACTTAATAACTAACAGCATTTAAAAAAAAAAAAAAAAAAAAAGGTTGTTTAAACTCTTGAGAGTGAATTATTTTGTGACCTCAAAACCCATCAATATAACTGACCAATCAGGCTAAGAATGTTGAAGCTTAAGTAACAAGACTTTAGATTGATTTCTAAATTCTGAGAACAACATACTTTATTATCTCTGGTGTTGTCTGGACTGCTCCACACAACTACAATAACAACCTAATTCATCACTATGTCACTACAGTGTTATGCCTCTTTAACTCCAGTGGTTTCAATGAGTTACTGTGATAAATCAGGACCCCAAAGAGCACAAGTGTAAGATACCATAAATGTCCATCTGTTGGACCAAATCACACCCTCTGCAAAACAAGAACAGCTGCTGAATACAGAAAATTATCTTAAAATCTTTACACACTGTACTGAGTTGACTGCCATTAAGCCATGCAGCAAAGCAGAGCAAGGCCTTGCAAAGACTTCTGCTGGTACTGTGTTATTCTGGAATTGGAAAAATGTAACAGATCCTAGGAAGAACTGGCAAGTAGCAGAGCAGAGAAGAAATGAAAAGGCTTGAGTACCCTGCTCTAAGACACTAATCTGCACTGATGTAGAGTGAAAGAGAAGCACAATTAAAAAAAAAAAATGTAAACAGACTAAAACCATTATGCATCATCATTTTGTTTCTTGAAAGTATTAAACAAGCTGCAGCACAAATTAAAAGACCTTAGAAATGTCACGAAGAAGTGAAAAGTTATCTTTTTAAAGCTATGCAGTGGACACTCAGTAATGTGGGAAACATACGCAAATATGTAAGGGGATGTAGTAAAGCATATGAATCTTCAGAGTAAATTCAAGGTTTTATTAGAGATGGTTGTTTACAGAATACTCCAGTCACATATAGACACATGTTCATATGTTCATTTTTCTTTAAAAAGTTCTGCTGGTAAGCAGATCAAACACAATCACTTAAAATGGCGAAAGTCTTTTGGAACACTGACTTCCACTAGAATTTTAAAAACTAATATAAAAGCATAGCATTAAGCAATATATAAAGCAGAAACACATTTCTTTATTTATTTCTGTCTTCATGTGATGTCAACCTTTTAGTGTGGCACATAACGATTTTTTACAGGTCCAACCTTCCTAAAGAAATAGCTATTAAAACTTCTATATTAATTTTGGATTTTAGTAATACATAAAAGTAAACAAAGTCTCATATGAGGTAAGTATGGTCAAAAACTATAGACCAAAAAAACAACTGGCTATATATTAATAGGATTTCTGTAATAAATGTTCTCTCTTCATTATTATGTCTTAAAATACCCACTTTATTGAGCCTGTCATTAAATTAGGAACACTACTTGTATCTGTATAAAATCCTTAAAAAAAATTAAAATTACCTGAAAAAGAAAATTGACTATAACATCTGGATGTTTTTCATATCTCTTCTTCTGCACATAGACACAAAAAATTCATGAGCTATGACATCTTAGCTTATCTCAGCATTTTCATCTCAGCTCCCTCCAACATTTCACACCAATGCAGTGAAGGAGGAATGTAGAAAAAATCACTTATACCAGAGGCTCCTATTAAAGGTCAGGGACAAAGAACCATGGAGAAGTTAAATATTACAAAATGTAGACCACTGATCAGATCTGTAACAGAAACACTATTAGGAACTAGTTGCACTTACATGGTCCATCCAGAGCATCAGACACTCACAGAAAACTGAAACCGGCTTTTTCAACTAACAACTGAATTCAAAATTTGAGATAAACACAAGTCCTGCAAACAATAGCTTTACAACAAAAGTTAATGAGATCAGAAGTATTTCAGTCAGGACCTAGTATATTAAGCTCCACTCATTCTTCAGGTTTATTGAGACTTGTCCTGATCTGCACTCTGTATTTTACCAGAAAGTGTGAGAAAAAAATAAATCAACTTAGAAGCCCACATATTTAATAGCTACAGCAATGCACTCCCAATGGTGCCATCACAAACAGCCTTTGTGCAACCAAAGGTCAGGCTAATGATAGGAAAAGAATCACATGCCTGGAGTTTCATGGCAGGAGTGTCTTTGGGGCTGGAAAACAGAAGGCTACAACATTTATTCCTTTATTGCCCTATTTATTGTTCAGTCTTCAGACAAGAATATCCTCAGGTTTTGCCTTCTTTTTCTGGGATTTACCACAATCTTTCATCGACCACAGGGGGACTGTTAGTCTATCATTCTGGAGTATCAGAAAATGCCAAGGTTGGTCAGGTTCCTGAATTTGTCCTTCCAGGGTATAAATTCTGTGTGTACAAAGGAAGACCTTTGCATTCAAGTTTTTAAAAGTCTGTGATAATAAAAGATGACCAAATAACTTGTAATTATTCTTATGAGAAGTTTTTAGATGGAATTTTCAAGGTGGCTGTTGGTTCTTTTTAAATACATTTTGCTTGATTAAGGGGTATACGGTCTCTGATTTAGTAAAATAACATCTTCCCTTTTCTTATCAGATTACACTTAGCATTAAAAAATAAGAGATATTTTATGTAAAAAGAAATCAATTGACTGCAAGCAGAAAAATAAGTACAGTTTAAGAGACATTTCAAGGCAATATTTTATTTTAAAAAAGACCCATGTCCTTGGATAAGAAAATCAGTACTTAAAATTAGGATTAACTTCCAATAATTAGAGTACCTGTTTCTTCAATCTACATAAACTGTCAGAGTAGTGTCAAGATAATCTATTGTTATATCTGGTCCTTGTAAAGTTAGCAAGAACATTCTGGAGGGACATAAGTTTTCACAGAATTATTTCTTTCCTGTCATCTGTATGGAATAATTGGGTTACTACATTCTTTAAAATCACTTAGAATAAATAAAAAATTCACCAGTCCTCCATGTTTTCCTGTTCTTCTGTCAGAGAGCCTTCCGCTGCATAGTGGATATAGCTACAAGACTTTGAATGACAGAGAATGAATAAATTTGCAGAAGTATATATCAAAAAGTGATAGGAGATACTTACCCTTTTTTCAGAAAGTAGCACCATGCATTCATACTTATCTGTGAGTAGCCTCTGTTTCAACAGTATTGTGGACTTGGCCTGCGATTTTTTCAGATACCCCCAATATTCATCAAAAGAACCCCAACTTCTGAGCTAAATTTTTTGAAACTCTTAAATAGTCTCTCAGAGCCTTCATGACTCTACATAGTGCCCAAAGCCATGTAACTCTCCTTTGCTGGGTTGTGTTTGTTTGGGAAACTTCTATTGTTCATAGAGGCTCATGAAATTAGGAAATACATAACTTCAATGTTGAATGAGAAACCTCTAGAGAGAAAGGAAACTTTGAAGAAGGAAAAGAAATACTTTCATAAGTTCTTGCTTGTTTGGTTGGTTGGTTGGTTTTGACTAAGTTAATTTCCTGAGATGACTTTTCTTTCTTTTTCAGACAGGGCATCTGCACTGACATTTACATGAGGAACAAAAAGAAGGAGGGAATTAATTGTTGTTTGCTTGACCATCAGTCTCAGAATTGTTGACTGAGAAATAAAATATTTTGACATTTTACGTGAGGAATTTTCCTCATGAGGAAGCTGTCCTGTTAAGACCCAGTAGTTTGCTATTCCTCAGTGGAAAGGTAAACCATATAACAAAAAAAACAACCCAACAAACAAACAAAAAAAAAGGCCAACAACAAAATATAATAAAAACACAAACGAATAATAATAAAAAAACAACCACAAACCAGAAGTATACAAGTTGTATTAAAAACAAAGTTTTAGCAGCACATTCCTACTCTCCTCATCAATCTCTCCTTTAACATTTCTTTGTGACAGGAACAACAAAAATTAGAAGGAAAGAGTAAGACAACAGTTGCACCTGCTGCAATGATCAACGTTTCCTTAATAATGCACATTCCTTTTTATATCAAAATCAAATATTGCCATTGGCACTACTAATATTCTGTGATTTCTTTCCTTTTGTGAAGGCTTAAACTCCATATAATAGAGTTGATTTCCTTCTCATTTCTTCTGGTTCGTCCCATTTTATCTTCACAGATTTCTGAAAAATGACTGTATATCTACTGAAATTGTAAGGAGAAGCAATTCATAGCTTTGTTCTCAAAAAATATGGAAAAAAGAAAGCAGAAATGCTTCTTTAGGTCACATGGAGAAAATAAAGCCTGTATGCATGAGAGGTGGGGGGCAGGAGAAAAAGAAAAGTCATATCTTCTTCTTTGAGATGAAAACATGACGTTTTTAGAGCATCCATAGATAAAGCCTTATTTTTCTGAAAGAATGTGAGTTACAGGACTATTTGCAGACCTAAATACTAATTGTTTTTCAAGCTATGAGCCTAATTACAAAATATTATGTAAGTGAAGTTATCCTGTCAAATTACCTATTGAAGGGGTAAACAGCATCTCCGATTACTTCTTAGAATGTAATGTACCTTGACTATATTCTGGCATAGCTATTTCTGTTAGATACATATTTCTGGCTTTAAGCCCCTTGAAACAGTGTAGGACCTTTTGTTTTGATGAGGATCATTTAATGACAGAATAATATTTAATTACTTCATCTTATTTATATTGTTGGTCTACAAGGCAAAGTATACAATAAACAGATATTGAAAAATATGTTTCTTTTCATTTTTAAAGATGCTACTATTTTTCTTATCTATGTAACTAAAAAATTGCATTGATATCATGCTTTCTGTGTGTTAGATGTGTATTTACTTCTATCATGACACTACAGCATTCTAAGGAACAAGGAAGTAGCCAGTCTCCAGAGTGTTACACCCACAATAATTAGCTGTAATAACTGACCACTAAGAGAAACAACAATAATCTCATATGACACTTTCATCCCTGGTATTATGTTATGGGTAGGCAGTTATCCTCAGCTAGGTTTGTCATAAGCAAACCTTGATTAATGTAAAGGCTTTGCATGGAAAATAAGAAAGAGTAACATGAAAACATTTTCACATCAAGGCTTTATTTGTCATGTAATTTTAGAAACTGGTAAGATTTCAATGTTTCTTGGCATATTTACAGAAACATATATGCAAATTCCAACAGTTCAGATTTATCAACAAGGAAAATTCAAATTCTGTTAAGTTATATAACTGAAAATCCAGATTCCTTGAAACTGTTTAATTCTACAATAAATCCAAGATAGTTTGCAAAACCTGTCTTTCATTGGATCTGATGTTGAAAGTTTCACATTAGTTTCTTTTTCTCCCCTCTTTGTTTTACACTTCAACTTTTTAACTGGTTCTGTAGCCACTTAACAAATATAGTATTAATATATATGCTAAATCTGAGAGAATACATTAAAAAGTATTCCTATGTATTAGACACCACTGATGCATCTGACATGAGATTATTTACAGTACAATGTAGACTGAATTTTAATGCTATGAAAAAATATTGTGCTGCTGTAATCAGAAACTGTGGACCACAAGTGGTAATGATAATTATGGTGGGTGTCTGTAAGTCACTGTTAATTACTTTGCTGCTTACCTACGTAATTTAACCTTCATGTGACAAAGCCACCATGCTCCAAGAATAGGCAGCACAGGAGGAAGTGACACTTTTTATTACATTCTATGATTAAGACCTTTGTCAAGTGGGAATTCATCTGCAATTTTCCCAGTCATTTTGCTTAGGTGATCCATTAGCCAGAAAAAGCCTGCTGAAATGCTGTTGTACAACCTGTGAGCATAATATATTCAACACAAAGATTGCAACTAACATTGTGCAGTTTAGTAGAGGTTGTACTAACCATGGCTAGAAAGAACATCATTAATATTCAGCCACAGGCTGTAAACATTTGCTGGTCAGCCACAAGGACTGGGCACAGTAGGTTTGGCATAGGAAACCTTAGGGCTGTTTCAAGGACTTCAAGCCTGAGACAGGACACGGGCTGAAGCTGACCAGACTTTTCAATACAATCTCATCCAAATTCCAATAATTTCCGTAATGAAATGCTCTTTGACATACCCTTGATTTATTCAATAGCAGGCTGCTTCCTTCCACATGTCAAGCTTTCTTGTAACCAAATATGAACAGATGTTCCAGAGAGGACAAGGCAGAAGATGAGTCTGTAAGGCTGCATTTGGGTATGTCTTCATCAAATAGATCAGGGCTTTGCTAAAACAGAGGTCCTTGTGTGCTCCACTCTGTTTAATCTCCACCTCCTCTCCCCTTAGAACAGCCAGCCAGCCCTGTTCTATGATACATTAAAAAAAAAAAAAAAAAAAAATGTAGCTGGTAATGGAGCAGAAAACTGAAGATACAAAGATACAATCTCCAGAATCTGTTCCTATCCTCCATTTTCCACCTAGCACAACAACTAATCTTTAGTGCCCAAAACTGCAAGCCTTAGTAAATTTAGGCAGTCTTCATGAAAATAGTTGGAATGTAACAGACAACTTGAACCAAAGGAAATATTAATCATTAAGAACAGTAATATAGAAATAAGTCTTAAGAGTAATACAAAAATTTCATATACTCAGTTTATCTCCTTTGGTACTTTAAGCACCTTTATGTTCCACAAAACCAAAAGACATAAAGCTTGCATTGCATTCCCATGAAAACCCAAGTCATCTAAATTCCCTCCTCCTCAATGAAAAAAATTATTATAATACGTCAAGATTATTTTTCCCATTCTGTACTTACAAAATATTTCAAGAGGTTTATCTTAACTCTTCTGTCCATACACCTAAAATAGTAATTCCTTGCAATTAGTATGAGTTTCTGATCACTCTAACCTCTTTCATTTCTTTCTAAACCAGAACCATTGACTATAACATTTACTTTTGTGTGTGGGGTATGTGTGTGTGTGAGAGATTAAAAATGGCAAAAGACTAAAACTAAAACCACTACCACTAAAGAAACTCCCGCTTCTTTTCCAAATGGTTTGATAAACTAAAATATCATGGTTTTCTTGGGTGCTTTGAGAAACTGAACCTTGCTTCCCCTAAATGTCAATCCCTCCAACTATATTTAATCAGTGAAGTTGTTGAACAGCAGGTAAAGAATGGTGTATGTATGTTCTAGCCTATTGAACCGCTCATGAAAATGTTTTGTATATTTATGCTACTCTTAACTATTACACAAGGGCAGTTAAACTACAGTACTAACAAACAGGTTGTGGAAAGAGAATTAACACGGATACTTCAGTACTTTCAAGACATTGTTTCATTTTTTTTACTTTCCAACAGGACTAGTAAATTTTAATAACTTCTCTTAAACCTCTGTGCAGTTTCAGTAGTTGTAGCATGTACTGTAAGATAGTTATGAAGAGCAGTATTACACGTTGTGGACAAGCTGGACATGCTTCCTAAGCTGTGGCATAACTAGCAGACTTGAACTCTGACTTTTTTTATGGAGAAGCTACAGAAGTTACTATGGCAATAGGCTTCTGTATCACATTGTGGTAGCTTCAGTTTCTTTCTTCTCATGAGTACATCTGAAATGTTACTATGTTTCTATCCTTCCATGTTTTTGTGTGTTATAGCTAACATGCCTGTATCAGTAAATTCTATATGAATTTTAAAAAAATCCACATCATGTACCACAGGATGTGAAAACCCTGTTCTTGAACACTTATTGCAAATATGGAAGTAACTGGGGGCAGCAGAGCTTTACAATTATTGTTATGCTGAAAGACATTGATCTGTATGAAATGATAGTTGTTTAGATAGAGTTAGGAAATATGGGTATTGCAAAGCTTTATTTATTTTTTTTTTAATTTGTGTGTAACAGCCTCCCGTAGTTTGCAAAGCACACTGTAAAGCATTAAAACAATAATGTTTGCTAAACACAAAGTTACCAGGACACAACTTGTTATTTAGCAAGATTTCTACAGGGTGAAGAAGAGCTATGATATGAAGTGTTCTTTCAGAAGCATTGAGCAGTTTGTTGTCGGTTGATACTTAAAGAAAGGAGCAGAAGGTGAACAATTGCATGAGAAATTTTATTCTTTTATTCTGCTTCTAGTGCAGATTTTCAGTGTTCAAGGGCTTTCCAAATGTGATTGACTGCTAACTGAATTCAGAATCTTCATTACAGTCCTGGTTTGTGTATACTTGGCAGTTGTCATCCAAGTTCTCAATTCACATTCTTTACTCATCTTCTATAATGTCAGGGAAAATAAGTAGTCTGTTTTTTTCACCTCTCAAATTCTTCTGAATGACTTTCTTAGAGTTGACTAATAAACTGGGGCTAGCTATATCCAAAGATATTCCTCTGCTCTCCTCCCCCTTTGATCACTGAAGTGTTTTCAAACACTGTAAATTATTTATTGCTTATCTATTGCTTCCTTGGGCTTTCACGGTCTGTGCTCCAGTGATTTTCCTGTTACTTCTGTTGTACTTCAGTAGCTTTTGCCATATTCTTCCAGCAAAACCCCAAAATTTCATTTACATTTTCTTCTCTCCATCCCACTCATCCAGAGCTTTATGTACTGCCATGCCTTAGATGCCTTAGGTCAGATTAAGTAACACTCACCCTTGGCATATCCAGTTTCTTTTACAGTTAAATTTGTAGTTGTTTCTGGTTTCTTTTGGGTATTGTAACTGTAGATTTTAATAAAACTTCCTATTTGCTGTAACATTAGTTCTCTGCTTTTCCACTTAATTTACCTGTGAAGTGGACATTTTTGCAAATGATGCTTATGTGCAAGTTAGTCTTAGATGTTGATGTTCTTCCTCAATCAGCATCCATAATTTTCTATTTATTCCTACCGATAGCATTTTGGGATCTTATGTAGACTCTTCAGCACAAATTATTTCATTCAGTCTGTTTGTTGAAAACTTGTGTCACTTGCTATGACCACTGTGTGTATATATTTCACGATCCTTTGGTATCTTCAGAGTATCCTTTAAACACTGTGCTGTACTTGATCGCATTTCTTCCTTTAGTCCCTTCCTGAATTAGCTACCTGTTTTGCTGAATGTACATAAAACGTTCGTATTTATATGTATAAACATACCTTTGTAAGCAGAACAAGTTTTCTCTTCTACATATTCACCCACAGAATGGTTTCTCTTTTTTCATTTACCATATATTGCTGTCCTCTTAGTAGGTTTTACATCCTTTCCCTCTCAGAAACAAACAAGATATATATCAGTTACAACTTTAAAAAAGTGAATAGATAACTAAGATTAGGTATAACATGAAATCCTTTAAATGCAATAAACTTTGCTTTTCCTGACAGCTGCCCTACTTATCTTTGTAGTCAGGTTACATGTAATACCTAATTTCAAACTGAAAATAAAATAAAATAAAAAATAAATGAAAAAAACAAAGGCACAAATTAAAAACTTGAATATCAACTCCCATCATACTTTATGTATGACAAGGACATTTTTTCTGTCACTGTGGTTTTAACTTCCCATTGTTGAAGTAAATTGGATTATGGCCATTGATTCACCTGGAATAGACTCTGAGTCACTTTAAGGCAATGGCTGAGATAAAAGATTTATGCACTGTGTCAGATGAATTCTCTTTAAAGAAGATAAACAGCAGTACACATTTTATTAATAGCTGTTATCGGAAGCTAATGTTAAGGTGATAATGTAATTAGTAGTGTTGGGAAATGTGAAACTTCACATACCGCACATTGATGTTTCTTCTCAGGAAATCCTTGATGCTTAATGTTTCTGTCAGACGTGGTAACATGCCTGTATATTTCATCTGACAGAAACAGCAATTCTGCATAAGCAGCTCTGGAAAACAAGTAAACTGTGAAAAAAAGACAGCCAAATATTTTTAACAGTGCTCATAAAGCAAATCCATTCTGTCAAGGAGCTGTAACACTCAGTGTGCAGGCAGTCTATACTCACTTGAGGCAAATCCAAGGTATGGATACAGAGAAACAGATAATACGCTGAAAGGGTTCACACTCATTTCCAAAGACTACTGAATTTCAAAGTTCTCTGTGGAACACACAGAAGTTATTTAATGCTGCAGCTGCTGCTAGGCACTATATTGTATTAATCTCTTTACCACAGGAAAAATAAAATATTGTCTTAACCACTTTCCACGAGGTAGACTATGTGCTGTCATAGTCTGTATAGCTACAGATGTTCAGCAGCCTTCAGAGAAGTGGAAGGCTTAGGTGTGAGGCAGAATCTGGTTATACCTAGCAGAAATAAAAGCCTTGCATCAGTGCAGCAAACATAATTTTTTGACTTGGTGTTTACACATAAAGCCATTGGGCAACTATTTTCTAACCCACTTCCCACTAACTGTGAAGGCCAAGACTTAAAAGGATGCTGATGGACGCAAGTGGTGTATTACTGAAATAATGGGAGGTTACACACATTCCCTTATAGTACACATAAAATTGCTGAAGGCAAATCCATTGAGCCCCTAAGAACAGTCTGTCTGCAACAGAATTTTAGATTTTGCAGAAACTCCAACATTTGCTTTACACTGTGAAGACCATTCACTAGTATTCCAAGAGCACATGGTCACAGAAAGGACAATACTATTCTTTTACCCCAGAAAGACAGAGGGGGAAAACAGAATTCCCAAGAAGTTAGAACAGGCATTGTTGCAGTCTTGGAAGTATTCAAGCAAGTCTCTGACACCTATATAGGAGCAAAGGGACTCTTTGAGAAAGAGAATTTCAGTGTGTAGCAACATTCAGAAAGTCAAGTGAAACTAAAAATGCTAATAGAGTTGTTAAGTGAGTTAGTTATGAACTTGTATCTAGTAAGGTTAGAGTTTGTAACACCTCAACCGACATATGAAGCTATTATAAAATACATGTTTAACAGAGACTACATCCATAGGCAGAATCCTTGTATTGATTGATTACTTACATTGAATTAATGACTCAGATAGACAGCTATGGAACTTCAAGAGAACCCAATGTAAGACATCAGGCAGTGACCAGAACTGGACATCCAATACCACAGAAAAGATTACAGCACAAGATAAACTAAGGAAAAGCTATACATCTCTGTCAAGATGAAAAAGGAAAAAGAAATTAGCCCATTTCTAGAAAGCAAGCAATTTATAGCTACACTCAGGAGACTGACTATCAGAACATTGGAAGCTAATAACACAAGCGGAAGAATGAGGAATTGGCTCCTTTAAGTAAGCATCTGTTGAAAGAGTTGGAGAAGCCTTTCGTAGGCATTCCTTCCTTCTCCTGCAGTCACCATGCAGAACTGTTGTCCCGTAATTGGATGGGCTTGTTATGCAATGGCAACTCACACACCAATTTGTGGTATTTCTATTCCTTTATTCTAGTTTGCACGAAGTGGAGAACTACGTAGAAACCTACAAATGCCTAGCTACTTGCTTGTCAAAATTTTACACTATTTATACAGTTCAGCAAGCAAAGACATCAGCTTTTATTAGTTACAATTTAGCTAACTCCTTCGGTACTTAGCAATCAGCTTGTTTGTCAAGTAATTCTCTTGATTCTCATGTCAATTAGTTCCCATGATCACTCAGTCTCAACTTCTTTGGGTCTGGGGGGTTTCTTGAGTCAGTGGTCAATGAGTTGGTGGTTGTGATCTCCCCCTGCTGGAACTACCTTTCCCTTAGTTAGTGCCTCTTGTGGTAAATTTCCAGTGAGCTCATTCATCTTGTGGTGGTACTTTCCTTGTTTGAACAAAGAACTTGCTGGTGCTTAATGAAGTGCTTAGCAGGACTTACAAAAACCCTTATATCTTGAATTAACCATTAGCAATTCATTTGTTCTGATTGTCCTAAAGTCAAACCTCTAACAATACATTTGATTTTATTAATCAGTCCCTTAATCATTTGATGTCAGAACCTCACCAGGAAAGATGTGCCTAGTTAGCTAAATCCTTCCTCCACAAATACAAATTTAGTCAGATATTTGAAATCCAGCTATGCTAAAGTTGCACACAGAAAGCAAAGCATCAAAAATGCAAATAGGCAGTTGAACACTTTATATGGAAGAATTGTTTCAGACCAAGGAAGCAAAGAACAGAACTATCTCTGAAGAAAAAAATTATTCTTGGTTTGGCATTTTCTATATTATTTTTTCTTCATTGCTGAGTATATAAACTTGTGTCTTGCCTTTTCCTCTCCTAATGCAGAACATTGTACTGAACAGGCCAGCTCTCGTTTCTATAGATCTCATAAACTCAGGTAGATGCAGGAATAAGTAGGCTTAATATATATGTATTTTAAACAAGGTCAGTTCCACTTTTTTTTTTTATTTGATCACCTAATAGGACATGTAAAGGACCTAATTTTGTACTCTTTAGTTAGAGATAAACCAGCAGGTATTATGAATGCTGATGTAGGTGAATATTCTAAGCTGTTTGAAGTGACATTAAATTATGAAGCACTCATTATGGAGATAATTATCACAATGATTTCTTTATGGGAGAAACTCAAGAGATATTTCACTTTTCCTTTCATATTTTCAGATGTAAATATACATGCCACTATCATGGTTAGTCAGCATCCTCTAACTGGAGCAATTTCTAAAACCAGTAACAGAATAAATCTTATTGTTAACTCACACACTTTCTCTGGGGGTTAACCAGTAAAGAGTCTATGCTTCGTTTTAAGGAATGGGCTTGCATATTTGTGGTTTGTTATAAAATCACAGCTTGCTGATAATATCTTTAATTTTGCTTGGGACACCTTTAAAAGCTATAAACTCGTATCCCAAAATAAAGGAATCAAGAAGCATTCTTAACAGCCTTAGAGCAGAGACTATCTTACCAGTTTGTGACACACCTAGACAAACCTTATGGGTGCAAGCCTAAAATTTTCTCAATTACTGATCGTCTTATTTAGTTTGATAGTTCTGGTAACTGATCTGGGACGCCTCTAGGGGGAAAGATGCCAGGCTACATGGGCCTAGCAGTCAGGTTCTGTTGCAACTAACCTTACGTTTCAATGTCAGTACAGCAGAAAATACTGATGCACAAAATTTAACACACAGAATAAAGACTGCTTACAGCTCAAAACCCCAGCATGCTTGGGTCAGAAGTTTAGAATATATCAGCTTCATATGCATTCAGAAGGATGTTAGACACCCATATTACCAGCTAACCTTTGCTATGAAAACATAAAGTGACAGTGTAACCACAAAGATTGACTTAATGAAAATTTCCTTTGCTTATGTCCTTTTCTTTTGTCACAGTTTGCTTTTCCATGCCTTTTGTACTGATATCTAAAGCTCACAAACTTTGTTCACATTATCATGTGATAATTTTTAATTATCTTAAAATATGTCTTTATTAAATGACATTTGTATAGTTTTATCACCAATATGAACATAATCTACTATGTCTGATTTTATTATTCCATTTTCCATCATTTCCACATTTTCCCAAGGTACCACAGTCAATGTCACCTGAAGCATCTAAGCAGAGGTATCTGCCAGTGCCTTTGCTTCCCAGCATGACTGCAATTAACAGTAGCACTGGGTGAGAGTGGGAGACTACCTCCTGTACCCAAGAGGATGCTCTTCACAGCATATCAGCACACTGTCTTATGAACCATATGACTCACTGCTCTGTGACAGCTGTATTCTCAAACCCTGACAGATGCTTGCTAAGATATCTTGAGAACTGAATTTGCATCTTCTTACTGGAAATACTGAAAATGATGCATTTCTTCCCAGCTGAGAAAGTCAAAAGAAGTTTCTGTGTAGTCTCTTTTACCATGGTTCTGCTAAAAAGTCTGAATTGGACTTAATAGAGAGGAATTTAATAACCTAGGTATGCTGTCATCATGACCTAGCCGTGTCTGATACATGATTGAAGTGGTGTAAGCATATGCCAGTCTAGGCTATTGTAGGGTAATTTTTAATCAGGTTAAGAATATCTTAAAGGCTTGTCTCACAGCTTCAGTATCACTTCCAAAGTCCCTCCAACTGCCACTTCTTTGTTATTTCCAGACACACCAAAACAGTACAAGATGAGAGGTAATGTAAAGCTCCCACAGCACTCTGAGGAAGACAGGTATTCAAAATCACTCCTGACAATGGAGTGGCTGAGACAGAAACGGTAGCCTCAAAAAACATTCCTGTGTATTAATGGGAACCATTATTTGAAAGCACAATAAGAAATTAAGAAGAGTCATGACTGATCAATCAAAGCTGGTGTTTTTATACTTAATAATGCTTGATGTATTTTTCTGCCTTAAATCATCTGTCCATCTTTTAATATCTGCAATATCCCATTGACACAATTCTGATGTTTAAACATCCCATTTTAGGAACAGCAGCCTCTAACTTTTTTTGAACTTGTTGCCTGCTGTCTTTATTTGTTTACACTGCTTACTGGATCACAAGACATAGTGGATAATCTTAACTAACAATTGTTTTACTTTATGCATATCCTTTAAAATCACTGTGTGATAAGAACAGTGATTTCCAAAGTCCTATGTACAGTGAAGTATTTTGTTGTAAGTATATAGAAGAGTTTTTGCCTCAGAGGATATAGTGTATTTGGTCAAAAAAATCAGTATGTCAAATATTCAAAATGTTGAAGTTGATGTTACCCTGGACATTGTATCACATGACATACTATTTTTTCTAATTTCCCATGATAGAAATGGCTGCATTTTCTCTCATAAACAACATCCAGGGAAATCAAAATGGTCCATTTTTAAACAAGAAATAACACACTAGTAAACATATTTCATTTATAAGAAGTAAACTTTTTGATATGAAATGACAGTGAATTCTAAAAAGAGGTTTCGACAGCAAATACAATTTAGGATACATTGACAATAGTTTCAGTCTAGGTAGTAATTTTTCCTTCCTTTCAAAAACAAATCAAACAAAATGAAACCAAATCAAACCAAACCTGAGTTTAAATATTTGGATATAAAAATTAAAGGGCAGATGCAACCCTAAAAGCAGCAGATTTGGTGATTCCAATCTATGCGTTAGGGCAATATGTTATCTATTAGACAGCTCAACACTTTGCAGGGACAAAGGGTGTAAGAGAAAACATAATTCAACAGCGGGAACAAGGTGGGATCCTCAGCAGCTGATTTACTGATTCTTACTGCCTATTGCCCTAAAATATGTTCTAGAAACACTTAGATATTGTAACCCCATATTTGTGTTCTACTTGATTGGAGCATGAACATCACTTGAGTTTCCTTCCAAACATTTAATGCCCTAGAGCAATAGTTTTCAGAGCATGAGCCCTGGATAACAGAAGTCTGTTGTGAGTGACAAGGACCTCTGCCCTGTCCAGCAGAATTCTCATTTCGAGACAGGAGAAAATATTTTTTAGTAGAGAAAATGAGCAGTCTCAAGGGACACTCCTTTTTCTGGAGAAGAGAGAGTGATGATGTTAGATGAGAATTTGCAGAAGAGCAGCAGGAATTAAGCAAGATTGCCCAGACTTCTCAGTCATCTGTTGGAAAGCAGTGTCTCTTAGAAATACAGTTAATTAATAACAGATTTCTTGGTACAATAACAACAAAACCTCCTGAGAATTGGTGATACAAAAAGGACAACAAGCAAGTTTAACAAAATTTAGGTTTTGGTTGCTAGCCACATATTAATTCCCCTTGGAAACAAGATAGGAGACCTGGATGGTTGCATTGTTTAAAAATCTAATATCCTCATGCTTCATACACTGCAAAGGCCTTCTTTCTTTATCATTCATCATAATACAGAACACTTCAGCTAGTAAAACTTTTCTTTTGTCGTGAAAGCATTGTTTACTTCTCCTCCTTGCCTTTTTCCAGACACCCTAGATTTAACTGGGCTGAAAAAGTCTGGAACCTCTGAGGGATCAGTATCTCATCTGTATTACCTTTTTGATCTCTTTCTTTCAGTATTAACTAAATGTGATGCAGTGGGAGATAACATGCAATTAGAGAAACCAGCAAACTGTTTCTGAGCCTACAGATGATTTCTCCATATCACTTCCTTTCACTCCTTGTGTACCTTTTGTATTAAACATGCAAAGTTAGCACAAGACTTTGTAAGTGTAATTTCACCATCACAATTGCAAATAAATACAACACTTAAGAAGTATGAAAATAATTTTAAATACTTTAATTATAAGAATGCCTCAAGGAGTTATAAATCAAATTTACACACTAAAATTCCACAAAAAATGAGCACTTTACTACTTTAAGTACACACTGAAAATCACAAACTATCTTATTTAGGTGTTGTATGATGGAGCTAATTCTTTTTAGAGGAAAACTCATCATTCTGCTCTTTCCAAAAAATTCTAACTTTCATATTAGAAGGTTTTTTTTAAAAAAAGTCAGTTGTGTGGGCATGTCAAAAGCTTCAACACAAATTTCCATGTTCTAGTTTTTGACTGACTCATTTGACCAGTTTAGTTCTGCATACTGAAGCCCTCATCACTAATGCTAGTCTATGGAATTTCCAGTTAATGGAAATTCTCTGTGTATATTAAAAATGAAGTTGTATTAACTAGACCTTTGTAATTTAAATAGCAACATGTGAGGCAATGAAAACTTAATAGCAAATGGAGCTCAATGAACCACAGAAAAGAAAGTATAACTGAAAACTCAAAAATAGATGACAGTATAAGATGATGTCACACTGAACAATAAATGCTGTGTGATCTCCTCCTTAAATTTGATGATAGGAAAATAAAAACGTATAGAAGAGAACAGCAGAGCATGTTGTGCTCTTAATTAATGTAATATTGTCATGGTCCATGTGCAGAAAAAGTGAAGGTCCCAAACTGCTTCGAAGAGGGACATTTAAGTTGGGCACAAACAAATCCACAGCACTGGTATGCATATTGCATATGTTCATACACATAGCTGAAAGCCAGGTGAATTCATCCCCTTGGAAGGCTACTCTGAGCTGGTACTAGGTAACTGCTGAGAAAATGACTAGGTGGACTAAAAATATAAAAAAAACCCAAAAAACAAAACCCAAAACAAGGAAACTCCATAGTTAATCTTCCTGGTAAACTGTTAAGAGAAAACATACTGGACTGAGCAGTGTCCAATCACTATTTAGTATCAACTAAAACAATTTATAGAAACAATGATCTTTGGTTTTGCAAATGCAAAAATTTCTTTTACTTAGAATTTATGTCTAAACCAGGAACTCTTTCTATATTATAGTCCTAAATAGTTATTTGTAGCATAAGCAAATGAACGCAGTCAAGCCTAGCAAGGGTGAAAAAACACAGCAGAATCTTCTTTGCTGTTTGAAAGCAGTAGTAGGTTTAACACACTAAGATATATTCCAAGTACTGCTCTTGGTAATGTAGAATTAACACCTGTTGGTTTTGACAGAAAATGTACATGCAAAATAAAAAACCACTTTCAGTTAGCTGTGCCTTTCAGGTCTGTGTTTGATTGCCTTTAGGACAGAGAGCAGGGTTATCTCTCATCTCATACACCAGCCATAGTGCTGCTTCCAGCAATGAAACGTTTCAACCTTCAGGAGAGAAATCCTTCAGTAAAACAGCCTTGTTAAGTGCTCTTGGTAATATTGTGAACAGGATTGTTACTGACTGCCCCATATGACATTGCAATTCTGGCACTGAAGAATAATTTACCATGAAATAAATTACTTCTACTCCTACCCAGGATAGGGTAGAGATCTGTAGTAGTTGCCCTTGAGCAAAAGGGCAAAAAAGAAAAAGGGCATTTGATCTTAATAATGCCTTCCTAATTCTCATTAATGAGTGGGATATCCTTTGTGAATTATAACAAGAATAATGAAATGAAAGAAAATTGTATTGATAAAAAGCAATTAGAATAAATCCCAAAGAAGGCCAACTCATGAGAATATGGAGGTTGGTTTAAGCTTGAGTTGTTAGAGCAATCATATACACATTTTAAATTACTACACTTTTTTTTCCTAGGTTCTAGATTTGCAGATGGCATGAGATAGTTAATGAGGTCATACTCTATTCTTTTTTTAATTCTTATTTGAAATTTCTGTAGCTGCAGCAGTGTTTTAAATGCTTTGAAAAACTACTATGATTTTTTTTATAAAGAGCTGATACTGGAAGAATTAAAGACTTTCCAGAAAGCTATTTGGAATTACTTCTGAAGGAATTAAACACTGGGCAAATAGAAAAGTAATTTTTAGCCACATTCCAAGCTGCTGCGGTTTGCGCCTGCACTTGTAACAAATATCTACAGCAATACTTTATTATTACAGTTCATGTTTCTGTAAAATTTCATTAAACATTTTCCTAATAACCATGAATAAATATTAAATTACATAAAATGCCACCCCAATATTAGAACATAAATAAAAAAAGGTTATGTGATAACACGTGAGAGATGGCCAAGTGTACAAGAACCAAGAATAGCTAGAACTGTGGTGCAAAAACCTCTGTCAAACTCATTTGTAAGAACCTGAAGTACTACTCATTTTTTATTCTCCAGAGTTGAACTGGGCTATTTTGTGGTTTAGCATTGGCAGTCAGCTGAGCCCCACAAAACCTCTTGGTCACTTCCCTCCAGTAAGATGGAGAATAGAATTGGAAGACTAAAAGTGAGAAAACTTATGGGTTCAGATAAAGGCAGTATGTCTATGTCTATATCTAGGTAAAGGTAAAGGTAAAGGGAAAGGGAAAGCGAAAGGTGAAGGTGAAGCTGTGCACTCAAGCAAAATAAAATAAGGAATTCATTCACTACTTCCCATTGGCAGGCAGGTGTTCAGCCATTTCCACAAAAGCTGGGCCCCATTGCACATAATGATTACTTGGAAAGACAAACACCATCACTCCAAATGTCCGCGCATTTCATTCTTCTTTCCCAAATTTCTGTTGCTGAGCATGGCATCACAAAGGGATACCCCTTTGGTCAGTTGGGGTCAGCTGCCCTGTCTATGCCACTTCCAGACACCTGCCCCCCACCCCCAGCCTACGTACCAGGGGGAGCAGAGTGAGAAACAAAGAAGGCCTTGATGCTATATCATACAGTACAATAATATATAAGAAATAGCAAATATTACAATTATAACAAATCTGAAAAAAAGTATATGCACAAAACTATGTTACTCAAAAAAAAATTCCTATATTCTTAACCTTACCCTTTCCTTATCCTAGATTTTAGTTTTAATCTCTTCTCTTGCTATTATAAGTCTAATATCAAATTAGTATTGTTCTAGCCATGCTAAAAATAAAGCCTGGCAAATGTTTAATTTAATATTGCTGAAATATTATATTCATTTTTTTTAAAGTTGTCATTTAAACCCAAAATAAATCTATTTTGGAACTGGTCTAAATTGCGAAAGAATTTGCATTACACTTCTGTCTGATGAAGTCAGTGGCGTTTTTTTGAGCAGCCAGAAATTTCAGCTATTCACTTAGGCATCTCTCAGTCAAAGGGACTTCACAAAATAGTGGAAGTCACATGTGATAGTGTACTCTTGGTAAATATCCATGTATGTCACATTAGCTTGCCCTCCTTGTGAGGTTATGCAGTTTTGTTGAAACTTAATGAAAGAAGAATAAGATCAGGCAGTTTACATCAGTTAGGGCAGACAAAATATACACAGATGACTTAGTTGGCAGGAATTTATTTATCAAGAAATGCTAACATAATGTCTTTAAGTCATTCCAGTCTAGCAATTCAATTCTCAAAGATTATGCTGATGCCTGCCTGATCACAGTCTGTAATGCAGTGAACAAGAGAATCCAAGGTTACTTCCAGATCACACTTGGATGGAGATATACTGTATTTAATGGTTATGAAGAAATAAATCTATTAAAATGTTGAAAGTGGTATTTGTAAAATGCTGGTCAATCTATTCCAAAGAAACTTTGAAGCTATTGTAAATGACAAAGAAGGGTAGAAAATAAAAGCGTCATGGTATTAGACTTTGCAAATAAACAAATCACATTTCATTTGATTTTAAAGCTAAGTAGTTTAGGAGATCTTCAGTGGTAGAATTCAGTGGTACTTCTTAGGTATAAATTATTTGGAAACGTCTAATTAAATTGTTGTATTTGCACTGTTTTTCTTGTGTTTATAACATTAATATTTTAGATAAGACAGTTTTCAAGTCACATTTATATGGTTTGGCAAATAAGGCCTGTATGTTTTCTTTAGATTATTTTAATAATGGATTATGCCCATGGAGAAAAAAGGAGCTTCAGAAAAATAATCATTGAAAGGCTGCAAATTCCAAATCTTAGCTGAGTTCTGTGTAGCTGTATTATACAGAACAATATTAATCAGCTGAGGATAGATTTATGGGCTATTTATTTGTACCTCAGCACATATCCATAACATCCTGGTTGATATTTTAAAAAGAGATTTCAAGAGTTAATAGCATTTCGAATTTGATTATACTGCCATTTAGCTTATCACAATGTTAGGTTAAAATCCTCTTACTGCTGTTTACATTATATGTATAACTATACAAAAAAACCAACAAAACAAACTGAGGGTGGGGGGGAAAGGAACTGTTTGGTTTATTATTATTAGAATTGTGAGTAGTTTACTCCTAAAAGGTCCAGTCAGAACTGCTATTCCAACTACTGATGCAGAGGGATAGAACAAAGTTGTTCATGTCATCTTTGAAAGATCAGGCCAATTTTCTTAAAAAGAAGAAAGTCTGAATAATTTGAGGGGAAGAGACAAAAGGAAGGTGTATAGAGCAAGACGGCTTGTGAGTACAAAGAGTAGTGATGCTGGTAGAGGATGAGATGGGAACCGGCATGTTATGCAGACTATCATAAGTCTACCAATTTCTTCCTCACTCAACCAGTTCCTGTACTGAAGGCACCTAAGTGAAACCCTTTGGTCATTTATAGCAAAAAGAAGTTCAGGCAAGCGTCCCCAGTTCTTCACGTCATTTACGTCTGCTGTAGCAATCACAAGTCTAGTGCAGTCTTGATTTACTACTGATTCCTCCCCCGATCAGTATAGTTTAATAATTTTACTGTCAGGTAATCTGCTTTTCACCTCTCTAAATAATTCTCCGGTTCCTTTTGAAGCTACATCCCCTGAAAAATTGATCCCGCAGTACCAGGTTTGACATTCAGTGCTATAATTCCCAACTGCTTGCCAAGTCACTTCCTGCCAAGTTATATCCATTGACTGTCTGCCCGAAGTCTTCACAGCAATCCTGTCTCTAACTAAAGCCATCCTAGCTCCCTGTTTAATTACTTGCTGCAGGAGCAGTGTGTGCTTGCTTACAAGGGTCTTTCTCCATATTGCGATGCTTTTAACTAAGGTCTTAATCTTTTCTTATGATGTCAGCCAAAAAAGTCCGATTTCTAACAGCTACGAGTTATAGAATGTTTTTTACGTTGAAGCCAGAAACATGGTCACCACCAAGAGTCTGTTTGGAAGCCAACAGCACACCAACTTCCTGCTCTGCAGAGAAACACCATTAACAGTAGCAGGACTCTGACAGCAACGCCTGTGTGCTAAATTTTAATTTATTGAATGCAGCACTGAATAGCCACATCAATGTATTGGATCACATAAACACAGAGTTTTGAAAGGTTTCTCAAGGTCTGCATAACCATGCTTTCTTGAAGAAAGCATGGATTTACTCAAAAGTCAAAAGAGAGTTCCCCCATGTTTCATTTTATGTAAAATCTTAAGTAAATTCCTGTTTTAGGCTGCCTATGAGTCTATTCAGAAACCATGAGCAACTTATTAACAATGGATTTTGGTTGTTTTATCCATTCTATTGCACCCTATTAAATCTAGAAGGTAATGAATAATTTTGGCTGCAGTACTTCAGAAACCAGGTAAAATAACCCATTTAATTTCCTTTCTTAGATTTCCCTGCAGGCAAATCATATTCAGGCTGGAATATTGAAGTCCCCGTGTAAGCTGGTGCCTGAAGATGTTTTCTGAGGGCTTGGTATGTTGGTTTGGGGGATTGTGAGTTCTAATACAGATAATTTCCAATACATTGTCCAAATATATTAGTTACATTGGCTAAAAGTAAACCTAAACCTTTATCTTCATGTGACAATTTTCTCACTCTTTTCGCATTTCAACTGCTATATAATTTGACTATGAAGATAATCTGATTAGAAGGTGTGTTGACAGTGAGAAGTCCTTAGCAGCCACTTGTGTAGCAGCCATTATGAGAAGACTCCATGAAAAAAACCCAGCCCAAACCAACATACAAGCCCATCCTACACCTTTCTCAGTAGATTGTCAATAATTTTTAGATTTTGGGATTATTTGAATGGTTGACTTTAGCTGTCAACAATGGGATCAGCACAGCAGCACAAAATCTCTGTTGCAGCACATGTAATTAATCCTATGAATAAAATTATATCATATCGCACTACAGAGTTTACACTATTTTCTGAATGTGTAAAATAACTATTATTGTCATTGCTGAACTGTGTTGAATTGCCAAGATCTATGACATATTCATATAGTGTATATATATGTGTATAAATATAAACAGATATGTAAAGGCATGCAAAAATTCACCTTCTTGTTAAGATGCCCAGTGGCTTGATATAGCTGGCCTCCTGTCAACTGCCAGATGAAATACAATGCAAATGATAGAAATTTAAGTGAGTATGTTTTGACAGATTAAAGGGTAGGAGTGTATTTTCCAGGGCCTAAAGATTATATTAAGGGTTTAATCACTGGAAATGCTTAGAAGATTAATAAGAATCAAAATGAATAATCAGAATGCATATATTATATAATATTATCCAAAACCTAATTTTTTGTTACTTTAAATTGTGAAATTATAACAAAACCGTTTGCAGTTGTCCTGTTGCTACACGCCTTATTAAAAACACTGTTCCCAGTTTCTTCTAAGCCCCCTTTAAGTATCAAAAGACCACAATAAGATCCTCCCTAAGCCTTCTCTTCCCCAGGCTAAACAACCCCAGCTCTCTCTGCCTTTCCTCACAAGGGAGGTGTTCCATTGCTCTGATCATGTTTGTGGCCCTCCTCTGGACCCGCTCCAACAAGTCCACAGTCCTCCTTTCTTTAGAGTGTTGCTTCATTGGCGCAGAGCGAACACCAAGAAGACTCAAGGAAGTTCTAACTGAAGCCTCAAGCTGAAGAGATATCTTGTTCTTCACAAATATGCCCATTCTTCATAGTATTCTTCCTGTATACCATTATTCAGACTTAGATTTTTATGAGCCCTTAGAATGGACTAATAGATACCATCAAATACCAATAACTGAAACTGCAGACACAGACTTCTAGTTTCTTCTGAGGTTTTATGGCAGCAAGTACTCAGATAATGTAAATATTTGTACATTTATGTTGCACAATTTCATAACAGAAGTAGTAAGGCTTGTATGGATGCAGCATGAATGAAATACATGTGTTTAAGCATCATAAGGAGCCATAGATAAAAGGTTTAAACAGGTGGCCTGCGCTGGAAAGAAAAGGGCACCTTTCCCCAGACATTGTTCCCATGGGTAGTGCTGAGGAAGAGATTGCTTATGTCAAGATGAAAAGGCCTGCGTTCTGAAAAGGTCACAGCGCAGACAACTTCCCAGCTGAAGACCACTACCCTCACACAAGGAAGATAGCAACTAGGCTGCTACATATGGTACACATCATTCCTTGTTTCTGTTTGCTCAAAAGAAGGACAGACTTACGGAAACATATTTTAATGATGTACCCACAAATGAGGAAAAACATACAACAGGCACCAACTTAGCCAAAGATTTATAAAAGCAGAAATCAGCAAGGTTCTCATGTATAACATCTGGTGACTCCTAAGGGTTGCAAAAGAATTGTCTAGAAACTTTCCTTTCATCTCCTATCAAGAAGAACTTGTGAGAACTTGATGGCATGGGTCTCATTGCACATAAGTGGTCCTAGTCAGAGTGTGTGAGTAAGAGAGTGTAAATGCATAAAATCTATTTTCTTAAAGTTTGTAAATAAATACCCAGGGTTGAGTTTTACTTCACTAATTTCCTTATCATGCCATTGTACTGCAGTGCCGTATTATCAGCCTAACAGGTCATATATTTAAAGACAGTATTGATTGAAATTATTATACTGTATTTCTCATGGTTATTCTCACAATGAATGAAAGATGTTGTTGCAAGACTATGTAAAAAAACCCCTTACTTAAAACAAATACTACACAGGCAATTCAGTAATTTTCTTGCCATAGCTTTAACCATTTAATTATTTATGTTTATTGCAAATGTCCTTTGGTCACCTGGAACTTTTGAAGTTCACAAGTAAATATTTCACATTTGATTGATTTTTTTTCAAGTAAAAAGTTGCTACTTATTTCTGTCTGTGCAACTGTGTCTTCCAGAAATCAAATTTCTTCACTCTAGCTTTGATGCAGCTGTACTCAGTTCAGCACTCAGGTGCACAAATGTTAGCAAGAGAACAGCACAATGGACAGAGGTAGATTCTCACTTCTGTAATTCCCCTGAAAGGCAGTAATCACAGTTGACTTTCTTAGTAGGATGTGACAGAAGTTCAACGAAAATAAAGATACTGCTGCTTTAGGAAGTTCTCAGGGTTTGGAGACCCGATAGCCACCTTAGTTCTTGAAGAAGGCTAATACTAGTATCTAGACAGCATCATTTCAAAATCATCCATAGGCAAAGCAAAAGAAGTCAACAATTGTTTTGCCTCTATCCTTCTTTAATGAACACCTGAAAACTACTTTATGCTACAGAGAATATGTAATAATATGGTAAAGTTATATATATAAAAGCTAATAGTCAATCAAACAATAAAATATTATGTATTTATCAAGTATACCACCACATAAGGTAAAGTCAGTAAAACCCACCTGTCAGTTTTGTGTGTGAGCACTGTCACATGCACACTTCTTGCTATAAGGGAAAATGGTTGGCATAAGAGCCAGGTCAAAGTTCATTGCTGATAGGTGCTCTTATATTCCTGTTTAATTTTTTTTTTGTTTCTCACTTAAATATAGAACAGAAATAAAAATGTCCCAGCTTTTAAGTGTCCAAAATCTCAAAAAATACAAAAAACAAAATTGATTTTAACATGATAAGTTTGTGCGAAATGGTTGTTCACATTACCTAAGAGGTATTCACAAATGACAAACATCAGAAGTAAACTGACTAGTTTGTGAATGAGTTTCTAACTAGGGTTTCATGTTTAAATTATTTAATGCTTAATCTTTCTGGGTACAAATCATGAAATGACAAACTAGATTAATAAACAGTCTGTTCTTTTAAGTTTAGTAACCAGAAACTGTTTTTCTGCTTAAGAAAACCAGGCTTCTATAGCTCAATAGATCATCCCTTCAACAAGGACAGAACCAGGGTTCAGAAAGGCAGGACAGGAAGAGCTGGAGAACTGGTCCAAGAAAGCAGCTCAAACTATGTAGGGACAAATGTAGTGTTCCACATAATCAGGAATCATAACCTCCAGCCTCAGTCAGGACAAAATTCTTGGAATATTAGAGCATGAAGATAAAACAGTGCTGTGGGTAGAAATACCTTTCCCCCACTTTGGGTCTGATGAAGTCTCACCTGCTTTTAACTTTGGAAAAATCTTTAAAATAGAGAAAAAGGAGCAAATTATTCCCAAGCTCCATTGAAGAAAATAGTAATGATTTTGTAAGAGTTTAAAAAGAAAAATAAAACCACAACCAGAATACAGGATGAATTTTCAGTTAACTGGACAACTTCAGTTGCAAGATAGCTGTTTTATTTGCTTAAAACAAAACAACTTCTGCCTTAGGAATAATTTATAGTGATTAAAAAATCCCTATCCCTGCATTTTTGTTGTCTTCCTTATTTTAAAAGTATTTTTTTCTCAGTTATAGTAAACAATGGATAGAAGAATTAATTCATATAAAAAGCCTTGCCCTGACATAATCTAAAAATGCTAAATGAACAACATTTTTTAAAAAATCACTTCTCAGGGTGATAAACCTGAACACTTGAGACTATCAGACACATTAGTGTTTCTCTATCTTATATTACATTTCAAATAAATCAATACTTAGCCATAGTTATGGTTCTCACCAGAGCATTACAGGTCTGTTCTCTGGTAGATTCTTGCAAACTTTCAATTAAAATGGAAACTGTAGAATTTCCTAAAATATTTTGGAAGTATTTGTAGAAAATTTTTCTTAAACACACAGCTTGGGATTCTACATTGCAAGTAGGGAGTTAGGAGATTTTGTTTAAAGCTTAAAAAGACATGTCATGTAACCAAAAATATATGCATGTCTTTGCAAGTAGTTTTAAAAACAATTTTTTATCTGTGTAAACACCATTGTGCAGATAAATTTCTGTTAGGCAATATGAGGTGTTGCATAAACTCAAATGAAATAGCAGATTCATAACTACTTAGAAACAAACTATTTAAAAATTAAAAAAAATTTCAATTGCAAACACTGAGAATATATATTCCTGGTATAGTAAGAACATTTATCATCGATAAAACCATTCTTGCACCACCTTACAACTTTTATGCATAAGGTTTTACCTGAAATAATCTTTTCATTAAAGTTAAAGATATTTTTTAAAATACAATAGAAAAATGCATGTATAGAGCTTATAATACACACATATAGGCATTTTCCAGAGAATACAATTTGTCTCAGCTGTTCCTGTTTATTACCAAGTCAACCAAAAGTGCAATAGCAAGGTGTAGAGGCAGTAATACAAAAACATCTGAATCTATTTATCATATAATAAGCGGATGAAATGGATCTTTGTGCTGTAGAACATGCTTTGAGCAGCCATAAAAACAACCTCCCCCCACCCAATTAATTTACTATTTTTGTTCTGAAGGATGTCATGAAATCTCAAATTCCTGTTCCAGATGCCCTGGGAGAACACTAAGACTAGGATTCTTTCCAAGGTAAAAATTAAGAATTAGGCAAGAGCTATGCCTAATTCAAGAGTGGCTTATATTTTCTGAAATTTTGGAGCAAGGTTATATGTATGCATGACCCCACCATCTCAGTAGAGGTTCAGCAACTTATGAACTGCATTACTCTCAAAAACTTATGGGCAGAAAAGAAATATACCTTGTATGTAGCCAAGACTTTATTGTTAGTACAACTGACAATCTAATAAAGGAATCATTACTAGTCCAGAAATAAGTATTACTAACCATCAAACTAAAGGAAATTTTGAGTTGGTTCTGTCTTCATAGACTTTTTTGCTGTCACTGGATATAGCCTTTGGCTTCTGTGCAGAAAGAATTTAGTGCTTTCAGGAACAAGCAAAGACATGGCAAGAGAAAGCAAAATGCAATGGAAAAATACTTTGCAAAGAGAAAGCTAGGCAAAGCTCATTCCTCCTCACACAATTTTCTTTTCTTGTACTATAATAATAAACTTGGACTTTTGTATGAGTCCCTTCTTCAGATAGTGCACCCGGTGACCTTCTGTGAGAAGGCAGACATGTTAGAAGGTTAGTTTACATAGACTCCACAATTTAGAGTTCTGTTCAGGCTGAGGACAATATATTTTTTTTTTTAGGATGGAACATAGCTTCATTTTTCAAAAAAATTGGGGGATTTCAGGAAATCTATTAAAAAATACCTCTTATTTGGGCTCTTTCACTGTGAGAAACTAACGGTAGTTTTGTTACTTACTTGTATGGACCTTCTTGTGCCAAAGGATCGTCTTCGTTATGTAATGGGGACAGTGCAAATACTCAGATCGAGGGCAAAGAGATGTCCTGGATTAGGCATCTAGAATATTTGAAACATAACCATTGAACCCACACCCATAAAACAGATATAAAAATGAAGACTTCCACAAAACATAATTCATCCTTCTGAACATTTAAGCTGATTTACAATAAAGACACAAACTTTCCTTTTAAGAGTACTATTATTTTCTTTATTTTAAACTATTTGTTTTGATCAAAGTACATTACTAATAACAGTTTCTAAAACTATACCTGATGCACAAGAAACTTAAATTGTTCAAAATTTTTTTAGAAAGCATACTCAGCAATGACACCGATTAAAGCAAAAACAGTCATTAAAAATGCAATATATATATATATATGTAACAACACATTAATTTTAATGGCTTAAATGACGTAAAGGTAAAGCTATAAATAATATAAATAGTTAAAACTGATAATTTACTATGATTTATTTGGATATTATTAAAGTTACCTTTTAGATAATTTTCTTTTAATGGGCACAGAAATTTTCAGTTTACTTCTCCCCCCCTCCAGTCAGCTGTAACAAGTGTTTCTTTTGTTTTTGAAAGACTTACAACTATAAAGGATCATAGGACAATGCATGTTGGAAGAGACTTCAGGAGGTCTGCAGTCCAACTTTCTGATCAAAGCAGAGGTCAGATTGTCTTACTCAGGGTTTATCCCATTGTGTCGTAAAAACCTTCAAGGATGGGGAATGCACAACCACTGGGCAACCTGCTCCTTTGCTTGACTGTTCTCAGAGCACAAAAGGTTTTCCTTCCATCCAGTGTGAAACTTTTCTCTCATTTCAGCTCATATTCCTTGTTTCTTGTCCTCCCACCATTTACTCTTCTGGTTTACCATTTGTAGGTCTTTGTAGGCTGCTGTTAGGTTGCCCTGAACTCTTCTCCAGGACTTGTCCCTCAACCTCTCCTCACAGGTTATGTGCTCCAGCCCCTGCAAAAACAGTGGCCTTTGATGGACTCATTTTAGTTAATGGATGTCCTTCCTGCAATGAAGGGGGAGAGCAAATGGCCACAGTAGCTAGGTGTGGTGTCACAAGCACCAGGCTGATAGGCTTAATCTCTTCCCAGGCTTTGCTCCTGTGAATACTGCCCTGGATACTGTTGGCCGCCTATGCAGTCAGGGCTCTTTCCAGAGCCCTAGGAAACATAGATTCAGTTCTTATATCTAAGTATTTACAATGTGCAAGTAACCACACATACACAAGTAACACTGAAGATACAACGCCTAATACTTTCCCTTACTTTCTAGCATATTAAAACCAGAGGGTTCAATATAAATATTCTTAATATTATAAAATTTATTAAAATCAGAGGCATTAATAGGCAGATAAGCACTGAATATCAGAAAGACGACTTCACACTAGGAAGTTACCAGCTCTGTTGAAACAAGAAGCATGGGACTGTCTGTCAAGACACTTGTTGAGGGTTACATGAAGTAAATGAAAAGCAGACTTAGTTGCATCACAGTGGAGAAGCCATGCTGCTACAAGGAAGTATTTTCTCTCTAGAAGGGCCTATTGATGCCTGTAGTGCAGAGCTGGAACCTCTCCACCACTTTGTAACCCCTCATGCTACTTGTGGTTGGTTATGGGATCGCTGCCTAGGTATGCAAATCTAGCAGATGGTGATTTTAAGTTAGAAATCACTTGGTACTTGCTTTGTAAATGTGAGAGGCTGGTGCACAAGCAAAAAGCAGGAAAGAGGTTGTATTGAAAGGCAAGGAGAGGCACTAACAAACATGAGTGAAATTTAACCAGTGTTATTAAACCATCTTTGCACTCAACAGGAAAATTGAGACAAAACCCCACAGAAGCTGGAAGCAGAGAATTAGATTGAAGATGAAAACAATGAAGACTCACAGTCTTCAAAAGGTTGTAAGTATCGCTTAGAACTTGCAGTGCTAATAGTCATCAATGGATCCAAAAAGTTTTGGTGGTATTAGGTAAGGACGTACACATGTGACTTTTAAAGCTCAAATTCAAAGCAAATTGCACACGTCATGGTTATTGAGAGGGATTCCCAATAAGTCTGGAAGAAAGAAAGCATCAATCCTATTTTCAGGAAGTTGAAGAAGGAGAACTGTGGGGAACTAGAGCCTTGTCAGTCTTCATGTTTATATTTGAGAAAGTGATGGAGCAAATCTTTCTGGACACCATTTCCAAACACGTGAAGGACAAGAATGTGATCAGGAGTCAGCCACATGCTTTTACCAAGATGAAATCATGCTTAATCAGCCTGATATGACTGACTTGGTGGATGAGGGCAGAGCAGTAGTTGTTTATCTCATTATAATAAGGCTTTCGACACCATCTCGTGTAACATCCTCTCAGAAAAATTGACAAAGTAGAGGCTAGATGAAATGGACTGAAAACTGGCTGAACTCTTGGAGTCCAGCTGGAGACCAGCCACTAGTGGTGCACTGCAGGGGCTGATACACAGAGTCCAAAACCTTTTAACATCTTTGTCAATGACCTAGAGAGCGGGACAAAGTGTACACCCAACAAGTTTGCAGCTTGTCAAAGCTGAAAGGAGTGACTGATACAGCAGAGGGTTGCACTGTCATTCAGAGGTGCCTTGACAGGTTGGAGAATTGGGCAGGGAGGAATCTCATTAAGTTAAATGCAGGGAAATGCCAAGTCCTGCATGTGGGCAGGAATCACCTCAGCCACCAATATACAATGGGACCTACACAACTGAGATCTTAAGTTCAGTCTATCCTTATTCAATACCATCCAGCAAAGTCGTTGTTGTATTTCTCTGTAAGTAATAATACGTAACAAAAAGGTCACTAAATTTAAGTTTAATTTAAATTTAAGACCAATTTCAAAGGCCAAGTTGAACTTTCAAAGCTGAAAATCTATTTGTATGCAGCACAGTTAGAAGTTAGGCTTGGTGATCAAAAACCCCCCAAAAACCAAAAAAGACACACTCATTTTCCATTGAAACAACATCACTAAAATTAACGTTATTTAGAAGATCCTATAGCTAGTTCCCAGCTGGTATCAGTGATGATGCCACTGGCATGCCCTTGTCTTTGCCCTTATGTTTTCATAAAAACAACCTTGTCTTTGCCCTTATGTTTTCATAAAAACAACCTCTTGAAAAAAATCCTAAAAAGCTCTAAAGATCTCAATAGCCACAAGTCTCACCATGCATGAACAGGAATTTTGCCCAGGGATCCAGAAAGAATCACCACCACCTGGTGCAAAACTATAAATACAACTGCTAAGCCTATGTTAAAACCAGTATAAAGCTTTCCTTTACCTTTATTCTGTATCCAGCACTCCCTCCAGGGCCCAATCCCAGAATGCTACACCAGTAATGTCTTCCAACATGAGCTTTGCTACATCACGATGAGACAGTAACTTCAGTCACAACTAAATTTCTAGTACCGCATGACCTTGCTATGACAGCAAAGCTCAGAATTGCAACTCATGCTATTATTCAAGAATAGGTCCCAGTGTGCATGTTTTAAAAGAAACAGATTCCTCACAGCATCTTGCTATTTCTTTATGTACATATCTAGTACCTTTTTGTATTCACACAAAATCTCATTTACCTACATGAGAAGTAATATCATTCTTAGTTCTGTATTTTATTGACACCTAGGGGTCTTCTAGACAATTTTTCTAGACATTTTCTAGATTTTTTTCCCAAGTAATTTCTGTATATCTAGCTAAACCATTCTTAGCAAAGTGTAACACTTCCAAAGAGAAAAAAAAACGAACAATCACCACCAAGCTCAATTTTTTTTCCAGATTACTAGAGAGTAAACAGTTCAATGAATTTATAGATTGTTTAAGCCTAAACATACCTATAATGCTATAAGAATAGCACCAACTGAATGAGTCATACAAACAAAGAATTAAAGTATGGGAAACAATAAATGCTCAAGAAAAGCACACATACAGGAAAAAAAAAACCCAACAAACCAACAAAACTAACAACTCAAACCCCCAAAACAACACCCAAACCCAAACATTCATCCATTTGGTTTTGAAAGGGCAAACTTCAGGCATGGAGCATTTCTTATAGATAAAGAGCTTTCAGGAAACTATGAAAGCTCCAGTAGAGAATATTTTTAGAATTTTGTTTGTTTGTGGTTTTTTACAGTCTAGAAAGAACCTCTTTACATGTTCCTACTGGTTCAAATATTGTGGCAGGCCAGAGCAAGAAACCTGTGAGCAGTAGGATGGATCTCAAGGATAGAATTCCAGCTCTGATTATGCTATTTGATTCTCACAGATATTGTGAGACCCCTGTAGGTCATATTTAATGCTTATGTCTCTGTTGCTTACCCTTATGAACTTTTAATTTGGAGATTTTTATCTGATTCCAGACTGAGCAGTTTTATTTCACTACAAAATCCTAATGTTAAGTTGGTATTGAAAAGATTACATAGAATGAGAGAATTTACCTTTCTATTCTTTTTTTTTTCTTTATTAGCTTGTTTCATATAGATTAAATAACCTGCCATTGTTAATTTCTTTTGGCTTTGTTAGTTAGGTTATGCTATTATTAAGAGAATCAACAGTAATTATGGAACATTTTAGCAAACAGAAAGCAGGATAAGAAGGTTTAGGTTTTATAATGTTATTAGTGGCACTGATGGTGGAAGTAATGAATGGTTTATGGATTCAGACAATCCAATAAAACTCATAAGACTAACAATTACAAAATTGTAAAGCAAATGGTTTCTTTGTCTGCCTTTTCATTGTCTGCCTTAAAGATGTTTTATATTAAGGGATATAATATTGGTATGTAACCTGTAAGTTATCTGTAGACGAAACAGATTGAACAAGACATATAGGACTTCAGATCACACCAGCAAAATCTATACTGTAATTTTTTTCTCAACCAAAGTTTTCAAGTATCAATTGCAAAAAAATAGAAGAGGATTGTTAAAAAAGTAAGTACATAAAAAAAGACCCTGAATTTTGAGGGCTAAAAGCTCTGAGGAACCTTGAAAAAACCCTAACCTTCACTAATGGATTTCTGCCACAATTATATTCAATTATATATAAAATTATTGTTTCTTTTACTTAGCTATGATGAAACTCAAATCATATTCTAAGGGAGCACAGCATACACCCACAATTCTCTGATCTACTATTGCTTTGCCATGTACTTGGATAACTTTACACGATGGTAGAATTTAGGGTGAGGTAGGCAGAAAACCAGAACCACATCACTCATTAACATGAAATCCAAGTCTTATTTACTAAGCAGGACAGATATAGAGGGGTGAATAGCAATTTAACATATACATACACACGTACACACACGTGTGTGCACGTGTGCACACACACACACACACACACTATGGAGCATGTACACACTATTTAAGGTCTCCTCCAGTCTGGTTGTGACCACCGCCAGGAACGTGGTGGTGGAGGACACTCCCTGCAGCTGGCTGAGGTGCCTGAGCCCTAGCAAGTGGCTTGGCCTCTATGTGTGGCCGTTCCACCTTGGGCTTAGCCTTCTGTATGGCTTCAGCTGTTTGTGGACATATCCTCTCCTGAGAGGCTATTTGCTGCTTTCTGGCTTAGATGGTCCCACAAGCTACCAGTAGCTGCCTTCATTAAATCACCCCAGGCTGAATTCCAGCCAGTTAGCACCATTTCCTGGGTCACTCATGTTAGAGAGACATAAAACTATAATGCTTGCTTTCTTTCTTACTCATACCTAAAATATTAGAGTAGGGCAGACGTAATCAAGGGGTATGTGACACTTCTCCCCTTAAAAATTATCTATGCTTTCCTTGTTTTCCCAGCACATACCTAATAACACAGAGCTGGGTAGCATAGTCAAGATCTCATTTTATCTGAGATATACTTTTGGGAAGGCTTCACCCTATGACATTTTAAATACTAGGTCACTCTCACATTCACACGCACACAATTTTTTCATGACTGGAAGAGTATACGTGTTTTTGCAATAGCTTCATCTGTTTTCAAATAATTTTTTGTGATGTAATTTATGAAATTTTAAGGTCTATATACCATGTCCTATGTGTAATTGCTTAGATGATTAAATATTTAATTATCCTGCATGACATCAAGAGCTTCAATGGTTTAATGGAATTACACCGATATATGTATAGTCACAGTTTGAACAATGATTTTTTAAGATAATTACTTTTTTGAAATAGTCATTTATCTTTCTTCTGAATTAGACCAATATATTATTCATTTTACCTAGGTTGGTATTAAAATGTACCAAAGTATCCAGCTAGCATCCTCTCAGTTTTGCTTTGAGGTTTGTTGGGGTTTTTTTCCCCCCCTTCCTTTTTCCTTCCAGTGAATTGATCTTATTCAGAGCCCACGCTGTCCACACTCATGTGAAGGACTACTAAGCTTGAATTATATATCGTTTATTATATCGTGTGACATTCCTGTGATGGAAATTGACATTATTGTCCCCTGTTTTATTTTTAAACAACAGAAAGTTTTTAAACAGCTTCTGCATGCTTTTATCAGTACAAGTTACAGAATACAGAGGTTCCCTGAAATTTGTTCTGTTAAGACTGTGAACATTTCCTCTATTTTTTTTCTGTTGTTCTATAGTTATCATGAACCTCAAAACCTTCCAGTTGTCTGTTGTTTTTTGTTTTGGTTTGGTTTGCTTTTTTTTCTCTGTCTTTTTCAGATTCTTAATGTAAAAGGTCAAGCCTCAGTGAAGTATTGGAATTACTAGAAGAGATACTTTTCTGGACTGCAATATTTTATTAGAAAACAAATTTCTGAAAAATTTATGCAACTAAAAAAATGCAAGAGTCAGCAACTGGGTCCTGACAGCTGTAGCACAGTAAACTAAACACTTCAGTACTTAGTTATGTCGGATGTACTACATCTCATTGATTTAATTTAGGGAAGTCAGATTTCACCAGGGAAAGAAAAATTCTCTTATATTTAATAATATGGATTAGTAAAGAATAATCACTTCCAAAAGGATTTGTTCGGAAATTCCCAAGCTTACTAGTTAAGAACCAAGAACAATTCACCTCTTGACATTCTTTCCTTTGATTGAAAATTTCAACTTCTTGAAAATTATACTAAGCTGTAATTTCGTGATTGTTTGCAGTTGAGACATTCACTCCGACTGTGCGAACTTTGTGTACATATCTACCATGCCACTGAATACCAGCTTTAAATATTTAACCATGGACAAATCATCTACTTTTAAATACTACTGCAATATTTCAGAGGAAAATCGTGGATCAATTACAAACTGCTATCCTATTTCCATTTCATGCTATCATGATACAGAATTGTTTCATTTTCAGTGGTATCTAAAGCTGTTCCAGTTCATGTGTTTTATAATATGGGATTTGAGACTTGCATAAATCCTGCATGTTACCAAATTTAATAGATTTAGCTAATTAATTCTCCTTTTCTCAATAAAAATATTATTAATTCCTTTTTAATTGTGAAATACTTTGTCCTTGCACATTCTGCTGATACATTTTTTGTTTTAAATACTGTGTTGTTGCCATGACAACCACATTATTGACATCGAGCTTGTGCATCAAGATGGTTGACTACTGACTACCTTTCACTTTGTAAGACACTGTCTCTGGCAGCTTACAGAAGTCTAATTTAGTCTGATCAAACTGAACAGACACAGAAGTTTTATCATGTACTGTACATACTGTACACTGTCCATCACATCATACTGGGGGGCAGTACTCAGATGCTGTGTCCTTCCTTCCCATTAAACGAATAGAGGGGAAATGTTGAGAACCAGCCACCTTGAGCTAACACCTTTCAGAGTGAAAACAAAGGTGGCTGTGTGTAAAACACCTGTGTGCTACCAAAGACAAGGATCGGTCAGAATTCAAGGGGTTGCTGTACCTCCTGACACAGCCTCAGCCTGCCTTAATGCTTTTTAGCTCCCAGGAGCTGATCCTGCTACTTCAGCCTTCACTTGCTTTGTAATCCAAGATTGAGACTGTGTGGTGTTTGCTGTGTAAGTTTACTCACATTGCAATATACTGACAGGTGTGATCGCTCTCACATCCTCTAGAAGGAGAACCTTTAGGTGTGGTTTGATGCTTGACTGATCCTGTCTGATCTTGCAAGATTTCCTGTGTCTGTGCAGTGTCACCTACAGGTTGTATCGAGCAGCCACACTGGCTAGAGGACAGACGGAAGTTACTGTAAATCACTAAGACCTGTTACTTTATACCTTTTGAAGAAAAAGAACCTAAGCGGTTTTTTTCTGCAGGAGACTCAAAGAGAATTTTGCTCTGCTATACCTGTCTGTTAGCCTACTTTCTTCCTACAGTGAAACATAATGCTCCATTAAAACACACACCCCCCCCAAAAAAAAAAACAAAACACCAAAACAACCAAACAACCAAAACAAAACAAAAACCAAAAAACAAAACGAAACCAAAAAAACCCCACCCCACCATGTCTGGAGCTTCTACTTCATCCCAGGACTGAGAATTACAATATTCCCTTCCTCCCAGTTCCTTTGATTATATACCTCTGTTTCACATGAATAGTCAAAGTTATTGTTAGCCTGTTCAATCAAACAGCCTTCATTCTACTTCCTCACTGCCTTAGGCAGTAGGTCTCCAATATTTCTCAATTCTGAATAATAACATTTCAATTACAACATCTCAGATAGAACAGAGGGAGCTACAAAGCAACAACTAAAGTTAATTTCTTTTTCAGTAACAATCATCAATCATTTTTTTTTTAAAAAAAAGTCACATTAACAAAGTGTTCAAATATTTGATATGTACAAATTGATTTCCAGGGAAAAAAACTGCATTAGAAGCAATATTTTTTTAATCCTTCAAAGGCCTGATATCAAAATATTTTTCTCTTCTTTAAGAAAAACTAATATTTCTATCTTTGAGTTCCAATGTTTGCCTCATAATCTCATTTAACTGCTTAAATTGCCACCTGATGTATGCTGCATGTAAACAAAGAACACTAAACTGCTAAGGAGAAAGGCCCACACCTCATCTCTAACATTGGGGTACACTTTGATAGAAAGAAAGCGCTTGCTCAGAAGGTGACCAGACACACTGTAAAGGATATCTGCAGAGTTTCAGCTTCTATCAAGTTGCAAACCAGGTGCTTCTGAGGTCTGCCCACAAAACAGACCACAATGGGTATGGGCTCATGCAAAACTGTTTCTCCTGCATGCTGACCTTGTGTAAGGAATGCTTCCTGAACATTTGGAATACCCATAAATGTTGAGGGCAACATTCCTACAGTGTACGACTTTGTTAATTACCTAATACTTTAAAATGACTGTTCTTACTGTAGTGCTATCTCAAAAGTTGTCCCCTTTCTTCTCTTCTTCAACATCTCGACATTTGTAATCTTTAGAAAATTAGGATTTTCACTTGTGTATGCAAAAGCTATGGTTACATGGGAAAAGACTGCTGTGGAAACCATGCTTTGCTAGTATGTGTGAACTTGTCTTTTCAGGTATCCTGCATCTCTAATGAAACAAAAGGAACGTTCCTGTGACTTTTCCCAGTCAACACACAAGCAGTTGGGGGTCAGAAAGTCCATAGAAGGTAGGATTATGACAAATGGTAGAGACACCATTTGTATGACTGGTGCATGTCCATGATGTCAGCAAGGCCAAGCAAACCTAGTGTGAAGACATTGCACAACCCCAGCCACACAAGGATTTTTAAAATGGGCACACTGGTAAACCCATCAAAAATACATAGTCCTTCCCTCTCTCTCAGCAGAATTCCTACAGGAACTGAAGGGTCTTCCAGTCCCACATCCTGAAGGCTGGTATTCGACTGTTGGGGAAGGATCACACATACCATGGTTGGTTCTGCCTGAAACTTGTAGCCATTCAATCAGCAACTACAAGATCTGTGTTTAGATAAGGACCTGTGGTCCTGTAGCATCTCATTGCAGTGTCTGCCCTGCTGATTTTGAAGTAAACTCTGAGGTACAGGGTGGACATCAGCATGCTTAGTGCCGTGGAAAACATCTTTTACCTGGAGTACCTTAGACAACTGCATGAGAATGCAGGCAAACTATTTCAAAAGCAGGATTCACAGCAGGGTTGGCTCCTTTAGGTCATGTACATCTTGCCTAACTTTACTGCTCCCGTCTAGTTCAAATCTTTTCCATCAAAATATTCATGAGCATTGCAGCAACATTCCATCAGCCATACCCCAAAGCAGGTTTTAAAAATAGATTCTCTCCCATGCTTTACATGGCACCAACACATTCCCTTGCTGTACCTTAGTTCATTTGATGTTAAAAAAAAAAAAAAAAAAACAAACACAAAACAAACAACAAAAAACACCGGAAGAAGCAGACAAACCAACCAACCTATAAATCTATAATGGGCAGTCCTTCTAGCCCCTGTCGTATAATATGGACCCTTTGCTCCTAACCATCCGTCTCTCTCAACTGACACTCCATCTACTTGTAATACACTCCACCTGACAGGTAGCAATGAGGTGTAACATTCATTCTACTAAATCAGAGCAGCCTCCTAGCTGTTCTAGACCTTTCCTGCAGCTGGTCTCCACCAGTATTCTCACACACAGATTTTCTGGATGAACTCTGGCACCCACCACCACACTCAGCTGAAGAGTTTCTAGATCCCGCTGTTGTGAGCTGTCTGTACTGTACACTTGCAGCTTGTAGATGCTGAGTCAGACTTTGTTTGCACCTTTATCTGAAGTGTCTTAAGTGCTGTTTCTCCTCTATATGATGCAGACAGGTATTCTTATAAACTGTTCGCTTTCCTGTCATTGTGTTGCAAGGGCTTTAGGAAATGTCCCTGTCTTTCCAGTTTATCACAGTGACCTCTAGTGTGTGACACTGCGACCCAACACACCCAATCACAACATACTTAATCACAACACCTAAATCTCCTCTTCCATTTAAATGAATGCAACTATGTGCCCCACTTTATTCTCCAGGCAAAGGAAATCGTAACAACAATGGGAATTTTCCATTATTACACTTCAAGAGATGTCATGGACTTCGGGAAGAGATAGGAGGAAAGCAGAATGCTGGAAGAGACTACAGTATGTACTGCCTATCCTTTTCTCTTACTACTTATCTTCTCAGCAGTGTGGCTGTTCTCCTCCAGGTAGAGGAAGGCATCCAAATCTGTGTATAGAGTAAATTCAGTACAAGTAAGGAGAGAGATCCATCACGAGCTGCATCCAGTCTGCTGATGGCCAGTCTCCTCACGGGCTGCAGCTGCCCTGTGCTTTCCTTGAACTTCAGGTTGCTTTACCCTGAAGCATCACCCTGCTGTGAGAATGAGAGGATGCTCTGCACCCCTAAGGGGTGAAAATACATAGCGTGAACCTCTAAGTGCCTGTCTAGTGCAACTGCAGCGCAGCACAACGGCACAAAGGAGTGCATGGAGCTACAGTACATGGAGTTATGATGCCTGCTTGGATATTGTTGAGGGGCAGAAACAGATCCTGGAGACATCTTAACTAAAGACCTGCTGAACTGTAGATGGGAATTGTTTGGGAAGATTGGTGATGAGCATGGGCCAGACTGATAAAAGTAGAATTTCTAACAACCTACTTACATAGATAAACTTGTTCTATTTATGGGGAGTGTTCTCAGGTAATGTAATTGACTAACAGAGCTGTAGCTCTGAGGTATGCACAGAGACAGAGGTGATTAAACTAGGACTTTTTTCTCAGCTGTTTTTTTCTCAGCTGTGCTAGGTTTATGCTGGTAAGTCACAACTTCTGTCTCTTTGTGAAATGGGTACAGAAATTATGTACTGCAACAAAGATTTACCCAGAAAGAAGATCTATGGGGAAAAAAATACTAATGTAACCATACCACTGTATTTATAGCTCCCTCTCATGGTACCTATTCAAAAACAAGCATCTACAGGGAGAATTAAAGCAACGTAACTATAGCAGTAAAAACTATGCCAGTAAATTTTCCATGAAGACAAAGCCTAAAGGATTCATATTCCAATAGAAATGTGTAAAGGCTGCAATATTCTCATGACCTATGATTCCTGAGAAATTGCATCTGTGATCCTAAGTGTAACCACATTGTATTTGTTTCTAAGTTTGGTTGTACTATTCAGCTTGTTAATTCATAACACATGATTTTCTCAAAGATATTTTTATGCATCATGGCCCGTAATTTTTAGGTCGTAGATTAAAAAACCAATAACAAACACATGCTTTCTTAAGTCAGGTCTTTGGTTTTTGTTATCTGAGAGGTTCAAAGTAAAATTTATTAAGGTTGTTTGGAATGGGTAAGGGAGATAGGGGAAGAAGAATTAGAACAGGAGCGTTTCATAGTTTAACCCCAGCTGGCAACTAAGAACCTTGCAACTGCTTGCTCACTCCCCCAGGGGGATGGGGAGGAGATTCAGAAGAGGGTAAAACCTGTGAGTTGAGATAAGAACAGTTTAATAATTGAAATAAAGTAAAAACAAATAATAAAAAGAATAACAACAACAATAATAATTGTAATGAAGAGGAAAGGGGGAGAGAGAAATAAAATCCAAAGGGACAACCCCCACCCCCCTGCAAAATACCCACATGATGCAAAATACAATTGCTCACCGCCCCATGACCAATGCCCTACCAGTCCCCACACAGCAATAACTGGTCCTGGCCAACTCCCCCTAGGTCATATACTGAACATGATATTCTGTGGTATGGAATATCCCTTTGGCTAGTTCAGGTCAGCTGTCCTGGCTTTGTCCCCTCCCAGCTTCTTGTCCACCTGCTCACTGGCAGAACATGGAAAACTTGAAAAGTCCTTGATTTAGAGTGAGCACTACTTAGAAACAACTAAAACATCAGTGTGTTCCCAACATTATTCTCATACTAAATCAAAAACACAGCACTGTACCAGCTACTAAGAAAAAAAAGGTAACTGTATCCTAGTCAAAACCAGGACAGAGGGGAAAAAAGTGCCAGCAGTTTTACAGATATGTTTCCAAGTTGAAAGATTTGTGCATAATGACATTTAAGTCACTTCAGTGTCAGTATTTTACAACATAAAAAGAAATAGAGGTTGGTTGAGGAGAAAGAGGTGTCCTTAAGTGGTCATGAAAGATTTTTTCTGAAGTCTCCTATCTTGCCAATATTTATTTGGGTTCCCATATGCAGCATTTGTACTTACCACAAACATGCTTGCAAATAAATTTGATTGAACTAAATGTTCATCTATAAGCAAACAAAAGAGGTCATGAATACGAATGAAATTATATGGTAGAATCTATTTATAACTATAGTTACCAGACAGCTTTCACTGCAGTATACTTAGTAATTAAGTGGATGTTTACCCCTATTATATACAATCAGACAGCAGGCTATGGAGAGAAATCTAGATAATGAAGGTCCTCATTCTTCCACCCCTACTGATACTTATTTCAAAGGAAAGCAGTCAAATAAAGCTTTAATATATATCATCCACAAGTACAGGAAAAAAGATTCCAAAGCAAATAATGGTTCCAAATAGTATTTTGTGAAAGATTTATGTTACTCTTCATTGGTTAACAGTAGAACAAAGAAATAATTCCATATTTGCAGGTGAGCATCCTTTCACACATCACTCAGAGAAAAAAGAGGCCACTTAGGTACTGAACAGAACACACAGTTTCAGAGTTCCTACATTTGATCACAAGGAACTACAACTCAAAGCTGCAGGTGATAAAATACAAGGAACAAGGCTTTCCTGCACTATGATCAAGATGTTTAAGCACTGTACAAATATTTCACAATAATAATCTTCACAGGAAATCACAACAGGAAAAGGAGTGACATTCTGACAGATGAAAGAGAATTGTGAGGAATGAGTTCAGAGATGCCAGTGCTGATTGAGTAAGCCCAGCTGCTGCCTTCTAGATTAGTCATCTATACAACTGTCTCAATATGTTGATTGTTAGATTGCCAAGTTACAACTCCAGTGAACTAAACTCTTTTCCTTTGCAGGAGAGGCACATAATTGGAGATAAGAATAAAATCAGTGCACTATGCCATTTAAATTAAATTTTAACAACAAACAATTATTCTGTTGTTGAAATATTTTCCCTCATTAGGAAATTCCATCCAGGAATAAGGGCTTCTCCTCTGAAAAAGGTGGCAGAAACAATAGCCCAGCTGAAGTGCATCTACACCAATGCATGCAGCATGGGGAAAGAAACAGGAGGAACAGGAAGCAGGAAAAATATGGCATAGTGATATGGAATCACGGAAATATGGTGGGATGACTCACACAACTGGAGTGCTGCAATGGATGGCTATAAACTCTTCAGAAGAGATAGGCAGGGAAGGAGAGGTGGTGGGGTAGCTCTGTATGTTAGGCACAGTTTTGATTGTCTAGAGCTTAATGATGGTGACAGTAGGGTTGAGTGTTTATGGGTAAGAATCAGAGGGAGGGACAACAAGGCAGATATCCTGGTGGGAGTCTGTTATAGACCACTCAGCCAGGACGAAGAGGCAGACAAACTATTCTGTAAGCAGCTGGGAGAAGTCTCACAGTCAGTAGCCCTTGTTCTTGTGGAGGATTTCCACTTCCCAAATGTCTGCTGGAAATACAATATAGCAGAGAAGAAACAGCCTAGGAGGTTCCTGGAGTGTGTGGAAGACAGCTTCCTGACACAGATGGTGAGTGAACCAACTACAGTAGACACCCCACTGGGACTGTGGTTTGTGAATAGAGAAGGACTTGTGAGTGAGATGATGGCTGAATGCCATTTTGGGCATAGTGGTCATGAAATGACAAGATTTTTTGATTTTTGGAGAGGGAAGGAAGGAGGGGGGTCAGCAGAACTGCTACCTTGGACATCCAGAGGTCTGACTATGGCTTGTTTGGGAAACTGGTTGACAGAGTCCCTCAGGAGACAGTCCTGAAAGGCAAAGGAGTCCAGGAAGGATGGACGTTCTTCAAGAAGGAAATCTTAAAGATGCAGGAGCAGGCCATCCCCATGGGCCAAAAGATAAGCCAGCAGGGAAGAAGACCAGCCTGGCTGAGTGGAGAGCTATGGCTGAAACTCAGGAAAAAAATGAGACTTTGTGACCTTTGGAAGAAGGGGCAGGCCACTCAGGAGGACTACAAGGATGTCATTTGCTTATTCAGGAGAAAAAATAGACAGGCTAAAGTCCAACTAGAACTTTAACCTGGCTATTGCCATAAAAGATAATAAAAAATGTTTCTATAAATACATTGTCAATGAAAGGAGAGCCAAGGAAAATCTGCATCCTTTATTGGATGTGGGGGGAAACACAGTGACAAAGGATGAGGAAAAGGCTGAAGTATTTAATGCCATGTTTGCCTCACTCTTTAATAGTAAGACCAGTTTTTCTCCGGATACCCAGCACCCTGAGCTGGAAGACAGGGACAGGGAGCAGACTGAAGCCCCCATCACTCAAGGGGAAGTGGTTAGGGGCCTCCTACATCACTTAGGCACACACAAGTCTAATGGGCCAGGTGGGATCCACCCAAAGGTACTGAGGGAGCTGGCAGAAGTGCTCACCAAGCCACTCTCCATCATGTATCGACAGTCCCGGCTAACCAGGGAGGTCCCAGAAGACTGGAGGTCAGCAAATGTGATGCCCATCTACAAGAAGGGCAAGAAGGAGGAGCTGGGGAACTACAGGCCTGTCAGCCTGACCGCGGTGCTGGGGAAGGTGATGGAGCAGATCATCCTGAGTGTCATCACATAACATGTGCAGGACAGTCAGGGCATCAGGCCCAGTCAACATGTGTTTATGAAAGGCAGGTCCTGCTTGACAAACCTGATCTTCTTCTGTGACAAGATGACCCGCCTAGTGGATGAGGGAAAGGCTGTGGATGTTGTCTACCTGGACCTTAGTGAAGCCTTTGACACCATCTCCCACAGCATTCTCCTGGAGAAACTGGCTGCTCGTGGCTTGGACAGATATACTCTATGCTGGGCTAAAAGCTGGCTGGCTGGCCGGACCCAAAGAGTGTTATTAAATGGAGTTACATCCAATTGGTGGCCAGTCACAAGTGGTGTTCCCCAGGGCTCGGTATTGAGACCAGTTCTTTTTAATATTTTTATCAATGATATGGATGAGGGGATTGAGTGCAACCTCAGAAAGTTGCAGTTGTAGAGACTCTGCAACCAGCTCTGCAACTCAGACCAACAACCTCCTGCAGTTGTAGACAACACCAAGCTGAGCATCAGCGTTAATCTGCTTGAGGGCAGGAGGCTCTGCAGAGAGATCTGGACAGGCTGGATTGATGGGCCAAGGCCAATTGTATGAGGTTCAACAAGGGGAAGTGCCAGGTCACAACAACCCCACACAACGCTACAGACCTGGGGAAGGGAGGCTGGAAAGCTGCCTGGAGGAAAATGCCCTGGGGATGTTGATTGACAGCTGGCTGAACATGAGCCAGCAGTGTGCCCAGGTGGCCAAGAAGGCCAACAGCATCCTGGCTGGTATCAGAAACAGTGTGGCCAGCAGGAATTCTCACCCCTCCTCCATGCTCTCCCCCCCCACCCCCACCCCCACCCCCGCTCTTCCACTAAGCTTTGTGTGTAGTGTAATAATTCAGACTACGTAAGAGACCTCAGAGAACAGAATACTGAAATACATGTAATGATCACCTTTTTTCATAGCTGTAGGATTCACTTGTTAGGTTATACATACACAGAAGTTAGGTTTCACAACCCCTTTCAGCATGTTTCCTGCTGACTGTGCTGGCGAAGGGGCTCCCCCAAAGTGCTGCAGCTGAGTCCCTGCAGGTACCACAGCCACAGGCTGGCTGTGCTGCCTGCTCCGCCTGCTCGCTGCAGGGTGTTCCAAGGAGAGCAGGAAAGGCAAAGGGCAAGGGAACCATGGGTAATGGAGATTTGAAAAAAAAAATATTTAAGGTAAATTTTAAACACAGGTTGCTGTAAATAGTGAAACTATATGTTTGATATGATAGTTTAGATGAACATTTTATACTGGAAGAGAAATTCAAGTGCTGAAAATAGAAATATGTTAGCTCTATACTGGATGGAGAAAGAGACTTCAAAGTTTTCCACTCACTCTTTGTTGTGCAATTAACCAGAAATTAAGCTTTTGCTCCTGCTAAGGCAAGGCTTCTATACACCATCAGATTAATAAATAGGGATTTCTTTCTGAAGGCACCTTATTTTGAAGTTCACATATTGACTCTCGTATGGCTGAGTTTCACAGATCACAGATTGGACACAGTAATTTCCCATCGTGCAAGTCATCGTACCACTGAAAAAATGGCCTTTCCTTTGTTAATGAGTCTTCAAATTAATCTCTTGATACTATTTTTGCCATAGTCTATCATTTAAATATGCTGCTTTAATTTATACTATTAATGGGAGATCAGTAAAATCAGAAGGTAAAGCAATGCTCCAGATGTCTAGCAGTCAGCAGACATTAACACCTGTATGCAATGGATAGATATCATGTATTGTATTAGCTTCAGCTTTTAGCTGCAAAATTGTAATTACTTTGGTATGAGATACAAGAATGCATCAGTGATAACATATTGTGAGAACTGACATTACACAGATGGATACTAAATGATATGTCCCAGGTAGATACCACTTGAAAGTCACAACAGCTCCTTTCTCAGTGAGCAATACAATTGTTTTTAAAAACTTAGAAAATGGAGTTTTGTTGTAGAACTAATGCAAATAGTTATAATACAGCTCAAGGATAAAAAACATTATGAGCTCAGCTGAAAGAGATCTTATTCACTACTTTAACAAATATGTCAGTGCTTTGTTCCATCACTGTTAAATGCATCCGCTATCCTTAATTATTATGAAGATGGGAAAAAACTTTCTTATCAAAGTCTTCAACGTCCCAGATTCTATCTCAGATCACTAATAAATGCTTTAAATTATATACTTTCCTTCTTTTTCACAATGTGTAATAAAATGTATCTTTTCAAATGTGTATATGTGGGCATATATATATATATATATATACACACACACACCTAAACAGTGGCTGTCCTTTATGATTGTGTTTCGGTATCATTTGTGCAAGATAAAAAAAAGAAAAAAATATCACATGGCCATTGAGAAACTGCAAGAAGTAAATTTATCTCCCAAAGTAAAGGTATGATTGAAAGGCAAATGATTCTGTTTGCAGCTTATTGTATTCAGGAAGTGGATAAGCACACATGTAAATGACACATAAATATAAAACTTGTGATGCTTTAGACAGCAGATGGACACATTAAGCAGACAGCATTATTTTTAAAAGCAGATGATGGAAGCATTTTTACCTGACAAAACTGCTTCAAGAAAGTAAATATACACTTTATTTCAGACAGTTTTGAAGTAAAAACATAATTAAAACTTACAGCTTTTGATGCATGGTAGTCTCTTCTGTCTCTTTTATAATAAAACGTGTTTTGGCACTTCTACAGATATACTTCATTGGTCACAAAACTGCACAATTTAGCTGCTTTTATTACGTAAGTAAACATGGAAGCTTGAAGTCTCTACTCAAATGCAAGCTGAAATGTCTGAGTATTACTAAAAAGAAAGAAAAAGGGTGAAATTAGCATTAGATCAATCATAATATTTGATATCATAGCTGATAACTGATATCATAAACGTACTTAAACAGGACTTGCAAAGGATATTGAGAAGTCCAGTTGAGTTATAGCAACACTGCAATACAAACTTATAGTATCTTTCACAAAGAATCTCTAGGTACTCTTCAACTTGGCACAATTCAAAACGCCTTTAAGTAAAATTTTTCTTAGCCATTCTGTTTTGAAATAGCTTTCTGAAAGGTGGGAAGACAAAGCCTTTTGAATAAAAGGATGTTGAACAGCAAATTTTGCTAAAAATTCTAACTCCAAGGCATCCATAGACCCCAAGCAGTGAAATAGATGTTTCCTTTAAAAACAGTTAATTAATAAGCTGAAGATATAGTAAATTAAATACCTGTAAGAAAGCAGCACCATTTAATAAAGAATCAATGAAAATGGAAAAATATAAATTCTAAGAAAAGGAGTAAGTGCAGCGCAGAGTGTCAGCCTTGGTTCCCAAGAACATAATGATGGCTGAAAATATAACACTGAACTGCAGTAAGAAACACCTGGATTGATGTAACTGCTAAAGAACCCTGTTTTCTTGCTCTCCATTTATTTCCACAATCTGTCTGTATGTGATGCAGAATAGCAAATAAACCTTTATTTGCAAGTCTCCTAAGCTTATCAACCTGTGAGCAGTGGTCAGAATCAATGAGGACGTCACCCATCAGATCGTTTCTTCATCCCATTAGTGCTCAGTCTTTGTTGCTCTCAGGTCTTTGTACCTTCCAGCCACGTTCAGCACATTTCTACATTGGTATTGAGGTGAAATATTCTGTTCTGCTTCAGTTATTATCACAGTACCACCTCTCTTGAGAGGTGTCTCATCCAGAGGAGGTAAAAGGTAGAAAGATCGGTCTGTCCTCCATAATTTTCAGTTCAAGTGTTTCTACATACAATCTCTGCTCTAGCAGTGCCTTGATAACAGAGTACGGGAAGCTGAATAACATAATGCCTTTCTTCATTTTAAAGAAGACCAGAAGAAATCCAGCGATTCATAGGCTGTTAATCCTGGTATTAGCACTTGATAGAAAACACACTGGAAAATAAAATTAGCAGCCATGTAAAAATAACAGCGTGGGAAGGAGCCAACATTGTTTTTTGAGAGGAAAATACTGCCTCAGGTCCCACTAGAATTTTATAACATAGAGCGTCATGTAAGGAAAGTTGGTTGGGTTGACATTGCCTACACAGATATAAAATCAAGTAAAAGTAGTATGTCTGTCTTTCTGTAAAGAAATGAAATGGATCCAAAATCATGAATACCTGTAATAAGAGAGGGTTTTATACAGAAAAATAATTCAGTGCTTTTTGAGCACATAAGAAATGCAGATTTCTAAATTTTTCATGTCTCTCTCTTCCTATTTTGTTTGTAGTTGGATGCAAGTCAGAATTAAGTAAGGGAAACAAAGGTGTGAAGGATAACACACTCGCATTTCTCAGCCTTCAGGTTGAATACCAGAACGAAGCTGCTGAGATTTCATTATTATACAAATTAACTCTAGTTTCTCAAAAGCATCCTTTTATGCATGGACCAACACATTACAATGTGATGTTTCTAATGGGAAAAAAAAAAAAAGTGCAGAATATTTTTGAAGATTAAATGTTACATCTTTGAGGCCATTTCTAACAACACAAGGAAACAATGGGCACAGTTCTCGTTTTGCTTTCATTTCAAAGGTCAGAAAAATAAGATATTTTTGGCTAACTTGGAAACAATGAAATCAAAGTTCAGAAGACATGCATAACATCTTTGGAGACTGCTACGAATTTCTGGCAAGCGCTGCTGTCCAGCTCTACTTTCATAAATGAATGAATAGCATTGTTTTGCAATGGTTATCAAATGCTGCAGAATTAAAAGAGTAAAGGTATACAATGGCCTTCAAAAGTGCTCTAAAGCACATTCTAAAGAAAGACCTTTTTGTGAAATCAGCAATATGTTTATAGGGAATCATTAGCAGAAAAAAAAGGGAAAATTTGCTTTATTCCAAAAAGAAGTGGGATTATCAGTAGCATTAAAAACAGAAAAAAAATATCTAGAAAACTCAAAGATTCAGTTAGAAAAAAAGTAGATGAAAACAGCTTAGACTCCTGCGGAGCATTTTCTGACACAAAGGTTGAATTTATTTTAAGTTTGTAAATTTAAGCTGGCAACAACCCAGTAAGAAAAAGCAGATAAGGAAAGAAGGCTTTCAACAGGAGACTCAAGATGAGCCCCTCAGAAATGCTTGTCAAATACTGAGGCACAAGAAGACCTTTTACCCTAATGGTGAAGGAACAGACAACAAAAAAAGTCCAGCTTTTAATCTTGTATGGAGAACATAAACTAAGTGAATACAGGGTTGTTAGGCTCTGAAAAATAAGAATCTCTTTCCTATAGAATCTTTATAGGAATGCAAACATTGAGTTTAGAATCATGGAATCATTTAGGTTGGAAAGGACCTTTAAGATCATCCAGTCCAAATCTTAACCTAGCACTGCCAAGTCCTCCACTAAACCCTGTCCCTAAGTGTCGCATCTACACATCTTTTAAATACCTCCAGGGATGGTGACTCAGCTGCTTCCTTGGTTTTTGTGGGTTCAAATCTACAAAGCAGAATCTGTAGGGACAAAATTCTATCAAGGACTTTATTGTGTTGTTTAAAGGAAAGGTTTAAAAAATATTTACAGCCCTTACCGGGAGAAGTACCTACAGATGCTCATATCAAAATAGTCTTCCTCAATTGTAATTTTTGCACCACTAAGAAAAAGCTGAATAGTCATTTATAATAGAATGATCCAATGATCACTGGAGAACATCACTAGTGATTTCACTGAAAAGGGAAAGATTTGTGGTTGTGAGATACTTTTCAGTCAGTCTCATAGAACTTCTGTTTTTGAAGCAGTAGAAAATCAAAGGTGTGTTTGTCTTCATAGAAGTTGCAGTGCTAGGCAGTGAGGTTTAAAACAGCTACAGTTTGAAAAGGATTTCTTGTTCATTCTCAGAGAAAACCAGATAAACAATTTTAGTCAGAGCAGTTTTGAAGAGATCAGCATAATCACCAGCATTTCTGGAGTGGTGTACAAGATATTTCCTAAAGAACTAAGTACTGCTGAAAAAAATATCTAACCAGCGTGCCAGAATAATTGCTACTAGTTATACCACTTTTCATTAATTGCCAGTATTATAAATGTTGTAATATACAAACCACAGGAAATAAAATCCCAGCTCTGAAGAGCTTGCAGCCTTGAAGCAAGCCACCCTGCTGCAAACAAGTAATAAACAAACATAAAAATAGATATTAAGACTCTCTGTGTGTGTATATATATATATACACATAGGAAAGAAGGCCCCCATGCTCGTAGTGGTTTTTTTCTATTTGCTGTATATCTACCCTGAGGCTTCTGAAATATAGTATGCACATACCCTGAAAGATAGATTCCATCTTCAACAACTTAACAATCAAAAAGTATTTTGTGCAGTTCCTCAGCATCCTTCATCATGAGGCTAAATATGACTGACTATTTTCTATAGACTAAACAATATGGATGTTAACCTCATTTTAATTTCGTGTGACAAAGTTGACAGCATGATGTAGAAATAATATGATGCACAAGTATAAACCCTCATAAAAATTCAGTAGCTAGAAGAAACAAAGCATGCTGCATCAGCAAGTTTCTGCTGAGATGAGAGCATCTTTGTCTGTCCACTTCCCATTTACACAGTCTTCTACTTATGAGTCATAGTTAAACCTTACCGTGGAAAAAGAAAAGAAGAAAAAATAAAGAGGAATTACTTTGAAAGAGTTCAACTGTATCCAGGTTTATTCTTGTTAAGCATGAGCACAGTCACACTCAGCTTTGGTGACTTGAAAATAGGAAGTTTCTTCCCCCTAATACCGCAGCTAAATCCCACTCTATCTATCTCATTCTATTCCCAAACACATTAAAAAACAAAAATTAAACATGAAACCGGAAAATTAGGAATAAAGGTAAATCTAAAACTGGAGAATCCATAAGGATGGACACTTCTACTTTTGTTGTGGTGTAAGAGTTTGAAATTTTATTATCTGCTCAACAGTTTTAGAGGCAGTAAGGACCATAGACATCACATCTTCATAAACTGTTGTTAACTGTCAATCCATAAACATGTTCTGCTGTCTTGAATGTAGACAAAGTGTAGGAAAAAAGCCAATACACCTTCTGATATCGCATATGCAATATACTACAAGAGTGAAAAGTTATGACTACACAAGCAAATTTTGGTCTTCATACACTATATGAAGCATGTACTACATTAAAAAAAAATATTAGTCTATCTGCAGCCTCATGCTGTTGGAAGGAACAGACAGAAAACTGGAGAACAGGAATAATCCATCATTATCCTTAAATTCTATTTCTAGCCAACATTCTGTTTCTAGCCAACAACATGGTACCAGTTCCACTTGTTAGCAGACACTAAAGAGCTGAATGGAGAGTGGGAGGACAATCTTCCCCACAGTTCCTAAGGTCTTAAACATGAGAAAATATATTGGAAAAAAACCCTTCTCTCAGCAGTTACCACTAACAGTCGACAGAAATCTTTATTTTCATTATTTTCTTTAATGTTAGGCTATTTGACATGGATCATGCAAAATATGGCAGAGAACTAGAAAAGAATGGAGGAAAGAAGAAATAGTTGGGTTTTGGTAAAATTCGGTGAGAAAAAAGCCTGATAGGAAAGGTGTGTAAAAGTATGAGATTTTGAGATTACAGCTTGATGTTAGTTGCACTGAAAAATTTAGAAGGAGCAAATGTGAATGGAAGAAAAAAGGAAAAAAATTTCTACTTAAAATCTGTAAAGTTTAAATTCTTTGAAAATTCAGGCATTGCTCCCCCCCCCCCCCCCCCCCATTTAGATTTGTGAGTATATATTACTATCTTAAAATTATCTTCCTGATAAAAAATCAAAATGCTGAATTGAAAGATGTCTTAGGAACTCTGCTAACATGTGCAGTAGATCTGATGAGTTTGCACTTATTGATTTGGATCAAGGATCCCAATAGATTGAAAGCTAGTTATGCATACCATGTTTTATGGATTAACTGCACTTCACAGGTCTTATTTACCTTACCTTTTTGCCATTATTTGGCATTATTTGATAGAAACCACCTATGGGGGTGAACAAGACAGAATTTTTTAATTGTCTGAAAAACATTATAATATCAAGATGTATTTTCTATGAAATTATTGATGTAATAAAAATAAAAGCTTTATTTCTTCATTTATCTGAAAATATGTATCACTAATACATCTGATATGCAGACTAGATATTAAGCAATAAGATTAATCTGTTAAACACACATATTAAAGAAAATACAAACAAAATATCTACTATGAGGTATGTCCTCATAGTAAAATTGTCAGAAAACACTGAAATGATGTTCAAAAAGCTCTCAAATTCACTGGAAGTATAAGAATTAATTAGAAGAGGGACAGACATGTATTTGCTGGGAAGTACAGATACCTATTTCCTTCTATCCACATGAAAATATGATTTACACTATTTCACTAAGAACCAGTTCTTCTCTTAAGTACCAAGGTGAAAAAATATGAAAGGTCATTTCTCACATCAGTATTTATGGTCAGATTTCTCCATAGGACAAGCTATAAGATATTCTTGCAAAAAATAGGTGTATTTTTTCCTTTGCTGTTAGTTGTTCAGATTATTATATGCATATAATTGTCAATAGCAAATATATCCCTGAAATCAAGTACTTTGAATAATTTCTTACCAAATTGATTTAAAATCAAAGTATTTCCTTTATGATTTTGTTCAGGTTAAATTTACAATACTATTTCTATGGGTTAAAACCCAGCTTGTAGAATTAAAGTTTGGAAACTTAACAGTTACAAACAAAATGTACAACTTCAGGATGTCATTCATAGAATATGGTGTTAGACTGAATTGAAAGCTACCTAATCTTGAAGTCACTTCCAAATAGATTAAAACACATGATTTTTAACATAATTTAAATGTTAAAACAAACAATTTTTAGCATGTATAGGGACCAGAGTTTGAATTTAATTTCAAAATAGTATTTTTTAATAATTCACCTTTCATGTCACAAACTTTTCATAACCAATAAATCCCATCTTTGTTTATGTCAATCAGCTTATGTTTTAGTATTCGAACAGCCTCAGAAAAAGACCACAGTAACTGAACAAGAACTGATTGTGGATCCCACATCCTTCGGCATAACATGTCACAATTTCTAAAAGTGGCTTCTACTCAGGTGACCTCAATTACAAATAGAAATATTACTGTTATAAATTAAAGTAACTTAATTGTCTAAATCTGTAACTTCAATTTTGTTGTCTCAGTAACTACCAAACCAGCTTTGTCATTTAAGTGCTCTGTTTTAAGTGGTAATTTTTTATGCCAGTGTATGGAGAATGGCTCATTTCCTACTGTGAGTCCTTACAATGGCTGGAGTTATACCTGTGTTTTATCATTAATCCCAAACTCTGATTTCCATGAATAGTTTGTAACACTTACGTGATTTTACCAGAAAAACTTCATACATATACTTAGCATGACTTAAAAGCATTCAAAACAGATGGTATTTAACTGAATGCATATTTCTAAGCTGTCACTACATGACTGACTCTATAGCCTCCATATTTCACTAGACACATCATTTATGCAATTCTGGTTTTATTTCTGAATTGTGATAGCTCTGTTAGAGATGTATGAAGCTGATCCAGGATGAATCCAGAGATGAGCTGGCAGGAAATAAATTTATGTAATCAGGAATTACTTGATTTTTGTTATGTATTTGACTTGTAATTGATTGCTAAATTTCCCCTGTTGAGTCCCATCTTCACCTCTCACATACAGTATGGATTGACATGACAACTTCTTGCCAGGATACTACTGGAAGTCTAATGCTAGCTTGTTGGGAAAAAGAATGTCAACTTTTCCAGCATTTTTTAATGAAGAAACAATTTCTTTGTGAAATTATGAATCCAAAAGAGATTAAGTAAACCAGAGATTTTTGATGTTCACATTGTGCCGTACATTTGTAAGTGTCTAAATTTGATTTTCAGCTAGATATCCCTTTAAAAAATCTTTATTTAGTCAGTATTGGAGAAGTACGTTTTTAATCTTGGATTTTTTCTTAAGGTGTACCCTTCATGTGACACCACAGTGATACTCTACACTGTTGCTGGTCAAAACCAATTCTACTTCAATCAGAAAAAGAAAACAGAAGGTAGGGAGAATACCTGCAGTTACTGTCTTACTTGTAAAATTAAGATTAAACTTCTTTCTTGTCCTAGATGCCTCCCCTTTCAAAACAAAAATGCACATTTGCCTTGCTGTAAGGTCCATTATACATGCATCGTACAACACTTCATACTTATTCCATCATAAAGGATTTCCTGTATTCCTTTGATAAAATAGCAGGGAAAAAAAAAAAAAAAAAAGAAAAAAAATGTTATAGACTTACACAGAGTGATAGCTGGAACAGTGCCTGTTTCTGTTACACTGTAATAGAGCTCTGATCAAAGGTATCTGTTAGAAAGAGAAAGAAGTAAAATTTCGTATATAGTTTTTGGAATTGGGCCCTTACCAAGTCCACATCTTCATATCAAATATCAGAATGGTCAGGCTGAAGTCCTAACGCTGACAATCAAAAGTTATCTGCTGTCAGAGACCCTATCTGCAGTATGATGCTGGTCATTTTTTTTTAAATTGAGACTTTTAAGATAGAGAAACAAAATACCTCTAAACAAAGAAGTGAAAGTTGAAAAACTTTTTACATCAAACTGCTAAGTAATTCCTGACCATTCCAGTTAAACTGTGTTTTCTTGTGTGTCTAGGGTGGGTTACAATGACAGGACTTAAAAAACACAAACAGAAAGGCCTGTGATGAGCTACACAGTAGCAAGTACTGGCAGTGGCAATAACTCCATAATGTCTGTTTTGGCATCCTTTGGAGTTAACAGAAGTGATTTTGACAGTGCCATATGCTCAGGAATGAAGGAACTCTCAGGGGATAACAGGTGACACTCACTCTTTCTCTGGAAAAGTTCATTCTTGAGAACTATTCAGGAAGGCAGTTGCCAAAAGGCTTTTCTGGAGTATCTGAAAAAGTTAGATTTTTGCAGGCAAACAAAACAGAGTGGGGAGCTTTAGGTAAGCTATATATGAGGTTTTAGAATTCTCCTTGAGGGTCTTTTAATTTGCTATACCTATGTTTCAGAAAGACTGTGAGGTCGCTACAGAACATTTTGTTAGAGTTCTTAAAAGAGGGCACTTTGGTTTGTTAAACCTAAGTACAGTAAACCTCCTGGGCCTTAGTCTAAGGTATGAATTATGTTGAATCTAACACCTTAATTATTAAGAGAAAGGGATGATTTAGCAATTATCCAGATGAACAACTGCACCAGAAATTATTTTAAGTGATGCTAATATACTGGCATCCTGTAAGACACAGTCATAATAACATCCAAAAAATACTTTAGATTCATTTTCACATTTGAGTCAGAGCTGCAAATGAAACACATTTCAGTATGCATGGGGAAACTTGAATCATTGAGTCAATATTCTCATTTTATTTCCTCTTACAAGAGAAACAGACAAATCTTTTGTGAAAAAGATAGCAACACTTTCATATTTTTAAATGTAGAACACTGAGAGTACAATGCATGAGCAGTTGTATTTGTATTATCGCATTACTTGGTTTACAGTAGATTCTGTAAGATGTAATTAAGTTTCAGGAAAAAAATCACTTTTGACTTTATGGGACAAAGTATCCAGCTCTAACTCAGACTTTACAAAAGGTTAAGCCACTTGAAGTTGAACATTTCAAGTCTCAATAAGAATTCTATTTTTGAGCAGGACCAAAACGGTTATTTTCTGTTTTTCAAGATTTAGACACTGCAAAATTCTGAAATAAATAAAAAAAAAAAGTTACGTTAAGTTTTGTTGATTTTTTGTGTTTTTCTACATTATAGAGCAGGTTCTATCATCATAGCTACTACAGAATGCAACCTGTATTTATAATAAATATAACAACAGGAATGTATGAAAAGGACTTTCCTTTTTTTTTTTGGAAAAAAACAAATAACAATCTTTATTAGGTAAAGAAAATGCAACTGATAAACTATCAGGAACTTGAGAAAATACTTGGCCATAAAGTGATAAAGTATGAGAAAACACTGAAGGAACAGTAGAAAGATAATGTCACTATCATCAAGATTAGGCAACAGTGAACAAAGCTTCTCACCTGAAATAAGATGTTTTCTAGTTCAGAATCCCACTCTTTTTTGTCTAAAATAAATATTTTAGCTTCTGCTACATACATATTCAAATACTGTTCTGTGTTCCTACCCAAAGTTGACTTAGGATCTGAGAAACTTGACTTCCATCAGAATGTCTTTCCCCAAAAGGTTTCAGGTAATCTTGTCTGAACAATGTTCAAAGGACATCCTGACCAGCTCTTGTAGCTGAAATTGCTGAGTTACCTGAAAAACTCACTTTGACAGTGACAATTTATCACAGCAGAACAGCTGAATTAAAAAATATGGAGAAAACTGATTTAATTGAACACTAACAACTGATCAAAAATGCTGTATTTATAAATGAACAGTCAAAATATGGGCTCATAATGCAAAATCAACCTATAATCACCATATGAATTCAAGTAAATTTCCTGTCAAATGCATTGTTTAGTTACACATGAATTCTTCCAGTAAAAAACACCCACAAACCTGTTCATTTTTCTGACATAAAGTAGGCTGTGAACAAACTGAAAGGGTTTATGAACAGAGGCTATCATATTTTCACATGCTTGACACTGGATTTTATTTATGTTATTTTACATTTTTTTAAAAAAAAATACCTGTGGATTAACTAAAAAACCCTGTAACTAAAATGTTAAGATTTACCATCTCTCCACCTTAAAATATTCTGAAAAAGTTGTTGCAATGCTACATTAGCAGCTTCCATATAATTTCCATTTTCAGTAACTACATTACATATTTCTGATCTCTGAGGTAATAGGTTCATTTCTGTAATACACTGCTGGGAAAGTGTGATCTATTATCCTACCTACTTTTCAATTTTCAGAAACCATAGCTTCCTTTTACATAGTTACATATTGATTATAAGGGTGTGATTTGACAAAGTAAGCTTAGAACTGCACATTTAATATTTGCTGTTTTGTTTGTACAAGTAGGCTTAAAGCATCTTCATATGCATTCATGTGAGAACTTTTTGTGTCACTATTTGCACATGCAATTCAGAAACTGCTATCTCAATTATATATCTTTTCTGGCAGGCCAGTCTATTGTAAATAGATGTATTGATACATTTATCTTCAAGATCTTTTATACTAATACTTATTGTAAAGGTTATACTATCTCAGACTATAACTGTGAACAAATGGAGGAGTTTGATGGCACTTCTGAAAAATCCAAAGAAAGGTAAGAAGCCATTCAAGTGCATGTGTTTGCACAACAGATAGTTGAAGCTTGCTGAGTCATTCTTAGGCACCATTTCATGAAAAAGAATGATTTTCCTTCTTTCACATTCAAATATGTCAGTTGTTTAGGAACTCAGTCATCCAGAACTGAACACCACAACTAAGTATTCTGTTTGTAGCATTTTTTGAGGGTTAATCATAGTCTCCACATAGAGGTGTTTATAATGAAATATGTACTGCATTAAAATCCAAGAAGTAGAAAAATAATGCAGTCTACCAAGTGAGAACACGTTATTTAAAAAATATCACTCTTACGTTATATCTGCATTTTTGGATGCCTACTGCTGCTTATATAATTTTAAGAGGAGATGCAGAATCACTTGCACTAAATCAATAATGATTTTGGAGTATTTCACCTCTTCCTGTGCAAGCTATTGAATAGTTAGGACACAAGCCAGGTAGAACTGCATTCTTTTGCAGTCTGACAAACCCAGCTCATTCCCAAGAGCCAGGCTCAGCAACAGCAAGACAGGAGATCTTAGTTGTAAGCAACATATATTGCTTACTCTTCTTAGGACTCGAAATCCTGACCCTGGCACTTCTCTGTCAGTGAATTGTCCACTGAAATGACATCTGAGTCCCTGCAGGGACTGGCAGTGGGAAAAAAATGACTGAGATTTTACTTCATATGTTGTCAGAAAGTTGGAGAAATAGGGTGAGCTTAGCACAGGACTAGAACTACATTCAACAGCTATTCAGCCCATTAGCTATCTCAGATATATCCCAGTTTATAGTCTGGCCACTTCGTTCTAATTTTCTTCATGATGAAAACTTTACTTCTGCTTCCTTGCTAGTTTCTGAATTTAAGACTTCTAACGAAGGAAGTGCTGTTTCTTTAAAAGAGGCATGAGAAATATGTAAGTCCATATGCTTGACGATGAAGTGGCAGACAGAAGCAGTGCATGAAACCCAGAATCAACAACAAAAAAAAAGACTACAAACTGTGTGGAGTAAAAAAAGAGTGAACAACAGGAAACTCCTGCAGAGCTGCTGCCATTTTCTGTACATGAGTCTGGAATATTATAGTCTTTCTGGGGAAAAAAATAAAGGGTCTGCCATAAGCTAGTTTGCTGTACAGTTGAAAAGGCCAAGATAACCAAACAGGAAGCATCATGAAATTTATTGGCGATCTATCAATGAGAGCACACACCAGCAAAAACACTTGAGCAATAGCACTGGCAGTTGCCTGCTGAGAGTGAATTCTGCTAACAGAACAGTTGGCTTGGAAAGAGAGAAGGAGGAAAAATAACTTCAGGGGCTGGAAGCCAACCATCTCTTTCTTAGAATCAATCTCACTGAGAGTCACAGTACGTCGGCGTACTGGGAGACACCACAGAAAATGAGATAACTTGAGCAGCAACAGAAAGACTTTGGAAATTGCTCTTCAACAGGCAAGCTAAAAGTGCAACAAAGTGTAGTGAAATATGGACAAATTTTCTCTCCTGGAAATGCAGCCCATATATAAGCCAAAGCCAAAAGAGTTGCCAGTTTTCAAAATTATTGAAGAATTTAATTTTAACCACTAAGGTTTTATGGTTTCAACTGGAATCATAGAATCACCGAATCATTTAGGTTGGAAAGGACTTTTAAGATCATCACGTCCAACCATTAAATTATAGTTAATTGTAGTTAATAATAGTTAATTATTTATTTTTTCACTAGAAATTCTGAGATCCTTTCTTCATTATATATTTGAAGATAACTGAAGGAAGTTAAGCCTAACCATCTGTAAATAACTAAAACTAACAATAAATTATTAATCAAATCAAGTTTCTAGGGATGAGAGGAAGTTTACCTGCACTAGGATGCAGATGAGAAAGAAGTTGGGGGTCAGTATCCGAAACCAACTAATGACTATTGTGTTTGGTGTCAATGCGATACCAGAAAATAGGTATGTATATTTGTCCTGTTTAGGAGTATTCTTTAGCTTTGTAATATACAGGTTATAGAATGGAAGACCATATTTTGCACTGAAACATCCTGGTGAGTTACCAAGAAGAGGAGAGTTTAACCTTCAGTGAGACTAGATGTCTATCAGCTGTTCATATATGGGGATGACCCTTACTCTGGAAAAGACACTTTTACACTTAAAGAAATGAAGCATATTTTTGCCTTTATCTGTGTCTGTTACAAATTCCAGTAGGTGTAAAGACTACTTAGGATGTTATAAACAAGTATTTCATTGCATTTTGCTTCATCTTGGCTCAAGGTAAAGTGAGGCAAAGAGCTGGTAACAGCAAAGCCCATGACACGGCCAATCAACCAACTTAAACATCTTACTGTGTATTTTAGTTCCACAGTACATCGCCTACTCTATCAAAAAAGATACACTATGGACCCTTGCTTGAGTTGTATAGCCCAGAAAGTGTACTAGAACAGGATGAATTTCCCTCACATTCTGATATGCACTGATGGCTGCATGTTTGAATTCTGAAGCTCACAGGAAGTGTGGAAAAAAAGCTCACAGCAGTGGGGAAAAAAAGTGATAAATGAATGCACACATCAATCTGAGAAAAGAAAAAATGGTGTGCTTACAAAAAACATATATTTTCTGTATCAACTGTTCATGGGCTAAGCTTCTCTTGGACCTACCGAAAAGGTATTAAAAACACTACACCATGGATATTATCCTTGAAAAGAACATGTAGTCACATTGGAATGAAGTCAGGAATCTCTTTTCTATTAGTTCTAAGGGGACACTTGAAAAATTTCACTCTATTTTTTTCTGACTAGTGAAAATTGAGTATTTTCATTCAGCGTTTTCCTGGGTACTATAACCTTTTTTTATATATTGTGGGCTTAGAATATCAATCTTACTATTTTTAACCACATGGAAAAATTATGACAGAAGGAATTACTACCACTGATCACTACCACATAGTCAATGGATTTTTTATTATTATTATTACTGTACTATGGTTTGTAAATGAATGCACTTTCTCCTGGTTTGACCTCTACTAGATGCATGTCACTTGGGCTTGGAAAAAAATCAGATGTTTTCTAATGTTGGACTGGACAAACAGGAGGGGAAGGAAAAGTAGTCCAGAGAGAGGGGCAAATTATTAAATAAGACAATTTAAAGAGCAAGTCTAGTTTAATTAGTTTTATTGTCTTATTAAAACAATAAATATCTCTCTTAAGTGAATACTACACAGACATGATTAATTTGTTGTCACCCTAGATGTTAACATTCCATGAACAGTACCAGTTTATGCCACTCATTCCCCCAGGATTAGATTTCATTATGCTTCTTCATAGCAGCTAGTGAGCTACTACACATGAAGATTAAATTATTGTAATAAGACCACAAGAATAACCAAAATGAGTGAACATGGCAGAATTTGACTTCTGACAATCATGGTGATATTTTAATCCAGGACTTAAACATTTTCCTCTGCTTGCATTCCATCCCCTTGCAGACTTAGATATCCACTACCATCTTTCAATAGCAGTCTACCTTCCACTTGCTTTAATATAAAAGGTGAAGGACAACAAAAAGAGCTTTTTAAAATATGTTAACAGCAAAAGAAGGATCAGACATAACATTGGCCTATTACTTGATGAGGTTGGTTACCTCACAAATATGGACAAAGACAAAGTGGAGACATTTAACCTTCTTTACCTTTGTTTTCAACTCTGATGATGAACCCCGGGACCCCTGGAGCCCTTTGTTGGAAGCCTGTGACTGGGGGGAAGATAAACTCCCAGCCAACTCTGAAGTTCTTGGAGACTTGTTGCTCCAGCTGGATGCACATAAGTTTGTGGGACCTGATGGGATTCATCTCACGGTACTGAAAGAGGTGGCCAATATTATCACTGAACCTGTCTCCATTATTTTTCAACAGTCTTTGGAATCTGGAGAGGTTCCAGTGGACTGGAAGCTAGCAAATGCTGTCCCAGTTTTCAAGAAGGTAAGAAGGAAGACCCTGGTAATTGCAGGCCTGTCAGTCTCACTTCAGTGCCTGGTAAAATTATGGAGAAGGTGATTCTAAGACTTACTGAAAAACACTTTAGAGACAATGAAGTCATTGGTCATAGTCAGCACAGGTTCATGAGGGGAAAACCCTGTTTAACTAACTTAATTTCCTTTTACGACAAGGTCACCCATCTGGTCGAGCAGGGAAGTCAGTAGATGTAGAGGTGTTTTTTTGTATTTTAGCAAAGGTTTTGCTACTGTATCTCACAGTATCCTCCTGGGGGGCCATGGAGGGGGAAGTGTTGATCCCTTCTCTCTGTTGACCAGAGATAGGAAATGGTATGAAGCTGCATCAAGAAAAGTTCAAATTGGGCATTAGGAAAAGGTTCTTCACTGAGAGGGTGGTGAGTCACCAGAACAGGCTCCCCAGGGAGTTGGTCATGGCACCAAGCTTGTCAGAGTTTGAGTGTCTGGGTGATGCTCTTAGTCATATGGTTTAGTTTTAGCTAGTCCTGAGAGGAGCAGGGAGTTGGACTCAATGATCCTTATGAATACCTTTCAACTCAAGATATTCTATAATTCCACAATTCACCTAAAATAAATATAGTAGACAAATACTGGAAAATGTAGGCAAAAGAAAAAAATCAGGGTGAAAGAGCAGTACAGCTCTTACATGAATACATGACTGGAATTCTGGTATGACAGCAATTTCCACAGTAAAGAATTTTTTACAATTATTTTAGCAAAGCAGCCATCTGCTCTGGGTAGCAGTTAACTGTAGTTCAAACTTAAATGAGTTTCCTCAGTGCATGTGTGAAATCTTTGACTCATGTAACAATTTCTTTAGTCCCCATACACATGAAAGGCTCTCATTCATACTAGCCCAGGTATAAGCAATGGACAGTGGCAAACTTGATCTTGCTTGTTGAGTGTTCTCAGTAGGTCTCACTGCTCCTTTTTATAGTTTTATACATTTAGCTCCCACCAACAGAGGTACTGTGAGCATGTTTACTGTTGCTCTCCTTTTCTTTCCTTTTACAGATACACAAAATGGGTCTGCTATATGTTTTATTCCTTTTTGGTGCATTTGGTATTTATGCAGTGCTTCCTTCTCGATAGGGAGTAACTCAATTTATAGTCGCTAGGGCTGTGACTCCAGGCAGTATAATCTGGGCTTTTTTTGCAGATATTGTTTTGCTTTCTTTGCACTCAGTTATTCTGTCTTTTTTTCATGTCCAGTATTACCTCTTTCCAGATTTATAATAGCATCTATGTCCTGAAATAGCTAGCTTTTAAGCTTACAGTAGTCTGTTCCCAAACTGGTTTGCCTCTCTCTTCTTAACACTATCCTTTCTTTATTAATAGGTATTAATACATTGACTTCTGTTTCAGTTTATTACCCATACTAGTTGACAAAAGGTTTGACAAAAAATCTGGTTTTGCCTGTGAACTTTCTCAGCAGTACTAAGCTATTTTTCACCAGCAGCTTTGGGTCTTTCATATCCAAGTTGAGTATTTCTTCATCTATGGAACAGTATTCTAAGCTTTCAAGCATACTGGAATAAGTGGGACTTTATACCCAAGTCACACTGCTAATACAGCAGCATGACTAAGCTCTTTTATGGGAAGTAGAGGTGGCCTAATAGCTCACAGCTGTCAAAATGCAGAAATCTTCCTCACACTTCTCCCCCTCACCTTGAACCACATTCTGCATATTTCTGCCCTTCTGTAAGCTGCTTTAATATCTCAACAGAAAACAGTTGAGATAATTTTTCCCCTACATAGCAGTATATGACCATGGCCATGAAAGGGTATAGGATACGCAGGAACTGGCACAAAGTACAGTAGAAATACAGGGCTGTTGCTGGAGAAATGCTAACTGGAACACCTCATTTAGCAGCAGTGAATTGTTAGATTACCTGTCTATAGTTTATGGAAGTGTATCCTCTGTCAAGTGAACTTTTTTTATCAAGGAAATGCACCTAAGATCATCTTTCTGTAGCAAGATAGCATACAGAATCTGTTCTATAAATGACACATTACCTCACTGGATGTGTGACAGGGCTGATCCACCCACATGGCCTTGAAACCCACAAAACCTTCACAGGACCAAGAACAACAAAACATATTTTCCCTTCCACAACCTAGCATTGATATGTATCAGCAAACCCTGCATCAACAGAGGTCACCGTCATACCAAGGGACATTACTAATAGCATGGGAAGAAAACCTGACCCTTATAGGTAGGTGTGCAGTCAGGTTGGCCACCTTAATGGATCCCAGACATGATGAGTTCAGTCTGCCCTTTCCTATACACAGCTGGATACATTGTTTTCCCATGCTTCTATTCTGTTAATTTTAGTTACTTATTTTTACAAATATATTATCAATAACAGTGAGAATATTTCTCCAAAGAACGACATTTTAGCACATTTCTTAGTCTGAATATCCAACTGTGCATATATGTCTGTTCAAAAGTGTCTACACATGCATGTTTGGCTTCCTGACACAGTCTTAGCACCCCCCCCCACCCCCCCATTATTGTCAAGAAAATGGTCCTGAGATTTTCTGACTACAGTTAGGCAGCATCCTGTTCTGTTCTCTGGGTACCTCATTCTACAAAATTCATGCACATCATGTGTCTTACACTAGTGTTTTAATTTCAATCATTTTTCTACTGTGAATGCTGAATCTGTAAGCTGAGAGGGCACTTAATCAAGAGGTCTGTTACCACTTCAACCTGACAAGAAGTGCAAAAGGGCAAGTGTTACATCTTGACAACTGTCAATGACATTAACAGATTTGAAAGTTGAATAGCAAGGTAACCTCTGTACTCCTAAAGTTACATGGTTAACTGCAACGATGAACCTTTGTTAAAAAGCTCTGATCTTCTCATAACATTTCCAGTTTGTTTTTTCTAGTGTAAAGGCGGTTTTGGTTTCCCCACTTAAAGAGTTGTGTCACAGAAAAATCAGACATCCAACGTGAATTAAAGGATAAGTTTCAACACATCAACCAGGTTAATTAGTGCCTATGTTTGATACTAATTAGCTGATCATTTCTCCAGTTTGATCTTTCCTCTTTTTCAGTCAGTAAATACCTGGTATCAACTTGGACTTACTCCTACAGTGATGTACTTCACTATGTTATTGAACAATCTGTTGGTTTTACCTTGAGTACTCAACAGTGGAGAAAAATATTTTCTTTCACAATATTTTCCCCATACCACTTTTAGATGAAACTTAAAATTTGCTTAGGGTTTTTGTAAAAAAAAATACATCTAATACAATACAGAGAGAATGTTCCACCTCATAAAGTCTAACAGCCTAAATAGTTAAAGGACTACTCCACTTGCAAGCCCTGGCAGTCCAGCTGAAAGAACCATCCTGAAGTCCTAGATTCAGCTGTCAGTGTAGAAATCAGAAACCAGCTTTCTAAATCTCTCAGTGTGAATTCTTATATATTCATTTTGTATTATGTTTACATGAGAAAAAGCTGAGACCCTTTCAAAAAGGGATTGTAGAAATTAATCCATCTTCATGAAGTTCTGATACTGAAAAACTAGCAATGGCAAGCATATCAAGAAAATGACAGACTGGAACTAAACAGAACTTCCATGTTTTTCTCCTCTATATACAAAAACTATGAATGAAAGCATGTTATACTTCAGGAGAATTTAATCTCTGTGAAGTGAGGTTATTCTTAACATAAGAACGTGATAGTGTTAGAAATAAATGTACATTAAAAATATTTGTAAATAAACATTAAGAAGTGATTGTTTCCATTCCCCCCATTTATTGATTTGAACAAAGACTTTGTTCTCACCTTCTTGCCCTTCAAGAAAACAAATTATGACCTTTCAATTTAATTTTTTTCTCTGAACTTTCATGAATGTACTAATTGCTTATAACCATAAGAAACCTCTTTATTCCCACTGTAGTTTGATTCCTGTGTGCAGTGTCTTGAAATTAATACTGTGTTTAGAGTAAGTTGTCAATCACCTCTATCATACAAATAAAGTTCTGTCTTTTATTATATTTCTATTATTCCAGTTCTTTCAGTCAAGTCTAAACCTATATAACAGAGGTATTTGTCTGATCTGACCTCTCTGTTCAGTTAATTGGTTGTGGGGTTTTTCCAGCATTTGATTCAAAGCATAAGGTGCTTTGTTTTATGATATAGTATGATATGATAAGAAGGCATAAAAATCCCCATTTATGCATATTGTCTAATGACATTTTCTTTTCTTTCCCAGTCTTTCAAAATGTATGAAGAAGACAAAGCTGCTGCTGACTGTCTCCATGGAGACACCATGACAGTATCATGAGAAAACATTTTTATTTCAGTACCTAATGGATTTGCCTCCTGAGCAAAACCACTCAATAAGGAAAGTGCCAGGAATAGAAAAGCCATTCATTACAGTGTGCAGCTCATTGTGATCTGCATTGGCTTGGTCTGTGATAAGTGATTTAGTACAGTGTTTAGAAATGTTGGGGAAATAGATTTTTTTCAGATTTGTTTACTTGGCTGGATTCAGGGCTTATTTAAGTTCACAGTCTGGTTTAAATGACACAGAAGAACAGCCTATTTCTCTCAGTATAGGAAAATTAATATTTTGCTTGGCTCTGGAAATAAAGTTGCTTAAAAAAAAATAAAGCTATTTATTTGAGGAGGCATTCTGTATAATTTAACTGATAACTGTCAGAAGGCTTCTTTGATTAAGAAAGTAGAAGTAGGAATATGAGATGACTGCTTGCAAGACTACCACTCTAAGCTAGAGTTTGCATGTGAAGCCAAGTCTATCCACAAACATATATCAGAGCTGCAATTTACATTCTGAAAGGTAGAGGCAATACAGTCTTAACATTTTTCACTACTTTAAATACATAGATACTTAAAAGAAGTTCATCACCTCTAGATGTCTTCCCTATTAAATATTTTTAATTCCCCTCCAAGGCGGAGTTATATAGTGCATATTATTATACAGTGGAGTTTTATGGTACATGTTAAACAAGTAAATTCATCATATGAACAGAAAAAAAAAAAGACCAAACCAAAACAAAACATACCCCTTTCAAGATAATTTAGGCATCTTAATCCAAAACTGATTTAGTAAGCATACATGTGATTTGGAAACTTTTAACTTCTCACAATGTTCTGATTTACTTCTGCATTTTTTAAAGCGTGTAAAAAGGATTTTAACTCCCTGCATGCATTTTAAGTCTTAAGACATATCAATTCACTGTTGCAAGGAATTTCAGGTAAAAAGACATTTCAGACTAGTATTTCTGTAGTTATAATGTCATCGAGCAACAATACCATCTGAATGATCTGTAGCTTTCCTGGTTTTAAACTAAATATAAAGTGATTCTGAAACAGTATATTAACTCTTATTCTATTGTTACCACTGAGTTTACATATCACTCTCTTCACTTCGATTCCCTCTCATGGATATGAACAGATTTCTAGAAACCTTTTGCTAAAAAATAAACCTACCCATACACCATCATCAATTTAGAAGCACTGAGAGGACTTCTTTACATCAAGTTCCACTCCTTTTCATAATACTGTAAAGAAAATCAGGTTTGGTCAAGACACCTCATCTGGCATCTCAAAGACAGAGGAAAAAATCCTCTCCCCACTTTTCCAAATGTTTTAGAATAAAGATGGTTTACAACATCTAAAAAAAATTAAACCAGAGCACTGAGCACCCCAACCAGGTTTCCAGTAACACTGAACTATTTGTTAATTCTCCAAAAAAAAAAAAAAAAAAAAAGAAAAAAAAGAAAAAGAAAAAAGAAAAAAGAAAAAGGAAAAAAGAAAAAAGAAAAAAGAAAAAAGAAAAAAGAAAAAAAAACCCCAGTGTGATTGCTTGTCATTGTATTATGATAACACTGGTAGACCTGACTGCTCGTAGTACAATTTTAAAGTAGTACCATTTATTTTCACAGGGTAAAGCCTCACAATTTGATGTGAGATGGTAGTAGAAGAAATAGGCTTGAAGAATTGGGTAGAAGCTTCAGTTTCTGCTGGGAGAAGGGAAGAATTAAATTAAATATACTCCTGTTTCTTGTGGTATAAGATATATACTTTTTAATGTATATATATATATATATACATATATATATATAAAATAGATATATATAAGCTACAGAATTACAGAATTATTTGGTTAGCTGGGTACAAGTATAACACTACTATTAGATTAATCCAGACCTGCTTGAGCAAATCATAATAAACTAACAATCCTACTGTTTTTGTGTTTCAAACTAATTGCTTGGATTCTGAAATTTCAAGGGACTAAAGTGCATTTGTAAGAGTTTTGGGACTGGACAAGAACAAAAATAAGCTAAGGGTACATACTAGTACACTTAAAGGAGTAAAAAAGAACCAAAAAAAATTGGATAGGAACATGATAAATACTACCCACTTAAAAAAATATTTAATTTTGCTTCATTGCATTAACCTAATACTTTAGTCATATGACAAATTAAAAGATAAATGGGTGAAAAAAGGTACTAATAGCTGACTGAAAAAACATTGTGACAGTTCCATGTTTATCCTAAATAGAGAAAAGAATGCAGAAGTTTTGAAGGTCTACTTGAGAGGAATTATGCAGCTTATTTTTGCTCACCTTTACTGTATTGAAACGTGAAGCAAAAGAAGACACTTCAATAAATCAAGATTGAACTTGTTATAATGGCAAAACCAGGATCATTTGACCTTGTATTTTGCTTAATTTAGAAATAAACAAACAAAAAATATTTATTTCTTTTTATAAACACACCAGAGCAGTGGACATTAACACATAAATAAATACCCTTCTTCTCTGTCTCTTTCCATAAGCTGTTTATCAGCATAGAAGCATCAGAAACTCAGATTCTTTTCTTTTTCATCACGTGTAACCTTTTTGGATACTAACTGCCAGTAAGGAGAGAATCTGAGTTTCCAAAAGTATCCAAAAAATACTATGCAATATATGCAGGGTTTACTCCTTTTATCCACACATAAATGTAGAGATGTGGTCTAAAGGCTAGACTCAAGAGATGTAAAAGACGTCAAAACATTTGATGGTAATGCTAACGGCTGTCTTACAAACAGTGTTTTGGATTGGAAAATGGAGCAGCAGCAGCCTCATCTCCATTGGGCTATAGTGGATTTGGTCCCTCTTAACATTCATTAAAGATTTGTCTGCGTATCAAACAAAATTTGCTTTCAAAATTGTTTACTTTTGTCTTAACTGAGACAAAAGTTTATTGCAGGTGATACTACCACTTAGAACTACAGGGCTGTTGCCAAGATACCTATAGTCTATATTCTTATATGTCATCTATGGATATACACCCCTTCAACCACCAAAAGCAGACTTTTACGTTCCCATTGGTTAACTCTAGCAAATACATGAGTTAAGCTAAAGCAGTCTGGTATACCATCTGGTGTGAACTACTTTATTAAATTCTTCCAGTTTATATATACCACTTTGTCTGTTTCATTAGTCCTATTACACATACAAAATTACAGAACGTGGCTTTGAGGTACAAGTGACGAGCTGGGCAATAACATTACCACTTCAAGCTAAAAATAACAAGAAGCTATTATTGTCATCTCCCACAGCTCTCTGTGATACTCTTTTTTAAATGAAAAGCCACCAACAAGTTGCACTTCAGGTCTGTCAGAAGAGCATCATCCCTATCAATTTATGCCAAAGGCCAAATAGGCATACTCATCTGAGGAATACAAAACAAAATGCAGCACTGTATTGCATTAAAGAGATACCTTTGTTGTTCAAGTCACTTAGAAATGCAACTATTTTATTTTCTCACAGTAGCTCAGACCATGAGCTTCTGTTATGTCTGTTTTCCATGAAGTTGTCAAGTCCATGACAGAGTATTTAATGACAATTTTTCATATTGAAACTTCATAACTAATTTATCTATTCAGGGACTTACCTTCAGGAATTGACACTTTTTGAATTAGTTTTCTACATTCTTTTGTCTGTATGTCTTTAATTTAAAAATACCTTTGATTTTTCTTGGGTGAGGAAATCTACAGTTCTGAAGTGATAGTACAACAGAACATTATATAATGGAGAGTGTAAAACATAAATTTCATAAGAATTTACAAACATTTAGGAGATAAAAAAGAGCAGTACTGATACTGGAAGAACACTTAGCTGTAACACTGCATAAGTTAAATGATGCAGTGACATTTGAAAAATACAGTCTCCAACTGTATAACATGTTCCCCAATATTCTGTACTATGTAGTGAAAATATAAACCAAATATGAGGAAAATGTCTTTATTAGACAAGAGAACAATTTTGTAAAATTCCCTAAGGAAGATGTTAGGCATTTACCAGAGCAAACTGAAAAGTTGTATCTAAAGATTTGTGATTATATTATATAGAGTAAAAGGTATCAGTATTCCTCTATTCCTCACCAAAACCAAATCCAATAAAATCCATGTTAGCATCTGCTCCAGCATTCAGGTTTTTAATAATAAATCTGGCTTATAAATGTTATCTCAAAGTTCTGAAGGAAAAAAAAAAAAAGTGAGAAAAGAAGGAACTATTTCCCACTGTAAGTTCCAAATTTCTTTTTAAGAGAGTCGAGTTAGATTAAGTTTGACTAGTGTTACTAGCTTGGTAAATTTAGTGGCAAAGACACAGGCAGGTTTGTTGCTTATTTGGCATAATCCTAATATGTGCATTACAACAAAGTGTTAGCAGAGGTATTCCAGTGGCAATGCACTGGCATAACACTATGTGAACCCTAACACTATAATAACAGAAAGCTTGCAGATTTTTTTATTCCTTTTTAAACAGTAATCTAATTATTAAATGATGATCCTGATCTGGATGCTTATTTACATAGCTATCACATGACATCAGGCCATTTTGTGCTGAATAAATATCTCCCTTATTACTTCTACCTCTATGTCTTACTTGGCAGGACTGTTCATTTTCCACCATTCTATCAACAGTTTTAATATAATTTTTTTTGTAGATAGTTTATCTATTGCAGGATTTTTAGATAGGACCTATTCTGAGTGGTGCTTTAGCAAAGATACTATACCAATATACATAGCAATCAGTGTTCCTGCCAAGGCCTACAGTACATAATTTACGTGGAGGTCAGACTGTTACAAGTTTATTCAAACTAGCTGGGTTTCCAGATCTTGTGGAACTTGTACTTACAAGTACTGACCTGAAATTTTCCTTCTGAATAAATCCACAAAACTGAATAAATTTCGGTCCTCAGTAAAGCAGCAGTGATCATTCTTCACCTTTATATTTTTGATTTTCTGTGAACAGGTGATCCTGGTTATGTACACTTCTTTATAAGCAAAATAATACAGAAACAGCTCTGAATGAACTATATTAAAAAGTCTCTCTAAGAAAACAAATCCTTAACCACTTTTTCATCAGGTAGTCTGTAAAGTTCTGCCCAGGACTGTCTGATTAGGAAGGAAGGTAAATGACATTAATTCCCTCTGCTATCTTCCTGAAGGCCAAAGCGCACGTAGCTCCTCATGCCAGCATTGGATTTACTATCATGTTCGCTTGTACTAGCTATTCAGGAGTCCAGTCAGTATAATCCTCCTCCCACCCAACTTAACAGTTTCTTAATGCTTTCAGATGGAAAACAACAAAACCATCTTTCATCAATAACATGGTTTCTGAAAGATGATGTAAGAAACTTGAAATTAGTGAATCAGATTGTTCAGACATTTCCTGGCAAATTAGTTATTTTGTTTAGATCTTTGTTCTTTCTGGAAAAAGTTAAGAGCTGAGAAAAAAGACAGCTGTGATCTGGAAAATCTGTAATGGGAGTATAAAAGATGATTGGCCAGTTTGTCCTTCATAATTATCAATGGTTAAATTAAGGTTAATAATATGTCCAGAAGAGTTCTTTGGGAAATTTGGTATCTTTCCAAGCACTTTATTTGTCTAGAAAACCATGCTTTGTTGTTAAAAGTGCTAGTCAGACTTTTTGTAGATTATTCTCCAAAGACATTCATCTTCCATATAAACAAAACATGCAATCTTACCAGGATGAGATAACATTTTTTTTTTCAAAAAAGCAACTAAAATAAATACATGAAGCACAACTATAAGAAACTCTATGTGCCAAGAATACATTTCCCTTATATCCAATGAAATGTAATAGAAAACTCAAGCAAGATGAAAAAATTAAACAAGCCCAAAATCTAAGGGACATGAGGGTTTTTCCTTCCCCTGGAAGCAAAAAAATATGTTTTTAAATAAATGACAAAATTTATTTCCCTTCCAGTTCATTCTGGAAGTTTAGAAAACTCTTTCCTTTTTCTACAGCACTATTATTTTTAGGGCAAAAATTGGTTGCAGTAGGACTGAAAATCCAAAAGTAGGCAAGAAAAAATATAGCTTAGAACAGTAAAATAAATTTTCAAGAAAGAGATTGCTGTCCTACAAATTTTACAAATAAGTCAGATGAATGAGTTAGTTCTTTTTTCCAGTTTTTTTTAATGTCTTCATTATTTCACCTTCTTTCTCTGCCCTGCAAACACAGATAATAGAAGAGAAACAGGCTTTTAGTCTATAAGCTATACTTACTTTATGTACAGCTGGTTTTCTAAAATCTGAGCTTTTTCACATGACTGCCCCCTTTTATCCCCTTATCCCTCTATTTCCCCACATTTGTTACTCTCCAAAGCACCTTGATCCCTCCCTTTTCTTGCCTTTGGTGTGTCCCCCCCCCCACCTCCTAAATATCCCGTAAGCCTTCTGCAACCTGGAAACATTCTTACCCTTCATCCCATAATGTGTCCTATACCCTAGCCAATGACTCCTCTCAGTCTGTTGGGCACTCACAACAGCCTCTTCCATTGACTCAGGAGGATGGGATTTGTGCCCAGGTGGTGGGACTGGTGTTCCTCCAGGGACAGCCCTGGGAGGAGCCAGGACAGCATGCCCATTGCTCTGGGTGAATGGCGTTTCCCCACCTACCACTGTGTCTATGTGCTCTTTTGTGGGTCTGGAAACGGGCCTTTGATTGAGTGATGGCTTCTGTGGTGGGCCTGGGAGGGGGTAGAGCAGGGGATTATTTGGATTCCCCACCTGTCACTACTGCTCGCTGCTCCTTTGGGTGTATGGAAACAAGCTTTTTATTTCTGATAATTGATAAAAAGGCCTATGTGAATGTATGTCTGCATAGCTTTTCATCCTACAATGCTCATAAAACAAATTATTCTCCAAATTATTTTGCTTTATTATAATTATGTGGTTAAAAGTATCAGAAAGATTTGAGAATCTTCGTGTAAATTGGTACCTTTAGGGGCTCTTTTGAAATAACAGTTCAGATTATTCTCTATGGAAATTATTTTTACATTGAAAATGTACACTATGCACACTATGTAAACGTTTCTCTGTCCTCAGTGTAAACTGCTTACGTGTGAGGTCATGAAGTTATGCATATATAGCAGTGGCTGAAGTGATGATGCTGAAATCATCACTTCATTTTTGTTCTCTAGATTAAAGCAGTTAAATGCCTTTTTTCAATGCTTGGGGTATGCTTGTAGGAATTATAATAATGGCAAAGAAATGAAATATTAATGAAGCCAATACTGAATAATCTTGCCCAGACTTATTTCTCTAACTTTGGGTATCCATAGGTGACTTTTACATATTATTTTGTTGTTCTGTGTTGAGAAAAACTGTGGCTGCAGTGAGAATGTTTTGAAAAAACATTGGATATACTACTCACAAAAGCCTTATAGGAAAGTATACTGTAGATTTGTTCAGGTGGGAAATAAAGTCAGCCCAGTAAATTGAATTTCAGACTGATTTTCAAGGGCAATCACACTGTTATGTTTGAAACCTGGAAGTATTGAGAACTTCGACAAAGTGGGAGCTACACACCTAAATACATGTAACATTTTGTCAGGAACATGGAATGGTTCCCACACACTTCAGTGGGGTTAGCTAATATATAAATTCTGTTATATCTATCTGTACCTTTTATGTGCTCAGCCTAGATTTAGCTTTTTAACTTTAGACACAGATATTAGGGGAAAAAAAAAAACATTTTATGTTCTCAAATAGTCTAAAATTACCAGTCAGAAGATGAGTTGTCTGAAAAGAAGGTTTTGGTCCAACAGAAATAGTTCATTCTAGAAAAAGCTCATGCTAGCCTGAAGATTTCTGTGAAGAAAAACTGCCCAGCATCTATAATGAAACTGAATCTCTCTCTTTCTCTAGATAAACAGATGTGGGATTAGAATTGTGGAGTCCTATTCTGTTCTAAATGTAACTTAATGAGTTGCGATTTGAGCATCTTTATTAACAATTCTGTCACTTCAGATCTCCCTTTCCTTGGACTGTATTACAGGTGTTAAAAAAAGAAGTGTTCCATTTTGAGTAGAAGAAAAAATGTGCATTGAACCAACACAAACTTTGGGTTTCATCCTCATCCCTCATCTATCTATCCCTCAGAACATATTGTTTAGCATTTTTTAAGGCAAATCACTCTATCACCCAAGAACATTTCTACAGTGCTAGTCTATATGAATTGTCAGATATAGAAACAAGGGAGTAAATTCAAGATGATTAATAAGATTTTTTAAAATAATTTTTAAGTTGGGCAGGCTAAACATCACAGATTACTTCCAGAATATATCTACAAATAGCACAGTAGAAAAAACCCTCATTTTTTGATGTACAGATTACCAACATTTCATCAGAAACTAGTAATATCCAATCAAACTGTTAGTACACTTTTCCAGAACACTTTTCCAGAACAGTCATTTATCCAAAACAGTTTGCATGTAAAGAAGAGAGAAGTGGGAGGAAGGATGGTGGGCAGAGAAAGCATACAAGCACATTTCCGTAAGAATTCAACTCAAGTTAAACAGTAACCAGTAACTTCCTAAGAACATGTCAGACTTCCTAGACAGGGAAAAGCAAAAAATCCTACTGCAATACTCAAGTACTTCTTGTAGTTGTATAGTAATTCTGCAAGGCAATGCTACGGATCCAAGACAACAAACTTCTGACCTTTAAATACAGCAATTCAGTTCTGTTCCAAGGCTTTTCTGCATGTGTGTGTGCATGCATGCGTGAGAGAGAGAAATTGTGTGCATATGCAGGGAGCACTCAAGAGAAATCTGAAAGGATGTATTTAAAAGGTGCTCTTTAGCTACTAGATGCTTTACCTTCCAGATGCTAGGAAATTTGAACACTGTAACTATTTTTATTTTTAGAAGTTAGTAAAACCTCAATATCTCTTTCTTTTTTCTTTTCTTTTTTTTTTTTTTTTGAATGCTTTTTTTACACTGTTGTTCAATTAGACTCCATCTTGGATGGAGAGGCAAATATATAGTTTATCAGCCACTGCTGTATTAATGTGCAGGGGAGGAGATAGATGTTATCACTTTGTCAAGTAATACTTGAAAAACAGTTATTCCTACAACAGAAAGAATGTATGACCTTGATAATATGTATTTCGGTCACTCCGTTATCTCTCCAGCTGAGATAAAGGATAAGGTCAGTAAATCAGACCATCACTGTTTACCACTCAAAGAATGGGGATCTGCACAATTCTCTTTCTCCTGTCTTTACTACTGGGAATGTCAGTAACTACATGAATTCAAGGCACTTTTTAAAAGCCTATGTTTTTAAGGCTAATACCAACATGTTTTCAAAAATACCTTTTGCTCATTCTAAAGCACAATATTAACTTAATCACTACGCTAAGACAAACAAAAAACCCAAACACACAAACACCGAAAAGACATGTTTGCAAAACTGATAAAAAGAACCCAAACTTCTCAGGGTTTTCCAACACACACAAGTATGTTTTTTGATATACATCAGAAGTCAGATCTGTACCACCTAAATAATTGATGGATATGTCATTAAACTAGATGTTTAGTCCATATAATACTCTTCAGCATACATACTGTAAGCAGAAAGAGTGTCATTGATTTGATTAAAGCTAAGTAAAGAATTGCATTCAATATGAATAAAGACAGAAATCATAATTATACAAGGTCAGGTTTCACCATGCTTAGCAATTTTAGTAGTGAATTGTCCTTATTCAAGACTAATTAATTCTAAAAGGTAAAGGTTGGAAACATGACCCAGAAAGCTAGTTCTTTGAAATACAGACTTTGCTACCAGAATAATAGATTTAATCTCAGGTTCTGAATATTAAATTTATTCAGGTAGATTCATGTACAACTCTCCTGACTTTTTAAATTAAGAAACTATATACCTTTGTGTGTTTAGACGTGTGGGTAATCCAAATTAAATAGATAAACACAATGATAGCCATGTGATCACTATGTCAACGCAAAAGAAAAAAAAAATATCTAGGATGGACATAGGCAGTAAAGAGGAATGGAAATATGCAATAAGGAAGTTAAGATGTGCAAACACAGAATGATATATTTTCCAAAATATTTCTGGCTTTGGTTACATTACAAGAATTGCAGTTCTCCAGCATTACATTTTCAACTATGAATGGATTTTTCCAGAGACAGAATATCCTGCTTTTCCTGCCTGTATGCAAAAATATTCATTCAAACTCAGCTTTACACTGAAAACCTGTTTTGTTACTAAATGTGTGACTGACTGGCATTATTGAAAGCTAAGCCTGGGCAGCCAGCTATTGACTTGAAATTTCAGGGAAAGAAGTAGAGATGGGAGAGAGACCTGTATTTTTCTTACAATTGAAAGAAGATTGAGAAGACTTCATTCAAAACCTAGGGTATTTTTTTTTTGGCTGATGGAGATTTCTTTGCAGCCTTAATTTGTAATTTAGCTATTATAAATATGCTTTATATGAACATGTAAATAAGAATATATCAACCATTTCTGTGTTCCTGTTGCCTAAACTCATAGAAAAGATAATAAATGAAGCAAGAAGACATCCAATACATTGGGTGCACTAACTATGTATCATATTCTTTAAGACATGTAAGTCTGTAATAACTTTTAGATATATCATATATTTCCCATAAAGTTAGAGCTAAGTCAGTTCTGCTAAAAGAATGTAACTACTAGTCATTTAGGCTACTGAAATTGAAGCCTAAGATGTAAAAGCTTTTTGCAAATGATAATAATAAAGCTGATACAAACAATGTGTGCTTGCATGCTAAGCTATCAGAGCATGCCAATTTTACTCAGTCACTGGGCAGTAAAAGAGCAGATAAAATTTAACGCACGTGCCACAGATGGATTGTGGGCCCACCATTACAACTCAAACAGACTTGAAGTTATGTGGCCTGTTGTTCATTTTTTATCAAGAATTCCCAACACAGCCAACAAAATCCAGGAATTAATAGGAAAGATACACAGAATCATAGAATCACAGAATGGTTTGTGTTGGAAGACACCTTAAAGGTCACCTAGTTCCAACCCTCCTGCCATGGGCAGGGACACCTTCCACCAGACCAGGTTGTTCAAAGCCCCGTCCAGCCTGGCCTGAACACTTCCAGGGATGGGGCATCCACAGCTTCTCTGGGCAAGCTGGTCCAGTGCCTCACCACCCTCACAGTGAAGAATTCCTTCCTAATATTTATCAGAATCTACCTTCTTTCAGCTTAAAGCCACTCCCCTTGTCCTGTCACTACATGCCCTTGTAAAAAGTCCCTCTTCAGTTTTCTTGCAGGCCCCTGGAAGGGTGCTATAAGTTATCCTCAGAGCCTTCTCTTCTCCAGTGTCTTGGTTTAACACCAGCTGGTAATTAAGTGCCGGCAGCTGCTCACTCACTCCCCCCCTCACCCAAAGGGGTGGGAAGGAGAATCAGAAAGGAATGTAAAACTCAAACTTTGAGAAATGAACAATTTAATAATTGAAATAAAATAAAAATGAAAGAACAAAAATAATAATAACACTAACGGTTATAATGAAAAGGAGGGAGAGGAGGAAAGGAATGAAATCCAAAGGGAAGGGAGAAAAGAAAACAAGTGATCCACAACATAGCTGCTCACCACCTGAGTGATGCCCAGCCAGTCCCTGAGCAATGATCTGCAGGCCCCAGCCACCTCTCCCCCAGTTTATATACAAGCATGACGTCTCATAGTATGGAATACCTCTTTGGCTAGTTTGGGGCAGCTGTTCTGGCTGTGTCCCCTCCCAGTTTCTTGTGCCCCTCCAGCTCTCTCACTGGCAGGACCCAAGAAACTGAAAAGTCCTTGACTTAGTATAAACATTACCCAGTGTGCGATTAACATTTTTCTCACACCAAATCAAAACCACATCACTGCACCAGTTACTAAGAGGCAAATTAACTGTATCCCAGCTGAAGCAGGACATCCAGCCTGAATAATCACAACTCTATCAGCCTGTCTTCACAGGAGAGATGCTCCAGCCCTCTGATCCTCTTCATGGCCCTCCTCTGGACCACTCCAACACAGAACAAAAGAAAACCTCTCTGATTTTGCATAAGCCCATGCAATGTTAGCATCTGGATTTTGTGCAGTTTGGGTTGACATCACAGAAAGAATGCAGTAGAACTAGTAGATTCAGTAGAATCAGTAGAAATTAGGAAAAAGTCTATGAGAAATATCAAGTATATTAAATGCCTTCTGCTATAAGAACAACAGAATAGACTGTAATCATTCATCTTGGAAAAGATATAACTGAGGAAATAAGAAAGGTGCCTACTTGTTCATAGGCAGCATAGAGATGAACTGGGGTCAATTTTTATCTTGTCCTAGGAGGCTGAGGTGCTTTTATCCTGTAGACTGAAAAGCAAGGAACACTTACTGTGCAAGGAAAAGCAAACTTCTGCTAAACTGAAATAAAAGAGAACTTTACAAAGTGTAAATTAGCTTAGCCAAAATCATCTGAAAAATAAAATAGTTTTTACCTGAAGTCAAAGAATACCCAAGATGTGCTGCAAGTAACCATATCCTTTTAAATATAATTACAAACCTTAGTATTGTATTGCCAATCTAATAATAATAAATCAGAGAAAGGAAAGAAAAGCAGAACTTTTGCCAATACCTAACAAGTCTAAAAGCACATTGTTTCATTGTAAATAAAATGTGTCTTTACTAAGTTCTGTGAGTTTATGGAGTCTTTTCATTTGAAATCATCTTCCCTTCTGTTTTATATCATGATGTTTCCTCATACTGAACTTGCCATTAAAGTTGGATATGGAATAGAGAGAAAAAGCGATCTGGAAATTTATTTTTAAGTTTTAAAACTTTGCATTTTTTTAAGATGGTATTTTCAGACCACTTTAAATTGAGCCGGCTGGAAAGTACTCCTTAGTCTAATCTTGTTATCAACCACTGACATGAAATAGTTGTGTTAGAAATAGCTTATTTTTCTTTTTAGATTTTCTATCAATGATACAGGTTTTTATTCAAAAGGGAAACAAACAGCCTCCTAAGAAAATAGTTGAAAATAACTGATATTCAGTATTTTCTAATAGACTTCACGCAGTATGCAATATTCTGAATGCAGTTTTAGTTTTCAAACTATAAAAAGTGAGACTTTGCTATGAATAATTTAAGATTGTCTATAAGCTATATATCTATAGTGATCCTTATTTAGCATGTCTGAAGTAGCTTCTTATTCAGCAATTTTAGTGAAGGAAGAAAACCCCACTATTGTAATTCAAGTGGCAAAGAAAATGTCTGGAGGCAAAAAAGTGTCCAAAGTTGATTTGGTCAAAATATAAGGGCTAAAAGTAGAGTTAGAAAACAGAACTATTTCCAGGTTTCAAGATATAAAATAGGTGAAAACTATTCTTAAGTTTTATTTTTAATGTCAAGATAACTTTAAGTTTTTAGACAATACTGTGGTCTGTTACTGACAGCTATGCTGGAACTAACTTCTCAGCTTTTTTCCTGTGCTCTTCATGCTCAAAATATTATCTTTCATAGCTTTTCCCATGTTGAAAAGATTATGTTAAATTATACAGTAGACAAAAGGAATTTATTACTTTTTTTTTTTGTATTTTTTTATTTTTTATTTTTTTATGAAGCTTACACACAAAGGAAAAAAAGACCTTTACTGAACCGGGTTATTTTGAGAAACACCTCTTTGCATAATTAAAAAAAGTTACTGATCAAAAATATAATACCTTCTATTCATTAGTTCTGCTAGGCAGAAAAAAGATAGTTTAAATCAGCAGTCAGAATCTCTAAAGCTATATATTTATTATACATATTATATATTATTAACTCATTGACACATATTTATGATAATATACATATCTATTCTAAAGTGACATCTTTATTAAAAAGAAGCATATATGCATATTTATGTATATCTATGTGTGTGTCTATTCATGCATATGCCCTTAACACCTTGAAGCTTTTTTCTGCACTTCTATGAGACTTGGAAAAAAAACAAACCTAACTTCTTCCAGTTTTCTGAAGGAAGGAGTTATGGAAGTACAGGACAGTTTTTGATTCCACTTAAGTTCTGCATTTGAAAGGATAAACATGTCAGCAGACCTTCAGAGATCCTGAAGCTTGGTGTCTATTTCATCTGAACAGCTTCACACAGATTTGTACTGTGATGACAGACAGGCCCAATGCTAGACAGAAAAGCTGAAAATGTTAGATTTGGGCAGACAACCCACTGATGGAAATACAGATTATATAACAGAAAGCATTCAGACAAACCTGGCTAATTATGCAGTCAGCTTGATCTTCCGTGCTGCTCAGAAGTACCTCTTCAGCAGGATAGCTCCAGTCAAGAAAACTGTCTAGCATCCATTCCATGAGTGGAACACAAATACTACAGGACAAGAAATATCAGTATTTTCTATTACCCTTTAAGCAAAGTGCACCTATATTGAGTTAACTGTATTTCTGAAGCAACCTGTGGAGACAGTGCTGAACCTCTATTCATGGTTTAGTAACTCTGTGCTGTTGGGGTCACATACAGGACAGCAGGTGAAGTAGGTGAACTGCTGATAATTATTGCTTAGGCACTAACAAGAAAATGTTTCCAGAGAAGGTAGATAAAGGACTAATTAAAGACTTTACCATAACAACATAATTTTCATCTCTCATTGTGCTAAATTTTTTCCTGATCTTGTCTAAAGTACTATGTAAGAATGTCAAGGCAAGAAAGGTCATGCTGTGATGAAGATCCGTGTCTAAAAGAAAAGAAAGCCAACGAAAAAAATTGTAAAACTGTTTCCAGAGGGAGGAGTAAATACAGTTGCCTTATGTCCCCTCACAGCAGAACATGGCAAAGAGTGCACCTCCAGTTCAGAAAAGTCAGTTGGATGGAAGGAGTCTGGTCTGAAAGAGGCAGATCTAAAATTCAGCAGTCATGAAATGAGGCAGGCGACTGCTCATACATATCATAAAGGGTATCTGTGTTTTGCCTTCATAGCCATATCCTCAAGAGGTAGAGATGTCCAGAGAGGATATTTCTGTCTGCATCTTGTCATTCTACCAGACAGGATTGCACAGTTCCAAACATCAGCAGGATAAGGGGTACAAAAGAACACAATACTATACAGGCAGAAACATGCTCAGGCACCAAGTTCAAGCGCCATGAAGTACCAAATTGACATGTTAGAATGTAAAGAAAAGCTCAGGAAACAACATCACATTTGCCAGTGTAACATATAATCTATAGACAGTACAGAACGCACCTTGTTATCAATGAGACTAATGAAAAAGGAAAAGAAACCCAACATGTTTGCAGAGCATGCCTCAAATAAAAGCAAGTGAAACATGTCAGATACTGCCCAGCGATGGGTGTTTGCTGTAATCTCACAAGTCAAGAATTTGACTCTGTCATGAAATGGAGATGGTAAAGATGATTCCTCAAGGTAATCTTTCTATGAAGATAACAGCTCTTGGTGTACCTACTTGCAGGAATTCTTGCAAAGACCCAGAGTTTGTTAAAAAAAAAAAAAAAAAAAAAAACAAAACAAAACAAAAAACAACCCACAACAAAATACAAAACCATCAAAAAATGCAAGAAAACAACATGTAATTTATTGTGATCTTTGCATAGGGTAATGCTTACATCGGCTATGATATCTCTCAAATTAAATGATCAGTCCCTGTTCAGATGGCAACCAGATAGCTGCTCCTGGCAATAGCATAGTCAAGTGGATCAGACCAGATTCCCCCAAAACTGCCATTCTTCTGAATTCTAATATGCAGCTGGCCCACAGTCCTCTGGGACAATGCTGGCACATGCATGGTTTGTTGCTATTTTATCTATTCCCCTTAAATTGTGTATAAAACTTCTCTTAGTCATGTACAAAAGAAATGGTCTTAGAAGATTATTCCTGCATCTGCATTAACAGTCTGTACTGACTACTTACATGAATCTTATCTATGCACTATTTGGTCAATTCTGCAGCAGGAATTTGCTGGGATAGTCAAGTCGTTGACCCAGGATAGTGATCAATAGAATGAGGTATATAAATAATGACTATTAATTGGTCAGGGCATGGCAAGAGCTTCCTGGTAACCTCTGAAATTGAAATTTCAGCCTGGAGAGCTCCTGCAACAGTTCATAAATGCTTTTTTGTAAAGCTAGTTAAGAGTTCAACCAGTCCCCTTGTTTGAAGTCAGTCCATTATGTTAAATGACCCCATTGCCTCATATACCTGAAGAACAGCTGGGAAATACATGGACCACCCAGTGAAATGAAGTGTGCTGGGTGCTACACAATTGTTAGTATAGGACAACCTTGATTCTTACCTTTCTATCACACTTAAAGACATAAATTCTCTAACTCTTGCAACAGGCTGCTGACGTTGTTATTGTTTCCGTAGTCCTTTCAAACAGTTTTCAAGCCCTTCCCATTTTAGGTTAGATAACACAACACAGCAGATTAAAAACTATCAGGAAAACTCTCTCCAAGACAGTAAAGTCTTCTTGCATGCAGGGTACCTGAAATGGAATTTTGTTCTTCAATATTACACACTGTGAAAGGTCACTTCAGTATACAACCGCTGAAAGAGAGATTAAGTATCAATAGAATGCTATTATTTGCAGCTATATATTTAAACTCAACAGGGCTGCTGAGAAAAATGAAATGGCATTACATACATCCTTCTTAGGATGTCCTACACCTAACCATGGAGTGAGAAGCTTTGTGAGCAGTTAAGAGGAAAGCTTCTCTGGTTCCAGTTCCTCAAAAGTAAGTATATCTGTATTGTTAATGTATGCACAAAGCAATATTTAAACATATTAGAATGGTAATGGGTAAATAAAAGTTCTACCTCATTGAAACAAGAAAACTTATATTAAGGATAGAGAACTTTCTTGTTGTAGGTACTGAATGTCAGGTTCAGAGCCTTTTCACAGGATAGGTCTTAGGCTTTGCAAAGAGTTTAGCTTTTGAGTTCTAGCAGTATCCCTCTGAAACTTTCCTTATCCAAGTGTCTTGAATATCTGCTGAATCATATTTTGTCCTCTCTAGATTATTTTTTTTTCATGTCAATATGATCTCAGCTTCCTTGCTTATGACTTGGGGAAATCCCCCAAATAAATCTTTTCATCTCCTTTCATGAAAACATTTTTTTTTTTGATTTAACTTTGTTACTATTCAAAAAGGATGTTTCATCATTCTGTTATAAAGAGTTCTTATGAATGATACTCCTTAAATGAGACTTACTCTAACCAACTAAATATCTCTCCTACTAGTACACCAACAAACATTCAGCAGTATTGAAAATGTTGGTTGTTATCAGCGTTGTTTTAGTCATAGATCCAAAACTTGGCACCATAAAGATTAACTCCATCCCAGCAAGAGCCAGTATAGATATCAAAGACTTGTCACCGCAGAGTTCATGTCTGAATATCTGCAATCTGAATATTCAAAAGGCTAACTCAGTAATTAAAAGTTTATGGTTTTGCCTTAGTTTCTTTCCATGTGGAATTTATTCTGAAAGTTTATAGAAATTGGGTCAGTAATTACTTATGAATTTATTAATCCAAGAAATTGTATTAGTTACCATTACGAAATCAATCAGTTAAAGATTTTGTTTTGTTTTGTTTTGTTTGACCTCCAGCTGCATTGGAACTTTGAGTTGAGATTTAAGTCCTCCTCAGAATATACTAGTAATCAGAAATCATGAGCATGGCATAATTAGTAGGTAACAAAGGTCATAGAACCTACATAATTATGTATGTGGTAAATATAAAGAACTGTCCTGACCTTTAAAAATGCCACTCCCTTTACACAATCTTACCATTTCTTAAAGAAACTACTCAAAAGTCAGACAACTTTTCTGAAGCATGTTGTGCAGCTAACAAAACTATTCTATAGAACTTTAGAATCATAGGATCACAGAATCATTTAGTCTGGAAAAGACCTTTAAGATCACCAAGTTCAACCATTAACCCAAGACTGTCAAGTCCATCACTAAACCATGTCCCTAAGCACCACACCTACGCACTTTGTAAACACTTCCAGGGATGATGATTCTACCACCTCCTTTGGCAGCCCATTCCAATGCTTGACCACTCTTTCAGTGAGGATTTTTTTTCCTAATATCCAGCCTAAACCTCCCCTGGTGCAACTTGAGGCCATTTCTACTTGTTGCCTGTTGCTTGTTGTCTGGGAGAAGAGACCTACCCCCGCCTGCTTACAACCTCCTTTCAGGGAGCTATAGAGAGCAATAAGGTCTCCCCTGAGCCTCCTTTTTATCCAGGCTAAACAGCCCCAGTTCCCTCAGCCTCTCCTCACAAGACTTGTGGTCCAGACCCTTCACCAGCTTCATTGCCCTTCTCTGGACACGCTCCAGCACCTCAATGCCTTTCTTGCAGTGAGGGGCCCAAAATTGAACACAGTATACGAGGTGCAGCCTCATCAGTACCAAGTACAGGGGGACAATCACTTCCCTTGTCCTGCTGGCCACACTGTTTCTGATACAAGCCAGGATGCTGTTGGCCTTCTTGGCCACCTGGGCACACTGCTGGCTCATGTTCATCCAGCTGTGAACCAACACCCCCAGGTCCTTTGCTTCCAGGCAGCTTTCCAGCCACTCTTCTCCAAGCCTGTAGCGCTGCAAGGGGTTGTTGTGACCCAAGGGCAGGACTTAGCACTTAGCCTTGTTGAACCTCATACATACAGTTGGCCTCAGCCTGTCCAGATCCCTCTGCAGAGCCTTTCTATGCTCAAGGAGGTCAGCACTCCCACCCAACTCGTTTTCATCTGCAAGTTTACTGAGGGTGCACTGAATCCCCTCATCCAGATTGTCAGTAAGGATATTAAACAGAACTGGCCCCAGTACTGAGCCCTGGGGAACACCACTTGTGACTGCCCAGCAACTGGATTTAACTCCATTCACCACCACTCTTTGGGCCTGGTAACCTAGTCAGTTTTTTATGCAGCAAAGTGTACACCCATTCAAGCCATGAGCCTTTTCTTCAAGAAAATGCTGTGGGAGACACTGTCAAAAGCTTTACTAAAGTCTAGGTGGACGACAGCCACAGACTTTCCCTCATCCACTAGGCAAGTTTCTAAAGCAACTTTCCTGCTTTACAGTTTTGATTCAAGTCTTTGATGATGAAAGTAGTTCCCTTCCCTAGACTGCAAACACAATTTTTTTAAAAAAACAACCAACACCAAAACAGCAAAACCCAACTCTCCTAGTAAAATCTCTGTACAGAAATCAGAATATTTATGAGTGGTTTAAAGCTGCATATAATTTCTATTTTGACCCTATCTGTTGAGGAGACAAAGATGTCATTCATTAGCTCTTGTGAGAAAAAGCCTAAAGTTATTACACAGTTTCATATAATTTGCAAAACCTCTTGGAATCAGCAGGAACTAAGTCAGACAACTCTTCAATATTAGGTAACTTCCCTTCTATTTTTCTTACTTGGCAGAACAGAAGAAAAGTTGGGACCTTGAAATTCCCACCTTCACAAGCATCTATAAATTCTATGTAAAATTTATATTAAATCCTGGAAATTGTCATTGTATGTCCATGCCATGTAATATTTTAAAGATGATTATGTACAAAATTTCACCAGAATAACCTACTACTCAGTTTAGCATATCTTTCTCTCTCCCCCAGTCATTTACTGATTTTGCTTTAGACATACCTCCAAAGAAATGAAACTGTTTTAATAGTTGACTAGACCACACTTCAGTGAGTATTTTGTTTGAGAAGACTGTTTCACTATATGCTTGGAAAATATAATGCGTTTTTTTTTCCTTTTTTTTGCTTCCAGTCATTCTCAAATTAAAAAATTTGAAACAATAGATTTACTCAAAGGTTTCTAGGGGTAATGGCTCACATCTCCTCACACCATCCCATGCTGCGCATAGTGCAATTTTTTCACAGAGATACTCAGCTACACATTCTGACACCTTCCCTTCCCTCTTCTTTGTGCTCCACTATCAGATTTCAGCTGCAGTTTTCTCAAAAAAATTGCCATACAGGTGCATGTTCTTTTTAAAATTGTGGAAATACAAATCCCATATGTTGAATTCTAGGTAATCTATTGCTCTTGAGCATAAGAGACACAAGAACTGTAATTCTTAATTAAGGTAATATACCCCACCAAACTGAGGCAGTTTATGGCACCAAAAGTCCACTTTCCCTGGTTCAGGAAGGAGTCTTTGTATGGTTCATCGTCACATGAAAGGGGTGGGGGTGGGGGGAGATTTATAAAATCGTGACAAATTAAGGTTTGTGATTGCCAGTGGTAAAGACTGTCTGCAAAAACAACCTTGAAGTGATATGCAACCAAACTACATACAACCAAACTATAATCACTAATCACAGCTAGCATATATAGCTATGGAATTTAGGAATTTAGGAATAAATCCAGGAATTTAGACAACAGTTCCCCCATCTTTGGATTTATTTCAGTCCAAGACTAGTCCGTTTCCATCCCATTTAGGTGGAGCTTGAGTGACTCTAGTCATACGTGCTGTTGTTACTGACTGGTATCGTGTGCCCAGTGAGGTGCGGTAGCACCTTGGAGGCAGGTGACTTTGAGATAGAGGTGTGCCTTAGTGTTACTATGAGATTATTTCATCTGAGGAAAGTCATTTTGCCACAGTGGTTGGCTCAGCCATGGGCATCTCACGGATCCTTCATGCAACAACTGGTATGCAGCTTATTGGCTGTGTGGTGCCATCAAGTTCCTGTTCCTGCAGGGAGCACAACGGAGCATGGCCATGGTGTCTCCACTCCGCTCCATCCTCCTTCACTCCTGTCAGCATGTGCTCATCTGACAGGATGTGCTGCTTAGGGAGTTGTGGTGATGTAGATTCCATGCATGCCAACCATCCTGAAAGGTGACAGCTGTATTTTCCCCTGAAAAAAGCTTTCTGTAATACCATGCTTCTATTAGGTCCCAGTTTTCTCTAATTCCCACCCTCAATGTGATTTTCCCACAGTCTATGCACATTGTTTCAGTTAGTGTAGTAGAGTTATTGAATTGTTACCAGTAACGATTGTCACATAGCTGAATAAGAAGAAATATTAGCATTTTTTATTTGCCTATAATCTCTCAAATTCAAGAACTTGTGTCCAGGCAGTTATACACATCCAGTTTCTCTGTAAGGAGTAAAACTCTAAAACCTTTACTTAAGGGACTTTACAGAAGTAATCCAGCACCTAAATTAAGACTTGAAAGCAGCTCTGCAGCAAAGGGTGTTGGGATCCCAGTGGAGAGCAAGTTAAATATCAGCCAGCAATGTGTCCTTGGGGCAAAGCAAGCTAGCAGCATCCTGGTCTGCATTAGGAAGAGTATTGCCAGCAGCTCAAGAGAGGTGATCCTTTTCCTCTACTCAGCACTGATAAGGCCACATCTGGAGTATTGTGTCCAGGGCTGGACTGGATCAGTTTCTTCAGTACAGGAAAAATAGGAACTTACTGAATCAAGCCCAACAAAGAGGAAAAAGTGATTAAGGGATTGGAACATCTTTGTTATGAGGAGAGTCTGAGAGAGCCTGGGACTCTTTAGCCTGGAGAAGAGGACGTCTGGAGGGGACTTATTAATGTATACAAATACCTGCTTTTGAGGGAATGAAGATGAGGGAGCCAGTCTCTTCTCAGTGGTGTCCAGTGGCAGGACAAGAAGCAATGGGCACAAACTGAAATACAGGAAATTACCTCTGAACACAAGAAAACACTTATACTGTGAGGGTTGGTGAAAGACAGGCACATGTTTCCCAGAAAAGTGGTAGAATCTCCATCCCTGGAGATATTAAAAACCCAACTAGGCACAGATCTAAGCAATCTGTTCCAGCTGTCCCTGCTTGAGCAGTGGGGTTGGTCCAGATGACCTCAAGAGGTCCCTTCCAACCTCAACCATTCTGTGATTATGTGGTTCTTGCACTGCTTCCTCCAGTGCTTTCCCTTCCCTCCTCCAATACTTGAACTTAGTCAAATCTTTGATTTTCTTCAGGTTTCAGCTAAATCTCGCAGAACAAAACTGACAGTATGCTACAGGGAACTCTTTGATTTGTACACACAGAGAGGTAAGAAACACTTTGACATGGATTTGTGTGTTTTCTTTCAGTTTACTCTTCATAATAAATTGAACTATATCTCACAATTAGCCTCAAAAAGGAGGCACCCTAGAGCAAGAGTCTGAAAGGACTTGATGTCAGAGGTTACTGCTGTATAAAGCAGTACAGTTCAGTTCCTCAAATTCCTCAGTGTTTTCTATTTTTCTCACCCTCTCTGGACTCTTCCTAAAGCTGACAAGTCATAGCCTTTGAAGCAAGTGTCACTGTTGATCTGAGATCTTGCCACCTCTCAGATAAGTGAATTCTCCAGCAGCCCAAGTGCATGAAGTCTGCAATTGTTTCAGCCCAGGTTTTTTTCAGTTGCCAGAGGCAGGGCAAGTTCTATCACCACTTAATGGGAGAAATGTATCTTATGCTGAACTTTGAAGGAGGCATTGTTTTAAAGTAAAGAATTCCAACACTTTCTTTTACACGTACTGCTTAAAGATGTTATGGCATAGAAAAAGTCTTTTTGCCATCACATATAGCAGTAATGATTTACATTCGTCCTGTACCACTTCTATAGAATCTGAAGACACCAATAACTGGAAAAAAATATGAAGATGAGCCTACCAAATTTAACCTAACACTTGGCTTTCAGGGACGCCAGGTAACTTTTAAATCTGTTCTGATCAGTAAAATTAAGTTGCATTTTCCAAATTTTGCGGGTTTTTTCTTTATCTTTTCAGTGATTATTTTAAGATAATTTTATCAAATCTGGTACTGCATGGTGCAAACAGGTGCTGAGCAACAAGCTCTATATGTAAACAAGAGTGTGTATCTTAAATAACTGTTAGATAACTTCTGTGCATTATTGTTCTCAAGGATAATCAGAACAGAGATTAATTTGGCAGGCTGTGTGGCAGACCGTTCATTTCCATCCCCCTCAACATCAATTCCTCTACCTATCTAAATCAAGATCGTCAGAAGATTTTGTAATCAGCAGGTTGAGATGCTTATAAAGTTTTCCCTGAACAAGCAGAGGAATTACCAATTAGTGGTGACAGGTATTCTGAAAACATATTCACATTGAGTAGCATTTGCTCTCACTGCATCTTTCCTATTAATATCTTAGGAAAGGAAATCTCATTCTGCTGCTATAGTATACAATCATTCAGTGTAAATTTTCATAAAACATATACAAAATCCAAACACAGCTCTACTTAATACTTCAGAAAAATACAGCCTAAGCATATTGAATGAGCAAAGGATCATTTAATATTATTTTACTTCTTAATCCCAGCTACAGTGATAGTACTATCCTTGAATCTTTGGATAAGGCAGCTATATTCTTTTAGGGCTTCCAACTTGTAGCATAGACTTGTAGTTTGTGTTTCATTCAGTGGGGTTCAGAGTATTAATATGTTAATTCTGTTTAACAACCTGTAGGGAGACATGTTATTGATTACAGTCACTGTTCTTCTATCTCTCTGCTGACTTCTGTCCAAACCAAAGCTTCTGGGAAGCAATTATTGTTCTGAGCATAAAGCTGAAAGGCAGAAGCTCTATTGGATGCGTTGAAGGGAGAGGGTAGTTTTCATCTTAATGCTTCATCATATGCCTGACTAAGCAGAGCAAATGTACACTTTTTGCGTGACATTTCAAGATGCTTTTATTTTAGAAACCTGAGTAACGTGAATAACAGCAGTGGAAGCATGGCTTCATTTCAATACTATTATATACAAACTAATGACAGAAATTTAAGTCTTAATTTCATTATAGTAGATTTATGTGTAAAACATGCTTGACATACACATTTATTGGAATTTCTGTATTTTTCTACTCCTATTTTGGTAAATTGGATTGCAGTTCATATTAAAATTAAAGTAATTCTAGTCTACAGTAACAACTTCAGTTCCTATTAACTGTACTCTTGATCTCTTAGAAATTAAGAACTCAAATATGCAGCTATGTAAATCAAATGATACTGAAATCATAGAAACATAGAATGAATCACAGAATCATACAGTGGTTTGGGTTGGAAGAGACATGAGAGACATCTATTTCCAGCCCCACTTGCCATGGGCAGGGACACCTTCCACCAGATATGGTTGCTGAAAACATCACCCAACCTGGTCTTGGACACTTCAAGGGATGAAGCATCCACAACTTCTCTGGGCAACCTGTTCCAGTGTCTCACCACCCTCATAGTAAAAAAAAAAAAAATAATTCTTCCTTATATCAAATCTAAATCTGCCTCCTTTCAGTTTAAAACCATTGTTCATTGTCCTGTTGCTACAGGCCCTGGTAAAATCTCTTTCTCTGTCTTTGTTATAAGCCCTTTTTATATATTGGAAGCCCAGAATAAAGTCTTCCTGAAGCCTTCTCTTATCCAGTCTGAACAATCCCAATTCTCTCACCCTTTCTTCATAGGAGAGGTGTTCCAGCCCTCAGGTCATTTTTGTGACCCTCCTTTTGGACCAATGCTAACAGGTACATTGTACTCAGAACTGGACTCCAGAACTGGATGCAGTACTCCAGCTAGCATCCCACAAGAGTGCTGTAGAGGAGGGGAGAATTACCTCCCATTACCTGCTGGCCACACTTCATTTTATGCAGCCCAGGATACAATTGGCCTTTTGGGCTACAAGCGCATATTGCTAGCTCATGTCCAGTTTTTCATCTACCAGTATGCCCACATCCTTCACAGCACTGAGCTCAATCCATTCATCTCCCAGATGATATTGATACTGGTGATTGCCCTGACCCGGGTGCGGGACCTTGCATTTGACCTTGTTGAAGTGCATGAGGTTCACAAATGTCCACTCCTCAAGCCTGGCAAGGTCCCTCTGGATGGCATCCCTACACCCTAGCATACCAGTTGTGTCACTCAGCTTGGTGTCATATGCAAACTTCCTGAGTTTACACTCAGTCATCAGTCTATGTCACTAATAAGAGAAGTTTGACTGAAGGTCTGGTGAACTGAAAGGAACTTCTTCTCAGAAAAGGAATGAGTTAAGGGCAGCCAAGTGGAAAACCAACACTTTTTTGGCACAGCTGAAGGGTTCATGCCAGTAAAATCATCATCAAAAAGTGTTTAAATCATCTGCTCAACAAAAGCTTTTTTTTTAATGACAAAAGGACTAAAGAAAAAAAGGAAAGAAGTACATCTGAAAATTATATTCCAAATGGATTTTGTTTCTTCTCCCTAATATGGCTCTAAGGATAAATTTTAGTAGTAGAAAGGGCAATTATACTCACTGAATTTGTTCTTGTTATGATAACCAAATACAAATTGAAATTTTTCTCTTGAATAAAAATAAAGATTATATTGTTAATGGGATTTTCTTTAAGTATTTAAGCTAATGACTAGCAAAGAGTTGCCTGAAGCATTTCAAAATTATTTGCATCAAAAAAGAATCTGGCTTGCTATTTCAGCTTTCCATTGTCAGACATGGAGAGGTTTTGGTGTAGTACATGACTTAGAACTTAAACAGTCTGAGAAGTATTCAGATACTATTGAACCTCTCTCATTAAATTCTATGCTCTTTAAACAAGAACTGATTTGGGGTTGCTTAACTATCATCTCCTGAAGCTTATGGAAAGTCCTTATACGACTTAAGTGTAGGTTCTGTCAGAACTGTTATGTAATCCATTCCTACATACATGCTCTGCCTTCCCTGGGATGAACCCAGCGAGCTGCCTGTTAGTCTTATGCCTTTTCTAAGCGTGCCACTTTTATATTCCCCCATTGAATGAGATTCTGGTTTGACAGCAAGAATAATTTTAAGTTGTACTCAGGTATGAAAACCTTTTCTCCGCATACATCCAAATAGGCTCATTATGTACAGGGGGAAAAAAAAAAAAAGGAAAAAAAAATATATATTTCTGTCACACTTTTGTTAGCTCTCCACAAACTTCAATGAATATTACATATACTATCCTGACCATTAAACTTAAAATATACAACTTTGAATTCACTGAAATGAACAGAAGCAGCTTCATCCAGCAGCATGGCAGTACATTAGGACTATAGAAGATGCATTCTATACCTTTAGCAATTCATTAGAGTTTTCTAACAAGTTGGTACATTTAATTTGTCATGTTTTTTTCAGAATAAACTACACTGGACTATTTTACTACGTATCTGTAAGTTACAGCAAATAAGGCCTGGTAACAATTTATCAAGTTAACAGTATTATAAAAACCTTAAGGGCTATATGACCTACAGCCAGTGCAAGATTTAGAAGTTACTGAGGTCCTCAGTTTCAAAACTGCTTTCTTTAAAGCCGTGCCAAGGGTTGCCTAAATCTAGAAACACTTGGACACTTGCACATTATTGTATACTTCCTGTGGGTTATGATGTCCAGACTGGTGCAAAAGCAAAGACAGAAGATGCCTGAGGATGGAAGTGGAGAAGTCCTTGTGCTCTCACATGGAAAGGGAGCTTGCTAAGCAGAGCAGCATTACTGAATGATAGAGTTGACTGTTTAGACTAAAATGGCGAGACATCACCACAAAAAAGACAAAAAATGCATAGAAACAACCAAGTATCCACCTAGAAACATGTCTGTAAACTAAACTGCTCCTATTTGTGCAAAGGCTGCACAAGAATGCAGGCACACAAGCCTACTACAGCATTTTCTGTCCAGATCCCTAGTAATTAAAAACCAACACAGCTGATGATAACTCATCAAAACATTAGCTTCCCTGCTAATCACAGTAGCTAGGATTCATACCTTAAGACTGTAACAGCTCAGTGACTGAAACACCTTGTGAGATTAGGAAATTAAATGGTTCTGGTACCTGCCAAACCAGATGTGATTCAGTCAGGATAGTTTTACATTCTGGTCTCTGTTTTAGTTTTCTTTTATGTGCTTGATGTCAGACAGTATTGTATAAATTTCTAGGAATAGAAAGAAAAGTCAAAACCTATTTCCCATCTGAGTATCCTAACAATGTCCTGCTCCAGTCAATCCTCATCCGTGAGCTTTGAATTTTTTATAAATTACAAACTGAACAACAGTCCCTTGAAAAAAAGATGTTTACAAACAAAAGCTGCATATTAAAATCTTTCAAAGCAGAGATACCTGTCATTTAATGTGTCATTTAATTTCTCTCAATAGTTTGACAGCAGCACTTTTATTTTACTGTAGATACCTGGAACCATTCTTTATAATTAGAACAGCTAGAAGATTTTCAGTAACCCATAATTACATTTCCCAGTGGCTAGCTGTAGGCACCTTTCTCTGTAGTCTAGTGTTTGGTTTAGATCCTTTTCTGAAATGAAGAATGACTCATGGATAAGGTTAAGTCACAAGAAGAGGTGCTACTACACCCAGCTAATTTCTAAACCACCATTCCTTCTCCATGAACCTGCTGTAATTACCACAGCAATTGCTGAGCCACATGCACACTGGCTGGTAAACTTAGCCTGTAGCTAAATTGCCACTATTCGCTGTTTCTGCTAAGGTAAACTAAAAATCTTCTACCGTTTCTTTAAATAGCCAGAGATGTAAAGTGAAATTGACAGCAGTGATTAATATGCAGTTCAGCTATTCAAACTCTGGAAGAGGCAACCTAAAGAAAGGCTGGATTGACAGTTCAGGGTAATGTTGCCTGCTTCAGTTGTCTGTCTTGCATTTGCTTGTATTTGAGTTCTCAATGTATTATGTTCCTAATGCACTTCTCAGACAATAAGGTCACCCTAACTAGTTTGGTCTCTATGCTGTACAAGAAACATTCAAGTTGAGCAATGCATGTTCAAATCTTCCACTAGTTGTACCTATTAATATATATATATATCTCTACCATAAATCCTTGTACAGTCAAACCAGAGAAAAAGGAAAAAAAAAAAAAAAAAAAAAAAAACAAACCACAAAACTTCAAAAGTTATACTGAGTCTAACCTGCTGAGATGATACCATCACAATAATGGAGCATGTCTAAAGAAATTTTGCTAATGAATTTGGTTTAGTTAACATGCAAAAGAAGATAGTGGACTTAATAAAAAAAGATTCTGAAGTTAGGTTACATTTATATTTCCATTACTTTCATGTACAAAACAGTTGACCGGGGGAATTTCACATAATTTTATTTATTGCCAATTAACATAATATTTTAATTACTGATTCCAGGTATTAAGGAAAAAAACAAATAAACAAACATCTAGGGTAACACCTTTTCTCCTGGCTTCACAAGCTCAACTTTAGGTCAGCATCTCTCCTTCCCTTTTTTTCTAGTTTCCACTCCCATAGTTATCAGCAGTTGGCTTTACCATGAGCTGCAATACCTCAGGGTTGTCCCTGCTTTTCAGTCCCTCAGACCTCCTCCAGCATGGACCATCCCTTTCCAATAGCGTGTCTCCAGCTGTATTCCCATCAATGTCTTCCGTGTGTCTCCTGCATTTCCTTACCTGGTTTCTGCAAAATGTATCCCTTCACATCTCATCTATCTCCCTTTTAAACTCCTGTGCCTCCTCATGTCTTTCTTTTAGTGTCTTCTACTGCCCTTTCTTAACGATGTCTGAGCAGAATGTTGTGTGCTCCTCAGACTGATGCTATCTTTTGCCAAGTCAGCTGGACCTGGCTTGACTGGCACAGGGTAGTTCCTGACATCCTCTCATGCAGGGCATCCTGCAGCTCCTCATACCCAGACCCTGCCAGTTATGCCCGATAGTTGCCTGCCTAGGAAGAACTGAGGAATAAGCTATTGTGTTTTTAAATAACTGGATAAAAGTATTAATCTGCTCTGGAATTACCAGGAAATTAAATATTCTTCAATAACAGGTGCAGGTCTCTCCTGGAACACCAGTTCTTCTGACAGAATTGAAAAGGTTGTTTATTAATGAACCCTAGTTAAATCATTTTCTCTCCCTAGATTTTTCTATTAACCTCTGAGGAAGGTTACATAAGAAAGAAGAAACCAAAACGTTTTGTACCATAGCATTCTTGCATCTTTCAGCTGCCTTTTGAACATATTTCAAGCCAAATCTTCCCAAAGGCTTTTTCACAGGTATATTTATCACCAGGCCTTAAACAGTTGATATTATGCATAATTTTTATTAAACATGAAAGTCTTTCAAATTAATTACACAGCTGATTAGTTGGTAAGCCTGTTCATCATTGCTATCACCCCCAACATTTTCCAGTGCATAACTGATAAGTTAAATACCTGATTACACTGAAAGTTAATTGGTTTTTAATAGAGCATCTGCAGAAAAAAAAGTAGTAAGCTCTGAGGTATATGCCAATCAAAGTGCAGTACAGTTTTTAACTGGAGAAGATTAACACATGCCACTTCATAAGGTTTGAACCTGCCTTCCTCCTCCCCAAGAGTTACTTGAAGAGATAATATTCTTGGCCAAGCGTACACACTGTGAAGAAGATGCTTTACTTCTTTCTGCCAGTACAGTTTCTTTAACTTCAGTAGAATTTTACATCAGGGTAAGGTGGTTAAGACTAAGGCAATTTATTGCACACAAATTGTTTACTTTGGTACAAGTTTAGAAAAATACCTTGGTCCAATGAGAAAATGAGAAAACAGGGAAATTTGCTACTTATAACTGGAAAAAAGAAACCAAAAATCTATGCTAAAGCTGTATTTGTAGTTTCTGCTAAAATGAAGAAAACAACAACAGTAAAGGCATTTTTCTTCAGGGAAGAATAAAATGCCAACAGAAGTGCCTTATTCTCTAAGAATAAAGGGCAGCAGTCATAGGCAGGTTATTTTTTTCAATATTTTTACAAAAATACTAAAGATCTTGGGAACTGATAGGAGGAATTTTATGCACTTAGATTCTTAACCATGAAATTTGCAATTCTTACAAACTTTATGATATAATCCTTACAACAATTCCTTTCAGTAAGTACAGGTTTTAAAAAGAATGCTTTCTTATGCTGGTTAGTGTTCCACTGAAATGTGGAATATAATTCCATGATATGATAACGGCATTAAGGTTAACAGAATTCCATATTGAGAATATAAATCTGAACATCAAATACCCTGTAGGAGTACTGGTTTCACTTAATTCTGTTTCTGGATCTGCACTCCTATGCACACTCTCTACATCTACTCTGTGCTCTGTCCATACTTCTTTCCATTGTGAAAGAGTTTAAAATTTCGGCATGCTTATATACAAACTCTGTTCTACTCCTACATTACCGTTTTGAAACTTCTTTAAGGTTCTGTCTGGTTCACTGCTTTTTTCTTTCTTCTTTTACATTCCAGAGCCCTGCTTTTTCAGTTTCCTTAACCACTGTTGTTCACAGATTTTTAAAATTTCTTTTTACCCTGATCAGTCTTCAGAAAACCAAAATGTTAACTATATGCATTACAATGTCAGTACTGCTGTTCCATCTAATGCCAGCCCAAGATATTTGGTCTTGGTATTTTTGATGTTATCTTATTCAAATTCTTGGCAAAAAAAACCCAAACCATTTTCCTGAAATCTTACACCTCAGCTCAAATATTCCCAATTAGTCAAAATTAATTAAGCCTTTAGTTATTTTTATATGCTTATGCATCGTATTAAAACACAAAATATTTTTAGTTGTCCAAAGGATCCATTCTTTTGTTCAAAAGAAAAAATGTTCACCCTTAAGACTACCCAAGTCTTTTCACTGAGGTATTTTTTCATGATATGGTGGATCTGTCTACTCAGAATGTTTCGTCACCTTAATATAACAGATGTAACAGTGCTAAGATGCATGTTCAAATTCATTCCAGTGTTCTCATAATAGTCAAAAGAACAGAAATATATTACTGTAATTTTAATCAATTTCATAGAATCTCCTGAGTTCTACTAACACTGCTGATTTTCTTGTCAGATCAAATAGTCTTAATTGCAAAGCTGAGATTCTAATATTCTGAAAAGGTTGATGTTTTTATGAGTGTATTTCAATGTGTGTGGGTAAAAACCTTACATCATAACAGATGTCCTTTCAGGAAAAAAGCAAGACAACAGCTTGTTTCTTAGAAGCCCTTGCTTCTCTAACTAGTGGTTGACAGGATAGTAATTGTTATATAGCAATGGCCTCCAAGAATACAAGCACAAGATGATAGGGGGGGCTTGAGAACACCGGTGATAACAGATCCCCAAGGGTATAAATATCAACCACAAAAGCATCAGTTTTAGGTTTGGTTAAAGGAATGCAACCTTGAAAGCTGGGATTACGTCTGTCATGGGATCCATCTGCCTAGAAGAGGCAAGGGAATCTTTGGCAGTGGCTGGCTAGCTTGGTGAGGCAGGCTTTAAACTGAATGACTAGGGGGAAGAAGTCTGGTGTGGCAATGCTCATGCCATCACATCCAACTAGGGAATAAGCTAGCCCAGCCAAAGCAGCAATATATGTTCCTTAGCTGCCTCCAAAGATGAGTATCAGAAGGCCAGCCACCTCAAGTGTGTGCATCACTATGGTGGATCCTCTTGCACATCTCCTGGGAAACCTGTGTCCTTGATTACTTCTCTGAACTGCCTATACACCAATGCATGCGGCACGGGGAAAAAGCAGGAAGAATTACAGATCTGTGTGTGGTCACAGGGCCATGATCTCATGGCAATTATAGAGACATGGTGGGATAGCTCACATGACTGGACTGCTGTCATGGATGGCTACATACTTTTTAGGAAAGAGGCCAGAAAGGAGAGGTGGTGGAGTTGCTCTTTACATGAGGGAGCAACTGGAATATATTGAGTTATCCCTTGGGGTGGATGCAGAATAAGTCAAGAGCTTATATGTAAAGATTAAGGGGCAGGCTACATAGATGGTGAGGGGACTGGAGCATCTCCCTTATGAGGAAAGGCTGAGAGAGCTGGGCCTGTGTAGCCTGGAGAAGACTGAGAGGGGATCTCAGCAATGTCTACAAATTAAGGACAAGTGTCGAGAGGAGGGGGACAGACTCTTTTCAGTAGTGCCCAGTGATGGGACAAGGGGCAATGGACACAAACTGAACCACAAGAAGTTCCTTCTGCATTTGAGGAAGGACTTCTTTACTCTGAGGGTAACAGAGCCCTGGAACAGGCTACCCAGAGAGGCTGTGGAGTCTCCTTCTCTGGAGATATTCAAAACCTGTCTGGACGTGACTCTGTGCAGCTTGCTCTAGGAGAACCTGTTTTAGCAGGGGGTTGGGCTAGATAATCTCCAGAGGTCCCTTTCAACCCTGACTATTCTGTGATTCTGTTATGATCAGTTTTAAGGAAATTAGAAAGAACAAACCCCATGTATCCAACATGCATAAACACCCTTATACAGTGAAAACACAAAGTACATTATCAGAAACAGAGGTAGCTCTGCCTTAGAAACAATGATGTCCATCCCCAGCAAAACTTTTTTAATGCTTGTTAAACTCATTTTTTTCTTTCTTCTCCTAGGTATTGATGGTAGACATGTTGGTACCAAGTCCAACACCAGAAGAGAAAGTGTACAACAGAACTGGAAGTAACTTATGCTTACACTTTGAGATCCCTTTCAGCTTAGAGGAATTAGAGCCACCACTGAGAAGATACAGAAGACCATTACAACCCCTATGAGAAGCAGACCAAAGCAAGAACAGAGAGAAAAATTTCTCCAGCATTATGTCAATCAGTTGTACCTGACTAGTGCCACTACTTAAATGTTAGCTTTTGATAAACACCAATTTTTGTTTTGCCATTCAACATATTTTGCTTCTGCAACCAGTAATTACTTTTTATTATATAACTAGGATTAGTAGATTAGACTTTAAAATGAAGAGTGTTTTTTTTGTTGTGTTTATATGTGTGCATGTGTGTAGGTATGTGTAATGTGTGCATTTCCTGCTCTAGCCTTGTCATGCAATATCTGACAATGCACCACCGAGTCAGAGTAAACTCAGATGTAATGTAGGTATTTAGTAGAATGATCAGTTAATACGTAAAGCTGCACATTTCCTGATGAACATGCCTAGAAATTCTCCAGTTGCCTCAGAGTTGGCATTTATGTAATTATTCATTCTAGCCCATGCTCTTTACTGAAAGAACACCACATCTATTTTTTAGATATATGTAATTCATACCTTAAAGGAAGGCAAAACCAGACAATACTAGTCAGTTTGTAGTTAGTCAACACCCAAAAGTAGCTCATAGGAATTCTTCTAGCAGCATCTGAAATCCATGTGTTTTCTGGAATTTGCACACTTCCAGACTTCAGGAAGGCATTTCCAGAGCCTTGATGACTGTAAGGCCTGGTATCTATTACCGTTAACATTGCTGGAAAGGTCTTATCCTTTCCTTCTGCATTAGATCTGAAGGACAATAGGTTGGCTGATTCTTTGTTTAGCCTCTGAACGGCTCAGAAATTCTTTTGTTAAACTTGTGGAACTGTGGACAGACTCAGAAATACAGCTAAGGGAGCCTACAGAGTCAGAGACAGGCAGCTATGAGGAGGGGTGGGAGTGTATGGGGAGTTTCTTCATTGAGTAACAGTGGTGCAAAAGAATAATGGCATTTTCTGATTCCATTTGCAGACTCAGGGACATGACCTTCATCTCCAGTCCTGTCCTAGGCAGTGATGTTAATACAGTTCTGCAGAGAATACAGAAGCACTTCACTTTATAACTCACTATGATATGCATACAGTGAAGTACCAACTTAACTTATTGTGGGTTCAGTTTTGCTCATGTAAAAAGCTTCTTTATGGTGAGGTTGACCAAACACTGGAAAGGGTTGCCCAAAGAGGCTGTGGAATCTCCATCTTTGGTGATAGTCAAAACCCAGCTGGACACAACCCTGAGCAACCTGCTCTAGTTGACCTTACTTCAGTAAGAGTATTGGTCTGGATAATCTCCAAACATCCTTACTAACCTTACCTGTTCTGTGATTTCGTGTGTGATTAACAGGGCCTGGTTTAATATGAGTTCAAATACACTGGTCTAAACAGAGAAAGCATTGTACCTAGCACAACTAGAAGTATCTATAGAATGTCAATGAAACCTCAGCTACTAGCAGATTTGTGATTTTTTTTCCTCATTTGAAAAACTGCAGTCTTATTTATATAGTGATATCAACCTCACCACATAAAAATCTTGTAAAAGATTTGTCATGGTATTACTGCACAGTGTCCTCATGAAGACCTCAGTTTGCAATCAGAAGAGAAAGCTACAGCTGTTGGATTGGTAATTCTCAAATGAGCTTGTTCATTGACTTCAGTCCAGTGAGCAAGAATGAAACTGTACATCTAACAAATCAGTGTTTGGATGTCATTCTAAAAAGACAGAGGCAGTGGGCTGACAATGTCAGAAACAGCAGAGCAAACCTTTGAGAACCTTCTGGCTTAAAACCAAACATAACTAATCACAACAGCTGTGCAAATAAACTCAGAAGTCCTATTTTTCTTGACATCACCCAGTAATCAAGAAATGTGGCAAAATGAGCTATCAGAACTGAGACGTGATATCAAACCAGCATTTCAGAATGACTGTCAGCTCCCTTATGGCAATAAGGCTAGAAGGGAAGCTGACATAAGGACAGCTACGTTTTAGACAATAAACCAATTAACAGCTAAAAAAAAAAAAAAAGTATAAAGTTGTAGAGTGTTTTGGAGAGTTTTTTTAATTTATTTGGGGTTTAGTTTTGTTTTTTGTTTTACCCCCAAAATTATGAGAATCAGCCTCCCTTACCACAGGGAACATTTCTCTGTTTTTACATTTTGAGCCATGATGTTTCTTTCACCCTTAAAATTAGAATTTCTCCCTCAGTTCTGAATTTTAGAAATAGGTATTGACTTTTTTTCCTTCTCTCTTTCTGCATAACGAAATTCAATCATCTAGTTGTAACGAGAGGACTAGTTGCAGAAGTAAGGGCAAGTGCCTGATGGCAATTGAGAAGGCTCCAAACCTTCTTACCAGTAGGTGGAGCAAAAATGTTACTCATGTAGAGACAAACTTTGAACTAGGGTTCTGTAGTCCCCCACAGGGGGTGTCCTTTTTCTGTTCTGTTTTTTAACTGCTCGTTCCAAGGAAGACACCCTAATGCCTCCTTTTTAAGCTCATTTTAAGAGTAAAGGGGAGTTTCTGTCTGATACAGTGTTCAGAGGCACAACAAAGAAAAGATTGCTCTGTCAGTTCCTGCCCTCCTGCTCACTTCTCTAAGTATGTGGGCAGAAAGACTGGGGATGTGGCTCAGCGCAGCACTGCTGGTATGTATATTCATGGACTTCTGTTGAGCTGGCAGTTTCTTTGCTTGTAGCCCTGATCTCAGTCCCACAGATAATCTCTTTGCTCTTTAGCTCATCCATGTAGGTTGCTTCATTTCCCAGAACAAAGTTGTTTCATACCACATCAGAGATAATAGACACTCACTGAAAATAAACTCCTTTTCCTATGTTGGTTTTATTTGGTCAGGAATGTGCTTATGCTCGTGACAAAAACATGCTACAAAATCATACATCTTTCAAATACACAGAATTAAATCTGAAATACCTTGAGTGTGCTAAAATGTTGATACATTTTTCACTCAGGCAGTACTCAAGAAGCTATTAGATAGAGTACCTTATACATTAAAAGATCTTGAGAGCACCTTTCAACTTGATTATGCTTCTGCAAGCTAAGGATTAATGGGAATCAGCATGGGACTTGCTACACAGACAGGAATACCTACAGGAATTAACATTTAAACTGAAAACCTCACAATGAAAAGCCTTGTCATCTCCTGACAGAATCATGCCTGCTGTTTCCATCGTTCTCAACAAAGCACAGCTTTATATTAAATCACAGCTGAGCGCCAGGATGCAAATATTCAAGATGGCCTTTGTAAAGGACATTGCAGCTAATCATCAGGGTCTTGAACAAAAATGCAGTTAGAATTTTATTATCAATCATTAGGAACTTTCTGCCTCTAAATCCAGATACTTCTAAGCTCAAATATTTCCTGACTAACTTTGACACTTTTACATCAGGATCTTTAGAAAATAACATTATTGTGGTATTTCATGGCAATTTGAGGTCAGTTTAAAAAGTGTTAATTGGGGAAAATTCACTGAATTTAATAATGCTTTGGTTCATCAGCTAATGTTAATTTCATCTCGCTACATGAAAGACATTAATTCATTTTGTTTCAAGTGATTTGGCCTATCAAAAAATAAAAAAAAAAATCACATGGCAGTATTTAGAGGTTTTCTAACTGAAAGGAATGATACTGAGAGAAATTCTTTCAGAATGTAATTAAATGGTGAAAGTTGAATTATATTGTTTTTCATTAGAAGAGCAATGAAGCTGGTGAAGCATCTAGAGAACAAGTCTTATAAAGGGTGACTGAGGGAACTGATGTTGTTTAGCCTGGAGAAAAGGAGGCTCCAGGGGACCTTATTGCTCTCTACAGCTCTCTGACAGGAGGCTGTAGCAAGATGGGGGTAGGTCTCTTTTCCCAGCTAGCAAGTGATAGAATGAGAGGAAATGGCCTCAAGTTGCACCAGGGGATGTTTAGATGGGATATTAGGAAAAATTCCTTCACTGAAAGAGTTATAAAGCATTAGAACAGGCTGCCCAGGGAAGTGGCTGAGCCACCATCCCTGGAGATATTTCAAAGACATGTAGATGTGGTGCTTAAGGACATGGTTTTGTGGTAGACTTGGCAGTGTTAGCTGTATAGTTGGACCTGATGATCTTAAAGGTCTTGTCCAACTTAAATGATTCTATGATTCCATGATTATGAAATTCAGGGAACCTAAGACCAAAAATCTGAGCTCTAGTGAAGTAGTATCGCAGTAAAACACTAGAAATTTACATAACTGAGACAACTTTCTGCTTTTTTAATTTATTATTTGGAAGCAGTGCTGAAGCTACTAGATTTTTAAACACGAACAATTTGCAAAATGTCTAATATATTATATATGTTAATACCATATAGAAAATGGTGGTCAGCACCAACAGATCTACCTAGGCAGGGTGAATAAGGGTACATGTTCTGCAGCCTTTGCCAAAGCACTTACTAGCCACTATTGAGATGGATGAAATTTAACTGCATTTTTAGATAGAGGCTGACAATTGCAATTCAAGAGCTTATGATTTAGTACACAAAGAAAACAATACATATTCAGACCAAGGATCCTTCTCCCTCACCACGTCTTGGTTATGTAAAGTTACTCACAGGAAAAGTATCCCAAATCACTGTTTTACTGGCACAACAACAAACAGACAAACAAAAAATCACTGAAAACTTTACAAGTTCTCTCCTATCAAGCCACATGTTTAAGATTCTAAACTTACATGCACAGATTTCAAAACCAAGTTCTGTAAAGGTCTGTGATAGTTTCCAGAGCTGTAAAAGAGGATAGTAAAGGGCCTCCAGGCACACTGAGTTGAAATAAATTCTTAATGTCAGCTTTTTGACTTGCAGTGGAGGGGGATGTTGCTTCCATAATTTTAATAGTAATTTAATTCCTTATTTTATTTTCCTGTGTCTATGTCTTGGAAATATATATCTTGCCATTCTATTGCTCCCACTAGCTCAAAAGAGCTGCTGACCATAATGCAACATTACTCACCCACATTTGACAAAGCAGCGACATTTAGCTTTCCCCGTTCATAAGCAAGTAGAAAGACTTTAAGGGATTGTCTAAATACATCCCATATTGAAACTAAAGGAAGCCTTATTTCAAGAGATTAATAAAGGAAAAAAGAAAATATGAAATGCTGATAAATTATTTCAGAGCAGAAGTACAAAAGAAATATTGCTTGCAAACAGCTCTCAATATTCCTTTGAAACCTGACTTGCGGTAGAGTATCTGAAATTATGTTTCAGTAAAGGGATTTTTTTGGGAGGAAGAATTCTTACATTTTCCATAGTTTTCAAAAGCAAAAATGGCCAAAATTTTCCTCAGATTTAGCTATAAAAATGTAAGTCGTCAGTTTACTAAATACAATCCTAATAGAACAACCTAATATATTTTACTACAGTTAAAATGGTTAATATATTGTAGTAATTTTAACTCTAAAAGAATTTGGCTATAAAGTTAGATAATTCAGCAGCTCCAGGTACCTTCTATGCCAAAATAAATAATCTTATTAATCACTTTCATATGTGCCAAAAATGCCAGTATAATACAAAGAAGCCCTGAGAGCTCAACATTTGGAAGAATAATTACACCCTGAACTATAAAAGAAAGAGCAGGTGCTTATGGAAGCATGTCAAGGACAAGAAAGTCAGTGGAAAAAGCCAACATAAATTTATCAAGGGTAAGTCTTGGCCAATCTGGTTGCTTTCCGTGAGGAAACAATTTGCTCAAGGCCTTGATTTTAGAAGGGTTTTGACAATCTCCCATGACATCTTCCTCACTGACAACCTGATAAGACTGAACTGGACAGATGGACCACAAGATGGGTGGGTATCTGGCTGAATTGTCAAGCTCAGGAGGTGGTGGTTAATGGCTCAAAATCAAACTGGCAGTTGGTCAGGAGTGGAGTTCCTCAGGGGCTGGATACTCCCCTGGGCTACAAAATGGCAGATGAGGAAGATACTTTAAATCATGTTTTCATACCCTCCTCTGTGGAATGTTTACATCTGTTCTCCCTCTTAAACAAGTTTTCAGCTAAAGAACTTTTGTAGGAATGAAAGTATAGCCATGGCAATGTTGAGACTATCACAATCTAGTAGGCATATTTTGTTTTAGTTTGGTTTTCTTTGGGAACGCCTAAAGGCATAGCAAGCTCCAAACCTGTCTTTTTAATCCAAGCTTGGCTAAATCCACATGAACAGGATAACAGGCATAGCATACAGTCATGCTAAAATTCTTTCTACGAAACAATTGGAGATCATAAACTCCTTGTTATCACCTTCAAAATTATTGACTTGAAATGACTAGATCTGATTTCAGCAGGTCAGGAAATCATGCTCATCTATAATTTTAAAACAGTCCAAGGGTATTGTTCACATAATAGCACTAGAACTACTACTTAGAACTATTCATTTTTATGCCATATTTCAGGGAATTGCCATTGAAGATTAAGATTGATTTGTAAAGACTACAATACACAACTAAAACAACATTTTAGCATTTGCATCTTCCCTTGTTATTCTCTTTACATTCTTTTTATCAAGTGTATTTAACTTGATGCAATCTCTCAATTCCATCACTGTAAAATAACCCCAGAAATCGTTAACTGTAAAAGGCAGCGAAAACTTAATGACTTGTGCTGGCCTTAGCAGGTGACAGTGACGATGTGTGATATTTAAATGAACTGTTTGCACTTAATACTTACTGCAAGCAGTTAATTTCTGTTCAAGCATCCCAGTATCATCTGTCAATATGAGGATAAATGTTATATTTCTAAGATAGATAAATGGTTGGTGTCTCTGACATTAATTACTTGTGGTAAATTTTACAGAAGGTTTTTCAGCCCTTTAGAAGGTAATTTGATAGCTTTATTTCATTTGGGTATATGACATGATCAAGCCTGACAAACAACAGATTACTCAATCTATGTTAAACAGCACTTAAACTCAGGAATGTGTGATTTGAATTGAGTCTTAGAGCTTCTGTCCATCAATATTTTCACTCCATTACAGAATATCAATAGTTCACCAGCAGTGATTCAGAACCTCACTTCCATTATTCACTGCAGAGTTCTTGGATGGTCTGTTTCTGCTTGTCTGTGGTTTTGAATATTTAATTTTCATGTCTTTTTAACAGGCATTTGTTATTCACTGTAAAAGGTTAGCACAACCTCTGCTGAATTTAAAATTCGGTTGCCATGATTTTCTGTAAAGTCAATTACTTCCTTTTTTCGCTGCTTCTTGCTCTTTTCCACCTTATCCTTCCTGAAGTGTATCAAAACTTTGGGGTACGAATTGAAGAAAACCCTTGGCTCCCCTAACAGTAATGATATTGCCACACAAATCTTCAGTCTTGTGGGTTTTTTTGGGGGGCTCCCCTCCCCGCAACAAAACCCAAACCAAATCTGAACTTGTTTAAGAGTCTAACTTGGCAGATCACAGAAGCTGACATTGCTGGAGTTTACAGAAGAACATTTAGGAAGGATAGCTTGATATTTCATTGGAATCATGAATGCCTGATCATGGATGGAAAAAAATCCCAATAGTTTCTACTTTGAAGAAACAGGACTGTTCTTTGTAGTGATTAGTACCATTTTTCTGTAACTCAATATAAAACCTTCAACATAAAATTACAGCAACAAATGAGTCAGTACAACCTTAAATATGATAATGTAAACGAACACTTCAGCCTTTCTATTTATAAAGATGTTTTGGTGCTGATATTAAGTAAATAGAGTCTATGAGGGGGCATGTCTATGAGAGATGCTTGTCAAGATGCTGTTTTAAAATATAAAGTACCATATTACCTTAAACTGCTTAATGTGTTGGAACTAATTTTTCTGGCCCTTATTTGTTAAGATTGGCTGCATGTTTGGCCTTGCCTAGATGGTGAAAACATAGTTTATCTTTCAGATCTTAAACCCCCCACCTTACACTCTAATGTATATTCATATCCTGAACACATGGAAGCCTATCAGTAAATCAAAGCATGATTTGTTGCATGAACATTTTACATATTTCTTTTTAGCATTACAGCAGTTGTGAACCAATTACCTCATGTATGGAACATGTCAATGGAACAGGAACCTTCACTTTACCGTGACAGAGGCTATAGCATTATTATGCCAGGGTAAAGTAGCCATGGACAACATTCTAACATGTATATCAGGATTTATTAACATATCACTCAAAAATTACTTCAGTGTATTCTATTTAATTTCTCTCAAATAGGAACCTGTTGGAAATGGTAAAGCTTTTTATTTTTTTAGAACCTTGACAGCAAATCAGAATGCTGATTTATAAACTAAATAATATTAACCAAAACTATAACAACTGTAATAGTTTGGTTTATAACACCATGAGCTACTTAATCTTTTTCTCAAGTTTCCCAGTTAGATGGATTTAAAACTCAGTATCCAATACTTTGTTTTGTAAAAGCGAATAAATTTTTAGAAAGCTATGAGGCATGAAGAAATTAATTCAAAACAGATACAAGAAGTGTTTCTTTATACAGTAAGTAGTGAACTTCTGAAAAGCGTTGCTGCAGGAAGCTGTGGGGGCAGACATTATCAGCAGCTTCAAAAAGAATTTGCAGGTAATGGCTCTATGATCAGGTAGTGAAAGGAAGAGGCAAGCAGGTATCCTCTAAAATCCCTTCATGCTCTTTCAGCATCCACGATGTTGTAGTAGGCAAGTGATGACAAACGATGGGCAGATGGCAAAAAAATTAACAGGTCCAAGACATGGCCAGGAAGATGTACTTTATTGTAGCAGCAGAGGTTGCTGTCCAGCAATGGGGAAAGGGATCTCAGCAGGGGATGTTTTTGCTCACCTTCAGTCTGTGTGAGAGACCAAGGAGTACAGAGCAGTGACAAGCTCTGTTCATCCACACGCCATCTTATCTTCTTGCTGCTGCTCTTTCCCATCAGCTTTTTCTCACAGCAGTGTAAAAAGTCCACTCCTCTACACACTCTTCTGCTGGCAAGTTGCCATGAAACTAGTACCGCGTTGTTCCTTGGTAAGAAAATAGGTCTGGAGGGATTGTTTTTAAATTGTATTTATTTAATTATTTTTACACCAGATATTACTTTAACCGGCGATTATTTAACTGGGAATAGCCAGTGCATTTCCTTTCCCTGCAAAAAGGAACACTGATCACAGCACGGGTGGTGACTCACCCTACTTCCAAACTTGAACTCAGCCAATAACCTGTATAATATGAGCTAGACCCTTTTCTGAAGTGTTAGGTGTGATGTGCAGGCCCAGCGCTTCCTTCACAAGATGATGCCCTCCACACTATCAGCATAGGCTGACCTCAGCCCATTGCTACTCTCTCAGAGAAAGTTTGGCAGATGAAGTCCAAGATGAGACAACAGCAGCCAAGTAGAATACCACCCTTGAGTGCTGGGAAGCCCTCCACTGAGTACCCACTCACACAGCTGTGGGTAGCAGTGGATGGCCACAGACTCCAGGACACACACAGTCTGGACACTGCCACTACCTGGGCTAGTTCTTAGACAGCTGGTGTTCATTTTCTTGGTGAAGGGAATGGATGGACTTTTGTGATCTGGAAAAAAAACCAAACAAACCCTCATGTTCAGTATCGTGCATGTGGTACAGCACATTTTCCCCACATTTTACTCGTAGCCTCCTCCCTCAGTACCCTACCAAAGCCACAGAATTCCTTTACCAGATGCCTCTTGACCCTGCTCAGTCCAGCTGTTCACAGCACTATGGAAAGGAGTTCAGGTGGAGGGGGAAAGAATGACTATTTCCAGTTTTTGTATCTTTCAAAACAGTATTTGGCTCTTCCTTGGCTACTTTTAGGCAGCAACACATGTTGCCAGGAGTTTATCACTCAGAGTTTTCCATTAACATTCTTCCTTATACCTTTCAGCTCTTAATCCCCTGTTGGTATTTATTGCTTCTGTTAGTTGTCCGTGACTGTAAATTTCTCCCTCATTCTTCCTTTCAGAAAGTGCTTTTTGGTTCTCTCAAGAGGGGTGGATCAATGCAGCCCTAGCAAAACCTAACTAATCATAAGCAGATGCTCAGTTCCAAGATGGCACAGATACGTTTCTGCTCTCTCATAACTCCCTCCAATATGTAGCCCTTTCTATAACAGACTCGCTTTCATGTAACTAGCATACAGCATTAATAATGTCCAGCTAACACTGCGAATAAGCTGGCAGAACCACAAAAGACAGCATCACCAGGGACAGCAATCAAAGATATATGACAAGTTTTATTACTCAAAAATTACTTCAGTATAGTCTATTTTTATTTTTTTTTTTCAAATATGGACCCAATGAGGAAAAAAAAAAGTTTTATTTTTGAGTCACAGTTGCATTTGACATCCAGTGGCACTTCTGCTTTCTTTTCCTTTAAGGAAACTTGAATTGCACTTGAAGTGTCAGTGGAAATTAAGTTATCGGTGTCAAAACCAAATGCAATTATGATCAACATATGGTACATGAGTTCCTGATAGCAACCTGCATCAGTGCTAACCTCCAAAAGGAAACACTTTTCCGTAGTGCGTCCATATAACACTTTCAAACCTCTAAAAACTATATGACTATAAACACCACTTTTTAAATAAGCTTTGAGTTCCTTTACATGGTAATGCCTTATTTGGCAAACAGAAATTTTAAGATAACCAAGAATAGTTTTTAGATATCTTTCCCAGGAGGGGGGGGAAAGATATCTACTTGCACACAGGCCTTTAACAATCTACTGCCTTATGATTGCACAGTGGTTCTCTAAATGTGCATATAACTGTCTATGTAACAGATCAACACCAGTCCAGACAGTTATGGCATCAAAAATATTTAACTGTGGGTTAAGAACTTTTATCGTAAACCCATTAAAACCTAAAATATCCATGTTTGTAATTTTTCAGAACTTCAGCAGTCAGTATTGAACAGGACCTCCTTCCATCTCTGTTATTATCATCATCTTCCATCAGACTCATCAACTGGTCCATGGAAATTAACATTCTGCAAAACAAAACACTCCAAGCTAATGCCCTTTACTTCTACAGTTAGAATTGAAGCACTATTCAAGTTACCTCTAGTCAGCTGGCAAGTGCTATGACAAAATGATTGCATGCTTTTCTGAAAACGATAGGATTTTTGATGGTAATCACAGCAGGCAGAACATGTGTCCCCAGATATACATGCAACAGAGGAAGGAAAATAAAGGAAATCAGCCCCCTGCACCTTTTTAAGAGATTTGTCCTTAGTATATAACCCACAGTCACCTTTGAAAATGTCAGTTAAAATAGACCCTTCAAATACAGGAGTGTAGTAAAACCAACACAGAATGTTCTCTTTCCTACTTGCTTTTTAGCTATAAGGTTTACCTATATTCCTTTGCCTACCTTTGGTCCTTCATCTACCCTAGTTTAAGTCTGCCTCCTTCCACAGATGTTTGGATTTCTTCTACAGCTTTGCTATACAGGTAGCTATTTAGCCTTACTATGGCCCCAATCCTGTCTGTCCAATCTATTAATGTTTCTGAATGGGTTTCCAGTACCATAAATTTGAAATATCCTACTCAGGCTAAAAAATAACACTAAAACTCTAGAAAGTTAAAGCATCTTCTATTAATTAGTATTAATTAACTCTGAAACTAAAAAGACTATGTAGTTCCAAGTATTGGATCAAACACATACATTCAATATGACTCTTTACATGTCTGAACATTTTAACATCATTGTGAGAAAAGAAACACTGCTGTAAAAAAGGTGTCAATTTCCTAAGCAATTTATTTTTAAAAAAGTATCTGTAGAGCTTTTTACCTAATTTTTCAGTGGTTTCTTGTATTTCTAGGCAAGCTGGCTGGCAACAGTCTAAAATCTGGTAAGTGCTAAGTGCTGGTCCTGAATACCTGAACCCAGGCAAAAGAAATTAATAAGTCCTTAAATCAAACTTTTTTTCAGCATATGTATTCATATACTCAAGAACTCTGGGTAATCCGATTTCAGAAGGAAAACTAATCTTCTTGAGGTTTATGATTTGGCATGCCACCATCACACAATGAAGTGGAAGGGACTGGAATATTATAGTATTTTGTCAAAACATTATTCATACATAAAGGACTTCCCCCCACCTCACTTCCCAACCCCCCCTTATTTGAGATGGTTAAAAGCAATACCTCCCCAGGAAACCTGCTGCTCTGTTACAGTTTAGTTCTTTAAAAAAATATTTTCAGAGGTGCCAAATGTCTTAAAAATTAAAGAAAACATACCCAAAAGGTGTTTCTCCATCATACAGAAAAGAACGTCACTTCTGGATTAGATTTATTGCTCTGGAAAAATACACATCACCATCAACAACAAAAAACACTATGAGAAAGCAGCATGACAGCTAGAAATTATTTGGACAGCAGTGCCAAAGCTGCTTACTGAAGGCTTCCCTGTGGAATTTTTTTACATTAGCTGCATGCAAATTTATACAGCTACTAAAAGAAAATTTGCCCTGCTAAAAGGCAAGATAAGAAATAGAAGGCAGGGAAGTCCCTATGAAATTGCGTGCAACAATATGGAACAGATCCCACCTCCATCCTTTACAATTAACCTAGATGAAGAACCTTCCCTTACTCTTCAAAATGTGGATCTGGAAATTCAAAGAAGAGCATAGGTATAACTTCAGACCATTAGAGAATCCGTTGAGACAGGTCAGTTCAGGTTGTCCTATTTAAACCAGCTATAAACTGCTCTTAAGGAAAGCAGGAATAGCTAGATCGATGGAGCATATTATGCAGTTTCTACAAATAAACAGGTTAGACTTAATGCTTGACAGTTTCCAAGGCAGCCATCCTCACACCCAGCAGAGAACTCCAAGAAATGACTGCTCATCAAGGAGTAGAGAAATGGAGATATTCCTCATACACTGAAGGGCAAATTTGGAAGCCTTAGTAGTACCACTGTCATAGCTCCAGGCTGACAGACAATTGTTCCCAACAGTCCCTCAAAAAAAACATGCATCAATCTGGAATCTGGCTTCACCAGTTAGGTTACCCTTCCCTGCCATAAAGGAGAAGGGCTGTTTTTAATACGGTTATATGAAAGCTCTTGGAGGCCTAAGGAGCATCCACCTGATACCGCCTTTTTTGTTTGTTTGTTTGGGGATTTTTTGTTGTTGGTTTTTGTTTTGCATGAACATCAGCAGATAGAGGACTCAATGAAAGCAGTTAAACCTGCTTTATGAATGATAACAAGATTCCTGAATGGGAGATAATATTCAAAATACAGGAGCTTCAAAGACCTTTGCCTTTTCTGAAAGGCAAAAACTAGGAAACGGTCCAAGCTAACACTGTTGTGAGAAATCCTCATTGAAGCAACCCTGAAAAGCAACAGAATGATTTCTTCAAACAGAAGGTTTGAAGATATGGTAATGAATTTTCCAAAATTCCTGAAGATAAAACAGGGATGATGTGTCAGAGCTAGTCTGATCAAGTTGTCATTTAACCTTAACATGCCTTTCCAGACCTACAAAAAGTATAATTCTGGAGGCTCTGCCAAAACCTGTTTTTCTAGACACATACTCTAGTTTGACCATGCCCCAGCTTTCCCAGTAATAACTTATTTCTCCTACCTGCAACTGTCAGTGAAACTTCAATTTCCACATAAGTTCAACATTTAGAGACTGCTATCCTTCTATGTGACTTGGCAGAAATAACCCAGAGCTTTGACAGTTAGAGAAACACATGAAGAAACTTGTTTCTCTAGGGAAGCAGCCGAGAGTTCAGGAGGGCTGTAAATCTACTCAATGTCATACAGAAGATAATTGAACAATTCATTACAGACAAAGTGTTCATTATAATATCCTCCACATATTTTAATATTTATGGTTGGTATCTGATATGATCAGAAAATGTGACACCTGAGGACCAGTGACTGACTCTGCCCTTTTCCAGATTATTTTTTTTCTGTTGAATCTGTCAGATTCTCAGAAGTGCCAGAATGGTTCAGAGGATAATATATTAATTTAATCCAAGAAACTCATACATCTGTGGCTACATTTGGTACCACTAAATAAGCCAAAAAGCTGTAGGAGCAGATACATCTTGTTGCTACTTTAAGAATTGTACTCAGTTTGTGAGGAGTGGTACCACCTTCCTGGCAAATGATCAGGAAGGACAGATGCAAACTTCACTGAGAATCTGTTCCTGATGGGATCTAGTATTTTCTAAGTGAAAGGGAAAATAGAATCATGAACACCGGGAACTAAGGCATTATACAGTTGTTGTATATCTGAAGGAACACTTAATTTTAACTTAATTTTAATTTTGAGTGTTTAATGGAGGGGGTGGGGCAGAGAAAGTATGAATACCCTAAAAATGCTAAGTACCTTCTTGATACATGCTAAGTTGACATGAACAAATTCTCTGTAATCTTAAAAATTAATAAATAAATAAAAAGAGGGCTGGGAACATCAGGTAATAAGAATGGAAAGACTAGTACAAGTATCAAAACTGTAAGAAGATTAATTTCATTTCATTTACCCATTCTTTACCCTCTGTCACAAGAAAGGATTAACGTTGAGCCATTTTCTCCTCTCATTAGAATATTTGTCAAGAAAATGAGATATCACAATTTAAAATGACTCATTTATTGAAAAAGTCCTGAGCTCTTCTACTTTGACCTCTTCATGTTGAGTATTTAATTGGCCAGCAATTCCATTCCTTTTGTTTATAGCTCAACTAACCTACCGAGAATGTCTGGCAATTATCAAGCACAGCATTACCAGGTCAAAGAGAAAATATGTTATGAATTATAATGTTATGTTAATCTTGTAAATATGATATGGTTTTAATAAGCATGTTTACAGTAAAATATAGTCTGCTATACTTACAAAAGCAATTTCTTGGAATTAAATTGCAGAAATCAGAGAAAAAAAAATAGAGAAAATAAATGTCTGAAAAATGTATTAACATCCATGACTATTTAGACCAATAATGAGTTTTTAAAATCAAACAGAAATTCATGTCACTGTGTACACATGTCTGGCATGGTAAGGTTAAGACAATCACTGGACTGGAAAGGAAAGCAACATTTGAAGTCCCGCATATTGGCCTTTTGTCTTAGTAAGTAAAATGGGTAAGTAAAACAATAGAGAAACAAATTTATCCAACAGTTTTGGAGAACAAAATTGTGGGGTGGAAAGTTGACCAGTCCAAGCAAATACATAGATTTATCTGATTAAATACATGCTCAGATTTCTTAGGCTAGATTTATTAATTACTTAGAAATTAACAGAATTAAGAGTAGGTTAACTTGGCTCTCTTCTGCACCCCATCTGTCACAGTACCCTGTTTCCCACTGTATTTACGCATAACCAGTGTTAGAGGTGTCAGTGCTTATTTTGTTTCAGTATTTAATTTTTCATTGTTTATTGTAGGAGATATAGCTTTGTATAATTTTTGTGAAATCAAGTTTAATAAGTTGCTTTGTTTATTGATATTTTTGTACAATGAATTATCAAATATCACAATTATTTTTTTTTTCATTAAATAGTATCACTAAGACAGAAAAAGCAAAAATAGCCCATTTCGGATGCCACAACTAACACTAGGATGCTTTTCAATATCAGAATCATAACTGACTGTTATCAAAGTAGACATTTCCTTGATGCAGGTTCCGTTGACTTCATTTGGAGGTGCATTGGTCTTATTGCTGTGAAATACACTTTATGAACTGCGGAACACAGCAGCAACATCTGAAAAATCTTTACATGAAGTGTTATACAAAAGGAAAGGAAGAATCCAGTTGCCTGTAGCAGCTTATTTATTAATAAAAAACCAGTAAAATCCACAACCCACCAAAAAAACCCACAATGACAAAATAAACCCACAAACAACAACCACCACCACCACCTCGCCAACAACAAAAAAAAAAACCCAAAACACCACACCAAACAAAACCAAAGAAAACCCACCATAGGACACCTCTTCCAGCAGTCTTTAAATAAGATCTCTAAACACCTTCTAGCTTGTCAGAGGATGCTGTCTCAGCTGTTTAGATTTCTTCACTAGAAACTTGATCCAAGCCACGTGTAAATTACACCGATCAAGTCTGTACAAAAATAACACATAAAATAATGTAACCTGAAATGATGTATTCATTGCACCTGAAGTAAAAGAGAAAAGAAGATACATGCATTTTGACTGGTTTTCTTCTCTTCCTGAAAACAGGTTTCTCCCCACCACCACCCACCATCAGCTTTATGGTTCTGCACGATTATAAGCAAATCAGATTTGTGCAGAGACTGCACAAGGTTGTAGGTGTTTCAAGACCCATACTGTTCACAAAGTCCCCCTGAACTGGCAGCATATATGCTGTACTCCCCATCTAGCTTTATTACATGCTTTCTTCTCCTCTGCTACCACTATGGTGCTATAAGAAAGTGGGTTTCCCTTTTAAATTCGTGTATGCCAGGCTTACTACTAATAAAAAGATAAAAACCAGTTCAAGTAGTTGAAGGAATAGGTCCTTTTACATCAAAAGACACCCTTAGACACTCACCCAAAGCCATTTACTCCTGCAATACCACTCTGCATTTACTTTTATCTTCATGAAAATACATTAGCTTTGAATTAAGATTTCAATATTACTCATAAACATAGTATCAACAATTCAAGCAAATAGAGGTGATGTTTAATTGTGAGGCTTCTTGTCATGTTTCTGATTTGTTTAAGGAAGAATAGCAGTAAAGCAGACTATTCACCTAAATTAACATCTGGTGGCTTATGAACAAGAGAATCTCCTAGCAGTACCTTGATTATTTTTTATGTACAGCTGTATTCTGCCAATCAGTTGCAAGCAACACTTATTACTGGATACTGTTCTAGATATTTTACAGAGAATTCCTTGATGATAACTGCTATATATGAAATATCAATTTTAAATAGGGTATCATCTTTGATAATCATCTAAATGTCAGCAGCGAAGAGAAACAAGCCAATTGTGAGAGGGTGCTAGTACTCAGGAGGCTATGAAGATATTTCCTGCATAAATCCAACCTGATGCCTCCCCTAGGTTATGCTGTTAAGGCTGGCTTCTCTTCACAGCCTCAGGACCAGGCATTCTGTGTTTGTAGCTGACAGAAAAAAATGAACCTTTCTACCAAACATTCGCATCTGCTTTTAATTCCAGCTACTATATGTATATATTTTGACTGTGGGACTCAAATTATAAACTTGCACTATCAGGATCTGTGCTTCACTCTCAAAAGAAGCTCCGATTAGCTGAAAAGCAAACTGGGTTCATTCAGCACGGGTTGAATACACTCCACAACTTCATTTACTGAATGTCTCTTAAAGGGTGCTTGATTAACAAGATTTTTTGCTCTGTCATCTTAAAAACCTCTGAACTTGATGCAAGTTACACAGGATTCCTGTTTTACAGTGATTCTCATACACTGAATCCCTTGGGAAAAAACACCCAAACCAAACAACCAAAGACCTCAGCAAAACAAGGAGTTTGCAAGTTATATACCTTTACCGTTTTTCACATCTATAGAAAAACCAAAAGCAACTATGTATATTCAGAAACAGGTATTTCCCAGCTGACTTTTTAAAAAGCTTCTCTTTTTAGGTGATTTCCCATGCAGTTAGGGACAATAAAGTTTGTTAATAAATTATTGTGTAAATGTCAGGTGATACACACACACCCCTCCCCCCCCCCCCCCCCCCCCCCCCCCCCAATATATCTATGCATCAGTTTTAACTTTAAAGCCTTGCCTCAGGCTTTGTTCCTTGCCTTCAGTACTTTTAAGAGAAAAAGATGACAAAATAAGCAGCTTGTCACTTGAAAAGGAAATGAAAACAGAGGACCTTGTTTTTCAGATAATAACACATCCTTATATTGGGGTTGATACATTGGAAAGGTTATATGGCTGACTTAATATGGAATGACTAATTGTGATTTTTCCCAAAGGTATCCAGAGTTTACCAAGTCATAACTAAGCAAACTGTGCTTCTGGTCTACTGAGAACAGACAGAACTATGTTTGCATCCTTACTAAAGGGACAAGTTGTCCTGCAAAATCACTGATGGAGTTCTTCATGAACAAGAAAACTGGTCATCCAGCTGTTGGGGTTTCTCTTACATTATCACTCCCAGGTATGTAGTAACGATATTTAATTCTGAGTATTACTAATAGTAAGAATATTTTTTTTAAAAAAAGTAGACATGACAGAATTGTTAATTCATTTGAAGACTGCACTTTTTGAGCATGAAATGCTCTGTTATCAGAAATTTTCCTATCAAGGTGAATACATGAGATAATCAGACAGGGCCTACCCTACCCATTATAATCAAAGGCTAAGGGGATACTACATTCTGAAATAGATATACCAGTAAAATAATATCAGTTAATTTTCTTTCATTGTGTCAAGAGGAAGTCTGAATTTGTGACTCCATGCATAATAGTTTTCAGTATCCTGTGAAAAAAAAAAAATGACCCACAAATATCACAAGGGAGATACTTGTTATTCTAGATTTTTAAAGCCTCATAGGGTTTTTGGTTTTGTAGGTTGACTGGTGTTTAGTGAGAAAATTAAACAGTGTAAAGTCTAACCGGATACTAAGTTTTAGTTCCTGTATCCCATAGTCCTGCCTAAGGTGGCACGGGTCTTGCCACCCCACAATACTTGACAATTTGTAAAGAAATGGGAGCATGGGGCAGACAGTGAGGAAAGCAGTGGAGGGGAAGAAAACACCAATGACCAAAAACCCCACATCTAGTCCTGAGTTGTTTTGTGAAGAGCAGAGGCACTGAAATAATTGAACAATTAGGTATAATTTTCTGTCCTTTACCCTATATATTTTGCCTCCCCGCCCCATTTAATAAAATACTGTTTGTTAAGCTAGTTCATCAATATTTATGAGTAAGAAGAACCGAGAACCAAGTTCAATGCAGAGACTGTCCTTAGGAATTTGCTACTTTTCCAATGCCCTTTGCCATTGTGCACAGAAGTTTTGCCACATAAACCTTTTCCTTGAGTCCCCCAACTCCATAGCAAGTTACAAAGAAACTACTGTGCCTTATATGCAATCACGTAAGCCACAGATTTGCTCTACGTTTAGAATTCTCAAGCTTTGAGTCTTTGCATGTGAGGGAGTGAGTCTGACTTAAGAACCCAGTTCGACGAAGGAGACTTTTCCCTTGTATTGTCATTTGTTAAAGCTCTTTCATCATTTAAGAGGTCTTTATTTCAGTCCCAGTTTTGAATGATTTGAACCTTTATCTACAGTCTGAGTTCTCAGGCCACAAAGATACAGAATAAATGTATGCAGAGCTTTAATTTGTCCCAGGGGAAACTGTATCATCTCTTTGCTTAAACCTCCCCCCCGCCCCCCCCCCCCCCCAAAAAAAACCCAAACAAAAAAAACCAAACCAAAAAAAAGCCCAACAAACCCAACCCCCAACAACCAACCAACCAACCCCCCAAAAAAACCTCAAAAACCAAAACAACCAACCACTGTGTCAGGAAAAGCATTACTATAGAAAGCAACAAACCAAAGAATCTATACATTGGACAAAAGAACCCAAGAACTTTGAATTGAAGTGAGTCTATCCTAAAATTGGATATGGAACCTCATTAAGATATCTGGGTTCAGTTTTATTGTCTACATTAAACATGTGAAGATCTGAACTCGGATCTGGCATTTCAGTTAATCCTTTGTTCACTAGGGTAGATGTAAGAAAGCAATTTATGAAAGTTGTTGGGGAAATTTGGATTCAGGATCTACTGACTAATATGGACTTCACAGAGAATATGATCTAGAAAGTGTCTGGTATTACTCAGATTAGATTAAAGCATTATGCCTTTTATCAAATTCTTATAAGGGACATTTTAATATAAGGAAAAATTAGGTAATTACATATTTATATGAATACACAAAATGGTCATGACAAATAGGTATCAGTAATGGGCTAGCTGACCCAGCAAAAGCAAGACTTTTGCTACTGGTTTGGTTCAGCTGTTGTGCCCTACAGATTTCCAGTTCAATAGGACCAAGGTAACCATTATTTCATTACATGCAAATAGATTAAGTAATAATTAGTAGATTAAGAACTTTGAGAATTGATTGAGCACAATACAAGGACTGGCCGTTTTCTACATTTTTGAGATAAATTTCAGACTCTGCAGAAAAAACAACTCATCAGAACTTTTTTAACTAGGGCTTTTCTTCTTTTTCTTCATTCTGTTTTTTCCTTGTTTTTACAATAACTGGCATAGTTATTTGCATAAGGATTTGGTTTTAGTAAGCTTTTAAATAATCTGATATTAAATATCAAGAATACAGGAAATTTCTGATAAAATTCTACAACTATTGTGTGTATCAGAGTAACCTTGCACAGTTTGTTACGTGACTTTGAAAATTTGAATGCTTTCACTCAAGTGTCAGACATTTGCTAAAAATGATCAATAAGCACTATTGTCCATGAGCATATCTAGACTAGCCTGAAAGATTAACCAGACTCAATGATATCTAATGAACTCTATCACAGAATTTAACATAAAAAGAGGCTGCCTAACAGAACAAATCTCACCAGATTTTTCCTGGATAAAGAAGATAAAACCCACAACATTCAAGATTTTTCTCTCTCTCTCCCCCTTTCCCACTTTCTTTTCTTCTTCTTTTTTTTTTTTTTTTTTTTAGTAAATCCAGTTGTTCAAGCTTTTGCCTTACATTAAAGATCATACATGAAAACAAGGACACTACATACAAAACTGAGTTTTCTAACAAGCTAAAAATCAAGACTTTAATCATACTGTTATATAATTGACTAGAACCAAAGGACCTGACTTTCTACAGTTACTAAGATTTTTTTTTCTGAAGTGTCTCAATGGTTCAGTCTTCTCAGAGAAAGCTTGACAGTGCCTATTGTAAACTCTTTCAGCTGAGCACTGTCTTCTTATGCCTGCCAGAACAGAACCTTGATCAACATTTTCAGCTTTTATATGACACTGTTTATTGTCTGTACTAGCTGATGTGCTACGCTTTGTTAGTTCTCTTAGAAGTTTTACTATATGCAAGTTAAGCTCCATTCCTCTACAAAGGAAGGATACTTTAACAGGTTATTTCAAAACTCTGTATTATCTGGCTTCACAACTACCCAAGACAGTCAGAAGCCAGACAGAAAACCAAAGCAGTTCCTCATCTATATAATTGAAAAGCTAGCTTCCAACAGCAGCAAGCAACTGGGGACAGCCACAACTTCAATGAGGTCTGCTGTCAGCTATCATTCATACAATTGTGCTTTGATGTAATTTTATCTTTGTGCTTCCTCCCACAAGAGATCCTTTAAGTCTTGCTCAAGTCTGCTTTTACTCATGTATGCAATATATCCCACTTTTATTTAAACAAAGCCTTAAGCAGCTGGCTGTAATCAAGGCTAGTAGTCAAAGAAACATATTGGAGCTACAATACTGTCCAAGATGACGGTTCATGTCATAAGGCATGATGGCTACTTTAAAAAAAATGCTCTTGAAGCATTACTTGAAATCAGATTTTGACTGTGGAACTGCCAATTGAACAAAGATACATACATTTAACAAGGTCGTGGTGGGGTGTTTGTTTGGGGGGTTTGGGGTTTGGTGGTTTTTTTGTTTGTTTTCTTTAAGTACTTCAAAGACAGCTGAGAAAGGTATGCTTTAGGTTTGTAATTTGTATGAAGGTCTCTTTTTTTCTTATAAATGCAGAGACTTAAGTTTTTCATCTCAAAGCTACAGATACAGACCTGCTCACAACAGCCCCCAGGAAAAAAACCAGACCCTCAAGTAGGTCACCACATGCAATTTGAAATGTGCCAGAGAAAGCTGCCTAAAGGCAAAATACAAGTATTTCTGCCGCCTTTTGTTTTCCCATATTTGAAGTTTCATAAAATGTAGACAAGCTTAGAATATGACAGACTCTACATAGCTTCTTTTCTTCCTCAGAGAAAGGGGGTTAAAAGTCCAACTCAAAGTGCATGCCACTGGCCTATTACCGTGCAATATCTTGAAATATAGCAAAGCACTGAAATTAATCTTGATTACAAAAAAAAAAACTTATTTTGCCCTGGAATGTATCAATGATCCTCTGACTCACAGATCACAAACAGCCAAAACTGCAAAGTGTTAGGTTGGACTAGTTGCCAGAGGACTACTAAATGATACCCTATAAAAGTGATCAGAGCTACCTTGAACTACTGTGTTCCAAGTAAATATCCTGGTACACTAATACAGTAGCACATAATGATATAGTAGGCTGCGCACAGGACAAAAGAAGGATAAATGTTTTTAAGCTCAAGCTCATGAAATTGCTAGCTAAACCATTTCTGAGTTTATTGTGAAGTTGATATCTTGAAAATAAAATATTTATCATCTATATACAGCTTTTCCTTTTTTAAGAAAATAAATATTTAAGTTTATAACCTCTTAAAAAATGAAAGCCCAGTAACATTAACTTCACTAAACTGAAACAAGGATCACTAAGAAAAAAGAAAAGGTTTATACAGATAAGAGTATTTCTGCCTATCACCCAGTTAAAACACAGACATAACGTAGAGGGTAATACAAGTACTATACTTAATCGTATGCCAAAAAACTTCAGGTACAACTGTAATGTAGCAGCAAACCATCATCATCACTTCAATACCTTGTGGGAATGACCTTAAATATTTCAGGACCAGCAAAGAACTGATAAAAAAGACCAAAATGGAATCAAACCTTTTAAGAAAAGGTATATTTCTCCTAAGGGAGAAGAAGGGTGGGATATCGTCTAATAGCCTTGTTTAAATCTTATTTAAAATAGGAACTGTAATCTACATCTCCCATTGCCAGCATGAAGTTCAGAATCCAGTTGCATTCAACATTCACTGGACTACGTGTATTACATAGCTGAAGTACTTAAACAGCTTGCATTACCATGGATTATGAAAAAGAAACCCAAACTTATCATACTAAACAAGCCAGGAATACAGAAACAGATGTCTAAATTAACAGTAACATCCCATTAGTGGTCCTTGGGGTTTCTTGTGTTCCAGGATTTTTTTGCCTCTTCTGGTCCTTGATTAAGAAACCCTGCTAAGCCACTGCAAATTTCAGGGAGCAAGACAAAATCAATTTCTGAATCACTTTTGGATCTATACTAAGGAAAACCACAACACTGTGTGTTCTGACTCATAAATATAGTGCAACCTCTTATGGTTTTCACTTTGAACAGTCAACATCCTAAAATATTAATTTCAGGGAGTAATAGAACTAGAAATGTTAAATATAACCACAAAAGAGAAAATACTACAGAAACAAGTAAACAGTATTTTTAAAATACTCATTTTACAAAACATAGTGCCTAAACAAAAAGTAATGTGAGTATAGCAATTGAGGGGTTTCTAAAGACTCAGGTATTTTCATAATACAAAACTAAGTGCATAATTCGTTGTATATAATAAACTGCAAGAAATAAAAGTAGTCATTAAAAAGCATACTACAAGTAAGAGCAGACATCAAGCAGAAGGAGCTGCCAACTGGGATTCTCTAACAGAAACACTTAGCAATGTATTAAAAGAAGTTAAAAATTAAAGGAGAAATTAAAAATCTTGATATTACCCTGATATTCTAATAAAGTAGAATTCTATTAAACAACATTACTAGGTGGAAACACTTCATTCCAATATTCAGACAAAACAGCCTATATTGGCAGCTTAAACGGTCAGGTTCCATAGACACTTAAATACTTCAGTAAGACTTTAAATGTCTGAAAGAACTATATAATGATATGCAGACTCAATAATATATCCAAGTATAAAATTATGTAAAGCTGTAACTAATCAGCTCTTAATGCGATCCTAAAGAACTAACACAAAAGAGTACAAATGTGTCCTTACGAAGGGATGATAAACTTTTTAAAACAGATAAAGTCTATTGCAGAAAGCGAGGGGCATCACCCTCCTAAATAATTTTGCTGAATATACTACCTGTGATAGGAGTGGCTCTGCCTCTACCTCTGCTGAAGTGAATAAGCTTTCAAACAGAAAGTGTATAGAAAGTGTTTTGAATTTTAATTGCACTGGAAGATTAACTGTTGCTGTTGCAGCAGCTTCAGATTCAGCTTTGTATGAGAGGCAGATTGCTACTTCAACATGTAAGCTGAAGTTTTCATCATGTAAATACTTCAGCAGAAACCTGAACTCACAGAAACAGTTTCCATTAGCTGAACTGCTTAAATAGAGATATATGCTTTTCCATGTCAGAAGAGAAAGTCTCACATCATTACTCCTGCTATATTTATCTTTAGATGTCCTCATGTGGCTCCTGTAACCATAAGAGCATATGTTTGAAAGACTGTCACCTGCTCCACTGAAATGACTAACCTTTTGTCAGACAAGCACTTCACAGACTGCAGTGTTTTCCCTCTGCTTCTGCCACAAAAACATGCTTGATTTATTCTAACGTAAAATAATAAATGGGGTTTTTTTACTTTATTTTATTTTTTATTTTATTAAAAAATAAAAAATGGGGTTTTTTTCCTGCACATACTGTACAGTAGGACACTGTGGAAAAATACTTCCAAGGGCTGGACACTTTCCAGCAAAATAGTTTAAAGTGATTCAATTTTTTCTAAGAAATACTTAAATGTACTTACATTCCATAGGATGATTAGGAGTTTGGGGGGGGGGGGGGAGTTTGGTGGTTTTTTGTGGCGTTTTGGGTTTTTTTTTTCCCCTTTATATGCTTAGCACACCCATATTAATAGGAAGAAATAGGAAAAAACTGTAAACCTCCTCCTTTGACAACCAAGTGTGTAACTGATTCGCAGCACCCACCCCCTCCACCTTTGGACAGTGGAAAAAAATGCCTAAGTTACCATATTTTCAGGATCATGGCAGATATTAAACTAGAACTATTTCTCGTTTGTAAAAATCTTGTTTTCTTCCCTTTAAGGTCTAAACAACAACAAAAAAATCCTTTTGCACATTTCACAATACTTTTAAACTGCAAATTATAGACAGAGCAGCTTTCTGTGAGCTTGTCATCTCAGCATTACTTACTGTACTTTTTCACCACATGATTTTTTTTAAATGACAGACTGCTGCAGATTATTTTTCTTTTGCCTTGGTGACTGACATCACAATCAAGGAAATGAAATTTCAGATGTATATTTAGCATTGTCATGGTCCTGACTACACAAGTGTATTCATGTCTTTTTGGTTTTAAGACTCAAAATCCACATATCAGAAATCTGCTGAAATCTGTTAATGAGGCACACAAGATTTCAGGCAAGAAACCTAACATTTTTCTGAAATATGTATGTATATATATTTGTATGTATGTATGTTTGTCAGACAGCATAAATCAACTGTAGTTCACTTTATGAAGTTGTGTGTCAGCTTATTTACTTCAGCCTAATTTATAAGATCCAGTTACTGTACAAAGTATTCAAAAGACCTGGTTCCATTGAAGCACTGGCTACTCATGCAGGTACAGAATCAAGGGAGAAACCCATTTTTCTTTGAAGCAGATTCCCATTTGCATTTCGTATATTTCCTTATTGGAAAGTATAGTCATCAAAATCTGATAATGAGAACAAGCGTCATAAAAGACAGTTAAGTTAAAGCAAACAATTGGTAGGGTAAGAATAGCAATGCAGGGACATTCAGAAACAGACACACACAAAAAAATCAGTAATTGGATACAATTGTTAGAACGAATAGCTAAAATTGCCTGAGGCAAGTACAGAAAGGGTTTCAAAATAATATTTCACATATATACCAATATGCAAATTGCATAGAGCTATTAGACTGTTTCTATAGCACTATTAGACTATGAAATAGATTACTCTGATAACTATATTTTGAATATTGGAAAAGCAGTACAACTGCTAAAAATGGCTCCATTTTCTTAATTAGGTACATATTCAGTATGCTTTAATAAAGGATTATCCAAACAATTCCAGGGAAACAGAAGATTCCTAGAAATGATCATGAAAGGTTAATGAGAATTTACTTTCACATCTATTCCTCAGGTTACAAAAACTGAACTGATTTGAGTTCACATAATTGCTGAACTGCCAGAGAGTTCAATATAAGTCATAGCATAAGTTCATATCAAACAACTGTACATGGAGAAAAGCAAACATGGAAAATGACTCCACATTACCTTTTCATACAATTTCATGAAACTAAAAGCCTTACAATTACACTTAGTCTTCTATGGAAGGAAAAAAAAAAAGGTACTTCATACTATTTTTTGCTAGGAAAATTATGTAACAGGGAAAAGGCAACAAAAAAAAAAAAAAAAAAAGAGGATTAAATGGTTGGCAAATCTTAAGAGTTAGGGAACTTCAAGTTCAGGAATAACAGCTACATGTCCAGATTTTGGCACGTGAATGTTTGCTTGAGGCTTGAGATCAGGTAACTCAGCCAGTGCATCAAAGTACTTGGGAAACCTGACCTTCATTATTTAGTTTATTTGATATTTTCTTCCATTTACCATTTGAAGTCTTGATTTATCCACTCTTTGGAGTTAGGGCTCTCATACAGCACAGACCTATAAAGCAACAACACTGAAATGCTTGGATCACTATGCAGTAATTTGATTATCATACTCCACCTTGGAAACGAGTCTGAGCACTCCTGAAGTGTAAGTTTAATTGCAGAGAAATACGAGGGCATTGAAGTTCTAGGGAGTTTGCTGTTGGTTCAGAAAGACTATGCCAAATCAGCACCGGGAGAAGCAGAATGTTGTGCAATTTGTATTACTCTTCATACTCAGTGTGTTCCCAAAGCATTTATCTGTTTCAGGCTCCATTCGCTTTCCAAGATACAACTTGATTCCTCTGTATGAGCTCTACAGCTGTGGACCTACTTTACATTGGACTAATTTATCAGGAGACAGCTGACTGAAGAGCAAGGGAGATGTAGCTTGAAGACCTATCTACTTTGTAAATGTGAGAAACCCAACCTACTTTGAATGATGTAAAGCACCAACAATGCTTACCAACAGTCTTGATGTATTTGGCAAATTGTTTTATCCCAGCTCTGTACGATCTAGAAATTGTTACATGTGGGTACATGCTTTGAAGTGGATCTAGTTCTGAGAAACTCTGCTCTGAAGGGAAGGAAAGCATAGTCTTTAAGACTGGAATAAGAATCCTTATTGCCTATTTTCTATTTCAAAGACACACACGAATGTTTTAAGTCCCCATTTACCTCAAAGTAAAACTGTGGAATTGAACCAAATCTTATACAAATCCATCTACTAATTTTATAGTAGAATTTAATGACAAAGGTGTAAATGCAAATATTCAATATAGCAAAACCAGTAAAGATTAGTTATTGTTATAGATTTCCACATAATTAAAAAGTATCTGTGGAAGGGGCATATTACATCTCTTGCAACTTGTTCTAAAGGCAACCAATATAATTTATAACAAAAACATTGACCAGCAAGCATGCTATAAATACTTTCCACTGCTAATTAAGTTTCATGTTAGGTCACTGGACATGAGTAAAAATCATCAATTAGGCGTAATGAACTTTCACCCTTTTGCTTAAAGGCCTGTGTTTAAAGTACCTTTGCACAGAATCACTTTCACAAGAAGTTACATAGCTAGTACTATTCACAGTGTTATCAACCACTTCACATAAAGTTTGCACTCATAATTACAGTTACACAATAAGATACCATACCATGTCTTTCAATTTTTATTTTTTTATTTTATATTTTTTGTCTGTCTTCAGTTATGAGGTCTCAGCTCAGACATGTTATGGTAATTCCTTTTTGGTGACATCAGAATTAGCTATGTTACACTTTAGGAAGTTACATGTTTAAAAAAATATCTCCAAATGCAGGGAGTAACAAGCACTTGTCATTGAAAAATACTCAGTTTTCTTAGCAATGAGGTTTTTCCAGTTCAGAGAACACCATCTATTTTCTTTCAAGGACAAACCATCTATCCTTTTTCTTCTTTCAAACATAAAATTACAAATCATTCTGACTGCCAATTGAGTTGCCATACATACGTGGTTTTCCTTTAAAATGCAAAGGAAGCTGTCTAGAACAGCACGATTTCAGACTATTGGTACCCAGTTGAATCAAATGGACTAAAGATACCTTGAAATATGAAAACAGAATTATTTTCAAATTTGTCATAACAAAATTAAATTTATGAGCTGAGGATAGTTCAAACTCAGTCTAAGAAATATTGTTTGTTCTCTGTGCTTCCCCTCCATTAATTCTCCTGTAAACGGAAGGAAAATTTACAGCATCTCTCCTCAAAACCCATGCTATAAAGGGTTAAAAATAACACAGTAGTGATAGTTTTCAAGGTATATATTAAGAGACAATATCACAAGAATGGTGAAACACTTCAGAACTTTTCAACCCCTTTTTCCACACTATACAGCATCGAGTTTTACCCAGAAATTAGCAGAGAATAGTCTGTGGATTCAATTTTCTCTGATTTGTCACCTTTCACTTAAGGAGGCAGCAACTTCATTTTTAGTAAAGTACTTTAAGAAAAAATGGCCTTGATATCTGAAACAACTGAATACCAAGTTTACATTAATATCCTACTGTAGTCCTAAGTGGCACTGATGGTTGCTCAGGCTGTTCCACCAGGGCTTTTGGAAGATTCCTTTTACCACCCACACAGTGCTTTGCGTTGGCTGCAGCTCTTATTTTCAATCCTTGAATTCAGTTTAAATCACATCCCTAGGCACATCCTGGAAGATATTCTATTTACTGTAACATGAAAAAGTATATCAAGTTCTAATGAAGATTATGGGAGAAATAAGCCAGTGGCCTATAATTCAGAATTTATGTTCCCCCCTTTCAAAAGGAAAACAGTTGCTGAGAGTATTCAATTGCAAAATTGCAAACAAAAACCATTTAATATTCAGATAAGGATTTCATGGATGGAGTTTCATCATCAAGAAAAAGCTGTTCTAGAAATAATAAATTTCCAAGTCTTATGTATGCCTGACTCTGCCACTCTCACAGTTCGAGTTCAATATTGTGGATAACTGATTAGAGCTAAAATGTTCTTTGCTCTCTTTTCCGAGAACCAAAAGAATTAATAACCTGTGATTTCCAGCACCAAGTTTTCACACACAAAGTGCCTGCAAGAGGTGAACAGAAATGAGTTTTAACCAATGGTATTTACTGATCAAGAGCTATACTACAGATGACTTTACATTTTTACTTGATGTAACCGTAGAGGCATATATCATTTTCTTTAATTGGCTTTAACTGGCTAGGCTGACTACGATTCCCTGGAAAAGAGGCAAGGCAGTTTTTGTGGTTAGAATAGAACTTTCAAACCCTGTCTGCACTGTGAGCTCGCACAACTACTTTTGTAAAGCATTTCAGTTTTGGTTACATGGTTTCTTTTTAAAAGTGCCTGAAAGCTATCTAGAGAAGGCAATAATCCTTTAAACAGGATCTTGCAGGCAACAGACTGTAGTAAAATGCAGTACTGAGATTTTTGGGTTGCCAGATGAGAAAGACTTCTTAAATTCCTAATCGCAATTATGTGGAATGATTTTGGTTAATTCATGTGCTAAAATACTTACTGAGACACTTCTGAAGATGCATTTTTACCATCTAAGAGGAATGCTATGATCCAGATATATTAATTTCAGAATAATGCACTCAATTAGAATAAACAGTGGAATTTGAAAAGTCTTGCAAGCAAATTTATTCGGTTATTTAAAAATTGGGGAAATCCTACATTAGTAATTAAGATCTATTGCTTCACCACTGGAATTCTAGACAGAGGCATTGTCATAGGTTAGTTTTACAGGAAAAATATCACACTCTTGTACACTCCCCACACCTTTTTACCTTTAATTTCTATTAGTGAAAGGGATAAACAAAAATTGTAAGAGATGTTTAGACATTTCAAAGAAAATGGAAACATTTTAATATTACCTTGTTCTTAAACTAAGATTAAAAAAAAATAAAATAATCTTGCTTTAACTGCTAACTTAAACAATAAAAAGTGCAGGTTTATGACAAATATCACCTTGGTGTCTGTTTCCAAAAATGAATCTACTATACCTTATTTTTCTGGGTCCATTGATTGCTTAGGCAAGAAAGGGTAAAAGAAGAGAGAATACCAAATGCCTGCATTTTTTTTTATAAATATTGCTTCGTATTCTGCAGATTCAGCTGAGGGATTATCTATTTTAAATTATAGTAGGATCAGTGAACCATTAAATCAGTAGCACAATGCCATGTTTCACCAAATATTTGAATAAAAGAAGCAAAGAAGCAGTTGTATACGGAAAGTAAAGTAGCAGCAAGCCAAAAGCTACCTATGCTACCTATTTTTGTATTTTATATTAATACATGGAAAACATTACAAAAAAATTAAGAAGTGAAAAATATTTAATGAAAATGTACAGGTGTCAGTGCCCACTGTTACACAATACACAAAAGAAAACCGACACCTGGCAACCGGAGGATAGGAAAAAGTAGTTTGCGTCATACATTTTTGGGAAAGTATTCCTGTTCCAGCATGCTGAACGTAATCAACAATTTCTGTGAAAGATTTCTCACTTGGATATTTTAGACTACAGTCCAATTCTTATCAGCATATTCTTTTCAAGAAATTCTTCAAGAAATATTTGAAACTTGGAGTAGTTTGTCTTAAGCTTGTTCTGTGGTGACTGGTTTTTTACATAGCTTACCTGTTTACTGAAGTAGAGTGAGCAAGTGTTTTCTATTTAATGTAATTTCACACATTGTGTAGCAGACCTATGAAACTCCATGCAGAGGACATAGTGAATGGAAGAAGTTTATAAGTGATCAAGTAGAAACCAGACAAATATATGAAATCAGAGAGAGTGACTGAATAGACATCACCTTGCCAAGCATAGAAAAGCTCCTGAAGATAGTTGGGGGTTTAGGAAAGCATGAAGGAGAGGATATTGATTCTGCCTCTAGTCCCCTTGCTGTCTGTTTATGTATTCACTTGCATAATAGGACAACAAGCAAGGTTACGCAGATCTTCAGTATGAGACAGCGAACCCCCACAACTACAGGGCCAATACAATGGATTCATGAACTCATATTGTAGTAAAAGAAATCTCAAGTATTTCACATGAACAGTGTGCCCAGTCCATGTTGTTGGAATATATCCCTGGCAATCACACTAGAAGTCTACAAGCAAGTGTCAGCACCTGCACAAAAGAGAATTACATTCTGAAAGACATGTCCTTCATTAATTGTATATTCCTGACTGGCTGACTGCTTCCAAAAAGTGTTGTCCTGGGTAGACTGACTGACATGCCTGAGAGCATTTATTTTCTAATCCTTGATTGGAAAGTACCAAAGAAAGTACTCCAAGCTACTGTCAAGATTTAGTATTTTCTTTAGAAACACATAACAGTGTGATGTATCATGCTGAGACAAATAATCACATTCTTAATAACGTCAGTTCTTGATTACAGAAAATAGCAAGAAAAATGTTCATTACTTCTGTGTTTTGTTTTTTTTTTTAAAGTAAATGAAAATTGCAAAAAAAAATTCCAGTGGTAAAAGAAATAGGTCTGCATAGCTCCCTGTTATTGAAGCTGAAGTACTTGTGTAGCCCAGAAAATTATTTTGCCATTCCTGTTAAAAAGCCAGAGGATTGTCAGAGAGCTAGCAACACTAGGTCTCAGGATGTGGCTGACCCCAGCTTGCCAGAAGCTGCTTTTCAGTTGAAGCAGTAAGTGCCTGGTGGCCATGTGCCTGCGTCCTCTGTGGATTAGCTTTCCTCTGGGAACATCCAGGGGGAAGGGGCCTGCCACCTTTACATAGTGTCTGCCAGACACACAGACCCTCTGGGAAATGGGGCAGTGGTGTGGCAGCAAGCGGCTCCCAAATTTTGCCTGGGAAGCAGGGAGAAAGCAGAAGGCTGGAGCATAACAATATACAAAAATGTCTCCAAGCAAACCCCAGGACAGAGGAGTGTCACAATCCTCTAAAGAAAGACCTCACAGCACTCACGCCTTATGGTAACCCTCCCTGCCCTGGGCTGCATCAACTAGGGCTTAGGAGATTTAGGTTTTACAGTAAGAACTATAATTAAATAGACAGGTTAGTTTTTCAAAGAGCAAGACAAAGTTACAGATTCAACTGATCAGATTACAAGGCAGTATAAAATTTACTGTTCTAACTGTGGCTATAATATATATAATACTTATAATATTTCTATAACAAAAATATTTCAAAAATGAAAATTATGTTAGATTGTATTTAAGACTTGGAGAAGCAGACTTTCGAAGTTCCTATTCCATAGGAACTAAGAACAGTTTTCTGTTTAGCCAACAGAAGGATTTAAAAAAAATAAAAAAAATTCCAGAGCACAATAACTTTCCTCACTACAGAGTTGGGTATAATATAGAGTAGAAAAATGTAGTGCTTTCAGAGAATCTCTCCCCTCCCCCTACCCATGCCCCACACCCCCAGCCCCAGCCTCGTGGTTTGTGTAGGTCTGTTTTTTAGGTATAGGTCTGTTCTGCTTGGTACCCGCAATAAATAAAGCTATAGGAATTAGTGCATGTCAGAGGCAAGCAATACTTTAGTTCTTTATTTTGTTTAGCTTGACTGTAAAAAACCTAAATGTTATGAGCTCTCATAGGCACGACTCGAGAGTTTTCACTGTTACTTAGGTAAAACCTCATTTGAGGACTGAAGTTTACTAGAACAGAGTACATCAAATTTATAAATACTTTAGAGTAAGATATAAATGACATCTTTATAATTGGTTTTCTGCAGCTTGTGAGCACTATACTTTTTTTTAGAGTACAGAAAAGTTAATGACAATAGCATACTCTACATGATAAATAGAGTAATAAAAGCACTAATCATCTGTGTATTGTATTAAACAAGAATTATGCTAAAGATTGTATGGAATTAAGCTCATAGGAACAATGAAGATGTAAGAAAATATTGTATACAGATCATGAGATGTGACCTTGTTTGTTACGCTATAAATTAAAACCAGGTAGATAACAGATTCAAACATGAATTCAGACAGTAAATAGTTGCACATTTATTTCATTGAATTTGTCATAACTCTTTATTTGGATGAGTTTATCAGGCTGTATTCAGCTGCTAAAAGGATCTCACCTTTTATTCATGCTGTATGTTGCTAGTGGTCTAATCTTGGAGGTACTGAATACTAGAACTGAACTGCAACCCTATTTTGCTTGCCAGTATTTGAATTCTCCTTGCAAGCAAATGAGCAATGCTCTGCACTTGTAATCAACAAGTGCATTTATGATTATCTATGTATCCACCTTTATAACTTTAATTAGCTCTGGAAGCTGATTCAGCATTCCTAAATAAAGATATTCATAAAAGATATCTAGTTAAAACCCTGATAACCAGCACACACATGAACTTTTCTTCATTTTACAGCACAATACTTCCACCATTTGAAACGTTAAGTCCCAGGCCCCAGTAACAAACTGTAGAAAACAGTATTTCCTGCAGTCCTAGCCTTAACTCTAAGCTTCAAATGAGGACTCAACATCACACCTAGAGTTGGGGGGGTGCGGGTGAGTTATTGCTCACGCAGGCAATTGATTCCTCCTCCCAATGAGGTGACCTCTAAACTGAAAGACTACCAGATGAGAAACTTCTTTTTCTGCTCAGCAAAGAAAAGTCCTACAGAAAGTGGAGACCACTGCTCCCTTTGAGAGTGCCTATTAAACTTGCTGGATACTAATAAGAGAATTTACCTAAGACTAAGAAAGAAAATTCAGACCAACAAATTCATGTCTTCAGACTGATTCTTTAACTGAAAAGAAGGTGTTGTGAAGACTTACATGACTTAACTTTGCTACCCTACCATACCTTGGGAGCAGTTGTATGTCCTTGTCTTTTTTGCCATTTCCAGTTCAGACAAAATACTGCACTGATAAACTTGGCTGCCTTCTGGGGAAAGCTAAAGTATGCTTAACCTTACACTTTCAGTAAATTATTTGAATACTATCAAAAGCAGAAAAGACTTTAGTCTAGAATTTATTTAACCTTAAATTTGATCCCTGCTACTTGCACCTCAGTATCTTGCAGTACAGATATTTAACATGACTTAACTCACACAGCTGCTTCCATGGAACTGTCAACATCCACCCTGGTTCTACAGAATTGCTTTAGGAAATAAGTTTCAAACAAGCTACTTCTGACTACTGTTTCCTTTAATAAGATCCCTGATGAACTAATAAATATAAAGTCAAAACAGAAGAACATATTGTTTCCTTCATTACCACCCCTTCTCCTTTCCTTCTCAGAAGTCTGAGCATGTTGTGCAGTTAACAGATACCCATGGATAAATGCTGTAGAAAAGAGCTAAAAACAGTTTAGCTAAAACCAAGAGAAACTAAATATAGAAGGCATTGGTGATCCTGTCAAAACTAACTCTGTTGGAGCACTGAAGAGCCTGGCTCAATCTTAATGACTCCCACATGGATACTGGCAGCTGCTGTTGGTCCTGCTGAAAGTCTTCTCTCCCTTAGGCTGAACAATCAGCCCCTCAACCTCTTCTCAACCACGTGCTGCAGTCCCCAAATATTTGCTCCAGCTCTGCCCCCACCCAAACTTTTTCCACTTTATTCATATCAATAATGTGATATCATTAATCATTCATAGTATTATTTTTATAATACAATGTTTATTATGCAGTGCCAAAACTGGACACAATGTTCTGGGTGGGTTCTACTGAGTGCTGAGAGGAATCATCACTTCCCCCATGTACCAGCTATGCTCCTTTTAATACAGCCCAACATACCTTTGGCCGCCTTTGCTGCCAAGGCACCACTAGCTCATGCTCAGCCTGTGTCTGCTAAGGCATCCAGCAGAGCTGCTCCACAGCCAGCCAGTTCCCAGTATATACTATTGCATGATACATCCCCACAGGCTGCACTTTGCATTTGCCGTGCTGAAATTCACAAGACTCTTAAAAACTTATTCTAGCAATGGGCAGAGTAAGACCATTAGCACACTCTTTCATAAGACAGCATAAAGTAATTCCACTCCTGAATGTAGGCTTCTTACCCCTACCTACAAGATAAACAAGGTATTTCAGATATTTACTGTTGCTGTTAGCACTTGCTTTTTCAGAACCAGTCGTCTCTCAAATACCACTATAAGGCATCGATTGAAGTTATGAATTCTTTATAGCGAGATAGGGAACAGGTAAATAGGGATTTATTTCTGGAAATGTAGGTATGCCAAACATTTGACTAGTTAACTCACAAGCTTGACAAAGGATTTGCAGACTGCTTCAAACACCACGTGCTAGCTACCCTCAAGATTTCAGAGGTAACCCTTGAATATTATTAGGAATTAACTTCTACCCTCAACTTCTCACAAGCCACACAATTCCACTATACTCAAAAAAATGACAGCACTTAAATGGACAGCTTTTGACTATGCAGAAGTTAGTATGAAACAACAATAAATAGTACCATAATTAAAAAAAACAAATATATTTATTGCCAGGACATCAACCATGTATCGAAATTTGGTGAGACAGGGTGGAAGTAAGAGCCTTGTGGCGGGTCAGTACCTACATCCTGCCTGGCTGGCTTTGCATTCCCAGGCAGCCACAAGATTACTCCTTTGTTCCAGCTTGAGTGGAATCAAAGACTGTAATTATTCACTACCCAATGAGCTCCAGAACACCGTATTACTCGGTATCTCTAGCAACTAAGCTGTATTTCTTTAGCACTAGTTGCCAGACAAAGCTAATTGTACAAAACCTGTCTCAAATGAATAGATACATGAACATCTGTTTGTCACACTGATGGTATTTATTTGAGACTTTTTAAAAGAAAAAAAGAACGTTTCAAAGAAAAACTGTTTCCACAGAAACAAGCTTCTTGGCTATCAGAAGCTTCTTTCTCCCATGCCTTTCCTTTGAAGATATAGACATATTGACAAATTATCTTTAGGAAAAAGACTCAGTCCTAAAATAATAAAAGATCAAATTCTTACCAGGACTATACAAAATCCATATGCCATCATATACTATATATTCAGAAGTTGAAAATTAATAGGTCATTTTGAAAAGAAGCCATCCTAAACATTTTTATTCATAGAGGTAACGTTAAAATAAAGAACTGAAAGAGAAAAACTTGGTTCAGGATTGAAGGTCACTTGCAATGAGTTATACATATCACCAAAGTACACTGTAACTGGATTTTGCAACCAGCCAGGCTAAGTATCATTTTAACAGCCTTCTACAATGTACACCACAAAAAAACCCTTGCAAAACTAAGTTAAACCATATCAATATTGCTGTGTTCTGGCATATTAGTTTGTTCCGTCAATTGAGGATCTGGTGCAGTGCAGGGATTCACAAGTTTGCTTTCTTTCAAAGGTTTATTGAAATTGAATAGAGAAAAATCCTGTCGCACAAAATTAAACATCATGACCATTGTCACACTGATAAGTCTGAGCAAAAGAAGGTAATTAAACAGTTCAATAAACTATGATCCAGTGCTACATTTACAGATGGTACAAGATACTATCACAGAGTTTCAATAATCAGACAGCATACACATACACCAATGACCACTGTTTCTGAGCCTCACTGCTTTCAGCATGTCTTAAACTATGAAAGCTTACTGTTGTAGTGTGAAAGGGAAACCTGATGGTACTCCAGTCTCTTCTGTAATAACTTCAGGATGTATCACTGTGGTGAGATTACAGAAGCCAAGATACTCAGGCTAAGTTTAACAATTGGCTTTCCTGCTCCTTTGGTAGCCTTTGCACTGTGAGACTCCTGGCCCACACAGATCTTTCTCTCCCTTGGCCCAAAGGCAGTTTTCCTCCCACGTTAGGATCACAATACCTCTGGCAGCAAGAGCTGTGCTGCCTATAAGGCTGCTACATAATATATGTCCTTAACTTAATTAAGGCACTGCTAAAGTTAACTTTGTACAAAACCCACCTGCCGCCCAGCCCTCATCCTCTAGGGGCCGCCCAGCCCTCGTCCTCTAGGGGAACAGGACACCAACCGTTTCTGGTCTGTGGCATAATTTCAATTATTTCCCTGAGATTTCTTAGCTGAAGAAAAAGATAATCCTTAGAATTCATGACTGGCAAAACACAGGATTTATGTTGCATATAATATTTCTCTGATTCTTATATACCAGGCTTGTAAATTTTTATTCTCTGGATACACTGTTTTCCAAATAAAAAGATTCACAATGCTAATTCTTTCACAAAGGGTTCTTTGTATCTTGATCTATAAACGCGTTTTTCACTTTCAAAGACATGCAAAACACTCCCAGAAAGTCTACTAAACCAAAGATGTGCATTAGGGACATGGTTGAGTGGCAGACTTGGCAATCCTGGGTTGACAGTTGGCCTTGATGATCTTAAAGGTCTTTTCCAGTCTAAATGATTCTATGACTTCTACTGCACAACCTCTACTGTCCTTGTAATGCCAACTTTTAGAAGACTATCTGTAGGAGTATTGGCTACTATTGTTCTTACTTCTATACCAGAGCTTTATGGTACCTTTGTAAAGTATTTTTTACACACAGGAGCAGGAGTAGCTTCAATTTCCTTCTATATAAAACAAGACTTCAGAATATGCAAATTTGTAAACTTTAATCAGTTACGTTTTATTGTGCTTTCTTTGTCATTTGTACAAGATAAAATTACCTACTCCGGCCAAGCCTGCAACGCAATAGGAAGTTTAACTTACTTTCTGCCTTTGACATGCATAACTCCCCAAGCTGAAAGCAGCCTTAAGCCATGAGTCATAATTTTTTAGCTTAATTTCTTTAAGAGATTTTAATTGTGCATAGTATTTAGGAAGTCCCAGGTAGGTTCCCTCTTCTACATTTTACTGAAAACAAAGAGTTACAGCAAGATTTAAAAAACCTTGAAGACCAGTTCCAAGGCTTCAACTGCTTCAGAACATAGTACTTAAGGACTTGTCATAACCCTAAAGGTACACTCCCACTTTGTACAAATTTTAGAGGATTAATTTCTTGCTCAAGACCCTTTACTAGTTGTCTCATCAAAAGAAAAGAAATAATCTCATAAATTAGTTTACCATCAAAGATTCATACATTAGTTTATACGCATTCTTTTAGCTATAGCCATATTTTCAAACAGCCCCATTGGCTTCAGTGGCATAGGGGAGTCAGACATTAGAAACTAAATACTTTTTAGCTGGATCTGGAGAGATTTTTTCCATGAACATGGTAACACACTGATCTTCAGCTTCACTCTGAAAATTTGCACGACACCCCAAAGGAGTAATCACTGTCAGATTCAAATTCAGGCAAGCTTTCATTGCCTGAAAAATACCTGTCACAGCTCAATAAATAGGAGACTTTTACTTGCAAAGAGAGCATTAGACTTTTGAAGGAAGACTTTGAAACTGAAGGGGAAAAAAAAAAACCCCAACATTATGGGAAGTTTTCTAGATAGATCCTCTGCTCAGGAAAAGGCAAGCTAAGAAACAAACATTTCTTTTATGTGAGCAAGTAACATTTTTTTGTGCCTCCTGCTTTCATTTCTTCGTGCTAATTTTCTTCTCCTTGGCAAATGGATTAATCAGCTGGTTTTCATGCTGCTTTCTTTCCTGTAACAGGTTTTTTTTTTCACCTCTAGTGTTCCTGCAGGGTTTTACCTTTCCAGTTATCTCTTCCACCCTGACGTAATAGGTAGCAAACTACACTTTCAAGAACTCATGGGTGTAGTCATCTCTTCATCTGGATCAGGTATTTTTTAATAGCCTGAGAAAGTGATTAATCTCATCCAAAAGTCTTTCCACAAACTTGTGAGTAGTATAGCAATACGTTATAGGTATCACTGAGAATAAAAATTGCCTAGCTGAACAGGTTTCTAAACTTTATTAGAAGGCTGTAGTTTACGTGGTGTCTCTGATTACATGAGGTTTCAAGTTTGAGTTAAGCAGTGCATCACAGGCCGTAAAATTGTGCCCCTCTAAGTTGTGCACATGTTTTTTCAGGTATCAGAATAAACTTGCTTGATGCCTCTGGGAAAAGAAAAAGCTTCAGGCTTTAAGCAAGCTATACATGTGCAGACTTGTTTAGTGATCACCACACACTTAGCTTTACGTATGCCAGTTACTTCCAGAGCAGTAAGATATCTTGCAGTAATGAAAGTCAACAAAAGAATCATTGCTTTTCACCGTATGCAAATGGAGTTGATATTCAAGCCTCATCTCAACAATAAGAGCTTTGATATTACTTGTGAACAAGAATTGAATTTGACACTTCTACTGCATTCTGTAGTATAGATGTTTTAGAAATTTCATTAATCTATACCTGTCAAGTATAAAAGTATCTAAGAGAATAGCATGTATAAAATTTAAACTAGAGAACTAGTAAAAATATCCTATGTACCAATAGTCTCGGTCCATTTTGCCAAAATTCTGAAAATTTATGAAGGTTATGCTATTCAAAAATTTAAGCTACAGGTGAGATATCAAGCAAAGTATGACTACTTTCTAGAGGATATTTTCTAAAGCTCACTTTCACCATCCCTCTTTTATATATATGTGTATATACATATATAAAAAGAGGATTGCCTGTCAAAACCACAATTGTTTTGAAGGCTGAGCTGTTTCTTGGCAGAATTATGCTGCAAGCATATTTGCTGTTATTGAAGCTAGTATGCTAATTTAAGTATCAGTAAGTACCACTGATCTCATCTGTCTTGAAGGCAAACTGAAGGCAAACCTTACATGCACAAGGATTCCCTACACGCACACCAAAGGCAGTAGAGGGAGGTAGACAGTTACTGTAGATGTTTTTATACTCAGTTCGCTACTATTAGTGGTTACAGAAAATAACTTGAGGAAAGTGATTAATTTCAGATTTAAGGGTCAGCTATTTTATGCCTAGTGTAGTGTTCAAGTCAAAAGGATAACAGGAGAAGATTAATTGTTTTTTAATTTTTTACTTTTTTCTCTTTTTGAGATGCAACTTGTAGTAAAACTCACTGATTTGAAGATCAAACTGGTAATATGAATGCCCTCGAAGAAATAATATCCTGTTATAACTTGGAGTTGTTTAGTCTTGAGAAAAGGAGGCTCAGGGGGGACCTTATTGCCCTCAGAGCTCCCTGACAGGAGGCTGTAGGCAAGTGGGGGTTGGTCTCTTCTCCTGGGTAAGAAGTGATAGGATAAGAGGAAACAGCCTCAAGTTGCACCAGGGGAGGTTTAGATTGGATGTTAAGAAAAGTTTCTTCACTGAAAAGGTGGTAAAGCACTGGAACAGGCTGTCCAGGGAGGTGGTGAAATCACCATCGCTGGAAGTGCTTCTAAAAAAACATGTAGATGTGGTGCTTAGAAGCTTATGTTGTTGGAGGACTTGGCAGTCCTGCATTAATGGTTGGACTTGAGGATCTTAAAGGTCTTTTGAACCTAAATGATTCTGTGATATTCTCTTAATATGGTATGTCTTCCATATTATACTCCATTTTGGAGACCAATTTTTGAGTGCTATATATTAATTTCACATTGTAAGCAATTCTCTGTTGGAACAACTGCCAAAAAAAAAAGCTAGCAATAATGCCTGGTTTACAATTTTAAGGGTTGAAAAAGTTTTTCTCCTGTTTTACCTTCACAATCTTTTTTCCCTCCAAATAATAATTTTGGATAACTTGTTCTATGCAGCTAAGTTACCATGCAGCTATGTGCACAAAATTGTGTTACCATACTGGCACATACATATAGATAGGTATGTATACATTACACAGAGCTCTGGACACCTGGAACTTATGGACAATTTGAAGATCTTCAATAGCATATTTACTTGGTGGAGCAGCATGGAGACACAATTATGATTTTTTTATTTTTTTTTATTTTTTTTTTTTTACAGTTTTGAGGGGAGAATGTTGGAATAGATGTACTGAGATTTATACTTTTGTCAAGATACACTAGCAGAACCACATTGATCTGCGGACCTCAGTGCACTAGATTTGAGTAATGCATGCAGTAAAAAATTCAGCAATTTTAATTATCACTTTAATACTCATGCACACTACCCAAAGGTTGAATCCAATAATGAAAATAGTTGATATAGCTAAAGTGTTTTATACCTCATGATAACTGTAAGCAACAAAACACGTTCTATATTCATAATCCCAAAATAATTATTACTATTGTTATAATTGAAGTGATATCAGGTCTGAATCAAGTGAATCTCCTGCCTGAATAATCAAATATTTCTGTTCTTTGACAGATTCCAGCTTGATGTGAATAAAATTGAGATATTTCTGTTCCATGCATCAACTTCAATAGGACATAATACATTGAATTATAACCCCACTCATGCATCTACAAGCCCATTAATCAAGCTTCTTCCCCTTTCTTTATACTTCAGTATCAATGAAACAAATATTAATTTATAAGTCATTCTAAAGCAGGTACCATGTCCTACCAAGTATCATGCTACACTTTCCTTAAGTAATTCTCTTTCCCTTTTACTCAATAAAACTGTCAATAAGTACTGCGCAATTTTTCATGTTAGAAAACACTTTTCTGAAGAAAACAAACCAACCATACCAGGAATGCCTTTCTCAGGTCTGTTGCATTTCTTTTATGTACTTGACACTAACCTTATCCATGTGTTGTGCTTTCTTAGCATCTGTGCATGGGATTTCTTCAACACAATTCTCTCTTGTAAAAGTATCAACTTGAGTAAAAGCTAAGAGTGGTAAAGTTTCCTCTCTGAGATACTCTGTTTTTCGTGCTGCTGCACTGAAGCTTCAGTTTAATCATTAGCAAATTAATTAGCTTGGACTTAACAGTTACAGAATGATTACTAACTTAAAGTTGTTAAAAAAAGATACATGCACAGATATAAAACCCTGACTTCGAACCTATCAACATCTCCCATTGCTTTAGAACAAGCGTTTAGATGTCAAGACAACAAAGCAAAATTACTATTTTTCAGGCACAGGTGCTATAAAAATTAATTATGAAGTAATTTAATATTAAAGTTAGATTAGTAAAAACACCAAAGACCTGAAAATACATATGACCGAAACTAAATAAAAATATAAAAAAATTGCAGCCGTAGCAGTTGTTTTCTGAACACATTAAGAAAGCCAATTCTGTTAATGTGACTCGAAATGCCTATATCTTCAGACTTAAAAATACAAATCTAAAATTTAAAAATCCAAAAACTTGAGACAGAAAAAAAAAGTAAATGCATTGCTATGCATAAAGCTCTGAGTCCATAACTTTCCCAACTTTGACCTCAATATTAAAGAGCATCCTCAAAATCCGCTGAATGTGGATCTTGTTTTCACTAGTGGAAGTCAGGTGTCTTTCAACTTATATCATAGTGTGCTTGTAACTGTTTCACATCTTCTGCAGAGATTTTTGCATTTTGTTGCAATAGAAAACAATTTAGCTAGGAAAAATGATTCCTATCAATACATGTTACACATTAGCTCATTGATATCTGAATCATTGCCTAACCAGTTTTATGCAGATTTAAGAATGCATTACACCATTCCTTTGCATTTTAAATCATCCTTTTTGTTATCCTAAGTTTATTGCAACTGAGTCTATCATAGCATCTGATAATGCTAAAGTAGTATTTCATAATAAAGGCTTAAAATTTAGGTTCTTCTCCATCTAATGAAGGAGTTCACTTCTGACAGAGACAATTGCGATTGACCAGCAACCTGAAATAAATGAAAAAGCTGGAAAAGCAGGCAGTGGTCACAGCAGCAACAGTAATCACATGTCATAGAAATATTCCTACTTATCTTCTGGAAAACTGAATGTGTGAAGTAATCAGTGTTGCCCTTGCTATAATCTTTCTTGAACAGTAGTTCATCATGTTACGTTCCTTCTCTCCATAGCGCCATTGTTTTTAAAAGAGAGAAGCAATCATTATAGTATTACCATGCTGTGAAATTTCTTAAAGTGTTTAAAAATAAATTGGGTTTGGACAAGAACCTGAAACCTAATTGATTAAGGCAGGTCCTTGAGAAAGCCCTTTACTCAGTGCAACACTTGTTATTGACAAATTCTTCACACAAAACTACCTCAAGTTTTAGAATATGTCAAACAGTAAAATATCTGCTATTTTTGTTGTTATTGAAGTTTTGGTTATCCACCCCATGAGCAGATAAACCCCAACCAAAACAACACACAAAAAGACTGGCTCCTCTTATTTATTTAACATCTAAACTCAGTATTATTTTTTTTTTTCTCCTACATAACCTTTCACAATGGTTATTCAGCCCAGGGAAAGACTCACAAGACCTGCTTCTCCAAGCCTGTTCAAGATGAAAATGCGCATTGCACAGAAATCCTATAACTGTTATGGAGTTATAAGCCTCCTCTGCTCCCTTCCAACAGCCAAAGCCATCCCACAAGTTTTCCTGAGATTGTTGCTCTGGACAGAAAGAAAATATTTGTTCGGTTTTTACTTCTATTTCCCACCTTTCTCCCAAATCAGAAGCCTCTTTCACCAGGAAAGGGAGGCCTCAAGATCACACATGAGAAAAAAAACCAAACCCATCATATACAAAAAAAGCCCAAACAACAAAAAAACCCCAAGCAAACAAGGAAAAGAAACTCAAGAGAAAATTACTCCATAAAGGCCTCTGTTTTATCCTCCCTGTGGGATGCACAGCATTTCTTTCACACATAGATGATCTAAAGCACTTCAGCTATTTGCATGCAGTTGTATACTTTAGTAAGTTAAAGATTCACTTTCTTTAGTCACATAGACTTTCCCACCATTTTGCACTCCTTAGCTATCACAACTAAAACTGAAGTGTATTAAACCAGAGGATAATAGAACAGGATAATATCACAAAGACAGAAACACAACTGAAGGAGAACCTTAAAAAAAGCCAACTGAAAGTCTCAAGAAAGCTTATAAGGCATCAGACAAAACACCAATTCATACTTAGAAAGTTATCTGGTTTTTCACTAGTTCATCAGACATATCTGGTACATCTTGTATTAAAATAAACACTGAATTCCACACCTCTTCTTTCAGGTGACTTCACTCCCTGCTAACCCAGCCAGCTCTCTGAAGGCTGCCTTATTTATCAGAGGTGTAAATACTTTAGAACACTAAGTGATTTCATTTAATAACACACACCCCATGCCCCCATAGCAAAACATCATATTTTAAGCAAAAAAGCAAAGGGTAAAAATAACTGTCTCAATAAATAGAAATACCCATATAATATCTGTGAGGTCTGTTCTATTTTAGCTCTTATAGCAATTTTCCCTCTTTTCCAACACCAAAACACAACTCACCAAAGCGACACTCAACTCTTATCAGTCTTGCTTCTCAATACCATATGTCAGAAAAGGAAAAACCCACAGATTATCCTTTTTGAGCTCTTCATACACCTTCAAAAGCCTGAAATAACCATGAGCTTCAAAGTTTTCCAGATACTTTGCTAACCACTCACATCTAACCATATGCAGCTGCTTCCCCAGCTGAAGGCTGTTTGCCCTTACTGCCAGCCAGGGAATGTATCCTGTGTGCTACATCATGTTTCCCTATCAGGATCAGCTCAATCCTAATGAATTAGACTGCAATTATCATTAATAAGAGTTAGCTCAAAATCTATTTTAAGCACTTGCCTCCATTTTTACTTGGGTATTTTTGGCATTCCCTTTATTTACAATTCTAATGATGGTGTTCATAATGTTTTCTGGTATTGATGAATTGCAATTCTCCAGCCTTGAAATATGCTCCAGAACAGGTTCAGAGGCCTCCCAAGCAGTAGTCAGTATTTTATTTTTTTTAAATCACTCTTGTAACCTATAGTCAAAAATCATGCTTCTTATTTGCTGTTTCCATTCATACATATTTGTTTTACTTTTTGGCCTAAATCCAGACAGGTGACAGGTATGCAAACCAGAGGTATTTACAGTAGCTTCGGCAGAAGACTCTTCCCAGTGAGGCTGTCAAGAAAAAAACAAAAGAGTTTCAGGGACAGTGGTGGCATTAATACTCAGGACTCAGTTCCATGAGTTCCAACAGCAAGCTTTCAAAAGCTTATAAGACCTCCAGCAGAAGGACAGCTAATATCAAAAACAGTAGGAGACTCAACTATTACCTTCTGTTCTGGCCCAAAGGCTCTAAAGAGATTCACATATCATTGTTTCAGAGTAGGAAAAAAAGAAGCAGCAAAGATAAGGAAGAGCAAACTGGGAACTGCTTTCTTTGATGCTTCTCATCTCAGAGAAATAGTGAAGACTTGAAAAGCAAAATCCAATTATATATGGCTAGCACGTGATGATCACAGCACATAAATTGAGCAGGGAAAACAAGAACAAAACCTCAGATGTGAACAGTAAAAATGGCATGAATGAAATGTAGCTTGTTTCTTTTTGTTTCATATAGGTACTGTTCGATAACTATTTATATGAATGTTATACATGTTATACATGTTATATGTACACCTACAACGCACACTAGTACATATAGAAGTGAAAGATATACAGCTGGTTTAGACAGTAATTCTTGCATGTTTGTCTCAGGATACATTAAAAATAAGTACTTTGTTTATATTATTAAATTTTGATTCTTTACTGAACATTCCCATTCAGAGAATGCAGCATAAGACTGTATATTGCTAGGAAAATTACTTTAAATAGATCAAAGTAAAATTGGCCCTTGGTTTAATAAGTTATTCAAAATTTGGACATTAGTCAATTACTAACAAAAAGAAAAGTAATCTTGATTTTTTTGAAATGTGTATATTACTAAAGAGTTTCATTGAAGAGAACCAATGGTAATCAGGTGGTAGATTACTAAAATTTAAAGTGTAACTGCTTTAATCAACTTTTGGCTTTTTTATGTATTATGTATTTTTTCTTGTAACACTGGGGCTGTTCCCTAAGAAGTGTTTTAAATGTGAGATTAAGGGCTATCAAATGCACAATAGAAAAAATACACACCAAAGATTTCTTACCTCTCTTTTCCACTTAAAAGTACATTTTCACATCATGCAAATTTACTGTAAAGCATATGAGACTTGAATCCACTATTTATTTGATTAGCTGTTGAGCACTTTTTGTCTTTTTTTTTTTTTTTTTTTTTTGTAAACATATATTCCCCAATGTGTATGGTACTTGCTATTTTTAAACCTACCTGTCCATTTTCTCAGAAAGCCCTCAAAAGTCCTCAGGTTTGAACTTTTAGGTTTTTTTTCTCTCTCACCAGTATTGCATTTTTTTTCTGTAAACAGTTGAAATTAAATGGAATGGCACGCCTCCTTCTACTTTGCAGCACAATTGTGAAAATCTTGAATTGCATGAGCTTTCGTTCAGCTACAGGATCAGCTTTTTTTCCACAGTGATAAGGGACAGATTGTAAAGACATTCAAACAGCTAAGCTTGAAAATAGGATGACTTGTGAGATTTTTCAAATGCATCTAGGCTGATAACTTTTTGAAAGTTATTCAGAAAACTCCGTTTTTGCCTATTCCAGTTTTCATGCATGACCTTGAGCACATCATTCTGTGTCTCATGTTCCACCTGTCTAAGGTGGATACAATAGTATAATGGTCCCATCTCAACTGGTAACATCAGGACAAAATCATTCACTGAAGTTGCCATGCGCTGTTCATTGGGAGTGACTTTGTTGGGCATATATGCTCTTGTGGAACGAGTAAGTTTAAGCACTATGCACAGAGCAATAATTTTACCATTTAATTGCATAAAATACTAATTGGAAAACTCGAAAATGGAAGAGATGTGTTCACACATCTTTAATCTTTGTGTCCTTGTCATGTATGAATAGTAAATTTCTATTCATTCCTTCCTAAGGATGTTGCAGGATGTCAACTGTATTTTAGGTTTATGTGTTTCAAAATAACTTTGTTCTCATTTAGTAAGAGATTGTTGCATGTAAAGAGGAAACTTCACTTAGTTTGTGTTTCAATTGAACTACAGAAATAGCACGGTTGATCTAGCCCTATGACAAGCTTATATTTTGTTTGCCTTAAACTGCAATAAATTTTGCTTTCTGTTATAAAATGCCAGAAATTTTAAGTCATGAACACACTGTTTCTAGGGGAGCAATGTATGACAGTTTAATCCATTCTCACACTATTGAGGTATGCATCAGAAGAAAACCAATGAAAACCCCCAGTATTTCTCACTTCTGAAGAAATAAGTGCATCTGTGATCACAGGTGTATACTAATCTATAAGTACAGTTAAAATCTTCAGTTACTCATCAGTTTTGTCTACATGGGTGACACAGAAGTGGGATGGAAAGCTTTTTTACCTCCTCTTATCACAATATATCTTTGAAGATTAGCTAGTTTTGAAGCAGTAGCAAAAGCGATAACCAGTTGGCTTACAGAACATAAAAAGGTCAACAAATGCTTTTTTTCCCCCTCCGTGTGTTCTGCAACTCAGAGCTATTGTTGTCTACAAAGAACTTATTCCTGCAGCTGTTTTTCAAAAAAAAAAAAAAAAAAAAAGACACCCCCCCCCCCCCCAAAAAAAAAAAAAAAGAAAAAAAAAAGCATTAAAATGTAATGTAGCTAGTGGAAATATCAGGCCAAAGAACAGAAGGATTTGCTTAGTTATAACACACATATGAAACTACAAGCCCCTGAACTGTTATTGATTAAAAAATGACAAGCACAAGGGCAATGAAATCCATAAAATCATAGTATATTCCTAGAGTAAGAGTAACAATATATGTCATAAAATAGCCTGTAGCAAGTTTATCAGTTTTGACACACCATTTAATAAAATAAGGATTAGTTAGATTAGATTAGATTAGATTAGATTAGATTAGATTAGATTAGATTAGATTAATGTTAATTGCAAAAACATTTTGAGGATCCAGGCCTTGCTCCTGAAAACTAAAAACAGACGAAATTTTCAAAATAACGCAGATAAAAATCATCTTCTCATTTTAGCACGCAGCACAAACAAATCTCAGAGAATCTGTACTTCATATATTTCCTAAGGTGGTCAGTTCTGAAGCATTCACAGAATCTGTCTCAAAAAATATATATTTCACGCTTGCATAACCTAATGGGAATGAACTACATGAACAAAGTCTGGTTCCTGTGAAAGTTTTGGGAGAAAGCTTGCCACCCCTAGGCCACAGGGCCACCACTGTGCTGGGACGTGGCTGCTGTGGGAGATCCTGAACATGAAGATCAGCAGGTCATATTTAAGAGTATGAGCAGAAATACTTGAAATACTCTGAGAAATGTCTGCTTAAAAATTTATTTCATCAGAAGCCTACTTATTTCACTGGTTACTACTTCTCCTTTATCTCCAGTAACATAGTATATGTCTGAAGATCACAGTAGAAGTAAGAGATCCTGAGCAGAAATAAAGCAGGTTCGGTAGTGAAGTTGTATTTTTATATGTGAACATAGACTCATACCCACGTTTTTCCTGAACATGCGCTTCCAAATTACTTAATCATCCCACCATAAAGCTGATTCCTAAATACTTTTGTTCTCACTATTGTAATCATGCTCCGATGGCAGGTCTTTCAAAAAAACCAGACCAACTCTTATTGCATAGGAAATGCTTTTTCCTATACCCATTATTTTGGAAATTAACTCATCAGACAAAATACATTACTATAAGTTAAATCAAGCCTCCATAGTCACCCTAAAGCTACTAGTATGTAGAACTAAAGAATATTATTTAATTACACTGGACTAACTGGAAAATCACAACATATAATTGATATGTTCATACAGTTGTCTGATTCCTGTCAAACCAGCCTGCATTTCAGACAGTTACATCTTGTTCAGAGAAACAGGAAAGATGCTGACAGCATTTAAGCTTACATTACAACTTTCTTATTGCCCCAGACCAAGAGCCTTATTAGGCTCTGTTTGAAAGCTTTATTATTTTGAAAAAAAATACTGTGGGTAAAGAAAGTTATTTGTTAAACCGAGAAAAGAAATTGGAAACTTACTTCACCCTGTTATTGTAAAACTCTGTTTCTCCTTCAAAGAACAGAAAAGATAACTATTCTTACTTAAATAATTGAAATATAATTTGTATGCAATCACATCCATTCCTGTGCTGCAAAGTATGTAATCTAGTGTTAAACTGAAAGAAAGTTCATGTCAAGAAATAATTCTTCATAGCATCCCTCCACTAGAAAGAGCAATTGGCAGGTATTTAATCTAATTTAAATTCAAGAAAATAAATAATATGATTTCTTATATTGATAAAAGATTAAACTTAAAAGGACAATAATTCAGTGTTTGATAGATAAAGAGCTGGTACCAATAATTCATATTATCCTTTTAAGCATTTGGTTTGTTTGAAAATGGATGCAAATGATAGGTATACTAATAATACTGAGAGATGGAGAGATTTGAAACTATTTCTTTACTGAGACTCTGCTTTCATTTGCATTCTTGATCTAAACAAAGAATAATCCCAGTAAACTCAATTCAAATATTTGTCATGACAAAAATAATAGCGAAGAACAAGAATTTCACCATTTTCCTTATCCGGTACAAAAACTGGGCACTAGTTTTGGGGATCAGTTTTGAAAAGAGCTGAAAATTCTTCCCACTGTTCAGCATACTGTGTAGCCATGGTAGGCACGGACATTTTCAATGGGATGTGTGGTGCCCAGCATGGCCAGAAGCCCTCAGGCTGACCTTTGTCAGACTACTCAGCAGGGCCAGCCTGCTCTGGGGAGTCACACATTCCCTCTGATGCCACTCATGGCTTCTCCATCACCACTTCATGGCTGCTGTGAAAGCATGGTGGGACTGACCACGTTGCCAGTCTCAGCACTGGATTCAGCATGCTTTTTCTGACATCCTGAGGCAATTCTGGACTTAGAAGGAGAAAAAGGCACAATACCAGGAGGAAAAAAATGGTTCTTGTCGCTAAAGTGACCAAAATTTACAGAGAGCTTCTGGCCAATGATTAGGGTGACACTTCAGGCATTTCTTATTCCATAAAGGGTAGTTCTCCACTGCCTTGCCTTAAAGTCTTTAAGCTCCTCACGAGATCAAATAAAGTTTGTTTGTCAAATACCAATGTACAAAATACTGCTGCTGTATTAGACCTAAAAGCAAGAGTGTGCTAAGCTCTCTAAATCCTGTTAGAAAGATAAATCCCTAAATCTTCTCCACTGTCTCTGCCACCAAGCAGCACCATTTGCTATTCTCTTTGTGCTGTTACTTTCAAGCCTTGACTTGAATAAGTTAAATCTACCTAATAAATACTTTGATATATGTCTGTTTCATCTGAAAATGCCCTCTTCCCTAACTCTGACATCCTCAATGAAAATTCATAAATAGTGCTATGTTTTAGTACCTCAATTATTTTTTCTTCAGCATGGAAATCTACCTGTAGTTTTCTCTGAGGAACACGTTCTTTATCAAAATCTGAAATTAACACTTATCTCAGTGTATAATATTGCTTATATACACTTCGATAAGTATATAAATATATACTTATATACTATATATAAAAATATAGTCACATTAATATATACTTATATCTATGTACTTACATCTATACTTGCATATTTCTTATATATACTAATTTTCAATTTCATATGTATCACTGGTACACTTTTTGGAGATTTTAGCCTAGAATGGCCATATAAACTAAGCTACAAATCAATAGGTGGGCATACTAAAACAATGGGAAGTAAAAGGGCAAATAACTCGTTATTAAAGCACCAGTAACTGAGCCACTTTTGTGTCGATATGAACTAACACGTGTGGAAAATACAGTTGAAAGTGCACAGACACACCAGATTTTTATAACTCCTGCACAGTACTAGGAGCACACGTGCACACCACCACAGCTTGTGACTATCAGCTCATTTGAAACGCTTGCTACCTTCATGCTAGAACCACCAGACTAAATCCATGTTTTTGCTGCAGTGTAGGCATGTACTTTGGGGAGCAAGGTTTTTTCCTTCTGTTATTTTTCAAGAACAAGCCAGAGTGGGTCACAGATGGGATTTCTAGATACAGTGACACAGAATCCTATTGGCCAAGTCACACTGAAGTAGAACTGCCTGACCTAGGAGCTTCTGAAGCGAATGGATTTTCTACCCACTCTATAGCTTCTGCTAAGAAATCGAATCCACATTTTCTACAATGTGAAAAAAACACCAAGAAATCCACAAGGAAAAACAATCTGCAGAAAAATTGTATCAATAAAAAACTGTAGAAAAGTTTGTGAGGAGAAACTGTATTGTGAACTTTTATACCGTTATAGTGCTACAACACTAATACTACTTTAAACTCTACCATTTTTCAAACTGCTATAGGGAAAGAAAGGTATGAGAACTGCAGAATACGATTTTCTTTTTTTTGCATCAGAACCAGCATTGTGGTCATGGAGTAACATCACTTGGAGGAGTGGTAGACATATACTAATAAAAAAGTATAACAGGGGTTATTTCAGTACAGGCATTCACTATTGACAAGACTATCAGTGCTAATTTTCTCTTGACATTTTGTCACCAAATGAAGGTTGTTTTTAAAGGCATGTTATTGATTCATAAACAATATAATGTGATTTTGATTGTAACTAAATGTTTAATCTTCAGAAAAAGTAAAGGATACGTTATTCTAATATAATAATATTGTCAGATAGACTAGTTTGCCACAACCTCATAGATTCCTAAACATTTAAAAAATTATGAGTGATGCTTTTGCTTAAGAAGCATTTTCATGCTTTAAATGACTTGGTTTGAAATAGATAGTTCTGCTTCAGCTTAAAGGTATTTTGCAGGCATAATTCAATTTAGCAGCCAGAAACAGACAAGCAACAATTTCAAACTTGACTGGGAGTAAATCCTCCAGACTATGGCGTTGAGAGTTTCAGCCCTTTGGGTCTGTCAGTGTTTCTAATTTATGAAAAACTATTTCTAAATTTCTAGGGCAGTTTACAAATTGTGAGCTCTGTCGTCTTTAGAACTCCCAGTTCCTGTGTTGCTATTTATTAATCACCATTAGCAGTGCTTTGACAGAATCTAAATTTCATTACATAGCAGTACCATGATGTCTGAATGAACATGAACTTCACATTGCACTGTTTACAAGGAAAGGTAATTATACACTAAGATATTGTTCATTATTAAAATATTTTTCTTCCCCCTCTCCTTCCTCCTGCACTAAACAGTAAGATTTTAAAGACCAAAGCACAAGAAAATTTTATTGACTTTCCCAGCTTACAGCTTCTCCTAGTTGCTAGTGATGGAACTGATGTTCCATTCAAAATAAATTCAAAGGAGAGACAAATTAAAAAACCTCACAGTATTTCAGACTGAAGGTAAAGTAACAACCTCAATTCTTTCTACATTATAACTGTTATGTCACAGGATGAGCTTTAAAACATACTTTTCAAAGCGGTTGAAACATTGGTCTCATAGCGCAAAAAATAAAAAAAAAGCCACAATTTTAAACAATATGTTTGGATTAAGCAGCAGACTTTAAATAAATATAACACAAGTATTGTGAGAATTTGACTTCAAAAAGTTTACACACTAGACTAATGCTGGCATTATAAATCATGTAGACACACTTGAAGTTTTGACCATTTTTTCTAGATATGAAATCCAATATTTTCAGAAAAGGCTACTGACTTTTGGCTTTCCCATATGAGTTCTCATCCAGGGGCATGATCTTTAAATACGTGTGGTCATCCCTTCCTGAAAAACATCTGTTTTAGCCTGACACAAAGTAATGCTATCATTAGTCACTTCTGAGCATTTTAGTTAGGGAATACTGCAACGTTTTAGAACCAGAGTTTTGTTAGCAATGCAGTTCTGCTGAGATTGAAAGATGATGGTTGTTGATGGGCAAAACATGATTAAAAATAATGACATGCCTTTGCAAAATCCAAACAACTGACAGAACCATTAGGAATGATCTCCTGAAATGTATTTTTTTCATGTAAGTATTTAAAACTAAAAAGCCTGTATCTAGCAATTGATGAGAAAGGAGACTATGACCCAACCTTCTCTGCAATTAGATTTTAAGAACTATAAAAATATTGATGCCATATGCATGTACCATACGCATAAAATAGCTTCCAGAACTTTGCAAGCTTCCAAATTAATAATGCTGTACCAGTGGTCTATGGGTAGCAATAGAAATTCTCAGCGAAGACAATTCAGCCCTCTAATTGTTCATGGAAGTGAAACTAATGAAGATAGCATAAACAATAATAAAAGACAAGGTGTCTATAATGGCTAATATATGCCCATCTAAGATTTAAGCCAGAGGTCCTCAAACTATGGCCCGCGGGCTGGACACAGCCCCCCAGGGTCCTCAATCCGGCCCCCGGTATTTACAGACCCCCCCACCCCCCCACCCCCCTCCCCGGCTGGGGGTTGAGGTGGGGGGGAAACCAAGCAGCCGCAGATGGCTGCCTGCCACTTCATCCGCGCGCCGGCCCCCTGGTTAAACAGTTTGAGGACTCCTGACTTAAGCTATCATTGGTTACAATGGCCTGAATAGGGACTAGATTTGGACCTGAAACCACTCTGTTGCAAAACTCTGCACTAAAGTGCATCCTGGAAGATGCCAGTTTTCAGTGGGTGCATTGTTTTCTGTTTGATCTTTTTAATGAGGGCATACAAAATGAAATTTTCTTAAATATGTGAATTTGAGTTCATCAATATCCTGAAAGAGGTGTATGCTTATAATTTGCAGGCATTGCTGATGCTGTGAAGAATGACATAATACTACAAGAATAATTAGACCCTCTTCCTAGTATAAAAGGAAATAAAATTCTTTGTACAAAATTACAAAGTCATGGACTAATGGAATAATAATGAGGAGTTCTGCTTTACAGAAATACATCATTAGTTGAAGCTGATAGAAAACGAGAGAGATCTGAGTATATTTTTTTAGTCATAGGATCATTATAAGCAACACTGTAGGAAAAAATAAGATAAAAGTGGTGATAAGATCTGTCAGACAAAGTATTGGCAGTAGAGAAAGGTAATAGACAAGTACACAAGACACAAAGAACATCTCAGTTAGTATGTTCTGTGTGGTTCTGGTTATTGATGTCCAAAGCAAGGTTAACTTGCAACAAGGGTAGTACTTGGCTGCTAGGATGATCAGGGAAGGAGCATCTTTTTTAAGGAAAAAATTAAAATCTTATCTAGTTCAGCACAGAAATGACTAAGAAAGATACTGAGTCTCTAAGTGTGTTTGGGAGCAACAAGAAGTGAGGGCAGGAGTCATGTTACCAAATGTGATAGGATTTAAGGACCTAGTGGAAATGATTAGAAATAGCTGTTCAGTCAAGTGTCTCAATATACAGTCAACAATGTACACTGTCTGCATCCTTTTTGATATGCCACATGTGAAGAATATAATGTTTAATACCAAATTTACTTATTTGAAGTTATCTGATATTACATAGGAATTTTATTGAGCATGATGATACAGAATTTTGCAAGCTTCCAATAATGCTGTACCAGTGGTCTATGGGTAGCAATAGAAATTCTCACTGAATTTCTCACTAATATACTTAAATTACAATCTGTGTCTAAATTGCACTTAGCAGGGTATAGCAGTGCCTTTATTGGTAATATAGACTTCGACATAAAATAAGAACAATTTTTTTTAACCTATGAGTGAGTGAAGTGCTAAAAAGATTATCTGAAAGAAATAATAAAAGGAAAGAGCTTAAGCTATTTCAAGATGTAGTTTGCCTATTAGAGAAGGTATTTTGTAACAGGACAGGAGTCCTCACAAAGGTGTAATATTAAGCCTGGAAGAAAGGTGTCTAGGAGGAAAATTTACTGTAATCTCAAAGGGGTTGCAGAAAAATTCATTACTGTTTCCTGGTAGTTTATTTGCACCATAATTTTACTGCAACAACTCTGAGCTTTGGGATTCCAGCTGATACACTGTAGTAGACAAGGGCTCCCCCACCAGTACATAAGCTAGGAGTTTGTTTTCTCTATTGTTATTTTTTGCTTATTTTTGTGATTTGTAACGGCAGTTCTGGAGTCTGTAACTCTGAGACCTGGAGTTTGCTGCTTGTGTTAATGTGTTCTGCAGTCTTCAGTGAAGTCGGTGCATGTGAGTTAACTATACTACAGCTGTTGGGACTACAGGTCTAGCTGCCTGCATCTGTGAGCCAAGGGACCTACGAACCCTACCTAAAAATCCTTTGGAATATTAGAACATCCCAGTAGAGCTGAATGTTTCTTATTTATCGAAGCATTACATTCTATGCAGAAAAAATATTGGTAGGCCAGTTTATATTACCTAAGATAGTACTTACAGAAATAGAGCTTTTTCCTGATGATATATTGGAAAGAAATTTTGCTGCCTTTTATTTATTTACCTTAGTAAATGGATTTGCACTCAAGACAGTGGCTCACAAAGATGATAAAAGCAATTGAAAAATATAATTATGTGTGTCTAGATGGGAGGAAAGGAGAGAATTTTCCCACCAAATATTTGCATGTGGCTGACAACAGAGACTCACAGAAGAGCAGGTGTAGGGGAGAGTGCAAGTCAGCTTGCTGTGCTATCTTTAGAATCCTGATTCCACCTAGTCATTCCTTCTGATCTATATTCATGGGTTTTCCAGAGACCTAGCAGTTACATGTCACAATGACGGGTCTCAACCCTGTTCCAGGATAAAGCATCAATCTGCTTGTGAGCGCTGTAGCTTGACCTGACAAAGTTCCGGCAATTCTGCAGGCTCTGTGATTCCTGTGCAGAGGGTAATTCCGAGCTCAGAGAGCAGTGATGGACAAGATATTCTATCGAAGTTGCTTCTCAGATTGCAAGAAAGAGCTGTCCCAGGAATATCTGTTGAAGGTACTGCCAATCTATTTTTTGCTGAATGTTTATAGCACTTTTGCAACTGCTTTTATTCTATTTTTTTTCCTTCTCTGCTGCCTGGTGTATAACCTCTTGCCATTTATTCTATTTGCTTTTTTGAAGGCAACAACGTAAGACAGGACAGGTGTATTCTTCTCCCCAGTATGAATGTAAAAATACTTTTTCTTCTGTACAATATAAATATTGTTTTATGGTAGTCAAGACTTAAACATTTGTGTGTCAGGAGGGGAGAAATAGACAAGAGCTAGCTAAATATTTCAAGTTTCATCCCTTCTAAGGTACTGGAATTGCACATCATTAACTCCAGACATACTCCATCACCCTGTGCAGTGAAATTCACTGAGACTAAGGCTAAATGCAAGTATTCAAGACCTTGAGTTTTTATTACCCATGTAATTCTGAGAAGATCCCATTCTGCCAAAGCACATTGAGTACTGATTCAAACAGAAAATAAATTATTCTAGAGAATAAGAGAAAATTATACAGAAAATATCTGTGTCAGTGCAGGATATACAGCACACTTCTCAGTATTACTCAGTATTTATAGCACACCACCTCAGAGGACAGAAACTGAGGGATGGTTTTAAAGGAAGGACTTCTCAAAACTATGATATATTCATTGAAGTTCATTCAAGAGTTGCGGTAGAAATGAATTAATGCAATTTCAAATAAAATTTAATCTAATAAAGCACAAAGTTAATGATGTTGTATCAATTAATTGCACAGAATATACATGTTTTTAACCAAAGGATGAGATATTAATCTGACAATACATAAAGAGAACATGACAACAAAATCCCACTCCAGAAAAATGAATGCAAATTAGTATTATCAGCTTAACTTCATTTATTGAACAAACCAAAATACATTTTATTTTATAATAACAATTTTTTTTAGAAATACAATATCTGTTTTTTCAATGTCAGTGATAACATTGGGATTCAATGTAGAGGTATGTGACATATCATATGCATCCTAACCAAATTTTTTGCCACACAGTTAACTCTAAAATATTGACTACTATATGATAAATTCAAAGTAAAATATAGTACTCAAATGACAAATATGTGTTTTCTTGGCAGAAGATTTGGGTTTTGTTCTCAACTTACCTCAGGTTTCTGCCAAGCACCATTTTGACTTCCCTGGGAGTCTCAAAAGCAGATTTTGTTTCATACTTATTTAATTGGGATGGCCAGAGGAAAATTTTATTTGTGTGCCCATACAGCACTACCGGGATCACCTGCATATATTGTTCTCTCACTATTTCCTCAGGAAAAGCAGTATTTAGAAGTGGAGAAGAACTGTGAGGATGTGGCTAAAAGCACTACAGACGTTTTGTAGAAAACTCAACTGTTTTCCCAAATACCTTTTGCATGTTGAAACCCTTGGGTATCTTCATACAAAACTGTTAGCTGACGAAATTGAAATTCTTCAGGTAGTCAGGTACTGTTAATTGAAGCTGCCATTAATTACAGGAGGGAAATGATTCAACCATTAAAGAGGGATCCAGTAATTTGAAGACATCTTTCAGAGGTGACAGTGTCAGGTAATTTATAATCAAGTCTGAATAACTTCATTTTACTTCTCTAGTTATGTCATCTGCTGGAGTACTGTAACACTGGAACTCCAGTTCTGATTCCTGTGACATCCTTAAAGATTCTCAGATAAATGTTTACATGAGAAAGCTTAATGTCAAGTAAAACAAAACAAACAAACAGAAAATCCGTCCAAAAATGTTAAAGCTTTCTGTAATACAGAGCTCCAGAAAAAATGTTTGAAAGGTGAACTGACCTCACTCTAATGACTCAGAGAAAAAACTGTAAATAAGGAGGGCAACGCTTATGAAAACATACATATGTGTAAAGCAAAATAAGGAATTTATTCGCTACTTCCCATCAGGAGACAGCTACAAATGTTTTTGCTTCCTCCTCTTTTCCCTGAGCTTGTGTTACTGAGCTCAACATTACATCATATTGGACATCCATTTGCTCAGTTCTGGTCAGCTGTTCTCTCCCAAATTTTTGTGCATCTCCAGCTTATTCACTGGGAGTGGGGGGTGGAGAGTGTCAGAGTGGGAAAAAGAGAAAACTTTGGTGTTTTGCAAACTGATCAGCAATAACCAAAACACTGGTGTATTAGCAGCGTTTTGGTTACAAATCCAAAACACAGCACCATGCAGACTGCTATGAAAAGAATTAACCCCATTCCAGCCAGACTCATTACAATATGTATGTAGACTTATAATGATACAGATCCTGAAAAAAAAAAAAAAAATATATATATATATCCTGAAGTATATATATATATATATATATATATATATATATATATATAAGACACAACAAATATGTGCCGGACTCTTCTGGCATTCTGTGGTTGGCCACTCTGATTATAAATATTAATAATTTTTAGATATCTATCATTCAGGAAAGAAACTTTTTAATTCCAATTAACAAAAGTGTTTTTTCTCTTTTTCCTTTTGGGGAATGAGATTTCCTGACACTGCTCTTGCCACCAGAAAGTGCCACTTTGCGTTGGGCCAAATTTTCTGATTGTATTACAGAAGCTGTGTAGACTGCAATTGATTAAGTGGTCAGTGCTAATTATTGAAAAAAATATTTGATCTACACAACCCTTTACGGTTAAAATAACTATAAATGTGTCACGTTTCTTCTTTGAAGTACTTTTGAACTTAAAAAATATATTTTATTAGTTGGCAAATGAGGACTTTGGCAAATGAGTAAGTGAACTAAAAATTCAAAAGGAAATAAATCATTAAATTAATAAAATAAATCAATAAATTGTAAGTGTGATAATGTAAATCAACAATTCCCACCAGCCAATGCATTGGAAATCCTATACCATGTACATTACTCTGAAAGTAGCAAAATTTCTATAGACATCCAAAGTTCATTAGGTGATTATTAGGCTATGATTAGATTAACAATCACTCCATGAATTTCTAAGTTGTTAAGTAGTGGCAAAAGTGGGGCTGCTCCTCAAGGGTCAGTGAGCCATTTGACATGGACCGGCAATGCCCTCACCAGTGGCTCAGGGGAGTGCAACTGGAGGGACAGCAATGGGACCTGTAGGCAGGCCAAGGCATCAGGCAATGCTGGGGGATCAAGCCAGGACAAAGACTGAGGCAGGAAATCCAAACGACAGGCCAGGAACAGATCTGGGGACCAGCACTGCTTTGATTTCTCTGGGGCAGGGACTGAAGGTCTCAGGTGGGGCTCAAATAAGGTACTGGGCAGTGGTCAGGAGGTGAACAAACCCAGGGGAGGCTAGCCAGGGACAGAAAGGGTAACAGTGCCCTCAGGGCCCTGACATAAAACTTCCAAACCAACATTTTAAAATATTCTTGGAAGTGTAACCTGATTTCCAATCAAAAAGCAAAACCCTCCAGTATTTTAAACTATTGTATGCAATGAGCCACACTTTTTTCAAGTGACTATTGGACAGTACTTGTTACTTGTCCAAGAATACAGTAACAATTCCTGCAGCTGTTAAACATTTTTCTGTATCTTAAATAGCTTTTCCCTCAGCATTCAGCTTTACAATGAACTCAGAAAAATCAATAATAATTCTCTTCAATAATTTAATTAATTAGATCAAGACTTAGAATTGTGTATAAGAAATGCTGATTTAAATAAGGAAAAATGTTAACATGACAAGTATTATCTCAGCAAATAGCCATCATTTTCTGTCTCTAACATGTCTTATGCCAGTTTTTATGTATTTAACTATTTTGAGGGGGAAGGGGAATAACAAGAGGTTGTGTATTCTGAAAGACTCACAAGGGATATGAAAGATAAGATCATCAGGTCTACAGTGAGAAATTTTCCCTAGGACACAACAAACGACTTTTCCTTTTAACTCTTTCCAGGTATGACTGATGTGAATTAAGACAGATGCCTTAAGCATGGAGTTGAAAAAATCATAAACTATATGTGGGAATTTTATCCCAAACTACCAAAGCTCCACTGAACTGCTAAAGCATTGATTTTTTACCAAGTTTCCCAAAACATTACTATGTGATTGTTCTGAAGGATTTAAAATGTGTTAAAGGTGAGTAATGGCTAATATGCTTAGATTCAAGTATAACCAAATTAGTAAAAATGTTTTAGAGATAGCGTTTTCAGAAACTAATGCTATCTGACAAAAGCTGGCTGTTAATATTTATGTACTATGTGTTATTATTCTGTGCTGGGAAAAAAAGCAAAGCAAAACAAAAGAAACCAAAAAAACATTTAAAACATCCATCCTTACTCACTAAGAATACCATTTCTGAACAGTAATATCTTAGGTTGCTAAATACTTTTGTGGATATGAACCTATGCACCTAACTCCAAGCTCAGGAACACTTTATTAAATTATTCGTAAGTATTCTAACTCAGCTAAGGCTGACACTATCACTCCATTGGGATCAAATACACTTCACTTTTAGGTATGCTTTCGTATTACATTTAAAGAAAAAAATTACAGTAAGTGACAATGATTCAAATTTTCAAATACAACCTTGTCATAAAGAAGTAAGGAGTCAGTATTTCCTACAATAAAGAATGTTTCAAAGGGCTAAGAAGCCATTTTCTAACCACTAGCGCTTCTTTAAATAAATTTTTACTTCATTTTTAAACTGCTATTGTGTCAGTGCAAAGACTGATAACCACATGAATTTCAGTTGTGCTCTACCTTAAAGTCCCAGGAATCATTGCAATGAACAGATTCTTAACGAAAGAAAGAAGATCCCCAATCTGGTTATCATCCTCACTCGTGGTAGATGTTTGAAGTGTCTAAACAAGAGACAAAAGGGCACTGATAATGCTTGAAGTGTTGAGTCAGCTTTTCAGTTTCAGTTCTCACCCAGTTCATGCCTGTAGCAGAACCTTCACTATGATCCTCAGAAAACTTGTGTTGAGACTGAGAGCCTGAACCTAGTACAATTTTGCAAGAGACATTGTAGTGTGCTTACCAGAAGAATGATTCAAATTACTTGAATTCTGTATGTGCTTTTTATATTCTAGTACTGTGATATACCTGTTTGGTGTCTCAGCTACCTCGTCCTTGCATATCACTTTGATATCCTTTACCTCACCCACTTAGAATAATGTTGCATAGAAACACAGATTTTAATGCACTGCATAGAAATTGTTTTCTGTCAGGAAAAAGGAGCTTGGTTGGGTCCTTTGCATTTAAACAAATATTGCCTTTAAATTTTAGAAATGCTAGTATCAAGTGTTCTACATTCTCTGCGGATTTGCCTTCTTACTAGCAATTTAGATTGAGAAGAAACAGTTACTCAACAAATAACCCCCACTTTTAGATTTTTATCTTCAGATTCTGTAAATCTCTAGGCGCTTTAAATAATTATTTGCATCTTCATATTATAACACTACCTTCAATAACTTTACCACATTTTACTGAATTGTTAAATTGATAAAATTGGGCACAATTTCATATTCATACAGATACTACTTATAATGGCCACAGAGCTTTCATTTTCCCTGGACTTTAAAGGCACATGTTGCTTATATGTAGCAAATCTGTTGAGCATTACTTGTAGCACTAAAAAATCTACTGAAATCTGGAATAATGATACATTCTAACCCCCTTATTTTGCTTGATGTCTAGTTGCAGATAGTGCCCTCTAATTAAATGCCCTCTACGTTAATCAACGGATTACTGCTCAGATTTTCACTAATTTATTTTCCCAGAAAATAAACTTGTTAACTCAATAGAAGAGTGTGTGTGTGTCTGTGTGTCTGTGTGTCTGTGTGTCTGTGTGTGTATGTGCACTGGGCAAGCTTGCAGAATGGAGCTAAAACAAGTTTGCAAGCAAGAGCAAGGGTATACCTTAGACTGCTAGTGAAGGACAACAAAATAATTAGTTCAAAGTCTACAGGCTGTTCAAATAGCACTGAAGCAATACATTTATGTTGTCTCCTGAGGGGACTAAATGATTCTGTAGGAATTTTGCTGTCATATTCATTCCTTCTGTAAATGATACTTAGACAGTATTAAGCAGAAAAGGTTATTTCAAATATTGTACTGTCCTCTTTCTTTCCCCTTCTTTTCTAGTTCCTACATGGGTTCAATAACAAGAGCTGTGCAGGACCAACTAACAATCATTAGATGTGTCTAGTTTTCCAGAGCTGTTTCTAATTTTCCTGGGATTATAAACAATTAATTCCATACAACATTGTGCACAAGTTGTTCATGACAGACAGGAAGTTTAAGTGGTTGATGATAGTTTGTCATTATTCAGTCATCAGTAGATGTTTAATCCAAAAAGTAAATTTAACTATGGAGATGAAGATGAAAACCTAGACATATTCTGTAATCACATGTGTCTCTATTCATGAAAGTGAATATATATTGAAGTTGAATATCCCATGCTTAATACTGTGTGATCTGGATTATAAATTTATCTTTGTACAAGACAGTATATGAATAAGAAAAAAAAAATAATGAGAATAACATAATGGCAGAGCACCAGTTTGAGATGATGGAGCTCAGAGTAAAGGCTTTCATATCTCATACTTCCATGACAGTTGACAAATATTATATAAGGAACTCTTTAAGACATTAGTCTTAATACTTTCCCTTCCCTTATTGTAAAGTAAACCCAATGTCTTATTTGAGAATTAGTCTATTTTTCCTCACTGAAAGTTTCTTTTGTTTGTTTGTTTAGATAGGTGATTGTTGTCACAGGGTGAACCCAAACTGAAAATTTAGAAGAAGCTGCTGGCAATTATTTCTTTTTTTTTTTTTTTTTTTCTTAAATACTGTTTTCCTGCTAGGGTATGGTTAGTACGGATTTTATAAGCTACTATGTATCTAAATATATCTCTGTACTGCAAAGTTTGGCATGCTGTGTTATAGGGTAAAACCTAGCACATCCTTTCTGTAAACAATCAGATATCTCAGTGGCCTTTTTGTTTCTTTAGTTACAGTGAATTTAACCTTCATGCAGTAATACTGTGTTTTCAATCTACTTGGTAGAGTTCGGTGGAAGAAGAGGTGGCTTGGTAACTTAGAAAACCACCTGAAGACTTACTAAGATGTTGAATTATGCAGACTGTTCAGAACAAGCTCTAAGGGGAAGGTGCCAGCCTTACTAACAGACTATAGAAATAAGCTGAACAATACAGCTTGGCTGCTTGGTAAATACACCGGTGTTTGTTTAGTTTAGGCTGGGATAGGTTTTTGTTTGGAGAGAACAAGGCTCTGAAGTGTTAAAGCTACTGAGATACCTCAAAATGTCACACAGCCCCTGTGCTGTCTTACTCTGTGCCAGGCAGCTCGTGAATGCTGGTCACAGGATGCTTTTTCCATATTACCTGTGTTTCCATTCAAAATGAAAATCTAGTGACAGTAGTTTTCAGACAGGATATTGAATGTGAGGAGTATTTTTTGTTCCCGAAGTATTATCTCCCATTCCTACTACTACTAAAGAATGCTTACACCTTTTGGGAATGTCCAGGTGTAACCCTCATCTACTTAGATAGTAATCACCACGTGCTAGTGATCATCTAAATATTTAAATGAATTTGTTTATCACTTCTTCCTGTGAGGAAAACACTCTTCCATCTAGGAAGCATGGTTTGTCTTTCTTTATATGGCTAAATTATATTTTTTTTATGGCAACCTGCAAGTATCTTAATATATATATATCTATTTTGTGTAAACCTAAATAGCTATGGTGGACATGGTTTTATGTTCAGCTCTTGTTTATAGATTTACTAATCTGAAAGCACCTTTTAGTGGCAGGGTATTTGAGAAGTGTGATTCTAATTTGGCCTTAGAAGAATACCAGAAGTTGTGCCAACATATTTTAATATTTTGAGAAGCTGCAGCCAAAGTGTTTTTATCATAAAGTGCTGCAGGCATCACTTTCACTGCCTTTTTTTCCTCCCAACTCTAAGAGTTTCAAGGTGGGTTTTTTTGATTATCTCACCCTGGGATCTAGTTGGACCAAAAGTGTTGCTGGAGTAAGTGAGTCTAGTCCCCTGACACTGCTAGGCGTCATGTCACAATTTTGATAAATGTGTTTTAAGATGAACTGCAATACTGCTGGTCATGTAATCTCCAAGAAACTGGTGTCCTGGAAGCATAATCAGTAATAAATCTAAAAGTGTTAAATGCAGAGCTGTAAGGAAGAAAAATAACTTGGGAGAAACAAATAAATTCCACTTCTGTCAGAAAGCACCATGTGGCATGGTAATTTTGTTAAACGTAGCCACACTTGCTGTTTTGTCCCCTCTTCCCCATCCTTGAACAGAAAAGAAAGCAAGCCCTGCCACTAATACACTTGCTCTGGTTCCACTGTTTACAGGCTTAAAGACTTTCCTATATTTAGCACTCTTGCCTGCTTTGTGAAATGAATAAGCACATCAAGTAATATTCTACCATTTCATGAAAATTTCAGAGTGGTGACACTTCTAAGATTCAGGCACCTCTCCGACTGATAAACAAAGCACACAGCCACAGAGCTGCCCAGGAAAGACAGTGATGTGGTGCTGACTTAATTATAATGATATATTTCAAACTGCGTGGTTTTCCTGCTGTTTCAAATGATTTGGAATCAGAAGCAGCTCTATTTTAGTGACAGAGAAGAGGAAGTGAAGCCTCTGCTTTCCCAATACCCAGTCCACTATTAAAAGAGAAAAGCAAGAAGCTGAGCTTTGGAAAATTATGTTCATCATCCTTCAAACTTAACTATCCTTACAAAATAGCTAAGTAATTGATAGCTATGAACTACAGCAGTGCTCTTAACTAGTTGCACTAAAACTTCAGAAACTTTCTTTTTAAAAGGATTTATTTTATTGTTTCAGGTTTCAGTAACACTAGTTGAAGAAAAAGTGTAATTTTTTGTTTCCTTGCTGCCTGTGGAGAAACATTGTAGAAAACCTTCTTTTGTTTAAGAATCACAGCTGCTGGCAGCCAGTTGCAATAAAATTAGTATTCTAGTTGAAATCTGACAACTGGGAGTCCCTTGACAGTTTTCCAGCTATAGACTTCATAGCTTGGCCTCTCAAGCATTGTGAGAGAAGAAACATTACTCTCACTTTCAAATAGCTGCTGTGTTAAAAGCCAGAAGTATTTCACCCAGCACTGAAACGTAGCAGAGCCCACTGTTCTTACTGAGATGTCTCTTGCTGAACTTCCATTAAAGTCCCTGGGGTTATGCAGGCTACAGGATTGGGCATGGGTATGTTACCTGGATATGTAAGTATTGAAGGCCACTGTGCTTAAATCAGCATCGCAGCTACTATGGGGTGGGTATTGCTAATTAAAAAAACAAAGAAAAACAAAACCAGTGGGGATTGTAAAGCATTTCAAAAGCCTTTTGAATCCCTTTAAGTTTAGAATTTGATCATTAAGTCCATGAAGCAAAGTTTTATACACCTGCTGTAAAAAGTTCTATGAAGAACTAATAATTCTTCAAAGTGACCTATTATTTGAGGGGAAGTATAATGATGTCACTAAAGTAAGTAGAAACATTATTTTATTGCCTACTCTCTTACGTTCACTTCAAGTGTATGTAGCATCTTGTGAAGGTCTAAGGTTTTGAATACTTTTTTTTTCTCTGATTTGATTTTTTTCAAAATGACAAATGTATGCCATTAATTTTCTTCTTTTTTCCTGAGATCATATTTATTTATTTTACTATGGCAAAATGACAAGAATACATTGGGGAGGAGGTGAGGTGAAGCTTTCCATCCATGGTTTGCCTTCTGGAGAGTAATCTTCTCTGATTTCCTTTTATGATGAATCCATCTTTCAGTATTCTAGAAATATACTTTTTAAATATTTTACCTACACTGATGGATGGTAGCTGGCTAAGTCAATTGGTGGTACACATTAATCTGACAATTTTCTTCAAACCTATACTGTTTTTGAAAAGTAGTTCATTTGAAGACTATGCAAGGATAACTCCAATGTAATATAAAGCTCTTCCCATGAATGAAGCCAATTACCACAACTAAATACGACAAAATAGCAAATAGTAAGCTGCCATTTTGAGTATCTTCTGTCTTTTCTGAAAGAAAGATGATGAAAATACAGGATGAAAACAGGCATAAGAAAAAAAAATAATTTTAAGAGACAGAAAACCACTCTTTAGTGTATGGTGGTCTGTCCATGAGATGCTTTGCATGTTCTCTGTAGATTTAGACTCCTGGAGAACAGAGTGTACGTGTTGTGCTCCTGGGTATTCAGAAGTCTTTGACACATAGATAAATACTTTTTGCCTCAACCAAATTTGGGGTTGAAAAAAATAGCATGAGAAACTCAATTGTTTAATATGCAAAAAGACAATTCTTGTATGTTCCCTGAGTTACTGAGGCTCCCTGTGCATGAGTATAGAACCCCTTGGCTCAGGAGATTTCAACTTTTCTCTAAATACTTACGGATAAAGCCTGCAGTAGTTATTTAGTGCTGAAGGAAATGCATAAACCCAGGCTTCTGAAACAATACTTTCCGTGATGTTAAATGTTTTTTCTGTTATAAGTTCTTGAGAAATGGCCAAGCCTCATAAAATTGCTTACAAACCTTTGAAGTGTAACAGCAAAATAATTCCTGGAAGATCTGAGAGTCTGAGATATAATTAATGCAATACGAATTTAAAATTTGATTTTATGTTTGTGATTGGTATTGTTAATGCTGTACAAAAAGTCAGTTTTATGGTGGTTGTTTTTTTAACATCATTCTGTAGAATACCTAAAAGATTAAAGAGGTTGCAAAATAAGTTTCCAAATTTAGTAATTGAACACATAACAGATAAAGTCCTAATGACTTAAACTTAGCAATCACATGAAATCCAGTAAAGAAAATAAATCAGATGTTATTAAAAGCAATGTTATAATGCTAAATACTTTATTCCAATGGGAAATTATTTAGGTAGCTCTGAAACTGTAACTACTAAAGAATCTTAGTCCTTTCTAAATTCTTTCAATGCTAATAAACTGCATTATGTAAAACATGTGTAAGCAAACCCCTGGTGCCAGCATAAATTATGTTAAACTTCCTTAACCCTGAGTCTCATGTTGATGGCTGCTGGCATGACTAGAGATGCCCAATCAGTCAGCTGTATACTGGTATTCAGAAAAGATAGTAAGAGTGATGTTGGAAATTATTAAATTGAACTGTCTTACAAAAACGGTTCTTGAAAATTCAATTAATTGCAACCGAGGTTCATTCCTGAGTAAAGGGACCACTTAAAAGTTTTTCCATTGAGACTAGAGATAGTTTAATAAGCTTACAGTTTATCTGCTGGTTAGAAATCCATACAGGAATCAGTTATTTCTCAGGGTCTTTGAGTAAGTCTGATTTAAGAATAAATTTTACTTGGCTGCACATCTCTGTCAAGCTCAGGAGTCCCCATGTACTTCTTCAAGGTTTGTTGAAGTTGTTTATCCCTGGTAGATGATTTTACTGGTTTTCTTAGTGTTTAACTCTGCTAGTAACCAGCAGCATTTTTTCTCTCTTCTATAGTGTAGTAATATATATTTTTTATATATAGTGTGTGTATATATACATGAGTATATTCTCTGTCTATATGGTATATATGTGGTATATATACAGTGACATGAATGTCAGTAAGACAGGCAGAAAGAAATAGGGAAGGTAGATAAGCCTAGAGGGTTTGAAAAGGTAGTATTTTAATATATATATACACATACACACGTATATAGGCCTGTTGACCTTATGCTGCTGAAAGAGCACATACTGAAAAAAAAATAAATGAAAGTGATGGGAAAGGTAACTCAAGGAATGATCATTCAAGTCATTCAACAAAATTCAAGTAAGTCATTCAACAAAAAGCAAACTTTAGCTAAAAGCCGAACCAAAGATCTACTCTGTTATCTGCTATCTGTTATCTACTATCTACTCTGTTATTATACATTAAGAGAAAGGAAGGAGGGGTGTATTCATATAAAGTATTTTTACTTAGTATCAGCCTAAAAGGAAAAAAAAATGCAATAATCACTTATTTAAAATTGTTTGGGGCTAATATTAGACCTCATACAGGTGTGGATGTGTTCTAAAACAACAGTATTAAGGAAAAAACCTGGTTTGGAAGCTGTTAGAGAATGCTGCTGCGTGCTATTTCAGTTTCCACTGAGGCTCACAATAAACTACTCAGTTTCACAGCATTTCTCAGTATCTCTATAACCCCTTACCAATTAAGATCTCGACTAAATTTCATTTATGAATCTCTACAACAATTACTATAGTCTAAGAATATTTCTCATACACAAAGAAGAATATGGTTAATTCCATTCCTCCCTCATCCCCATATTTTAAATCAATTCAAGTGATGTATACTTTTTAAAAGCAAGCATCTCTTGCTGCACCACGTGTTGTTCCATTGCCTTGGTGCCAGTGGTAGGTGGCCAGCTCTTTACATAGCACTGAATCTGTAATGCAGTTGTGTTATTCACACAATTGCTTTTAATGAGCTGGCTCTGAGCCAATGGTATCAGTGTCTCTGTGCTAACTCTGTGGTGTACACGATGACATAATTGTTTCTTGACTAACAAACTATAATGTGAACCACATGGGCTGTGGAAATCTAATTTACAAGCTAATTGGTTGCTTTGACCATGAAGTGAAAATGCTGCCACACAGAAACCAAAGATCTGAACCTACACAGTAATGACATGCTCTCTGCCTTGAACAGCAACGAGTGTGTGCTGTTGACAGATGGAAGTGCTTCTGGGAGACCGTTACAGAAGAGCAACATAGGATTAATACTGTATGTCTCCTCAGCACAGAAGCAATTTGTCAGTGACTGTGACAAGGTAAACTCATGTTTTATGACTGTTTCTATATTGTTCAGGCCAGATTAATAAGTTAAGCAAAATAAAGAAAACAGCTGTTTTAAAATGTGAAACAGGTATTGTGAAATACTGAATTGCTTTCAGTGTTGCTCCTAAGTATATGTAATTTAAGCCTGCGAAGTTATTGGATACTCTTGGATTGTATGAGCTTTTTCCAGATTCATGAATAATATAAAAGCAGTCAGATATTTAAGATGCACAAATTTTTTATTAAAGACTTTGAGATTTGTTTCACTTAAAAGTACAGAACTACCTCTTCTTTTACTCCCTTTTAAAAGATTGCTAAGCATGCAAGAATACATCTTTCCAGGCACCTCCAGGCAAAATGAGAAGTATAACTTGACTAGTTTTTACACACTGAATGTCATCACTGCTCAAGTGAATCAAAAGTCAAGTAGGTATTTTTAGTAGGCAACACAGTGTTTTACAAGAAATTTGTACTGACTATTAAAAGATGTGCACCAATTGCATTTTCTTGTAATTTGTTAACTGCTGAAGAAATATCAACAATGTTTAATTAAAACACTAATGCAATCTTTAAGAATCTTTTAAAAAAGGCAGCAGAGTCAAAGCTATTTATTATGTTGCTTTTGCAGCTAGCTCTTCTGCTTGGCAAACAAAACAAAAAAACAAACAAACAAAAAATCAGGCTGTCTGCCTGTTGTGGAAGTCCAAGCTGAAAGTAAAGAACAAACACTGAGATTGTATGACTTTTTGGACTTAACCAGTAATTATGGTGCCTAACAGGCTGCACAGAATCTTCAGTTTCTAACATGGGAGACAGGGGAGAGAGGGTGGCCCCTTGTCTTGCCCAGTTTCATGCCAAATTAACTGTTCTTGTAGGGAGAAGTGGCACAGACTGGCATACTCTGCAGAATTTTACCTATCAGACTGCATACAATGGAGAAGCCTTTTGGGGGGCTGGTGTCTCCAGAGGGGTGTGATAGACAGACTATCACAGGAGAACAGTAAGTCTTCATTTCTGTTTCCACATGAAAAATACAGTTTGCTGTTTATTTTGAAGGGAGAGGTAGAAAACCACAGTTAGTGAATGGTCTGGGGCACCATTTTTGTGCGTCATGCTCTTTGAGTAGAATATCTTCCTTAGTGGCTAGGGACGTCACAATACTCTGCTGTTTCTCCTACACTAGAAAACTTCTGATACTGGTATCATTCAAGAGGATTTTGCTACATATAGGAAAATGGAAGCATAAGGAACCCCATCAGAATTCTTATTCTGACATTTTTAACAAGTCTTGGTTGGAAAACTTTTTTAGTAATGTTGTGCGTTTATTTTTTTTTTCTTTTCTTTTTTAATAATTTTAACTATGTGAGAACTCTTTGCTTTGTTCTATTAGCTGCTATAGCTATCCTGGCACTAATAAGTGCCATGTTATCTGGAGATTCAACACTTTAAAGCTCCTTACCTGTACTATAAATCTCTGATCTAACTCTGCTTCTTGTTAGTTCCTTGATACAGATCTGATATGGCAGATTTTTATTTTAAACTATTTATCACCATCAGATCATTTGGCTATCATAGCAATTATTCTGCTATAAAAACTATTAAGCCAGAATAAATATTTCATTGCAAACACACACAGCATGAGGCTTTAATGTAGTTCCATCAGGAAGTCATGGTCTCACAGAAGACTGTGGTATGCTTTACTTAAAACACAGGTTTATGGGTCAGTGAAGAAAGTAGCTGAAAATAGGAATTGCAAAAGTATTCTAAGAAATATTTTTTTAAAAAGCTGGGTTTTAGTGGGTGGCTTTTGGGAACAGATTACTGTTCTGAAAGATCTCAGCTTCTTTATCTAGGAGTCAGGCAGCTATTTTTTAAAAAAAAAAAAACAACAAAAAAACCCCACCTTTTTTCTGTTTTTCACTTGAGTAATGATAGCTTTCAATTCATCTGACAAAGATGATGCTATTGGAAAAGAGCAACAATAACGCTCACAGCAGAAGGCTTAGGTCAGGTCTTCAGCTACTCAAATCAAGCAGCTTAAAGGATGCAGAATGGTTGAGGTTGGCAGGGATGTCTGGAGGTCACCTGGTCAAAACCCCCTGCTGAAGCAGAGTAACCTAGAGCAGGCTGCCCAGGACTATGTCCAGGTGGCTTTTCAGTATCCAAGGAGGGAGACTCCACAACCTCTCTAGGCAGCCTTGTGCCAGTTCTCAATCACCCTCACAGTTTAAAATAAAAAATAAAATACATCTAAAAAAGATCTGTTTCCCAATGTTCAAAGAGAACCTCCTGTGTTTCAGTTTGTGTCCATTGCCCCTGGTCCTGCCATTGAACACTGCTGAAAAGAGCCTGGTTCCATCCTCTTTGCACCCTCCCTTCAGGTATTTGTACATAATGATGAGATTCCCCCTGATTCTTCTCTTCTCCAGGCTGAACAGTCCCAGCTCTCTCAGCCTTTCCTCATAGAAGAGCCTTTTAGTTATCTTTGTGGACCTTCACTGGACTTTCTCCAGTCTGTTCATGTCTGCCTTGTGCTGGGTAGCCCAGACCTGGACTCAGAACTCCAGACAGAACTATCTGAGAATGCTGTTAGCTTTTATCTTGTGCAAGGGCACATTGCTGGATCATGTTCAACTTGGTGTCCACCAGGACTCCCAGATCTTTTTCTGCAAAACTGCTTTGCTGCCTGTCAGGCTTTAGGATGTACTGGTACACGGGGTTGCTCCTTCCCAGGTGCAGGCCTTTGCCCTTACCCTTGCTGAGCTTCACGAGCTTCCTCTTAGCCTCTTTCTCCAGCTTGTCAAGGTCCCTCTGCATGGCAGCATGACCCACTGGCACATCAGCCCCTCCTCACAGCTTTGTGTCGTCTGCAGGCTTGCTGAGGGTATACTCTACACCATCATCCATATTATCAACAAAGATGTTGAACAGGACTGAACTCATTATTGACCCCTGGGTTATGCTGCTACTAACTGGCTTTCAGCTAGATTCTGAGCCACTGATCACGACCTTTTGGGCCCTGCAGTTCAGCCAGTTTTCAATCTGCCTCACTGTCTGCTCATCCAGACCATACTTCATCAGGTTCTCTAGGCATGTAGAAAATGCTTAGTTCTTTCATCTACTAAGCCAGTCATTTCATTATAGAAATTTATGAAGTTGGTCATGCAGTGTCTCCTGTACTTGGATTTTTGAAGGCTGGTTTTACTACTAAAGACTGAAGTGAAGAAGGTATTTGGCATCTCAGCTTTTTTCTTTGCCCTGGGTCAACAGGATTCCTGACCCATTCAGCATCTGACCCACACTTTCCCATGTCTTCCTTTTGCTACTTATATACTTGTAGAAGCCCTTCTTGTTGCCTTCAACATCCCTTGCCAGATTCATCTCCAGCTGGGGCTTTCCTAACTGTGTCTCTTCATGCTCCAGCAGTGTCTCTATAGTCCACACCTGTCCCTGCTTCTACCTCCTGTATACTTCCATTTTATGTCTGAGTTTTGCCAGGAGCTCCTTGCTTATTCATGCAGACCTCCTGCCTTTTTTTACTTTTTTTTCATTGAAAGGGACTGCTTCTGAAAATGTAGGAGCTGATCCTTGAATTTTACCCAGTTTCCTTGGACCACTCTTACCTCCAGGGTTTTATCCCACAGGATGCTTTCAAGTACATCCATGAGGAGGCCAGAGTCTGCACTCCTCAAGTCCAGGATTGTGATCTTGCCTTTTGCCCTCTGCCTTTTTATCAGGATCCTGTGTACTATCTCATAATCTTGGCAGCCAAGGCTGCTTCCAACCTTCACATCCCCAACTAGACCTTTTTTGTTTATAAACTGAGATAATTCAGAACAGAGATCTGCTCAAAAAAAGTCAGCATTTCCTCTTGCTGGCAAACCAGAATATGCTGGGTTTGTCTCTCTGTCCTCTGAACCATGTATACTGTTAGTGTATATAACTATGTGTACATTTTAAACTTTGGCACACATTCCACTTCTATGATATCAAGTCCTACATAAAAATTGTTTTTTTACTTGCCAGACTCAGAGGCTTACTTCTCACTATGAACTTGGGGATTTTGCTGTATGAATTATATAAGGTGATGTGTGATGCACAAAAGAAAAAGTGGAGAACAGAAGGAACACAGAATTATAATGGCTGCTCTACCTGCAGAAGTAACAAAATACCAAGTCCAAGGATATGGAAAATCTAGTCTATTTCTGGTTTATACTTTTCCCCTCAGCGATAAATGTTGCTGGTATCATAGAGATGCCCAAAACACCATCCTCTGGGTTTTGGGTTTTTTGTGCTGCTGTGTGTTGTTGTTGTGTTTTTGGTTTTGGGGTTTTTTTTTTTCTTTTTTTTCCTAAAAAGAGTATTAATCAGAAATATATATGGGTACAAAATTAAATGTACATGACGGCGTGCCTGTGGTGACCTAACTCTGCTCCACATAGTGTTTGATATCTGGTGATTTTATCTTGTCACCCTGTTTCCTGAGAGTCTTCTGAAGTGTTGCACCCTCAGTGTGTGTCTTGCACATGGGATCAAGTTATTGCGTGTTCATGTGTACCTGTGAAGCATTTTATCTTGTCTTTGATATGGGCAAGAAGTAAGTAAAGTTTAGAATTCCCACAGTTCCCCCGATTTCCAGTGCGATAAGACTGTATGTTCAGCAACAAGGCTTACATCTACTTCCTCTGCTTCATCCTCAAGTAGAATGGAAACCAGCCCCAGTTGTTTATTACCCTACTTCCAGAATACATAATAAATCTAAAATGTTTACCAGTCAAACAAAAATCAAGAGCCAGGAAGTCATAAAATAAAAAATCAGAGCTCAGTTTCCACTATTTTGTAGTTGAAAAAAAAAAAGAAAGAAACAACAAACCCCAACTTTCTTCTTAATATAACACTTCTGATGCCCCGACATCAGCTTGCAAGCTATGAAGACCCATCTGCCTGAATGGCTGGAATGATCTTTTATAAAGCCATGAAGGGAAGAGAAGGTTTTCTTGATGAAAAGTGCCAAGAGAGCTATCTAAGCACATCACTTGAGTGAACTACCTGAAAGAACCTGCTAAATGTATGAACTCTCTTTAAGTCCAGTCTTGATTTCAAAACATCAAGGCAAAACAACATCATACTCAGGCAGACTTTTGAGTGTCTGTCTCCATTTGCTGAGCTTGCAAGATTCATTTACTGAATCTCATTATAATGTTATCTAAATGGTAAATTCATCTACTGGATATATTATTGTGCAGGTAAAAAATTGAAAGGTTATGATAAAATGATTTTTTTCCTTTTTTGATTTAACTCTTAACTTCTTCATGTGTGGAGTTTGTGTTTCTGAGTTTACTGTGTTGAGCAAACTTGCTGTGGGTGTGCTACTCCTTTCCACTTCTATTCATTGCTTATGCTGCACTGTAACTGTATATTTCTATCTGGTATAGAAGTTCACTCCCATGAGCAGTGACTATGTTCAGTTACTTAAACACCTTATAAACAAAACATATCTGCTGTTTCTCTGATGTGCAATAGTAAAGCTAGAGGTGGATGTCAATATATGGGACAATGGAATGAATCCACAGGAATTCATGGGACCAATATATTGCTGTTATTCAGCTGCTGGAAGTGCCTAACTGGCAAAGTGTTAGAGTTCCTTGTGCTAAAAAACAGAAAAGAAAAAAAAAAGAAAAGTGTTTTTCAAAATACTCGAGACATTTTATTTCATACTGACTTTCCAGCTCAGCTGCAATGATTGTGATTGTTATTATAAGCAATTATATCAGTTATTAGTATGTAACATATTTGTAAATTGATCTATCAAAGGTATAATTTTTGCTGATAAATCACCGATGGGTATTTTTTTGGATGACAAACAAAGGCTTTTATGTTTGAAAGAAAAAACTTTAAATATCCAAATCTTAACTGATTAAATCTAAGCTTATTACATCTGTTTATGCTTGATTTCTCTCATCCTGCTTAATAACTCAATGTGCTTTCAGTGCACAGCATGACAGATGCTCTTAGAAGGTGGTTCTCTATGTGATCAGTAAAGAGGAATTATAAGCATACAAGTCCCTATAAATGAAAGCTGGTTCAAGTTTCATGCTAAATGATTTAAGTAATACAACACTTCCTGAAGAACCTAATAGGATAAATTAGTCTCTAAAGGGACCATACAGAGAAATTCTATGAAAAGCCAGTTCTTGCAAAGCAGAGAGATATATTGATCTTGGAGGTTTTTACAGGTATATGCTACCATTAAAATGGCTGGACATGACTCTAGCCATCTCCAAGAGGCCAACAGTTCAATATAGTGTCTTTTCCAAGTCACAGAAGAGCTATTTCTCATTTGAAGATCATTAAATGCCTCAATTGTCTTCTAGATTAGTTATTCCTCAGTATAGTCTTAAACTTAATTGTGTTCTAATTTTACACATAATTAGTTTGCAGTAATGTGAAACTGTTGATTTTATTTTCTTCAAGGATCAAGAACTGAAACATCTGCTGAACAGAAGTTTCTTCTTTTAAATGCTATAACTGATGGAGAGAAAACTGTTACCAATCTTGGAAATATTAAAAACAAACTTTCAAGTACTTGTCCCCTGGAAGGTTTTTAAAAGTCTGATTTTGCACATCTGTCAGCCTTATAGCTTCGTCTTTGTCTCTGCTTCTTGTTCCTACTCTACCCTCCTGCTGCAGTGGGAGCCTCTTCTTTCTCTCTCTCTCTTCCTCTTTCTCCTTCTCTATTTGCTCCTTTCCAGAAACTTCTCCCAGATGTGCTCGCTTAATGCCTCATCTAGAAAGTGCTGGCCCTTCAGCCAGACAGCTCTTCTCTCTGTTGGTTAGCCATAATTTTTTAACAAAACACAACACAAAATAGACATACCATAAGTGGTAAACAGACAAACAAGAGTGCATCAGCATTAATATCTAATAAGGATGCCTTTAAGAAGAATGAGAAACACTAACAAGAAAAAAACTTGCCCACTAGAAAGAAGGCCATTCAGGTGTGAAGGAAATGGGAATTACACAGTTAGTGTTTGTTACAGAATCTCTACATGGGTGAGTATACCACTTCTGCATCAAATGCGTATTGGTTTGACAATCTAGGCTGAAACAAATTATGTTGTCTGAGTCACTGTTAATTATGTGGACTAAATAACCTACCTGCAAAGCCCCACATAATATGGCTGTTGCTCACTTTAGCGATGGACCATACTTATTCTTAAGTCATTTTTAGTGTAGAAATTACTGAGGTGTTTTATATGCATATGTATATATATATATATATATAAACCCCCGTATATTATATATGTTAACAGATCAGAAGTCTTAGCCATCAGTTTATTCTTTATATGGGTCAGCATTTTTACACCTGATTTTATTCCTACAAGATAAAAATTACATGGACTATATAATTGTATAGGTCTTCAAACATCTCATCACAGTTAATAGGATGTGACATATTACCTTGACAAGCAGGTTGTTTGTCTTATAGTCTCGTGCAAACTCACTCATCACTTTCTAGTTAGCATTTCAACTGTTAGGCGTGGCATAATTGAGGCTTCTCCATGTGTGCTTTTGCCCAAATGCGCAGATTCTCCCCTCAAAATACCTACTGGATATCTATTTTTTTTCCTTAACTCTATCTCAGTTCACGTATATGAACATGTGTTTCTTTGGAGCTGACATGAGGTCCATGTCCTTGTAGAACGGCAATTCCTCTTTGGTGTTCTTATCTGAAATTTTTGTTTTGTTGATTTCTTTCCCTTAAGCTGCTTGAGTAACAACTTCTGAGAATCCTCTTCTGAATATACTGCGGTTTGTAATTTCCTAAAATTCATCATTCTCATGTCAGTTTATTCTCTGCAAATGACCTGACCAACTCTCTTTTTCAGAAATTCACAGGCGATTAAGGTCTAAGTTTATGCCTTCTTTCATTGCCATTTCTGTTTGCCCTTTACTCCCTACCTGTGTGTTCCCTAGTATTTCTTTCTCTGAGGATTCATACATCTCCTGCTACTTCTTATTAGTTGCTCTTGAAAATAATTTTGCCCAAATGCATGAGTTTCAAGAACTGTTCAGGGTTTTTTTTTGGAATTCATATTACATCCTTGGGTTGAATTTACAGAGCTTCAGAGAATATTGCTTCCCTGTTGCACACTCTGTAGGTCAGCTATTTAAGCTAGAACCTGCAACAGCTGGCATAAAAGACTGTTTATATTTGATCAAAAAAAAAAGAAGTCTCTGAGTTCTACCTTTAACCCACACCCCTGGGCTCAATGTGAGATTATCAAAGTCTGGGCATGCTGTTTCTTCAGGATTTGATCCCATGTACTTATGGGAGTAATCAAAGCAAAAGGCTGGAACACATTTCTCCTGAAACAGTTACCATAAGAAATCTCTCCTTCCCTAAACTATGCAGTCATCAAACTTCAGAATGCAGTAAGGACAGCTGAAACCTTGTCTGCTCTTAAATCTTTTGTGCCAGCTATTACTACCATAGCTGTGCTCCACGCTGACAAAGGAAAGAAAACAAGTCTGACAAGAATACATTATATTGCTTTCTGCTTGCCCTCACTACTACCACAGAAACAGGAGTTGTCACAGTGCTTTTCTCATTGTGCCATGGCAAAAAGTTCCCTTGCACAAGTCCTATTCAATCAAATCTTGTCCAAAGATTTAAGAGATTTGATCTAGATAACAGCTAGAATTGCCTCAGATCTGTTGTTAAGATGGAACCAGGAAGAAATGCATATTACGCTTCAAGATTTCACATTCTCACCAACCTTTATTTTGTCCCTCAGAACTTTTTCTGGATAATCTGAAAGAGTTCTGTCATGGAAAGTCATCCCCTAAGCAGTGTTCAGGCTCATTCTTCAACTCTGATGCCAGCTGTATCTCTCCTGCCTTCAATTCAGAAACAGATATAAACTCAAGCAGCAGTTGATTTGGCTTTGGGACCCACTAGATCTGTGTAGACGTAATATTCTCAATACCAAGAGTGATGAATGTGTCCATGAGGCTTCTTCAACCTTGGTTGCTAGTACTGATACTCAAATTTTCAGTTAATATTGAAGAAAGATATTTTCATACAATTTGCCAAATTTTTACATTTCAGTGACCTGAATAGCTGTATCTCTACTGCTGGACTGAAAGTATATTTGCACTGCATTATGATCTGAGGATGGACTTTTTTGATGATCTAAGAAAAAGAGAGTTCTTTAAGCCTATGCTTAGATCTCAGCATAACGTAAGTCCATCTTAAAAGCTATTTTATTACACTATGTCTTCCTCAGGGTTTTTGTATTTGGTTGGGTGGTTTTTTTGGTTGTATTTTTTTTTTGTTTTGGTTGTTTGTTTTTTTTTAAATAACTTCCTCTCCCTATTTATTACGCAGGAAGCCTTTGCATGAGAAATGGTTTATAAAAGTGTAGCCCATGGCTGCAATTCCACTACCTGGATCAGCACCACAGGCTCTCTGTGGAAATGCAAATCACTAACTGGGGTCTGATTTTTTGTTTTCAGCCAAAAATTGTTTTTACACTCCGGGGGTTGTACTGTGATGCTACTTGTACTTGTTAGTTTCTCTTCATGTTTTTAGGGTAGAGATTCTATTTAGGTTCGGATGTCTAGCCTATTCTGTCAAACTGAACTTTGCTGTACTGACTTGACCTTTTTTAGATTTCTGCTGTTACTCTCAGGTTCATGCAATCGCAAAAAAAGAACAGAGATGGTTTTCCGAATCACAGAATGCTGAAAAGGTCAAAGTAGTAATGCAGCCTTCACTGTTTCTCCAGGTATAAGGTGTTGAAACTGTGTCCACATAATTCTTATGACTAGACTTTAAATAAGCCTGGTAAAGGTCTATGGGAACTCTTGTTTTTGAAGGTGAGAGTGATGAAAATACTAAATGGTAAGAATGCTGTTATTCTGAAGAAAGCCTTAATATTTTGATCAAAGTGTTTAACTCCTGCCATGCCAAATTAAAGTTATAAGCAATGTTTCACTGTAGACATTTTTGTCTTTTATATAGGTTTCTCACAACAGAACCATACATTACATGTTTCCCAGGTAATCCTTATGTCTTGCAGTCTGTATTGTATAAGACCTGTCAAAAGAATGTTATTCTTTTTCAGTATACCATACTACCATAAAATTAGTGTGCATGGGTTTGTTTTTTGGGTATTTTTTTCCATATCAGACTAGTATACAGCAAGTAGAGTCTTTATTTTACATATTTGACACTCCATGATCTTGTATACAATGGCATATAACCCTCATTTGCCACATGAATTGTATCAGATGAATGACATGACAATTTTTGTGTTTCATTGGGAGAGGAATGGTTGATTTCAGTTTTTACAAACTGAAATTGTGTTATGTTACACTCAAAATCCTGACAAAGGCAAAGAAACTCCAAACCTTATAAATGGAGCCAATAATTTATTCTCAGTCCAAATAGAAGTTTTAGCAGACCTATCGTAATACAGCAGTTGGTACATAAGTTGCTAGACAAGGTAATGTGTAAAACAATATTTTGAGAGTGAGTACAGATGTCTTCAGCATTAAAAATAGGAGTTAATTGCTGCCAAAAAAGGAATACTCAGAAAAATGTAATTACATGAAGATTACAAGCAGGGGATAAACTTTTTCTTTTTTCTCCTTTGAAAAATCAGTAACGGAAGACTTGTTTTCAACAGACAAGCAGAAATTTTGTTTCCGTGAATACATGTTGTTGTTGTTGTTGTTGTTATTATTATTATTAACCACAAAACCATGACAGAGCCCTTGAGTGTCAATTATTTTTATGGAATGATGACTTGAATATATTCTAGTCATTCTCTTTGGGCTTACTAATGCGGGTCCATTTCCCCCAATGTTCTGCCAGTGCATGGTATGGCTTACCGCAGAAACACTTCAGCTCAGCTGCCATCTTAATCTTAGTATTTACAAATATATAAAAGACCAATGATATCATTGGTATTATAGAGACTTGGTGGAATGAGTCCCATGATTGGAGTGCTGGGATGGAGGGCTACAGGCTGTTCAGGAGGGATACGCAGGGCAGGTAAGGTGAAGGTGTTGCATTCTACGGAAGGGAAAGGTTTGATTGCACAGCCCTTATAATTAGTGATGATGTGGTTGAGAGCCTCTGGGTAAGGATTAGGGGGATGAAAACCAAAGGAGATGTGGTAGTATGTGTCTACTACCAATCACCCAGCGAGGATGTAAGCACTGGTAATTTACTCTATAAGCATTTACGAGAAATTTCAGAATTGATAGCTGTGGTGAAAATTTATTAAATTGATTACTGCTTATGAAAAAAACTTTGTCTTTAATTAGGGATTGCTTAATTTGGATGGTGAGCTCAGGGAGCTCAAGGACAACTTTCATGAGCAGTGGTGTTTGTCCTGAGACCAAGTTCATGTCTTCATGAACAGGACCAGCCAGACAATCAATGTTGTGTGCAGCTTTGTCATGACGTTAACTCCACTGCGCTCAGCCATCTGGCCAACGTTCCTGGTGTGTGTGAACCTTATGAATCATGAGATAATGCATGACTGCACTTAGCCTAAACCTAAAAGTTTGCATACACTAGGTGTGTAAACTATTTTTAGTTTTCACTGAGTATAAAGGTGGGCAAGCTCTGGGACTGGGCCAGAAGCCTCACCTATGGGTGGATGCACCGTGTAGGAATTTTCCCAGTTACCAAGAGACTGGGATGCTGGCTGCAATGGGGCTTCCCAGTTGAAGATGTTAATGTGGTAATTGGTGATAAATCCTGTTCTTAGTCTCTGTAATGCTTTGCAGTAATGATCCGATGCTTCACTCCTATTGGTCTTTTAATCATATTGTGCATAATAAGTAGTACAGTTTCCTTTTATTATATTACATCTTACTTTTCCTTTATAGTGTAATATAATAAACTGCATTAATTCTTATATTTGATTCAGAATTATTTTTTGCTTGGTCTCCAGTCAATCAGCAAAGCAATAGCCCTTGTCCTTATGGGAGATTTCAACTTCCCAGACATCAACTGGAAATATACTGCTGTGACAAGCAGGTCTTGGAAATTCTTGATGTTTGTAGGAGATAACTTCTTGTCACAGGTACCCAGTAGGCCAACAAAGAAAGATGCCCTCCTAGATACCTTCCTATTTGTCAATAGAGAAGGATTCATGGGGGATATGGTGGTAGGTATCTGTCTTGGCCACAATGATCATGAAATGGTTGAGTTTACAATTTTCCGTGTAAAGAGAAAAAAGGACAGCAGAGTTGCTACCCTGGTTGTCAGGAGAGTAAATTTTAAGCTAGTCAGGGAGCTATTTAGCAGAGTATCCCAGGAATCCACTTTTAAGGGCTTAAGAGTCCACAAGTGCTGGTCAGTCTTTAAGAAGCAAAATTATTTCCACCTACAACTTTTTTTTTTTCTAGATGTATGGGCCATACTACAGCTCAGATTTGAATCTATTAGAGGCTTCTCTTGCTTCTTGGCTTTTAATATATATATTAAATTTTGTGTAATTCTTGTTCTAAATTCTGTATGTGTCACAGAAATTCAAAGTAGTTCTTTGCCCTTTACCTCTAAGTCTGTTTCACGTCTCCTTTAATCCCCAAGAAGAAGAAAAAAAAAACCCCACCTTTATTATCTGATTTTTCCCCTAAATAATAGAATGATGTTGTAGAAGAACTAAGTGTAAAATTACAAAGACACTGAGGCAATGGAAAGAAGCAAATAAACAGCTATCATTAAATTGCTAGACAGATTAGCATTTTGCTTGTGACAGTTTTTCATGGTGAAATGAAAAAAAACTTAACTTTAAGTAGCAACAGTTATTTTCAAACTATGCCACTGAGACTGTCAGAACAATATACATTGGAGTTTGTGAGACAAAGTTGGCAAAGAAAATATTTAATGAGATTGAATGGGAATATTTTTTTTCTTCAGGTTAATTCAAGATAATATTTTTTTTGAACTTGGAATTATCTCCAATTTGGTTTGACCTGACCAAACTTTTTCAGACGGCTACAGAACTAGATACGGAATTATTATCAAGTAAAGTCTTGCTCTACTTGAAAAACAGGCTTTTCTTTAAGCTCCTCTTAGAAATCCTTAACTGGAAATATATCTTCTTTCTTCTTTTGTAAGATTTCCTGATTCTCTCAGTTAAGTTATGTGCAGCTTTATCGATATATAATTTGTCTTCTGTACATGAACTCTTCTAGGCATAGAACACATTTCTACTTGTAAAACACTGTACAAATTTATGATGCTCTATAAATGATTAATAGCAATAATACAGCTGAGTAAATAGAGGTGACTTTTTTGAGGTTGGAAAATGCTGCTGCTTTATTAGAGATCAAAATTAAAAATAAACATTCTGGTGTAACTGCACTGACTTTGGAGACAGTTTGCATGAAGGTCACCAATGTTTGTCTGTCTTGCCATTTTGAAGAACACTTCATTCTCATTCTTTTTATGCTTGTTTCAACATGGTCATCTGTTCTTTTATCCTCTTTCCAAGCCTTGTATAAATAGGACATTCGTTCCTGGCAGACAGTTTTAAGATTTGGCTTTAAAGTAAAGTAAGGAGAAATATGAGTAAAGGAGAACAGAAAAACTATTGGAAACAAGGTTTGAGTGAGGTCTCTGTATTACAGTAGTCATTAGTAAGTCATAAACCTTTTTTCATTTACAGGAACCCTCCCTTTCTCAGTAAGCATCCAGCACCCTGACTTTCTAATTTATGCCTCTTTAAGCCTCTGTGGTGATATATCTATGAGTGATCTAGCACTAGAAGACAGCTGGCTACAAAAGCCAGCTGATAGAATCATAGAATCATTTAGGATGGAAAAGACCTTTAAGATAATTGAGTCCAGCTATTAACATAACACTGCCAAGTCCATAATTCAATCACGTCCTTAAGTGCCATGTCAACATGTCTTTTAAATGTCTCCAGGGATGGTAATTCCACCACCTCCCTGAGCAGCCTGTTCCAATGCTTGACAACCCTTTCCATGAAGAAATTTTTCCTAATGTCCAATCTAAACCTCCCCTGGGGCAACTTGTGGCTGTACCTCTTTGTCCTATCACTTGTTACTTGGGACAAGAGACCTACCCCCACCTGCTTACAGCCTCCTTTCAGGGAGCTGTAGAGAACAGTAAGGTCTCCCCTGAGCCTCTTTTTCCCCAGACTAAATAACCCCAGTTCCCACAACCACCCCTTGTAAAAATTGAATCCCTAGACCCTCCAGCAGCTTCATTGCCCTTCTCTGGACACGCTCCAGCACGTCTACACCCCTCTTGCAGTGAGGGGCCCCAAACTGAACACAGTATTCAAGGTGCAGTCTCACCAGTGCCCAGTACAGAGGGACAGTCACTTCCCTTGTCCTGCTGGCCACACTGTTGCTGATACCAGCCAGGGTGCTGTTGGCCTTCTTGGCCACCTGGTCACACTGCTGGCTCATGTTCAGCTGGCTGTCAGCCAGCACCCCCAGGGCCTTTGCCTCCAGGCAGCTTTCCAGCCACTCTGCCCCAAACCTGTTGTGTGGGGTTGTTGTGGCCCAAGGGCAGGACCCAACACTTCTTGTTGAACCTCACAACACTGGCCTCAGCCCATTGGTCCAGCTTGTCCAGATCCCTCTGCAGAGCCTTCCTGCCCTCAAGCAGATAAACACTCTCCTCCAACTTGGTGTCATCTGCAGACTTACTGAGGTTGCACTCAATCCCCTTGTCCAGATAATTGATAAAGGCATCAAACAGAACTGTTCCCAGTATTGAGCTCTGGGAAGCACCACATATGACCATCCACCAACTGGATTTAACTCCATTCACAACTCTCTGGGCCTGGCCACCGGCCAGTTCATGTAAGAGACAAGGTAAAAAATAACAATTGCTATAAAGTGTATTGTGAAGGAAGTTAACATGAAGGAACATAAACAGATTTTGGATTTATTTCTTTATACAAGCATGTTATTAAAAATTTTTTGTGTGCTATTCCAGGGCCTGTGCAGATAGAGAAAAGATTGGTGGGTCTCATAGTGTACTGGGAATGTCAAATCACTACAGATCAATGATCAAGCTAAATGACTACCTAGGCAGAAATGCGTGGGCAGATGTGTGATATTTCTCATTTGCTTGTCATTAAGCAATCTGATACTATACGTGGTTGTTTCAGTAATAACTGCTCAGCATTTTATTCATATAAGCCTCACTTTAAAGAAGAAAACTGTTCCAGCATTCATTCAGGTCTGAAACTCTTGAAAATGTAGTGTGCATTTTTGTTCCCCAGATAAATTTAATCATAAAAAAATAACAAAAATGCAAAATGCTTGAAACCAAGCTATTAGCTGCATCTACTGTATCAATTCAATTATTCTCTCAGCTGCCTTGTGCTGCTACAGGGACCTGCAGATCTCCTTTGGTAATACTCTTGTTCTGATTTGCGAAAAGTACACCTGTGGATATGGTCTATCCCTGAACCAGCTGGATACTTTACCTACCTAAAACAGACTTGGCAAACTTAATAGGTCTGTCCTTATTCCCCTTGCCTTAAAAATTATCCATTTAAGTAGGATTATATTGTATGAATACATTTGAGAGAAGAACACTAAAATCAAAGATTTATGAGGTTTCTGCCAAACCTTTCTTATTCAGTATTTTTGAAATGTTGCTACACCTGCTCTGTGACCTAAGGATTTACAATGATGATTTTATACAACAGTAAGATAGCCTCCACAATGTCACTATTTATTGTCTGGCCTGAGAGACCAGCTGTGGTAGCAAGGCTGCATACCCGTGTCTCGAATCTGGTTTCTTACGAGGGTCTTTACAGAAGAATTAGACAATCAGCTGCACTATAAAGCCAGTTCCTTACAGTAGAGAAACCTGTTTTCATAAAATTGGTGGAGAAACAGTTGACCTGCTCAGTGTGTGGGATATATAAGCAAGTGCATGCTTTTTCTCTCATCTGTAAATGTACTCAAATTGAGCAGCTCTTTGAACTGATGAGACAATAGAAGCAATTTAATCTTATGGTAAGATCAGTTACTAGTCGGGTATTACACGAGACAGTATAATCTCTGTCTTTGCAAATACTGTGAAAATTCCTGGTTGGGTAGTTTAATATTGACAACAAAATTCCTCTTCTGATTTCATTTAGTCACTCTTAATTTCATTCTGCTTTGATACTTTGTTACTAACTTCTGTCAGAAAGATATTTGACTTTTTTATTTCTGTCTTTCTTATAACTTCTGTAAGTATATTCTTGATCTATTTGCTCACTTCCGTCTTGGATAACTTCATCAGTCCATGTAACTACTCTGTGACTAATGATATTAAAAGCAATTGGGAAGCCTTTTGCCTTTTCAGTGAAATAAGTGCTTTGTGGCTGTTATACAAAAAGCTAGCCAGAGATGACTGGCTGAATAGTTTGTTCATTTGTTTGTTTTTTAACAAAAAAGGGAATATCCAGGGTGCAAGACATGAAAAAGCCTAGCAACCAGCAAAAAAGGTAGGGTAAAGAATAGAACTAGTAGGTGTAAGTAGGCATAAATTCCTGGGCAAATGTCAGCATTGCTTGGATAAAGAGAAGACCTGTCTTGCAAGGGTGTTAGTACTCTCAGAATTCAATAAACACACAGAAAATTATGAATATATGCATCGATTCACCTAACTTTCCCCAAACCACATTTGTCAGATTCCTCTACCAAGGTAGTTCAAGAATATATTTACAGTCCTCTGCCCTTTCAGAAAAATAAGGGGGTGATCTCATCTGCTCTCCACAGAGACTACCTTAATTTTAAGACAAGGAGTCGTGTGTTCTTCAGACATCTTTCCTAGTACTTCTACAGGATTGTTCCTGTTTCACAAGGTGTATTTCCTGGATGCTCTACATCCTTTGTCCTTAACTTGCGAATTTTGCTACTCATACATGTTTTCCTGTACCATGTTTGTGAAATTATGCCACAAACCTCTATTTATCCCTTTATGATTATATTTTATTTATTATGTATAAACTTCTGCTTAACTTTGTTACAATATGTTACACATTGTCACTGGTTAATCTATTTCAGTGTGCTTATTTATGTTTTCAAAGAAAGTGAGTATTAGTTATATCCTGCTTAGTATACTTTGAATTTATGGGTACAACAAACCTCTACATTGGATATACAACTATCTCCTGAATTCCTGAACTAGCATATTGTCCTGTACAAGCAGTGAGGCTGCTAAATCTTCTGACTTAATTACTCATAGAAGGTGGAAAGCTAATCCACAAGTAAGACAGAAGCCCCAAAGGGGGAGAACAAAGAGTTGATGCAATCCTAATCACCTATGATGGCTCAGGATATCCAGCTGTGAGATGCCCAAAAACAAAATTTCCCCTTTCATCTTTCATAGTGCTGGTTGGAATCTACAGCTTCTGGTGGAATATTAAACTCAATTATTTTGTGATCTGAATGTGCAAGAGGCTTGATAAGTGTTGAGAGAATTAGCTCATAGCAACTGTGAGAGTAAGGCCCTATTCAAACATCTTTTATTTGAATTGTTTATGATTTCAAGGGTTGAAGGAATTAAATGTTTTTCATGTACAAGATCCTGTATTACATGTCAGTTTGGGCAACCCTTGTATTCCCAGCAAAATCCGATATCAAGCTTAATGTGGCATAGTAATAGGATCAGAAATTCAGTCTAGTTCTAAATGCTTGTTCACAAACTGTATAGACTGATAGATTTCCCAGGACCTTTGCTAAAAATAAAATAGATTTTGATCTCAAAAGAAGTAAACTGTGTCTATTGGTGGAAGAATTCCTGGAGAAAAAAAAAAAAAAAAACATTTATCATAAAGTTACATAATTATTTTTATTTTTTTTTCACAGTTGCCAGGCGTGAGTCAATAGCTCGTGTTTCTCACCACACTCTTGATGAGTAAACTATAGACGACAATTACAACCTGATGCCATTTAATGGAAAAATACTCTTTTTACATGTCAGACTTCTTATGGAAAATAAATAATTTAAAAAAGTGTTATTTCCATGAATGTCTTCCAATAAAGTGGATTTAAAAATAGGTGAGCAAAATAAGACTGCCCTTGTCAGAGAAAGAGGTTTGAGACTTTAACCAAGCTGCAAAACTCATGATATCATTGTAAGAGTGAGGTGATCTATAAAGAAATAAGCAGGGAGATAAACTGTATCTAATGTTTACATTGGTAATTTTCAATGAAATTGTTAACTGGCCACATTTCTTCCAGTTTCTTTAGGAGTTTTCTCATGCCAAAGTTTTGCAGTTTAGAAGCATGGTAAAGACAATTTGTGTTATCTCAAAGACGAGCACTTCTATATTTGTTTAAACTTCACACAAGTCACTGAGCTGGTGTTTGGAGCTGAATAGATCATGCAGTGAAACATGGAATTGATTTTGGGATTTTTATGATTAGAACAGAAAATGCTAATGGAATTTATTTAAAAAGTACTTAAATATATGTTAAGGATTATTTGATTTATTCTGCTGGGCTTCTGTTAACTTTTTTGAGTGGGTATTTAAATGTCAGCTCTCTTATGAATTTCTACTGCAATAACAAGGACTAGAAGAGCTGTGGTAAAAGGTGTTGGATGTAACATGCTCATAAGAATGTGATTTCAAGTGAAAATATGTTCTCTGAATTAATGAGATCAAAATCAGATTGCATTGTAATTTACTGATTAAAAACAAAAACAACAGATCCCATGTTTAGCAACTGTTATTAAGTTCAATCATTTCAGAACAGCTGATACGTTACAGCTGAGAGAACTTACTGATGAATTTTTACTCATTAGTCAAAGAAATCACTTTTGCTTATTTTGATTGTTTGGTAATCAGAATTATTATAAAATGGTAAAAGTCTTCCTATATATTTCACATAATCCCTGCCAGCTAGTTTTCTGTGCAACTGTGAATAATTGCATGCTTACAAGTTCAAGTGGGTCGGCTCTACACAGAAGCTCAGAATGGATTTCATGTTCAGAGTTACAAACTGGGGTTAAACGTGAGATACACCCATGCAGCTGATGTTTCTATCACTTTCTTTAATAATCATTTATTTTTTTCTTTAGATGGCTCACTGACTCTGGTATTCAGAGACAGAGCTCTCTGCACGTCTTTAATGGACAGAGCAGGGGAAACAGAACAGATGATACTGAGTGTCTTCTAAACCAAAGCAGAAGCAAACAGAGTTAAGGTAAGTTTAACTAGATTTGGTGCATTACCCACATCTTCTGAAAATTACATGTCAGTAGTGTTTGGGGGGGTACCTTTGTTCCTTGCCTCAATTACCATGTACAAAACTGGAATTTTTTGTGAAACAATAAGGTGTCATTCCTCAAGATATCTGCTTGTATCCAAAGTTGGGAGTCTAAGTTGTCTGAGTGCAAGACAGTACCTTTTCTACTCTTGGTTAACCAATAAAAGTCTTAGGAAGTTTTCAGTCTTGATGCTTCTATTGAATAATTTGTGGCCTCCCATGCTGGGTAAGATTATTTATTAGACAAGAGGGATTCTAGTGGTTGTGTTAATTCTCCATTCACCATCTCAGCTGAATGAGAAATCACTGTTACACCTTTTCTAAGATTGTAGGGAAAAGGTAAATTCAATCTTAGGAACTACCAGGAAGGAAGAGAGAATGAAACACAGAAAACTACTACTCTACTGTACCAACTCAAAGTCTCCCCACACAGAATAGGATGTGCAACCTGGTTGCTGCATCTAAAAACTTTAAATAAAATTCATAAAAGTTATCAGAAAGGCAGTAAAGATGATTAAATATATGCATATATAAACATATAAATATATGTTTACTATATGAAGAAATTTCTATAATAAACTTGGATTTCTCAGCCTTGAAGACTTTAAAGGTGACTTGCTGAAGAAGAAAAGCTATTAGCTCTTCACTATTCCAGTAAAAAAATTAGGTAAAATCAAATGAACTGATCAAGTAACAGGTGCAAAACAAATAAAATAAATGAACCTGTAATTAAGCACTTGAGTTCCTTGCCACCATTGTTGTGGATATTATTTTTACTTACATGGGCTTGAAAAGACTGGACAAATTAATGGAGAATTTCTTAGAAATGCTTGGTGACTGTTAAATACTTGAGGCAAAGCTGCAAGTTGTTGGAGATAGTAAGTATATTGCAAAGTGTATTTGTGTGCTTCCTCTGTTCTTTTGCCCTTTTTATAAGTATTTTCTTTTGGCACAGTTCAAAATGGGATGCAAGCCATGCTGGTCTGTGGTTAACACAGAATGACTGTTCTTAGGTTCAGAAGATAGATCTGGATTTTAATGACAGGTTCCTCTTCAGACATAAGCAAGTATTCTTTTCCAAAAAAGAAGCACAGGTGAACAACAGGATTTCTGCTAGCTTTTAACATTGTGGAATTCTCTTGTGTGAAGGGGAACAAGAAAGAGTTTAAATAGGGGAGTTTCAGGAAAAGAAAGATTTGCCAAAAAATGGAAAAACAAGAAAGCATTCATGTGTGGCTTTCAGTTTCTGGAAATTATAGAAGATGCAGTATGGAAATAATCTCTTATATATGCAGTGCCTAAGAGGACAGGACTATAGGAAACACTTATTAATAACTACTTTACTGAATCAATTTCACCTAATGGTGAAACTGCTGATTCCTTAATATTTAGCCAATTGAATTTTAGCAGCATACACCATGAGAATCTGGCTTAGATTACAAACTAATGTGTCTTCAAAACAGAAGAGTTTTTGTGTTTGTTTTTTTTTTTTGTGGGTTTTTTTGTTTTGGTTTTTTTGGTTTTTTTTTGATTTATAGCCCTTCCTTGACTTGGGAGAGTCTTGTATATCAATATTTAAACTGACCTTCTAAAGTGCTTTGCAAACATGAATCATCTAAATTATTCATAAGTAATTAAGAACCAGGAAGGATTTTTTTCTGAAGAATAAACCAGCTCAAACTCTAAAGACAATTCTGAGAGCTCTAAAGACAATTCTGAGAGCTGAGAAAAGAAAGAAAACCACATTTCAGTGCCTGACAGAACAATTTACAAGTGATCTCCAGTGCCACATCCAAATTTTCAATTTGAGATTTTAAAGAATAGCAATGAGGTTTGTTTAGCTCTTGTAATCAATCAGTGATATTTACTTTTCAAAAATATTTTAAATTTACAAAGACCAGCTCCCTCCTCAAAAGAATCATAATTTAATATCTTTAAATTCTTTAAATATAAATTCTTCTTTATCAATGTTGATGATATCCTTAATTTCAGAAGCCTTAGTCCAAATCTAATAAGCTTGTAGCTGTTACAGCCTTTTTTACACTTGACATGAGAAAGCCTTTTGCAGCCAGCCACGGAAGAAGAAACAAATTCTTGGATAACACTGTAAACTGCTCTCAGTACAGAAGATACTGTTTCTGATTCCACTGTCCTAGCTGCTTCCCTTCATAGACATCCTCCTTGCTTTAATAGGTTATTAAAATTGTTGATATGCTTAGATACAAAGAAGAAACTTTCAAGCAGAAATTATAGCCAGCTTTTTATTTTCGAAGTGGTTCCTTTTTTGTCTTTGGGAAAACTAAACGTCAAGATGTCTCATGCTAAGCTCTGCAGGGCCAAATTTCTTCTGAGAAGTGCCTGCCATCTAGTCTTGCCTTCTTTGAAAGAAGCAATTGATATGCCTTACTACCTAAGTGTAAAATCATTTGTGTATGTTTCTGCAATCCTTACTTCTGACAAGAAAACAACTTCAGATATTAGTTTGCCGCTTCCTCACACTGCCCCTCCCATCCCCCATAGGGTTAATAATTTTTGTTAAACCTTTTCCAAACTGACTCATGCAGATGTGCCAAAAATGTCCGTCACTGTTCTGTGGGCTTTGGTTAAACTTATAATACCCATTTGCAGAAGGTAAATGTGTCTATTCTAGCAGACACATACTGTCTAGCATGACCTCAGATCTATACACGTAATCTCATTTGGATTTCTTCTGTAACAGCTCCAGAATTTTCACGGTGTGTACCCAGATGGAAAAAAGAATTCAAATCATTAGTAGTCAGACTAGAAGCAAGGACAAACACGTGTGCAGATGGCAGTATTTAAGGTGTGATTGGTGGCCTGATGTTATGCCTTCTTGTTTAATAGAATATTACTACCACACTATTTCTAAAAACAATTATCAGAGCAGTCATACATTAAATGTGCGTCATTCACTTTAGTGAAGAGAATTTATTTCTGAGCTCAGTCAGGTTGCCTGAGCCCTACCTTAAATTGTTCAGTTTTGTGTTTCCTGTAAAAATATGGTTTCCTAGTCTGAAGCCTAGAAAAACAGTAGTTTTTCCTTAGAAAATTGCATACATTGACTTTTTGCTGTGACAACTTTTCTGAGAACTGGTTTTTTTTTTTTCATTCCCAATAATTACAGCTTTTTTATTAATCAGCTAGCTTTGTCCTATTCCCAAGGTGAAACGTGTCAAGAAAAAATATTCTGAACCCATTTTCTTTCTTCTTCCTTACATATTTATCAAGGAAAAACATTTATTTAAGTCTTTTTTCGCCTCATGGAAACATCAAAAAGAACAGTCAGCAAGTTTAAGAGTTGGCTTTCTTCAGCACCCTTTTAAAATATTAGGAAGCCTCCAAGTGTTTTCATCAAGGCCATGGCTTAAAACTTTGTTACTGATGGGGAAAAAAAAAATCAAAGTAAATTTATTTTTGCAGGATAAATTAAAAGAAAAAATCTCTTTTTAAATTTCTAAATATGATCTAAATATCAACAGAGGAGATATTAGGTACAGATATACTTTTGGCCATTTTCTGACAGTTTCTCTCATAAAAGAGGTAAAAGATCTTTGTTTAGTAAGTTTTAAGTATGTGAATATAATGCAGGTTTACAATTGAAGACTCACAAGAGTGCTGTGATCTGATTTTAAAGGCTAAAATAATCTTTTTATCAGCACTTAGTTCTTCTTTTCCTTTAACTTATTACTAAAAAGTAACAACCAACAAAAAAACCCCAACAAAAAAAATACAAGAAAAAGAAAGAGATTAAGTACTGACACAACAACCTGAATAAATTAGGTATGGCTAGAAATCCAGTAATCACAAATAGCTTTCAGTATAGCAAGTTCTAATGCTGCTTTGAAGTCAGAAGTTGCAGATAGACAAAACTGTTTTAAAACTCAAATTTCTTTGAAATGTTCCAAGTTGATCATTAATCTTAAATATGTCTGTGTTTGCTCTTAGCAATCTCTTCAGTACCTAGCTATTATTAAGATGAAAAGTAATATACCCCTATGCACGGTAATATGTTTTTCTTCATCTTTTTGAAAATAATTGGATGTTGCTTTGGTGTTCTAGGTAGATATTTGTGTCCAGGAAATGGTTTACTACTGGATATTTGTCAGAGTGCATAGATGAGAATGGATAAAAGGGCAGAAAATTTTTACTCAAACATTTATAACAGAACTAAAATAGAAAAGGATTGATGCCAAGGATAAGTCAAGGGACAGTTAACTAAGTTATTAGATGAAAACCACATACTACAGAATACAATTCCTTAACAATTCTACTTTTTTAACATATGGAAATCCAACATAAGATTAAACTATGCCAATTTCCAGTGAAATCTTTATGCTTATTTGTGTTAATGGATAACTATAGGAAACATGCTTCCATACACCTGGAAACTTCAGGAATAAGCTACTAGACATAACTGAAAAAAGGTCACAGACAACAGAAGATGCTCTCCCCACTAAGAAACAACCTTAGAAACAAAGATTCTATAGCTGATGAACCTGTGTAATGTTTACATACCTTTTTTTTAAAGAATTACCAATTTCTGTTGCAAGACAGCTGACATTTTTTTTTGCATAAGAAAGATTGAAATCTAAGAAGTTGTCTTTCCTTACAGGTGCTTTATAATTAATGTAATAATGATTATAGCAAATATTTTCCTCATTGGTAAAAGGTCTTTAAAGATTACTACCTGTAAACAGAATAGCTGTGTCCTCTACAGAACTGTTCAGAAGGGACTGGTAATAACTACTAAATTCTAGGATATTGCTGCTGTGTCAGCATTTTCATATTTTTCAGCAGTATTTTGTTTTTAAAGAAAATATGTTTAGATCCTTCAACCTCTCACTTTTTTTTTTCCCCCCATACCAGCCACTAAAGTATTTAGAGGACAACCTCATGTCATAACACTTTATAACAGAAGTTAAACAATTCATTTAGGAGGCAAACACCTAAAATAAACAGAAAAAGTGACGTAAATTCCTAGTTATTACAGCAGGAGAAAAGACAATAGCGTCATGATTGTGCAAATTAGTAATCTCAGCATTCAATGACTGACCCTACTTTCCTTCAAAGGAAAAAAAAAATATCCAACCACCTCAAAAAACCCTAACGTGAACAACAAAAGCAACCAAACCAACCAAAACCCAAACTCTTAAGAATCTGTCCAAAGGTGAGGAGGTCTGAGAGTTTGAAGCATGTAGTGCTTCTAGCATAGCAATTTTGTTTCACAATATGCTTAAATCTGTGGTTGGATAGAGCAGCTGGAACACCCTCACATAGTGATACCCAGACACTTGATTCATCCATGCTGGTGTCCTCCCATTAGCCATGGAAAGCACCCCTCAGCCTCCTGACCTTGGTAGTAGACTTCCATGGTATGGTCAGTTTGATTTATTGTCCTGATGTAACCTGTGGTGATCAAGCAGGGCTAGGATAGAGTCTCCAGAAAGCCCCAAATACATAATATTCATACTACAACTCCTCTGTGGAGGTTAGCTGTATCTCACATAACTGCCACTGCAGCACTGTATGAGCTGACATGTTGTGGAGCCTCCTTTTCCACCTCCAATAGGTGTGTTCCTGTAGGAGCTTCTAGGGGCTTCTTAGGAGTCTGTTTGCCTGATTTGTTCAGTTAGGACAAAAATACTTGGTGCTGAGAGCACAGCTTCCACTGTAGTTGTGTTTCATAGGGGTTTAAAGGACTTGCTCAAGTCTCATCCCACAGGATGAGCATCTATTACACAATTGCAATGCACTTGTGATGCACCTCTGAAGTACATCTTTAGGCTTAGTTTCATTTAAAAAGAATCCATGTCATGTTCTTGAAGATCATACTTTTTGATGGGAAGCCAAATACAGTAAGTGGGGATAATCTGGATGTTCAATTAACATTTTGATCTGAACAGAAATGCTTATATAGACAAACTCTGAGATGTCCACTGACAATGTGTCCTTATTGTTCTCTCATAGGCAGGAGCCCTTATGCTAGAAACATATGACATGTTCCTACAGATTTCTTGGAACAAAAGCAGACATGGAGGAAAGTGACACTATGGGAGGATGAAAAAGTATGGATTTCTGCTTATTGATGTACTTTTTCCCATCTTTCTGCAAGTTCTAGGAATTTCAACAAACAGGTCAGTAGCTGAGTTCAGTATTATGAAGTGTATTAACTTACTCTCATGATCTAGCTTTGGTTACAAAGAACTTCCAAATGATGTGTGAAAAATAAGCTTGTAGATTTGTGTGTTCAGCTTTGAATCTTGAGAGTTACAGTATCTCTGCATTCCTACAAGGGTTGATTTCCATACACTTCAAGCAGGTAAGACAACCTCACTTCTGAAAAACTGACACCCTGATTCCTGATTAAACATATTTGGACACTGATCAAAGGCATTTTAGGTAATATTTTTGTCTGTTACTTCTGCACATGAAAGTTACTTGAAATCCTCTTCCTTCAGTGACAGAAGTTGCAACAGTAGTGCTTTAAATCTTTGTCACAATACAGTTTGAAAATTTTGGTAATTCCTCTCTCATGAACAAAAAAGTTACGGTTTCTTCATGTTCAAATGAAACCATAAGAAAAGAAAGAAATGGAAAGTAAGAATTATGTTGGAAAGGTAGGGGAAATGTTTGGTAATGAGAAAGAATGTTTCCTTGGAACACCAATTTAGAATTGCAGAATAGGAAGGTGCTTCAGCTTTATTTATTGTTCAAGTTCATAAATTTTATTTTAATTCTTTGCCTTTGTGTTGGTAACTTTAATGCTAAATAAAGTTATTGGTGTGTATATATAAGAATATATGAAATGGGAAAAAAACCCCAACACCTTAGAGTCATAGGATGGCTAAATTTCAAATATATGCTGAGTAGAAAAAAGAAGTGATCCCTAAAAACAGTAGCAGTGATTATGAAATCAATAGAATAACAATTCATTACTAACTTGCCATACTTGCTGTTGAATTTTACAGTCTAAAATAGTTGAAACACACTAAAGGAACTCTTCATTCAGCCCTGTTCTAATTTGTCTTTCAGACCACATTTGTGAAAGGGAAAGTCACTTTTATTGTGGGATTAGGTGTAATTGGTTGATATCATATCTACAAGCATTTTTTCTTATAACTAATTTTCTCTTTTTGATATTTCTCTGTGCCTTGATAAAAGATGTTTTCCCTTGTCCTGTGTCTATTTTTTTTCTTTCTTTCTATTTACAATATAAATACATAGATCACTACATCTTTTAGAATGAGTTTCTTTAGCTATTAAACTGTGACTGAGTTAAAAATATGCATATTCATTATTTCTTTTACAATGGTTATCTACCAACCAAAAGCTGATATTGCACTATATTTGTATCCTTTAATCACATTTTTGTCTGACTTATTGGGAAAAAAAATGCCCTTCTTCACCTTTATTAAATTGCCAGAATGAAGTGGTTGTGTCTTGCAAAGGAATGGAGGATATTTCAATGTAGTCTTGTAATACAGGTCAACTGTTGAGAATTGTTCAGTGTGACTAAAAAAAATATTGAATTAAAAGCAAAAGTCACAGAGTAACTTTGTTGTAGGAGACTGGGCGGGATCCAGGAAAAGGTTTGACTAAAAAAATTCCACCATATTCATTAAGTGTAGACTCATGGTAAAGGATTGAAAAATGTTCTTTGTTGTTCCATAAACTAGAAATAAAACTTTGTGAAAATGTATACATTAACTTTAGAACAATATTCTTGTTGTTGTTGACTCTGCAATATTGTCTTCCATCTTCATGAGACTTCTGACTTTTTTACTTTACAATATGTACTTAAAGCTTTGCCTATTTTCACTGAATTTGATATGTATAAAAAAGAGCAGTCTTGTGTTGTTATAAAATTATATAATGGTAATAACCAGACGGTATACACCATTTATTTCATCAAGTGCAACTTTTTACAGATAATCTGTGATTAGTAAATTGTCCCAGCTTAAATATCTCAGTCAAACAAGTTCAAGTTCAAAACTAGGTATGGCTTTATCTGTGTAGAAGTCACTGTGGTATAAAGCCTGCAAGAATTCAAATCTAGAGTACTTTGAAGAGATTAAAACGGTAAATAAAGGTTTACAAGATAAATCCATGTCTCACAGAGCAAAAAATGATTACACTTAGTTAATACACCAAATCCACATCTTCAGGGATCTGAACTTCAGCCAGCTGGTCCAGAAGGTGGTTCTGTGTAGAGCAAGAGCAACACAGACAAAACTGCAGGACAGTGAATCTATTCCAGCTTCCTTCAGTAGGGCATTAGGGCTCAGGCACATTTTCTAAGTCTCAGCATGAAAGATTTAACCTAAAGTTGGCATAATACCTAGGTTAGAACTTATTGCCCAGTAAATGGTCAATAATTTGGTTATATAATTTATGAACGCTGGGTGTACCTATGGATTATGCCTCTCCACAGTCAAAAGAACAGAAAATCTTTGAACTCAGTCTCTAGATAATGATTATATAGTGTCTTGTCACGTAAATACCAGTTAATATTTTGTTTCTCAGATGAGTGTTTGTGCATACATAATGGTTTTATGAGCCTCCAGGGAGAAAAGCTATTGACAATGCAATGAGAGTGCTCTAAGCAACCTGTTTCATTTATAAATGTGTATCAGTCTTGGATTACAAGCAATCAAGCAAGAGATATTTTATGTGTACCTTGCTCCACTGGAATTCAGAGATCCTAGGAACATTCCTCCCAAACTCAATGTGCAACATAAAGTCCCTTGCTCTTCTGACAAGTCACTTGTTTCCAATTTAATTCCAAATTGAAAAGAAACAGAAGTTTGTCACAAAGTGCTTTCACTCATGCACATCCTACCTGCCAAGTCTCTGCAATTTTTCAAGCTGCATTTGGGAATGCAAGGTACTTATATTTACAAGAAATAAGAAAAGGGACATAGCAGTGATAACATAATACCAAAATCTTTCCTAGATTGCCATTCCTGAAATTTTTGTGTCTGTGTTAACGTTCTTATATGACATGTTCTCTCTACTATGCGGTGCTTCAAAATCTGATTTTCTGACTAGCTGCTGACATTTGGGATTCAAAGAAATTAAGATTGTTATAGACCAAAGCACCTCTAGTCCCAATTGCCATCTTTCTTTGAAGTGGTAATTACAATATTTAACTTACTCTTCTTGTTCTTTTCCAAGAAAAAAATATTTGGACCCCAGGTATATGTGAAATAATTGGTCTGGAAGTTAACATGGAAACTTGTTGTCTTACCACATATAAAATGTACCTAATAACTGCAAGCAGGTATTTAAATTGGTCTTGGAACAGTACAGTGTATTGCAGTTCTGTTTGGGCTGCTCCAGAATTACTCTGTCATTAATATTTTGAACAGATCTAGAATATTGAGGAAAGACATCTTAACAAATTCCTTGAGGCAACTTAGAGCAAGATTGTAATTGCCTGAACAATTTATTGACAACTGCTATGAGCAAAATGTGTAAGCAACCCTGAAACTGCTTGCATCTTCCCAATGGACCAAGTATGCTTTGAAGAAACTTCAGTCTAAAAAACAACAATGTGTAAGGATTTTCATGCCCTACAGGTATACACTGTGAACTAGGTTCTTAAGTGAGTTCTGTGGACAAAAAGTTCATATGTCAAAATAAAAGTATCCATACTGAAAAATAGTGATTTCTATTCCATAAGCACAAAGTAAACACTTTCGCCCAACACCTAACCCAGGTTCATTTTAAGTATGCAGACATATTTTTGTATTTGTTTGTTGTCAACAAAATTCAATTAAAACATTGAAAATGTCAATTAAATATTCCATAAACACTTGGCAAATTAATTCACATAGTAGATAATCATCTGCTGGTAGGAGAATAAAAATCGCAACTAAATGTGGACATCACTTCTCGTGTCACCAGATTTTAAGTAAACTTCTCAGAAAAGTGTGTTTTCATGTTATTTCATTCCCACAAATTGAGCGTTACTAACTGGACCAGTTTATCTTTTAGTTTGGTATATTTACTGTAAGATTTGAGTGGTCAGGCTCTTTGAATATGTTTCTTGTCTTCAACTTCAGCAGCTGCAGGATGATATTCAGAGTAACTTCTTGCTGTAGTATGCACTGAACTTGTGGCACCACATTCAGTAGATCAAAGGGCTCTTGCTTGCAAAATTATCTGAGCTGAGTTTGGGAGAAAATTCATAACAGTTCGCACTTCAATGGAGATATAAACTTCTACTTTTTTTTTTTATTATTATTATTTTCTTCCCCTTCCCCAGTTCTGAGTTAGGTTCCCTGTGCCGTAAGCATTACCTTTTTCTTCCTTGTCATTTTGTTTCTTTAAAAGTAGCTATGAAGAAAATTATAAGTAATAGTATCTAGGTTTATATTGTTCCTTATTGACACAAAAGCATTTAAGTGGCTTACAACTGGCAGCAAGGAGATTTTCATTAACAACTTCCTTTACCAGTTTCACATACTTGCTTTCCAACATCAAAACAAACAAACAAACAAACAAACAAACAAACAAACAAACAAGCAATTTATTTTGTCTGAACATTGGAATATAAATGCATTTCTATCACTATTAGATAGATGCTATAGAATGAAATTATGATGTAGATTTGTTCAATGATTTTCGGACAAGAACGCAGATTAGGAAGGAAATAATACGAATTAGATAGGAAGTTTATGATAATTTAATTTTATTAAAAGACCACTTATTTGTTTTTTAGGGTAGGATTTAATTGTGATTTTTGTCTGCAAACAAATTCAACACTGTGGTGCTCTTAAAGAGAGAACAATTACAGTGTAGGTACTTGTATGTGCTTTCCTATTGCCTGCTCTGTGAAAAAGCTGAAGAGTCTCTTTTACTTCTGTAAAGGATCACTATCTTTGAACAGATTGCATTGATGCTCTGCCACATCCTATATAGGATTAGTTCTGTTCACTCTGTCTTTCAACAGGCTAGTTTTCAAGTGATTTTTATCCACCCATGTTACAAGATTTTATAGTTTCTGGAATCCCTATGTGTTTGTCCTAGTCAATTCTGTTTGTTACTAACCTACAGTGAAAAAAGACATCTCTTAAAATGTAGTGTAAAAAAGACATGAAAATGATATGACCCTTCTGTAAAATTTAATCTGTTTTATTATTTTCACCTTTTAATCCTTGGAATATTATCATAAGGGTTGAGTATAACAGAAACTGGAACAGAACAGCTGTAAAATGACAGAAGTGAAAATCAAAATAATCACTAGCTAAGATGATGAATGTCTGATTTAGATATTAAAGAAAGCTGGGTTGCTGCTTTTGCTGGTGTTTGCAATAGTTCAGTACCAGATATCTCCAGGAAGAATTGCTTATGGAAATTAAAAGTGCTGGTCTAGGACAGCAATGTTCCAGGATGTTTAAAGGATTCAGCCACCAGTACTGAGTACAATACAGTAAGAGATGGGAATCAAACTGCAATAGATTGCTCAGAATTGTCGCATCATGAAAATCCAAATATTGATTAGAATAATAGATTTTTAATCATTAGTGTCTTCTAATGAAGACATTTTTCATTGGAAGTGAAAACCAGATTGTCTGTACTTTGAACAGAGCAGATTTTTCTCTGTCGGACAGGCAAAAGAACTCTCCCCAGGCAATCTCACTGATACAAAGTGTATGTCACAGTCTAGAACCACAGTTCCTCTTAATCCCTACTGACTATAGAATCCCAGCTTCACAGCATTTCTTATTTACAGATGTGTCTCCAGTGAAAAGTTGGTTTTGATCAAGCATACATATATTTAAAAAAAAAAACCACTAAATTCTTCTTTTTCTTTTGAGGATGATCAAGTGAGCAGTGTGTTAGAAGAAGAGTCCTCCGTTATTATTTCTTCTTCCTTTGTGATCTTAGTAAAAAAAATTTGTAATTTAAAAAAAAATAATAATTATCCAAAAATGGGAGAAGAAAAGCTTTGATTCTCACCTAATTAAAAAGCACTTTAAGTTACAAAACCATTTCAAAAAAAAGCAACAAAAACACACAATCCCACCAAAAAAAAAAAAAAAATCAACCCACAAGAAAAAGTATTCTATAAATATATAAAATATACATAGAAATATCAACTACGTAGGAATGTGGATCAGTGTTTCTAGCACAGCTCTTGAGGTAGAAAATTTACACTGCAGAGCGTAACCCTGAAACACAGTTATTGGTATTCTGTGATTTTAAGATTTTATTACATAATCTTGCAGAAAACAAACCAGTAAAAATATAGACATTTCTGTTCATGAAAATTAAAATCTTCACTTACAAACAGTGAAGTTTTAGTTATTAATAGTGATCTAGAGAAGAATTTACTTAGGTCAAGTACATAAAATTGCAAGAGTTCCCTCACTTTGATCTGTTCATTTTCTACGGTGTGATTACGTCCAACTACAATCCTTCTAACCTTCATGACATAAAAAGTCTATTCTAGAAATAACTTAATGATTATGGGTTATCCACATTACTGTGTGATTCCCAGCGCACAGTAGTTAGGGAAGAAATGATGATTTAGATAGCTTGTTGTAAACTGCTCTTTGGTTCTGTTTATTTTTAGTTAAGACATAAGAGAAAGATCCCAGAGAATAATATAAAAGTTTAAACCAGTAGATCTGAAGGAATTGGGTAAGATGTATGTGTAAGGTGTGTGTGTGTAATAGATGTTTTAATTCATGCACATTATTTATTACTCCATCAAGATTACTGAAATTCAATAAAGTAAAAATGGTATGAGGAGCACTGTGTGTTTCATCTTTTGGACCATACTGTTTAAATACAGAAATAAATATTAAGTTAAAAACTTGTATTTTCTACCCTATTTTTGACTTGCATTTTCAGCCATAATGTCTTTCTGTCTTCATTAAACATAAACTGCAAAATTCAAAGTTCTATACGCAATGAATTGCTTGAGCAAATATCTTTTTTCTGAGAAAATGTTTTGATATTTATATAAAAAAGTTTGTTGCTTGCAAATTTTTCAGACTTACTGCTGATCATTGATTTTATTTTCTGAACACATTTATGTCTTTTAAAGTGGGACAGCTTTTCAACCACTTGAGCACCACAGAGACATATGACCTACAGCAAATGCCGATCCAGCTTGGGCTACTGTGACAGCTATAGTCCTTTTAGTTGCTTCGTTCCTATTCAGATAATTTGACATGTATAGCTATGATTTTTGGGTGACACAGAAAAGCATGGGAGAGAAGCCTTGGTAGCTTTTGTTAAGGATAAAATAAACCAGAATAAACCAGAAAAATCTTACTAGCTTTTCTCAAGTATGAAATAAAACAGAATCAAAAAAATATTTGTAATGTTGGGAAAAGCCTGGATTCTTAACTCATCTTATTGCAATTCTGCTTAATAATTCAGGACACCTAATTTGAAATTCTGGTCAATAAGATGAAAATATTATTTGCCTGATGTCTTTTATAATATTTCTTATATTTAATAAAATACTGCAGTAGAATATTAGAGATGTGTTAGTGTGATGGAGCTAGTAATATGAGAAGATAATTAAATTATTCCCTGACTACTGTTTGCAATACGTGTGTGAGGATAGTGTGGAATATTGTCTGTAAAAATTAACTCACCTAGAATTAAACTGCCTGTATCAAAACCAGTGATAGATCAAAAGTGAGAAGTTGCATCTTGCATTAATGCCTAAAATTTCAGTAATAACTTCATCCTGCATTGGGAGCAGATACAGAATGATACATGAAAGGAAAATATTGCATCATTGTTTTATAAAATCAGCACAGAAGCATAAAATTAAGTGAGGAAGAAGCTCAAAGCACGTATCAGACTACATAGTGAAGATGCCCACCATTAAAGTATTGAAGTGTTCACACCTGGGACGATCCTGACTGGAAGACCATTGCACATGAAGAAACTGGTGACCCACATAACTGTCAACCTGTGTAGCTGCAGGTCTGTGCAGTGCTGCACATGCAGCTTGTGTATTCAGACCTGTGCATTTGACAGTGGAAATTATGAATACAGTTCTTCATTTGAAGAAAAATTCTAAAATAACTTGAATGACCAAAACAGGGTAACCCTTCATGGACAGGATCTTCTTAAGTGTGCTGCACCATGACTGGAGGCTCATTTGATGCTGCATAGCTTAGGGTTCACAGCATCTGAAGGGACATAAGATTAGTTTAAATATGTCTCTTTATAGTTTTAATAATAGATAATAAATGTTTATAAATGGCACTCTGAATGATACTTTACAGAGTCTCAGCACCTTTTTTACTGTGATCATATTAAATCAGCACCTTCTGGTTCAAAACAATGGCTCACTATACTTATCATGAAGTACTAAAGTAGAAAGTGATCAGGTTCATCATTAAGTATTTTTCTTATTTACTTGGTATTTTGGAAATTATATAAATTCTAGTGGAATTCACCAAAGATTTTTTTTTTTTTTTTTTGTACTAAGGGAGTAAAACATTACTATGGAAAACCCTTATTAGTTATATAATGTGCACTGGCTAAATAACTGTAGAAATGAAAAAAATTGTGTAAATTTGATTGGACAACTTTCAATGTGTCTATTCCCAAACGGATCCCTCATTGTTTTAGTTGTTTTATTCATCTTTTATTTTGTTAATCTGTAAGGTTTTGGTTTATTTTGTTCTTTTGTGTTTTGTTTTGTTGTTGGGGTTTTTTTTCATTTCAGTGAGATGGCTGGTGGTGGCATAATTCTTTTGTTTCTTTGCCAAATCACACAAAAATATTGTTTATAGTTATTTCATATAAAGGTATGTGCATACTTGCACATTATAGCTAGTATTTAGCTAAATGCCTGAGACACCTGACACGGTTGTCAGGTGTGGGCAGGCTTTACATTCCTGTAAAGACATAAACATTTTATCATAATAATATATCTTTGCATGCTTTGTTGTTCCAGCACCTGTAAACAAAAGAGGTTGAATTTTCAATCAAATTTAAACTGCTAGTGTATTTTCCTGATAATCACAGTCAAAATACACCATAATGGAACAGGGTGCAATACTTAGAATAAGACAGAGCCTTCTGCTTAGTTTTTGGTAGAGGATTTGTTAGATTTTTTTTAATTGATTTTTCTGAGAAGACTATAGTATCTGTATTAGAATATTAATTTCTTTTTTTACAATAGAACAGTTAAAACTTACCCATTATTTTGTTTTGTTTTGTTTTTTTAAATTAAATTATTTTTTTTTATTCTAGCTAATAAAAATTCTCTGAGAATGACTTTAAAAGCATTTGCTAAATAAAGGCAGATAAATTAATCTAATTGCATTTCATTAATATTTTTCACAGTTAGAAGACTTACCGATGTTATGAGAAACTGTTGTCTCACCTCAACTCAGGTAGCTATTGGCAGCTTTGAAATTAAACTCATTTAAAATAACCAGATTAGAGACTCAGAATTTGAACATTATTGCAGAAGCAGTGTGAACATATACCTGTCTTTAAAACCATCATGTGACATCTGAAATGTGATGTTATGTGATTTCTCAAATACATTAATGCGTATTCCAATTGTTGTAATTTGCTTTAAAGGCAATACATTTGAATTTGGTAGTTGCAATAAGTTTCAAAGAAACATGGATTGTTTCCAGAGTTTTGGTGATATTTATCTCTAGATTTAAGTTTTTTTAAAGGCTACCAAATATACATTAACTTGTAAACACCACACAGATGAACAGGAGCAGACATTATACTACTGAACAATCATTTCTAGCATAATACCATAGAATCATAGAGCCATAGAATCATAGATTCGCAGAATCATTTAGGTTGGAAAAGACCTTTAAGATAATCAAGTCCAACCATTAACCCAGGACTGCCAAGTCATCACTAAACTATGCTGCTTTTTAAACAACTCCCGAGATGGTGATTCCACCACCTCCCTGAGCAGCCTGTTCCAATGCTTGACAACCCTTTCCATGAAGAAATTTTTCCTACCCCCACCTGCTTACAGCCTCCTTTCAGGGAGCTGTAGAGAACAGTAAGGTCTCCCCTGAGCCTCTTTTTCCCCAGACTAAATAACCCCAGTTCCCACAACCACCCCTTGTAAAAATTGAATCCCTAGACCCTCCAGCAGCTTCATTGCCCTTCTCTGGACACGCTCCAGCACGTCTACACCCCTCTTGCAGTGAGGGGCCCCAAACTGAGCACAGTATTCAAGGTGCAGCCTCACCAGTGCCCAGTACAGGGGGACGATCACTGCCCTGGTCCTGCTGGCTGATACCAGCCAGGACTCTGTTGGCCTTCTTGGCCACCTGGGCACACTGCTGGCTCATGTTCAGCTGGCTGTCAGCCAGCACCCCCAGGGCCTTTGCCTCCAGGCAGCTTTCCAGCCACTCTGCCCCAAACCTGTAGCGTTGTGTGGGGTTGTTGTGGCCCAAGGGCAGGACCCAACACTTCTCCTTGTTGAACCTCATACCATTGGCCTCAGCCCATTGGTCCAGCTTGTCCAGATCCCTCTGCAGAGCCTTCCTCCCCTCAGGCAGATCAACACTCCCCACCAACTTGGTGTCATCTGCAGACTTACTGAGGTTGCACTCAATCCCCTTGTCCAGATAATTGATAAAAGTATCAAATAGAACTGGCCCCAAAGATGTGTTTTGCTGTGTGGGTTGCACTGGAAAACAGGATCTGAACACAGAACCGGACAAAGCAAAATCCTTTAACTAGCAATGTGTAATTTTTCATCCACTGTTCACAATCCTGATTCATAATTCCTAACCTTTAAAGTGCATCTTTTTACATTGAATTCAACATAACTTTCACTGGATGGGATCAGTATTGGTTAGGACTGTCTGTATCACCTGAGCCATCACAGATATTGGCAGGAGTTGATTTTTAACCTCTGACAAAGGTATCATTTACTTTACCTAAATGATTTAGCAGTACAGGACATAGTATCAGACAGACTTCAAATCACAGATTAGACATTGCTCTTTTAGCTCTGTTTTTCATGGTAAATGTTTGAAAGTCAAACTTTATAACTTTAAAAGCAGTAGAGGTCACTGGGGATGACTGTATGTTTTCTCTTCGCCAAAAATTTGCTTGCTGGTGAACACATGCAATATATGCTTGTCCTGTTTTGTCATGCACTTGTAGAAGCCCAGTGTTGCAAAAGCAGAAATTTGTTTTCTGTCATTCTTACATGCATATTTGAAGGACTTATTTTTTTACTAGGAGAACTAGGACAGAGGATAACATTTGTGTTCTGAACACCAAGGATTTCTTGATATGCACCAGGCCACTAGGAAAGGTCTAGTGCAATTTCTCATAACCAGGATGAAGGAATTGGTATGTATCTGTGTATATGCATGATGTAAGGATCTTTTCCACTTTTACATAATCTTTGCTTAAGCTGTGATATCATTCAGTAAAATCCCAACACTTTACTGCAGGAAACTCATATGGAGTATTTTCTTTCTGTTATGGCAAATCCTAATATTTGTAGCAATCATTCAAGTCTATTGCTGTTGAATATTTAGCTTAATTTTGTAGACCCAGGTGTTTCTAAATTTTTTCTGGACATTTATTTTCTCTGACCTGCATCAAACTAGAAATCCTTTTCAGCTTAGGCTATACACTTTTTCTTTTCATTTATGCTTTTGTAATGCAATATTGCAACTTTTCCTTCTTGTTATCTATGGAAAGAAAAATTAACTGGTTTTTTTTACTGAATCTTTTCTGGTTACAGAATGATTATAACTATTGTTTTGAATTTTAAAGTGTCAGGGCTGCTAAAGAAATGTCTTTTGAGAACTCTGATTCATACCTTTACTCTGAGACTAAGAGGTGTTAAAAATATTATTATTCATATAGGTTTTGAGACTCTTCAGGGTACAAATAGATTTGAACCTGCAATTTGCTATGTATTTGTACTGGATTAAGTCTAGAGTTTATATCAAGTTGTAACTTTCCTTTAGAAACAAAATCTATACTTGAGGGGTCAAGGCTATTGTGACAGTTTCCAGCATTTATTTTATTGTATTTTATATTCAACCTGAACACTAAAAGATCTCTTAAAATCTAATCCAGTTTGGTTCATGTATTGCTTTGAAGGCTCAAAGAGGTTGTTAAAGGTCAACATGGATTCTGGGCACTTTTTCATATACACAAACATTTCCCATTGTACAATAAGTGTACCTCAAGGGCCTTTCCAATATTCTAGTAAAAGTACTTTCTGACAAATCCACTCAAATTTCCTCTGTAAGCCATATGTCTCTGGACTTACCTTCATCAGCAAAAGCAGTGTAGTGTTTCAGTTACTGTTGCTGCTGCTGCAAACATCAACATTCACAGAGGAGGAAGATAAGAGTTTGTATGAGAGAAGAGTAGATTCCTGAAGTCAAGTAGTGCCATTAGAAAGTGTGTTAAAGTTCATCCGAATTCTCTGAAAGGAAAATCCTGTAGTATTATCTGCAGCGCTTGTTAATCTCTGAGGAATCAAAGATTGGCCCACCTTTAAAAGTTGAGTTATTCAGGATTACATTTGGTATAGGTATATCAATAGTAGTACTGGAGAAATCATTCTCTGACAATAGCAATAATCTGAATTAATCTCATGATCCCATCCAATAACGGGAAGATGATAATGATGTCGAGAACTCTGTCAAACTCAGTGAGTGTTAACTTAATTTGTTGATACCCTGAAAGGGTATCTTTCTCAACTTGCTAGTGAAATTGCTGAAATCAGAATTATGTCTGATTTTTCACATGAATGTTCACCTAGAATTCCAATGTTTTTTTTCTTTGCTGTAGCTGCAGAGTACATGAATCATAAAGTATTAGAAAATATGAATTATACTGCAGCAAATTGAATAATGCCTCTGTTAAAAATGAGAAGCAAATGGCACTCAGTTATGTATGCACCATTGTGTGTATAGTTAAGGAATTTAATGGGAAAATGCCATTTCTTATAGGGGAAAAAAATTAGACCTGATACATCCAAGGATGAAGATTTTCAAGCTGCTTACTTGGCCTGTTTTAAAAAGGGGTCCTGCTTCAAAATTGGAAGGCTCAAATTGTATTTTATTAAATAACTGAAAACTTCGAAGCTATTTCTAAAGAATAATGTGGATTTATCCTTGAAAATATAAAACCTTGACATAATAATTTCTGATTTAGACTGCCAGGTCTTTCTTCTCTCTTGATTAGTCATTGGTTTTGTTCTTATTTTTTTAAGTTTGTGCTGTTGCAAAGCTTTATGTCTCAAAAACTCAAAAATCCATAGATTTGTTTTTCTTAGTATTAATCTTGACAAATGCCTTATTGTTGCATGGCAGATGGTCATAAATCCGGCCAACATTTGGTCACAGGTCACCTTGTCTGAAACTGCAAAGCAAGCATTATTTTTATGTAAAGGGTATTGCTTAATTTTAAAATCATATTTGGCACCTACAGAAATGTGTGTAAAATCATGAAGTAAATTATTCTGTCCAGCCTGCCAGATTTTTGTGTCATCTTCATTCTCTTGTTACGATTCCTCCTAAGCAGATTCACACACCTGTTACCAGACTTTTATGCTTGTCAAAAACAATAAAAGCAAATTGTTTTAATTGTTAAGAACAGTCCTCAAGACAGGACCATAAAGGAATCCTACTCATCTTCCAGGTGGTCACCCTGGAAACTTTTTTTTTTAAAAAAAAAAAATCAACAAAAACACACACCTCTATTTGCTGCTGCAGTCTGTGAGCAAGAGATTCTTTTGCATCCAGTGTTTGAAAGATGCTTTTTAATTTAGGCCCTGCTTTCTGGACTATAAATGTCTGTCATACTTCAAGTGCTAAATTCACTATCTGACAGTGAGAAGCTGTTTATTTTAATGTTACTACAACATTAATGGAAAGGAATGAGGTTCATGTTATGTTTATTTGCTCTTGTAGTTTCTCTGAATTCATAATTTTGACTGGCATGTTAAATAAAAAAAATTCCTCAAAATCATACAGCAGAATTGTCACCTTTTGGCAAAAATATGAACATTTCTAAATGCATTTGGTGAAGCCAAAATTATTTCAAGATTATGAACATGTTTTTTTAAACTTTTCAAAGCACAAGAAATATCAATACAGAACGCCAGTCATTGGTACTTCATAAAAATATATTCCAAAAGTGAATGTTTTAGTATTCCCACATATTTAAAAAAAATGGCGAGTAGTTGGGTTTCTTATATACATGTAAAAGAAAATAGGTAGGTGAGGAAGTGATTGATGAGAGGGATAGATGATAGATAGATATAAGAAAAGTACTTCATACAATATGAGTAGCTAAGTATTCATATTGCATTTTAATTTTTTGTCCAAAATACTTGTGAAATAAAAGACTCTAAATAGTTTATCATTGGCTATGAGAAAACATTTTTAGTTGTCTCTTCTTCCTATCCTTCCTTTTAGTAATTTCTTGTCTAGTACTTTTAAGAAGTTAAAAGCAAAATGTGTAGAAGATCCTAAATGAGTCATTTCCTAATGTAGCAAGGTGGTAACTTATGCACAGGGGTTTTTTCACAATGACAAAAACTAAGCACAGATATATAAAGTTCTGTTAGACGGACTGGCTAGCTTCCACAAAGTGAGTGCATTAGATAAATTTAACACTCCATGTGGAAATGCTATGTACTAGAAAATGCTCTAGACAACATCTGGTATGATGTCTTGTGATAAGTAACTAGCATTTCTGCAGACTACTATAAAATGCAGGAGAGAGCTGATGTTGCTTATCACTTTCTGCTGCTGCTTATTATAGCTATAGCGTACAAATATGCATAACAGAGACTGAAAAGACTTCTGAATATGGTAAAACCTATGCTGCTTCAACTGGTTCATAGCGGGTTGCACTCCCAATTGACTTAGTAGCATTTGCTGTCTTACTCTGTTTTCATGACAGAGAATTCTACTTATATGTGGAAAGGTATGGCTTTTTGGTCAGCTGTTTAAGTGTGCTTAAATACTGTACCTAGCAGGGGAATGAAATTGTGCTGCCACTCTTAGGAATCTGCACAGGCTGGAGGCGTGGGCCAAGAGGAACTTTAAAAAGTTCAACAGGGTCAAAGCGAAATCCTACTGCAGGCAAGAAGCTCCTGTGCAGCTGCACAGGCTGGTGCCTGCCTGACTGTGGGCAGCACTGCAGGAAGGGACCTGGGGTCTTGGTAGGTACACATGGAGCATGGGCCAGCGGTGTGCCACGTCTGCCAATGGTGTCCTGGGAGCTATTCACAGGGGCACAGCCAGCACATCGAGGGGAGGTATTATCCCCTTATACCCAGCACATTTAGCATACTATATCCAGTTTTGAGCCTCCAAATACAGGAAAGACATCAACAGGTCCCTGACCTGGTCCCTGATGTCAAAGGTCCCTAATGATGCTGGGCCTCTAGGGTGGTCAGGGACTGAGGCATGTGCCCTGTGAGGAGAGGCTGAGGGGCTAGGGCTTGTTTGTCTTGGAGAAGAGATTACTTTAAGGGGACTTCACAGTGGTGTGCTGGGACCTACAAAAGGCTCTCAAGAAGATAGGGCCACACACTTCATAGCGGTGTATAACAGGAAGATGAGAGACATTTAACACAGTAAGATCTGGCTGGATGTAAGGAGAAAATTTTCAGCACTAGAACAGTCAAGTATTGACCAGAGGCAGGTTGTCCATCAGGGGTGTGCTGTCTCTTGCCCTAAAGTTTTTCAAACCCTGATTGATTAAAATCCTCTGTAACCTGATCAGACCTGAACTCCTTAGAGTAAGAGGTTGGACTAAAGCCTGAGATGCCTCCCATCCAGAATTATGCTAGGAAAATTAAAAGTCTTTTTCAAATCATCAAATGTTCCATGTTCCTAGAATATTTCAAGAAGTGAGAAGCTCTGGATGCCAGGAAGTTCTCTGTCACAAATCTCACCTCTCCAAAAGAAGCTGGTAATTTTGCTCCTGTTACTCATGCTGACTACTTGTAAGTGTTCCAAGTACTTCCACTGAAATTATTTGGTTACTGTCAGAGTAAGATATAACCAGTGAGAAACAGCAGATCTAAGCTGTCAGTGTTAGCTAAGCCTTGAGAGGCTCTTCACTTCCTCTTCAGCTGTGAATTAAATGGAAAAGACTTAAAAAGCAATAATACATTTTAACAAAGCAACCTAATATTTGGCAGGATCTTTGTCCAAAAAAGAGAAGAATGTTGTTTCTAGTGTGGTTTTTTTTCCTTATTTAAAAACTGACCTGCAGTACAGAAGTACATCTAAACTGAACAATACCTAAATTGTAATTATGATGCCAAGTAGCCTCTTTTTTATTTAACCAGCGTTTTCTATCATTATATGATTTGATATATGGTTAATAAAGTTAAATTATGCTAGACACATATAAAATTCACTCAGATACTCTCCCATATTAATGAGCATCATAATTCAACTTACAATACATGTTCACCTGAGTAGAATTCTACTAGTTAATATTTGCCATGTAAATTTCAATGTGCTGGTGAAGAATGAGTCTTACTGATTGACTGTATAAATGGAGTAAATAAAAGCCCCACCTAATAACTTATCAAACTGATAAGTAATTGTGTAAAGAAATTACAACTGAAAATTTATGTCTGCTACAATAAAAACATGTCCAATAAGAAAGAGAAAACACTACTCAATGTTTGGTCATTCTTCTGGCTTTTTCACTTCTTTTTTTTTATTATGAGTAAGGATTTCAGGTTCTTTGTTTAATTTGCACATTGTACAATAAATAGTTGGGTGTTTTATAAGCCCTGTGTTACAATGAGCTGCATTTAAGTTATAGTGAAAGCCTGCGGGTCACTTTTCAAGTGCTGACTGCATGAAATACTAAATTCAAAACATAGTTGATTTATGCAATAAAATCCACACAGACAGTCTAGAAATTTAAATTTAGTCTGCAATTGCTTAGAAGGACAGGATCACAGCCTTACAACAACAATCTTACCTGTTCTGATCCCATCACATTATAACTGTTCTGGAGACTATGTAGGTAATTTATAATGTCTGGTGTTCAGTATTGTGCTATAAGTAAAAGACAACACTGCAAAAGCTCCCTAATAAAAGGATGATTTGTTTCCACTGTTTTTCTTGTGGTGTGTAGTGCTGTGGATGTAGTCGTGAAGATGGTGGTGCACTCTCTCTCTCCCTCCTGTGACAGGCTATATGTTGTATTTTAGTAAGTGAGGATATGAGCTTTTCCATCCCCCCGCAGTCTCACTAGTGAATCTGTACATGTCTGTATATAGGAAATGAGATTGCTACTGTTTTGTCTGAATTCCGAAAATAAGTTTAAAAAGACTGCTTATTTCTCAGGTTTTCTTAGGCTAATCTATATATTAAAGCATGTTTGTTACAGTTAAGACTGCAGCTTGACTATATGCCTTCCACAAGATGAATTCTGTGATTCCTGTGAAATGTATAAATGCTTCAAGCAGAGAAAGAATATTGTCAGCAATATTCACTGCATTATCTCTTTAAATGCAATGGATACTCCTTTTGATACAGCCATCTGGACTGGGAGGGATGTTTATCCCCATGTGCTACTCAAAGCTGGTGCAATGAATATCTTCCTAAAATCTACAAAGGGCTGTCCCTTGTGCCCATGAGAAAGACAGATCACCCATCGACATTTTTCATTCTTACAAATGTAGGATCCCAAGTGCTTTTAATTTGCTTCTATATCAGGAAGGGAACCGACTTCATGTCATGGTATCACTACACTAATCACTCTTCATAATCTCACATAGTTTATTGTGTAGTAGCGTCTGGAGCAGGTGATTTCACAGGGGGAAATTGTTTAATTCACATTGTTTATATTGAATCAGGACTGCAGAGGTTTATTGCCAAGTAATTAATTGGTAATCAGTGAACTATACATTGATGGTCTATCATAATTGCAAACAGATAAACCACTGTCCTGTACACTTACCAAATGCTTGCATATATGCACAAATTTCTAAACAACCTTCTCTAACCAATCTATAAGAGTTCTGTGAATGCACACACATGTGCATGATTACATGCACACCCACCCACCCTCAGAAGATGTGTGGGTCCCAACCACCCACACTAGGTCCCCCCACCACCATCTGCACATACAACAAGAAGGCACCCCACAAAGTGACACACATACAACCAAGGTGTGGGTCCTTCTCTGCTGCACTCTGGCACACTCGTGCCTCTGACAGGAAGCAACTCCACCAGATTTTGACAGATGCCAGCAGGGTAACTTCTGGCAATGTCAAAACAGATTTTCATCACTGCTCTGTTACCCTCTCCTTTGTCTCCACATGGCAATTTTTTATGCTACTTTTATACTTCTCAAGCCGAATCCTTCTTTGTTTCAAAAGGCTTTTGATATTCCCCTGGTTACTGTTTAATCCAATTCATATTCGTTGTTTCCTTCCTCTTTAGTGACACTAGGTTTGGGGAAAATGGCTTCCTAGACAGTTTTGGATGGTCCACACAACCACATGCTTGGCACACAGATTCCTATCTTACCAACTGCTGCAATCCAGGCCATTTACCAAAAGCAGGGACCACACAGGTCAATATCTTGTGACACTTTTGTCACTGATAATAGTTCTGTGTCCTAGTCCAGTCACACCTACCAAAAGTTGACTATCCCTGCTGTATGCTCTTAAGTCTTTAGTAGTATGCTCTGTCATCAACGGTATCAGAACCTTACAATGGATAGGCTTGCAAAGGTGTAAGAATGGTGACAGCAGTTCAGACCAATGGTCTATGTGATCAGCAGCAGTTGCCAATAGTAGGTACTTAAGAAAGAATATTAGACAGGGAAAATTTAGTGATTCTTCCTGAAAATACTCTCTGACCCTCCCACATTTGTGGCTCTGAGACATTCTAAACCATAAATAACATCTTCTATTATGACATACCTCAGTCAATTTCTCTTTCATGACAGTGTTTAGCCCTCCATGAACCCAAATTCACTTTTATAATGTACAGCTTCCCCACGGCAAGGAGCTCCAGAGGTTAATGACATGTTAAGAATAATCTCCTTTTCTTGCATTCTTGTACTGTACAGGGCAATGAACAGCTGATTGATACGCACCCTTGTGCAAACAAATCAGTAGCCATCCTCAGTCAGCTGTTTTCCCAGCTGAAGAATCCTAGTCCATTTATAACTTTTTATATTTTTCTCATTGTCCTGCTCTGACCCTTTTTAGTTCTGTTGTATTCTTCTTGAGGCAGGGCAAGAAAAGCACAAAGTATGCATAAGGCATGACTGATGTGGAAAAAGTTCCCAGCTGCTGGCTCCAGATTCCTGATTCCTAATTGTTCCAAACAGTAAGCTAAGCAAATGCTTGCTCTTGGTGGAGTTCACTATTACTTGGCCATTGCTTTTATTTTCCTTATGATTACTTGTTTTATGGCAATGCAGCAAAGAGTTCCTGTAGCTAGGAGTCTCCTTGCGATGGAAAAATCATAAGATAATTATAAGCCATGTGCTTTGTATCCTTTCTTGGATTAAATACATTGTTTACCTCATCAGTATATCTTTTTTTCATATGTATAATAATGCTATCCTAGAAAAATGTAATTACTTAAAAGTTTAGTGGATTATATGATTAATTAAAGATTGGGGGAAATACAAATTTTAAAATGTTAGCTTCACAGTATCTATTTAATAAAAAAAAAGATGGAATTCAGTTTAGCAAAGGCCGTTGCAGGAATATTGCAGATTTTCAATTTAAAATAACCATGTGGTCAGCTAGCTCAGCAGGCATGAATCTGATGCTAGAGAGATCAGGAAATTGATTTGTGGTATGAACTTTTGCTTGAGTTTTCAGACAAGCAATTTTGGAAGATGTGTTCAAGTAATTTTTTATCATTTGGAATGTACATGAATGAACAGATATGTTTTAGAAAAGGGGTTTTACCTGGAATGGTTCTTGCATGTTATCATGTTTTTTCTTTTTCTTTATAGGAAACTGAAGCTATTAAAGCTTTGAATACTAATGAATGCTGAATAGAAAGAGGTCTGCCTTCTTCATATACAATGATCATTAAATTGTTGGTAAACATAATTCTTAGTCACTGTCAAATTTTTGTCTTTTGGATGAATTTGGCAATCTTCCTTTTCTTTTTTCATGTGGAATACTGGCAAATCAGACTCAATATTTAAAAGTGGCCATAGAAGTCCCTCTCTCTTTATAAGCAATCTCTTCAGGACTGATGCATCACTACTGGAAAATTTTAAGAATTCCAGCTGGATATCAGTAATTTTGTGTGGTATTCAGTAGAAGTTTTCCACTATGTATTTTTCAGTTCAATTCCTTTCCCCTTTCTTTCTCCATTATAAATGGAAAACAAACATTTCTTTCCCACATACACATATATAATTTCCAGTTCAGCTACTTCCCTTGTTTCTGTCTCCAGAATCTCTACACATTTTTTAATTATTTCACTCACTTCATTATTAAATGTTAAAATTGTCCAATTTTAGATTTTTTTCTTTTTCATTTTGAAAGATTTTATGTGTCAATACTTCAAGAAATGCAATCTGTCTGATAAAAAAGTTTATTTCTCATGGAATCCTTATTTAGTGTTGTATCCATCCTATAAGGAAAATAATTCTTTTGAGTGAATTAATAAACCAGGGGGGATTGCTACTTATAATCTCTGTTCTTTTCTCTGGCATTTTAGGATTCATTGTTACAGGTCTTCAGAGTACTCTGGGGGTTTTGTGTTTTGGTTTGGTTTTGTGGGGTTTTTTTTTAGCATAGAAAAAGATGCAAGGTGTTCTGGTGAACATATGGACATATGTACAAGGACTGGTGCAGAGCACCCATACTTCCATGATGGAGAAAAAGATAATACTAACTCAAGAGAGAATGGCCTTGGGAAAGCATCTCTAACTTCCAGCAGCTCTGTAGGCTGCTGAGGACAGCCTATGGGAAGTTTTAGACTCCTGCAGTTCTAGTCATGATCCATTTACAGGTATCCCATCTCAATGCGGGCAGGCATCTTGGCCCAGACCTGGCAATGCAGTATTACTGAAGCAGTATTATCAGAGAGGTAGTTACAGGGGTAAAACTGGTGCAAACACTGCCACTACTGAGTCACAGAGATATTTTTCAGAACTCCTCTGGCTTTGATTGTGGCAATAGATACATATTTGTGATTATCCTTGCAATTTTCCCATAAAATGTTTTCTTAAAAAGTGTTTGTTGAAAAGTTGACTTTCTTAGTTTTCTGGTGCTATTATTAAAATGGTAACAAATGCTCTACAATTCTGTGTATCAAAATGAAACGTTGATCCAGCCTAGGTTAACAATTTGATTCCAAGTAGTATTTTGGGATTGCTGGAAGCAAAAGCTTCCTACTTATTTTTTATGTTACCTGAATTACTCATTCATACAGTCTAGATCTCATTATAACTTTTCATCAATTTAATTTGCAGCAGTTCTTTATTAAAATTATTTACATTGCAGCAATGATCTTATTTATCCTATCGTTGTAAATTATATAAAGATAACAGTACATGTATGTTCCTGTGGTCTTATGGCTATGGATGTTCGTTCATGTTAAATCTTACCCGAATCTTGCAATTTTTATATGGTCCTCAGAAGGATATATAAATTTAAAAATGCCTTTATGTGATGCTAATTTGGAGGAGAGAATGCAGATATGAAAAGTACACGGAACACATTAGTCTCATGTGACTGTTTTTTACCCTGAAAATCTACAAAATCAACATCTACTGACTTTGTGCAAAGCACTTTGCAATGTTCTGTCAATTGACTTAAACTTAATACAAGAAAGACATCGAGGTGATGTACTGTGTCCAAAGAGGGCAACAAAGCTGGTGAAAGGTCTAGAGCACAAGTCTTATGAGGAGTAATTCAGTGAAGTGGGGTTGTTTAGCCTGGAGAAAAGGAGGCTCAGGGGAGACTTTATTGCTCTACCACTACCTGAAAGGAGGTTGTAGGCAGGTGGGTGTTCGGTCTCTGCTTCCAGGTAACAAGTGATAGGACAAGAGTAAATGGCCTGAAGTTGCACCAGGGGAGGTATAGATTGGAGATTAGGAAAAAATTCTTTATAGAAAGGGTTATCAAGCATTGGAACAGGCTGCCCAAGGAAGTGGTTGAGTAACCATCGCTAGAGGTATTTAAAAGACATGTAGATGAGGCACTTACAGACATGGTTTACTAGTGGACTTGGCAGTGTTAGGTTAACAGCTGGACTTGATCATCTAAAAGGTGTTTTCCAAACTCAGTTATTCTGTAAAATGGAGGAAACTGAATAATTGCTTTAGATCTTTAGTTTACCATTTTATCATACCCTTATGGTCCATAACTAAATTATCAAAACCTATTCCTAGGCAGGACTTTAAGCAGTTTGAAGTTAACATGATGGAAAGGGCTAGACATTCTAGATCAAATTGCCTTTATTTGTGTGAGGAAATGTCTTTTATAAATTGTGATCCCAAGTAATATTGCTCTACACATCTTGATTCATACAGAATGTATTCTGTATGTGTGAAATGGCTTTTAGTAGAATCAGTTAAACTTTTAGGCCAGTTCTTTGGCTGTTGTGTTCCATGGTTTTACTTTTTATTTCTAGAATACTGTTTTTCTAATAGTCAGTTTATCAGGATGAGTTGTCCTGCAGTTTAGTAATGTTACATACAAGTGCTGGCTTTTCTTCTTGTAGTTCCTGGTATGTGGCTCAGGCTGTAGAAGGTTGTTTGCAATGGATCTCCTGTTCCAGGCCCCTCCTCTTTTCTGGCATCATACAGAGAAGACAGGCAGGGATAGGAAACGTGTAGATGTTCACAATAGACATTTCAGAGGCAAAGAAAGTCATCTTTATCTTTAGGTCTTATAACATCACCATCATCATCATCATCATCATCAAAAACAACAACAACAATACCAGAAATGACGACAACATCATCAACAACAATACTATTATTAATAATATTATTATCAATAAATAAATTAGATACTATTATAATCATAAATATTAATGATTATTATAATAAAAGTAATAACAATGCACCTTATTAAAAAAGAATAATTTTAATTCTTTCTGTGGCTTGCACTACAGCACAATCAATATTATAGTATTATTGTAATTCTTTAAATCCAAAAAGCACCCCATTCTGGATCCATTAAGATGAGTTTGGTTAGGAATCTGACTGTTTTCACTATAAACCAACTGAAATTAGAAATATTTTTTTTTTGCTGATATTTTTTAAGTTAGGTTATAGGAGATATATATATATATATACACATATACATAAAACATATTATAAAATATAGAGAGATCCTTAATGTCTGAATTGTCTCTAAAGGATTAAGCTAAATATGGTAGATCACTTGCAATATAAATTGAGCCAACAGAACTGAAACTTAAGACCACATCCAGTTATTTCCTGTCTAAGATTTTAGTCCTAATTAGTGTCTAATGGTTACAGTTTGACATTGTGTGGGGGTTAAAAAAATTATTTCCTTTTACATTTAATTCATGAATGTAGGTTAAAGGAAAGATTTTTAGAAGAAATGTTTGTCATTTTAAAAATGTAAATACCCTCCTACTTGTTAGCACTGCCTTACAAAGCAAACAAATAAAGAAACAAACTCAACATGTTATACATTACTACAGAGAATATTAATAAATCTGGCTACAGGCATTGCAAATTAAGAGGATAGAAATTTCTCTGGGGAAAAGAGCTTAAGGGGTATAATAGACTTGGAACTTTCAACAATGTGACTAAAGAATTATCCAATTTTACCCCAAACTGAAGCAGACATCTTCACTGCTCAAAACTAATCAGGAAACACCAATTCCCTTTATCATCATGGACATTAATGAATGGGGAATTGAAAATGTGAAATGGGGATTAGACAGGGTAAAAATATTACTCTTAAAACTTGTTACATGGTAATATATGCATGTTTCATGCCAAATGTTGATTTAGTTTAACATTATATAATTTTACATGATAATCATGTCCTGTATGAAGTGGGATCATAGGGAAGGGATGCTGTCACCCCATTTAGACAAAGCTGTGACGATGGCACGTTGCCTCTGTACAATGCATGTGCTAGGAGGTGGTAGGACCTCCAAGTGTAACAGTGCAAGCACAGGATGAATGTCCTTCCCACGAGCCACAGAGAAACACCCACCCCACCGGGGTCTCTCCGCGGGTTGCAGGGACATCTGTGCGGGGGCGCCCGGAGCCCCCTGCCCCCCTCCCGCTCCCCCCTCGGGGCTGGCCGGGCTGTTTCTCACCCCGTTGCCCTCAGCCCTGGCTGCCGGGCACCGTTTTGCCCTTTCTCAGCCCGGCTTTCCCCGAGGCGCCCGCCCGTGGCTGCGGGGCTCAGCTGTGCCCTGCGCTGGGGCCGGTGGAGCCGGCTGGAACCGGCTGGAACCGGCTGTGCCCGGCGCGGGGCAGCCCTGACACTGCCTCACAGGGGCTGCCACTGCTGCCAGTGCCTGCATGCCTGCACCCGGTACGTAAGTGAACAAAAAGGAAAGCTAACATTTTCTTAGAAGTCCATCAAGCTTCTGATCAGCTAAAATTTGGAGAGCCATTTTTTTGTGTGAAGTCGCAGGCTTTATATTAGATTTAAATAACATACCCCTGGTTGGTTACCCACCTTTTAAAAAAATATGCCTTAAATTGACTTTCATTGAGTTATTTTCCCTAGACAGTAAACAGGATGGACTGCAGTAACAGCTTACTAGCTGTCAAACTATTGCCTCTGAATCTCTGTTGGCCTGGGGAGCGTTTGCTAGCAGCGTTCAGAAAAATGCCTGCAGCTGCAGCCGTCCCTGTGGTGGGTCAGTTGCACTGAGGAGAGTCCAGGGAGCTGTACAAGGCAGGAAAGAGGAGGGAGTGCCAGCTGCCTTGAAGCAGGAGGGAGGGAATCAGGAGGACAGAGCAGAAAAAAACCCCCCAAAAACCGCAACAACAGGCCTAACAACAAATAAAACTGAACCAGGATGAGGGCAACAGGATAAGGCATGGGAGGGGAAGACAGCTATAGGGTGTCAAAGTGAACAAAGAGCGGGTAGCGAAGGGAGAGAGCAGGAGGGCAACAAGCTTTACACAGAATTGGAAAGAAGTATCTAAACATACGTACATACAGTTCTTTCCTAGCATTACCTCTCAATGTAAACAGTGGGTGTCTTTGTCTAAGGACACCTTGCAATCGCAAAAGGGAAAGGAAGTCTTCCACCAAAGATTGGCTTTTCTAAGATGTGATGTGACTTCTGGAAACATCCACAAGCATTTGGAAATTGAGCTGTGTGTTTCAAGTATTAAAGGAATGGAAAAAGTCAGTCCTTGTAATAGGGAAGTACAAGACATATAATCCTAAGTATTTGCAAACCATCAAAGTTTTTAAATTGTAAACAATTAATCCTTCAGGGATTAGCTTGCCACCAAGCTATAGAATCATAGAATCATTTACATTGGAAAAGACCTTTAAGATCATTGAGTACAACTATAAACCTAACACTGCCAAGTCCACCAACTAAACCATGTCCCTAAGTCTCACTTATACACATTTTACATACCTCTAGTATCATTTAATGATACTAATCCAATAGGCAGTGATTCAAAGCACAGGTACCTTTCCAAAGACTGTAGAGGATGCCTCATGTTGCCTGTCTGAACCCCGCACCACAGGAAGGCTGAGGAGTTTGACATCATGAGAAACAGGCTCATTTGAGTTGTGCTGAAGGCACAAATGAAAGTACTTCAGATAACACAACACAAAGAGTGTCGAGAAAATCATAGACTTTAAGTATTAATTTTCTTTAAATAACCTGGAAGCAACACATTGTACTGGACCACAGGGGAGTACAGAAAGATGTTGTAGTGCGTATGTTACCCAGTTTAGTGTACATATGTGTTTTTGAAAATGTTGTTTGTTAAATAGGGCTTTTTTATTTCTTTAAAAGTAAATTCAATTTATTTAAACTTAAAGTACTGTAAAGTGTTATTTCAATAAGGTTTCTAAAATACAAGGGATGTTGGTATAAGGACTGTGTTTTTGGGAAGGTGATTTCACAGAATGGTATTGCAGAGAAATCAGAATGAATGGTTCATTTATGGATTAGATCATTTTGAATGTCTTTGATAAGCTTGCACTTGTGTACAGTCACAAAATGAATTTCCTGCACCTACAAATCCTGTTAACAGGATATTGATTACATGTTTTGCCTTCTACATTTTGCATTTCTCAGTTGTAAATAATAGCATTGCTTTGAATCTCCAAATGAAGGACAGGGAAAACAAAACAACGTCCAACAAAATCAAACCAAAATTCCATCCAGTCAAGTGCCTCTGACTTAAGTGACAAAACAAGAAATCAGTTGCCTGAAATATTCAATCTTGTGTGCTTGCACTGTCATTTAATTATCTACATTGATAAGCCAATGACAATGGTGATACCTATAGCAAGTGTATATTAGGAGAAAAATGGTACGTTTGTCTTTGGTTCTGTGACTTGATATGTGATTTAAATAATACTGGAGAATATCTCCTAGGCTCTGCTAATGATTCACAGATAAAATGAGAATATGGCCATTCCATTCTATAATTAGATACAGATGTGAATGCTCTGTTGGCCACAAATTGCAAACCTGTTGCCATCAGTTTTGAGCTTTTAAGAGAGTACAGGCTGCTAAATGCAGCATGTTGGCAGCTGGTTCACATCAAATACAGTGTGAACAGCCTTGAGAAAGTTGTGTTTCACAACAGCAATGGACCTCACGCTGTCAATTTTCTTTGTGAGTTGAAGATTCGAAATTGTAACTCTGGGGATGCAGAACACCCTCAGTTGCTGTTAGCTTCCAAAGAAAACAGACTTCGTTAATGCTGCCTGTGAGGAAATGCATTATAACCAATAGACTACAGATGTATTTAATTTATTCTTTTGCATATAGAGCTGAAATGAGAAGCCTCAGTATATGCAGTCTCTCCAGTATACACTCATTTCAATAAATTAATGTTAAAATTAATTTGAAGATGGTGATTGGCTCCACCACTTTTCTGAAAATGGTTATATATTGATACCAGGTGTTTAAATAATCTTATTTGTAATAAATTTCTAACTTTACATAACTACAGACAGTTGCAGTGACTAATCAAGGTTACCTATGTAATATAGCAGGATGTGGAGGTACTTTTTTTCTGTTCAACAACATTTAGTGTTTCTGCAATTTTATTCAGAGCAAACCCTGACTTACTGTGGTACATGTTGTGGTAGTGGGACAAAAGGTCTCTGCCTGCCTGTAAGCCTGAAGGAGTTCTGTGCATTTTGTATTCTGGGAATTTATAGTTCATTGTGGGTTATATGAATGGACAGTGGGGTGGGCTAAAAACTGGCTGAATGGCAGAGCTCAGAGGGTTGTGATCAGTGGCTCAGTCTAGCAGGAGGCCTGTAGCTAGCAGGGTTCCTTCCCCAGAGGTCTGCACTGGGTCCAGTCCTGTTCAACTTTTTCACAATGACCTGGGTGAAGGGACAGAGCATACCCTCAGCAAGTTTGCTGATGATACAAAACTGGGAGGAATGGCTGACACACCAGCAGGCTGCACTGCCATTCAGCGAGACCTGGGCAAGCTGGAGAGCTGGGCGGAGAGGAACCTTATGAAGCTCCACAAAGGCAAGTGTAGGATCCTGCACCTAGGGAGGAACAACCCCATGTACCCGTACAGGCTGGGGCTGACCTGCTGGAAGGCAGCTCTGGGGAGAAGGACCTGGGAGTTCTGGGGGACAGCAAGTTGCCCATGAGCCAGCAATGTGCCCTGGTGGCCAAGAGGGCCAATGGGATCCTGCAGTGCATTAGGAAGAGCGTGGCCAACAGGCTGAGGGAGGTGATCCTCCTCCTCTGCTCTGCCCTGGAGTGCTGTGTTGAGTTCTGGGCTCCCCAGCTCAAGAGAGACAGGGAACTACTGGAGAGGGTCCAGAGAAAGGCTACAAAGATGATGAGGGGACTGGAGCATCTCCCTGATGAGGAAAGACTAAGAGAGCTGGGCCTGTTTAGCCTGGAGAAGACTGAGAGGGAATTTTATCAACGTCTACAAATATCTCAAGAACAAGTGTCAAGAGGATGGGGCCAGACTCTTTTCAGCAGTGCCCAGTGATGGGACAAGGGGCAATGGGCACAAACTGAACCACAAGAAGTTCCTTCTGAATATGAGGAAGAATTTCTTTACCTTGAGGGTGACACAGCAGTGGAACATGTTGCCCAGAGAGACTGTGGCATCTCCTTTTCTCCTCTGGAGACATTCAAAACTCACCCAGACTTGACTCTGCAACCTGCTCTAGGTGAACCTGTTTCAGCAGGGGGTTGGACTAAATGATCTCCAGAGGTCCTTTCCAATCCTGACCATTCTGTGATTCAATATACATACATATATATACACACACACACACATATATATACACACACACACACACATATATACACACACACACACACACACACATATATATATATATATATATATATATATATAAAAATCCCATGGTCTGGTTAAATGCAATGGTCAGCTGTATCTCTGTGGCTACTATTTAGACTAAGCTCAGACTGATGAACAGAGCAGGTCAGTCCTGGGTCCATCTGATATAAACAGTTTCCGTACTTTTTTAATGATAGCTTGTAATTAATTTATTTTATAGTAGCATACTTTTCTGGGCAGCAAAGCTGACTTGTTATATAAATATAAGAATTCTGAGTTAGATACTCCTCACAAAAACCCTGCTCCCTGTTGATAAAAACCTTATTCCTTCCTTCAGTCAGAATAACCAGTATTCCTAGACTTTAACCGAAAATAACTGTAACTAAAAATTTCAACATCTACAAATTAATGATGCAATTTCTGCTTGGACATGCATGCAGTTTAAGTCTTGCGGCACTACAACATTAAAAATGGAAGTCTGCATGAAATGAATTCCTGACATATCAAAATGCTTTTATAGGCCCTATGTAATCTTACATCTGTTCCTTCACACTGCCCTTTCCACATTTTCCAAGAAAGATCAGAAAAAGTGACTACATCTATGCCTATCACAGGAGTGTAGCTGAGTTTAAAAAAGAAAAAAAAAGACAGATGAGAAAGGTATTTTCTTTTCTTTTATGTAAGAAGCAGTGGTGAGAAAGGCTAGAACCCAGCACAACATCAGCAGAGCTCCAGAGGTAACAGGTTTGCAGAATATAGCGAATGGTGTCCATTTGGTCCTTAACAATGCCAAGAGAGTGTCAAGGGTAAGGACTAAGCTTTTACTGGAAACATCAAAAGTCCATATCCTGAACAGACTGACAGCTGCAAACAGTATGCTTAATAATGCTTTCTTAAATTATTTTAATTATTTTTTCAGTAAAAATCTTTATAGCCTGTTTTCTCTGCAATCTGAAAAACAGTTATGAATTCCTGTTAAACGCTCCTGTTCAGAGAGTCACTTGCTGCTGGTAACTCATTAAAGGAAAAGAGCCACTCTGTTACCATCCACTGATGAACCAAAGGAAATGGTATCCATAAATTACTTCTATTTTTGTTTTGTTTTCCTGCCCCCATTTCCAAAAAGTATGAATATTTAGTTATTTAAGTGAAAGTAAGATTTGTGGAAGGTAACATTGCTTTCAATATCTTGCAGCATTGGGAAATGTTGGCAAGAAATAAATGAAATCTTCTGAGTCAGACAGCAATTCCATTTTCTGCAACAAAACTTTTTCTTGCTTGTTTTTTTTTCCTTTTAATAGTACAGTTATTAAATATTAAATGTTGATTATTTTTTTTAAAAAAAAAAAAAGCTCAGTCCCCAATTTTCATTTTTCTTGTGAAAGGAAGGCATGTTAGGATTTTATGCTCTTTCTTGCTCCCAATCTGTTCCACAGTATTCAGTCTGTTCTTTTACAAACCCAGATGGGTAGAAGTGGATGGATTGATGTGGGCAGCTCCCAAGAATGAAAATGTGTTTTTCAAGAGGGAAGATATTTTCAGGGAAAGGAGGCAGTACCCGGTCATCAACAATCTTATAAGAGGACTCTTAAGGGATGGGACACTGGGTTGGTTTGTTTAGACAATTTCATTAGGCTAGTACCCTGAAAAGACTGCAAAAGATTTTAAAGTAGAAAGCCAGGGGGCTTTTTTGAACAGGCAGGCAACTTTTTAAAAATGGAACTCAAAATTACTAGCTAGGAGTACATTAATAATAAAAATTATTTGTAAATAAAACTTGCCCTATCACGGTGTACTTGTGGGACAGGTCTTTCAGTTTTGCACTTTGGGCAGCCGAGACTTTCCATCTGCTGCAAACTCTTTAATCTCTTCTATGTTTCCAAGGAAAGTCCCTCCATACCGTCACCCATAAGGCCTGACTGTGTTGACTATGAGATGCACTTTAATTTCCAGGCTTTTGTCTCTGCTGCAGGCTCACTGCTTGCTGGCCACTCACCCATTCTCTGCCACATATCTCCTCTGCACGTCTGAAATGTCTCTTCCCTGTGTACATTCAGTTCATTACAGTATGCAATGCACTCTCCAGACCTAAACGCATTACTATTTTTTTAAAGAATTATCATATAGTTACAGAAACAGGTAAAACATGTGACATCTTTAGCATATCATCACTGAACTGTTAAATACTGTTGTATGGAAGGGAAGAGCATAGAAAGAAGTGGAAATAAAGGGCCATCATATTAACATGGCCACATAGTCCTTTCCTGAAGGGAAGCCGCTATGCAACTCCCTTAGAGTGTCATGTTCCATGATAGCTTTTGGGTTGGGTGTTGTTTTCTTTTTTTGTGGAGAAGGAGGGGAGCATGTCTTTGGACCTTCATAGATATCTCTTCTTGAGGCTATAAATCTTGTGTAGAAGAGGGAAAATACTTAACTAGATAATGCCTAAATCATGTCGTACTTTAGGACATATGTTTCCCAGGAGGTACACCAGAGGTGGCACAAGGTCTGAATATATCTTTTATGCCTTTCCCGCTCCCCACTCCTGAACCAAAACCCCCTTTGAGATACTCACTTGTATATGGGTAGGATCACTGTAGAATGCTAAAATTAGTATAATGCTTAATTATCTTGACACAGTGATAGACATGATAAAATGCTCCCTGGTGTCTCAAGCAGATCCTTGCTAAAAGATACTGGAGAGATTTGACTGTGCTCTTCACAACTAGGAGTCTCATTTATGTCTGCACAAAATTGTTTGTTACAGACTGAAGTGAATGGTTATAGGTGTCAGAAGACTGGATGTGCAAAATCTTGGTACATGTAGGTAGTAACATAAAATGTAAGAAGCTAGGGGTGTTTCCCTAAGGTTTTCTGTAAACCACCTTTAAAAGATCTTAGGTTTTTATATTTGTTTCCAAATATTTGTATTTTTGAACTAACGTTTTCTGTAAACCACCTTTAAAAGAACATCGTGTAAATATTTGTTTCCCAAAATGTTGTCACTTGAACTAAGAATTATGTCCCTAAGCTACCATATATTTCACTTCTGAGAGGTAAATATATGTGAAGAAGAGAGTGAGCAAAAATCCACATTCTTAAATTTTTTTATTTGTAATGGTTTATATTTTATTCAAGGACTTTACATTTAGAGACACATCTTCAGCTTCAGAGAAAAAGCCTGAAATTTATTACAGGTCATCCTGTTGGTAATACAGGTTCTGGTTGGTATTTGAATGTGGAAAATGATGTTTACTGGAACTCTGACAATTACATTTTTTGTTCATCCTACTTCTACTTATGTTCTAGCTTATCATGTGTGGGATGAGCTAGTTTTAATCTGAGATCAGTTCTTTCAGTAGAGCCATCTGTGTTGCTGGGCTTCTGAATGAGAAAGAAGGATAATTCTTTCTAAAAATCTGAAAGCAGACTGTAAGACTGAAGTGGCTGCAGGCAAAATGTTATGTGCAGTGCTTGTACTTTAAATGAAGAAATGACTACAAAATGAGTACTATGGAATTGCTGTCCCAACAAATTTTATTCTGGACACCTCTTTATTATTTGGGGAGTTGGAACCTCCTTTCATGTGATGGAGAACACTTACTATAACTTTGCAGAGGTATTATAAAGTTGAATGCAATTTTTTATGAGGAATTCTGATACAGTGATGAGAAATCTCATATCTGTGTGGACTTTTAAAAATTTATTAGTAATATTTTAAACTAATTGCTGGATGGTGATGGGGGGTTGCTTGTTTTGCTGAGATTTCAACTGTGCTAAAAGGTAGTTTATAGCGGTTCAGCATTCATACATGCATATTCAAATACATGACTGAAAGACTGCTAGTTGGTGTTCATAGGACTCAGTAATCTAACCTTTCTTTTTCTTCTTTTTTTTTTTTTTTTTGTTTTTGGTGTGGTTTTGGTTTGTTTTGGTTTGGTTTTGGTTCCTTACTTGATAAAAACTGATGTTATGTTGTCTACAAAGGCCAGTATTGCTGAGTGGAAAAATATTGTAAGCATCCGTGTTCCTTGTCTACAACAATCAATGGGAGAATTTTGTCATACCATCTCCAGGGTTTCTGTAGAAAGGTCAAGGAAAATATGGCCTCATAGTAGCTGCCATTTTGCTGCAATTTTTTTCTCCCTGTCTGAAGGTTGAAGAAATATTTTTACACAGGACTAGAAGGGAAGTTCTGATTATTATTTTTTTAATGTTTGTTCTCTGCAGGCTGCATCTTAAAATGCCTCAGAAACTTGTCAAGAATAACTTTTTAATCAGTTAGGTCTAGGTTCCTCCTGTTTCTTTTGAAATATTGTTTAATGATTTATCTTTGCTGACAGCTGGAAGCCATTTTCTAATTTTCAGTTTGAATGTGTCCATGTCTGCCTTGATTCTATTGGTCTGGTTATAAACAGTGCATTTCAGGTCAAGTATCCCTTTTTTTTTCATTTGTGTTTAAACCCACTAATTAGTATAGAGAAACAACATTCATCCCTTATTCATCTGATCTTCTCTGTGCCATTAAAGAACCTCTCTAATTTAGTTGCTTTTCTCTGTACTTTCATCTTTTCCATTCTATAAGTAATCTCATTTTGTACAGAAATAAGTTTCCTGATAAATCAAGGGACTATACTTTTAGTTTTCATAACATCACCTTATCATCCAGATTCTGTATGATCAAAACATGGACTAATTATTCCCTTTTCTTTTACTTCCCATGTCATACTCCAAGTTACTTAATATCCAAAGCATGAATGTGTCCAATTCCAGTTCCTTTAGTTACCAAGCTGTCCCTGAATGATAATCCATTGCTTGTCATACTGATGATGTCTCCCAGTTTTTTAACAGATGTATTTTAATCAGGAAGCTCCTACTTTTACGACCAAATAGTGAATGAAAACATAATTATAAGAAAGGAAATACTAAAAAATAACTTTCCACTTGCCAATCAGGTTCTGCATAAACTTTTTTTGTTTCCTATTAATTAGTTACTCCTCCATCATAAATATTTCAGCTAATATTTATAGGGTGCTTTTTCAAGTGTTTTACTGAAGTGCAATAATCTTGTCTATATCTATTGTATTGATAAGGCACAAATTTCTCTATATATTCATCAAGAAAAAAATATACTATGAGAAGGTGATTGCTGATGTCCACTTTTATATTTTACGTTGCCTCTAGATGTGTCCCTTGAAAGGTCTTTCTTGTTTAATTGCCATTGTCTCTCTGTGGCTGTCACACTTTTATAAGACATGCATTATGTTCTCTCCAGTTGGAATTTTTTTTAACGCAATTCAAAGTGACAGCTTCTGCCAGACTCGAAAAATCTTTAGTGAACAGAGTTTTCACATTCATAAAAATTCTTATTTGTTTTGTCATGCTTTTAAAAATTATTTTAATAAGTCTTAGTCATGCTAAACTTACTATTAATCCAGAGAATTGAGCCAGTCTATATTACTGCAGTGTTTTGATATAGCTTTTCTGTAAACAAGCAGACAGCTGGTGGAGTTCTCACCAACTTGAAAAATTTTAATGGGTGTTTTGTTTTATTTTTTTTAATCTGCAGTAGTGAAAAGCTTCCACCAGTCAAGGAAATTAAAATTTTAAAGAGTGAGCACTGCAACTGATGATTTCTGCACCTCATGGGTTCTGCCCTAAGTGTCATGTGCAAGCTGGCTAATGGTATATGTGATACCCTTTAGCAAAATGTGATTAACACTTCTCCAGACAGTATCAACAGATCTCTTGTTCACTGTTAAATCTGCTACAGCGAAGAATTTGTGACACTATATAAGAAATGGGTTGGTTTTCATAATTGTTTGCTTCCTGACTTCCAGGCTGCCAAGAATGGCACAGTCCCAGACATTCTAGGGTAATAGCTGCCAATTTTGTTGGGTGAATATGGCACCTGAAGGCTCTTGAGGGATGGACTAGTATTTGCCACTCCTCGTTGGGGTGCACAAATCACTAGGATTTTGCTTTGGATTTAGGTCAGCTGTTAGTCTGAATGCATCACAGTGCTAGACCAACAGTAGAAGTAATCTGGCATAGAGGTCTGCCAAGATAATGTCCTTCAAAATAAAGATATTGAAAAAAGTTGCAGATGCTTAGTTCACTATCAATATCAACATTTTTTTCTAGAAGAAAGGTGAATACCTGTGAACAAAACCTTGTTATATGATTTTTATTGCTGGGGAAGTAATTTAGATTATGATAAAAGCCAGAATTATATATAGATTAGGTTTCGATTTATTTTTTAGCTACAGATAAATAATTATTCCTCCTCAGGAATCATTTACAATGCACACCTAGATGTTCTATCTCGTATTTATAAGATTTACAATTTAAGGAAGTGTTTAAACACATTGGTATAGATACTAAAAATAAAGTTACATGTTCACACAGCTCAGTTCTTTCACCTTTACTTTCCTAATGCCTAAATGGTACCCTCTCATCCTAGCAGTTGTAAAGTTATGTTTTGCAATAGAGTTTGTCTCCTCTGTCTAGTAAAATAAAGATAGTTCAGGAATTCTTCATTAAACATTAATTACATGCCACATGCATTATACATAAAAGAATGTTAAATACAATGAACATGAACAAGAAATGACAAAGAAAGGTAATACAAGCAGAAGAGTGCCGGGGAGAAAACCAGAAAGAAAATTTAAAAACAAAGGGAAAGCCCAGGATACATAGATGAAAACTTGGAATCAAGATTTTTTTTCTTATTTGCAACATCTATTCCCCAAAACAGACAAAATTGCAATCATTAGAAAACTGTTAGGTGAAGTTATCCTCTACATATGAAACTCCACAAATTAAGAAGCAGCAGACAGATACTGAGCTAACTGACCAATCCAAACTTTCATTTAAAAATTGTTTAGAATGTTATATTTGTATTAAAGTTTTTAAATCTTAAAAGCAATTATTCTCCTGACAGAATTTACACAAACCTCTTTTTGACTAAGCATTTTCTAAAATCTACTGACAAAATTACTATTTCATCTGCTTGCCTCTTCTCATTTTGTACTCTTTCTGTTATTTTAAAGAACAGGGAAGAAAGGGAAGGTTTAGATCTTCAATCAGTTTTTTCTCAGACTACATTTAAAATAATGAGATAAGTAGTAGATGAAGCTGTAGCAACAGTGTATTTTCAAAGACAGCTGTACTTAATGTTTCCAAAACTGACTGTTCTTGGTTTAGAATTTGCTTAATAGCAAAAAAGAAAGGTTTTGGTTTGGGGCATTTTTAGTGTTCTATTCCTCCTGTCTGACAATCAAAATTTTAAATTATGAAAACTTGCTACATCACACTGGATATATACTTAACATATTTAATAGCAGAACATGAACTTAAGCTTTTATAGATTATATTGGTTATACCACAACCACTTGTTGATTTCAATGAATGTTACAGAAATTATAGGAATGTAATGATAATTTTCAGTCTTCTGGCAGATCTAATTCTGTGTATTTAGTTACCATTCTTACTCTATTCTGAAGCAATGGAATTCACCAGAAAACCTTTTGTTGACTTCAATGAATATTGAATTGGGTATTATATACGGATCATACTACCTAGCTGTTTATTTCGCAGGATACAAGTATTTCTTGCTATGGAGAGATATTTTCTTAAAAGTTTAGCAAAGATTATTATTCTTCATCACCAGGTGTTATTATAAGAATATTTCACTAAAAAGAGTTAAAGAAAATATTCATAACACTTTGGAGAGCCAAGCAGTTAGTTTTCTCTAGTTGTGTCATTTAATGGCAATTTGGGCAACAGTATGAGTATTGACATATATTGAGGAGGTTATGTGATGAAAATTTAGAAGCAGAAATTGCTTCTTACCTAGAGTGAATGGCAAAAATTATGAAGGAGCTAAGGAACACCTTACCATCAGCTCCTAGTCTTTATAATCCATTGTTTCCATTTTTCTTGTTAAAAACAACTGAGTGGCATTAAGACATACATCCAGACACCCTTATTTAGCCTAGCATCTGTGAACTTACAGACCAAAACTAGTGCTCTGTTCCTCCCGTTAAATAGCACACAAGCAGCCACTCCAGGTCATAAAGCTCTGCTGACATCACTTTATCAAACAGTATACTCAGTACCTGGAATGGTGTGCCTTTTGCTAACTTTTAGACAGGAAGTTTAATCCTGAGTTTATTGTAGTAGTATCATAAAATAAACTTCTCTTTTCAAAAGAAATTATTTAAACAATGGACAATACATGTTAGTAAAGAAATGGCTTTGACCTGAAAGCTATAATGCCAGTCATAATGGCTCATTAGTGTCTCCAGGAAGCAGTTATATTCATAAGATGATGGCTTGGGGTTTGGTAGATTGTGAGTGGAAAGCTTATCTGCTTAAACCACTTCTGAACTAGGAGAGCATACAACCCTAACTACACCTCGTGATGGTGGATTCTAATCCAGCAAAATGCTTTGAGATTAGGAACAGCATCGTTTCAAAGGACATTGTATAGTTAAAGGAAAAATAAATATATTTAACAAATGAAGCCTGAAAAGTGTTATCTTTCCTGCTTGGAAAGGATTGTAACAGAGAATCTAGATGCTATTAATTTCTGCTTAATTGTAGAAGGGAATAGAAGGGAATTTTCTTCTCATCAAACACCTTTGAGGAATACTGATTTATTCAGTATTATGCAGTCATTAGTCGTTATGGAGCATTATGAACTAGCTATGCAGACAACAGCCTTTTCTGGGCTATGCCAGAGTACATGAAGCATTTGGAGCAGAAGAGGGCTTTTATAAATACGTAATGTTTAAACTGGGAATGCCTAGCCATTTCATCATAACAACAAGGTATTTATGCATTTTATTTCCATCTCCTTCATACTTTCTAATATTTCCTCTTTTTACTGAATAAAATTGATTGTACTGCCAGAGAGGAGAAACCATCAGTCCCAGCGGAGAGGTGTAGAATTAAAGATACGAGTCCTTAACTACTTTTAACATCCACACATGTTCGTGATTAGAATAAAACCGATGTAGATGTCCTTTCCTATACTTCAAAAGGTTGTAGATGACTAACAGGGTGAAGAAACAAAAGACCTATGTTATCTGACTTGACAGAGATACTTCCAAAGAAAATGTCCTTTGGCTAGCCCTTCCTTCTGACACCACAGTTCCATAGTTCTGTCTGACACCACAAAAGATCAAACAGTCATAGCCTGAATTTTAGGACTGTCTTTTCAGCCTTGTTCTTTGCTAGTTCATTATATAACTAAACATAGTATTGAAAATCTTTAGTGTGTACAGATTTTGGAAAAAAAAAAAATCTCTATATATCATGGAGGATAATTCTAATACTTGAGAAGGTAGGTATTCTGCTGGGAAAGGTTGTGTAGAGAGCCAGAAAAGAAACAGAAATATTCTGTCTTCTTTATAAACCTAGACTTCCTAGATTATAGGAAGCTTCCTGCAAGCTAGACTGCAGAAATAATATGCTTAAAGAAAGGCAGAATTAAACAGTATATAGAATACATAAAGAGGCTGGACAGGATAGGAAAAGTTTAGAAACTAGATGAAAGTACACGTTAAAACACAAAGAATAGTGAAGGAAAACCATTAAAAAGAGGAATGCCTAAGGACAATGTAGATCAGAGCCAAAGAAAGTTATTTTGCCAATTTCCTTTTTTTCTTTAAGCCTTTTTTCTCTCTTCTAAAGCAAAAGATATGTTTAGTATTCAGAATAATAAAAAAGGAATAAAAATGGTTCAGTGGAGCCAATTTAAAAAAGATGAGCTCAAAGCCCTCTGTTTTTTGGTTTCTTCAACTACCTAGTTCCTGTTTTATTTTTACCCATTGTATGGGTTATTTTAGGCTTTTTTGTACTTCATTGAGTAGTACATTCACTATATGAAGGGAAATGTTGTGGGAACTAAGTTTGAAAGGTAATAGAAGAGGAATGTCTGTCTTCAGTAAAAGGGGAAAACTAAACACAGCAGTTGTTTTCACCATTTAGTTTCATTCACATTTTATCTGGAACCTTATCTTTAACAATGCTCTCTTGGAATATGCCTTATGGAACACATCTGAACTATCTTACTTGGTACACCCTCCCCTAAGTAGTATCTTTTCCGTGTGTACGGGATATTAACATCGGCAAGTGTTTAACAATCTAACAAGGGACCTGTTAAACACTGTTTAAGAATGTTCTGTTTCTACAGCAATTTTGGGACAATAGGAACTTATGTGACATATTTTAGATATTAAAATCTAACAGTATGCTTTGGGGACACAAATTTCAAGTATCAGCTAAGCTTTGTATAACTGGTAGCATGGCTTTATAACTAGGCAACAATTTAAGGTGATTGTTATTTTGACGGAGATAGGGCATTGTCCACACATGAACTGTAATCAGACTATCACAGTATAAAGGTCTTTTCATTTAGAAAAATACATTTTTGATTTTTAAGTTCAAAGTTAAATCATTGCTAAATCAAGTTCTCATTCTATATAAAAGTGAATTTTCAGATACACATTGTATCTGAAATATACTGACCAACTTAGTACCACAACTGTTACATAGAAAGTCTAACAAAGGGATGAGAAGGTACCCTGTGTGATCTAGCTGAAATGAATGTAAAAGCAGTCTTCAGTCAAGACGCTGACAGAAATAAACTAGTAAATCAACTTTTTGGCTCTGCTAAAGTGATGTGAAGATGTGGGTACCCATAGAAGGAAGGACAGCTTCCTCTGTTTCTAAAAAAAAAACCACAAAAAAACCCACAAACAAACAAAAAAAAACCCAAAACAAAACCAAAGCCTAGTAAAGTATAGGTTGCTGGGCTATTTTACTAGGAAATAAAAGGAAAGAAAAAAAATACAGGTTTATTTATTATTGTCCCAGGAAGAGTCTGATCTTCAATTTTGTTAGGCTTACATTTGTTAAGTCATTCAAAGGGTGGCTTATAAGATATCAAAAATGTCTGAAAATAAGTTAGGGTGCTCACAGGGAAGCTAATGATGTCACTTGAGAGTTATATGCTTAGAAAAGACACCTGAAAGGATGGGTTTCAAATTTGACAGGTATGTAAAGGTGAGAGCTAAAAGAGGAACCACACAAGTACAATGATGCAAGAAGATCTATCCAAAAGACACCTGAGGAAAAATTGGAGAACCAAGCACAGAACTGTATATCCATTATGTGTGGATAATAAGGCAAGACAGAAGTAGGTTTCAATGATGTTTAAGGGATGAGCAAGTTTCAGAAGTAGAGTCATTGAATACAACACTAAGGATTGGCCAGAAAGAAACGACTGGACCCTGTAGACAGAGCAGTCACACTCTGTAGCAAGAAAAGCATCCCTGTGGAGCTGGAGTGCAAAACTATGGGGAACTCTAAAGTTTGCTTTTTCCAAGGTAACTCAGTTCAGATAATATTTGATAGTGAGAATATCTAAAAAGAAGTTTTAAATGAATGTTATCCTCAGTGGTATGAAGTATATACCTGTGCTACAACTTCAGCACTATTCACAGTCTTCCTAGTGCTCTTGAATATCGAACTCTAAAGCAGAAATAATACACATGCAAAGGATGTTTTGCATTCCAGTGTAATATCAGTCACTATGGAAACTATCTGAGCAATGTAGGGAAGTCCCAGTTACAATTATGTTACAATCAATTCAGAAGGGACATTACATCGTCAGTCTATTGCGATTAAATATAGTTGCAACACTATTAGAATCTGTGTGTTTGTAAGAGCGGTCGGATGTGTTGATCCACAGGAATTGCATCATAGCATCAACTAACGTTAGGAAGCAGATTTTTTTTCTTTTTTTTTGTCATTTTCACATTCTTACACTTCATGCACGATCTGAAAGGTCAGAAATTTCTGGCAAAGACAGCATATGTCTGAACTGGAGAAGAACTGCAAATCTAATGTGAAAGCTTTAGACAAAAATCCACAGTGACTTGAATTCAATATAATTTCAGATAGCTTTATTAATTTAACTGGGCCATACTCTGAGTGTTAAATTCAGGACACTTCAGATCTTCTATCAGGTTATTTGGTTTAAAAATGTGTTTATTTATTACAAAAAAATTTCATTACATGAATTCCTGTGAATTCATAAGTAGCTTTTGTTTCCAAATTACCATAATTATTAAAACTCCTTTTTTTTTTTCTTTTGTGATAAATTTCAAATTTTTCAGTCTTAGAGAGGTGATTTATAATTTTTGTCCCTTTATATAGCAAATAAAATTCTTTCTTTGTCCTTTACATTTGGGTAATATTTAGTCCCTAATATGGTACTAAAGAGCATGGGGAGGAAGAAGTAAGTGAAATAAGATTAATTATTAAAACATTCTGGCCTCAAAGAGACTGGGTTTTGAAAAATCTGTTCTGGGAAAACCCGTTGGCTCCGCTTAAAATTCTAGCATTCATGAATGCTATGCTCAGGAAAAAAAAAACAAAAAACCACACAAAACAAAACCAAACAAACCCCCCCCACACACAAAAAAAAAACCCAAACCCCAAACAAAAAAAACAACCACTTTTTAACGTGGAAGAAAATGGGATACTTATGTAGCTAATTGTGTCTAAAATATCACAAAAGAGTCTCCAAACCATTAATAAATTATTTCCTTTCCTGCCTTTCCCCAGGTCTGTTCTGGTTCTAGCTAACATGATTCATAATGACTAAGGACACTGTTGCTTAAACACTTTTAGGGATCTTTTGGAAATACGGCAACGTATTTATGTGTACAACTATTATGTATAAAAGTTAAATTTACTTTTATAGTTTTATTACGTTAAACTTTCAGTTATATCTCCAGTGTAAACAGAAGTTATTATCCTTGAGGTAACAAAGCTTAGCAAAATTTTCAGAATTACTCCAACAGAACAGAGTTCTCTGAAAGGCTATTCCAAAATAATATGGCAGAAAGAGTTCAGTAAGACTTCGTAGTGGGAGCCATAACTGCTTTCTGCTGCATGTTATTGAATACTGTACTAAAAGATTAATATTGTAATAATAGATTGTTTATCTCTGATGATTGAAGTATACATTTCAAAACTAGGGAATCCAAACATCTCAGCTTGTAAAATTAGAAATACAAGACTAAAATTTTGATCAGACTTGGAATAAACAGCAGGGTTCACAAAATCTTCTTTAGCAGTGTATGTTTGACTTTCAGAAAAGCAAGCAGAATAAAACAGTTTATTAAAGTGAAAGGCATTTATCAAATACTTTCCAGTAGTACAGAAGTGTATTCAGAACAGTTGGATCCCTCATCATAGCCATTCTGTAATCATCCTTGCCTTTATGCCAAAAATTCTGTGCTTTTGACAAATATTTTTCCTTTTCCTTCCATATGATTGACTTGTAGTCCCATAACTACATGAAAAAGATCTGGAAAGTGAGAGAAGCAAAACTCTTCCTGCCTCAAGAATGTTGTATAATGTTACCACACTGACTCTAAGTAACTTTGGCTTTGGTACTGGGAAGCACACCTAATGTACCTAGTGCCATCACAACAAACAAGATCAAGTGAATGACTTCAGTGACTGCTTAATAAATGTTTAAAAAATTACTTGTGCCACAGTTAGAAGTTTTCCTATAATTCACCCAGAAAATGCCTTTTAAAATGTATAAGTGCTTTCTCTTTCAGTCCCTGGATCATGCTAAGAATATCGTCATACTGTTTGTTTTCTAAGTGCCTAACTAGACTGGTATTTTCAAAAGGAATATTTAATTTTTCTGTGCTTGAGTTGTTTGCTCACTAAACCCACCTCACTTCACCAGCTGGTGAAATTTTTCTTAAATCTTAACATAACTTTCAGACTAAGGTACTACTGGCCCTAACTGACCTCCATAGAGATGGGAAAACAAAGTTGAAACTAAGAAGAGAGGAGGTAATAGATCTTTTCATATATTTACATGAAAATAGAAAGCAACAGCACCCTTCCACAGCTTAGTGGCTTGGTCTTGTTGGCTTACTCTTTGATAGGTTGAAATGCTTACTTACTTATACTGGAACCTATACTGAGTGTAGGTTAATGATCTCCTGAGTGATAGCTAAACTTTCTTCTAGTACTTGTGAAGCTGAGAATTTTAATTCAATGTCTATCTTTTACTTATAGTCCCGCACTCTATCCTTTATTTTTATAATTCCACCTTTGCATTCCTTGTCTACAGTTGTATTTGGGAAGGTATAAATAAACAAGAACATCTGAACTTGTAGTTGTTCAAGATGCTCTTTCTTAAGTGTTTACAGGTGCATATATATATATACCATGGTTAAAGGTGTTGGCATATTGGATCCATGAAGGATAGAATCTAGTTCTCCTTTCCTTTGACAGTCTTTGGGGACTGAATTTTAAAGCAAATGTGGCTTAATTTGCCTGTTCCAGGAAGTTTCCTTCACCAGGAACTGCTGAAAATTGCTTTTATCTTTTCCCAAGCTCTCTGTTTATGTGACTTCTCTGTTTATATGTCTCCATCTAAATGTTCTATCTGGAAATTTTTCATTCCCCAAGAGCTTTCCTAAGATATAGAGGGGAAATAAAAAGGTTTATCTACTTACTTTTAAATAAATGCCTTGTTCATGTACAGTTGAGACAAATGGAAGAATTTGGATTTGTCAGGTGTGTGAGGACTGAAAAAAACCTTGATGATTCTTACACAACTTTCTTGTAAAACTTGTGAATGGACTGGACTACCAAGTTCTGCTATCATTATAAGAAATGTTTGTGAAAGGGAGGTTCTCTATAGAAACTTTCATAACACCTATAAAAGCATTGATAATACTGTCATTCGCATTGAAAAGTTTTCATTTCTTTGAAATATCAACAAAGCATGTCATTTTGACAGTGATCAAAGTAATGCTGTGATATTCAGCCAAATACCCTAAGTCCTTCAGATTCTTAATTTTATTACATTTGATATCAGATAGAAACCTCACATAAAATTTCATCTAGTAACACTACAAAAGGAATGGCAAGTGCTCTGAACAAAAAGTACTTCTCAAGATAAATCAGTGCATTTTCACCTTAATTTGGGTGGGTGTGTGGTTGCATTTAGCTCTGAAACCCATTGTTTGAATGGTATATTGCAGCACACTACCTCTGAAAATTTGCACCTTTTTTAGTAGATACAAAAATATAAAATTATGTATTCTATTTTACTTTTAAATGTAATAGCATAAGAGAAGCTGACTGAGGTTCCCCTCAGTTCTCTTGGTCTAAGATCATATCTGTAAATACATAGTATTGTCATTAATCCAGACCAGAATTGGTATATTCTATTAGAGCAAAGAACAAACATTTTCTGAACTCAAATATGATAATATCTCCCATTCACCCCATGTTCTTACTACTAGATTCACAGAAATGCTTTTCTTAGCTCATTTCTAGGATTAATGTGTGAAGGGGCAATTATAAAACATCCTTTCAGCTTTTGAAGGTTGAAGGAAATAAAACATCGGAGGTGCAGACTAGACCTGTAAAGTGTGACATCTCATATGGTCTAGTCAAGCCAATTTTTTTGTTCTGCTGCTGAAAAAAGAGACAGAAGCTGTTGCCATCTCCTAGAGTTGACAGGACACAGTCAGCACATAGGTACCTACTGGTTGTAGCCATCAAATAGTACTTGCACACTTTTGCTGGCAGGACTAATTTATGGAAAGTCTGTAGACAGAAAGTAGTAGAGAGAGAACTGTACTGTTGAGCACTGATAAACTGAAGGCTTTAGCTGACCACCACTTGAGGTGACACCCTTAACCAGAATCATAGAGCATCAAAAAGGGGAGAATTACCAAATATGGAAATCTTACATCTCTTGTGACCCTGCCTTTCTTTCTGTTTCCATGGCATGTTTTTTCCTTAAAGAGAGCTTGGCCAGCTTTACAAGACCAGAGCGTGAGCTCATGGGACCATGTCTTAAAACTTTGTGCTGCCACTGGAGCTAGATAGGTCATGAGGCATTGTACCCTGCTGGAGACTCATGGGTGTTGAAGACTGAACCTGCCTTCTCAGAAGTCAGAAAGGCAGTCAGAGCAGATCTAGATCCTACTTACTCAAATATCAAGTTCTTAAGATCTCTACTAGCTCATACTCACTTCTTTTTTCTGTCTCCTACGCCCTATTAATAGTGGGTAGGAACAGAGTATGATATATACTCCAGATTCCTTCATTGTAACTTTAATTTCCAGTATAAATTTGACTTACTATCTATGTCTACATTTTAGCTGTGATACCCAAGTTTTGAAACATACAAATCAACTTATTCTCGCTCTGTGCTTCTTGGTTCGCTAATGAACTGCACTTGTTGCATGCTTGAATTAGCTAATAGAAAAAAACTATTTGGTGCAGTTAGTCTCATCAGTACCACATGCCAATGCCTCTCCTGCAGTGTAGATCAGATATGCTAAGTGGGCAAGCAAGAGGTTTCTCACTGCATGCATAAACCTACAGCAGTGCATTTCTAATAAAACTGCTGGCCAGTGACATGAATGGCCGAGAAACTGGTAGTGGTTTACAAGCCTATTGTGTGCTGTTCTCTGAAAACTGGCTGTAAAGCAGAAACACTCCTCTTTGGGATTCTTTGATACAGACTTTGTACATCTGCAGGGGGTTCTGTTCTGTGCAGAAAGCAGAGAGGCAGGCAAACAGTCTGTAGAACACCAGTGCTGGGTCATCAGCTGCTTTTCTGAGTGAGGAAATAAAAAGGCAGGGGGCTTTAAAGTGAAAAGAAATAGCTTTTGACAATCCACTGTTGTGGAACACCAAAAATCTGTCATTCATATGACTCCTATAAACTGACCCAAAAAGCTAATTAAATGCGCAAATGAGCCTTGAGTTTTATATTACTGGTCTTGGGGCACATTTGTACCTTTGCTACATACTCTTGAAGTACAAGACAAATAGATGAAAGCAGTGTATACCCTTCTTGAAAACAGATTATCACCTTGTTTTAAAGGTCCATTTAAACTAGTCATTGTCCTCTTTGCATTTAGAAATGGCAGTAATTTTCTATTGTTTCCCTGCAATAGTGAATATTGAATTAGATGGTGGTATCTTTAATTCTGTACTATTTAAAAGTATTCTATTTTAAAGTTTGAACTATTGGAAACAAGTGCTTTTACAGGATATTAAACTCACTAGGAAACTCACTGGGAAAAAAACCAGGAAGGTGAGACTGCTTACAGTGCATTTTTGGCATTGCCATTAAATGACTCGTACTGTGAAGAAAGTAAAAAGAGACTTCACCTACACTGATTGTCATTCAGTTTACCTTTACTTGATATTCTCAAACAACATGTAAAGGGTTAGAAATACATTTTAGTAATACATTTAACTGAAATTCCACTTTTTTTTTTTTTACAATAAAAGAAGGAGGGAAAACGTGGCCTTAATTTGAAAATGGACTGTGAGAGAATTCAGAGATTGCCTATTGCTATGTAATGTCTTACTTATTCCTGCTTACTTTAAACTTGCCTCTTCTCCTTGTCACTTATGTATGGTAAATGAAACTGCACAATTTGTGGTGTTATAAATCAATTCTGTTTAAATTTATTTTGCTGCTTCTCCAAATTTCTACTTTTCCAATGGAACACCATCCTCTCCTGTACTGTAACACAGTTTACAGCGGAATTCCCTGGTGCAAGAATGAGTATGCAGCTGCTAATACCTCTGTTGCTCTTAAACAGCCATGGGTAAACTCAGAGAAGAAAATTTATCTTCCAAATAATTCTGCATATTTCTTTTCCCACCTCTTTAACAGTTCACTGCTTCTCATCTAGCCAATGTCTCTGCAGAAAGCTTTTGAAAGCATTTTAAATTGTGATGTGCTTTCAATAATATTGAAACCTTGGAATGTCCTGGACTGTAGCTTTGTCAGACTGGAAACTGAAAATGCCATCAGGCTGTTAAAGCATTTCATTATATTTGAATTGTTATAGCTTTTGAGTGAAAGTCACAGTGCTACCTATAAAGGTGTGTATCTATCTTGAGAGATGGCAGCTCTTACTGTCATTGTCTGATTCTGCTGCTTTTAACTTGCTTGTTTCAGCTGCAGATCATAAGCTTATGACAAACAAAAAATGAAAAAGAAATTAATATCATGAGGTGCATGTCAAGTATCCCTGATGAAGCATAGCAAAGCCATTCAGAACATTCACATTACTTTTTTTTTTTTCTTTTTTCCCCCCACCCCTGGCTGAGTGTTTACGACTGTAAAGGTCAAAAGATCTGCAAAACTCAAAGGTAAAAATCCAGTATTTAGTTGCAAGGCTTTGCCCTGTTTAGCAACCTTATGAGTTAGTGAAGTCACATCATTGTTTAAACAGTTTTAGTTTTTATCTAAACAAAGTGCTGGTACTAAATTCTTGTTAGAAAATTAGGTTTGTTCAATTATTTGGATAAAAATATACTTTTTTGCCCTTAGGACTGTATATGTCTGACTCTGCTAAATTACTGTGATTTAAAACCCCCATTAAAAAGAGTTTATTTTCAGTAAATAACTTCAGAATTCTTGCAGATAATGATTCCTTAATTAAAATTATTTTATCTCTTAAGTCATGCTGTTTTATACAGGCAAAATAAAGTGAGCAATGATTCAATTTATGATTTTATATTTTTTATATTTGTATGTCATAGCAGATCCACAAATGTATCCTGGAAGAGTTTGTGAAACATGCATGTCTGCCTAACAGGGACAGAATAGAATTGCACCTGAAACGATCAAACAACTTTTAAAACAGCCTCAGGCAGAGTGTATTGCACTCACCTAATTCTGGAGGATTGTGTGCACAGGAGGATATAAGGTACAATTTACCACTATTTTTTGACATCTTTGAACAGAAACATGGCAGGACACGCTCTATACCAGCAAAATAAATAGTACAACCACACTGATTTGGACTAACAATGAAAGTAAATGAGACATGAATGTAGTGGTAGTTCCCTTTTTATCATGTCTCAGCTTCCAGCAAGTTGTTAATCAGGTACTTCATGAATCAGATCTCATGTCTATGTATTTAATGGGTTAAGATAGATATTTTTTTTCCACCATTAATTTTCTTGTTTTCTGAATCCATAAATTTTTGTCATTGTTTACATCTGTGGTACTGTCTAGTTACATGTTGCAGGAAGAAGTACACCTCTTATTTTCAACTTGTCTCCTGTTAGTTTGTCTTGATTCCCTCTTTTTTTCATGCTATAAGACAGAATCAGTAATAATCACCTCTTCAGGTTATTGTTTTGCCCCTGTTGATTTTATAATCAATTATTGCTTTTCCTTTGTCACCTGTTACTTGGTAAGAGCCCTTGTCCCTTTAGTAGCCGTTCACAGAAAGATATTTTGGACCTTTCACACCTTTCTTGATCCTTCCTGCCCTTTTGTGCACTTGTTCTTTTTCTACTATAACTCTTGAGGATGGGAAGTTTTTAAAAGAGTAATTGAAATATATCGGTAAGATTTATTTTCCTTACCAATAATTCTTAATATTGAATACATTTTTGACTGTTTTTCACTCTAAGTGTAGGATAGAAATGTGATAGTTTAAACATTACCAGGCAGGTGAAACAAAAGATAATTTATGATCATGTGCACCTTATTTGTTGTGTTTTAGTCACAGTCTTAGGATGTTATCCAGGATTTATAATATGATGGGTAGGAATTAATATGAGGAATTTACAAGAAGCATATTAAGAGAGCTTTTGAATTAGTGCAAATTGTATATATGAATATCTATGCTACATTCTAATGTTTTTCATTGTGATGTATCAGCTTGCTAAATGCTTGTGGTTGGTCAGTGCACAGTTTTTGCCATTTATTATTCCAGGCAGTAATAGCACACAGCTAGACTGAAATGTATATTCATACTAGTGAATAACTGCAGATGCTAAGATATACCCAAAACCCAAGCCTGCTTTAAAAGCTGTAGATGGAATGGTCCAAATTGCTCAGATAGACACTGTGTTTCTGATGCTAGGTGTTGTGGTTTAACCCCATCTGGCAACTAAGTACGCAGCCACTTGCTTACTGCAAAACACAGTACTGTACCAGCTATGAGGAAAAAATTAACTCTGTCCCAGCTGAAACCAGGACATAAGCCTGAGGGCTAGGATAATGGTCAGAGATAACTGTTTTTATAGAAGCTTGACTACAAAACCTATTTGGGAAAATTGTTGTTAAGTACACCAATTTCTTATGTTGTTATTTTGTTGTTGTTGTTGTTGGTTTTAATATCTATATATTGACAAATCTTTACTTAAAGGTGGGAGGTTGATTTTGTTTTGGTTTATTCCCCCCCACCCCAAAGAATTTATCTTTAAATTTTCCTCAAGCACAAGAGTGTTTTGGGCTTTCTGGGAGATTTACATTTCACCTTCAGCCTGAGTCAGAGCATCTGTCATTCGGCAAAGAGAAACACCTCTCAGAAACTCTCATAGCTCTGGAGGAGACTGGTGTTGAAAGAGAGGATTTTACATGTTGGTTTTTTTGTTTTTTTTTTTCTCTGATTGATGGTGCATTTTTCAGAATTCAATAATTGGCTCCAAGAAGAATGAAAATTTTTGTTATATTTACACCACCCCCCCCCCCCCCCCCCGCCCCACCCCCCCCCCACCCCCACCCCCACCCCGGTAACTTTGTAATATCTCAAAATTGCCTTATTATTGATGCTGATATTCAGTCCAAACAAATGGAAAATAAAATGAAAGCTCCATTTACAGGAGGCAATATAAAGTCTATTACAGTACCATTCACAGTTTAGGAAGAGATACCTCAAACTCAATGTCAAGCATACAGTTCTCTGTTGTGTCTTCTGAGCATGCTAGAAAGGAGAAGGTTGAGACCTGTAAGCACAGCAAAACTAATATCTTACGCATGATATTGCTGGAGTGTGAAACAAAAGGATCAAATTTTTTTCCTCCTACTCATCTGTTAGTTAACTGGCACAGAAACAGCAATGTTGTAGTTGGACAGAGAATTCAGTACTTTAAAAAAAGCTCAGGAGGTTATAAAATCCTTCATTAGTTTCCGTGGAATATATTTTTGCCTCTCTATTTCTGAAGTGTAATATACTTGTGGACAGACTGTCTTATTTCTACTCCTGGCTTCTGCTCAGCTGTCAGTTCTTGTTGTCATTCTACACTCACACAATTAATTTATATATATATATATTTATTTTTATATATTTATATATACATGTATATATATATGATACACAAATTCTATTTATATATATTTGTAGACATAGATACTTAAAGTTCAACACCATTTGAATATTATTTGAATGAAAAATGAATATTTGAATATTAGACAATATTTGTGTAAGCTATTAAGATTCAGAAATCCTAACCTACAAAATGTATTAGTTTGCTAGGGAATGTTTACAACTCATGTTCAAATCAGTTCTTCTTTAAAAGTCATCACAGTAAAATAACAAACTTTGAATATTTCAGAACTAGGACAACTCACTGTAGATTTACTTGCCCTTCAAGTGGTGTTAACATCAGCCATAATTATTTATTTTTTTAAACTAACCTGAAATTGGGAATTGCAAGTACTAAAAAACATACAGGCAGATTGGAAGGATTTTCATTCACACTATTTCATTATTTCTAAGACAGAGATGTATTCACTCATGTAAAGTAACTATTTCTAAGAATGATTAAGTGAAAGCTAACTGTACTATGTCCTTGAAAACTTTCTGTAAATAAATTAATTGTCTGCAATTATCAACATATATTTCAGAAATAGAATGTGGGTTGGTTGTTGTTTTTGTTGAGGTTTTTTTGGTTGGGTTTTTTTGTTTTGTTTTGTTTGGGTTTTTTTGATTATCTGTATCTAGATAATTCAGAAAAAAAAAGTTTCAAACTACCAAGGAACTGTTTTGACCTTATTTTATGTAAAAAACATTTTGAAATCTCTAGCTTTTTAGAGTAATCTGATCTTAGTACACAGTGGTGGAGTTTGTAAGAAGCCATTTAAGCAGAAGAAAAAGATACACCAATCTACAGGTTTCATCTTGCTCTGATCCTGAGCAGTTTGTAAACTCAGTACTTAAATTCTCCCTTTATCATTTGCCAGGCTGAACAAAATTGTCTTTTTTTGGTTTTGAGCTTGTTTTTTCTCCCCTGATTCTGTGGCAGCTCTTGTGGAAGTAAAGCCTGCTTCAAACTGCATAAAGGTAAACCTCTTCAATGAACAAGTCAGACCACTAAAAAAGTGAAGAACGGTGCATTAAAGGAAATGCACTGTTAGTTTAAGAGTAGACAGTGTCATCATTTTCCTGGTCATAAATATCTTCAATTCAGAATTTTCTTAAAAACAAGAAAAATATAGTAAAAGTAGTCAGTGTCAGATTGACTAGAATATCCTGTTGGATGATTATCCACTTGATACCAAACCACCTATACAGGCAAGTGTAAGAATTTCTGTCTTCTATAAATCAAAAACTGTCCAGTGTAGAAGAATGCATTGAAACCTCCAGCTCAGGGACTAAGATCTTTTAGCTGACAGGGCATGAAAATGCCTCAGTGTGAAGGTAAAAAGATTGTTCTTTATTTTCTGAGGTAAAGGCTTTAACTTTCAATTAATTTTTGACTCTTAAACTGAGCTACCCTAAAGAATACAAACTTCAACTTAAATTTATGTGTTTACTTCATAAAAATGTATCCCCAGTTACAATATTTCTGAAGGCTGCATTAGAGATTTTAATGTTTAAACACTTTGCCCATAATTAATGTGCATGCACACACACGCTAAAATTTATAAATCCATTCTGGTTGTCATGGTCTCAGTTTTTTCTTTAAGAAAGTATTGAGGTTTGTGGCATAATTAGTTGGAGGGAAGAGTAATAATTTTAGTTCTGATGGATATCAACCTCTAAAGTGTTTGAATGGATTAAATATTATATTTGTATTGTAGTGTTACAAAATACCTAGTGGGAAAATTAACTACTGGAAGAATTAAGTGTTCTGCATAAACTGAAAAATATCGAGTTTGCTAGTGTTTTCCACAGAGCTATACTCTCAGGAATTTTTAGGACCGAAAAATGAACTTCAGCTATCTTTCCATCCTCTTATTTACAATAAGGAGAAATTAAATAATGAAAAAAAGAAAACAATATTGCAGAGGGAAGAAAGAGTGAGAAAAGTTAAAACCATTTCTTGGATGCTTTTTATTGGTTTACTTTTCTTGGATATTATGCATTTGGACAAGTTAAGAAGATTTATAGCATTTCTTTCCACCCTTGTTAGCACAGAGTTCTTATGATGGTAACTTCGATTTTGACACTAAAAATATGTTATGATGATGATGATGAGACATTACCAAGACAAGGGAAATAATGTTTATTTGACAAAGAGGAATGAAAACTACTATTATACAGTTTTCTAATTGCTTTTCTTTGTCTTCTTTTTTCAGAGGATGAGGGAGGGCAGGATATGATTAGCCTCTCTTTCTAAACCAGGAATTTTCAGGGAATTCACAATCAAATCAGATAACATGGACAATTTTGTATGGATACGACGATATTTATCACCTGAGTGATATCCATCAGGCATGTCGATATGGCTCCCTGTTTGTATACTTATTTAAGACCAGATTATTCCATCCTTAGTGTCAGTGATTGTACTGCAGTTTGTTGCTTTTACTTAAATATGTCCTATCTCTTGATCTGAGTTTTTTGGTAGAAACAGAGACAATATCTGTGTGATAATTTGCAAACAGTTTGGGTCACAGAAATTCCTTCCAGGAATCCCTTCAGCATTGGCCACATCTATGGCAGTACCTAAATAATAGTAGAGCAGATTGAACAGAAAAATCACTTAGTTTAACTAATACAAAAATTCTTTTTCCTGGAATTTGGTAGCTTGCTCAATAAGCAGCATCAGAACACCTTTGTCTAAAACTATCAGGAAATTTTAATGAGAAAATGTAATTATCCAGTTAGAGTCTGGCTACCAAATCATTTAATGAAAAGTGCCTCACAAGCCTCAGTCACCTCACAGGTTTGGGATATCCACTTAAACTTAGTAGAAAAGATAAAGACCAACAGGATGCTGCTTTCTTCTTTTGTAAGAGGATAACTACAGACTGAGATCAGAAAGTTTTTCACTAAGTCACCATGAGAAACAAGGAAATAAACCAAAACCATAGGAGAGAAGGAAAATTTTAAACCAAGAGGGTCTTCCTCACAGCCCTTTTTTATCTAGACAAGAAGTTTTCTGCAGATTTGATTTCTGAGGAAACAGACTATTGCATGAAAGTACTTGGCTATTTATTCATGTTCTCTCACCTGTTTTAAATGGAACCAGAAGTTTTTATCATCTTTATCCAAATGGTCTCCTATGTCTAGCTTTTGGGCTATGATAAATTGAGCAGTGCGGACTAATTCCAGAGAGATTTTTCTTGGAGAGAAGCAGCCACTGCACTATTCTAAACAAGATGTATTCTTTCCCCAGTTATAGCTGGTGCAAAGGCTGCACCTTGGTGCTTTCTCTTTGCCTCTCAGAATGTATGGAAAGGGTCTGAGAGGTTTTTCTCTAGTTCCCTGTTTAAGAAGTCTATATAGTATCTAAGCATGATCAGCCTATGCAAGTTTATCAGGGTAACCACATTTTGTCTCTTGCAAAGTACATAGAAGAAAAATCTTATAAAATAAGATCAGGGTTTTAGTATTCACTGCCTTTCTGCTAAACACAGAGTTTTTAGACTGTAATAAGAGTATTTATTTTTTTCCCCACCATCCCATTTAATTTGCCTCTCTACTTTTTTTCTTAATAATTCATCATATTTCTTCCAGTTTCTGTAGTCTCATTAGTACTACTGATTTCTGAGATTTACTGCCCTCTTCATCTAAGCAATTTAGAAGATTTGACTTATTAACCATTGCTATTAGCTGTACCTGATTTATGAGAATCAAATTACTTTCTGCTAGTTTTTGTTACCTTCCTTCTCCGTTGTGTCTTGACAGATAGAGAACTTTTCATATTTACTCTTCTAAATTACCACTGCTGAAGACTTTCTTACTCTTAATGTACTCTTCTATTGGAGATTACAAGCTGGTATGTAATTTGCATGAACTGCTTTCAAGATCTGCTTCTACACATGACAGTCTGCTGAGCTACTGTCACAGGCAGAGTATTAATACCTCTTCCCATTAAAGGCACAAACTGTGGAGGAAGCACACGGAGGAGTGATGGGTCAGACTAGTGGTGAAACTTCTTCCCTTACACTTCAACAAAGCAGAATGTTTTTGCAAAGCTATTGTCATGACTGGGTTCATGGAAAATAAATGTTCAAAACAAGCAAATAATATTTTTTTCCCAAATGTGCTGTCATCTCAGAGAATAATGAAATAGAAAATAGATTTGCTAGAAGGGATAACTTTCTGAATATCAGGATACCTCTGAACTCAAGTGGTGTTTGTGAGATGCAGTTTCCAAAGCCAAATATTGTGTCTGAGGTGATAGTCACTTCTGTTGCAAGTGACAAAAGTCACTTTTGGCTACCAGTTCTACAAAAGAATAAGCATCCATTGCATAGCAGTAGGCAATTAAACTAAATATATGATTTTGCTCCTTTCTGTCATGGTAAAGTCTGTAGCTGAATCAAGTATGCTGTGTCAAGTATGGTAGGAATTTTTTTGTACCTAATGATGTATCTTAAAAGCTTTTATCACAATATATCCCTTCAGTGAAGAAGGAGGGTCCCAACAGCTTTGGTGGGAAGAAGATGGTTTAAAATATTTGTACTTATAAACCACTTTCTCTGCCTTTTGCTTCTGTCAGGGTCATGATGAATAACTCAGGCCTACATTTAGTTTCATTCTGGTTCACTGAACACAGATACACACACGATTTTCCTGTCAGCAAATTTGGGTTAAGCAAGTAACTGTTCATTGCAAGGTATTGTTCCCTGTGTTTTGCTGATTTAACCATTCAGTTAGTATGATCTTGTCAAGTCCTTAATCCAAGTTTACAGAGATTATAGACCAAAAAAATGTTTCTTTTTTTTCACCTACTATGTCTATCTTGTGGTAATTCTTTCATGTGCAGATTCTACAATATGTTTATATTCCCCAAGGTGTTCTACTCAAGGCTCTTTTAAAAATAAAGAATTCTTTTTGTCTGTCTCTTCTTTGAAATGCACAAAGTTGCCTCAGTTTTCATTGCATAATGAACCACTAAGAGCTGCTGAATGCAGTGGTCTCCATAACCCAATTGGATCCCACAAACTCTAGCTTGACAGCTGGAAGACTGCTGCCTTTCTGTGCCATCACATCCATGGAGCACCAAAGCTGAGAATGTGTAACCCCCCCTCCCGCTGCTGGCCCAGTATCTGACCCCCAAACCCAGGTCTTCCCTAGCTGCCTGACCATGGAAACCATGAACCCTTGAGGTTTGTGGTCCCAGTCCCCTTGCAGATGCCTAGATCTCTGAAGATCGGCTAGTCAGGACTGAAGTGGGCCAGTGTTTCCACAGAGTCACACAGAATAAATGTGTCACCCCCATGTGGCAGCTAGAAATAGGATTTAAGAAGAGTAGAGGATAGACTTCAGTGATCAAATGTAAGGATCAGTCAGACAGACCTACAGACAAGTCACCTGTTTGCACTCAGCAACTTTTATCACTTTTCCCCTAGATTTGCCCACATTTATTCCTTTCTGATTGTCATGGGCAAAAATATGTATTTTTACTTAATATTGTTCCAATTAACCTAGAGTTTTAACTACAGATTCAAACAATGGAAAAACAAAACCAACCAACCAAACAAACAAAAAACCCCAAACAAACAAGAAACCCAAAACATTAAAAAAACACTTAAGGGACCCCCTTTCCTTCCCTTTCCCCAGGCTCAACTTCAGTACAACAGCTCCCCTACCCTCTTCCTGTCCACCTCTCCCTGTCTTCACCACACTTCATACTCTGCCCCTCCTAGTCCCTTTAGTGGGGCGATGGGCAGTGCAGGGGGTCTAAGCATAATGGATTCTTTCTGCCACTCCTTGCTTCTTACTCATTTACCCCAAGTCAAGGACAGGTTTCTGCACTCCATTGTCTTTTTGGGGAAGTACTACTACTACTTGTTGCTCTCTGACATGCAAATTGTGTGGTCTAAGGATAGATGAGGTGGTTAGCATGGCTTTTTACTCCTAAAATGTTGTGGACTCTTTCTGAAGTTTCATTGATATCATGCCTTACCTAAAGTATAGATAAAAAATTATGATCAGTGTAATTAAATTTCAAACTATGTAACTTAGATAAATGAGAAATGTATTGTTTGGTCATTCAAGAAACATATCCTTAAATGCACAATATCTGGAAAGATAAGAGTAATATTTGGCAAGATAAGACAGGCAATGTTTCAGAACTTCTTTCTTTTAGTAGAAGAGTATAAGATTTGTAGAAACATTGCAGGATGGGACTTCTGAGTGGCAGCTATTTTGGATTCTAAGCGATAACACCAGCGTGTAAGACCAAAATTAATAACATTGTAGAGCAAAGCCACAGGAAAGGAGCAGAAAGCAGACAAAACAGAATTTCACTTGAAAAGGATTGCAGACAAAGAAACAGTAAAAGCATATACAAGCCAAATTATCCCTACAAACAATACACTGCTGTCAGCCCTACTAAACAGGGGAAGCAGTAAGCCTCATGATAATTTTTGTGCAGATGAATTCAGATAGAAATTCCTGCCTTGTTCTCCATACTAAATAATGTATTTTGAAAAGCTTGATTTTTTTTTTAGTAAGATATTAGTACTGTTTTTTCAACTCTTTATGGGTCAGAACAGCCGGTGGACAGCTACATAGAGAGATAAGTACTAATGTAGAAAAGGAACAGATTTTGCCTCTCTTTCCTGGCCTAGTTTTTTCTTTCTATACAAAGTGTGTTTTGTTGACAATGACTGCTTTTAAATTTGTTTCTACTGTTCACTGTTTGTACCTCATACTCCTTAGGGGACAGGTACTGAAATTAACATTTAATATTTTCTTTGCTGTTATCATCAGTAAGCTACCTGATAGAAAAGCTACTCTCACTTTCTTGGGGTTAACTTCTCTGGATAGTGTTCTTTCTGAAATATTTTTTTTTTCTTTTGAAATGGTGTAGATTTTAGTTAGTCTGGGGACTAGTTAAACTGCACCCTTTTTTTTTGTGTGTGTGTGAACATATTTTCACTGTGTGTGGTTAATTATTAATTTGTTGTACTTAAATGATGACTGTTCATTACACACAGCCATTACATTTTGAAACCAAAAAACGTGACTCTCTTGTCATCTTTTATTTTCTGATTTTGGTTTGAAATAATTATCTCCCTTTGCTGGAATCATCAGTCTCCATTTCTGAAATCTGTTGTAATCCTGCTTCTTTTATGATGTCTAAATTATTTTGAAAATTTTATGAACATACAGTATTTTGGGATCTTGATCAGAATGCTAATGCAGATCATTGGTGGCAGTTTGGAAAATGATGAAAAAGGCGTTACTTCGTTAAACTGGATTACAAACCAAAGCTAATTTTTTTATTTAAATCTAACGGAGCTCACTACATTATTCAAACATCAGGAGTTTCTGTGTTAGTGTTACTGATGATATTTAAATGCAGGAGACAGATAGTATTTTTCTTATTGGGAAGTGGTTAAGGAACATAAGGTAATTCTCCACCTACTTATCTAGTAGGCCTTATTCCCATTGCTTCCCCCAAATCCCCAGTTCAGATCTGCAACTCAAATTTTTTATTTCTTTTTGCCTTGCTGATGTTTGCAGGTACAGCTCTATTATGGTGATACCTATGCAATTAGTTTTCATAGGACTTTCTACATCCATTAAGCATCTTGACAACCACTGCCTGGAGATACCATGACCTTTAAAAAAATTATTGCACTTATATAAAGGAAGCAGAGTGTACAGGATAAAATAATACCACATACTAGAACAACTATTACACTGTGAAAACCATTTTTGTTTTCAGGTTCAGTTATGTGCCATCAGGACTCTCAGACAATCACAACGATGTTTAAGACTGCACATAAAAATAGCACCCCATGCACACACCAACAAATGCATACATAATTAAAAACCATTTGAGCCATGTGGAGAGAAAGGCATGTCAGATATAACACATGGGACTGATCTGCATTTCTATAAATTTAATCAGATAGTTTGTCAACTTCAAAAGAGAATTGATGCAAAATGTATAGGTAGAAGATTTGCTTGCATTAGTCTTTATATAACACGGCTGTGTGACTCATGGATTCCCTACCTGTTACCTTTGTGTGACTTTAATAAAGAAGAATGCAAGCCATAAGATCTAGAGGGAAACCAAGGGAAGATCAGATTTCTCTCTTGGACAATCCAGAGTTGATGTATTTCTGTCTGTTATCAACAGATTGTTTGTGGTTCTGAAAGCAGAGAGAGATCAGTCTGCTTTGAATAGGTGCTCTTGTGAGACAAGAAAAGAAGGGAGGAAAAAAAGCTGTATTGGGGAAAAGGTTCTCGTAATAGATTGCTGCACTGGTGGAGCAGGTATAAGGACAGGACGATATTCAGTGAGAACATTTTGAGGATAATCAGTCACAGGAATATTAGAGATGCCTGAAACTACTGTGAATTCTGTTATCAAGGTCAGAACAGTGCCTTTTCTTTTTATAAAAAACATATCTTAGTAATAAGACAGCATTAAAATTTCCATTTTGAAATGGTACTTGTTATGAAGAAATGAGTTAATTTCTTCAAGTTTGACATACAAAGTCTGTTAAGAAGCTGTTTAAATGTGAATTCCAGAGAGATACATATAGATTTCCTAGCAGTAAACCCAGGTTACATTATTATGTTGGAAATTTGAAACAAGTGTCTATACTAATCAATGAAGTGAAATGACATTTCTTTATACTGCACCAGAGTTGCATTAACTAACAGTTGCAAACATCTTAAACCATAAGTAGCAGAGAATATACAAAGGGACATATTTTCTGGGAGAACAGAGATACAATTGAGTTGGTGAATTGACAAGCTCTAGAAAGAGATATGTGCAACCATCCTTAATTGTTTCACAATAATCAGAAAGTTACACAGTGGAAACTATCAAAACTCAGCCTTGTAAAAATCAGTAGTTATCAGAAACTGCACATCATGCTTGCTTTTGTTTGTTTGCTAAATGATAATATTGTTGTATTTCAGTACTGATGGGACAAAAAAGGTTTTGGAAATGTGCGATGTCCAGAAGTTAATTTCATATGTTTTCTATTTAAATATTTACAGTAATTCAGGTCTGTCATATTTACCATAGTTCTCAAAGACGAGGCAAAAGAAAAGCATAAATGTGCAGGAATAAGATAGCTACATTTTTAAACCACCGATGACAGTTGCCTCAGAAATGGTTCAAATTTGGTATGAAAGTTCATCTCAAGCTTTTATTCTAAATATGATTATTATGAAGAAGTTTAAGTACTGATATTTATTTGTATTTTTAGTCCAACTTATGCTTACACTAGAACAGAGATCCTAAAACTACTCTAAAGTTTAATGTGTTAACATGTTCTTCATCTTGCATGCTTTTACTACCCAAGACTATGCAGTGGTATTCAAGAGTTTCTGTGTACCCTGTAGTCTTATTGTAGGCCCTTTTAAATATGATGCACAATGGAGAAACTGGCCCTTCTGCCACCGCTATGCAAGTCTCCTGCTTGTAAGCAGGACAGATTTCCCCCAGGTATTGGAGTTTAAGTTCCTTGGCCACTGGGTAGCACTCCTGGGCTCATTTTGTAATGCTGTGATTTCTTCATACCAGGGTCTAAAGGCTGACAGTTGCAGCTCAGACTGACCCTTTTAGATATATTTGTTTAGAAAAAAAAAATCAGGGAGTTCTATACTGTACAGTGTCAGGAGACATGCAGTGCAATGCACTTGTTCCACACACATTTTTTTTACAGTCATCCCAAGATGACAGCTTGCAGAGCAGGTGTGATGGCAAATTGTTCTTTTGCAGACCATGTCCGAGGAGGACTGCAAGAAAGAATGATCTTCAGAGTACTGGTAGATGTCCCTTTTGTTGGTGGGCATGATAATGCCCTGGGACAGGGCTGGTGAGAGTTGCACATCCACAGCAAACTGCTGACAAGATTAGGAATGGGAGAGAAGTAAAACAAATGTGTGTAAGGGCAGAGAGAAGTTGGGTTACATATTCTGTGAGAGAGATGATATGTTATTGGCATTTCTCTGAGATCTTTCTTGCTAGCTTTGAGCAGGAGGAAATGGAGAATTCCTTGCATGTGAAATTACTCCCCTAGACAAAAGAGAATCCCTTTTGAGGGCAATCAGCAGAACATAATTCTCGTTTGCTCTGTGCCTGGGGTATGTTATGTTGCTGGTAACAGAGATCATGGCATGGTATTGAGGTTTTTTGGATGATTAGGGGCTGCTTCTCTGGCTATACGAGTGTCTGGACTGCCTGCTGATGTACAATTATACCATTATCTCCTATATTGGGTAGATGGATATTAGACCTCCTTTGTACAAAATGTTCTAGTAGAAATCTGCCTGAGAAACAGTGGTGGAGATCCTTGCCCATGCCAGGCCATCCTGTGTTGGAAGAAGGGTTCGCCGGAGTCAAGAAGATGCTCAATATGAGTTACGCATCTTGCTCAACTTTATTAGTTTCTAACACTACTTATATAGAACCGATACACATGCATATTCGTAAAGCAGAAATATAATTGGTTAGTAGTCTCTAAACGTGCGCGGTTCTCACACCCCTAATTATCATGACTAAAATAAGCATTCTATCCATGTAGCTAATTGTGTTGCTGTGCTTCAGCCTTGTAGTTTGTTACTCCCCATTTTCCCATACCAGTCCCTATCTTACTTGGCCCTGCACCTGCTTTCCCAGCAGCTGTAGCTTGTTACAGCCACGGCCTGTTGGCACAACATAATTACTTGGTCTCAGGATTCAAGAATAGCTCAAGGCTACCTTTCTTGTTAACTTCAGCACAGCAACTTCAGTACAATTCTGATTACAGGCCTATTCTAATACCAGGCCTGGATTGTGCAGATCTTCAGAGATTCTAAGGCCATGGTTCTGCAGCCATTCTTCTACAATCCTGCTTCTGCTTTAGAGTTCACAGTTTCAGATTTTTCTACGCAGACGGTGTCTATTTTATACTGAAAACTGCCTGGAACTTCCCCAATCTCCAGATGATGTGCCAACCACAAGGTTGTTCTGGAAAACTGTGACCTGGGTGCCCAAATAAGAGGTAGGGTAGAAATTGAATGTGTGTGATTTCTTTTTGCCAGGGAGGGATATAAGTATTAATTCTCATGGGAGCTGAGACTGGTGCTGCACTAGTGTGTTGTATAACCTTAATGAACTGTGTTTCAGTTATGGACTGCATGTGAGGTCTGGGAGTTGTAATCCCAGTATCACTGCAAATTAACGTATGACATCAGTTTTGAAACTGGTGCATGTCCTTTCTTCATGTCGGAAAGCATATGTACATATAAAGTCATACCTAGCTGTCATGAACATTCTGTACTGAGACCTGCAACTCCCTTCTTTGTGATGATATGTTCTGCTATTTGCTGGCAACAATTGCCAAAAAAAGTATTTCTGCACTAATGCCAGGCTGCTTTTTCAAATAAACGTAACAGCCTATTTGGTGAAGAGCTCCCTTTTCACTGCAACACCTTTTTCCTCTGCAGCAACAGCTATCTAGTCTCACACAGCATACCTTGTATGGGAATAGTCCCTCCAACTCTTCCATAAGTCTGTCTCTCTTCCTTGCAGAATTTTAAAGAAAACATGATAGTCACCGGAGCTGGATTTCTCTTCTTTGATGGTAAGACCAGTTGATGGGTTTAGAGAAGATTGTGATTGTGAGGAGAATCATTGACTTCTGTGAAAAGAATCCCTCTACTCTATAGTCACTTGTGCTTGGAAAAGGGTATTTCTGTGCTCCTACTTTTCTCTGGCTTCAATAGTTTCAAACCCCACACTTCAACAACTAGAATTTACTGCCCAAATGTATTTTAATTGACAACAAATTAATTTTCCCAAAGCCAAGTATGTTTTGCCAAAGATAGAAATTTATATGTGATCTCCCTTTCTTTATCTCAGTCCATGAGCTTTTTCATTCTATTTTCTGTTTCTTTCCTGTGAAGAGGGGGATGAGAGAGTGGGTTGATGGGAGTTTTGGTGTAAGCCAAGGTCAACCCACCACAATGCTAAATTCAGCTTTATTAAAAACTAGTTGCATATTATTCTAGTGACATATGTATAGATTAACCTGAGACATCTGGTCTCAGGGCATTCCTAAGTATAACACAAATCACATGAATCGTTCCTGTAGCAGCAAAATCTTCCCTTGACTTCCACATATGACTGATACATTTAAAGTTATTTAAAAAGGACAAAGGTTTTGGAATGGCAACGCTCAGAACAGAAATCCTTCTCAACAAAGCAATTCATTCAGTGCAGGATGAGGAAGTCCTTTGGCAAAGATGGAAACCAGCTATATGATTTGATCCAGTGGTAGGTACTAGCTCTTGACTGGTATTTTCTCAGTAGTGACTAGGTTGCTAGAAAAACACCTGTGTATCCCATGTGTAACTAGTATTCCAGGAAGGTCTTGAACATGTACACAGAGAGATCACACTATGCATGTTCGGCAAGATGCATGCCTGTAAATGCTGGGCATTTGGTTTTCTAAAGCATGATGTTTATTGCAGAGATGCAATTCATTCATTCTTGTCTGAGACAGTTTAGAAAGTGGGAAGCTTTTTCATCTGCTCAGGGAAATTAAGTTCCTTTATTTGTTGAACAGAGGCAGCTTAAGCAGCTAGCAGACCTTATTATATAAGTTCTACTCGATGTGTTCACATCTGTGCATATTAAGAAATTAATAATGGACTGTACTTAGAAATCACCTTAGTATGTCCAAGACAAATACATGGAAAATAGAACTGTAACATTCCAGGGAGCCATATTATTAAGACTGGTGAAACCACCTTCTGAAGAAAAGAAAACCAACAATCAAAACCCAACCAAACAAAAAACACAAACCAAAGGACTTACTCTATGGTTAATTTTTTTTGACAACTGATAAAATTTATCTTAAAAATCCGTAGACTTTTGGCTCTGATGCTTTATCAGAAGACTATTCTGAAACTTCCCTCCTTGCTGTACTTAGTAAAAAGCAAACTCTTCTTCAGACTTTTATTTTGCTAAAAAAAAAGGCTAAGCTTCTCCAGAATACATTTTTTAGAATTTTTGCAGGTTTATGAGGGTTTTCTCTGCCTGTCTGTGGCATGAACAACATACTCTGGGTTAAAAAACAGTTTTATCAATGACAGCTCCATAGTTTCCAATCATAATAGGCTGCAGGGAGGGCTTGCTTACATATACCTGTGAGATACCACACAGACACATAGTTGTTCTTGTAACAGCTAACTCTTTCCTCTTCTCATTGTCCTAATAGATCTCTTCTACATCTGTCACACATCAAATTCTTTCCCAAAGTCTGTGTAATTACAGAGTTTTCATTCTAACAATTTCCTTGAACATTAACACTACTTAAGTGTTTTGCATATCTGTTTATGTAGAAGGTGTGTCAGAGAGATTGTAAAGTCTGAATGTCAACAGTTGTCCTAGTTTCAGCCGGGGCAGAGTTAATTTTCTTCTTAGCAGCTGGTGCAGGGCTGTGGTTTGGATTTGGTGTGAGAATGATGTTGATAAAACACTGATGGTTTTGGTTCTTGCTGGGTGATATCTATACTAAGTCAAGGACTTTCAGTTTCTTGGTCCTGCCAGTGAGAGGGCTGGAAGGGCACGGAAAATTGGGAGGGGACACAGCCAGGATACCTGCCATGAACTAGCCGAAGGGATATTCCATACCCTATGATGTCATGTTGAGTATATAAACTGGGGAGAGAAGAAGGAGGGGAGGACATTTGGCATTATGGCATTTGTCTTCCCAAGTAGCTGTTACACAGGCTGGAGCCCTGCTCTCCTGGGGATGGCTGAAGTGAAGACACTTCCCTGTCTGTGGGAAGTGGTGAATGAATTCCTTATTCTGCTTTGCTTGTGTGCACAGCTTTTGCTTTGTCAATTAAACTGCCTTGATCTGAACCCATGAGTTTTCTCACTTTTACTCTTCTGATCCTCTCCCTCATCCCACTCTGGGGGGAGTGAGCGAGTGGCTGTGTGGGGCTTAGTCGCTGGCCAGGGTTAAACCATGACAAGAGTCTATTTGAATAGGTGTCTTAAGAAATCTGACTTCTAAGAATCATATTAAGTCCCAGGAAAAGAGGTATCAGATACCATAATATCAGCATATCATAGCATCTTTCTTCACCTTTCTCTTGCTTTTTCCCCATAAAAATATTGGCATTCCGCTTCTTGATTTTGCCCAATAAACTAAAGTTAATGTATAAAACTATTGGAAAGCAAGTGATGCTTCATGTTTATAATAAATTTTCTTCTTGAGTTGATAATTCTAAACTTTTGTAAATCTCTGTTGCAATTTATTTTCTTTTAATTAGATTAATAGATGAGGACTCAGTTGCATAATCAACTTTTCTCTGTCCTCTACACCACAGCTATTAAGAAAAAGCAGAAAAAAAGATGTAATTCACTATACCGTTCAATATTTATTTTCCAAATACAGCCCAGGAATGTCAGCACTACTGGGATTGAGCTGAAAGGTTATTCAAGATGGCTTACCATGCTGACCTTTATTTATGACTGGAGGAAACAAGTCAGTGAGGGTATATGCTATTCAGATTTTTATTTCTTCTTTCTTCTATCTCTGTAATTGTGACCCATCCATAAGAAATTTTCTTGAGAGAATGATTGTCTTATAGAAAGCACTAATTAGCTTTGAACTGATTCTAGCATATGGTGCAGCAGAACTTCCCCAAAACTGGCTTGAATGGAATGGTGCCATCTGTCTGGCTTGAATTCAGCTAACAATCTGTCAGATTTTGTTGTTTTAACCTCTTCCATAATTAAGAAGAAATTGGCATGAACTGTTAAGAAAATGGAACCTCCTAGATAACTACAAGACCTTCGGTTTCTGTGCAATCAAGGGTCCTTGTGAATCATAAACAGCCATTAGGTTTAATACTAGTAAAAACAAACTTTATGGACCATTTTCCCTCTCATCCTTGAACCTGGAATTCTGATGTAAAGCACACTTGGGCTACAGAAGATCTGTTGATTTCTGTGTTCTAGAACATTGCCTAAAGCTGCAAATTCTATTTAATTTAATCCGTTTTGGTTTAAGCACCTTATAATCTGTATTAGTGGTAGCTAACTGTTGGAGAGAAATATGACAACTGAAACTCTGAAATTCAAAAATATTCCAAATATTTGCCTATCAGCAAATGAATAATAAAATAGACTCCGTTTTCTACCTTACTGATACCTATTAATTAACGGCTTTCAGTGTCAGACATCATATAAGTTCCTTCTCTCTTGTTTGTATCAGAAGTGGGGTCAACCTAAACCTCAGTGAGGTTCAACTGAATTATGTTACTTCAAAATAAAAATAACAAGCTTGTATTTCTGTGAACAACTTTAGACCAATGCCATTACCCAGCAAAATATTTTATGCTTTATGTTATGCACACTGAAATGATTAAAAATATAAAAATATGGAAGAAAATAAAGACTTTTTATGTTAACAGGGAGGGCTAGAGAATTCTTCCACAGGAAATAAAGAAAATATAATAATAAACTAGAAATGACTATTCACTGATGATATTTTTTCCTTCAAATTAAAAGCAGCTTCAGGAATACATGTTTATGTTCCTGGAGCAGCCAGCACATGTTTTTAAATAGTTTACTAAAAGGAAGCATTTTTAAAATAGTATCTGCAGATAAAGTCACCCTCAGAGAACATGTCTCTCTATCTTCTTGAAGCATACTGCTTCCCAAGGAGTAGTTCTATGGTACTCCTAATTCCAGATGGCACTGCTTCTTGAGACAGAACTAGCTGACTTTATCTGTCACTTTCTTTCACATCAGAGCACGATACTCATTCTGTATAAAGAGATGCAAATGCAGTCATCCTAAACCCCATAAGACTATACAGCCATTAGTCTTAAACTTCCAGCAAATTCTGCACAGAACAAAGTCAATAAAAATTATGCAGAGACTAGACAGGAGAATGTCATCCTTAGTTACTTCAGATCTTGTCCCTGTGCATATCTGACGAGGCACAAAGATAGAGGCCTGACCATGGTGCTAACTGGGCAGGCAGCTAGACACTGAGGTATCTTCACTCTTGCAGGACATCCCCACCACACATGTCAAAGGTCTGGTCCTCAAGTTTTGTAGTGAGCATTGTCAAGCTACAGAGAAGTGATGAACATCTGAACCTTTCCAAGATTTTGATATAAACTGGTATAATGGGAATAGAGAGATCTATCAGCATCCTTCTTATTTAGTCTCTGGTCATCACCCTAATATTTCAATTGTTGTAATCTAGATGTGTCTACATAAATTATCTCTTTTCTCATCTTTCCAGGCTGATATAAGCAGTGATTCTAACCATCAATACACCAGGAATAATTTTAAAGTAGTTTTTTATTATTTCTTTCAAATAGACTTTTCTTCACCTGAATTAGTGTGCTCCCATTCTAGAAAGTACAAGAAACCATAATGAATGTAGTATCCCCATTTTCCAGCACTGGGAAGAGTACAGTTGAACAACTGAAATTTTATTTTTTGTGTCGAAAATAAAAAAAAAAAAACCAAAACCAAGCCCAAGGGCTGTAGCCATTCAGGCTTTCATAAAATTCCATTAAATAGAGTGTAGAATTGGCAGCATTATACTAATAGTGTCCTTTAAAGTACAAACAGTTTTAAGACTAAATGAGGATTATAAGATTTTTTTGAGTTAACAACTGGTTAGTTTAATTTCTTCTCATTACAGTAAAATACTTGAAGGAATGGGAAATTATTACTTAGCTAGTATTCAGGTCCAAAGTTCATGAAGGTATGAAACTGTTTCCATAACCTCATTTACTTAAAGTAAAATCTGCTAAAATATTGATTTCTGTCAAATATATCAAACAGTTGGCTACAATTTAATTTAGCAGTTTAAGAAAAATACATAAGACCTCTTAGAGAAACACAGTCAAAGAAAAGATCAAGGGTAAAACAATAGGAGAAAACTACAAACAGTAAAACAGTGTTATTCTCTTTGGATTAAAGAAAATCACATTGCTAACCTAGTTAAATCAAGAAATTTAATCAGAAAATAGACCTATTCAATAGTATTTTGTTAAATTTCTCTAAAATAAGAGTAACAGAAAAGGAATAGAAATTTTTAAAGGGTGAATTTTCCCACCACCCCAAAAATTTAAAACCAAGATTGAAGATGGACCTTTGCTACCTCATTTTATAACCTGTAGTTGTCATGCTAATCCACATATGTTTGTAATCTTCTCCCACACCATTTTCAGACAGCATTAGTGAAAATGAAGTTGCAGTTTTTACAAAACTCGGTTTAAAACTGTGGTAGATTTCAAATAGGATACTACTAAACCATTTAAATCTAGAGAAAATACCCTTTAATCTTCACTGTTGGAAAATATTCTAATCTCAGCCACTGTTTTGCATGCTGGATCATATTATGCAATATAGAACAAGAGCTCTCATACTTGAACGCCTCAGTGAATCCCCTAGCTTAACAAAGAGCCTGAGAATTAATAAGATATCTCTGTTTTTATTTGAGAACTTTTAATATTGCCTCAAGTCACATTTTGAGATATGAGATTGTTGCCTCTTTTCAACTATTGACTCAATTCTTGTAACTGAAACGGTGCCAAACCCAACTGTCTCAAAAATAATTTCTGACTGCACTTGATTCCTTTGAGTGTATTGCATTGCTAATTGTATAGTTTCACATGAGCAGTAACCACATTGCTAGATATTCCCTCTACTGACAAGCGATGACAAGACATTGAACAGGTTTGAACCCCTGCCTAGAGAACTAAAATTTTATTTTGACCAGATAGAATACAGAAAATTAGAAAACGTGACCAAGGAAATTGTGTGTTAGACATCATCACAATAAATAAAAAATATTAAAAAAAAAAAAAAAAAAGGAAAAATGGGAGGAGTGGAGGCTTAGAAATAAAGTATTACTTGAAGTATTTCTAGGAATTATTTAATTAAAATCTGTTATGAAAGATGATTTCAGTTTTGACCAAAGATAAAGATTACCCACAGCCCAGCTAATTCAGAATCACAAATTACTCTTCAGAATTATGAATCTAAGAATGCTGAACTACTGATGGGTGCAGAACTTCTGGCACATGGAAGGTACTTCAGTATTGTTTTGTTCTTTCCTAAGAAGTGATCAGCAGGAAGTTTTGGTTCAGATAATTAAGTAAATAATAATGATCTAGAAGGTTGATCCTATGAAGGTTGATAAACTGAATTCATATGAAGAAAGATTTAGTTTTGAACTTTTGAGAGTTACTAAAGTTCTGGGGTGCCAAACCCAATCTTTCATATATTTTTCTTTTGAGAAAACTGTCTCTGAAAACTAGGGATGTTAAAATTTGCAAAATTTGCAAAAATGGCTACTTACTCTAAAATGCAGGTGGTACCTTAAAGCCCATTTACTTCTTTATTTTCAAATGAAGATTTTGAAATGTAAATGTATGTCTAAAACATATAACAAAAATATTTTTTAAAGTGTTGCTATTTTTTTTAGTTTATGGCTTGACTCAGTACATTTTCTTTGATAAGAAGACTTATTTATATGCAAATTTTAAACACCTGGGGACTGAGAGAGACTTCAGTCTCCTAAAACTGAAATCCTATAAACAAGATATGAAGATAGCCTTGCTGATTCTGTGCTGACCTAGAACTAAGAAGTTTTTCTACATACAGGAGGAGGTTGAAAATTCTGTTGTTTGTCTCTGGGGGAAAATATCTTTCTGAGACAATGTGGAAAATTGTGTTAGCTGCTCAGAGTTCTTTGTTGTTTGCACTAGGTAGCTGCTGCATATCTCATCAATTAGAAGTCACTACACATTTTTGAGCCTCATAGAGAACTGTGTGAGAAGGCTCCTATGTAAACCACTTTTACATGAATATGACCAATTATATTAGTTCTCATTTAGCAATTATGCTAAATATCTAAGCTAAATGCCACCTTTGAGATCTGTCATGATTCTTTTAAATCTCATCAGGCAAATAGCTTTCTTAAACCCATTGGCACTTTTTTTTTTTTTTAACTGGGGAAAAATCACTTTATAGAACACTGTTAAATTAATTTAGCTATCAGATATTAAATAAATTTAATGCACATATTTAAGCATTTAATACATGCATGTACCTTTCCTGTAAAAACAGCATTCCTGTAGAAGTGACTTTGGTTTTGTTTACATACATATCCAGAAATTGCAATCCTTTTTCACATAAAAGTTCTGAAATAGACCCTTTCAGTTAAAAGCAAACACAGTCTGATTCAGTGAAAGCAATAAAATTAAGCATGCAAGAATCAAATCTAATTGATTTTTGGTCACTAATGAACCTTAACATAAAACAATTTCCTCCTCATTCCCATAAGCACAATTCCAACATGTGGATAGGCTTTTTCTAGTTTTGCAAAGATGCATATGTATAATGAAAATAATGAAATTAACTCCATTCAAATTTCCCTACCCACATTTTGATTAAATCCAAACCAAAAAAAATCTCATTTAATTCTTATCAGTTACATTGGAGATAATCTTTGACCAGGACTTACCTGCACAAATACATTGAAGAATACTTTCTTAACCTTTTCTTAGTAATAAAAACAGAAAATAACTATTCCCTAGCTTTGTTCTTATAAGTGAAGGGGGAAAAATAATGCAAAACAAACAAAGCTACAAGCTGAATAAGTAAAATCAATTCTACATATATAGAGTAATCTTTTACTTGCCATTAAATAGTATTTATGAGTGCTTAAAGAGTCAAATTGGATGATTGAATAGTGATGATAAAATTATTTCATTATTTCATTATTCATTTGTCAAATGTAGGGGTAGAAAAGAAATATGAAAGATGTAGGTATATATTAGCCATTGTTTAAAGCATCATCCCTGTCCAACTGACATTTTTCAGTGAAAGAAAAGAGTTTTAAACACAAGAAACTTTTAAGTGTTCTTCACTCGTTTCATCTCATCAAATTTTAGCCTATTCTGAATGGCTTCTATTTGTTTAAGTCCGTGATCTGTTTATGCAGCACCTAAGTACTTGCTTTGTCAAAAGGGAAGGAAAATCAACTTGAGGGGGCAGGAATTAGAGAAAACTGGGACCAAATAGAAGCATGGTATTACAGAAAGCTTTTTTTAGAAGAAAATACAGCTGTCACCTTTCAGGATGGTTGGCATGCATGGAATCTACATCACCACAATTCCCTAAGCAGCACATCCTGTCAGATGAGCACATGCTACACAGGAGTGAAGGAGGATGGAGCGGAGTGGAGACCATGGCCATGCTCCGTTGTGCTCCCTGCAGGAGCAGGAACTTGATGGCACCACACAGCCAATAAGCTGCATACCAGTTGTTGCATGAAGGATCCGTGAGATGTCCATGACTAAGCCAACCATTGTGGCAAATGACTTTCCTCAGATGAAATAATCTCATTGTAACACTAAGGCACACCTCTATCTCAAAGTCAGCTGCCTCCAAGGTGCTACCGCACCTCACTGGGCACACGATACCAGTCAGTAACAACAGCACGTATGACTAGAGTCACTCAAGCTCCACCTAAACGTGATGGAAACGGACTAGTCCTGGGCTAGTCCCAGAGGGAGTGGGGAATTGTCTGAACTCCTGGATTACCCAACTCTCATTCAGTGTTCATAAAGCTAAATCAATCTGACTCATTCTAAGGTTGTTAGAAATGAAGGGACTTCTAATCCAGGACATAAGCCTTGGGGAGGACAAGGAAAAAAGAGCAGACAGTGTAAAGAGCACCATTATCTAAGTTATGCAGAAAGAACCCTTCAAGTGAGGGAAGTTCTAGCTGTGAGAGGTAACAGGATGAAAAGGTGTTGCAATCCACTGACATCAACAGAAAAGTGGTCAATAATAAGACAAAAATAATTGTGGTATTGAGAGATCATAAGATCACGACTTCCAACTCAAATAGCTCCCCCCTAAAAAAAAAAAAGAAAAAAAAAGAAAAAAAAAAAAAAGAGGGCAAAGCCCCACTTGAGGAGCATGCATAGTTAGCAGAGAACTTCCGTAGTGTTATCTGAGGATGTGCACTGATTTTCATTAGAAGCAAGAATTTAGTAACCAATCCTATGTATGTTGAATGAATATGCAAGGTATTATAAAGTATAAAAAGAGGACAGATGAGGGGAGAAGTTAGGGAAGACTCCATCATAACTTCTGGGATCAGTTGATGGGCTGGATCTGTCTTCTCCCCCATAGGGATACCTGTTGGGTAAGAGCTTTGTCTTATGTGCACTAAATAACTAGCTCATGCTAGCTGTGATTAGTGATCAATGTTTGGTTGTATGTAGTTTGGTTCACTTTAAGGTTGTTTTTGCAGACAGTCTTTACCACTGGCAATCACAAACCTTAATTTGTCATGATTTTAAATTAATAAAGAGTGTTATTCTGTAAACTGTTAGTATTAATCCTTTGTGGGTGCTAGCAGTTTCTGGCAGTGGGTAACACATTCAGATAAAGTGGGAAGACCCACTGAAGCGTCCCCCTGATGCTCTTGGCGTGTTCCCCTGAACAAGGCAGTTGAATCACCCTCCAATCCAGCAGGACTGATCAGTGAAGGGTCCCTGTAACAGGACGCTGACAGACTGGTCGGGCACAAAGGTCTCGGCTTTCCTGGGGTGCTGGTAGGCAGATCAAACACTTGGGGCTGTGGGAATCTTCCTCTCCGCTTTCACTTGACAGTAGCAATAAGAAGTGGTGCCAGAAAGAGCAGTAAGACCTATGAATTTTCTTTAGTAAAAACCCACATATGTTCACTTTCCTAAACTGTGCAGCTGGACTAAAGATTTTCACAGTGCTTTATTCCTTTCAAACGTGGAGTAGGCCCCCAGGTATAAAAAATTGTCTATAGAAGAAATCTGTGCCATTAGGGGAGAGGAGTGAGACTGTGAGAGCACCAGCCCTGCAGACACCAAGGTCAGTGCAGAAGGAGGGGCAGAAAGTATTTTGGGTGCCAGAGCAGAGGTTCCCCTGCAGCCTGTGGTGAAGCCCATGGTGAGGCAGGCTGTGCCCCTGCAGCCCATGGGAGGACCACAGTGGAACAGATATCCACCTGCAGCCCATGGAGGACCTCATGCCAAAGCAGGTGGATACCTGAAGCAAGTTGTGACCCGTGGGTAGCCCACATTGAAGCAGTTTGCTGGCAGGACTTGTGACCCCATGGGGGACCCATGCTGGAGCAAGCTGTTCCTGAAGGACTGCACTCCATGGGAAGGACCCACACTGGAACAGTTTGTGAAGAAACTGTAGCCCATGGGAAGGACTCATGTTGGAGAATTTCATGGAGAACTGTCTCCCGTGGGAGAGACGCCAAGCTGGAGGAGGGGAAAAGTGTGAGGATGAAGGAACAGTAGAAACAACATGTAATGAACCAACCACAGCCCCCATCCCCTATCCCCCTGCACCGCTCAGGGGGAGGAGATAGAGAAATTGGGAATTAAGCCCGGGAAGAAGGGAGGGGTGGGGGTGAAGGTGTTTTTCTGATTTGAATGGTAATAAATTAAGCTAATTTTCCCCAAGTTGAGTCTGGTTTGCCCATGATTGTGATTGCTGATTGATCTCTCTATCTTTATCTCGACCCACAAGCCTTTTGCTGTTTCTTCTCTCCCCAGTCTAGTTGAGGAGGGGAATGATAGAGCAGTTTGGGTGGGCACCTGGCATTCACCCACAGGTTTCATCATACCACCATGGGTAGTCATGATCCCCTTTCCACTTTTTAGCATTATAGGATAAACATTTGTTAATGGGCAATTTTTCTTTAAGATATCCTGTTTTACCTGTAACAACTGCTGTTATATCCCATATTGGGTACTATTTTTATAAAATTATTTCCTTGTGATTCTTCTTAAACTGCATCTAAGATGTAATAAACAGCACATGCATGAAAATTAGTAGTTTCTTATAGTACACTGATCTGAACTGATATGGAGAAATAATGTGAAATGGGGATAATGGACATGGATTGTGATTGTATGTGTCTGCTTAAGGAATGTGGGTATGGTGACTAGTCATGGGTGCGGTGACAACTACAGTTTTGAGGAGACGCCTGCCCTTCTTACTCTAACAAAGGGGCTATTTAAAAGAGAATGAGAAAAGATGAGAGACATTCAAATGCTATCTAGAGGGAGGGAGTGCTAAGTCTCCTTGCTGGAAAAGATTGGGTGGTCACAATCACCTGAAGAAGATCGGGTGGTCACAAGGACATGAATCACCTGAAGAAGATCGGATGGTCACAAGAACATGAATCACCTACAAACCTGCAAGACCACCACATTCCAGGAAACGGACTGATAAGCTAATTAACATACGAAGCGGGGTTTAGGTAACGAATATGTATAGGCGTTAATTGAATATTCATTTGTTCATTGTATAAATGTGAGATGGTTCGTCACTTCGGGTATGCACGCTTGTGGAGGAGCGATCCCCCGTGCATCTGTGCGCAATAAACATACCTACTTTATAACTTTCGAGTTATAGAGTCTAATTCCGCACGTCAGAACTACCACTGATTAAGGAAACAAGTTCTGCTGCTTCTTACTGCTTAAATGGGCAGAATCTTTTTTTGCCATCTGAGGCTAGAATAAAATTGTCAGGAAGGAAAAAAATAAAAATGGAGAGATGCTTGAAATGATGATGTTTAATAGCATTAAACCTTACTTTGAAACAAAAAGATACGGAGTTCAGAAGTTGGCTTTTAGTTATACTGAGCAGTTAATTGTGTTTAAAATGTACTGTGTACATACTTGGGTGGTACAGACTTAACTTCCAGTCACCGGTTCTCACTAACTTTTATCATACCGTATTGCATTACTTTAGCACTTATTTTGAGGGGAATGGAGAAAAGTTTAATTAAAACCTGTTCATATTAGGTGGAAAACATATCTGTATGTATGCCCCTGTATTACATAATAAATATGGATAATCTAGAAGCTGCTTAATGATTATTTTAGTAATTACTTAAGTGGCACACAGTAATGAATATGGTATACAACATTTATTTTCTCAACAAAATAATTCCAAGATCCATTAGTCTAAGTCAAAGTAGGGATTTTTCCACCTTCAGCACTTCAGCATCTAGCTTACATTTTTAAAGCATGATTTTTAAAAGTCTTAACCTTTTACATTGTCAGGATCCTGCTTGAATCTTTTCTCATACACAGTCCTTTGTTAATCTCATTTCTTGTTTTATGTCTTGCACCTTTTTTTATGATCTTTTCCTTTGCTAGGTTAAAGATATGCAGGGGGTTTGTTATGTATTTTTTTCCATATTACTTTATTTATGGGGCAGCTTACATCTCCCTTACCCATCCTATTTGCATTCTTTTGCTTTATCTCACTTTTTTACATTCTTTACATCACTACTTCTGTCACTTTCCCTTCAGTGAATAATTCCCCAAGGAGCAGTTAAGCTTGCCTGCTACTTTGGAAGACAATGCAGTGTTTAGAAAACAAAACAAGCTTTGTGTTCATAGCTGCTTGTAGGAAACTACTATTTGGAGCACATGAAAATTATCAAACTAAGACAAGAGTGATAAAAAGATATGTTTATTCTAAGTGATCATTGAAAGGGATTAAGTTGGGCTCAAAACCATGTAGTTTGCCTTCTTTATTTAAATGGCAAAAATTGAAATATTTTAGATGTATTAAAAATATCTGTTTGTAGAATTTTCTGTCTTTTTAAAGAAATCAGGATTGTGAAGTAGAAAGGAATGAAGTTCATTGGAAAAGAGTCTCAATAGTCCGAAACTGCAAATACTCAGTGTTTGTATTAATACAGACCTGCTATTGTCACTAATACAATTACAGAGAGAAAGTTCGGCTTCATGTTAGTCTTGACAACTATGTAATTGAACTAAGAGTGTATATGCTTATGAAGGTTAGAAAAAATTTTAGAGCATACCTCCAGATCCTAATTTTTCTTTAAATTTAGGTTTCTTTCAAACCTCACAGTGCGTAATACCAGTTTCATGAGTAAAGGTATTTTTCTTCATGCATTAATTTTATATCTAAACTTGAGAGGTCATTAATTTGTCTTTTGATTTAGTACAACAGCACTTTCATTTTTCATTAATGCTTTTGTTTTCTACAGTAAAGGAAATAGAAAGGGCTTTATGGTTTCCGATTTCAGCTCATTTATTATAGATTCATGTATTTGCCAAAAGAGAAGCACAGATTACGCTGAAATACATGAACAATGTGGTGAGTGAGCATAGGCTAATCATCCCCTCCTCATGAAAACATCTCCTTCTGACCTTTAATATTGACTGTGTTTACCTGCACATATTGAAGGTCAAGGGCCTTCGGGGGGGGGGGGGGGGGGGGGGGGTGTAATATATATATATGTGTATGTGTAATTCCTACTCAGCTTTTCTGTAAGATTTTTTTAATATTACTTTTTTGTTTTTACCCCTGCCCTTGATCATGCCCACTCTCTCTTCTTTACTCTAGTACTGGAACCTTTCCTTCTCCTCCCTTCCTCCTGCTCACTGCCAGACATGGTACTTGTATTACAATGCATTGCAAATACATCAGTCTACTGATTTGGACAACCAAAATATCATTTCCCCTTCCTTTACTTATTTTTTATAGATCCCCACAGGTTTGCATTTATAAAAGAACAAGTTCTGATACAATTTTTGTTTTTACAAGCTTGTGGCCTGAAGGAAAGAGGAACAGACATACCTGAAATTATGTCGTTCATCTCTTTGGTCATTGTCAAAAATTGCTGAATGTTAACAATGTAACCACAGTGCACGGAAAGTGCTTGAGTAAGTCTGTTGGAACCGAAACTCAGGCTTCCAAGTAGAAGTTGTCTGTTAGTCTCTAAACAATTTATTTGTACTTTAGGAATCCTTGGAGGAGAATATGTAACAGATACTGCTGAGTCCTGCTGCTCTTGGGAAACAGACTATTTCAACCTCATGTTAAAAGCACAGCAATAACACACCCACTGTTTTTGACAGATGTTCTCTTTTCTCCTTTGTACACAGTCGGACAGATTATATGGTCTTGTGTCTCCACCCCACCTCTTTCTCTAAGGAACTTTCCATAGACTATCTCTTTGGAGGCTTTCAGAAATGAGGTGCCATTCCAAACCTATTTCTTTTTTACATGACTGATGTCATACATAGCAATCAAAGAAATTCTCACTGTACAGTGGACAGCAATTCTATTAAACTCATTTGCTAAATGTTCCTTCCTGCAGGCCCAGCTTTCTGTAATTCTGATACCCCCTGCTAAGTGCCTTGGCCACAGAGCACTCTCTGAGACTTTACTTGAGTTTTAACACCCAACTTAATTCAGACTTATCCTGCTTTAACTGCAGCCATTATGTCTTCTTTTTGTTTTGCTATAAGATGGAAGGCCTGTAGATATCTGCCATTTCACTGAAACTTCACCTGTTTATATCCATCTAATTCTCCTGGGTTTTCTATTGAATGTGTCAATGTAAAATCCATCCCTGTGGAATCCATCCATGTAACATTACTTGCCAATTCAGCACCTGCTTAGTCTTTACATGTTCACATCAAATTCCCCTTATGTCATAATGCCAAGTGTTTTACATCCTTCATTTTTCATTCCATTTGGTGTAGATGAAAACCTCATTTTTTAATACCATTAGCCATTTCTCCTTTTGTTGGAAAAGCTTTTAGCATTGCACTTTAATGAAGCATTTTTCACTTTACCCCTACATGAAAAATTATCTCAGTTATTCAGCAGAGCAATCTGTGGACAGTAGAACAGTCTAGCTAGTGGTAACACGCTGCTGATTTAGGAGTTTTCAGGTGATGCAGGGGGACACAATGGAAAAAAGAACTAAGGTGGGTAGGAAAAAGAAGCTGCCAGCATCTTACATTCCTGAAATGCCAAGAAGAAAATCACATGAGGTGAGCCCGCATGATCTGTACTGACACCACCTCCCTGATGTCAGGTAAGCATCTCCAAAGTCTTGTCCTGATTCTGAAACATAAGATGCAAAACATACTACAGTGAGCTATAGGACATGCTGAATGGCATAATGCCATTTATCACATCTTTCGTGATGTCCTGCTTCTAGCTGTGGTTCAATATCTAATGCTTCTCAGAAAATGAAAGAAAAATACATTGTTTATTTGACCAGTTATGAATGGGGGAGGGGGGGGACTTCCGCCCATTGCTGGCAATCAAATGTTTGACTTCTGTGTCTTATCTTCAACAAACACCATTAACACAGCATGATCAATTTCTATATCTATTGCTTTCCATGGTATGTTGGCTTTGGTTTGTCCTTTCCTATTTAGTTTTCATTAGCTTACTAACCAGTGTACAGTATCTTCTGAAAGACTCTCAGAGTCCAATCCTGGTCACATTTAATAAGATATCTTAATCCACCATGGCAGCCTAACCTGATGCCCTTGGACAGAAGTGCTAATCTTGTTTTCAGCAGGAAGTACCATGTAGTAAGTTACTGGCACTCTAAGGTACCAGTAAGGTACTTGTACAAACTTTTAAGGTACTTTACTACTGTCGTAAGCCTGGCTCAGAGAATACAGAGTAACTAGAAACAACTGCACGCTTAAGGAAGGAAAGTGAATTAACTTATCCACACTGGCATTGAAATGATACCTTTTTCCGTTTATGTTTTAATTGACTAAAAAATTATGTAGTGAGAGTAATTGGCTCCATGTTTGGCCCAAAATATGAAAATCTTTGCCTCTTTCTTAAACCTGTCCTTTCTAGAACAGTAGATCCTGAACTGTTTCATTATTACAGATCCATCTTTCCCATCACATTCTACTTAGGTGCTTTCCCCAGTCCAGCTACCAGTTATTAGAGTATGTGTTGTTTGGATGATGGTTTTCACTCTATTTTAGATTTTTAGATCTGTAAAAAATTCTGAGAAACTTGTGCTAGATAATTAAATGATACTAAGTATATTCATACAGCATCCTGTTTAACCAGTAAAGCTAAAATGATCCATTAACCAGAAAGAAAAATATAATATTTTAGAGTATCAAGGTTTTTGCTAGGATTACTTTTGGATTTGTAATCTACAGGAAAAGGTAAATAGAAATAATAAGCACAATAATAAACAATAGATAACAATTAATAGATAACAATAATAATGTTGTCAATTATAATAATAATAATAGTACAGGCTGATATTATTTTCCTAGCAACACAATAAGTGTTTAAGAGCCAACACAATGCAACATTCTGACATGCATTAGCCATATAAGGGTTAAGAAGTGACAGGAAAATAAAAATGTGAGGTTGATATGCTATAAAAGACCTTTGAGGAAGTAGTTTGATATACTTCTCTAAAGGTGATTTTGATACCTATGCACTCTAGAGTAGATGCTACACTTAAGAATAAAAGCTCATACTGAGAATATTAAATACAGCTAAATATTTTTATGAGAAAAAAAATGTTTTTATTTCAGTAATTATAACTCATACCTTCAATATTACTGTAGTGCTTTTGTGTCTTCATGTAATATGCTACATATGTAGTATTTCCCATAAAGCTATTTGTTTTATTTTACGTTTTTTTTCTCTTCCCCATTAAGGAACCATCTATAGGTGAAATAGCAGACCATAGACACAAGGGTGGTAAATATCATCAGATGTATGGAATGGCTGAGAAGTATAACTAAAAAGAATTCAAGCCAAAACTTTTGAAAAAAGATTGTGGAACAAGTATATAGACTCACCAGTGATGGTGATAAAGCAAATAGGAAAGGGATGTTCACTGTCTTGTCCAAATTGCCAGCTAAAAATAAATAAATTAAAATAAGAATCATATTCAAATAAAAGAAGATATTTCTTTGCTCAAGTAGTTCAAAAGTGAAACTTCCTGCTGCAAGATGATAAGTATGCCAAAGTTGGCATGGATTCAAATGCAAATTATTCTGGAATAAAAAGACACTGACAGGTAATGTTTCCAGAGGTTGGAGGGCTAGTCTGGAAAACCATCATCAAGTGTTTAACTTGTTGCAGCAGTTATCCCAATGCATCTGCTATCAGCCATTGTTCCCCCACTAAGGGGGAAGAACAGGGCAGGTATTAACGTCACCCATATGCTTATGATGAAGAGGATAAGAAAAGCCCTCACTCACTCTCACATATGCATTCTCCTGCCTCTTGGGCAGTGGTCTTCAACAGTGAGCAGAAGATTAATTATTTTTTAAAATATATTTATATTTATGATATCTAAAATATTTTAGATGCCATCCCCATAGCTAAGAATCCTATTACTCAATACAAAATTTGCATATGTATTTTGCAGCAAATGTTCTGGAAGCTGCCTGTTTAGGGCACCTAGTAGTGATTTTAATGGCTAAATAACCACTGGGCACTTTTTTAAAGTGTCTATTTATTTGTACAGGCCATTTCACACTTAGAAATCAAAGCTTACTCAAAGAAAATAAACAAACTAAGATGATTTCAGAAATGATTGAGCAGGTTTTCTTCCTGTAATGCATGTGAAATGAACAGAATTATAAGATGTGAGCTAAGTAACTATAGCTGTGAACTAAAACACTATTGCAGAACTGGGCTATCCTTCCAAGGAAATTGTATAATTACACCTACTGTCTTTTGTTATTCAGTTGATAGCCTACTGGCACATCTTTCCTATTATGCAGGAGGTTATCAAGTTAACAGAAAGCTATTGCTTTCTATTTCTAGAAAAATAGTGAACTTTTCTGGCTCTTAGTAATTTACCTAATTTAATTTCACACTTTTTTTCCTCCACATAGATTCCTTTTGAGATAAAGGAATTTTCAAATCCAGGGAGACACATTTGGTAGCCTTAGAAAAATGAAACCATCTACCACTTGAAAAACAGTTATCCACAAATTTTTGGGATAGGACATTTCAGGAATAAATTTTATGATGTAAAAATATCTTTTGTTATGTGCTGAATTAGAGCACAGATAGAGTAAAAAGAAGTTTTATTCCTTCTGACTCAGTCAGGATTTGTGATGCAGCTCTGATTTTCTCTAGAAAATTTTACTGTTTTATTACAACTGGGAGGATTCTAAAGAAACCAAACCCCAACAGTCAATTTTTCTGTCTTAAGAAAAGAGAATTTAAATGGAAATATAATTTAATATTGGGAAAATTTCCTGAAGAATGTCTAAAACAGAAAGTTTCCTTCCTCTGACTTTTGTTGATGCCTGAATTACTCTCTCATTCTATGCTTAGTTGAACATAAAATGCACAGAGATGATTTAGGTCTGTTTGTTGATACATGTTTTCAAACCTTAATAATAATCCAGTTACCAATGCAGTTAGTAGGAAGAAACATGAGCATGTAAAATCCATTGAAATACATTTTTAGATGCTAGTGATCTAGTCTGTATCTTCTGCAGGAGTCACAGATCATAAATATTTACGACTTGCTGAAAAGAGTGGGAAGGAGGGTGAGCTAAAATATCAGTATACTGAAAAAAAGTTGCCTAACTTAGAAAAGAAACCTTGAAACTAGAAGCAGCAAACTTGCAATCAGGAAGAATGATAGTAATATCGTTCCCAACATGGACCTCTGAGGACACCAACTCTGTCATGGAAGGTTCTCTTTAAAGACTGCAATCTGAAATCTGTCTTGTGGAGAACAGGCAGATGTTCACAAGCTTTGGTTGTTTAATTTCCACTGTTTCCAAATTCAACATGATTCAAAGAGAATTCCTCACAAAAAAATTATGACAATATGATCTTTCCATTGTTATAAACAAACAAAAAAAAAAAATAGTGTGTGGACATCTCAGTGGATTGCTGAGAGGTGCTGGAAATCTGAAAATCTCTAAGTTGGAGCTGCTTCATGGAGGCAGGGTTAAGTACTGTAACTTTAGTATGCTGGTTCTGCAAACCTGCCCTTGGAGGTAAACCATACTACAGCACCCTCTAGCCGACCTGACATTTCAATTTTCTCTCAGGCCATGTAAGGAGGGAAATACTCTCACTTTTCAGCCCCACAGGGCAGATGAAAACTGTCATTTACAAGAGGGATCTGGCATCTCTAGGCAGTTATCCAGAAAACAAAGTAATTACCTGTTGTAACCACCTAACATATCCACCACGATGCATACTGATCACATAGCTTGCATTTGGTAAATGCAAAATAGTGTATACCTATAGTCAGCTGCAGAGAAGAGTGTTTCAGGATTTGGAGAAAAGCAGGACTGGGCAAAGAATGATGGGAACATATAGGGACTTTAAAAATACTCTTTTTTAAATTTTATTTTATTTTTTTTTCTCAAAACAAAGATATTAGAACTAACTAAAGAGAAACAGGAACACCAGAGCAGCATGACACTGTTAAGCTGAACTTTTTAAGTGGTCCAAGTGACAGGCTCTATCAGCAAAAAGCTTTGCACCTCTACACACATGCACCCACAGTAACTGAGAGCTGCTCTCCACACCCCTTCAATGAGTTAGCTTTGTTGAATCCGTGGAAACTGTAACACCTGCTGCAACCGGTCTCAGTGTCAGGCTCTAAGCATCAACCTGGCACCAATGTGTAGTTGTTCTGACTTGAGCAATTTGCTTCTACATGGTGTTGGATGGCCAAGTAACAATAGCCACCAATTTCTACCACTGGAGCTTTTACAGGCAGACATAACAAGCTGCCAATCAAATCAGTCCATGGTGATATTACAGTATACTTTTCCAAAATTTTAAGGCAGTGTTCTCTTGCCACTTGCTGATCTGTGGCCAGTATCTAGGCTCACAACACAGTTCTTGATTTTATTGCCCTGTTGGACCTGGCTTATTATACACAGAGGTCTGTGCATATTGTCCTCTCAGTGGCAGCTCGTTATAATCTGTTATTAAACTTATAACAAAGGCAAGTTCCCATGACAAGAGCTCTCTTACCTATAAATTGCCTTCTGTAATTCTTGGAAAATGGGGATATCTCAAAAGTCCACTGTAGTTTCAATATTTAGAAAAGGAGAGAATTCTACTCAAAATCCCTGTATCTCAGCCTGGGTTGATTCTTTAAGAAAATGAGACTTGATGTGACTGATTCTTTGGTATCAATCCTCAGTTCAACCTATCTATTTTTTTCAAGACTATAGCTGAAAGTCCTTGAGACCAAAAAATTTCTTTTAACACTTGCTGTTTACCAAGGCAAATAGAAACCAGGTCTGAATGTGTATGCAGGGAAGAGGTAATAGGGATGTTGGATGTTTCAAAGAGAAACAAATTTCTTCCTGCCCCTTGTTGAACAAAAGCATTTAACTAAACAAGTGAATCTTCATTTGCATTTCTGAGGTAACATAAAAATTCAAATTAATGGTAAAACAAGATAAAGTGTTGCTCTAGTCAAACAATAGCCTGGAATGCCTTGGCTGGAAGGTAAGTGGGCTATTTTCCCCAGTAGAGGTTTTACCCTAATGACAAATTCTGTATTAGGGATGTGCATATTACTAATACTCAATTCTAAAGCAACTCCAAGACAGAATCAGCTTTGTGATGGCCAAGAACGTTCAGATTGCTTTGGTTAATGTGGCAAAGAGACACAAAGTAGTTGAAGAGTAAGAGCTTACCCGTTCAACATAAAACAAGAAATTGTTTATGAGGTGACAGGTGTTAGAAGCTATGAAGCCAGATATCTCTTAACAGAAAGATGTGGACATGTTTGAAGCCTGTATTCCATCAACATTAGGGAAAAGCTCTGCAAATGCAATACAAAAGAGTAAAAAGCTGGAAATGAACATTTTTATTTATAGCATATGGCTTTAGAGGCCTTTTAAAGTAAGGGCTATGTCAAATCTGGTGGTTGTTTTTAATGGCCTGTTTTTTTCCACTTCCTACCCCTTTCTAATTTTTCTTTGTTTTGATCCCTTGACTTAGTATCTATGAGTGGAAGTGACTGATAAGCTTATAACTAGTGCTTTCAAGTCATACACAGTCAGTACATTGGTAATTTAGTTCCCCATGTTACTTGAAAGCTTCTTTGGTTTTACAAAGAAAAACTAATTTTATTTTTTTCTCAACAGGATCATGCAAAAGAGTGGTACATTATTGTCAGTCATCTAAGCAATTAAACAAAGTAATTGCTGGTGTAGCTTGATTGCTGGTGATTGGTAAGACAATAAATTATAACTAAGATTAAATACTGTTGCAGAATGACCTGAATAAAAATTAAGAAATAGAAGAAATATATTTCCAACACAGTCACGTGCAGTGTAGTGTAGTAATGGGAACCAAGAATGCAAGTAGCATTCTATCATTTGTAGCTCAAAAAAGGATGACAAAATGGTGAGGATGTCAGAGGCAGCTTGCTCAACACAAAGCCCTAAACCAATCACCCAAAAAAAGGCAAACATTTTCCTTGAGTCTGTGAAAAGGCAGATACTTATCTCTGTAAATGGCATTGTAAAAACCGTAATGAAATTGTCTCTCTGGTCCATTTGCTTTTAAGGAACAATTTGGAAATGCCAATAAGGGTTGAAAATAAAGCACACCTCCATGGCAGAGAAACTGTAAAACAAGTCTAAAAAGAGAGAGTAGGAGAATGATTTGCTCCCTAAATAAACAGATGGGAAAGACACCGATTAAAGCGTGATCATTTCCAAAAGCTCATAGTTGGAATTTAGACAACTACAGCTTTAAAGTAGTATTTTGATCTATTTTGGGTACTCCTAATCTCTGTCTCTGCCACCTGCTGTTGTTGGATCTTCAGGCATTATTGTACCTCCAGAGACTCCTGGCCCACTATTAGCAAACAGGATTTAGATGCTTGCATTGTTTGTTCCTGTCTTTTTAGAGAACCAGATCCACTTACCTTTTTGCCAGCACAAAGGTTGTCTTGATGCTGATGCGTTTGTGTGGTAAGGCAATAGGAAACATGACTCTTCTTTAATGCTCATCAGGCAATGATGCGGTGAAGTCGCCTATCTAGCAACTTCAATCCAAAAATTCAAAATACAATACTGCTCTTCATCTACTACATTACTCTTACTACTGCATGTAATTTTCTGTACTGTCTGCCAAGAAAGTATTAATAATTAACTATAACCATATACTAAGTGCGGAACTCAGCTTCTGTTAATAGTTGTGGTTTATGTTCAGTTCATACTAGTTCACACTGTATGTACCTTAAAAGATGTTTTGGGACATTTCAAATCTGCATGTCACCATTAGAGTTATAGATGTTCTCATTAGTCCTCTGAAGTACAAACATCTTGCTCATTAGTTGTTTATCTTGGTACTTAGCAGTCATATACTCAAGCTCTTATTACTTCGTTTGCACAGCTATAACAATCAGACATCGTATTTTTAGACCTGCTTGCCTTGCCTTTGCCTATAGCTAGGAGGATATATGTAGAGGAATTATAGAGGACTGTATGAAAAATTTATTTGTAAAAAAGATGTGATGATTGTTAAAAACATAAGGTATGAAATGTTAAGAAAAAAAAGGGGAGAATTGTAAAGGAATGAAGCTGGGTTAATTATCATTGATAATATACAGCTGTGGGCTGGCCTCAGGGCAGCAGGCTGGCCGATGTAGATAAGGTGCAGCTGTGGCTGGTTCTGTTAAGTGGTTGGGCAGCCAAGGAAGAGAGGAGGAAGAATCAGGGAGAGAGCATGTGTGCTGGATGAGGAGAGACTAGGAGAAGACAGCAGAGGGACTGGCGTGAAGAGTATCTTGGTATGTGATGGTAAAAGATGTTGCAGCTGCCTAGTTTGGAGACTGCTGTGACAGATATAGTCTAATATTAAAACAACCTTTTAATGCCGGGTATCTGTTTGAAGACATACATGGTCACCTGATGGAGCTTGACTCTCCCCTTGCAAGATGGCCTTAACCTACAGAAATTAGTCTTTATATACTTAGATGAAAGAATTTTATTTGCTCAAATAAAAACAACATAAATTCACTGTGAGAGATAGGAAGCCCCTACCAAAGACATTCCAAAACTCAGTATTTTTCTGAATGTCCTGGAAAGTAGGACCTGAGGGCTCAAATTACCTTTGGCAGAGGAAGCATTTGAGCCTAGGCCCTCCATGCAGTCTCTTGTTTTTCTAATTATTTGATTATTAATTAGCATGTAGAAGAGGGGCCATAATTTTATCAGATGGGCTTGACCTGGATCGCCCATCTTAATCAAGGCTGGTGTTGCCTAGAAGTGAATTCTGAGGATGTACTTATCACCCTTTATTAGATTTTTCTAACTGGCCAGTTTAGACTGTTCTCTGCTTAATGTATTGTTTTTTCTGTGTGCTGGGGTGAATCCTGCTCTTCTGTGTACTTTGATAGCTGAGGCAGTGGGAACATATGCTCTGTAGTAAGCATGTAAAATTCAGGCTTTCAAACATTTCTGTCTGTCCTGTGAAGCTCTTAGCCTTTTTTTGCTGCCATAAAACACCACAATTTGATTTTCTGGAAACTATAACAATTAAAATTTGGAGGCCTGGTAGAAACTAACTAGGTGAAATGTAAGGAACTTTGGTGACAGGTGAACTGACTAAAAATTCCAGTGTCTGGAGGAAATGAAAGGTCATATGCAACGTGTCACACGGAGAGAACATTCTGAAAGTTTTTGTTCTCTGCAAAAAATGTGTAGATGATAAAAGTGTTGTGTGATGGTTTTGGGGTGGATACCACACTGCACTTTGTACTGAAATGAGTCTCTCTTAGAGCTGTCAGGGTCCTGAGTGCACTAACAGACCTTAACAGCCCTGACCATCCTTGCCTGGAGTCTTCACCCAATGGAGACCCCACCACTGGGGTCTCATACCCATGAGCTGAGGATCCCCATTTCAGCTCAGCATTGGGCTTAAGTTCCTGCTGGAGATATGTTTTCAGAATGCCAGTTTCCAGTCCAGCCACAGCCTATACCTGCCAGTCCTGCCCCTGCCGATAGTCCATGTTAATCCAGACCCTGATGTGCAGATTCCTTTTGCTTTTGATGGAAGCATGTATTACTGAATTGATAGCAAGAGCAAAACAGCTAGCTAAAACACCTAAAGCTAGCACGCTGGGAAGATCCAAAAGGACTCTATCCCACAGTTCTTGAGTTCTCAAAGATAAGGTGGATTTCTGTAAAAGTGGATATGGAAGACACATTTCAGCTAATGTGGTTTAAATTGGAAGTGTAACCAAAGGTCTGCTACCTTGCCTTCTATAAAATTTATGGAGAAATACTAGTGACTGTGGGATCTCACTGTTTCCATGTTATTTTTTTAATGATTAGTTTAATTAATGGCTCCTGATTGTTTGATTGCAAAGAATCTTGATAGATTTAGAACTGCACTTTAGATTCAGGGACACCTGGAAGGTTAAGGTGGAAGGATGGAATATGAGAAAGAAGAAAAATGTAGGATGGACCTTGTTTAAGAGAATAAAGATAACTAAAAGTACAAGAGGCTTTAACTTCTCATGAGTCAGGAGATATAATTTAGACAGATCTGAATTAATGAAATAAAAATACCTCCTAGGAAAACCCTACCATGGGGCAGTATTCACAATCAGTGAATCTCCTAGTCAGTCTCCATTTACTCAACCTTTACTTGTTATAAAGCCACAGAAAAATAATGAAATCCCCCTGTAGACTAATTATCATTACATCTCAAGCCTGGAGACATTGATATTCTTTATTCCAATTAGTTTTTTGGTTTTCTTTTTTAAACGTTTAATTAATTAATTATTTTTTTGTGAACATGAAGGTACTTAAACTGCAGAAAAAGGAGATATCATTCTCTTTCAGAAAACTCTTCATTTGTAGCTTCTAGTGAAGCTACAATTCCTAGACATATAATCACAAAATTGAAATCCATTTATAAAGTTCCATTGCAGACTCCTCTATAAAATATTCTATACAAGGCGCATTTCACAGTATCCTTTGCATAGCTTCTAAATATACAACAAAATATTGTCAAAAATTTAAAGTTCATTTTTACCTCAGATTTTCAGAAAGAACGGTGGAGAGTAATAAATTTGATTATGTTTTCTTTCATATATTTGGTACATATTATTCAAGTTTCATACAGTTTCTACTTTGCCCAGAACTATCATTGCATTAAACAAACAGCCAAAAATTGAGAAAGTGAGACCTCATGTTTTCCAGCTGGCTCGTGTAATGATGCAGCTTTTCATATCCCTTTGCATTACAAACGAATAGTACCTTTCATTCTAAGTTTCAGAATGGATTCTTCAATCACTGATGTTCCTAAATTTAGTTTGTCTAATTGAACATTTAAAACACAGATTAAGGAAGTGATGAGGCAATAGTTTTCTTTCTTGAACCTCTAACATGCCACAATATGTTTTGATATAGCAACTGAAATGGAGGATAAACTAAAGTTATCATCCACACAGCAGTTCTGCAAACTCTTGGTTATAAACCGCATTATTAAAATATTTAAATGACAAAAACTTGCTTGAGCTGTACCTGTTTCTCATTAGTTAGCTGCTCCCAAGGAAAAATACCCAAATAACATTTTAGTTTATTTGCTTATTTTCAAATGCATTGCATACATTACAAATATTTGTTAGGCAAAGAATTTCTAAATATTAAATATTAATTATTTATAGTTTGTTATTTACAGCATCTCCACAATCAAAAATACTTCTACTGTTTTATTGTACTCGGGGTCAGGTGAAAGATTTGGAGAGGAAGATCACAGCTTCCTTATGATCCACCAAACAAATGAAAATCAGGACAGCTTCTCCATTGTAGACTGAGGTGGAAAGGGATGTAACTGTAGTCCTTTGGGAGCACACAACAAGTCAGACTTGAGCCCAAAGTGTGTTGGCACATCTGATGTAGAGAGAATGTTCAAAGCCAAGCATCTGAATTGATGGAAAAGAACACATTTTGCTCTATACACCTCAAGTGCTAACTGATTCAAGCCAAGCGGTTGGGCCATTCTTGCATGAATGTAGGAAAGTCCCTGGGTTTTTTCCCCATGCAAAATAAAGTTGCCATTTATCTCACACAACAGTGCTGTGTTTTCCCTGTTGACAGATTTACTCTATTTTGATTTGTGTGTGTGCTCCAGTAAAACAAGTTGCATTAAAGACTCAAAAATTCTTATGACTGTTTTGACACATTAACTTCTAAAAAGTAACAGGCAGAGGTTCACCAGTTGTGAGTGACTTGGGATACCATTGATCAAATACAGTGAAAACCTAGGTCTAAAGTGTACATAACTGACTATAGTAGCTGAGAATTCATAAACTCTTAAGATATTAATTCTCTGAACAGCATATCACAAGCAAAGAGATACCTTGATTATGTTTCTCAGATATAGAACTGGGCAAGAGAAAGATGGCAATGTCTGCAGAAGCAAAAGCAACTTGGACTAGTTGCTCAAAGGCATTTTAATGTCCAAGGCTGTAAATTATCAGGCAACAGTAGTGTATGTAAAGAAGTTAGATGCCTAGTTTTATAATATGCTCATGAAGGCTTTTAGAATATGTGACTTTTCAGTGTTTAACAGTATACACACACATCAAAAGTGAGAGTGCAAAGAGACAACAGGGATAAAAAAATTAGTAATGCTATAGTGGGAATTATTTTAGCTCCTACTGTCAATGAGAAATTATGCTGAAGGTCCTGTACAAGTTTTGTTTGCTAAGATGAGCAGCAGTTTTGCTACCTTACTGCTAGTGACTTCTTTCAGTCACTACAGTCATATACTATCAGTCCCTTTAGATTTACAGACAAATCCCACATGAAATACAGTCCCAAAGCATTTCAGAGACATATAGGAACCAAGGAATCTCGAAAACTGAGTCCCTTATATAAATCTGACATTTTTATTCACCTCCCTCCTTCCCCCACAAACTGGATAGGAAATCTGGAAACTGAACTTAAGCATAAATCCTAACTACTAAATTGGGCTAGCCTCTTACACAGAACCATAAAGCCAAATAACACTACAGATTTCACTGGCTTCCTTTTATAGTTTGGGTTTTAGTTTCTCTGAGTTTAACTAAAAAAACCCACAGAATAAAAATCTAGAGTGTTTTGATAGTGGCAAAATAATTAGGTATATACAATCCTTTTTTGCATTTGTTGATTAATTTTATATATGGAAAGTGTCTTTTCATAGGTTCCCACAACAGATGCATATTTGTTAGCGTTACTTATTTCTGATCATTGTGTTCTTGGTCAAATGTATGTAAAGACTTTTCTCTTGCCTACCTGCCTGAATATTTTCTAACATTTACAGATCACTTATCACATTTAGAGACTATTTTGTTGCAAAAACTGCAAGAAATTTAGTTCTCCTCTGATGCGCTCCTCCTCAATTCTTTCACTACAGTGTCATTTACTTCTTGTTTTTTGATCTTTTGGGGGAAAAAGTCTATGTGTGTGTGTGGGGGGGTGTTGTTCTTGGGGTTTTTGTTTGTTTGTTGGGTTGGTGTTTTTTTTACATATTAGGTGATCTAGAAAAGAAATGAGATTTAAAAAAAAAAAGCCAGTAAAGCAATATTTTTCATTGTAGTCATCAACCTACTACTAGAAAATGTAATATTGTAAAAATCTTACTTTTACTCCCTCCCTTTTGTCAAAGCTGCTGTGTTCAAGTCTCTTTTTATTTTTATTTTTACAGTAATATATCTTTATTTTTTCAATGTAAATAATTATTTGTCCATAAATGTGTTGCCAATGTTGTATTCACTGCATTTTCATTTAAGATATGAATGAATGGTACTAAAGCTTCCCTTTTCTCCTAAGGATTTATTTACATATAGTCCGAATCACAGGAATGAGATGAGAGGGGAAGATTCATGCATAATATGCTCCTCATTAGCAATACTGAAAACGTACCAAGCTCCTTCCTTGTAATCTCTAATTTGCTTGAAGGTTTTTTTAAGGTCTTCTGTCCTAGATCTATGTAAAAACTATTTAAAAAAATATTTCTTGACTGAAAAGGAAATACCATCCACTTTCTTAGAGAACTGGCTTTTTCCTTTGCATTTACTGTGGTTTTCCCTCTTCTAATGGTGAGGCGTTTTGATTCAGGGACAGTCTTGACGTGGCAGGTTTTTTGGTTGGATTCTAAGGAGACTAAAATGAATATTGACGACTGAATGCTGCACTGTAGCTAGGTTTTACATATTGGGTATATAGCTTAGAAAGTTGTAATGGTTTACATGTAGCTTAGAAAACTATGGTTTGGTGTCATAAGAGATAACATATCAAAGCTGAGAGTAGAGTTGTTATATAAAAAAATTATTAGGAATCAGGACTTGATGATCTTAAAGTTTTTTTCCAGCCTAAAAGATTCTACGATTCTATGATAATATCCTGTTCTTAGGTCCAGACTTTGCAGCTAAGATTCATAGTTTGCAGGGGTGGAGTGGGGAGAGAATACACAATATATAGATAAGTGTCTGAATTTCCCAAGATGCTCATAAGTAAATTTCAATGGAGTTGAAAATAATCACCACAGTAAGACTTCTTATTTTAGTATTTCTTCTACTTTCTGCAGTTTTTGATCTAGAGTGTTGTAATATGCAAATTAGTACTTTGCAATGAGATGATCTGTGATAATGAAATAGAAATAATATCATATATTTGTGTTGGAGTGCCTTATAGAGGCCTCAAGCCATATCAAATATGAATGAGTTACCAGCACGCTATGCTTTACTCCTTATTTAGTTCACTTTTTTCCTTGGAATTCCATTTCTCTTTTTGTTGTTGTTGTTACCTATAATATCTGACATAATTCAATTATCAGCCTAGTTATGTACATTTGTGCTCTGGCCTTTCTGACCTCCATGAAACAGCGAAAAGAACAGATTTCTTCCTTCCTTGTACTACCTGTCTATTTTTTAACACTGCACTCTCAATTATTCCCCTGAAGTGCACTCATTCGTTAATATGACTTGATTTTGTATGCATGGCTTAAATTGTTTTTCTTACATAAGGCATGTTTGCCTGTTTTAATACAGGAAGGCAAGTACCATGTTTCATGGTTAGGCATGCGGTTCATTGTTAGAAATATATTTCAAAAGAAGGACAAAAACATAAATACAACTCAATAGACAAATGGAAAATTATGTATCCCATATGATGGAAATGAAAGGATGTATCTTGTAAAAGTTAAAATTTGTAGAAGATTTTGAAACCTCTAATTAGAAGTACATTGTTAGTCAGGTAACTACTGGACTGCAGAAAACAAAATATGATAGATTAGCATGATAGATTACTTTTAGGTTACCTAAAAACAAATAAAAATGTGGGTTTGCAAGAATTATTTGTATAGTGATATTTTGACTGTCAGGAGAAAAATTATATCCATATTTGTATAGTTCTGTTATGGATCTCACAAACAGAGAAGTGTTTATAAGAAGCTATTTTTTCCACAGCAAAGTTTGTGTCCAGTTCACTCAACAGTTCTTCTTGATAACTAGAAGGAACATGTATTTTTTTTTTTTTCATTTGAGTGTTGTGACAATTCTAAATTTCTAATTAATATGTAACCTCTGCATTTGAGATGTCTTACAATTTTGTCAACTACAAATGTTCTATTCCAATTTCTGTAAGAAATATATATAAATAATGGTGCTTAAATGGAACATAACCATGATTTGTTGCAGAGATCAAGCTGGAGACTGTTGCTAGGGAATATCAGAGAAAGTATGGACTATGACTTAGCCAACACTATACCAAGAATAACATACAAGTTGAGGTAAGAATGCAATGACTGCCGAATAATTCACCTTGCCAAAGGTTTCTGTCAAAGAAGTCTGTCGGTGAAAGAATAAGCAAAATGTAGATTTGTGTTTCATTCATATTACAAGGGTGTTTTTTTGCAGTGAAATAGATAATCATGTTTCAGAATTTCAGAACGTCATCTGGAAACACAGATAAGATCACAGGAATACGTCTGGATATTAGATATTATAAAAATTGGAGAGGCAAATCTTTATACTGAATGTGTGAATTCAAACAATTTAAAATTGTAAGTAGATATAAAAAAATTACAGAAATTCTTTCATGAATAGAATGCCTATGCATGTACCTGTGCATACATAAACACATGCTCTCTCTGTCTCACTGTGTTTTATCAACCTAGCTATCAAAAATTTGATATTGAACAGAAAAATTTGATGGTGATTGAAATATTTTCAAATACATTTTTTCCCAAATCAGATCAAATGTCTAACATTGGAAAAAAATCCCAACATTTTCTTAAGGAGAAGGGAGTCATGGCTATAATGCAATGAATTGGCAGATTGCTCAGGATTTGGGAAAAGGGGCTAGAAAGCAAATTCATATGATTTTGGAACATACCTGTTTCTACTGGAATTTGCTAGAAATTAGTTCATAAGCTCTTTGGATGGCTTCGAAAATAATCTCAAACTTCCATTGGAATTTTTCCCCAGATTTACAGGACATAATAACAATGTCCAAACAAAACAAACAGCTAGATCATTTAGGGAAAAAAAAAAAAACAACAAACAAGTAAAAAACTCTTTACAGTAATTAACATGCATAATGACACGATTAAATGATCTACAGATCTTAAACTTTACATATTTTCATAAGTGTTTTATTTGACTTCTTTATTATAAGTGTCTTCATTGTATTAAAGTTTCATGTGAGTTTATAATTTTATACATTACCAAACAAAAAGGTGACAGAAAATTAAAATGAAATGCACTAAAACCCAAAGTAATTGAAAGGCACTTGGAAGATAAAAGAAAAAGTATAGCCAGCACACATCTGTCAGGAAAAGTTTTTGTCAAACCAGTCTAATTCATTTTTGATGTGATAACTGGCCTTGTCTGTAGAGAAGTAAGGGATGTCCCGTCCTGTCTTGAGTACAACTTTTGATATTCATGTAACAAGTTCATAAGCAATTTAAGGAAACAATGTCTGGAGAAGAACTACAGTGCAAGTAGAGAGGTTTTTGGAAAACTGTGAAGATTTACTGGAGTTTCAGAAAAACTGAAGGATTTATGCATTGGTTGTTAGTCTGGTAATAAATGTCTGATTTCATAAATAATCTGACCAATCAAATACAGAGTACAGGCTTAATTTCATATGCTGTCAAGCTTCAGGACAGTTTGTATGAGCTAAAATACAAAGTTAGAAATCCACAATCTTAAAAAAATCAGAAATAAGAGTTAAACAAACAAACCCCCTTTATTTTATTTAGGACAGCTACAAAACATGAATGTAAGAATGTGCAACTGTACTCAGACCACAGAGGAAATGAATGACTATATAGGAGTTCTGCAGAAAGGTTTCTGAGGGTTTGGAAGTGATCATAAGCTAAACATGAATCAAAAAACCCATAATGCTTAAAAAATAGTATGCCTCATATTTTGTTGCATTAATAGAAGCATAGGCTGTGATATGTATAACATTATCTTTCTGCTGTACTCAACATCAGTAAAGTTTCTCCTGGAGTAATACTACACTGTTCAGTGACAAAGTTTAGAAAGATAAGGGCTGGTATGGAAAGAATCTCCAGAATGAGAAAGGGAAGGCTGAATTAATTTTTGGCTTTTTTAGTAAAGCTTTCCCAAGCAAAATGGAATTTTGCTCCCCCCCCTCCTTCAATTTTCTGTGATGTATAGAACTAGAAGAAAGTGTTTTAAATTGCAGCCAGGATGTCAGGTTAGACACTAGGGAAATTTTTCTATCACTAAGGATAGCAAGAAATGTAATAGATTGCCTGGGGACACTGTGGATTTCTCTGTCATTAAGGGCCTTTAGAACAGATGGTGAATATCTGACAGAAGTGATGTAGCAATGCCCAATTCTCTCTTGGGACAGAAGAACAGATTAAATGACCTCTTAAGGTTCTCTCAGCTTCCCCTGCCCTCTTTTTCTTTTCAGGTCTAGAATACTTTACAGTACATTAAAATTTCCTATGCACTTTAATTTCTGAAACTGTATTCTGTATGGAGAGAAGCAAAGTAAAATCTCTACATTTCTTGGCAGTATCCCATTGCCATAGAGCATTCTCCTGTCCCTGAAGACAAGGAAGAGGCATTTATTTTTCCAAAAAATTATTAGACAGACTAAGGGATGGATGTGTGCCTATGTCAGGTTGACTAACACTTCTCCATCAAACTTTTGGTACATTGAGCCCAGGGAAAGGCAGAATGCACACTTGATTTTGAAAAACATACCATAAGTAGTTTTTCAAAGTCTATGGTGTTTGAGAAAGTATATCAGCATTATTATACTTCAGCATAAAGTGTTTGTAGGTACTGGAATTAACTTCAGCTGGCTGTTCAAGGTGAGAAGTGTGTGTTTGCCATTTCTCCCAGGAGTTGTTTTCTGTTCTGTTCTTAAGTCAAACAGTGCAGGAAAGAGCAAATGAGTCTTCAAATACCCAGATAAACAGATATATTCAGATTAAAAAAAATGTTTTTTGAAGTAAAGGTAAGTTTTGGAGACAGAATAGTGTATTTTGTATTAATGAACACTGAACATTTTAAGCATCTTGTATTTCTTCCTATATGACTGATGAACTGCATTCAGATTTTTCATGTGAAAATACTCCTTTCCTTGTGCTTAACCTAAAAGCTGCAAATTAAATTTTGGGTTGATATATTGCTTTTCAAGGGAAACTATAAAACATGAAGTTTGTCAGGTTTTTGGTTTTGGTTGGTTGGTTTTTTTTGTCTAAGGGTACAGAAGTTTCAAATTGCAATTCATTAATGTTCTAGTAATTTACTGTTCACTTTTTCAGTAAGTGGGTGGTGGGGTAATAAAAATAAAATAAACTAAACTAAAATAAAATAAAATTTTGTAAGTAAAGTTGATTGCATCTTCCAGTAAGCAAACACAATAATTGAACTGAGCCATTTTATGGTTAGAAAGTCTCAGAGACCATGTGTGCTTCTGAGTACTACCTCCATTCTCCTTTTGAAGTTTTTCTTTTCATAAATAATGAACGTGACACTCAAGACTATTCAAGTTAGATATAAATCAGATTTCTCTTTTTTCCTCCCTCTAAATAGCTTATCTTTTTTCTTCTTTTATTACTAATAAGTATTTTACTAATGGTTTAGTATTTCTGAGACCTAAATTGTCCTAAAGGCATCAATAGAAACACAGAATATGCTATTTAGTTTTCAGGATAAAGAAAACCAAGTATGATTTGGCTGTACATTATCAGACGCCAACTGCATAATTGCACTGGGGAATAAACACTGCTTATTTTGAAAAGCAAAGAAAAGAGTTGTTCCAGAGTCACCTATATTCTCTAAGGGGAAATATATCCAGCCTGTTACAGCAGACACTTTTTAACACTGTTGTATTTGTAAATTTCAGTTTTTCTACATACAAACACAGAAGGAGTAATCTTATATGGATTGTGTTCAACAAGAATCTTGTAAAAATAATACTGAAACATTCTCTTCTGCTGTCCTCTGTTCCCCTTCTCTCTGTCACCTTCGCTCTGTCCCAAAATTCAGTGAGCGTAAAGGGGTTTTTTAGAACACAGAGATTAGTTACTTAAACACTATTACTTACTTTATTTCAAGGTAAAATCTAACCAGAGCCTAAGAGAATAAAACATCAGGTAATTAGGAAGCAGATGCCAATGTCAAAGGACTTGTGTAAAGCAGTATTATACATGCTGTTGTGATAGAAAGGAAGTGTGATCTTTCTACATAACATTGAAGACTGTATTTTCAAAAACTTGGATCTAAATGCCACTGTTAAAGAGAACAGTCTGAAGAAAATTATACTTCTCCTATATATAGACCGTAGTGTGCTTATGAAATCCCCATCACAACAGTAAGAAACAAATGATCCATATCTGTAATAGATATTAAGTAAAGCTATCTACTTATAGACAGGTTCTTAATTATCCAAGTAAAATATATGTCTATGGCTATAAGCACTGAGGGTAGAACAGTGTGGAAGAAATTCGTAATTGTAGTATGGCAAATTACGTGGGACTCATCAACCCACTTGCTGGTAGGCAATGAAAGATGGAAAGCCGTTAACTGTGCCAGGTGCTAGATAAAGGATTCTGCCCAGGGAATCACCCCAGCACTTCTTGAAATGAATACAGACAGGGGTGGGAAAAGTTTTTGCTGTGGCCTTGTCTCCTCCTCTTGTGGCTTCTATATTGGCCTTGTGGGCTCTCTGGCAGGAATTTTTAGTTCTTATGACCTTGGCAAATAGTTCTCACAATTTTATTTTGAGTTTTGATCAGCCTTGTTTTACCATTTTGGCTATCAGAAAATGTAGCTGCTTTTGAACAGAATTACAATTGTACAAGTATCTATGCCCTTGTCTACCTTAAGCTGGTTTGCATTTTCATTGTAGCTATGCTATAGCCACACTGCAATTATCAGTCCAAATACTCTTAAAATACACAGAACACTCAGTATTGTCAAGGTTCCACTTACAGCAGTGAAATCTCAGTGATCAAGCTTTCTTCAGTTCATGCAAGCACTTTCTATCAGTTCTGACAGGCCTCTGTGAAATGTACCCTGAGAAATCCCAGACTGCTGAATTTGCCAGGTTTGATCTTCTGTTATAGTCACAAATACAGCATGGAGACAAATCTGTCTAACTCTTCACTGTGATGTACCTTACCCACAGCATTGGTTTAAATTAACTGTGCTAGTAACTAAATCATTTCCCAAAAGATTTAGTACTACGGTGAGGCCATGTTGAACGAGTATTATGTTACATTTCTGTACAAGATTCATTAATGTACTTGACCTTGTTTATGTAAATGTAGTTCTTGGCCTGATTATGCATTTCTGATATGTAATAAAATGTTCCAAATACATAATATTTTAAATCTCATAAGTAATATATTGGGTGTGACTCTTTAAAGTCTTAATTTCCTAGTCCCCTTTTCTTTTTAGCCTCAAATTTAAATTACGTTCCATAACCCTAGCGGTGCAGGCTGAGGAATTATTTCTGTCATGTCTACATCTTCTAAATTGCTGACACGAAATACAGCAATTATCAGCTTCTCAGAGTGTTAATCTTTCTTGGAGACACAGTATCTTGCAATTGAAGTATATTTACAAAGCTGGGCACTGGGAGATTACCAGTGAATGTCCAGTTTTGAGCTACTGCCACTGGAAATGTAAAGGAAGCCTATCTAAACTTTTGAATTTTTTGGTTTTCTGCATGCAGTACAACTATGTCTGTTTTAGGGTCCATTTTGTCCAGTCTTTCATATTGTAATCTAGACAAGTAGCTATCCCTATTTAACCTATTAGAGTAAGTTTTATATTAAAGTCCCAAGCAAGAGCAAGATGACCTCTGTACCCCATACACAGCAAAACCCCATCTGATTTTCTGAGCATAGAAAAATTTTTAGTAGCAAGTCTCACTAAATAAAGGAATTTGCAGGAGTTTAGAGGAGATTTTTGAGAGTGTATATTTTCAATTCAACATGTAACAATTCAAGAAACATTTGAGTTAATGGCTTAGGGTCAGATCCTCAGCTGGTTTAGAGGCATAAAGCTATTTAAGTAAAGAGAATAACATCAATTTGCAGAAGTTAAAATGCTTGAAGTCTGCTGAAAAAAATACATATGTCAGGGGAAAAAAGATCCTACAGACAGATTACTATTTTGGACACTTGTGTTTTCCTTACGTGCAGCTACTGCAGTAAAAATGTTCAGCTGCAATGTATGAAGAGGGCGTTGCACTCTGACGAAGACAGTCTGCATTTCCTCCTGCCCCATGAGAAGCACTGGTATTTGGGAGAGTTCAAATTCAAATTCAAATTCAAAACAGGGGATCTTTAAACAAAGGGGACATTAGCTTTCTTCTCTAGGTTGCTGTCAGACTTCCACATGTTACCTGATGTCAGTGGAGGCCCATGACAGCACAACCTTCTTAGTCATATCAGGGTTGCATACACCTCTGTATATTCTGTTTAAGTAATGTGCTGTATTTAATATTCTAAGAAAGAAAAGAAGAGGTAACTGAAGAAAGGAAAGAAGAAAACATCAATGGTTTTGCCTTGGTTTCCTAAGAAACTAAAGCAGCAGAGGAATAAGCTAGAGAGCTGGTATAACAGAGCAAAAGAATTATCTAGCAACTGAACAAGAAAAAACAGATCTGGGAATGTGAGTAGGGTAGGGTAGGGAAGAAGGACTATATGCACTAAGAAAAACTAAACTGAAACTGGACTATTTACTAATTTTTAACTGGAATAATCCGAGCCTCAGTATGTGCTAATTAATGTTTAGTCAGCTATCAACAATAGCATGGGGTATCTTTATAAACTGTTAAGAACAGAAAACTGAAAACATACTGTAAATATATTTCCTCATAGATGGTGCAGGCAGCTGTATGTATGGTGGTACATATGCATATGCATCAATATTTACATGTATATGCAGATATTTGACATTTTGGAGTTGTTTCTATTGAATATTTACAAACAACCAGATTCAGCATACTGAACAGCTGCTAAATTGCTGGTAGAATACATACAGTTACTGGCAATTAAAAAAAAATCAGATTTTTTTTCAGTACATAGCTATTGTTATTGTTTAAGAAAATATTTTTTTCCGGTACAAAGTGCGTATGTTCCTTGAAGGTGGATGTACTAATTACAGATGTAGAAGTCTGACTTTGTCGTGGTTTACCTCCAGATGGCAACTAAGCCCTACATAGCTGCTCACTCCCTCCCCCCACACCCCCAGTGGGATGGGGTGGGGAACTGCAAGACTAAAAGTGTGAAAACTCATAGGTTGAGATAAAGATAGTTTAATGGGGAAAGCAAAAGCTATGCACACAAGCAAAGCAAAGCAAGGAATTAATTCACTACCTCCCGTCAGCAGGCATGTGTTCAGCCTTCTCCAGAAAAGCTTCAGCACCTGTCAAGCTTACTTGGGAAGGTAAATGCTGTAATTCCGAGTGACTCCTCCTTCCTTCTTCTTCCTCCACCTTTTTATCTGAGCATATGGTATGGAATATCTCTTTGATCAGTTGAGGTCAGCTGTCCTGGCTGTGTCCCCTCTCAATTTCTTGTGCACCCCAGCCTACTTGCCGGTGGGGTGGGGTGAGAAGCAGAAATGGCTTTGTGTGAGTACTGCTGAGCCATAATGAAAACATTTCTGCATTATCAACACTGTTTCCAGCCCAAGCCCAAAACGTAGCCCCATACTAGCTACTATGAAGAAAATTAACCCTACCCCAGTGAAAACCAGCACAAGCCTTAAGAACAGTGGAAACTATTAGGAGTATAGAAGCACTTCTAGTATGTTAAATACAACTTATACAGTATGTATTCTCTTACATAATATTCTTCTGATGCTTTAAAATGGAAACCCCTTGATTTCATATGTTGAAGCTCAACATAAATTTAACCAATGATAGCACATATCTTTCTTGTTTCATTTCTCTGAATCTTTAAATTTCAGTATTGTGCTGTCATGTTCTGCCTCCTGAATTTAAAACTGAAATATTTCAACGGAGATAGAAACTATGAAAATTATCCATATTACTCTGGCTGATAGCTCTGCCACACTTTGAAACAACTGAATTCCCAGTGTTCCAGTTGTCACAGCAGTCAGCAGCAGAGGCATTTATTTCTGTACTGAGGCTGTAGCACATTTTAATGATTCTGAAATACAAGAAGACATGCAAAACTGATTTTGTATTCCATGCCCTTAAGCAAGCCTATTATCCATGTTGTGAAAACAGCAAGTTAGCATTTTTGTTGTAATTATTTGAGCTGATTATGTATTATGTTTCTACTCACAGGCATTTTCTTCCAAAGCAGTTGATGCAACTACTAGCTGAGGAAAGGCAAAGCAGCGCTCCAGAGGCATCTGCCTTAAGATAGCCTCATGCAAGTTTCCCCTTGATGGACTTGACAGGCTTTATCACTGAAAAAAACCACACAATGTGCCTATTGTACGGCTCAGATAAGAGTGATACAGGACTGACTGTGAGAGAACACATTTTCTTTTTAACACTAAACTGATGTGTATAATAATTCTTAAACTATGTATGTTTATTCTGAGCAGGACTATGACACTAGTGTCATCCACAGATTTAAAAGCTGACATTTTCATTAACTGGAAAGTTCCCTACAGTAATCCACATTTCCACAAACACATATTTTTATGAAGTAAAAAAAGATTCCTACAAGTGTAATTTTCATCAAGAAATGCTTCTTCAACTGTTAGGAAGAGGTGAAGCCTAATGCAAAGCTCATATTCCCTTTAACAGTTGGGTCAGTTTTAGGACTTTTATCCTACCTTTTCTTCTTATTGGTCTAAGTGCAGAAAACTGCTGAGACCAGCAGTGGAGCTGGTTAGCTGAAAAATGCAACAGCTGCACTGCTGAGTGAAAAGGGCTGCAATCCCAGTATCTGAGGTCATTGTAGCAAGTGCCCCTTATTGGGACCTAGAACACTGGGATGGGGACATCTGGTTTCCTTTCTCCTCCAAGGAGGAGGAAGGCTTGCTTGCTCTGCAGCAGGAAAAAAAGCCCCCATCCCTGTCATTAGAGAAGGGCAAGAGGAGGACTGGGCTAGATGGGTCTACACAGGAACGGGCCCAGCTTTGTAGTTGGAGGAGCAGGACAGGACAATCAGGTGGCTGCTCCAGAGCCAAAGCAGTGGCAGCATGTTAGCACCCACCCATGTAGAGCACACACAATGAATAGGGGAAGGAGTGATTGTGTGACTGCTGAACTGCTAGAATGGTGGATCCACAGGGATGGGTATAACCAAGGGTGAAAAGCAGCAGTTAGGTCTGCTAGCAGGGGATGATGACATAAAGGGACTAATTTTGTGTGAGGAAAACCTGTAGGATACACTGATGTTGGGAGCAAGGGCCCAGTACCACAAAGACAAGACTGCAAAAACAGTGGGACTAGAGATAAAGGCAAGACTCCAAAAAGCATATGTCCTTACTGAGAGAAAGAATAGTAGAAGTGATATATGGCCTCAGCTTTGGCTCTAGTGCAGCCTGTCAACCGGTTACAGAATCAGCATGAAGGAGGTTAGTGAGAAAAGAACCCATGGTTAGGAGCTGATCTGTAAAGTCCACAAGCCCGTGGACTGATGATAGAAGAGATCGTTCAAGTGATCTGGCAAATGAGTGAAGCCTTACCACATGACAAAACAAGTGGAGGTGGGTGGAGAGGTGTGTCAGTGTACAATGCAACCCAACAAAGGACTCACAAAATTCAAAGGACTCAACAATGCAACCTAAAAAAAGAGTTAGGTGAATAAATCAAGAGGTAAAGGAAAGGGGACAAAGCAGCCAAAGAAAGCTGGAGGTGAACCCCTCCATCAAGGAAATATTACCACCAATAGCTTAGCGACTCCCTGCAAGGACAGTGTCCCAGCTATATCCATGAGGAGGAGGAGACCAGCTATAATTGTTGGATAGCTTGGGTATGGTTACCCAGTACACTTGACTGTAAGCGTGAAGCCCTCATAGACACCAGTGCCCAGTGCTATTGAACCAAATGAAAGGGATGCCTGTTGTCAGCACTGTGTCTGTGACTTAGGTAGTCATGCATGGGCAAGTTAGCCTTTACAAAATCAGTAGAAACCTATCCCCATTGTGGCAGGCTCAGAAATCCCAAGAACTGTAGGACTAGGATGCCTGAAGGTTAGATACCGCAGCGAATCATGGGTATATGAGTGGGCCATTGATGCTGCTGCTGGAGAGGAGTGCCTTTTCTTACCTGTCTTTCACAGCTGCCTGAAAAGTCAAGATGTGGTAGGTCTTTTGAAGGTCCCCCAACAACATGTATTGATGACAACAAAAACTGTTCAATCAGAAGCAGTATCAAGTCAGTTGGGATGCTGGAACGCCCATTTGAATGCAGAAGCATGGTCTTAAGGAGTAAGGGGATGTAACATGAGCCCATGCCCCCTAGAATAGTCCAGTATATCCCATGAGAAAGCCAAATGAGGAGTGCTGGATGAGGATAGATTATCAAATCTGAAATTAATAAGTGATCACACCTTTGGCTGTGCCTGCCCCAGACATGTTTCAGCTGCAGTACCAACTGGAAGCAGAACAAGCAAAATGATAGGCCACCACGAACATGGCAAATGTGCTTTTCTGCATTCCCATAGCAGAGTAATATAAACCACAGTCTACTTCCACCTGATTCACCTGGACTTCGTTACGCTCAGGTTTGAAACATAGTCCAAGCATTGGTCTTGGATTCAGGAGACCCTCGCAAAGCAAAGTGTCTCAGAGCACCTGGAATACACCAGCAAGATCATTCTCTGTGAACAAAAAGAAAAAAGAGCAGACCAAGCCCCAGAACCATAACACAGATGCTGAAGCACTACCCGATGATGAAACCTCACCTGCTGACCCAAAATACTCCCATTCATTGATGGCTCCTGCAAACTCCACAGTAGACAAGTGCTTTGGAAAGCAGTATAGTGGAGTCCCCTCTCTAGTTTTGTGGCTAAACTGAGTGGATCACGAGAATTCAGTCAGTTTGCAGAAGACAGAGCTATGCATTTTCTCCTAGAAGTAGCCTGAATGGAAAAAATGATTCCACAGATTCTATCCAACGTACTGATTACTGGATAGTAGCCAGTGTGTTGTGGGATTAGACAAAACAGTGGAGAAAACCACAGAGGGAAACATTCCAATATACCCATCTGTGCCTAAGTACAGCCACCCACCAAACACAACCAAGTCTTGTTAGTCAAGTGACTATACATTAAAGCAACCAAGCCTCAAGAGAGAGAGAGGGATTGAGAGAGAGAGATATAAATGTATATACAGGGGTGCAATTGCAGCAAATACAGCATTAACTCCAGTAATCTGGCTCTCAAAAGAAGGATTAGAGTTTGTGAGAGGTATACATTCAGTTTATAATATTAATCCTATTGTCTGAGTCTCAGGGATGAGGTGTAGAGTTAATAATATATCTAAATATTTGGAAATTTGTGGAACTAATCAGTATAAACAAACCACTTGGTTTCCACATTGTCAACTCAAGTCTCAAACTGAAGAAAACTGTAAATGAAAATTTCTTATAATTGATATGAAAAGTGTAATTACCGTTGGGAAAAATACAAGGAAAATGTCTTCAAAATCCATACAGAAAAATATCTAATATTACAGCCTATAATCAGTAAAGAGGTCAAAACATGCATAAACAATTGCTTCTTCATTAGCTGGTGATCTTCATACGTAGAACAGCTGGCCTTGAAAACAATTACAAAGGTATTTTTTTGCTCTGGCACAGTTTTTGCATGCAATATGCTCTCGATAGACTTTTAAAAAATGAACTGAGTTAGTAAGGTCCATGTCTTATTAGATAGCCTGGAGGAAAAAAGGTAATGGAGTCCAATTAATAATGAAAAACTCTATTTGATTCTAAAATATGATCAGAAAGGTATTGGTCTTGGATTCAGGAGACCCTCACAAAGCAGAGTGTCTCAGAGCACTCAGATCATGTCCTGGTCTGTCATCAACGAATTAAGATTGTAGTGAAAGTTATGATATGCAATAATCATCCATGTTTTTCTTAAATTATTATTTGGAGAAAAAATTACATAAAATTGTTTTTTTCTTGCATTGTTTTAAAAATTAATAGTATAGATTAATATCATTGTCCAAGATAAAGCAGTGAAGGGAAAACTTTAAAAATGCATATTATATTGGATGTCCAGCTGTTGGGGTCTGCAGCGGGTCTGCAGACAAGTTAGTTGACCTCAAAGACTTAGCCGTGTACCTTTAAGACAGCCACAAATTGTCAGGTATGTAAACAGGATGTGAAGAATCGGAACTTAGAACTGCAGCATATGGGCACCTACAGCAACAGCAAATAGCAAGCAAGAGGAAGGACACAAAAACCTATCAGGGTCTAACTCCTGTCTAAGATATATAAATAGTTTGTATAAACAATAAAGGCCATTTTGTCCGAACCCAGCCATGCAGGCATAGTGTTTTTTTCAGTCCACCTCGACTTGTGTCACTGCATCCAGCAATGTTTTTCATAATATAAACTTTAGTTTGTAAGGTAATTAAATGCAATTGAGTTTGATGCTTCAGATTTTTTAAAACAAATAGATCACTTTCTGGTTCTTTAAATATCTTTTTATTAGAAGTACCAAGTAATGTTTTGAAAATACATCTTACTTAGCGACACATATAAATTAAAATGCTTTTCAGCATACAATTACATTTCTTAAATCAATATATGCTGTATAATAATGTAGGTAAACAAGATTTTTGAAGATAACTAGTGACCCAGATTAAGTTATTATTTGAACTTTTAATTTATTTTCTTTAAGAGGACTTACCTTCAAAGTATGTTTGACTGTTGCGTTCTGAAAATGGACCTGTTTCATATATTTCCAATTAATTTGCACATAAATGACTTGGGGTACCTAAAAATTGCACGTTGCTTCTGAGCTCTTGAACATTGCTATAGATGATGAATGGAGGAAGGGAGAGAGAGATGGCAATAAGAATAGACAACACAATAAAGTATTAGTCTTTAAAATATTTTCTTAAGACAAAGGTTTATTCAGATCTATTGCTGTAAAAGATCCAATGATGTGAGTGAATTTTAAAATAATTAAAAAAAAAAAAATCATTAACTTTTCTCTGACCAAGAGTGCTGAGACAATAAGGAAGCAAAGCAAACAGGTAAGTGTGTACTATGATTCCTTTCAGCAGATGATGTAACCCCTTACTGGTTAGCCAATAAACAGTAATGAACTCCAAGGTACTGAACTACTATGGAAGAGGCAGTTTGTGCTGTGGACTGAAGACCATTAGGATTCTAAGACGGTACTGAAGCCTATGAAAACATATGTGAGAGACTGAATTGTATGCTCTATATAGGTTCGTTATAGCAGACCCTACGTGAAAATGTTAGCTAGGCAAGTGAATATAGAGCACGTGGATTATTTTACATTAGTTAAAAGGTGCTTTCTCTAAACAGAATAAGAAAAAACAGAAATACATTGTTCACATCCTCAGGGCATCTCTTTATGTAAGGATGTAACTTTATGTCAAAATGTTTCTTGGAGAAAAACCAATTAATGATTGTGCTCCCAAGTAAAAAAAAAAAAAATAAATGAAGGAAAAAAAAACCAAACCCACACAAAAAAATCCCACTTGTGACTATTTCTCTAATGTAATATACTTAGCTTTTTAGATGTTCAGCTGTTCTGCAGTTGTTCTGTAATTAATTGTGCATCATGTCTCATCTTGAGAGAAGAGTGTAATTAGAAGTAAATTGAGTGAAACATTTTTGCCTAAAACTACAGATTCTGTATTTCTAATATAGTATTCTATATTTGAATACTAGCAATAAGTGACACTTTCCCTTCCTCCAAAACTACAAAAAGTCAGGGGGGAAAAATCAACTGATAAGAAGCAGAAACTGAAACATTTTTCCCAGTATCTAGATTTCTACCCCAATTGAAAGAGTATTTTTTAGATTTTCTAACCATAATTTTAATAATATTTTTAAAAAGCTAAGAAAATTATATCTCTATGTTCAACTAAAAATTGTACATTAGTTCAGTCCCAAAATTATTTTGGGGCTAGCATAATAAAAGGAAGAATAGCATAAAGCCAGTTGCCTCAAGAACTTTCTATACAATGAGAGAAAGGTTTCAAATTTCTGCTCAGATCAGTCTGCCTTTCTGCCCCTCTTCTTTGGATGATGGGTCAGGACACAACTTGTTTTTATGCATGCCGCCTCATTGTTTTAATTTCAACTGCCAAAAAAGCTCCCAAACTATTAGCTGTTTGCCTAATAATTTATGAAAACATGTTGTGACTACAGAGATCTGATGTTGATTTGGAGTGTTTCATCCCTTGAATAATAATATTTAGCTCCTTTTTCTCCTTTACTGTTAAAAATATTCAGACCTCAAAATCATCCTTTCGATTTGAATATATTTGTGATTGTCATTTTTCTTTTTGAGAGGGAAAAGTCCAAAATTCTCCACAATTTACTTCTGCTTGGCTTTTTTATTTTTCTGTTGAAGATTTTATTGTAGTACTTAACCTGGCTATTTCCTCCATCTCTAGAGATTTAATGCCTTTATTTTTTTCAGAATTACATCAGCTAAACAAAAAGACCTTTCATAAACCTCCTTCCATCAAAAACACCAGCATTTAAGTGAAAAAGTCACTCCAGTAAGGATATAGCTTTTAATAATATAAGGTTTAATTATAAATGAATAAAAGTTTAGCAGAAACTTCATTAGTGCTATTGTCACTAAATTGTAGTCAATCTGTGCAATGCTAAATCCTGTAGTAACTGTCTTGGAATGTTAAAGAACATCTGCATCGGAAAGAGGATTGAGATCGCATCTTCAAAAACGTTGGGGTTTTTTGTTTTAATTTGTTTTTTTTTTTTGTTTGTTTTGGGTTTGTTGTTTTTTAACACACCTCAGCAAGATTAATTACTAAATACCTAGTTCAGAATAAAAGAAATAAAATCTGTTTGGCTCCTTTTGCTCATACTAAATGTATTATGCAGTCTTCATTTAGTTTCTAGTGAACAGGTAGCTCTCCTATAAGAAAGAACCTAAATAAAAATCACTGGAGTAAAATATTCAGTACCTGTGTCTGGCAGCACGTAAATTACCACTCATGGTATATTTTTTCTCTAAAGCAAGTTCAATATTATTTATAAAGCTTATGGAAATATATAAAATAATCAAGTCAGCTTTGACTATAGAGAAAGTATTCATCAAACCAAAACAAAAAAAACCCCACCTTCTTATAATAGCCAGAGAGCTATATAATGTGTTTGGTTGTTGGTTTTTTTTTTTTTTTTTTTTTTTTTTTATTTAATATATTACACTTGCTGATAGTTGTTGCATAGAGCAAGGATGATATTCTGGGCTTAGCAAGTTAACAGAGTGAAGGAACACCACTCAGTAGATAAAAATTAGTGGAAATGTGAAGAGAGATCATTATTGTGTGGAGAGTCAGGGGATATCCTGAGTTGAAGGAAAAAGGCCAGAGAGAATAGAGAGCACAAATACATGAAAGGACGTAGGTACAGCAATATGCTCACTCAAGTGTGTTTGTCTTAGCTACAAGAGGATACTGAAACAACTGGAATAAAATGTTGGCTTAATTATTTTGAGCAGTTACCACTCTACAAGAAGAACACAAAGTCTGGTGACTCAGGCTTTTCCATGTAATTTTACATACGTGAAGGCTTTTATGTTGCCAGGTGAACTCAGCAGGCTGGCATTTTTTTGTATGTGTAAAATAACTTTAAAATGAAAGCCTGTGTTCATGGCAAGCCTCCATTTTTAGAAGTTATTTTATTCTCTCAAGAAACAAGACTGCACTTGTTTCATTACTTTTGGTAGTGTGAAAATTTTAATTAAGTACAGTATTGTAGCAATCAGAGAGCACTAAAACAACACAGACAGAAAGAGGCTAATAAGGTTTCATGTCACTTAATCCAGTGACAGCCCAACACATCACTGCTTTGCCAAGCAGAAAAACGTAGCTTTCTTTTGTTTGAAAGTACTCTACTAATTGGAAAGAATAGAATTTGTTCTCATATAACATAGACTTTTGATGCCTGTGCACCACAGTAATTACATACAGACTAGTTTACAATTAATCTCATATATTTTGCAGGTTTGTTTGTACTAAGAGACCAAAGTATGGTATGTGAAAACAATATATTTGGGTCAGCTGGTGAAGCATGAAATCGTGAGCTCAGAATTCGGTTTCTGTTACCTGATCCCATTTTTGTCTTAGTTTAAATAGCAGATGTAGGAAATATGATTAATCAGGTAGAAAGAAGAAATAATGGGTGTTGAGCTGCTAATCATAGAGGAGCAAAACTGAAGTACAGATAAAGAGATGACATAACCTGTCCTTTTGCCGATAAACTTTAGTCATTCTGCCATTCAAGAAGCTAATATCAGATAAACAAGACCATTGTAAAGTTTCTGCTATTGGAGATGTGGCCATTTATGAAGGAAGAAAGAAAAACAGAATACCCCAGAAACTTGGAAGATATGTTATGCAGATGCTTTCTGCATCAGTAAGGAAAAATGTGTATAAGAACTACAAAAAGGACTTTGGAGATTCTACACAATTTTTTAATTCTTTTTAGCATGCATTCTAGCTTTTTTTTCCTATCCTGCATGCTTGTACTTAACATTCATAGTTACAGTTGTGTAACTACTCTTTTGACATCTTCCCATTCTCAGGATAATATCCTGTGACCACAGTCAAGAAAAAGCAAGTGCATTACCCTAGTTAAGACACACTCATATGCAAAAGTAGAAAACACCCTTTAGAGAGAGAGACTTGTTGGGGCCATTTGTATTTGAATTCCTAAAACTGACCCAGTACAACAACTAGAATTTGTTCTAATAAAAGGAAAAATGGTGAACTGCCTTTCCGCAACTACCTATGAATTTCGTACTGCTGTTTCACAAAATCACCTGTCAGAATGTCTCTCTCAGCTCAATTTATCCACTTTATATTATTTCAAAGGTTTTTGAAATACAAATTCTTCCTTAGAAAAAAGATCAAAATTATCTTGTAAAATTTCAAGACAAAAAGAAAAATGACAAAATTGTATAACAAATAGAACATAGTATCTGACAAGTTTGGAGGACCACTGATTATAGCTCTGTGACTGGTTTCAGAGAAATCCACAGTCAAACTCAGTGCAGATAGTCTCCAGTATATGATGATATCTAATCAGTTTACAAAAGGCAACAGCAGAAATAGTGTCTGGTTCTGCATTATAACACATAAAACCTGTGACAATTTAGTATGATGGTCTTATGCATTTTCCACCGAATTCCCAGAGAGGTAACAGAAATACAAACCCTGAACAGTAATTGCTGTAATTGGAAATATTTTGGTAATCACTGTCTAACTACCTGTGCACTTGTATTCTAAATGGCCATATTTAAATCTGTACCATCATTCTAGAAGTCATGTGATGCATTAGAGGAAAAAACCCAAACAAATAAAAACCCACCAAAAAAAACCTACTCCCACCAAAAGGGCAAAGCTATTAAAATATTGTAAGACCTTGATAAGAGGAAGAAAGCAAAAAAACAATGGAGAATGCAGAAGCTGAGATATCATTTATGTCAAATTTTGCACATGAGGTTCTTCTTCATGTTAACTGATTCATTTACTTAATGATTTTTTAATCCCTTTTAGCTTAATTATGTCTAAGAGAAAATGTAAAAGACCTATGAAAATAATTTCTTATTACTCCAATGAGAAACTAAATTTTCTGTCTTGGAACTCAGGAAAATTAATTAATAACTGGTGTGATATAAACGTATTTATTTAATATTTATTTAATTTAGTGATATTTAACCTTAGACCAGCAAGTAGTCCAGTTCTTAAAGACAACTTTTCCTTCAGGACTAAATGGCTTAAGTTTAAAGTTACAACCAAATTATGTCAGTGTAATTTTGATGTCTTCGTTGGACTCGCACAAGCCCACTGATTTTTTGATTAAGCAAATCCTGTGGAGTTAATGCGATGATATGATTGACTCTGTTACATTCTGAATGTTAATATATACTGTTAAGAAATACTGTTGCCAAAGTCTTTGTATCAATCAAGTGAGGATAGAAAATTTCCCCTGTAGTTCTATAACTTTTATCTCCAGTATTTCTATATTTTAAAAACATTAGAATTTTGTGCGTACTCTCCCTGCTAAGTATTTGTCAAACTCATAACCCCTAAATTGATAGAAAGCATTTGAAGTGTACATGGTCTGTTTGTATTTGAAGGAAAGGAAAAAGCTTTTCAATTGGTTGCTTGCAGGATGGATTAACAAATTAGTCATCAAATTGATGGACATGATTATGAAGATGTCCTTACGAATACCTGCCTCACAGCTACGGTAATGTGACCCTGTGAGCACCAGCTTCACAAAAGGCATACACCATAGAATGATACATATGGCTAGGCTGACTGTAATGTCAATGTTGCCTTGGAGCAGCTGGCAGACAGTGATCCACTTCACCTGTGTGTGTCAGGGGTAGTGACATGATTGTCTTTGTCTTTATGGTGTAGCCTAGTCCAATGTGGAATAACCACAAGACAGACTAGGTGACTTACAGCACTCCTCAGATACCTAAACACACACACACATACTTGACTGCACTGTGAGGTTTCTTTCCTGTGCTTTGGACTTGTACTTGTTGCACTTGCCCATTCTGGAGAATTTATGCCTTATTATTTTCAACTTCCCAGTATGTAGTTCTCAAGACAATAATGATGCTTCCTTTTTCCTATAATGTATTTTTGTATAATTGCAGTGAAATTATTTTTCATCCCTGCAGCAACAACAGCTGTTTTGTGATTTTTCAAGCCTATGCATCTTGAAGAATATAACCATAGCTGAGAAATTGTCTCTGGTGAGATTAAGAGCAGAGCTTGGTATTTGTGTTAGCATGTATATTTTTATCTTGCTGACATAAGTCCGGAATATTCATCAAACCATGCATCTGACCAGGTTATTTATGGTTCTTTAATTATGGACATTTCTGACTAGATAAAGAAGACATGATAAACTTAAATAAAGAAGGCACAATTAGTAGTTCAAACAATTATGGAACAAGAAATATTCTTAAAACTTCTAATGTCTTTGTTAGTCAACAGAGAAAAACAGTTTTATTGACATAATTTCCTGTTTATTGCTTTTCATCTGAAGTGAGGAAGTTTTATAAAGCTGCATGATTACATTTTAGTTATTTAGGCAGCAAATATAAAGATGGAAGAATGTTTGATGTTACTGGGTCATATTTGCACTGAAATAGGAGATTTTAGGGATCTGATAGGGCTTTTCCTGATACTGAAAACAATAAATAATTAGAGTAAATGGTGAAAGGTGTGACAAAAAAGAGAGAAAAAATGTGAAAATAAAATGTCAAATAAGGAAAAAATAAGGAAGAGACAAATCCATTATAAGGAAGCTAATTGGTTTAAAAAAAAAAATTACCAGGAAAAGACATGTAAACAAAAAACCATGGATCAATACTTATCTATAGGTATGTTTCAATGAAAGTAGATATACTGAGAAGTGAAACAGTATAAACGTAAAAACTGAGATAAACAAAAATGGAAGTCATTTTAGTTTAGCTAAAACTTCTGATGGGGTTAGCACAATTACAGAGAAATAGTCTTACTTTAAAGCAGAAGTTTTACAGTGATAGTGCTGCCAAATTGTTAATTTTTTTGAAGAAAATACATCTTTTCATTCAGTTTCCGAGACTTTGCATAAGTTTATTTCAACGAAAAATAAAACTTCCTGAAGTTTATAGAAAAAAGAAGTTTCAGACATCTCTCTGCTTGATAATCGAAGAAGCCAAGTGCACTACTGAGTAGAGATATAAAATGACAGATTTAATTAGTACAATATGTTATATGGCCACAAATCAAAACTCTAGTAGATACAATTACAAAATACCCAAAAGGAAAAAGGGATGTGGAGGGTTATTATCTGCAAATAGTCTCATCATTAGGAAACTGAACAATAGTGCTTAAAAGCTCCAGCTTTGTCCCCATAAAGAAACTTAAATATTTTAGGAAAGTTGGAAATCATTTAAAGGGAAGATAAAACCTTGATTTGAAGAATTCTTATATGACGAACCTGATATTATTCTAGGAAGGCAGCCTTTGGAAGTTAAATAAAACAGATTCTTAGAACTGGAAACTACAGCTGAAAAAATTACTATCACACAGAGCAAAATTGGTGGATAATTGGTGGGTAATAAATTAATCATTGACATGTTGCTATAAAGATTTCCAGGGGTTTTAGGAGTTAAACATCTTCAGAAATCAGTAACAATGTGGTTAGGAACTTACAGTTAATGCTTGGTTTGCCCTACCAAGATCTACTTATCAAAGTCTTACATATGTTTCAGAATCAACATATTTAAATTCTCATACATGCTGTCCCAAGAGGTATGTCTTTAACTCTTCATATCTTTGTCCTTTGTTCTTGTTTCATTGGAATGCAGTATCTTTCATGTTTCCTTTGTTGCACTTCCCTTCTCCAAGTTTCTTCTTAGGCCACTTCAAAAAGGAGCATGTCAGGTGAATTTTCAGAAGTACACAGAAATCGAGTGAAGATGAAGGTATCTCTTGTCATAAGATAAAAAATTCATAGCATGTCTGATAAACATACTTTTATTCATAAGTATTTTTCAATAAAAATATTTTTTTTCTTTCTTTTTTTTTTTTTTTTTCCCCGTGTGGAATCAGTGACACATTACCTTCTAAACCTCTTCTGCGTAGAAGGACTGCTGTTCGATCTTAGTATACCACTCAGTGTTTGGGGAGTGTTATTGTTTTCCACTGCCACATTCTGCAGACCATCAGTACAACCCTTGGTATGATGACAACTATCATACAGTGATAACCCCTGTAGGGTACAGACAATACTGTTACTAGCCAGTGATGACGTTGCATTTCATCTCAGCCAGGATGCCCAGGCTGCTATTAGGACAATGCAGCTGCAAAATTAAGTTTACACATTTTAATTACACATCAGTTCTTCTAGGCCCTATTGAACATGTCTTTACTAATTTGTGTGTAACAACACTGTAACAAACATATTAGCACTATGCCCTGCACCCTGTCTTTTCTTGGGATTTGATGCTAGCTGGAATTCTTTGATGATCAGAAGCAGATTCTGCTACAGATATTAACATGAAAAATTTGTGTTACCATGGGTGGAAATGTCCTGTCACTTTTTTCTTGGTATCGTAAGTCAGCATCTGAATATTCAGAGGTTATTTTGTTAGCTTATGTATAAGCTGTTTTCTCAAGGAAAGCATTCCTTCAGATGCTCTGAATAAATGGATTTATAAATGCAAGTTATGCATATGGACATCAGGATTTGATGCAGTTCTAAGGCAAAGAAGTTTGGTACTTCTAGGTGTGCTTCTAGGTAGGTACTTCTACCTGTGAAAGCTTAAAAAAAGCCTAAAATATATTGGATACTTCATTAAAAGGAAAGTACAGCTCTATTTCATACTGTATGAAAAAAAGACAAGAAATACAAGTCTGCCTCCTTTATTGTTGGAAACAATGTTGGTCAATGAAGGCAACATTATTTGTAACATTCATTATTATTATTATTTGTTTGCATAATCAATATATTTGTAAGACCATCACTGATTAATTTCTTAATCACTCCATCACTTTCAGATTTCAAAACTGCCAGCCTTAGCTTCTCAGTGTATTGTAAATTACTTGAATATTAACTCAAGCAGAAAAAATGCTAGTAACAATAATATACCAATGTTTTCCAAGTTTTCTGATGTTATCAACCAAGTAAGACATGACAAAGTGTTTGTGCAGCCCAGTAAAGAAGTAAATACAGCTTGTAAGGCAGTGCACTTGAGACATAAAATATTAGAACTATGTATCATTATGTGGTAAGCAGCAAATAGTTATTTCATGAACCAAAAAAAAAGGATGATGTAGAAGTGTCACAGGTATGGTCAGCTTTCTAGATATGAGGTAAAATCTAGAAAAGGTATTGAAAAAATGTTTAAAAAGGGATTATCTATCAGTGTTCAAAAGTTTTTATACATTGTCTCCAAGTGTGCTAAGACTTTGGGATGCTATTATACATTGGCTACAATGTTTCCTGCCCTATCTTATCTCTCAAGTCAAACACAAAATATTAGGTAAAATTTTGGAGGGGCATTTATTTTTGTCTTTTCAAAGTGAGTGTTTCAATGTCAGTAGACAAAATATCTTCCTACAGTTACGAAGAACTGTTTAAACAAGAACATTTTGTAAGGGAAGCCCTAGCTGATAGTTTGAAATTCCCTGTGTCATCACAGGCATTGATGCTTTTTTTTCAGTGCATGTAATTAATTTTACATAGTGTCATATTTAGCACATTTGTATAAATACTTGTATATATATAGTAATTTGACTGGGTTGCACAAGGCTACTCCTGTTAAGTGTGGTTAGCAGTTTATGCAGTAAGGTGCCTCTTTTTTCCAGTGGTTGCTGTAAAGTTCTAAAAGTAATGATGTATCATGCATTTATTTCTAAAATAAAAGGCATAAGGAAGTCTGGCCCTTTAGATCTGGGATCACTTTTCAGCAAGGTGCTTAAGTTACTGTGTCTAAGGTACATTGTCAAGTAGAACAACATAGTAGGAGCAGATCTTTATAGTGAAACGACAGAGGGCTCGGTGTTTGCACCATACATGTTTGGGGATGGGAGGAAGGCTTGCTCTGGTCTCACACCCAGGACTGAATGTTGCTAAGTCATTGAAGATCATTATGTGGGTGCCTGGCGCACATTTTTCAATTTATTTTCATCTGGATTGAATCCAGTTTATGTAGCCTGCAGCTACTCTGTGATATAAATGAAAGCATGGTCAGTGGGGACAACTAGGAGTTTCATTTCTAAAGCATATTCCTGATGTAAGTTTGCAGTACTAATGTACATGTACCCTGTTTCAACATCAGAATTTGACTAAGCCCCAGTAAACAAAATGAAACTGGCAGGAGGGCGGGGGAAAGGATAAAAAGGCATAGCTTCTCTGGGGATATAAAGTATCCCAATCCATTTCTGTGCAAGCCACCCATGGAGCTAGACATCTGGTGCAGAACTGCACAAAAATAGTGTCTGTCTTCAAGTGTACCTTGTAAATGGATTAATGAAAGTAGAGAGCCAATACGAGAAAGCTTTTGCCTTAGTGCCTGTAAGTTACACCCAAGATCCACTCATCCTGTGGGAACACAGAGATGCTTATTCTTCAGCTTTGTTCTGAAATACTTTAAAATATTTGCATAAATTATTGTCTCCACATCATGAAGACAAATAGAAGATTTTCAGACAATATAGCTAATTATTGCTGAATCTTATGCTTTATGTAGCAATAGCTATTTGCCTGCTGCATTATTACATTTCCTCCAACAACTGATCAAAAGAGGGACTTGTATAGTGTTAAGCCATGGGAAGTTATTAACTTGGGCTTAAATGAGGATCTAGGCTTTGCTTGGGGTTCTTTTGCCTACTGCATGAACAGTGATTTTTCCCTTTCAGTGTGCTTCATGTATGTTTAAGTACTTCATGTACTTTATTCCTTCCCAAGTATCCCTATACAATAGATATGCAGCTCTGGAACCCAAAGGCCAGGAAAAAGATGATTGTGGATGAAAGCCCATCCAGACTGGAGGTGTTGTTTAGGCAGAGTCAGTTAAACCCATACATCACAACCAGCTCTGCTAGGATGAATAGAAAGACGGTTGTCATCAGCAACTCCACTCTTAGAGGTACAGAGGGCCAAATATTCTGAGCAAACCCAGCCCATAGGGAATTCTGCTGCCTTCCTGGGGCCCAGGTAAGGGATGTTATTAGAAAACTCCCTTGTCTGGTACATCCCTCGTATTACTACCCATTACTCATTTTCCAAGTGGGCAATGATTAAGTCCAAACAACAAGAAGCCTGAGGGCAATCAGGAGAGATATCAGGGCTTTGGGATGGCTGGTTGAGGGAACAGGAGCACAAGCAATATTTTCCTCTATCCTGCCAGTTGCAGGGAACAATGGGGCATGTGATCAGAACATCACACAGATCAATACCTGGCTCTAGGCCTGGTGTTAATGGTTAAATTTCAGGTTTTTTGATCATGGGTCAGTTTACACAGCACCAGGCTTGCTAGCAACAGATGGGGTTCACATCTCTCGAAGGGGGAAAAGGATCCTAGGTCAGGAGTTAGCAGGGCTCACTGAGAGAGCTTTGAACTAGATTCAAAGCAGGAAGGAAATAAAACCAAGTTTGTTAGAGATGAGCCTGGGGGTGGCACGCCAGGGCTGCAGTCAAGATCAATAGCACAGCTGAAGTGCATCTATGCCAATGCCTGAAGTATAAGCAACAAAAAGGAGGAACAGGAAGCCATCATGCAGCAGGAAGACTCTGGCATAATGGCCATCATGGAAACATGGTGGGAAAATTCACAGCAATGGACTGCTGCAATGGATGGCTACTAATTATTCAGAAGGGATAGGCAAGGAAGGAGAGGCGCAAGGGTAGCCCTGTATGTCAGGGAGGGTTTTGACTGTCTCATACTGCGTGATGGTGACAGTAGGGTTGAGTGTTTATAGTTAGGAATGAGGGGGAGGGCCAACAAGGCAGATATCCTGGTGGGAGTCTGTTATAGACCACCCAGCCAGGATGAAGAGGTAGATGAAACATTCTACAAGCAACTGGGAAAAGTCTCAAGATAGCTAGCCCTTGTTCTCGTGGGGGACTTCAACCTACCAGATTTCCACTGGAAGCACAACGCAGTAGACAGGAAACAGTCTAGGAGGTTCCTGGAGTGTATGGAAGAGCTTCCTGACACAGCTGGTCTGTGAGACAGCCAGGGACATTACCCGCTGGACCTGCTGTTTGCAAGCAGGGAAGGACTGGTGGGTAATGTTGTGGTCAGAGAACATCTTTGGCCTAGTGAGCATGAGATGACAGAGTTTTCGATTCTTGGAGAAGTAAGAACAGTGGTCAGCAGAACTTGGACTTCTAGAGGGCTGACTTTGGCATGTTTAAGAGCCTGGTTGACAGAGTCCCTTGGGAGATAAATCTGAAGGGCCAAGGGGCCCAGTAAGGCTGGACATCCTTCAAGAAGGTGGTCTTAAAGGTGCAGGAGCAGGCTGTCCCCATGTGCTGAAAGACGAGCAGCAGGGAAGACCAGCCTGGATGAATGAAGACCTTTGGCTGGAACTCAGAGGAAAAAGGAGATTTTGCCACCTTTGGAAGAAGGGACAGGAAGCTCCAGAAGACTATAAGGATGTCACAAGGTTATGCATGGTGAAGATTAGAGAGGTGAAAGCCCAGCTAGAGCTCTGGCTAGCCACTGCATTAAAAGATAACAAAAAACATTTTTTACAAATACGTTAGCAACAAAAGGAGGGCCAAGGATAATCTGCATCCTTTATTGGATGTTGTGGGGAACAGTGCCACAAAGGATGAGGAAAAGGCTGGGGTATTTAAGGCCTTCTTTGCCTTAGTCTTTAATAATAAGACTAACTTCCCTCAGAGTAATCAACCCCCTGAGCTGGAACACAGGGATGAGGAGGAGAATGAAGTCCCCACAGTCCAGGAGGAAACAATTAGTGACCTGCTGCTTCACTTAGATGTGCACAAATCTATGGGTTCGGATGGGATCCACCCAAGGGTACTGAGGGAGCTGGTGGAGGAGCTCACCAAGCTCCTCTCCATCATTTATCAATAGTCCTGGCTAACCAGGGAGGTCCCACAAGACTGGAAGTTAGCCAGTGTGATGCCCATCTACAAGAAGGTAAGAAGGATCTGGGGAACTACAGGCCTGTTAACCTGATCTGGGTGCTGGGGAAGGTTATGGAGCAGATCATCCTGAGCACCATAACACAACACGTGCAGGACAGCCAGGGTATCAGGCCCAGCCAGCATCTATTTATGAAAGGCAGGTCCTGCTTGACAAACCTGATCTCCTTCTATGACAAGATGACCCGCCTAGTGGATGAGGGAAAGGCTGTTGATATTATCTACCTGGACCTCAATAAAGCCTGACACCATCTCCCACAGCATTCTCATGGAGAAACTGGCTGCTCGTGGCTTGGACACATGTACTCTATGCTGGGCTAAAAACTGGCTGGATGGCCGGGCCCAAAGAGCGGTATTAAATGGAGTTACATCCAATTGGTGGCCAGTCACAAGTGGTGTTCCCCAGGGCTCAGTATTGGGGCCAGTTCTACTTAATGTCTTTATCAATGATCTGGATGAGGGGATTGAGTGCAACATCAGAAAGCTTGCAGACAACACCCAGTTGTGGGGGAGCGTTGATCTGCCTGAGGGGAGGAAGGCTCTGCAGAGGGATCTGGACAGGCTGGACCGATGGGCTGAGAACAATGGTATGAGGTTCAACAAGGAGAAGTGCCGGGTCCTGCCCCTGGGTCACAACAACCCCATGCAATGCTACAGGCTTGGGGCAGAGTGGCTGCAAAGCTGCCTGGAGGCAAAGGCCCTGGGGGTGCTGGCTGACAGCTGGCTGAACATGAGCCAGCAGTGTGCCCAGGTGGCCAAGAAGGCCAACAGCACCCTGGCTGGTATCAGAAACTGTGTGGCCAGCAGGACAGGGGAAGGTGTTGTCCCCCTGTACTGGGCACTGGTGAGGCTGCACCTTGAATACTGTGTTCAGTTTGGGGCCCCTCACTGCAAGAAAGACATTGAGGTGCTGGAGTGTGTCCAGAGAAGGACATCGAAGCCGGTGAAGGGTCTGGAGGACAAGTCTTGTGAGGAGCAGCTGAGGGAACTAGGGCTGTTTAGCCTGGAGAAAAAGGGGGCTTCAGGGGGGACCCTACTGCTCTCTACAGCTCCCTGAAAGGAGGTTATAGGCAGGTGGGAGTAGGTGTCTTCTCCCAGTAGGTGTTTCCTCCCAGTGACAGGAGGAAATAGCCTCAAGTTGCCCCATGGGAGGTATAGATTGGATATTAGAAAACATATCTTCACTGAAAGGGTGGTCAAGCATTCAACCGATTGCTTACGGAGGTGGTAGAATCGCCACCCCTGGAAGTGTTTAAAAAAGCATATAGGTGTGGTGCTGAGGGACATGGTTTAGTGGTGGACTTGACAGTCCTGGGTTAATGGTTGGACTTGGTGGTCTTAGTCTTTTCCTACTGAAATGATTCTATGATTCTATGATTCTATGATTCTATTCCATCAGCTTCAAAAACTCAACTGATTTGTTCTCATTACACTTTACTGCAATGACTGAAGACAGTAAGAGAATACATGAAAAAGCACAAATTAATAGCCACCTTTCATGAATCTCTTGTAATATATTGAAATTTAAAGACTGTGTTTCATGCTGGTTTTTTACCAGTATCTTTTATAGTACATGGTATCTCATTTGAGTGTTGTGTGCCACTTTGACGTGTCCATGATATATACTTTTGAGTGCCACTATCTTAATGATGTGCTGAAGTTTCAAGGTAAATGGGGTAATTGATTTATGGGTAGGCAAGTGTAACTCTCCTTCTTCTTCAAGTAAATGTAAAGGGAGATTTAAACCCAATTGTCATTCTAAGTATTTCTTTCCAAGACAACTGTCCTAATAAATTAAAATTTAAAGGCACAGTCATGCAAGTTTTATTTCAACACATTTATTTTCTGCACTTAAATGATTAATTCACTTCCAGTTATATTCTGCTTAGTGAAGATATATTCAAAAAACAACCTGTGTTCAAAGAACTGTTGGCATGGTAATTTATTCTCATTTAAAACCTAAATTATATCTCGTTAGGGATCCCATAGTCTGGAGGGAATGCCTATCATTGGTTTTGTTAATGATTCTCTAATGCTGTAATTCTGTATGAGTATGTGCATTAATTTATGTGTAAAACTACCAGTATGATTAAACTAGGTTTGCTCTAATGTCACAACCTCTAGAACTAAATGTAAATGAAGACAGAAAGATACTGTCATTACTATGTAAAAAAGATTAAAATCTTAAATCACACTAGCCTTGAATTGAAATGCTTTTACTCAAAATCTGCAGGACAAAACTTAATTCATCTATTACTTATTACTTTGAAAGCTTCCTATGTCTGATATAACAGGTAATATATAAATTACTGCAAAACATATATTTCAGCTATTGATTTTAATAATTATTTCACCTAGGTGACAGGTTTGGGTTTTCTTTAAAAAAAAGATTTTTTTTAATTATTACTGAGGACAGCTCTGATTGATTGTATTAGTAAGCCTATTTTGTGACTCAGAATTCAAGATGGTAAAACTCAGTGTAATTAATTTCATCTTAGGGTGTTTCAGATGTAAAAGTCAGCCTAGTCTTTGCATAAATGACAATCCTTTGGAAATGTTGGTGTTGTGTCAAAGTGCTAAAAAAAAAAGTTGACAGACATTTACAAAAATTGGGAGATCTGATTTTTGTGACATTTGTTTTGAAAGAACAAGGATACAGAATTAAATATTTTGCCATTACCCTACTCCTTTGACACTTACTTGCTCTTGTACATGGGGCACTCCTGAATAATTCTGAATTGTTTTATTTGATGCCCAGTTTAACACTTTTTTTTTTTTTTTTTAGAGCTTTATGTTACAAGCAAGTCATCAGAGAGTTAGGGGTGTTTGGTCATTAGTGGTCTACAATAGGTGGTTGGGTTTTTTTGTTTTTATGTCACAGAAATGTGAAAGATGTATTGTTTTACCCTAAGGTCTATCTAATATACCATCTGACTTACAAGCAAAAGCACAGTGGTTGTCATGAAATTTAATAATAGAAAACTGTAGGTTACTGTTTTAAATAAGATTAGTCTCATGGGCATCTCCCAACTCAATTTTATTAATACATTGGTCTTAGAGTGGAGTATTAACTTCAAAAATGTTGTGTGCATCCATCAATAACGTGGGTTTAAAAAATGCAGTTCTTGTGTACATTTTGTAGGGTGACTGCCCCCTTCAGATATGCTACAAGTATTTCTTTTGGCACAGGACTAAAGGGCAGGATAAATTAACTATATTCTAACATAACTTGACTAATTTAGTTGGATATCTTTACACAGGGCTCAAATGTACAAAAAGCATATTTTAAAGCAATGAGTTATGCACTTATCTGCAAGCCAAGAACTGTGCTACTTGTACCTTCCTGTTCTTCAATAACATTTTGACCTGATTCTGTAATTACCAATGTAGATAGGAGGTAGACAGAAGCCATCCAATATTAGAGGTAATATTTTAAACAGGAAAGATTTAGCAATGCCCAGTGGCTGTGAATAAAATTGAGGTAAATTAAAATTAAAGCACAATTTTTAATTGTGAGGGTAATTTACCATCAGAACTATATACAAAATTATTCCTGTAAATCAGATGAGAAATATTTCTAAAACATGTTTTTAAGTATAAATTGCTATGCCAGACTGAGGAATATGCTGCATGAAATCTCTAGCTTTATGGGGGATGTCTAAGTCTCAACTCCCAAGTCTCAATTCTAAGTCTTATCTTTGCATGGCTATTGCATTTTCTAATATTATAGTAACAGTTTATAGATCTGTCAAAAGGACAAGACTTTAACTTCTATATGACCTATTTATATATTCCTTTCAGGAGCAAGATTACTACAAACATATTTAATGACAAAATATATTCAGTAATACAATGCATGCTGGCCTCTATATGTGTAATCAAAAGACAGCTCTAAGTCTTTATACAGTGTAAATTCCTTTCAGTCAAAACTGAATGCAAAGTATAAAGTTTCCACATTCCACATCTAATGATACCACAAGGATTTCCAAGGATTCTTCAGTAGGATGTTCACTTGAATTCCTGGTTAAAATTCAAATTACTGGCACCAAACCATAAAATCCAGCCTGCAAAGGATCTTGCTAACAGTCTATTGGTGTTCTTTTGCAATTGTACATTTGCATTTGTTCTGCATGGTACAAGAATAATAATGACTGGACATGCTGTGGTGAATTCTCAAACAGAAGACCTCAACTTTGTGTTTTACTTTATGAAAAAGATTTAAACACGGCAAAGTCTGCCTGCCTTCAGAGCATGGGACATGGGAAAACTGTTCAGGCTTTTCCAAAGGTGCAAATCTCTGAATTATCTACTTATTTTTAATCCTTTTGAAAGAAAACTCTTTTGAACCTGTTCTTTTTCCCTTGAATGATAATCATGTACCTGGCACATACTGCCTCTGACATATGCACTCACAGCTGTTTTAAAATACTAAATCCTTTAGCTATGTTTCCTTTTATACATAAAGAGGTATAATTTGTGCAAATGCCATTTAATAAGCAGCCCAATTATAATTTACAAATTTAGAAATACACTAAATTTTGTTTCTATTTCAATTAAGTAGTTGCCTAATTATTCCATAAACAGAATTAGTTAATAGAGAGGGAAACGAAACAGGAATTAAATCATGCACTAAAATATTCAGCAAAGCGAAAGGCACTGCATGGTCTCTTACCATTTCAATCAACATGTTCTTGTTAATGTCCTGATTCAGCAATGTATGTATTTATTTATTTATTCTCGTGGCCCCAAGGGCACTGCCAACCCTGCCCACCCCCTCAGGGCACCTGCCCACGGCCCACGGCCCAGGGCCCCACCGCAGCCCCCTGGAGCCACCAGCTCCTGCCCCAGTGACCCCACAGCGGGGCTGGTCTCCAGCTGCCCACAGCCCTCCCTGCCCAGCCATGGCCCCCGCTGAGCCGTGCCCGTGGCCGGGCCCACCCGTGGGCCCATGTCCCAGCCTGGCCTCGGCCTGGCCCCATCCCCAGGGAGGTGCCCGGGGCCGGGGCCGGGGGTGCCCTGGTGCCCCCCGTCTGCCCTGCTCCTGGCTGGGGCAGTAGGACAGGCTCTGGCTGCCAGCCCCTCACCTGATGGGCCCAGGGGAGCCCCTGATGGGCCAGCACCTGGCACCAGGTCACTCCGGTGACCTGCAGTTTTTAGCATGGATTGTTGGTGATCATCTAGCACTCCACTGGCAAAACCACTCATTATGTTCCTAGTGAAATTAAGCAGAAGTCCAAGATGTAGCACAGCAAACTTAAGAGGAAATAATCTGTAACATGCTGGCAAAGGGCGTCAATCGCATGAAAGGCAGACTAGTAAGAGGGATGGCATGATTTGCGTGCCTTGATTATTGTAGAAAGTCCAAGTCGTACTCCAAGCTCTCGTAAAACTGGAGAGCTCTGTTACAGTGATGAAATTAGGGAAAGGCAAGCCTTGTGAGGGCGGCTGTGGACCTTCTCCTACATGGTTTCAGGACTGGAGCTAGCTCACATCCCACCAGCTCAGAAAAAGGTAGAAAGACTTTATGTCTGCCTGCATAAATATGCCCATGTGCCTCACCTGAGTATTCAGTATGTTTTTCCCCTCTTAAATTCTAAAGTGTCTTGTAAAGTGACAGTAAGACTGCCATAACTTGGAGATTGATCAAGTTAGATGTCTTCCTTTTAAATTCCCAAGAAAGACCAAAAAGATTTTAAAGTAAAAAAAGGAAAAAAATATCCTCATAACACTAATCAATATACATCTTTTAAACAGAGAGAATGCTAGGAAAAATGTTTTAATAAAATAAAATGGACTTGTAGCCATCTTGCCTCTTGGACCCTTGAACCTTCCAGGCTGGTTCCTTGCCTCCAGGCATGGTTTCGAGGTGGCCTGGAGCTCTGCACAGCCTCCTTGTTGTATCTCTTTGTTCCTTTGCCTTCTGTGACCTGTACCTGCTGAACCTGTCTCTCCTGGAGCAGACTGAGGTTGACAGGGAGACAGTGTTTGCTCATCTCCAGAGGCATCTGCCAGCTTAGCCACTCCCTTTTGAAAGGAACATAATGTAGATAGAAAAACATTGATCCTATCCATATATGACGCACAGGCATCCTTTCACCATTTTCTGTTTAGTCATAATTTTACACAGTGTAGTCAGATTAAAAGATTTGCAGTCTACAGTGCACTTTTCCCCATGTACCCCCACCTCTCTCAGCACAACCTCTTTTATGACAGCATGAGGAACTGTGCCCATCTGCACCAGCTGGTAGTGTTCCAGTGCTGGTTTGAGGTAACTGGAGGGAATCTCTTGCCTGATTATTCCATGTGCCCATAACAAATTTATATCTAGGCATTTTTCGTCACTTCTTAGGCTAACTTGCTTCCAGAATGTCATTGCATGATGACCAGGTAGAATGGTTGCTGCTAATAAATGGAATTCAAGGTTAAGCTAAAGTGGTAAACATATTTTAAAATGTTAATTATATCTGTTATTATCCTATATTCATTTTAATTTCTCATACTTTAAAAAAGGAGCACCAGCCTTGAAAAGACCTTGGTCAAGACTTACAATGTGTTCACTTTCCTAATTGCCTGATGATCTGCCTCTTCATATGCTGCTCCAGCATATGCCCTTGCAGATTTCTTTCTATTTGCTCACATAAATGTGAAATGTTTTCTTACACTGACTAATTAAGGAGTGGCTGTCCAGCAATGATATGAGGCTGTGAGTGCTTTTGTTGAAACCAGTGGTAAAAAAAAATAATAAATAAATAAAAAAATACTTAATCTAAGGTACTAGATAATCAGGTATAGTGTTTTTTTAAACACTCTGATTTTTCTACCTCTGAATCATAATTTTGTGTTTTGTGGGGTTTTTAAATCAATTTCTTGCTAAAAAGCCCATTGTCAACCGGGCAGATACAGATAATAATGAAAATGAAACCTTGTCAGTTAAGTTTTATACAATTCTAGTATTCCTAAAATAAAACTTGTTAATCAAAGGTATCCTGAGTTTGGGGTGGATTCTAGTTCGTATTTTCAAGCCTAAAACCTAAGATTATTTAAAAATTAGTCTAGATAATGGAATCGGGCTTTTGATTGAGGTATTATGCAGGGAAAGAATACAGTCCTGGGACAGATTGTACCATAGAAGTTCTGTTAAAATATTTTTGGTCTTGGAAAAGATAATTGCAAGACAGTAATTATCCATAGAAGTTGTGTACAATTAATATGAAGTCTTGCTTCCAGAGGTACATCTGAATCTCACTTGAAGGGCAGTTGAAAGGATACTGAGGGGTTTGTTTTATTCAGCGCAGTTTTTGTGTTGGGACTTTGGTATTTGGTTTTTTCGTTGCTTTTTTTGTTGTCTCACCATTAACTGTCATACTTTGCAGTAATGTAAGTATTCTACATCTGGAAATCACTTAATACATTAACTAATGAAAGCCTGAGAGTTATAAACCGACCAACAAATAAAACTGTGTTTCTATACCATTTATAAAGTTGTTTAATCTAAGTAAACTTTGAGTAAAATGGATTTTCAGAGCTTTAAGATTCTTCTGGAAATACAGGTTCAAATTACAAAAAAAAATATTCTACTGCTTTCTGGAGCATGTCATATCCTGCATATATCTTTCCTTTAAAATATTCTTTTAAAACCCCCAGAAATTAGCAATATTCCACAGTTATGTTTCAATTTGACTGTTGACTTCGCATATTTTAATGTATGGTTGTAATAGTAATTCAAAATTCTTCACTTCCAAGAATTCATTCCTGTAATGTGGACTCAGTTACTGCTTTTTAAACCTGTAATTTAAACAGGTTTTGCATATGATTTGTAATGTTGTCTTCTTGGATATAGAAATATTAAGTAGTAGAGCCTGCAGCAAATAAAACAATTAAATAGGAAGGGGGGTGGGGGGAGTGGGATGAAGTGGTGGTGGCTAAAACAAAGAATAGGTAGACTCCGAATAGTAATCTCAGCAGTTAAGTATAGCTTGAGAAATTATGCACTACATTATGTTTAAGTACCCTATTGAAGTAAATTGGATTATTCACCTCAGTAAGCAAATAGGATTTGGTTCTTTTATGTATAAAATGCTTTTATCTAATTTGGAATAAAACCTCTATTTACTGACATAGATGAAGCAGGAGGAGGTGAATACTGTTGAACTTTACCATACTTGTTCTGCATTTTATATGGAAGGACTGCAAAATAAATCAGCAGTTTATAATTACAATGAAATGAGACTATCTGTCAAAGAAGAGTTTCTAAAACTGCCACAAAACTGTATTTTTAAAAATTAATTAAATCTACATCTTCTTTACTTTGAGGTGACAGAGCACTGGAACAGGCTACCCAGAGAAGTTGTGGAGTCTCCTCTGAAGACATTCAAACCCAGCTGGACGTGATCCTGTGCACCCTGCTCTAGGTGACCCTGCTTTAGCAGGGGGTTGGACTAGAGGTTCTCCAGAGGTCCCTTCCAACCCTAACCATTCTGAGATTCTGTGATTTCTTAATGTTGCTGATTATCAGGTAATAAATATAAATAATATCAATAAATATATTTGATTTCTTCAAGTTGTGTTTAAAAATGCAATTTTATTTAATTAACTTTAGAGCTGATTGAACAACATACTTGAATATACATTTAATTGCTTTAACAAGTTGAATATAAAATGGTTTGATACAAACAAAAGTATCATAAGAAAATAAAGTAACCAGAGAAGGGCCTGATTTTTTGCCTATTCAAATTAGAGGCAAAATTAAATACAGTGGAAGAAGAATTTGTGCCCAAAAACATAAAATGTACAGCAATGTTTTTTGTAGTTTTGGGACACACTGTGCACTTTCGGAAAGAATTTTTCTAATTTGAACACTTTTCACCAAATTCACTTTTCTAAGAAAGGCTTTCTAAGCTTTTTCTGTCTTGTCAAAATTTTTCCATTAGGATGTGATGATCTATTCTGTTCTGTTCCATATTGCATAAAATTCAAAAAATTGTGTCCTTCTTTTTTCCTATGACATGAAAGGTTAGATATCATAGTTGCTAATTTTAATCCTGACCTGACTCCCCGGCAAAACTTCTGTTGACATTTTAGACATTGCTAAATAGAGTTCATGTTTTTTATAACTTTGAGACTAAATTGAGGGGCTTTTAACCTGAACTATTTCAGAAAGCACAAGCTAATGTTTAATATTTTGCAGATTGGTTAAGGTTTGTAGGTAGATTTCATATATTTTATTAAATTAATGGCTATCCTGGGGCGGGGGGGGATCCAAAACAAACACAGAAACTTTAAGCACAGAGCTTTTGTTTGTGTTTGAAATAAAAACAATTTTTCAAAGTTTAATACAAGTTGAGAACAAGCTTAGTTTAGTGAGAAACATACCTGTCTGACCAATTTTCAATATAAACTGTTATTAACCATGAAGCAGAAAGCCTGTGAATGTTGAGGAGGGGAAAATAAGAGGAAGGAAAGAAAGGAAAAAGACTCATAAATAACGCTTCTTAGATACCTAATGTACTTATGCAGAGGAAAGACAAATGTGTGAGCAGTCCAGAAGAGAATGAAGGAATAGATAATGTAGTTTAAGATCAGTATTACTGTTGAGGCATTCATTGTGGTTTCCAGACTTTTTTTTTTTTTTTTTTGGAGGGGGGGTGGGGGGGATGTTTGTCTTGCCCTCCCTTGAGGATCTAGATGAAGTAATCAGGTATATCTTGATTCATTTTGTGAGAAATGAATGCTTCCTGGAAGATGACTACTTTATCCTTTATTGGTTGTCAGTGTGAGGTCATTCTTGTGAATAGTCTTTTTGTTCTACCTACATAGGTAACCATCAGGATATTTTGTGCACAGAGTGAAGCATATTACATTCCTGGAAAATATAAGCATAAAATCAGGAATTTTTAGGGTTCTGATCTAAGTGTATTTATTGAAGCTGCATAGAGTTGACAGTAAAGATTCAATTTTTTTTTTGTCAGGCATGTGTTCAGCGCAACAATTAGTGTAATTTGAACCACGGGGAATTTGCTAGTGAGGATGTAATTGGGTTTGTGTGTGGGTAGGGTGACAATTTTCAAAAGCTGAGATGAGTAGTTTCAAAAAGACTTTTTTAAAAATTAAGATTTCTTATCGAGGAAGCTGCTGCTTTCAGGTACAGCACTGAGGCAAAATGCCTGAAGTGACTAATCAGAGAGGATCTTCTTTTCATATAGAGGTAATTCTTTATATGGTGTTTGTTCAAGTGTCTCTTTCAAGAATGATTTCTTTCCTTAGAGGACTGCCCTTGCTTAATAACAATGCTCTTGCGACTGGAGTGTTCTGAGTGTGATCTAAACCTCAGAGCAAATGCAATTATACTGGATGGTATGGTCATGTTACAGCTTTTGGGGTAGTTTTGGAAAGCAGACTTTTGTATAAAATAGACATTAATTGGTTGATATTCTATGGGGGTTTTATAAGTTATTATTTTTGCAGATTAGCAAATTAATGCTAATGTAAGAATATTCCAAGGACAGTCTGAAGAGGTGATGATTACCAGATTCCTGGCACAACTTGGAAATAAATCCTTTCAAAAAAGAAATGTTTTCAATTAGGATGATGAAGTTGTCTACATTTCTGAGGTATAACATGGAGTTGCTTAGAATTATTAAGAAATTCCTCTTCAGAGTCATTTGCAAAATAATACTATATTGTAGAGCCATTTTAGCATCCATAGGTTTTCCTGTAGGTATTCCTGTAATTTGGGGGAAATTATAGTTAAAGAAATCAGTTGTGAGTGAAAGGGGAGTGCATAATGTTGGCAATGTCTTTAAATGAGTACTCTGGACACTGGTCTTGGTTTTGTAAATTACTCAAAGCAGATTGGATATCCTCATTGTATTGAGTACTGTTATGCAAGCTAGTGGCTTCAAGGGCAGCCAGCAAATGATTGCTGTGTGGCAACATTTTACCCTGTAGTCACCAAAGGAAGCATGTTATATTTATCTTTTGAATATCAAGGTTTGAAGAATTGCTTTAATGAAATTTGCCAGTTCTGTGGTAAGGATTCTCTGGATGGATACTGTACGTCTTTGCTTATAGATCTCAGAAAAAACTAACAGGGGAAGAAATAAATCCTAGGCAGGTGTATTAGGCAGTACAGTTTGCCCAAGAACTGATTTTGAGCCCCAGTTGAAAGGTGAGTGCAGTATTCCTTGAGTTTTTTATAGTAGGCAATGTCAAACAGTTATCCCTTGGCCCTATTGATAAAATCATTGTATATCAAACCAACTGTAATTACTCTTTTTTCTACTGGCTTTAGCACCATTTTGTACTTGGATCTCACGGAACCTATAGAACTTCCCTGTAAGAAACAAATTGGTACAATATGGTTTTCGGTTTGGTTTTTTGTTTGATTTTGGTTGGTGTTTTTCTGTTTCTTTGTTTTTTTCTGGACTGTTGATCAAGATTTATTTTCTGGAAGTGGAAAATAGTGATCCAAAGTAAGACTTCATCCACCACAGGGTGCCTCAACTATTGTTTTCTCTTTTTAAAAAATATAGTTTATCTTCTCACTGAGATTCAGAAGATTGAGTGGTGTTGGATATGGGTTTATATTCTTTATATCTAATGAGAAAACATTTTATGTTGGTATAGTCCAGTTTATATCCTAAATTATTGCATCTGTTATCTGTACTTTCGACCCTCCATTACACAGCTACAGATATTCACAGAACTTGTACTTTCAAACTGGAGATAAATTCACATGAAAAAGGGGTTTTCTTGAGAGGCATTTTCTGCAAGCCCTCAAATTTAACTATTCATATATTTCGAAGTACTTTCAAACTTTCTGTTTCTTAGGCCATCTGAAAAGAGCAATTTTTTTTCCTCATAGGTGAGAAACTGAGGGTTAAATGAGATAAGATGAACAATTGTCTAGAGTAGATTTTCTTTTTCTTCCCAGTGTTTTAACCTGGGAAAAAAAGTTTTCTACTTACTTTCTCTTCATTACCAGAACTATGATTCTTGGAATCTTTTGATAGACTTTTATATAAACTTCATAGAAATTAGAATAAAATATAAATATAAGGAAATAATGAATGTAAAATTTCCCTTTTTGTTCCTAGCAGGACTGTTACAGGACTGTTCCATACTTGTGCTGCTGGACCTACTTTGTTAGCCTCAACTTGTGATCATATTTAAGTGCCAACACATCTAACTGCCAACATTTTAATGCAATATTAATTTATCTCAGTTCAAAGTTTATTTTATATTTTAAGCCCTCCTAACCTTAATTAATCAATTGAAGGAATATCATTGTGAATGACTGCCAACATGATATTTCACTCAAAATAAATGCCTGTTGTTAATTATTTTAAAATGTCATGCTACCAAAATATTGCTTTAAGAAACTCTGTACCATGTGCAAACAATACTTATGAAAATGCTTTCATACATGCACGTGTTCACAAATGTAGTATGTGGGATAATTTCTGGAATTCGTTATACTGTTCCATGCCAGTAATCTGTCATATCTATCATAAGGCACTTCTTTGTGTAGTAATCTTTGTTCTGAAATACAAATGCTTATTTTAGCCGTTTGAAAGAAACAGAGCTAAAAATAAATACATTCCAAATCACCTAAGGCTGAATTTCAATAATGCAGTGCAAGATTAACCTTTCTGATTTGTCTTACTTCCTCTCTGATTTTCAATAATTGAGTAGATCTCAGTGGTTGAAGTTGGTTGTGTTCAGGCTTTAACTGCTTAACATGGCATAACATTCCCTGAACTCTCCTGGAGCCGCTTAAACCTACTTTTCCCTGTAATAATCCTAAGGTTTCTATTGGACAATAAAAAGGTATTGCTGCAGGAAAAATAAAATTTAATTTAAAAAAAAAAAAAAAAAAGCAAGCAAGCTTCTTCTTAATAAGTATAATTCATTGTAGAGTGTTTCAATAAGCCATTACAGTGTAGTCACACTAATGTCAGTGCAGAATCTACCTTGCAAAAGAGGAAAACCAAGCAAACAATTCTTATGGACTGCATTAGTGCTACCTCAGCTTTTCCTTACCTGTAAAGAAAGAACTCTGCTTACCACAAGGCAATAATATAGGGGGTGGGGTGTGTGGAGGGTGGTGTCAGGGAACCAACCCAGAAACAATCTATCTGGAGATCCAGGTCAAATTTAAAGTAAGACATTGGTTTTAATAAACAAACAAAAGGAGACCACAAGTATGGAGGCAAACTGTTATGATGTAAAATTTTCTTCTAAAGCAAGTCAGAGTCAATGTGAACACTGATTCATACTATTTAATTTCACAGCTTTGGAGAAAGTAACTCTGATCTACTGTAATCGGTGTTGATTTTGTAGAATGTTTATCATGCATTCATATCTTACTATAGCATTTCATATGCATACCTCAAGCACTTACACTAATTTATGATGGATCAGATAAGATGTAATATAATTTCCTCAGAAAAACATGGCCAACTTCTTATAGTTTCTAGAAGTAGAATGTTATCAGGGACCATTCTAGTAACACTGGATAGATTGGTGGGGGGTGAGGGGTGGGGGGGGTGGGGGGTGGCGGTTATAATAGCTTGTAGCAAAAGCAAAAAGCGTTTGAGCTTCAAATTAAGAGAAATATGTCTATGGCAAGAAGTCTAACACTTTATGTGTTGAACTGCATGTCAACAGACCTAGGTTTCACTGTGAACTTTTCCTAAGAGGTTGCATAAATGAAGGCATCCTGCTTAATTAGTCTATACTTTCCCCCCTAAGTAAGCATAGTTTTGTACATTTTCTATCAGTGGATATATTTTCTAATGCATGTAATGTGTTCTGATTGTACTCTGGGGAACAGGGAAGAAAAATCTATAAAGAAGCAGTTAAATATAATTTTTTAGTCTATATAAGCTGTTCATCAGACATGGAGGTTAAAAAAATCCACTAATTCTTCTTTATGCTTTAACAACTTAGTTGCTAGCTGAGATATAGAAATTGAATAACGGTGTAAAGCATAATTAAGGTGATGTAAATTAGACATCTGCTGTATTATTATTTGAACAAGATGCTGTCATTGGATCCATTTTACCTTTAGCAAAATGAAGATATTTGATTTTATTAATATACATAAGTAACTAAAATAGGATAAATTTGCCCTTAAAATCTACATGTAGCTATGGCATAAGCAGGGAAAGATTTTGACCAATAACTCATATGCTATTCTGTATTATAATCTCAGGTATGAGGAAAAAAATGCTTACTTGTTTGTTTTGTTTTATATATTTTCCTTAAATCATGTTCTAAAAGTTAGAGGTAGTTAAAAAAGGAATTATTTCAGAAACCATGTTTTCTCTAGTAACTTTACAGTGATTTTAACAGCTTAGTTACCTTTAAAGATATAGGTAACAGTTTTATTCACAGTTCATAAATGTTGATGCCATGGTATCTACGGATATAAATAATTTACCAATGCATATAAGTAGAGAAAACATATTTTACACTAGCTTTTGTAATATAACCATATCAGGTGAACTTGATTTCTCAACAGTGCTCCTGCAGTTTTCAAACAAATTAACCAAAATAAGTTATGCAATTTAACTGAGATTTATAACAGAAAATCTCTGAGAGCTAACACTGTAACTAGCAATTATATATGTATTTTTGTCATTTGACCAGGCACAAATAAAAAATGCCAAAGCGTTTCCAACTCACATGCGTAGGATTGCTTTTTTAGCACACCCCTTAACTCTAACAAAATAAGCACCTAGACAGACATTGTCCTGTTTTATTTCTGTTCCTTTTCATTTGATGTTTCAGTCTTAGAAAAAAGACAATGTGAAATGTAAATTCTCTCTTACACTGTTCTTCTAAATAAGATATAAGGCCATTTCAAAGCAAAGCAAAAATATTTCCCTCCTTTCTTTAATAAATTGTACGTGTACTCAACATCTAGTCAGTAAACGTCAGTATAACCTCTGGACTGTCACCACCAGTAATCCTTTTGGCAGAGATGTCAGGAAAGTGCCATCCACCTTAGTTGTATGGTATGGGTTTTGAAGCCTATATTAAGAATAAACATCATAAAGGGCTAATTAAAGTCGTAGATACTCCCTTGTGGGCAGGCACAAAACAAAATTGGATCATAGCCTTTCTTGTAGAGAGGAGCCTTTGCACACATTGCCATTTTTTTTCTGTGCTTTATCTTTTATAAGTAAACTAAAGGCAACAAGTGAAATGCCCATGATAGAGGGGATTAAGAATCCTTCAAAAGCAAGACTCCATTTAGAAAGAAAAGACTTATCAAAACTGAGTTCTAACTGAGCTTCAATTAAGGTAATAGCAGTATTCAGGAAAAGAGTTCATCTGAATGAGAAATCAAAGCTCAGATCAGTGACTGTGGAAACAGCCTGGCCTCCAACTATTCATCAGTTGTTTTAGAAAGTGATTGTATAACATAGGTCATAAAAAAAAAAGGAAAAAAAAAAAAGGAAAAAAAATCCAAATGGATGTTGTATAGCTTTAATTTTGTATAGCTTTAATTATTGTAAGGGCATTTTTTATTACTCTTGAGTTTGAGAAAGTATTATGTAGATTGAGAGAAAGCAACATGTTCTATCTGACAACCTTGTATATGGATTAATAGAAAAATACCAGAGAATTTATTCATCACCAGCATCATAGAATGATCACAGAATACCAGGTTGGAAGGAACCTCAAGGATCATCTGGTTCAACCTTTCTTGGCAAAAGCATGGTCTACACAAGATGGCCCAGAACCCTGTCCAGCTTAATCTTAAGCGTCCAATTATGGCAAATCAACTACTGCCCTTGGGAGACTATTCCAGTGGTTGATTGTTCTCATTGTGAAAAATTTTCCTCTTGTGTCCATTCCTAATGTCCCCAGAACTAACTTACTCCCATTACCCCTTGTCTTTTCCCTGCGACTCCTTGTAAAAAGGGAGTTTCAATCTTCTTTGTAGCCACTCTTTAAATACTGCAACATGGTAATAAAGTTTTCCCTAAGCCTTCTTTTCTCAGGGCTAAAAAACCCCAGTTCTCTCAGGCTCTCCTCACACAGGCAGGCTTCCTAGTCCTTTCATCACCTTTGTGGTCCCTTAGGGACCATTAGGAATTGTTGAGAGAAAGACTTGCTGAATGAAAATGTGTGGGTTTTGCTACATAGCAGTTTGAATAAAGAAAAATGTAACTGAGTGGATGATTTGAAATAAAAAAAATATTCCAGTGATAGTTTTTTCTGGTTTTCCTATTCCATAAAGCTGGTAGATTTTAAATGTCATTCGTTCTTCACTTGTGGAACTTTAATATCATTTTAGATGTAGTCTTGGAAAGTAGAAGCCTGATAAAACACTTATTTGAATCCAAATGATTGAAACACCTTTTTTTTTTCATTGTGAGCTAGATCATGAGAAAAACTTTAATGCATTATAATATTTATTAAGTCCTGATAAAATTTATTTTGGGCAGAAGGAGTACTCTAATGTTTCAGAGTAAACTATATGCATTCATACACAAGCATGACACATCAGAAGTGAAGGAAGTGATCTGCAGGCTTTGGTGGTAGATTGGATACCTTTGGGAATAAAGATACCATTTTCCTCAGTGCTGATGATTCAGAACTTTAAATCTTTGTCTAGATAATTGCCTATAGGAAACAAGAATTTTGAAGTATGTCTTTTATACCTCAGTCATATTTGAAACATAGACTGTCACTGTACATAACTTACTTATTTTTAAATGCTTATTCACTTATATCTTCCATGCTTTAGATGGGAGTTCTTTGGCTAACTGCACCACAGTCCATCAGAAATGTACATTGGATGTTCTCATGCTCCTGTGCTGCAAATTGGAGCAACCCCAATCACAGCTTTACTCACTGTAATTGCCGATAATGCAAAATCAAATTTTTAAGCTTTGGTCCATAAGCAGCCTTGTACACAGTAATACAGATAATTATACATACTTTATTGTTACATAATCTCTGGCATAACTCTGATTACCAATGTTCAAGGAAAATTAATACAAATAATTAGGATACAGAAGGATTATTAGGATGCTAAAAGTTTTACAGGGTAGCTTATAAAAACATGAATTTGCTTAATTTACAAATTGCAGTGTGTAAAGTGATGTGATTAGTTTCTATGGTACCATCAAGAGGATAAGCATTGGGGAAGGAAAAGTAATTAACATAATTACAAGAAATCAGTTTTGAACACTTTCCAAATCAATGATATTTTTCACTGCTGTCTTTTTGAGCATTTGTAGGTGTGGTGTTGATCAGTGGGACTGGAAATATTTGCAAGAGCACAAAAGACATTTATTATCTTTAAATTCTGTTACTGTGAACAAGAAGAAATGAAACAATGGAAATCAGGGATCCTTACAGAATGCATACAATGATGTTATTGGTTACTTTTTAAATGTTATTAACCTACAATCTGAATAAAATCTGTACAATAAGCAGAAAATTCATATGTGTAAAGTTTTTTTGTAAAGCAAGAAATAAAGCTTTCTTGAAGTTTGGTTTTCATGACAATATGAATTTTAACTGATTACCAGCAGTATTTCTAAAATTAGTGTAAAGCTATCTGGCTCAGAAAAAGCTTTACCTCAAAATAAATAAGGCACAGGTACTATAACAAAGGGGAACTCATTGAAGAGGTATCATTAGTTACGTTTACATCATTTTCATGTTATTATATTATTATATAATATTATTATTACTTATTATTACATGTTTTGGAGTTGAGTTACTAATAAAGAGGTTAGTTAAGAAAGGGAAAGAAGAAAAGGATTAAAACCCCACAGACCTCCATGGAGGGGGTTTGAACAATTAGCCATTAGCAGACGACAGAAATCTGGGTTAGATATAGAAAGTCTGATGAAAGAATGATGACTCATATTTGCTGGATTCTTTCTTTTGCTGCTGGAAATCATTTCTGGCTTCTTCTTGACTGCATTTCCATTTTCAGACTTCCAATCAATATAGGAAGAGGCATGTTCTGGACCTTAGGCTTTCCGTAAATTATATAGGAGGTGTCACATCTGAATAGGTCTATTATTCATTATTGATGCTGGACATTCAAGAAATATGAGGGACATCAGGTTTGGAACCGTAGCTTAGAGTTCAAGATGGACTATCAATAAGTGCAGAAAGCAGTAAAGAAACCGACTGATCAGGAAACTAAGTAACAGTTACTACAGCTTCAAGGCTTATCATTTTTATCAAGAACAATAATGGCTAGTATTACTGTATCAGAAGGTAGTCATTGCTTGTGATGTCCCAGCGATTTTGATTAGAATAATTTTAATAACTCTAAGTAATTCATAAGGACAAAACACTAAGTGGAGTCCACGCAATAATGAAATTGGTCTGTATGTGCATTCCCTAGTGCCAGAGGTGCATCTAGACAACTCTGTTCTTATTCACTGGGCTCAAATCCTTGTTTCCATTTATTGTTTTCTCTTTGCCATGGCACATTCCAGAAAATTAATCAAATGACAGGAAGAAATGTAAACAAATGCTTTTATTTTAAATACAGAGATTAAAATTTCTCCTTTAATCAGTTTCTGTTACAACTTATTAAGTCAACAGGATGATGAAAGAGCTGTCATAATCTTATTGTGACAATGAGGTTCATCATCCAGTTGTGACATCACTAGTCATTGTGGGAATTGTATAACAGTAATAAACAGTGAGGGACCTTGTGTCATTGTTAATGGTGCTGCTGGAGGGCCGGCCTGCACAGTGAGCCAAAAAGATGGGATCCTGTGCTAATGTCCAGGAACATGGGGAGATAGGAGATTGCTGTTGGCTGTAGGAATTTGTCTGTTGACAGTGTCTGGCTATGAGACACATGGTTATGAGACACATGCCTTCACAACCATGGTTACTGTAAAATATTTTCTTACAACCTTTAGAAGTCCTCTTTTCTCTGCTTCAAAAGGGCATGCAAGGGCAGAACAGTCATGGCATGGCAGCAGCACAGAGGAAAAGATGCTGAGTAGTTACTCGATATTTATGCCTGCTTGTTGCTCATCACAAAAGCTCTCCTTAAGAATCAACTCTGCTTTGGATCATTAGAGTTTTTTTAAATCCAAATGTATTTTCTTTAGGATGATTTAGTAATATAGCAAGAATGCTTTCTGTAAATTCTTCATTCAGAGGGTTGCTGAGAGTCCTAATCTTATACAGCCATTTGAATTTGCATTTGCCCAGACTTTCAGGATGAACCTCACTCACCTATATGTATAAATCCAAGGAACAGCCTGATTTTGCTCTTTGTGCCAAGAACTGAGATTGCTTTTGGCCTTATTGAGAACAGGCGGTCTTTCGCTATTTTTTTTTTTTCAGATCTGTAGCTCCAGAGAAAACTTTATGTCTATACCTTCCTTTCTCTAGGGATTTCTTCAGTAGCTATCTCTTGGCAGGCTCTTTGAAGGCAGAGGGCATCTTTAGTCATTGATTCATTTGGATATGGGAATGCCACTACAGAAACTTTTGCAGGTTTGGGTTTTTTCAGCTTTATAGCACTATCAACACAGCAAGGTCTGTTAAAACCCACAAAAATATCAAAAATACTGCAGCAACTAATGTTCCAGGAAACATACTCAAATGAAACATGTCAAGAAACCCACTAACACAAACAAATTACTTCAAAATAATGGAAAAGGTCAATATTACAGCTTCCATCAGGGGCATGAAATCAGGCCAACATATGGTTTGGAGCAAACAAGCACTCAATTTATACAAGGGATATGAGTGATAAGAAAATATATAAACAGCACAGGGAAACATTTTTATTAGGACATAATAGATACTGAGAATTCAGGTACAAAATTCACTGAGGAAAGGTTTTAACATATTGAAAATGTACATTTCATAGTAAAAGCAATGTTGGACTCTTGTATTCATGGTAGTAACTGAAATATAAATATAGAACTGCCTACACAGTGTCTAGCATAGCATAATGCATTTACTGTATATACTGTGGATGTTATGGGTGTGGAAGAGCCTGTAATATTTTGTTGGTTTGTTTGGCTATAAATCCAGGGTAGTATTTATTTTGAAGAAAAATGTTCTTCAGAGCAAGTCACAGACTGTATAGATTTCACCCATCATGTGCCTGACATTTGAAAATAACTACAACTGTTGCCAGAAAACATTTATTTGTCTTGTAAATCCTATTTGTTAAAAAATATGTAGGTAGAACCTATAATGCTGGTTTATTGCCCAATGTTTTGCTTTCCAATAGTGTCACAGGATCTGAACTGATGTTTGTAGGCTGATCCTCTCTTGGGAACAAACAAACTAGGTTATTCAATAGGCTGGGGGAAATAAGGCTTCAGCCATGAAGGAAAATATATTCTTTAGTCATAGCCTACTAAGACTGACAGGTTTTTTAACATACTGGAAAAGAGAACATGGAAATTGTCTTCTTTCTTGGATGATTAGCACATTGATAGTACCACATGCAGATGACATTTGTAAAAACCATGTAGAAAAGTGGAGGAGCCTGGAGTCCTCTGAAATGTAGCCCTTCTATACTTGGATTTCTGGGAAAGAAAGGAAGTTTGGAACTGAATACATAAATTCTGACAAGAAGGAAAATACAGGGGAAAAGGATACTGGGAGGTTAGCTGATTTTTTTCTTTCTTAAAAAGCTTTATCTGGAGGGTAGAAAACAGATCTTTGACTACTTGGAGCTAGATACTGTTTCAGACATGAATTTGTATCCACTGTTGTAAAAGCACAACAGATTATTATTCTTTTTTTCATTTATAGTAGATAAAAACCCAACATAACTGAGAATCCTCCTTCCCCTACTTTTTTTTTTTTTTTTTTTTTTTTTTTTTTTTTTTTTCTTTTTTCCCCTCAGGAGTTCTCCATCTTTGATGTTGATTATCTGACCACTTTGGAAAGGGAGTCCTGACTCCTACCTTAGGTTAGTACAATACATATAAAATATCTCCTTCAGTGCTACAGGAGGTAGTACTGGCAGGAAGACAATTCTGACGTGCTAGAGGAAAGCACTCTGCAGCAGATTAAGAGTTTATTACACATTAGCATACTTTGCTGGCTTTTTAAAAAAATATGTTTTCTCCAGGAAAAAAAATATTTTCGGTGTTATTTTGTACTATGCTGACTTTTTAAAGATATTTTTAAGTAATTGAAGTGAAAAGTAGTATTTAATAGTCATACTATTTAATCCTTCTTCTATTTACATATACAAGTGTTTTTCCCCATTGATTTAACAGAAAAGTTATTATAAATGCAAATAGAGACTCTCAATTTATTCCACAAAGGAAGATGAATATCATGCATATATCATATCTGTACTGTAATCAGATTGAAAAGATCATGCCTTCTATTCCATAACTTCCTATACATATTTACTCCTATTTCTGTCATGGTATAGGAAGATCCAGAGGAAGAAAACGAAAAAAAGAGGGATTTTTTATTAAACTTCTACCAGTCAAGAAATGTAAGTTGCAGAAACAGCCTTTGTACATACTACATAGCACTGATTAATGAGAATAGTCTGTTAACAATGAATTGCAGTTATTGTTTTCAGGAAAAAACTGCATCAAAAGACAGTCATAGGCATCTTTATCTCCCTTGCTGGAGGAAAATCTTTGGGATCACTTACTATAAGAAGGAAGTTTAAATGAAGAAAACACAAATCAACAAATGTAAAAGATGTTTAGATTGGTCTATTTTTCACAGAGAAATCTATTTTGTAATTAGATATTTTTTTGAAGCCTACACATTACTGAAGAATAACAGTTCACTTATAGCTTAACCTTTCAGTTCTTAATACTTCCTAAAGATTTTTGGTATCAAGACTAGCATCTTGCATACCATTCTGCTAGTGTTAATGTGGGCGCATAAGAATACCCTGGTTTGTGTGCCATTATGATAGATGATTTAATAAGCTGTTCAGATGTGGATAGTCTACTTTAAGAATACCCAGCTAGGGTGGCTAGCTAGGAAGTATGGTTAGCTAGAAAGCATAGGCATACAAGGAAGTATGAATTTTCAAACCTCTTTAAAGTTTCTTTGATTACCAATTCCAGTTTTCTAGCAGAAAGTGCATGCAAGTATAAAATATTAGTAGCATTTCTTCAAAACACAGCCTTTTACTTTGACAATAAAATAAGAATATGGGGCTTTTGTCAGATTAGTCACCTGCAGACTGTTAAAAGTATTGCTTATGATAGATACATGTCTTTTAATTCCTTTTCCCATTACATCTGGATTATGTGAGAGAAGTGGATTCCCTGATTATTATTGAACTGCTCTGGTCTGACCTTCCAGCTTGTCCAAGTCTGATAGGTAAATTGGTTTACTGCATCTTGTAGAGGAAAATTCTGCTGCCTTACAGCTATTGCTGTGGTTTCATGTGAAAAAATATTTTCCAATTATTATGTAAATTATCTCATTTTAAAATATATGTACAGGATATGAATTATAAAGAAATTAAATAGTTATGTTTTCAAGTGAGTGTTTGATGGTGCATGATTATGTCCTCTTTAAGAGAACTAAGATTATAATTCCAGCTGTCAGGAATTCCAGTTCACAGAAAATATATAGAAGTTTTTCAGATCAAACAAAAAAAGTAACAATAAGTCAAGGAAGAGAGAATTGTAAACCTGAGGCTTTCCTAAAGAACTTAGGAGTAATACAAATAGAAAAAATAATTTCTAGGTGAATTTAGGCTTCACAGAATGCTCAAGTTCAGCAAGGTATCAGCATACTCCCCCTTTGATCTGACTCTGTTGCTGAAATCTGTTGTCTTTGGTAGGGGTTCCCTGAGTATTGCATGTGTACGTGGGTTGTAGGGGGGTTGTGTCATTTATTTGAAGGCCCTTATGTAGTCTGCAGTGAGTCAGGACTGGCAAAACAGTTATATCTCATATTAAGATCCTGATAGGACCAGACAACAAAAGTAGGAAAGAATTCTCTAGTTTTAACTAGAGCTGGGAAAAGAAACCAAAATCTTATAAAAAATGTAGTCAGCGCTGCGCTTCTAGAGATTTTTTTTAAAAAAAAAAAGACAGGCCAAAACTTTAAAAAAAGATAAATATCAAAAACTTCCTCTTACAACAACAATAACAGTAACAACAACAACTACTGTCAGATTTAACTACTTTGGGTCAACTGATGAATCTGTGTGGTGTCAGTGAAAAATTACTGAAATACATAGCCATAATATTGCAAATGAAGTAATATTAGCCCACTTCAACATTCAGATCTAATGCAAATGGTGGAAATATTTTAAATACAATACAGTAATTAACATATGCCTAAATTAAGTCTGAATTTACCACCACTGAAATGGCAATATGCTCCAGGTACTGCAGTTTAAGTCATTCACAGCTACATAGGAAGCAGCATAATTAATTTTGTTCTTTTTGACCTACTTTCACATTTTTAGCAAAAGCCTTGCTCTGAAATTTCCTCTAAAAGTATGTAACTTTTAAAGCTCTTGTTTTTAGGAAGGACTTTGCAGTGTAACAGAAAATTTCAGGCTTAGTTCTTCACTGGTGTGACATGACTGATATGCAGGCTGAAGTTTGTTTTTTCTGCACCAGAAGCATCAACAGTGTAATTTAATGCTTAAAACATTATTGAAGCAGCTGTAGGGTACTCTGGATGTATCTATTTTCAAGTTGTTTTTATTAGTATACATAAGGAAGAACTTTGCTTTTATCACCTTCTTGGCTAAAAAAAAAAAATAGAGTTTATGGGTGTTTGCTATACGTAAGATATTCTGCTGCTCCATTTGAGCAAGTCTGAACTTTGAAGGTGATGGGCAGTAACCAAAAGCAGAGCTGTTGAAAAAGTCCTGGGTGATGTTAGAAATACTAGTTCTGGATTACAGTGTGCTCCTGTACAAATGCATCACTGTTCTTTTAAAACACCTTGTATAAAACTACCTTGCCTTACAAGACAGGTTCTTCTTAATTTTCTTTGTGTGCATTCCTTGCACAAAAAGCAAGGGTTTTTTTAATGAAAACTTGTCCACATCTTTTTATTTCTAACAGAGAAAGGAAGGTTACTACTTTCAATTTTATAGAAAAATGTGAAATGCTGTACAATTTTTTTTTTTTCCTGACTGTGATCTCCCATGTTGTGGGTCAATGGGTACTGCATAGTAAAACATTGATTTCTACATCTTTTTGGTATTTTTATTTTTCTTCATTAAGTGAATTGCTGTTCAGTGACAAGTTAATGCTACCACTGGAAGTTCTCTATTAAACAAACCAACAAACTAACAGGTAATTAATTAATGGAAAAAAAAAAAAAAACAACAAAACCCTTTTAATAGAAAACTTTAAAGATAAAGACAATTCCTGTTGCCACTGGAAATATGAGGAATTCAAGGGACAGATTTGAATTTCTGTGATATAATGTTTACAACAGAATGTGAATCTGAGTCTATAACATTGTTTATCCAATAGGATATGCAGACAATGTTCTTTTATTTTATAGTAGTAAATCAAGCCTTGCTGTGATGTCTCTCATACAATTCAATTATATTTGACAGAATGAGTTTATGTGGTCTTAGTACACACTACTTTTCCCCAGAAGTCAAAAGGACGTGTCCTTTCTACTCTTATGGTTGCTTTCCTAGATCTAAGAAAAGGCACTGAAGATTGAGTTGGAAGATTCCCTTAACAAAAGAGAATCTAAATGGCATTTCTGATCTTAATCACTTTTCCCCAGTGCTACTCTTTATGCCAAGTTTATCTTCCAGAGAAGCAAAAATTGCTAGGGGTATCACAGTAAATTTTTATCATTCATGAAGCTTCTCTATGACTCTCATATGCAATTTGGTGTGAAGAAGAAAATTTTAGGAGGCATGTCTGATACCCTGCTGGGAATGCCAAACACTGACTTGTAGGAAGGTTCTGATTCTGAAAAGAGCATAAGGCCTTTCTTGTCCTTCACACCTATAAAGTCATGTCATAAAAGAATTAAGAGCTACTCCAAAGATTAAGCGGGTTTAGATGGCATTTTATGAACGCTTGCTCTTACTGTATGTAGAGGAATGAAGGCCGTGGGTTGATCAGCACTGATAACATGCAGCTGTGGCCTTGCCTCAAAGGCAGTGGGTTGATTGACATGGATGATGTGCAGCTGTAGCTCAGTCCTGCTAAGTGGTTAAATAGCCCTGAGGATTGCGGGTGGGGGAGCAGTGTGGCTTGGCCTCTGGAAGAAGGAGAAACAGCACAGACAATAGGAGATGACCCATGGTAAAGCCTTGTTGCAGCCTACTAGTTTGTTTGTGCTGCAACATTTGGTGCTCTGCGTGAGGCTTGAACTCATGACCTTCAGATTATGAGACTGAGCTGGACTCTGACTACAACAACTGTACACTTCTGGAATTGCCTAGTGTTCTTCACTGGTTAAGTTTTTCTTCTGACACCAACTTTCTGGGTTTTCTTTTCTGTTTTTAATGCTTTTTTTTTTTTTTCCTCCTTACAGACCTTCTTTTTTTAGTCAGTTCTGATCCTTGAAAAAGTATTACTCCTTAAATTCATATCACATTCTGAATTCCTAGTAATACAGGTTTTCTGCCACTGCTATCTAGGAATATTTGACTGTGTGATTTTTCTGTCTAATAGTTTATATATAAGTGCATTTCTCCACTCCAAGCTACTTAACTAAAGGTGCTATGTCCACTCTTTCTATAATAGTATACTTGGGATTTTATTCAACCCTTTTATAAGGTACACTTATCATGGAATGTCAGGACACTTTAAAACTTGAAAGAGGAAAACTTTTTAGTAATCAAAAAGGGATAGTTAAACTCTATTAATTGTGCTGTCAGGGACTTGTGATGCCAGAACTTTGATATTTGATGATGAGCATTACACCCTGATCACAATGGTGCTCTAAAGTCATCCAAATCACTACCACAAAACAGAATAATTTTGTAAGAAAAAGAGGACAAGGTGTGCATGAAAATGTGGGGAAGTTCAAAGAAATGATATCCCAGAAAATGTGTTAGGATAAACTTCAGCTGTATATATGATTCACCCAGTGGATGAATGACCTTCCTAGTAAATAAGGAAAAGGCTGTTGATATTATCTACCTGGACCTCAATAAAGCCCTTGACACAGTCTCCCACAGCATTCTCATGGAGAAACTGGCTGCTCGTGGCTTGGACACATGTACTCTATGCTGGGCTAAAAACTGGCTGGATGGCCGGGCCCAAAGAGCGGTATTAAATGGAGTTACATCCAATTGGTGGCCAGTCACAAGTGGTGTTCCCCAGGGCTCAGTATTGGGGCCAGTTCTACTTAATGTCTTTATCAATGATCTGGATGAGGGGATTGAGTGCAACATCAGAAAGCTTGCAGACAACACCAAGTTGTGGGGGAGCGTTGATCTGCCTGAGGGGAGGAAGGCTCTGCAGAGGGATCTGGACAGGCTGGACCGATGGGCTGAGAACAATGGTATGAGGTTCAACAAGGAGAAGTGCCGGGTCCTGCCCCTGGGTCACAACAACCCCATGCAATGCTACAGGCTTGGGGCAGAGTGGCTGCAAAGCTGCCTGGAGGCAAAGGCCCTGGGGGTGCTGGCTGACAGCTGGCTGAACATGAGCCAGCAGTGTGCCCAGGTGGCCAAGAAGGCCAACAGCACCCTGGCTGGTATCAGAAACTGTGTGGCCAGCAGGACAGGGGCAGTGATCGTCCCCCTGTACTGGGCACTGGTGAGGCTGCACCTTGAATACTGTGTTCAGTTTGGGGCCCCTCACTGCAAGAAAGACATTGAGGTGCTGGAGTGTGTCCAGAGAAGGACATCGAAGCCGGTGAAGGGTCTGGAGGACAAGTCTTGTGAGGAGCAGCTGAGGGAACTGGGGTTATTTAGTCTGAGGAAAAAAAGAGGCTCAGGGGAGACCTTACTGTTCTCTACAGCTCCCTGAAAGGAGGTTATAGGCAGGAAGGTGTCTGTCTCTTTTCCCAGATAACTACTGACAAGAAGAAATTGCCTCAGGTTGCACCAGGGGAAGTTTTATTTATACTTCATTATTTTTATTTCATTTATATTAAGAAAAATTTCACTGAAATAGCCGCCAGGCATTGGAACAGGCTGCTTAGAAAGGTGGTAGAATCGCCACCCTTGGAAGTGTTTAAAAAAGCACATAGGTGTGGTGCTTAGCGACGTGGTTTAGTGGTGGACTTGACAGTCCTGGTTTAATGATTGCACTCAATTTTCCAACATAAATGATTCTGTAGTCACTAATTACGGAGTGGGAAAAAGTGAAACAAACAAAAATTCTATGAAGTGCATAAGATGTTAAAAATCATTTAAGTCTCACTTAAGTCTTATTTTGACTAGTTACGGCCAGTTGCCTAAGGGTGAATTCCATCCTTGCATACACACTGCAAATCTAGCTGTTCATTTCTGTCTGCAAGAACCATCTCAGGACTTTATGTAGTAGAATATGTTAGTGAAAGTCCTCATTCATGAAATGCAGAAGATTTAAAAACATAGATTTAAATCCTCACCACAGTGTATCCAAAGTGACTCTAATCAATGTCTGTTTCAGTATGATTTTGTCAGGCTCTACAAATAAGATGGGCACATTGTCTTTGCTGCAGCTGTGTTTTCTTGTGTATTTATGGCACTTTATCAGTATGATGTTGTTTGTGCTCTGTGTCATGTTTCTACATGAAATCTTTGTAGTGTACACACCTTGAATGTAATTGTTCCAGTTTGCTTTTCTGGAGTACCGTTTCTTTTCTGATAGTCTGTTTATATCAATTCAGATGTTGAATACCCACAGGCAAGGAACCAGACATAATACATGATTGTAACATGTTATATAGATAAGGTCTTTCACAAGTACTGTGCATTTTCTGTGTATGTTACTGGGAAGGTTTTAAAAAAGCTGAAAAACAATGCTTAGGAAATGAGTTGGAAGGATACTTATTTTCAAAGGTAATAAAGGTCATAGGCTATTATGGAATCAAATTTATCTTAGTAGGAATTGAATACAGATGATAGAATTTTGCAAAGATTTACCAAAGTGCCTTATCTTTACATACAACTTTGTAGATGTGTAGCAAAAATCTCTGGCAGTTTATATTTCAGCATACAACCTGTCATCTCTGGTTTCTGCAGCCTGCAAGATAAAGTCACTAGATACAATAATACAAAATTTTTGAAAGTGAATCCATGGGTATAGTGTAATAGCCTGTATGCTTGTGTCCTACTCTGAGACAGCAAGTTTTCCCTTTACATTATGTTCCCTACCTACTGCTGTTCAGTGCTTATACTGTAATGAAGCAGCACAGCCAATTCCATTTCAGTACTGCCCAGCAGCCTGCTGAGTCAGAGCACACTGATTTTTTCTCACTCCATAGAGATTTTTATCCTGTGCCTGTTTAGATTTCAGTGTCTTCTCTGAACATCTACTTCAATCTTATGTCACCTGCAAGATGAAATTTCATTCTACAATACCTGTTCCTGTGGTTCATAGACTCTTGGAGAGGGTCACATGACTGCAGAGTCTTACATCTGTCTCAAATAGAAACAAAAGTAAAACTCGACTTCTGTCAGTCCGTACTTAAGCAACAGAGGAAGCCTTCTGCTGAGCTTGACTCTTCCAAAGAACACCAAAGACCTTGGGAATATCAGTTCCAGGATCCTTAGCAAAACGCATTTTCCTATTTGCCTTCTCCAGACATCACTAGTAATAATGACACTCCCTAGCACTCTGCAACTGTCTGAGTCTTGCTCAGCTGTTCAAGATCAGCCTGAAATCCTTTCTGGTGGTACTATACCTTGCTATGTTTTAGATTATCTGAAAATCAGAACTTTGCACATCTCCACCAGCAGCAGCTTTGACTGCCTCAGCATTGTTTTCACTTAGCATCACCTTGATATTAAGCTAGTCTTCAAGTTTGCGGCAGCAAATTTCTTTAGGGCTGTCATCCACTATCAGGTCATCCTTTCCTGAAGCCAGTGGGAGATCTCAGATCCTTAGATCTAGGTATTTCATCATCAATTTCCACCATCTAAACACTCAGGGATTCCATTGTTAGAGGCTGACCCTTGATTGCCCATCTGCACCAGTTTTCTTGTAAGTAATAAGAAGATGGTGATGGTGAATAATCTCTCTTGCTTAAAAACACTCACTAATTTTATCTTGTTTGCTTTTGTGCTGCCTCCAGACTTCCTTCTTCTGATGTGTTAGAAGTTAAAAACTGTTGGCCAAAGAGCTGCTGCAGGCAAACAAACATCAAAGGTTTTCAGGTGGCAATTTCCTCCTGCCTAATTAGGAAGAGAACTAGACTGCTGAATTTGTATAAAATTAATGTCTCCATTTGTGTGTTCTGACACAGATCTTTCCAGCAATGTGAGAAAAGAACTGCTATACACCTCTTAATGACACACATTTTCATGGAATTATTGATGTGTTGCACCCTGATTATATTCTCCAGGTCATACTTGCTGTGTTGAAGACCTCTCTCTGGGATGCTGAACCAATGGTTCTTTACTAAAGTGTTCAGGTTTTCAGAGAGGCCTGTTGCTGGTCTCTTCTTCCCCTTTGTACTTAGACTATTTTGAAATCTCTCTTGGAGAATAGTGCCGCTTTTAGCAGATAGGCAGACATTCTTCACTGGCACAACTGTGCAAGATTTCCATTCTGCACATCTGCCATGCACAGCTGACCTGAGTCCTAATCCCACCTTCATTTAGCAATACCATGATGTTTGCAAAACACCTGGAACTCGGATAACTTTTTTGTGGGATGGTATGCCCTTTGTAGGACATTGTGGCTTTGTAACTTTAGTGTCACTGATGGCAATGTATCTATGGTCACTCTTCAAGAAAGGGAGGTACTTCAACTGTAACCAGGGATTTTCTAGTTGAGTAGTCCACTTATACCATTGCCTTCCACCTGCTTTTGATCTGTCTCTTTTTTTTTTTTGGTTTTTTGTTTTTTTTTTTTTTTGGAAACAACTTTTTATTGAGAGAAACAGAAATAGCAACAAATGAGCTTTGTATAGTATGCATGAAAACATCGGAAGGTGCAATACCACAGTGCATACTTTGTAAAATGCAAACAAATCTGCCTGGTTTCAAATAACCAGGAGAATATTGTGTATGTATCTGTAACCCAATTACACATACTGAAGAACATATCCTAGCTAGAAGACACTTAGTCATACAACTAAATGAGAATGGCTGTTGAAGCCATCAATGTACTATGTTTTACTCTGTATTTAACTAAAGCAAAGCAATGCTTTGCAACCTGATTTGTTTAGCCCACTTTACTGTAGGGACAGCTTGAACTGGACAACTATTAGCACATAAACATTTATATGCATTTCATGGGGGAAAAAAAGGTTAACTACTGAGCAAATGTGAATAACTAATAGTTTCTTGTAAGGAACAATGGTGTATTTTGGCATGAAACTGTGCAGTGGTAATGTTGATTGTACTTCTGAAGCAATATCTACTCTTTAAAAATTCATGAAATTGACTCCTGAATGCCTAACACAAAGTTATATTTTACTTCATCACCATGGTAGCCTGAAAACTATTTTCTTTATGCTAGGTTGACAATTATTATTTTGAGTGGTGCAAAGCTTTCCATGAAATATTTATTAATCCTTTTTGCAGGAGGGCACGTTAAGGTCTGTATTTCTGTTTCTATCATTCTTCTGAAGTTTCCAAGACACTTGTCTTGTTTCTGCTTTCAGCCTTACTATTTCTCTTATTTAATATTTCTGTTTCTTAAAGTTAATAGGGAAGAAGTGGTTTTGTAATAACAGACTCCAAAAGCATCTCTATTTAATTCTCTACCTTTTAAGCAATAATATAAGCAATTAATGTGCAGAGTTTTCTTACAAATAAAACTTAACAAAATATAAATTCCAACCAATTTGGTTGTCCAATTTAAAAGCAGCAGATGAACATATGTCTATACAACAAAACAAACAGGAAATGAAAGAATAAAAATATCTTATAATAAGCAAATATTTGGATCACAAAGAAATTCAGTTTAATGGATACTATCATTAAAATTATTGACATACACTTTTTGCTTATATTCAGAGGAAGTGAGTAACCACTTTACATTTTTGTATATGGTTTAGCAGTCCTGCAAAATAAAATGTCTCTTTTATACATGCAGAAAAGATTCATGAAAGTAGTAACATTCAGGGGGTTGTTTTCTGAGATTTGACATCTCGGCATCATCTCAGAAATCTAAACTAATTTAATCATGAACTTAAAATTACACTATTTTCAGTGGAGAATGGGAAAAATTCTTAACTGAGTAAATGGTCCTCTGTTATTTAAACAACAGATGGTAAAACTGCATTTGAGAATCTTAATCAATGAAAATATTTTAAAAAATAATCTAGGCATATCTGATGTTAATCTGGTGATAATGATGAGGGGAAAAACAATAGTATTTGTAAGACCTGCTTAAAAAATATACTTTAAGTGAGATATAAACAGGATATCCCAATAAACAGAAACAGGTGCTTTACAAAATTAAATTTGAAGATGAAGTTAATAAGCCTTCCATCAAGTCATTGTAGATCAAGGTTTAGTAGTCTGCACAGCTAGGCCAGGTAAGGACTCTTCCATGAAAATAAGTCTTGGGAATTCATACATCTGTTTATCTTGTGGTAAACTTGCACCTGGTATAACACATAGAAGAACATAAACCTGTGACATGTAAGGGACCTCAAAGTGATCTTTAAAGCCCCCCTTTTTTTTTCAATTGGAGAAGGTTATGAAGGAAGCAATTAAAGTTTCTTAATGAATGTGCGTCTTTATCCAGGTATGACTGCAGGAGCTATTGAGATGGAATGAGACATAAACACTTGTCAAGACAAGTATTATTGCCGCATATATCTTTTTATATATTTATGAAATAAGCCATACTTGTCTTGGTCTTTCTTTTGTTTGTGATTTGGCAAATAAAGCTAAGCAGTAAATTGTAATGTTTCCAAAGTTGGGAGTGAAAGAATTGGAGTCTTCTCTCAATTGATATTTAGATCTGACATGGAACATGACTCAATATAATCAATATCAATGTACAGCAGATGAGTAGCAGGCACAAGAAATTTTTTCTGCTTGAGTAGAAATAAACATGAAAATGGTGTCTTGTTAGAAGACTAATATAGGCCTCCAAAGTTGTGCTTGTGTAATCATGTGTGTACACTGAGTGTGAAGAGATGAAACTGACCTTACATTTGTGACACTAAACAATTGACAATACTGTGAAATAAGTTATCTCCAATCAATCTTTGGAAATGTTTGAGGGGTGATAGTCAACTGAAGGAGACTGATATCAAGAAACCAGTCCAACCTGTGTATGTATTCATATTGAGAAAAATTAATAAGTATTTGTATTTGCAGATTGCTCTAAAGGACAAGTTCTGACCCAGCGATCTTTCATCAGTGGCTCTTATTTCAAGCAAAGGATTGCTGGGACTGGGAGCTTAAGTGGAAGCTTCAGCTAGCCTTACATAAAAAGTCGGCACCCTTGAATTGTATTTAATTGTCCAGTGGTGAGATACTGAGATACTTCACCCTTTACATAACAGTTATATTAATTACCATATGTTTTCTGCTCTGTTCTAGGGGTTAACTAGGTATTTCTATCCTTATCTCCTCCCTCCTCCTTCTGGTGTCTAACCCGAAATGGGCATAACATTGTGCAAATGAGGAGCTTCAAAAATATTTTTACAGGGACTAAAGTTTATATTCATTGTGAGGTAAAACTTTACTTCCCATCTGAGGTACTTTAAAATAAAAGTAAGCAAATTGCACAAAACTCTGGAAGCAAGGAAGGACAGATAGTTGATTTCACTGTTATTTTAACAATTACCTTGATAGCTAAGACTATTACTGAAGAGCTATAGGAAACCCAAATTCTTTTTTAATTTCCCTATCCAAGCCAATTTCAGTATAGTGTGTAGACTCCTGGAGACAGACTTGAAGTAAGTGCCTGATTTTTATTATGTTGAAGCTGTTACATATTTCATGAGTATTTGGATTTTAGGCCAAAAGAAGAAAATGAAAGCCATCCTTCAATCTGATCTTTAGCCACTCATTCACTGTTTCCAAACTTTTCTCAATGTCATTCTGCACAGACAAGAGAAAGGATATGAAATTAGTTGTCTTTCGTATGGTAGTTGCTTTCAACTACCATAAACTTTTTTTGATAGCTCACGTCAATCACCCTCTTCATCAGATAGTAAAAATTAACTTCAATTTCACAAGTAATTTTGGGTAGACAGTGACAAAACTTTCTGTCTAGTAATGATTCACAAATCTAGCTTGTTGCTAAGGTGCCATAGGTTAGGCATAGGAAAGTTAAATTATTTATATACATGTCATTTTATTTCCCAAATTCTTCATTTGTGGTAGGAGAGAAGATTCTGGATCTAACTTCTAACTTTTCTTTCAGGTTAGAGAAGATAGATATATGAAATATGTCAATATGTACACACACATATATAGTGTGTATAAATGTGTTGATAAAACTCTGTGGAGTTCCTAGTGAGTCAGTGCCAGCTCATTAGCACATACAATATTACTGATTCATTCATATACTTAGTCCTTGGTCAGTTTCTGAGCAGACGTGTAATCAATGACCTGCCTAGTAACTGTCTGATGACTCATCTCTTCTTAAACCCCTTTCTGCAAAAGTATTTCAATTTTTCAGAATTAGGAAGCAAATTCTCACAAGGATTTCTTACCTTTGGGAGCATAAAGTTGTATTTAAAAAAATGCAAGTACCAACAACAAAGTCATAAATCCTTACCAAATTCAAATTTCCAACCGGTTCAGGTTGCATCTTGTATTTAAGTGTCATATTCTTCAGTGCAGTGTTTGAAGATGCTTGAACATTACAGACATCAATGCAATAACAGATTTAAAAAAAAACCAAAACACTGTGACTTTACTTTAAATGAGATGCAGTTTTGGTACGTTTTACATGACTTACTGTCTTGTTTTTTTGGAAACTGTGTATATTTTAGACAAATAAATATATGTCACTTAGGAAATAACTTTATTTTTCCTATTTATCCATCACAAAAGCAAAAAGGAAAAATATAGTGTCTAAACAACATCAGAGATGTCTATTTTGGCCTAACCTCCTTCCTACAGTTTCTTCAGAAATATTATGCGTTTGAGTTACTTCACTTCTGAAGGGGTATGCCTGTCTTTTAATGTCTGGTTTTGTGTTCTTTCTCCTTAAAGGTATTTAAGTATGTTCTTATGTCCTTCTTTTCTTTTTTTCTTTTTTTTTTTTTTTCAGATTAACTGTGCTTTAAAAAGCGGCAAATTGCTAGATGATATGTTCTCAAACAGGTCTGAGCTGGCTTGGTTATCAGGAGGGCTGCTCCTTGATGTCTCTTTTACCACTTGTTTTGAAGAGCTGCTGCTTTTGTTTTTCCCTCACTTCTCCCATTCCTTTCTAGTATTAACTGTCCAGTCCTGTCTATCAGTGCCCCAGTGTGCTTTTGTTCTTTGCATGATTGTAATATTTATCTCTTTCTAAAGGTGGAGTTTCATGGCTAGTTGAAACTGTTCTAAAACCTTATTACTTTCATAAGAGACAGTCCCTCTATTGCAGCAGCTCTGGTGCTTTTACTGCCATAGTGAAACCTACAGGCTCATTGGTCTAAGGAGTAACCCCTACTAGAAAACAAACCAGAGAAAAATTTTGGGCAGACCAATAAAACAATCCAAGACTTCATGAACTTATGCTTGCATTTATCTGTAAAGGACAAAAGGAAAAAACATGTGCTTTATAAAAAGCTCTCTTATGATTCAAAATATTCTTAGGACTAAACTAGCACTGCCGTTTTACTTTTTAAAACAAAATACAAACAGGAAATAATCTAATCTCCTAGGTAGAGATTCAATTTGGAATGTAGCTTTTCTGTATTCTCAGTTACATTTGAGAAACCTAAAATACTAATTAATAACTTAGAAAGTGTTCCTCTAACAAGGGAAATATTTAATTTAAAATTGAATTCTCCTATGGATCTTTTATTTCTACTCAGAGTTAATTCTTTAGTAATATAGAGTAATACTTGGAAGTGCTCTACAAGTTTCTGCACTAACTTACAGCTCAGATTTTTAAAAGGAAGATATTCTCAAAATCTCTGAGAGCTCTTTGAGGAAACATTTTGTGTTCTGGGGGTGGGGGGAACCTATATAACCCACTTTTTTCCAGAAAAGGCTGTTTCTGATATTCTGACAAAAAGTATACATATAGTAATTTGTAGATGTACATCTTTTCTCTATTCTTATATTTGGGGAAAAATGTTTTCCAGAAAACTGTTGCGAACTTGAATGATTTTAAATTCTGTTCTTTAGAAAGCATGATTTTCATTTGTGTATGTTTACCAAAATAAAAAGGTTATTGTACTTAAATTCATCTAATCATAGCTTTTAAGTCTGATCTCATTTGGTAAGGAATTCCATGTGTTCTCAAAGGAAATATTTTCTAGATGCAGGCACCTTAGGAAAGCATTTTAATTATCTGTCTGAGATCACTCCTTCTCCCAGTATAGTGTAATGAATCTGATTTACTCAAATGTACAGTTAGCAAATGCCACTGTCATTACACAAGAATAATTGTGACTACATTTCTGCTTCAGATCTAGACAGTGTCTTAAATTCAGTATCTCATTTTGCTTCTCCTTTAATACCTCTTTTGAAGCAAGCAGCTGATAAGCCAACATAAGAATTCATCTTGCTCCGTCATCCTGTACATCAGGTTGAGGGATGCTGAGAATCATATAGAGGTTAGAGAAGTCTTCATTTTCAAAAGATCATTAATGCCTGCACACAACTCTGAATCTGTCCCTTAAGCTCTACATAGGTATGCATTTTACTAGTAGTCATAGATAATGCACTACTTGGCACTATTACAAGGGTTTGTTTGCAGGGATATTTTCTGTCAATGTATCTGTAAGAAAAAATATTTGGATGCATTTTTATTTTATGAAATGTATTTAGGATCATGGGACTCCATCTTATCAATGAGTTGCAATTTCCACTGGGAGTCAATTTAGATCTAGCTTGAAGTCTGAGTGACTGTGGTTTGTGGCTCCTGAAGAGAGAACACCAGAACTATTCTCTCTTATTTAGATAAATCTGACACATTTATAAATTCATGAGCTGAAATTGCTCTTCACAAAAGCACAATATCCTGTTTTTCATTCAGCACTGTTTCCATTTTCCAGTGCCCTGTCTGACTTTGCTCATAGGTTGGAAAGTATTGTGATGCATCATTTATGCTGCCTTCCACCTTTATTGACTGATGGCCTCCTTTTCTGTCAATCATTTCATTGTATTTTGTCAAAAATAATGTGGAAAAATTTACTGATGACTGAAGTGCATTCACCTGTAAACAAATGCTTGAGACTGAAATCAGAAGGAATGGTTAGCTAAGGTCATTTCAGTTACGACAAAGACCTACATGGAAGTCAAATGCAAGTATCCAATTGGCAAAGTGACAAATATAGTTTCTTTGTTTGATTAGAAGAGAAAGGCATATTATCAATAATTATTGAGAAGAGTTTTTGTCTTTTGAAAGACATTGGGTTTGATAGCATGTGCTCTACAGCGCTATGCAAAAGGCACAAATGTAAGGTGATTATATGACCTGACCACAGAACTGCCCAATTGCCTATCTCTTGCTCAAATCCAGAAGTGCTATATTCAAATACCACCCAGCCCTTTGCAGAAACATGTCAGAGCAGCAAGTCCAAGGCTGCTCCTCAAGGGAAGAACCAGGAACTGAGAGTGACTACAGCACCATGTCCTTACTGACCAGGGCACAGCCCTGCAGCAGCAGAGCTGGGTGGGCACTGTCCCAGGTAAGGGGAGGGGTTCAGGGTCCGTCCACTGAGTTCAGTCAAGAGCAGCAGAAGACTCTAATAGGGAAAAGGCTACAATGCAGGTCCAAGGTTCAAAGAAGCAGGGCCAGAAACAGGACTGGAGACTGCACATCCACAGCATAGGTCAGGCCAGGTCTGGGAGCCCAGACCCAAGACTACATAGAGCTCCTGGGCCTGTGGGCAGAAGGTGTGAGTGGGGGCTCCATGCACTCTTCTCTGAAGATAAAGAAAAACAGGTACAGAAGCATGGTCAAGAGGTTATGATGCTTGGTGACTTGTAGAAGAGTATATCTTAGAGCTGGTATTCCAGCTTAATGTAAGATTTATTGTGAAAAATGACTGGCTGGAATAACAGGAGCGTATAGGCTTCTGCAATGCAAAACCAACTGTGCTTATGTATTCTCAGTAAGGGTTCCTGCTGTGCATGCAGAGTGGGCAAATTGGTGATACTGTCAGGTTACCACAGGCCTCCTTTTTTCCTTTGTCCCTGTTGAGAAGACTGTTTTTATACCTTGTTCATCTGTATTTTCATAAATAATCACTGTCTCTTCCGATTTTTCAACAGCAATCATACTACCATAGATGCCACTCCATTAGGAAGCGCTTCTCAACACATTTCATGGTATATGGGCTGGGGAGTCATGTTGGAATGGTATCTATCATTAGCTGTGCTGAGATGCCAACAAATTAGAGGTGGAAGTCATGAGGTCACATTTTAAAAAGACACAAAATCCAAACCTCCAGTCATTCCTAGTACTCCAGACTGATTTTAGTTCTACAGTCATAGAATAGATCATGCAGAGGACAAAATCATTTGGCAGTTTAAACGCTCAAGAGTATGCTGCTTAAGGGCTATTTCAGAAAACAATGGAACAATGCAAGCAACTAAGTATGAGTGATGTCTGTATGTCAGACAAAGAAATATGCAGATGTGACCATAGCAGGATGTCAGAACCATCTGTTCCTTTTGTTTTGAGTAAAGTGAAGCTTAGGTGGAAAAAAGTATCCTTCAGACAGCTAAGCCATGCCTTTCAAAAGGTAAAAAGGCATTATGCTGTAAAAAGTCAGCATTTAGGCAAGCACAGGAAAAACTGTTGGATGAACAAGCACACCTGAGGTGCTTAGAAGTAAGAGACCATCCGTTAACAAATGGCAAATGTAGAATTTGCTTACAGCTAACTGGTGACAAAGGCATGCCATTGCAATACTCTGTATGCATCCAAACAGATAAACTGTGTATTGTTAGCTGAGAACTGAGGCTGCACAGGCTTAAAAGCTTATCACTGTTATTACTGACTATAGCATTTTTTCTCTTTACTGGGTCATAATTATCATGTCTCTTTCTTTTCCACAGACTGACCATTTTTCACTTGTTTCCACTGCCAGGCTGTAGTTCTTTTACCAAGCAAGAACAGTAATGAGAAGGGTGTATTCACTATTCCAGCTTTTATCACATTCTCATATAATAAGTACTGGGTCTTGGGCTATTGGAAAAGGTTTGACAGAATAGTTAGTTTCACATAAATTATGGAAAATCTGTATATTACCTCACATTTCCACATAAACTTACAATAAAATGAAGAAAAAGAATTTCAGTACTTCACATGTAACACTGTGTTGCTTTAGTTTGACAGAAAATGGACATTATCTTAAGTTTTTACTATACTTACCCATAGAAAGATAATATAGTTTTCATAAGAGAGCACCTGCAAATTTATCACTGTCCTTTACCTTCACATGTCTTCCTTATCATTGATCTAAATGCCTCATTTCCCAATCTGTAAAATGGGATAGTACTATGCTACAATGCAGGCTTTTTATGTCAAATGCTCAAATAAAAATCCAATATAGGTGATATCAGTATCTCATGTTTGTAAATTTTGATGAGGAAAGAGAGATACATGTATGTGTAGTTTGGAAACATAACTGCCTGTGCACAGCATCTGGAAAAACATCAGCACGAACCTAGGAAAAAGTTCTTTAGGTGGTATATTCAGCTATAACTATGACTAATAGGATGGGGTTTTTAAAAGTAAGATTTAAAGTGAATATCACTAAAAGCTCTCTGAGTGAGACTGTAGTGTGGCTTGCTTTCAATGACACCAATGGAGAGGCATCTTGTTAGAGAACTGGATTAAAAACCTCTGAAAATATTGTATATTGTAGCATTGCATTTTTTTGATTGGACAGCAACTGCAAAATCTCTAATTCTAATTGTCTTTTTTCCGTTTGTCTCTTTCTCATAAAATAAATTTTAACAAACCAACAGATGAGATTTGTAGTAACTGTTTCCATCCGTTCCTGTGACAGAATTTGATTTAAAAAAAGCTAAGAATATTCTGTACTCAAAGTGCATTTTGAAGTTTTGGGGTGTTTCAATCATAATAAAGCAGACTTTTTGCTTTAATACACTGTTGGGGTTTATGAAGTCATGAGTGTTAAGTGAAATGGTCTGAGACTTTCACTGAATTTTTCTCCCTGGATATCCTCAGCAGTCTAATTGGCATTTTAACCCTAATGATATGTAATGCTGTAAATTTTTTGTTTTACTTAACTGGTCACAAAAAATAACGTGAACCTTTTATTTAATTACTGTTCAATGAAATCATTCATATTTTACAAAGAGAAGGGAAAACCATCTACAATAAACAAACCCAAATCTTATAGCTACCATCCTAATTTATATAGTAGCCTTTTATGTTTCCCAGAGTTCTTCACAGACAAATCGTACAGAACTACAGGAAGGGAAAGTAATCCATCTCAAAGCCATTTTGAAAAGACATGTTGTCATTGTGCTTGTAAAAATGTTCCAAAAATGAACACAGTGAATATTTGCTGGAAGCAAGTGGTATATCCAGGATGCCAGCCAAGAAATGTTGTTTCAAATTGTTATTTTCTTTATTCAGTCACTGAAGTAATACATCACAGAGTACATAAACTGAGACAAAAATAAATAATAAACATTACTGAAAACAAAATGATAATAAATTACAAAATATGAAATATTAAAATATTGCAAGCAAAATATGGCAATGTGTGAAAATCACGGGAGCTCTTTTGTCTTCTTATCAGCTTTGGAAAGCATGTTATAACTGCAGCTTTATTTTTGGCAGTAGATTAATATGCTTTTGTTTTAAACCTCAGTCTCAACACTGAACAGAAGTACAGGTGTGTGAGTCCTGCTTCCAAAAAGATACAGTTTGGATTCTGTGTGTTTTGTGAAACACTGTAGACTGACCATCCTATCCACATTCAAATTAAAATTGAAATTTTATATTTTCCATTGTGTTGGAATATTCAAATTCACTATATCTGTATTAATAATAAAAGATTAAAAGTTCATGGCATATTACAAAAGTGATTAAGATTTCTGGGAAAGCACTTGGGTCCCCCCTGCAATGTGTATGCTGATGTATAGCTAAATAACTTAGTTTAGGCTATTACGTGACGAGTTTGTACTGAAAAATAGTTATAGGTAGGATGAAACTGTGAAAACACTATATGAATTTAGGGAAAAGTTAAAGGCTAATTATTTTTTTTTTAAGTTAATTTTTAGCTCTGACATGCATACTTACATTAGGAATCAACTTCTCATCCTTTCAGAGAGAAGAAATAGAAGTGGTGTTCTCCAGCAGGAAGACGGAGGGGAGGGACCATTTTACGATGTCCAAAGTCATATGAATGTGTATGTTCTCTATGGGCAAGTAGCAGATGTGTATATACCATAGGTAAGTTGTAACTCTAACAGAAGAAAAACATTATCTTCTGAGACTAGAGTGGTTGAGCTGAATGACGTCAGAGCGTGGAGAGATTCTTCAAAGGCTTTTTCAGGTACTTTATTAATCAGTCTTTTCTTCAAACTAGCAAACCCAGTACTGCCAAGGAACAGCACAGATGCACAGAGAAGTTTGTATTTTCACTTCAGGTTGGCATAGAGGGACTGAGACCAAAGAAGCAGCCCCCGCTGAGGGCTGGGGGAGGAGGCATCGGGTGGGCAAAGGGCAAAAGATCCCAGTCAGGAGTCTGTCCCACTGAAAGTTGCTCATCTGCCATCCTGCACCAAGGGAATGCCACTTTAAGCAGAAGCTCTGCTGGAAGCAAGAGGCAGATTGGGGTGGTGGCCAACTGCTACCAGAAAAATAGTAAGCTAGGTTTGTGACTGCAGGGAGAATTTCAGGGTGATTTTCTTGCAAAGTGCACAAAAGTGTCAGAACTTGTGAGATGTCTCTACAAACTGCTGGGAAACAACAGAGACAGTCTGTAGCTTGTATGCATAGGAATAAAAATAGCAGAGTGAAATGCGGGAGAGAGATTAGGTGGGGAAGGAGTGGAATTTAGGCTTTTAAGGATGTTTTAAGAATACTAAACTAGTGCTGTTTGCAGTGCTCTCAGTAAATGGGACCGAAGAAGAGAAGCGAACTTTTAATGCCAGGCTGAGAAGCCAGTAGTAAGGATTCAGATGCATCAAAAGCTGAGGACATCTCTAGCATAATGGATGCTCATGCAGGAGAGATGTACTTCATCTGAATGATAAGTGGGCCAAGCTGCTAGCACTTAATGTGAAGGAAGTTGAGACTGAGCTTTCCTATGAAAGAATAAGAGAAAGCTGACAAGTAAAGAACTGCACAGAGCTGAAGATGACATATCTATTATGGATGATGTTATGGAAACTTTGTCAGTCTTTGTGCAGGCTAGAGAACAGTATGGTATTGTTCTAACAGTGTATGATTTAAACAGAATGCTGAGAAGAGAAAAAAACCTGTACACTAACAATAGAAAGTCTGAATTGTCAGATTAAGTAACACGAGTATTAAAATAGCAGACAGCATAAAAAAAATTCCTCTTTGTGGAAAGAGGACAATCTTCTAGACATCATTCAGTGGAATAAAATTAGCAACAACAAAAATCAAATTGACATGGACAATTTGCCAAGATCAAATAAGATGCACCCAAGAGTTCTCATCCTTCTACTTAAAATTTTCCTGGTGCTTGAAGTATTTGGCAGATATGACAGTACGTTTTAAATTGATCCCAGGTGAGATTCCAGGAAATACAGCTCTGTAAACCTGTTAACAGTGCAAATTAGTAGAACCTATAATAAAGCATATGTTAACAAGTACATGGGTAAACCTGACCATATATTGAGGTCAATGTGGATCCTTGAAAGGAAATTCTGCCTCATAAATACACTGTAGTTAAAGTTCAGCACATGTGTAAGAGTATTCTGCCTGATATATCGTATCTGGACTCCCACAAGGTTTCTGGCACAATTTGTCACCCAAAGCTTTAAAGAACCTGAGCAGTTACAGCACAAAGGATAAAGTCCCTCGTTTTATTTCGTCATTTGGTTAAATGAGGAAACAAAAGGTGGGAATAAACACTTTTTGCAGTGTAATCACCAATGAATTTCACACAGATTTGTGCTGGGACTTGTGCAGTTCAAGATATTCATGAATGACCTGGAACAGCAAGTGATTAGTGAAGTGGCAAAGTTTACTTCTGATAACAAGTTATTCAAGGCAGTAAAAATGAAGGCAGACTATGAAGAATTGCAGAAGGACCTTAGGAAGCTGAATGAGTGGCCAATAAAACTGCAAATGAAATTCTGTATAGATAAATGTCAAGCCATGCATATGGGAATGAGCAGGCCTACATTCACATACAACATAATGGGCCCGGAACTGGCCATTATCACTCACGGACAAAATCTTGGGTTATAATAAATGTTTGTATGAAAATGTCAGCTTAGTAGTGGTTAAAAAGGCAAATCAAAGCTAAAAATTATTTAAAAATGAATAAAGAATAAAACAGGGAACATCATATCTCATTGTATAATTCTCTGGCGTCACCCCTCTCTCCTCCATTTGAAACATAATCTATGCAAACTGGAAAAGGTTCAGAGAAGGAGAGCAAGGATTATCAAAGGTATGGAACTGCTTCTTTTCATGAAAGAATGAAACAAGATGAGACTGTCAGGCTTGGAAAAATATGATGAAAGAAAGAAGATAGAGGTCTCTAAAAGAGTGCCTGAAGAAGGTTAGGTAAGGATTGATAGGCCACTGTAAATACAAAATTGTCCAAAATAAAAGGAGGGATAAATCAAGTTAGTAGGAGTCAGGTTCAAAGCAATTTTAGGGAAGCATTTATTCACACAGTAGTTGTAGGCTGGTGGAACTGCTCCAAGTATCTTGAAACACTAAAAGGAACATGGGCTGAAGGAGAGACTGCGAAAACTCACAGAAGAGGAGCCCAAAGACATCAACTAAATGCATATATACTGTCTCTACCTCCAGAACTGAAAACCATTGGACAGAATATTAGGTGGAAGTGTCATAGACACTTCTCAATTTTTTTTATTCTTCCCTAGATTTCCATTTATGACATGTTTTATTTTGGAAGAAACGGAAACAAGCATTTAGTGTGACTCAGGGTGGCCTTTGCTATATATATCCATTGTCCTTGATTCTTCCAATGTCAGGCACTGCTTACATCTGTACTGGTAAATAAAGCAAGACCAAGGGTAGAGAGCAAGAGCCATGGCCTCACTGTTTATACATGCATTACAACTTCATCCTGATCCTTATGTGACTCTAAAACCATAGTAATTTTTATGATTTTTTTGTTTTGTATTCAAAGTTATTGACAGCTGTTTCATAGCCTGTCCAAGTCATTTTTTCACAGAGTCAATTGAAAAGATGTCTGTTTGCCCTTATTTGTGTTTCAGGTACATGGAGGAGTTATTTATGTTATGAAGCCTGGTAACGAGAGCATTGGAGGAGTGTGGGAGGTGGAGACAGCCATACCTGGTGCAACATTGACCATTCTGCCTGTCAGAGTCGGTGCCAAGGATGCACAGTACGACACCTTCTTACAAGTCATTTCAGATGCTCACAGATGAGGAGCGTCACAGCACGTGATACAGACAGCAGCAGCCTGGTGCTTGAACACCAGCCCTCACAGTACAGAGACAGATGACGTGTGGTCTAACAGAAACAGACTGGTAGGCACACTGCCTTTTGCTGAAACTGAGTAATTGAGTACTAAATGGTGCCTAACCCAGAAAGGATTTGGGCTGTCCTGATAAGGAATTTGATCACTCAGACAATCATGTTGTGTATTATTTTTTTGTAAGCAGAGTTCATGTTATGTCCATGGAGAGAAACATAGGCTTCTCCATTAATTCTGGAGAGCTGCTTAAGGCAAAATTTATACTCCCATATTAGGAATAGAAACATTAATCTTCATAGCTATAGACTGTATACATAGCAAGAATAATAATTATGAAAAAGCATTTGTCCTCATACCTACTAATCATCTCTTAGTGTATAAGCCTCACTCATTAGTAAAGGCTGCTACATCAAAATGTTCTGAAGGTCAAAATGCCTCTGGTTACTTCTTCTTTTTGTGGGACAAATCACTGCTTTCACCAATATGTTTTATGTTTCCATTACTGCTTCCTTACTGGCCTTTTTTATTTCAGATTGCTGTTCATGTCAGGTGTGTTTGTACAGTTTTTAATAGAACCATATCATGTTTTCCTAATACTAACAAATCAGTCTGTCTCTAGTTTCAGGTTAACTGGTGCTTTACTTTTGTACAGAGAGAAAGGATCTAGATACATGTGATTTAAACTAAATATTTTTTGTGTTTAGCCAGCACTGTGTTCTTGCAAAACAGACACCAAACACTTGTAATCTTTTAGTGAAGTGATGCAGTATTTCCTTCTCCACCTATTTACTGATACACTTGGTACTTAACAGTAGCCTCTGGGTTCTGCTTCCATGAGCAGTTGCACTTTTCAGGATTTGAGTTTTCTTCTCTAGGCATGCATCATCCTTCTTAAGCTTGGAAAACCAATTTTCTTCACTAGAGAGGATGGTGTTCCCTAGGTTGTCACCAACAGATATTACAGATGTTTATAAAGGCAATGTTTCTCTTTTAAAAAAACAGCTTATAGTCTGTTGTTAGTTACAGATTATCTCCAGAGAAGTAACATATTGGAGCTGTAGAAATTTTTACTTTCCTTTTTTTTTTTTTTTTTTTGCTTCCTTAAAGCAGAATCATCTGCAGAATGATCACAGTACTGCTCCACAGCTAGAAATGCAGAGCTAAATCTACTTCATAATTTGGTGCTGCTGAGGACTCAGTGGAAATCCATGTAATAGTTCAGTTGAATTAGCGTATTTCACTGATTAAAGACGTCTGTCTAGAAAATAATTTTCCTTCAAAGTTATTATATTGATGTGATTAGCCAAATAGTTTAATACTGTAACAATGTCTACCAAAAGAAATATATAATGATTAGCTTCTTAATGGCAAGACAAGAGAATAACGTATTAACATTGTATGCTGATGAATCATTATCTATCTAGTTAATGTGTCTAAAAATTTATTTTGTCTAAAAATTAATTTATTTGGGGGTTTGATTTTCATTGACCCAACTATGAGGGAAAAAAAAGGAAAATAAAACCTCTTCTAAGCCTCTAATACATTTGATGTTCTTTTTGTCATGAAAACATTTGACAATCCTGTAGACGTATAATAATAATGTCTAGTCTTGCACTTTATGGGAATCCCTCAGTATTTTATCATTAATCACTGTGTCATTGAAAAATTGGGAAAAAAAAAATGTTTGCGGAATATTTAGTGAATGTAGCATGGTTTTTGTACAGAACATAAATCTCTATAGTGGTTGCATATCTTTCATTGTTATTGTAAAATATTTTCAGTGGACAAAATGTGCTACACTTTGACTTATTTCATGATTGAGGTGCCTAGACCTGGGTGCCTCTACAGCCATTAGAGACAAAGAATGGTCCATAACATCGTGAGAGATAAGATACAAATATCCCCATGGTATTGCAATTCTAAATTTATGTCATAACAGATGACAACAAAACTACTGGTGCCCACTGATATTAAAGCATAATGATATCACTGTTACTGATTTTCTACCCTGCTTCTTTGTGTGTCATGACCAAACTGTTACTATCTTTGCTATCTATCATTCGCATCCTCTGTCTTGCTCTTTATATCTTTTCCAAAACAGCCTCAGAGGTGTCTGCGCAGCCACCCTTCTGCTGCTGCACAGCAACACTTTCTAATGAAGGAAGATCATGCTCTTTTCTTCTTTAAAAAAAAAAGTGACTTTTCTTCTCCCAAGAAAATTGTTGAAACATAACATAGCAGCAATATATAGAAAATAGTTTGAGAAATCTTCTAATGTGCCAAATTGCATTGCAGTACTTTCCAAGTAGGTTTAAAGCACAAGGTCAAAGTCATAATTGCATCATATCCAAGTCCTCCATAAATGTCAGTGCCCCATTGCCCAAAAACTGCAGTAATAATGAAGGATTATTTTTGCTATCAATTTTTAGAATATTTAAGTATTTTTTTAATGTGTCCCTTGGGTCCACTGAATACATGGGACATGGTAAATTGAACGTTTGAAGGCGAGTATGAAAATGGTCCTTTAAGTAGTGCAGAGACAAAGTGAATATTGGATCATAACCTCTACTTGTGGATAATTGTAACTCAGATGCACTACTACTGATGTTTTGTATTTATCTGCCTAAGTTCTGTTACAGAAAACCTGTCTGACAGAGGTAAAATGATGAAGTATATTGCAGAATCATATTTCCTTTATTGCTGTCTTACTTGGCAGAAATCCTAGAAGAAAGAGTTATATCCTTTGAGCCATATGGGAAACGTGTTGTTATTTAATATATAACTCTAGCTCATAATGAAATGCCACGGAAAAAAACCAAAACCAAACTATGCCAGATTTGCAACAGAACTCAAAGGAAACCTGCAGAGCTTTAACAATAACTGCTGAAGTAGCTGAAGAATTAACCTAGCAATGTATATAAAAAAAAAAAAAAGAGTATTTTTCTTCCACTAACAAGAAAACTATGAAGTCTTGCTACAATACTTTCAAGACAGCTAATTTTTAACCATTTCAATAATAATTTACAATGAATAATTTGCTGTTTCAAAGACTGCATGTGTGAACATCAAAACACCCAGTGATAATAAGCTTGATTGTGTTAAAGGCCTGCAAACATTGTTTATCTTTACTAGCGTATGAATAATTCATAAGTGATCAAGAACGTTTCAAAAATCAGTTTATGGATCACAGATTTCTTTTAAATATAGTCAAAAAATATTTGTATTCTGTACAGATCGACTGTATGTTCTGCAAACTGCTCTGCCAAAGCTTAAAGGTGTTCTGAAGGACTCTGCATAAAGCATATGAAATGACAATGAAAACCCAATATGAAATTATGGCTTAAACTTCTTATGCTTCACTTGTGCTCAGAATTTACAGGATTTACATAGAACAAAATGTCCGATGCATCGAGTTCATTTCAATTTTGAGGGTTTATTGCTGCCTGAATTTCATGTCTATAACCAAATGCTTCCCAATTCTCTCAGCACTGCAGCTGAAGTGTCTTGCTACCAAAAGCAGCCAAAACCCAAGGTTAGTAATTCACATGAAAGTTGGGGACTTTATTTTTGTTTCAATTTGAATCAAACTGAAAGCTGAAATTGTTCAGCATTTCCTAGCAAATCAGTACATCAACCAGTTTTTAGCAATCTAAAAGCTAAAAAAGGCAGTAAATGTGAATTTCCCTGTGTAGATATGACATTATCTGGAATATTGGGCTCTGGAGTAACCTTCCAGGATGACAGTCTAGAGCAATAGACGTGGGGAAATAATTTTATGTCAAGCTTTGTAGTAACTGATATGTAAGTTCCCATCATTTTGGCAAGAGACTCATATTATTCCTATCTTCACCAACACTATGACAAGACATTCTCCCACAGCTGCAGTACAGTATTGCAGCCCATCTCCCCTTCTGTTACTCCTTGTGCTTGCTGGCAAATAAAAATGAAGTTTGGCCTTATCTGCATCCCACTGCAATTGAAACACAAATTAATGCTAAAGAAACACACTGAACAGCTGGTGAGTTTTGTAACCTAACAAGCCATTTTACGTCCAAGGACTTCAAATGCTCCCTGTCATGACATGATCTAGTATATGCTCCATGTAGCAAGAAGGAACATGCTTGAGAGATCTGCAGAGAAGCCTGGAAACTGAGAGGTGTGGCTTTGTGAGTTTCAAAGGCCCCTGGAGCTGCAGACTACAGCCAGTGGGTACCACACATAGCATTTGTATCTCAGACACATGAATCCTGAAATCCTAGTGACTGGTTTTAAAATAGTAAAGTTGTGTACGACAAAAGCTCTTCAAACCTCAAGAATTTGAATTAAGAAAAAGCTTTCAAAATATTCTGATGTGTTTGGAGACACAAATGCAGAAGGTTGCTCACATGATCCACTTGTGCTCCAGTTTTACGGGTGATAAACTTGGAAGGGATGGTGCTTTAGAAGATATGTTGCTATTTTAGCATGCAACTCTACCATGCTAACAGGTTGTGGAGGAGTAGAATTATTTCCACAGGTAAGACATATATTCACCGGTAGTGGTGAAGATTCACGTCCTCCTAGTCCCGGAAAGAATGAAGGGCAAGAAACCTTATCCCTCTTATTAATTATTTTCAGAAAATTTCACATCTGTTCTACTTGCTACTCATGTTCTAGCCCTGAATGTTGTGTGAAATAAACAGGAGAATGGAGAAAATTATTTTTCTCAGTGTGCAGTTCTTCAGTTAATTTAGGAATTCATTACAGTTGTACATGAGTACATTACTTAGCTGTATAATTACTACTACAGTGCTAATTTAAGACAAATTAATGTGGCTAATATTGCTCAATATTATTTTTTTTATTTTTCAGATTTGTGCCTATTGCTAAGAACTATCTATAATTTTTCTCATGTGAATAATTTGCAGAGAATTGCTCCTAAAGTGCTACTGGAATACCTAAGTAGTTTCTCAGAGGACATTTTTTTCCTTATTTCTGGTTTTTTTGGAGTATGAAGTGAAAAAGAAATTTAATGGATTTTAGCATGATGACAAACGACCTGTCACTCATCTTTAATCATTACCATAGGTGTTAGTAACATAAAGTGACAATTCTGCTTCAGATGATCATTGCAACTGTATACAGTTACTTTTTTTTTAATATCAGACATGATTCAAGAGCAGTGGCTCTTGGATCTCTTACTCTTCAACACTTTGGCACAATATCATAAATCTTTCCTTTTCCTCTCTAAAGGAGCAATGTATTCAGTGATGTGAGCTGGATGAGATTTCAAGAGGAAAAGCTATAAAAGGTATCCTGTATGCAGAGGAAGAGTTAGAGCTTGCTGTGGTTCTTTATAGGGAATACTGTCACTCTCACATCACGTCATATTATATGTAGTAGGTAAGGAATGAGGAAATAAGAAATGGCAGTGCAAGGCACTGATTGCAGTGGAAGTTTGAATTCTGAAAATCTATACTTTTTCAATGCGATGTAAATTAAAGCATTTTATTGCTACTGTATGATATGATCCTTTTTTTTTTTTTTACCTTTTTCTGTCATTGTCCATGCTCTTCTTCAGTTCTTAAATCTAAAATGATATCACCCATATTGTTGTATACAAACCTCTAGGCTTTTTAACTACCATTTATTCCTGTTCTTTAGACACTTAGACACACCTAAATGTCTAAACATAAAAGCTGGATTGACAGAAACTCTGCTTAGCTCATGCCTAGCCTGAGACGTTAAAAGTGTCTCACCATTTAAACATGAATTCACTACTGTGACTCGAAACTATTCTTATCTTAGAGGTGTGACAGCTTTCTGGAACTAAAAATGCTGTGTTTTGCATTACTTGTTTTCATTCGGTAGCTCAGTGGCTGGAACATTTAAGCAAAACAAAAATATTTGGTAGCACAGAGGAATCCAGGTTTCCTTGGCTGTCAGAGGAGTCATTGCACCATTAGGCTATGTGGTCATGACAATTTTTTTCACATTTCTGTGTACCAGCCACTAGTTATGCCATCTTCAGAACAAGTACTGAGAGAGAGCTGAGCATGTAGTTCAGGTTAACAGTAAAGCTGGTAGTTAAGTCACTCTCTTAGGTGAGAAGATGACAGGAGGACACTTAATTGTATCCACCAAGCTGTAAAATTAAAAGAAGTCTCATTGCTTTTCACCAGAAAGGATTGAATTGCCTAATTCTTAAAGAAGCGTCTTTAGTACCTAGAGTAGATTGATCAGAGCTACAGAACTGAAGTTGAAGATAGACTGTTCCTGCAATTTGAGGCCCTGTTTTCAATGGTTGATCTGTGTCAGGGCCTTGAATGTGCAAATAGGCATCAATTGCTTTGTGTCAGAGTACTGGGCTCTGACAACCTGGTTTTTATGACCTAACAAATAAATGTCTTATTAACCCAGTAAAAGATTCATGTCCTGCTAATCAAGTAGAAAAGTTCATTTTCAAATATCCAGATGTTTATCCTTGTTAGTTCTACCAGCCAGATCAATTGTAGATAACTCCTCCAAGTGAATGGATCTTACAGCTCTCTGCCGAGGGTGGAAGGTGTTAATGTTGTTTCTTCACCTGATACGTGGGTAATTGCTAATTGCCACAAACTTTACAAATATGTAAGAGAATTTATTTACTTGTGCTATGTTATTACACTTTTCCTTCATCATCTGTTGTCTCTTGCTAACATAGAAACCAAATTAAACTAGGTGGACTTTGGGTTGTCCTTGTTGTGATTCTTTTTATTTTATACTACTGCAGTGTATTTCTTTCCCCACAGCAAAGCCACAGGGAATAACAGTGTCCCTAATCTCTGAGTAGGACCAGCAATTTTGTAAATGGTGGATTGTAATCAATTTACATAGCTATGTTTTCACCTTCCCTGTCTCATCTCTCACCAAATCAATTCAGCAGAAAGAATTGACAGCAACGCTCAAAGTACTGCTGGGCAGCACAGTGGTGTTTTTGTGGGGAGTGACATGCATTTTGCAGGAAAACACCTGTTTCACATAAATTAAAGCAATTTTGTCCGCCATTGTGCTTCACCAGTGGTACAAAGTCCATTGATTTGTCTCAGCTCTTTAACACACAGACTAGCACTTGCCTCTATGATGACATGCTTATATAGTACTGTGTATCCCAAAGAAATTGAGAAAAGAAGCGGGACAGATGACTGATGATCTGGACCAAGCACTAGTAGTAATAACTTCTAACAGACTGTTCATTGCTGCCTTTCCTCTCTCTTTGTTTGTCTGTTTGTATTTGCTCATATATGACACCCATGACACAAAATCAAATTTCATTAGAAGAAGCCCTCGCACTTCATACCTCAATACTGTGAAAGTGTTCTCTGGCCCAACCAACTGCATGGACCTTGCTAATTTCAGCAATAAAACATCATGTCAAACATCTAGACAGTTTTTTAGTTCCATTACAATCAGTATCAGCAATGCAATAATGTATTCATGAGGACCACGATTCTTTCTTCTGCCTTTGAGTATCAGCATTTTTTAAAGGCTTTATCTTTTTTTCTGTTTCAGAAGCATGCTTTTGTAAGTGCACTACATACTTTTTGCATATCCCAGAATAAACAAAGGTAAGGAGGAATTATCTTCTACATACACAGAACCTTGCCAGGACAGAATCATTTTTGCCCCTTTCCAAAACGTATCTACCTGGACTTCCAGATTAAACAGTATGTACATATTTTCTGTCCAGTGTTAAACCTGGGGGATGCATGAGGCATGGCAGGGTGTTATCTGAGATAGTAGGAATATTGTTGTACTGGTTTTGACTGACATAGAATTACTTTTATTCATGGTAGCTTGTACGGTTCCATGTTTTGGATTTGTGATGAAAACAGTGTGAAAACACACCAAAGTTTTAGCCATTGCTGAACAATGCTTTTACACAGTCAAGGCCTTTTCTGCTCCTCAAATGCTCCACCAGTGAGTAGGCTGGGGGTGCATAAGAAGTTGGGAGGGGACAACAGCCAGGACAGCTGACCCCAGCTGATCAAAGGTATATCGCATAATGTATGATGTCATGCTTAGTATATAAAGCTGGGGGGGAGAAGAAGGAAGGGAGGGATGTTCAGAGTTATGGAACTTGTCTTCCCAAATAACTGTTACACGTGCTGGAGCATTGATTTCCTGGAGATGGCTGAACACCTGCCTGCCCATGGGAAGTGATAAATGAATTCCATATTTTGCTTTGCTGGCATGTGCAGACTTTGCTTTACCTATTAAACTGTCTTTATCTCAACCCATATGTTTTTGTACTTTTACACTTCTGATTCTCTCCCCCATCCCACTGGGTGGTGGGGTAAGCAAGCAGCTGTGTGGTGCTTAACTGCCTACTGGGCTTAAACCACAAAAATTACTAAAAAAAATTCTAGTGTACTTTTTTTTGTCAGCTAGATAGAAGGAACACTAGTCCTGAAATCAATGCAGGAATTACAAACTAAATTAACATTTAAAGAACATGCACGTCATCAGGGAAGTATTTAATACAAAATTAAAATCAGCTTTATTCTAGCAATAACAATTTGTATTTTTCAACTTACTGTATTTAACTACAAATTGTCTCTGAAATGTATGGATTTCTGAGAAAAACAATGCCCTTTCCTCACTGTGCATATTCAAAGTGATTTAGGGTAAATATTTTATAGCAGCCAATGTTTCAATTAGCACTTTATATATTTAACTATATATTTGTCATTTTACCTTATTGTATTTTTCATTTGTAGTCACTGTTCAATTGATTTCTATTCCCATGTATTTTACTTTAAAAAGCCCACATTCATACAGCATGTTGATATGGTTTCTTTTCCCTGCATACAGCCCAAAGACACTGAGAGCAAGGCAGTCAACCTTATGAATGTTTTGTCTAATTTTACAGTGTATTCTGTGTTGGTTACAACAGCCTTTTTTAAGGGAAATACTCTGTTGTTTTGTATAAAACACATGCATATCAGCATAAATTCTAGACACTTATGTTTCTTAAGATTATCCCACACTGATTCAGTCTACATTTGTGATAAGTAGTAGTGGTTTTGTAAAGTATTCATATAAACCAGAGGTCCTCAAACTTTGTGAACAGGGGGCCGGTGCGTGGTTGAAGTGACAGGCAGCCATCTGCGGCCGCTTGGTTCCCCCCCCCAACTCCCGGCAGGGGGAGGGGGGGAGGCGGGGGGGTTCTGTAAATACCAGGGTCCGGATTGAGGACCCTGGGGGCCGTATCTGGCCCGTAGGCCGTAGTTTGAGGACCCCTGATATAAACCATAGAATCATTCAGGTTGGAAAAGACCTTTGGGATTATCAAGTCCAGCTGTTAACCCAGGATTGCCAAGTTCACCACTAAACCATGACCCTCAGCACCACATATACTTGCTTTTTAAACACCTTCAGGGATGATGATTCCACCACCTCCCATGGGCAGCCTGTTCCAATGCTTGACCACCCTTTCCATTAAGAAATTTATTTATTTAATTAATTATTGGATAATTAATATCCAATCTAAACCTCCCCTGGTGAAAATTTCCTCTTCTCCTACCACTTGTTACTTGGGAGAAGAGACCAACACCCACCTGCTTAGAGTCTCCTTTTAGGGAGCTGTAGACAGTGGTAAGGTCTCCCCTGAGCCTCCTTTTCTCCAGGCTGAATGCCTCCAGTTCCCTCAGCTGCTTCTCATAAGACTTGTGCTCCAGGCCCTTCACCGGCTTCATTGCCCTTCTCTGGACACTCTCCAGCACCTCAATGTCTTTCTTGTAGTGAGGGGCCCAATACTGAACACAGTATACGAGGTGCAGCCTCATCAGTGCGAAGTACAGGGGGACAATCTTTTCACTAGTCCTGCTGGTCACGCTATTTCTGATACAAGCCAGGATGCTATTGACCTTTTTGCCCACCTAGGCACACTGCTGGTTCATGTTGTAGGTTGCTAGTAAAGCCAAGTGTTTTACTTTAAATCTGCAATTATTAAAATTCCTGGAATCTAGAATCTAAAAATTACTAAGAATCTGCTTACTGTAAAAAAAAAAAAAAAAAAAAAAAAAAAAAGTGTTTGGACAGCTCATGTTTCAGATGCTCTGTTAGAAATCTATGCTATTTTATATGATTAATTTTCTGTTTCCTGTATAACAAAAGATATGCATATCCACAAAGAAAGTTTAAACAGAACAACAACAACAACAAAAGACAAGTAAACAAAATAAAAAGGAAATGTGTTATAGTATTGTTTGGTCCCCTAAGACATGTTATATCTTAGAGCAACTCTTAAAATGAAGACAGGAGAAACAGTGAGCACTGACAACTGAAGAACAGGGTCAGCATGTTGTAAAGATTTTAAATACTTCTTTTCCTCCTGCCTGATTTACTTCAATCAGCGGATCATATGCCAGTATCACTATCAGGTAGTATCAATACAGCTCACAGCTATACAAAAGCTGGTGTAAGTAAAGCTACTAGCTTAGGCTGGGATTTGGTGTCCTCAAAGAATAGCTGATTGTATCACCAGCAAGATAGTCACCCGTGTACCTTTGCTGGATCATGTGGCTAAGTTTGTGCCAACTGCTGTAGAATTTTGTTCAGCAAGTGAAGTGAGCTCTGCAACACCAAAACAGGTTTGATTTCACCTCCAATCCATCTGGCTAAGCCCAATGCAAACAGGACAAGACTGCATTCCCCATATCCCTATAGACACAGGTTTTCCATGTGGTTGTGTCAACTGCATCAGCACCAGTGTTACATGCAGCTCCTCAGGTTCACTCAAATTTAATGACTTTCCTGGTGGATTGACTCTCGTTGGATGCCAGGTGCCTACCAAAGCTGCTCTATCACTCCTGTCCTCAGCAGGACAGGGGAGAGAAAATACAACAAAAGACTCATAGATCGAGATAAGGACAGGGAGAGATCACCCACCAATTAGTGTCATGGGCAAAACAGGCTCAGCTTGGTGAAATTTTTTGCCAATCAAATCAGAGTAGAGTATTAAGAACTTAAACCAAATCTTAAAACACCTTCCCCCCCACACCCTTCCCTTCTTCCCGAACTCAACTTCACTCCTGATTTGCTCTGCCCGCTCCCCTCCAGCAGCACAGGGGGGTGGGGAATGGGAGTTGCAGTCAGTTCATCACACATTGTCTCTGCCTCTCCTTCCTCCTCAGAGGAGGTCTCCTCACACTCATCCCCTGCTCCAGTGTGGTGTCCCTCCCATAGGAGACAGTCCTCCATGAACTTCTCCAATGTAAGTCCTCCCCGTGGGTTACAGTTCTACATGAACTGCTCCAGCATGTGTCCTTTCCACAGGAGACAGTCCTTCAGGAATAGACTGCCTCCGTATGGGTCCCCTGTGGGGTCACAAGTCCTGCCAGCAAACCTGCTCCAGCATCGTCTCTTTTCTTATTGGAAGAGTTCACAGGTCCTGCTTGGATGTGTCCTGACCTGTGGGGTCATAGGTCCTGCCAGGAGCCTACTTCAGCATGGGCTTCCCATGGGGTCACCGTCTCCTTTGGGCGCATCCACCTGCTTTGGCATGGAGTCATCCATGGGTTGGATACCTCCTCCACAGTGGACCTCCATGGACTGCAGGGGAACAGCCTGCCTCACCATGGTCTTCATGACAGGCCACAAGGGAATCTCTGCTCTATCATCTGGAGTGCTTCGACCTCGTCCTCCAGTAGCCTTGGTGTCTGCAGAGTCGTTTCTTTCACATATTCTCTCTCCTGTCTGTGGCTACTGTTCCACAGCAGGGTTTTTTGCCCCCTTACTTCTTAAACATATTATTACAGAGGTGCTACCACCATCACTGACTGGCTCAGCCTTGACCAGTGGCTCTAATGGACATAGGGGCAGCTTCAAGCAGCTTCTCACAGAAGCCACCCCTGTAGCCCCACTGCTACCAAAATGTTGCCACAGAAGCCCAATACAACTTTATACCTGACATCCAGCTTACCATTGACTCAAGTCATCACTTGTTCTCCCAGCAGGAAGGGCAGCACTGGAGTGTCCTCTGCTCCTAAAGTTCTGCCACCTCATAGCTGCATTTCTTTCATCATTATCTTGTTCAGAAGGCATCCTCATGGTTTTCACTCAACAGATTGTGCTTCAGAGACCAGTCACATTCATTCCTAAAGCAATGTCATCCTTTCATCCTGGCCTGTTTCCTGATTAAGAGATTAATTAACTTTCCTGTTTATTTCTTTGTGTTTCATGCTTTTAGGTGTGATGCAGCACTTCTCCCTCAAAGTCAAAAAGACAATTTTGTTTTATCTCCATAAGGCATTTTAAAATATTTCTTTAGCCACATGCTTACCACTGAAGGAAGAGTCAAGGCTCAGTACTTTTGCCTTTGGTGACTTCCAAACAGATACTGCGCTATACCCAGATTATCTGTGAAACTCCAAAAGCTCCATATAATTCCAGTGGAAGGTCAGGAAGCATGCTGCTGGAACTTTTATATTTGCTATGCTTAGTATCTTGTGTGCTTGTGTGACTGATTACCTGTTTTTGCACTCACACTTCAGTAGGCTTATTTCCACTTGCAAACCATCCAAACAAGTACTGCTAAAATCATCTCCCATTAAACAGAAATTCAAGATCTTCATTTATATGCTTTCTGGTAATGTAACTGCTCAGAATACAGGGATTCAGACGAGAAAAAAATACTTTTCCAAAGGCTGTGGATCCACATACAAATTAGTCTTCCAGCCCAGTCTTTCTTCCCTGCTGTGGTGTTTTACACATACAATTTTTGGTTTTCAGAGAGCCAGAAATGGCAACCCATATAAGCCATGCACACAGCAGCAGAACACAGTACACTTGACTATACCATCTACAGGAAGATGTTTCTGCTTTCAAGGGGCAGGACACAGCTACATCTACTGTAGGAAATGTGTAATTTGTGTGTAGAATCTAATGCTAGCTATTGGTAAATAATGTTCCTTTCCAGATTTACTGCATCTTGGAAATTATATTCTGCTATTTATCATACATTTCTTGAAGGCTCAGGCTTGCTTGCCACGCATGGTTTGGATATATTCATAGGGGTCTGCTTTTCATAAACTTGTATATATACAAACCCTGCTCAGACACAGAATAAAAGAAACTATTTTAACTTCTTTTGACATGAGTCTGTGCTAGTGCACCACAGGAGCTACAAAATAAAATTAAAAAATTTACTGTGCCATTATATTCAAATACTAACACAACAGTACAGCACTAGGATGTAATGCAGAAGTGGATTACTTAAAGGCCTTCATAGGCATTACTACTAAAATGCACTATTTGACATTACTCAGTAAGCTGTATTTGAGTAAGGTGCTTTTTAGCAATACAACTGAATTCACAGTAAATTAATAATTCTGTCTTTAATTCTCCTGTATCTTTCTGTTTCCAAGCATCCATGTTGCTGCCTTGCCTGGGCATACTGCTCAGGTAGTGCCATAGTCTGATTATAAGATCAGTCCTAAAGCCATTGAAATCAGTGGAAGCTATAGACAGACTGTGAGAACAACACTGCAGACAAAGTATTGCTGTGTGACAATCACATACTTTGCTGAAATGTAAGTAGAAATTCAAAACTCCAGCTAGACTCTATTCATGGTGATACTGCAAGTGACTTGGCAGTAGAGATGTGAAATAGCACCAATAAATATCAGGTCAAGGAAATAAAAAAGAGAAATAGTACTCTTTTATGGGGATTGATAATTTCTCAGGTAAAACATCAGGAAATATTTCTTTTTTTGAGCATAAAACAAGCTTCCCATTAAAAAAGATAACTCAGAAAATAAAAATAGCAATGCCCATGTACACAGTATGTTTGAGTGTTTGTGTCTGCACACAGAGAGGGTGGACATAAAAGAAATATGTAGCAGAAGGAAGTGGGGAATACTTTTGGCAATGGCACCAGATTGAAGTGACTGTAAAAACAGAACTCGGTTAAGAATATGTAGGCAACCAATGAGGTTTTTTCCAACAATTTTCCCTTTTGATTCAAAAGTATACTCATGGAAACATATTTTTCTTTACAGTTCTTTCTTTTTATGAATCTGAATTACTAGCATCAGTTTTATGGAACTTACTAATCCCATGTTTATCAGCTACTTCTATGAAGGAATGAATTTTGTCACCATGGCAGTTCATTTATTAACATGATATGGCAAATGTACGTGCAGTGGGTTAAGACATTACTGCCGTTAGCTGTTTGCCTTGCCATTCTGTCAGAGTTACCTTGAGCCACGGCCTCTGTAGCTCCCAGTCTGTTGTCTTGGTGCAGCAGTACAAGCTGCACCAGGGGTACTGGGCTGCCTGGGGCCAGCACACGAGTCCCTGGCTACTGACTGGTGGGAGGCTGTAATCACTGGCAGAGCAGCAAGGAAAAAAGTTGGTGCTCGCAGTGCCTGAAATTGTTGCTGTTAATTTTGCCAGTGAATTTGTTAGATTCATCATATCTAAGGCGCTAAAGAAAGGCTTCCTATTTACTGCAGCGTTCTTTAAATCAGGCGTTGTACAAAAAACTTGCTACAATGAGTTAAGGCTTTGATCTGTTCCTTCTTGAAAATAAATAAATAAATAAATGACTAAATAAATAAAGTAATTAAGACAATAACAAACCCCCAAAACCAAACAATGATATGGTGAAGCATAATTCAGTTCAGTTATAACATACTACATCCATAAAGGAGTTGGTTGCGGTAATGCTGATTACTATGCTTGACTTTTAGGCATCCCACCACCCACTGGTCTCCTTTACATGTGTTTAAGACTATACTACAAAGCTGCCAGTTTTTCATTTACATAGAGATGACTCAGTTTTACCTTCATCAGGATCTAAGTATCCCACACCCCATGGTTCTCTGATATAGATTCACGATCTCTTTTGGAGCTGGTGTCATCTGCTATTTAGCCACTAGATGAACAGTTAAATGTATTTGCTCACACATACCTCCTATGCCCAAAGCATAGTCAACCCATAATGTTTCTTGCTCATGGTTGTGCAGTACTGATAAATACATTCCAAAATGAAATTATTTGTTACTTTTCTGCAAGCAGTCCCACTTGAGTAATTAAATATTAAGCTAGACAGAGATAGAGAGAAAATGGTTATATTTTAGGGGTCATTTGTAAAATAGGCTATTTTAGATCTTTAAAGGCAAAAGAGAGGTTTTCAGGGGTAGGTTGTCTGGGGGGGGTTGTTGTTTTTTTGTTTTGCTTTGTTTTGTTTTATGGGTTTTGGGGGGGTTTTGTTGTTGGTTTTTTTTTCTTTTTTCTTTTTTGTTTTTTCCCCTTCTTTATCTGGGTCCTCCAAACACTTCCCAGTGCTGGAACCTTTGAGTAAAGGAAGATGGTGGCATTACACTCTTAAGAGTTTTTTAGGACCTGATAAATCTTCTGAATTAAGCCCTACAGAGGAGATAAACAGGGTATTGACTGGCAGAAAGAGAAAAGTGGTAGAGCAGATGGCACATTTAACCGATGTTAGGTACACACAATACCTCACGGTCTTGTGTAGCACTAAGCATGTTACTAATAGCACTAAGCACATAATATCATAAATATCTGTGCTGTTACATTATATGTTGAAACATATATTGGAAACTGTTGCTTGGGTCCTGCTTCCTCCAAACCTGTGGGACTTAAAACAAGTATGGTGGATAAGTGCTGCTATTTGTAAAGGAGGTCATGTTTCCCCCAGTATCCAATAAAATTATCAGATTTTTGTGCAGAAATACTAAACTAAGAGATGCTGGAAGGGAGGACTTTGAAAAAAAAGTACACATTGTGGCTCTTGTGTCTTGAAAATATAGTTTTGGGTACCAGATGCTGAAAGCAGAAAAAATACAAAGAATGTATATGTTGAAACAAGCAAAATCTAGGATATTATTTCTCACCACTTTCTACTCCATGTAGCTGTGAATACTTCATATTTTCCAAGGAATCATTATTCATTGTATTTCTACATTTTCTTCTTGTGGGTAAGAGAGAAATGTGCATATTTTATCTCTTCTTTCTAAATATACCACACTGTTTCTCATTTCCATGGCATGTCACTGAAATTTTCTGCTTCCTGTTAACACCTTTTTCCATTTGAAACGTATACCTAGCTTGAAATAACTTTTTCCTGCATAAATTTACTTTTCTGTTACGGTAGACAGATCATTTACAATCTACATAGAACAATAGTTCATGTAGATTTTTTAACCATCCACTTTGTGATATCTTCACTTTTTCACAAGTGAAAGAGAAGTCTCTCTTCTATTAAATACTGTGTTGAATTTGACTCTGTTTCTAAGTTTCTCCATTTCCTTGTGACATAGTCAGCCATGATCTCAGCTTTTGCTGTGTATGAACTATATCATCCAAGCTGAGAACCATGCTGAGAATTTGATGGAGTAGGAAAAATGAAAGACTGAGCTATATATCTGAGGCATGCTTAATGCAGTAGAAACATCAGCAAAAATCACTATTAGGTGCACTGTCCTCATGCCTCTGGCGGCTGGTGGAACTCCTTCTGGAGTTCTGCATAACCAAGTCCTTCACCTTCCATCACTATCACCTTCAGCTTCACCACCGCCTTCCTCCTGGCCCTCACTTCCCCATCAAAAGAAAATAGTACGTGAAAGCTACCATTCAATTCTAGCTGGAATAAGGTGGAGGGTTTCTTTTGGGTTTTTTTGGGTTTTTACTTTTTTATTACTGTTATAATTAGAAGGATCTTGAAATGAATTTCAGAGGTATTGTGTGGTCATGTCCAAAACCAAAAATAGGTTAGACACTTAAAACGTGATGTTAACTAGATCTGGATAGGATAAATCTTTCATTGCACTTACATACAATAAGGGTAGTCATGTTGACTGATAGAGGACTTCTGAGGTGATGGACATTGTCAGAAGGAGGAGCTGTTGTAATATCTGAAAATGCAGAGTTTTTCAATTTCCATTAACATTTAGATGTCTAATAGGAAGCAAGATCAATAGCTTGTTCACAGAAGGCATTCACTGTAGAACTAAAATTAATTACTGAAAATATACTAATTACAGACAATCTTATTTGTGTTCTGGACAGTTAATTAGAAAGATCAAGATGTAGGTCAGCATTATGTTCTTCTTCCTGCACTTATTCTAAAGGATTTGGCTGGAATTTGCAGATATATGGGATACATTTTAGCTAATACTATCTATACCTTATTCTGCATTGTATCATAACTGTATATAACTTCTGTCATTTGCATTCCCTATCTCTCTCTCTCCTTCCTTCCTCCTTTCCTTCCTTCTTTGTTTCCTTCCTCTCTCCCTGCTTTCCCTCTTCCCTTCCTCCCCCTCCCTCCCTTTGCCCCTTCCCTCATTCCTTCCCTTCTCTTCATTCTCTCTATAAAGCATTTTTTAATATACTTTCACATAGACCTTTAATGTTATATACCCATTCTATGCATTGTTTGATTTGCTTAGCCAATAAATGGTCATTTTGTTCCTCTCTAAGTGGGGATGGAAGGAAAGAAGAAGTGAGTGTCTTTCCTTGTGCCTGCTCAGTTGGACAATACTGAACTGGAGAGGACTTTCGATTGCTTTTGCCATTAGCAGTAATCACATTTGCAAATAAAAGCTTGCTGAAAATCAACATACTGGGTATTAAGTAGGTTGTACATTGACCTCCAGCTGCTGTCTTTAGATCTGCATATATTGATAATGAATCACAAAGAAACCCAGATACAAGCACTTTTCCTCCAGAAAGGAGAGGTGATAATGATTTGCCTGTTAAATTTATTTAGCAGGCCTAACTGTCTCAGTAAATTTATCTTTCCTTCAGAGAAATTGTCAGTTTCAGTTGTATAATTTGAGACATCCTGGGTATATATTCTACATATTATTTCTTTTCTGCTACAGTGCCTATAAATGGCTAATATTTAATAATTTGGTACTTGCTCTTAACTTGAGTGAAGGAAAGATAAAGATGAAGCTTACAGAGACTTCTGACATGAGTTTTAAATCTTAAAAAACATCCTTGCTTGAAGGTATGGATGAAGTGCTTTTCCTTTTAATTACTTTTAATATAAATTTGGGAGTTCTGGAGGAAACTCATCACAGGACAAGCCTTGACTTCAGGAATAGGAAGGAGTTTAAACTCTAGGTTTGAATAGTGGGGTCTTTTTTCATCTGTTCCTGATAGCCTCCAAAACTTTGCTCTGGTATTTGATATAGACTGAAACTCAAATAATATTGTAAAAAATATATGAACAATCAACATGACAAGAAGCACAAAATGAAACAAATATGTTTAGGCTTCATATATATTTTAAACACTTCATCCTCAATCAATTTGACACTGAAAGGAGCAGTGTCCTCTTTATCTGTTGCTGTTCTGAAAGAGAAATGCCTTCTTAGAAGAAAGGTATTAGAAGAAATGACTTCTGCCCTAATTGTGTAATTCCTGATATTTTATTCATTTTCTCTTTGCCAGTATGCTTCGGGATACTGCTTTAGCACATTCAACCAGTGCTATCAAAAGTGGTTTTTTACATTCTATATGTGTTTTCTGCATTATTTACTTCCCATTCTCTAATGGGTGTGGGAAGGTTAGAGGAGCGGTAGACATCATATGGTTGAGAGCAGAGTAGCGTGCCTGCCCCCTACGGTACATGCTGAAGCAGGAACTACATGGCTATTACCCTACCACTTGGGTCAGCTGTGTCCTTCCCTGCAGGGCATCGCTTTAAGGCCATGATCTAGCACAACATACAAACTTCAGCTCTATCACCAAGCTAGGTAATAAGATATGAATTGCTGAAGAAAATAAGGCAATGGACAGAATGACTGCAGAATTGCTGGGTTGTATAGCTAGTCTTGCCACTTTTAATAGAATTTTTTAGAAGCCACTTTATCACTACTGCCCCAAGTTTATTTATCTACAAAATAAGACTAATGAGTCTTTAAATCATTCCCATAAGATAAGTGTCCATGTTCTTTTCAAACTGTTTTCATTATTGATTACCTCACATAAATGACAGCAGTGACAATTTGGTTTTAACAACCTAATTCTGTTGAATATGTAGTTGGTTTTCCCTCTGTGGTACGTATTTTTAGTTGAACTTTGTGAGACATGGTGCTAAAATAATAACTGCAGAGGTATACACAGTGAAGAACAGTAGTAATTTACAAGCTGGCAAATGATTTTCAGAATTTGAGCATTTATTCTAATTGGATATCAAATGTTCTTATGGTTACTTAATATATTTAATCTAGTTAAAAATTGGAATCATGATATTCTGTAAATTATTGCAACATAAATAATGACATATAATATCATTTTTGTCTGTTAAAGACAAGCAACATTTCATACACTAGCAATTAAAATGATGCTTTAAAAAGTAAAGAATAAGAATCAAAGAAGCTAAAACTATCAAATAAAATCACTATAATTAAACCTTCCCCTGAAGTTTTGTTAGATTAGCAATTAAAATGATGCTTTAAAAGTAAGTAAGAATCAAAAAAGCTAAAAAGATAACAAATAAAATCAACATTATTAAATTTTTCCCTGCAGTTTTGATAGATTAGCAATTTTCAAGATTTTTTTAAATGGCTATCATAAATGAAGAACAACGGGAAACAATGAGCTTGTACAGTGATAGTTTTGAGCTTGGCATTTTGGAAAGACTTGAATTTCAAAGAGTTTTGGCTCAAAGTCAGGCAACAAGCTTGTCTGAGTTAATGTAGCTCAGACATTTGTTTATAAACATTAAAAGTTTTGCAAGAACTGTAAAATAAAAATATCTCATTAACCTTTGCAAGTTCATATAAAATTTTCAGGATTATTTTTTTTTTCCTAGTGTCAACCAAATTTTTTGTGTAATATTATCATAAGAAATAAAATTTCTGTGTTTAGCACATCTCTTAAGACAATAAACTAATGCTAATGAACAGGAAAAAATCTCAACCCTTTAACCTTGCTTCAAATGTCAGCGGTTTCAACAACAAACTTTACAGAAAATAAGTGCACTGTAAAAAAAATCTGGCTGCACTGAAATGTAAAGTAATTCTAATTTATCCTAGATGAACTCTGGTAAAGTATACTTCCAAGTGAACAGTTACTTACCTCTAATTCAAGTCAGTTACTCATTAGTAAATTTATACTACAAATCAGTATATTAAAACTACATATAAAATGTAATGTTAAAAGTTTCCTATAAAATATGCTGATAGAATGGTCCTACATAGTATTAATATTAATAATTGTATCTTAAATCATGTTTTGACCATTTAGTTATTTTAATAGACTTTTGTAGGCAACTGTTCAGGGGTTAATTCTTCTAGAATCATGTGCTCTATTCTCTCATAGAGTCATGTCATAGAATGGTTTGGGTTGAAAGGGACCTTAAAGATCATATAGTTTCAATCCTCCTATCAAGGCCAAGGACACCTTCCACTAGACCATGTTGCTCAAAGTTCCATCCAACCTTCCAGGGTGGGGCACCCACAATTTCTCTGGGCAACCTGTTTCAGTGTCTCACAATCCTCATGTCAAGAATTTCTTTCTCATATCTGATCTAAACCTATAGCCCTTCAGCTTAAAAACATTCCCCCTTGTCCTATCACTACATGCCCTTGTGAAAAGGCCCTCTCCAGTGTTCTTGTAGGCCCTCTTCAGGTATTGGAAGGCAGCTATAAGGTGTCCCTTAAGCCTTCCCTTCTCCAGACTGAACCACCCCAACTCTCTCAGCCTGTCTTCATAGGAGAGGTGCTCCAGCCCTTTGATCATCTTTGTGGCCCTTGTCTGGACTCTTTCCAACAGGCCCACATCCTTCTTATGTTGGGAACCCCAGAGCTAAATACAGTGCTCCAGGTGGGGTCTCACAAGAATGCAGTAGAGAGGGAGAATTATCTACCCTGACCTGACATTCGAGCTTCTTCTAATGCAACCCAGAATTTTGTTGACTTTCTGAGCTGCAAGTGCACATTGCCAGGTCATGTTGAGCCTCTCATCCACCAACACCCCCAAGTCCTTCTCCTCAGAGCTGTTTTCAATCCATTCTCCACCCAGCCTGTATTTGTGCTCTGGGATTGCCCCGATCCACGTGCAGGACCTTGTACTTGGCCTTGTTGAACTTCATGAGGTTTGTACAGGCCCACCTCTCAAGCCTCTCAAGGTCCCTCTGGATGGCACCCCTTCCCTCCAGTGTGTTGACTGTACCGCACAGCTTCATGTAGTCAACAGACTTGCTGAGGATGTGGTCGATCCCACTGTCCATGTTGCCAACAAAGATGTTGAACAGTGCTGGTCCCAATACCAAGGTATTGGGGTGACAATTCCCTTTCCCAGGTACATTTTTGGGGTTTTTAGGCAATTGTCTAAGTTCGTTGCCGAGGAATGACATTCGTTACTGGTCTCCACTTGGACATTGAGACATTGACCACAATTATTTGAGTCTGACAATCCAGCCAATTCCTTATTCACCAAGTGGTCCACCGGTCAAATCCATGCCTCTCCAGCTTAGAGTCAAGGATGTCATACTGGACAGTATCAAATGTCTTGCACAAGTCCAGGTAGATGATGTCAGTTTCTCTTCCCGTATCCACCATCACTATAACTGTGTCATAGAAGGTCAACACGCATCGGCATGATTTGCCTTTAGTCAAGCCATATTGAGTGGCACCAATCACTTCCTTGTTTTCCTTGTGCCTTAGCATAGTTTCCAGAAGCATTTGCTCCATAATCTTGCTGGGCACAGAGGTACTGACTGACCTGTAATTCCCCAGGTTTTCCTTATTTCCTTTTTTAAACATAGAGTTTATAGTACCCCTTTTCCAGTCCATGGAAACTTCATCAGACTGCCACAACTTCTCAAATGTGATGGATAATGGCTTAACCACTTCATCTGCCAGCTCCCTCAGGACCCACAGATGGATCTCATCAGGTCCAATGAAATTGTGCACCTTCAGTTTCCTTAGATAGTCTTGAATGAGTGCTTCTACAGTGGGCAGTTCTTCATTCTCCCAGTCTCTGCCTTTACCTTCTGTGACTTAGATGGTGTGCCTAAAGCACTTACCAGTGAAGACAAAGGTAAAAAAGTCATTAAGTACCTCAGCCTTCTCCATGTCACAGGTAACCAAATCTCACTTCCTTCTGGAGAGGGCCCACGTTTTCTCTAGTCTTCCTTTTATCACCAGTGTACCTATAGAAGCTTTTCATGTTGCCCTTGACATCCCTGGCCAGATTCAATTCTATCAAGTCTCTAGCTTTCCTAACATGATCCCTGGCTGCTCGGACAATTTGTCTGTATTCCTCCCAGGCTACCTATCCTTGCTTCACCCCCTGAATTCTTCCTTCTTGTGCCTGAGTTTGTCCAGGAGCTGCTTGTTCATCCATGCAGGCCTTCTGGTGTTTTTCCATGACTTCCTCCTCTTTTGGGTGATCCTTGAATGTTAACCAGCTTTCTTGGCCCCTTCTTGCCTCTGCTGCTTTATCCCATGGTACTCTACCAAGCAGATCCCTGAAGAGGCCAAAGTATGCTTTCCTGAATCCAGGGTAGTGATCTTGCTGTGCACCCTCCTCACTGCCCTGTGGGTCTTGAACTCCATGATATCATGGTAACAGCTGTCAAAGCTGCCCTTGAGCTTCAGATTCTCCACCAGCCTCTCCCTGTCAGTGAGAGCAAGGTCTACATAGGACCTCTTCTCATTGGCTTCTCTATGGCTTGGAGAAGAAAATTATCATTGATACATTACAGGAACCTTCTGGATTACTTATGCTCTGCTATGACGTCCCGCTAATACATAGCAGTGTGGCTGAAGTCTCCCATGAGGACCAGGGCTTGAGAACACAAGGCTGCTCCTATCTGCCTATAGAGGGCCTCATCCACTTGATCTTCCTGGTCAGGTGGCCTGTAGCAGACCCCCACTATAACGTCACCTGTATCTGCCCTCCCTTTAATCCTGACCCATAAACTCTCAGTCAGCTCCTCATCCATCCCCAGGTGGAGCTCCATGCACTCTAGCTGGTCATTGACATAAAGAGCGACACCCCATCCTCATCTCCCCTGCCTGTCCTTCCTAAAGAGCCTGTATCCTTCCATTCCAACACTCCAGTCATAGAAACGATCCCACCACATCTCCAGGATGCCAATAGGTTCATAGCCCTGCAGACATGTGCATATCTCTAGCTTCTTGTGTTTATTCCCCATGCTACATGTGTTTGCATAAAAGCGTTTAAGCTGGGCCCCTGATGAAGATGATTTATTGGCTGGAGTGGCTGGGATTCCTTTGTGCTGCTTTTCATGTGCTCTCCTGCTGACTTGTGATCCTTCTTCAGGCTTTGGGCATCTCTTGCTGGCACTGGCATCAAACTGGTAGGAGTGGGATGGACTGAGGTTCCCCTCCCTCAGCAACTTTAGTTTAAAGCCCTCTTCATCAGCTTGACAAGCCTATGACTGAAGATGCTCTTCCCCTTCTATGACAGGTGGGACCCACCAGCCTCCAGTAGATCAACTTTCTCAAAGTGAGTCCCATGGTCAAAGTAGCCAAATCGCTGGCTATGGCACCAGTCCTGTAGCCATTTGCTCATTAACCAGATTTGGCTAGCCCTTTTAAAACCCTTTGACCAGGAGAACAGATGAAAAAACTCCCTGTGCTCCATCATACCTTACCACCATTCCCAGGGCTCTGTAATCATTCTTGAGACTCCTCAGACTGATCCTGTCTGTATCACTGGTGCCCATGTGAAACAGCAGCAGTGGATAATATTCAGGGGACTGTAAGAGGCTTGGTATTCTCTCAGTGACAGCCCTGATATGAGCCCCCAGTAAGCAGCACACCTCTCTAGAGAGTGTGTCAGGTTAACAAATGGGTGCATCCATTCTGCTCAGAAGAGGGTTTCCTACTGCTATCACCTATTGCCTTTACTTAGTTGTGGTGGTTGTTATATAGGGAGCAGATTAGGCTGCCTTACTCAGATCCAACATCTCTCCTGATGTGATGGGTCTTTCCTCTTCAGCCTGCAGAGCAGGAGAGTGGTTCTGCCAGGGCACCTCAGGCCTTGAAGAAAGTGTCTTCCTCCTGAAGGACCTTGACTGTTGCAAGCTTCCATTCTTCATTATTAGCCCTCTTCCCTTCTGTGTGTGCCATTGGGAGAGGTTTTGGCTGTTTGGCCACAGGCTGTGGGTCCACTGCAGACTGCACTTAGAACTAACTCCTTCTCAACCTCCCTGATGTCATGCAGCCTTCTTGTAGAGCAGGGGTCCTCAAAAATTTTAAACAGGGGGACAGCAGGCAGATGAAATGGCAGGCAGTCATCTGCAACTGCTTAGTTTCTTTCCCCCCCCCAACCCCCAGCAGGGGGTGGGGCGAGGGTTCTTTAAATACCGGGGGGCCAGACTGAGGACCCTGAGGGGCTGTATCCAGCCCACAGACCGTAGTTTGAGGACCTCTGTTGTAGAGGAATGAAGGCGGGTTGATTGGCATTAATAATACACAGCTGTGGGCTGGCTTCCAAGGTGGTGGGTTGGCTGATGGGGACAATGTGCAGCTGTGGCTTGTTCCCACAAAATAGTTAAATAGCTCTGAGGAGCCCAAAGAAAGGAGGTTCCAGGTGAAGCAGGGGAAGGGGGAGTGCGGTGTGACCTCTGGAAGCTTAGTGAGACAATGTGGAGAGTAACCTGTAGAGGTGGCAGCTGGGCTTACAGACAGTAAAATCTGACTCATGGTGAAGCCTTGTTGTAGCTTGCTAGTTTGCTTGTGCTGTGACACCTTCTTACTGCCTTCTGCAGCTCAGCTACCTGCTGCAGGAAATTTTCCACCTGGGTGCACCTTTTGTTGGCAGGTCTGCTCCCTGTCCCAGGAGAAAGGTCTGGGCATTTGCTGCCATCTGTGGCTAGCACTGCAGCCTTGTCCCTTCAGCAGCTCTGTTGGGGTGCAGGCATTGGCCGCTGCTGGGATAGATGGCACAGACTCCTCAGCTGCAGCCTTTGCTCCCAGCTGACCACTGCTGTTCTGCTGTGAGGGTTGGGTAGGATGAGTGCCCTGTGCAGATGGTCACAGAATGGTGCCCATCTGCTGGATTATATGTACTTCAAGTCTGCTCACTCAGCTGGTGGAATGTCCCTTCTTCAAAGTGGCACCTTCCCTGCATGCCCAAGTGGCTAGGCTGTGCCACCCCCTGTTTGCCCACCCTGGTCGCTAGCACCCTCTAGGGCTGCCTTTTGTGGGTGGGGGGCTAGCTGCCGTTACCCCTGGGCCTGCCCATGCCTTGTCAGCCGCTGTCCTGCGAGCTGCCAGCTCCCGCAGGTCTCTGCATTCCCTGGGGGCTCCCCTCCCCACAGGCAACCCCCTGCTCCCATGTGAAATGCGCCTGCACCCAAGCTGACTGCCTTAGCCAGTGATGTAACTATGTCTTTTACATTCACTGTTATTGTTGTCCTGGTTTAGTTATGCTGTTAAAAATCATAAATGATGCCTTTTTATCTTCATGTTAATGCCTGCAGACTGTATTTAATAAATATAAATCTTTTAAATACAGATAGGAATCTGATGCTAGGTTTTGTGCAGCCACATGTCCTCAATTAATCTACAATTAAAGAAATGCCTATTGTATAATCGTTGAAATGAATGACTTCTAAATTTACCCCAATAAATATTTTTGAAGTTAACAAGATGATTTTGTGCTGTCAAATTTGTTACTAACCAGTTGCTCTTTAAAGAAAAAGGAGAATGTGCCCTAATACAGGACTAAAATTCAAATAAGCATCCCAGGCTGTGCACAAAAATACACCTAAAAGGCAGAGAATTCTTTTACCTTCCCAAGACAAGCAAAACTGTTTAAATGCCCCCAAGACAGGGAAATAGTTTTGGGGTTTTTTTTTAGTTGCCTTTAAGAAAATTCTTACTAGAAAATCTTGGCATCTTACATGCTCTAATTTCTGTTTGAGAAACACTGCTTTTGATTTCATACTCTTGCCAGAAGGGGAAAAAAATGTTAATTTATATTCATCTGGAAACATTAATACATAAATTTCACTCTCACTGTTGGTTTCAAATGTCAGTGCAGCTGCACTTAATGCAAAGGTATGTTTATACCCTAGGAATTCTTTATCAGCAGATCCATGTGAAGATTCCAGTACTGCAAAATTGCTACTTAGGTGAGTAGCTACCTGCAGCGTTATCATTAAAAGTATAGCAAATATTTACATAAGAAACAACTGCTTTTATTATTTGTTGACATACAGCACAGAAAATGTCTTCTAGGTTCAGTTTGATTTAAAAGACCAGATTATCTTTTTAAAATAAAAAGTCTAAATTTAATGTTTCCCTGCATGTATAAATCAATTTGCCATGAAATCCCATTCCATGGGATTTGAAGCATGTAATTCAGTCTCCTTGGTATGTTTATATTCAAAGGCTAGCAGCCACTTTTGCATGTATGTTTTAACCCAGGGCTCAGTTCATAGACAGTTTAGATTTATCATTGTGCTTGTGTAAGAGATTTGTTTCTTAAGCACACATCAGAGTATCCCACCTCTACAGGCTGTTGGTAGTGTTTCTTCTTTCCTGGCAGTCTTACTGAGTTCCAAAACTTCATGACCAAATTAACTACTACTGACAAGATACCTTTGCGTATTTTAATAGCACTAAACTGACTCCATGGTGAGCTATTGGCAATAGAACCAGCAGGCATAAAATTGCAAAAAGTATCTTTTTATGTTCTGAGCATGAAAAAGACTCTTATTTTCATTGATGGTATTCTAGAGGCAGATACATATCTCCCTGCAATGCCCATGAAAGTTGGAAATGCACTTTTCTATCCAGAATATGTATTTCAGGTATCAAAACCAGAGTGAAAATCATATTTTTCATAAATCTTATTGAAAAGATGAATAAAATTCACGGGGTTTTTTTCCCCTTTTGTAAAATGGACTATAGTCTGATTATGTGATAACATTTAAATGTATCAGTTTTACTGACTTTTGAAAGCATCTTCTTCAAAAGATTAATTATAGTCTAAGAGCTTTTTTAGTATTTCTGCCACTTTTTTGTTGGTTTTGAACAGCATCTTACTTGAAATAGTCTGCCTAAAACTGGAACTCTGTCACAGAATAAAGATACTTATTATTTTAAGTTAAATTCAAGTTATGATGTAACCTGTTATGTGACCATTATTTCACACTTCTAAATTTGGAGCAGAACCTGCATACACCTTCTTCTAGATGAAGCAGATAAATTTATTCTTATTTACATTTGTTACGTACAGGTTTTCCTGCAGAGATCTACATCAACGGTATGTCATAGATTTTATAATTGCAAATTTTATACATTTTTGTGTCATAACAACAGTGTTTTTCCTCCCATGTCAGGCAGGACATGAACTTGAAACATATTCAGATAAAAGAAAATTGTCCCAGAAATATTTTCTTTCCTATAGATGAGGAAGCTGAAACACAAAGTTTAAGTGACAATGACGAGAACAGGAAGAATAAGCAAAATAATTGTACTCTAGGGAAAAAGTAGGCACTACAGGTTCAAACCACATTTTCTTCTGATTTTTTTCTATGATATGACTTTGAAGAAACCATTTAGAGTTCAATTTTAGAATTGTACTTTAAATTTTGGTGTTGACGTTGAGACGATACAGTTGCTTAGTGTTTGAAAAGAAGGCATTCTGTGTTTCAAAAGCAGCGCCACCTTGAAGTATGAAATCCTTTGAAAGTATTCTAGTTATTTTGATGCATCAGGATTACTGCTATTTACTGTATTTGACACTTTACTGTCAAATAATGACTGTATTTCAAATACAAATTTCTGGTAATTGTTCAGTGCTTTTTCCAATAGGAAAAGGCAAAGAAGACATGGTTCTATATGATGAGAAATATATATAAAGTCAAAAGACAAGAATGTAAGCATAAATTTTGTGTGTATGTATCAATGCACAAAACTGCCTGGAGGGCATTTGTCCCAAATGGATCATGTTAAAGACGATGAAACCATCAAAACCAATAATTTGTAAATTACAAAGGTACTTTCAAACAAAAGAAAGATTCATATGGAAAAGAAATATAAAAATTTGTAGCAGGGAAGGTTTCTCAGGGTGGAAACAGCAGCGGTTAAAACCTGGTACGACCTTACCAGAAGATACCCCACCCCACTCTGCCTTAGCCAGAGAGATATGCCTTTCCATTAGATGCCACGAGCCGCCACAAGGGCTGTACTCTGATACTTGCCTTTCTCACTCCCTTCATCTCCACTGTTTTATGGCCACTGCCACCAAGGCTACCATTGACTATCACATCTGTGACGAGTTCTTCCTTGCTAGGTGTCATGAAGTTATCCCTCACACTGTAAGTCTTCTAGAGTGTTCACGTCCCACCATGTATTCCTTCTAGGAGATGTCAGAAGGGTTAAACACCTGAGAAGAATCGGTCTGTAATTGATCCCTGAGTGAAACACGAATAAAAAGAATGAAAAACAAACAAGCAGCTGGCTTCTTTTAAAGAGATATTGACTAAAATTCCTTCAGACTCACTTCCTGATCTGAACAGTTACATATTTGCTACTCCATCAAATCTCCAGTATTTGGAACAGAGATTTGGGCACTGGTTTCTGAGAATGTTGTGGCAAAATACCTAAATCTTCCTTTTTTCCCCTTCTTCTGAGATCCCATAGCAAGTCATGGCACGTTTAGAGACAACCAATATATGTTATGCTCTCCCCTTTAAAGGCAAACTGTGATGGCTCCCAAGAGGCTGTACAGGAAGGGCTTGCCGGAGAGGATGGATATTATGAACAGGTTATCTGGATACCTCCAAGCATAACAAACTGGTTTGCTGAAAAAACAGTTGGTTCTGAGACTGTGAGCGTAATATGGGAAAAGACTAAACTGAAGCTTAACAGAAAAGCTTTAACACAGTGTGAGAGAGACTGTTCTTGAGGCAGAACAGGAACAGAAGGGAGAAGCAGGAAATCATCTGAGAAGTGTAAAGGTTCTTTTACTATTCCAATTTACTTGTTGCACATCTTTAATGTCTCATCCCCTTTTGTTATCATTCTGTTTCCCCTATCCGGTACTTGGAAACGATTCTCCACTGTTATCACATAGACTGAATTTTTTGGAAGTTTTTTTGCTGGCTGACCTTTCACTTGGAGTGAATTCTCACTATGCTAGATAATCCAGGGTGATGGCTTTTCAGAAATGAGAAAAATCTCATTATTCTATTTGGCAAGTAGTGAAAAGCTTATTTCCTAGAAGAAATGAAACTAACACAAATAGGGTCTGATCTCTTTAAAACAAGACTGGCAGAGGACTTGAACTTTATGGAAAGCAGAACATGAGCATATGGGGACAAAAAGATGAGAAAACTTTTCCAAATATTCTCCTAATATTCTCAAAGCCCACCATTCCCAACTATCTTCCTCCTCAGTATCAAGACAACAAGGCAGCTGAAGCTGTAAGACTTTTAAATTCAGGTGGGCATACTTTACACAGAAGCTCCTCTATATTTTCTTCTTCCCTGGACAAAAGGGAGTCTTTCCGGCTCCTGCTAACTCATATCTTCTTGAGTGCCATTTGCCTTTTAATAATAAGCACTAAGCCTGGAAACCTGGGGGTCTGCAAAAACTGTAGTATGCATTCGCTTCAGTAAGAATAAGAATCAGACTTTTAACATGCCTTTTCTCTCTTCCAAACTGCATTAATTTCTCAGTATCTTCAAACTGCATAGCTTTGACCTGCCACGGGCACAGAAGACGCTCAGTCTATCCCTCCAAAGAAAAAAAAACAAAAACCCAAAACCAAAAAACACCTCACTGCAAGGTTTTGCAGCCTTTCTAAATCTACCCTGGAGACGGGCTTTGTCTGCCATGTTAGTATTATTGGAGCAGAAATTGAGACATTCTGAGAAGTAATCATATGTTATTCAGGCAGTTAGATGGCTTTTTGCAAAACTAGTTTGCACTGGTGACTGCTTTGAATACATGAAGAACTCTTCACATGACTCCACCTAGTGAGAGAGGAAAAAATCTTTTGAGGCACAGAAAAATAACCTGGGGAGGGTGGAAAATGCAGTATATATATATATATATATATATATATATATATATATATATATATATATATATATATGTAAAACAGAATGTCAAATAATTGAGAAATAAATGGGAAAAGAAAGACAATCAATACTCTTTCAAGGAATGTCTGTGACCAAAGGAAGTAGATGCCATGGGTTTTTTTATTTAGACTCTTATTTGCCCTATGAGGAAAGGGATCCTGCAGTTTGTTGTAGGACTAAACCATGGCAGTTGCTGAGGTGCTCCTGCAGTTTGTCTTCAGAATGAATCAGTTGGTGTCTACATGTAAGCGAAGGGGGGAAGGCACCGTCTGGTTAGTAACCTCTGTCCCTTCAGTCTGTGTCTGCAAAGGCAGTACTTCTGAAGTATTTCTGAATATGTTTGTTGTCTGCAGCACGCCACCTATAAGCATAGCCTTGAGGCAGCTGTGGACGAGTTGTTCTGGTTTGTCAGGGTTTCTCTCAGCAGAGGGAAGACGCCAAGGCCAGAAATCAAATGCCTTGCTACATCTATTTATGTGTACCCAGTTACCAAAAAGAAGATGCTTAGCTAGTGTTTCACAGAAAACATGTAATGGATGAACTTGGACCAGCTGAAAATGATTCTTAATAACAAGGAATTATTTTTATTATATAATGAGAAATTAAGAGGAAGAAGATTGTGAAATATTCCACAAACGCATCTATTAGTGACTCCTTGACTCAACCTAACCCACTGGGAGCTGGAATAAGATGTCAGCACAGTTGTTAATTGGGAGTGTAGATAACATCAAGATATTCTGAAATGCTGATTTTTTTTAATTGTAGGTTTTTAAATTTGCATGCTTAAAAGTACATTTTAAGTAGGAAAATGTCAATCCAAAAAACTAATGGAAAAATTTATTTAGATTTACGTTTTAACACCACAGTCTACAATGACTACAAAACATTCTTTTTCATCTTCATCTCATTTATGCTGTGAAAGACCTGTTGCTTAAACCAACATGAAAACTCTTTGCCCTTGGAGATGCATATTGATGAATATAATAGCTCTATTTCTTCAAAAGATAAGAAACATGCTATTGTGCTGCATTTTAATGGTGTGAAATATGAGGTGTTCACCCTGGAATTGATTATTGTGGATTGGATTTAGATATCCTGGAGAGAAGGTGATTTGAAAGTTAGATTAATTAAATGGACCCACAGTTTGTCACCAAAGTTTCATTTTTATATTAAATTGGTTTTCTTCTGCCTTCCTTAGAATTTTATTTCTGCACTGTTCCTACACATTGAAAAATGATGATATAAAAATGAAAGTGTGCTGTTTATTTTTCCTTTGTCCCACCTTTATTCTTTTACTCAAAATAGTTACAGTGAATGTAGAGATCATGTTAGTGGCTGGAACACTTGGTAAATTAACAGTATTTTCCAATTAGTAGAGCACTGCTTGTGGATTACAGATAACTTTGTTCTATTTCCATTTTTACAAGTGGCCTGCCACTTAATTATAGCAATGGTCTTACACTTGTCTGTTGTTCTGTCTTTGAAGTGGGAAAAATGACACTGAAAATCTTTGTAAAATATTGTGGGATATACTGGTAAGAAGAAATGTGGTAGTGTTAGGCAGTATCTTTAAATGCAATGCCATCAGGACCCAGCCTGCACCACTAAAACCTCCCTGTTCCACCTTTGCTGATGCAAGACTAAGGAGTTAGCACCACAGGAGCCTGGCTCTTTGTTGCCCTGTACTCATCCAGAGAGTTGTTAACAATGAAAGAATCAGAAAATAAGTGCTCAAATTTTCTTCCTATTTTTACCCTTTATTTTATACTTTTCCCCTAAAATACTAAGAAAGCATTGTAAAACACTTTAAAAGCCACATTTTTCTACCCATTCTCCCTAATGGACCAAACAGTAGTCTTTTATACAGAAACTTTGACCCTAAAAAAGCAGTACTTATTACAGACCAACAAGATACATTTGGGAATAATTTTTAACTCATGGTAGCCCTGGGCAGTTCTATATAACATGAACCTACACAAGTTCCAGTTGAAACTCATTCAGAGTCAAATTAACTAACACTTTTATTACAAACCTCATTAATCCAACACTTAATGTATGCGAAGAACATCTTGGTTTAGACCATACTGGGAGGATGATAGTGATTCTTGAGATTTATATAATCTAGCAATTTCCAATATGAAAATATTTTGTATAACACTCATGTCACCATTCCTTGTACGGGAGTATCAGTGCTGAGACTGAGGTAATCTCCAGGAAACATGACTTTCCTTTGTTTTGCTCAGTTATATTTTCTCAAAGGCTGAACATAAATGATGTGCCCCTCATGGTTGTTTGAAAGATATGGTCAACTTTTCGAAGTGACAGATCAAGCAATGTGCTAAGAACCCAGCTCATCCTTTGATTTATTGCCTAGCTTGATTCCCTCCCTCTGTTCTGAAGAAGAAACAGAAGACTGAAGAGACATAAGGAATAGATGCAACTAAGCCCCCTGGTCTACCTTCTTTCTCAGTCAGAGTAGTCCAATGAACTCAGTTCCTGGGAGCAGGGTAGAAACAGAACAGGACAGTTCCAAGATTGAGAGGTAGGCTGGCATTACTGCCCAGAAAGTGACCTCTCCTATAAATAGTCAATTTCTTAATAATTGCTACTTCATCTGTAGCACCACATGCTGAAACTGTAAAGGACTAATATGGGGAGTTTACTGTGGAAGTGGTGTGTGTAGGAAAGTGAACAATTCTGTACCAAAAAAACCACGCAGTACTCTGCTATAAATAGCCTGAGCTTAGAAACTAGAAGTATTCTTTAAAATTCCACTAGAATTTAACCTGTGAAATTTTAACTCAGCCATTTTGATCCTTAAAAGTCATAGAATAATTTAGGGTCAGAGAGTTGTCTGGGTGAAACTCTAGTACAACCTTCTGTTCAAAGCAGGGCCAGCTGTGAAGTTAGATGAGGCTGCTTAGGGCTTTGTTTAGTCAAGTATCTCCAAGGTGGAGAGTCCACATCCTATTTGGACAAGCTTTTTCAGCATTTTACCATCCTTTAATTTTTTTCAGCTTTAACATCTATACTGAGAGTATATATAATAATCATAATTCCAAATAAATTAGGTTTGCCTTTCTGCAGCTTGTATGTGTTGCATCACTGTGCACCTCTCTGAAATCTGGATGTGCCTTATTTTTAGCTACCTATTACCTTAAGATAGCAGTTGGAATAGTCCTTAGATCAGGGGTCCTCAAACTTTTTGAGCAGGGGGCCGGCGCGTGGATCAAGTGGCAGGAGGTCATCTGCGGCTGCTTGGTTTCCCCCTGCAGCCCCCAGCAGGGGTGGGGTTGGGTGGTTCTGTAAATACCGGGGGCTGGATTGAGGATCCTGGGGGGCCGTATCCAGCCCGTGGTCCATAGTTTGAGGACCCCTGGCTTAGGTCAGTTAGAGGAGGTTAGATGCTAAAATGCCATTAGTCCTTTCTTCTGGCCAAACAAAACCACTTTGCTCAGTCTCTCCTCATACATTTAGGCTCTATTACTATAACCATCTTGGTCACCCTCCACTGAAGTTACTCCAGTGTATCAATACCTGGTTTTGTACTGGGGAGGCCAAAATAGGATATGATACACCAGACACATCTTCAGAAATTAAAGAGCCAAAGCCTTGAACTAATTGCAAAAGTAATAATACATTTTAAGCTCATACTTGGCAACTTATGCTGCTGGTTTGAAAAGAAGAACATAAAATGTAATAATATGCATAACAATATGCATAATAATAATAATGAATATTATTAATAATGATGTACAAGCATAAATTAAAATACACATTAAACCTTTTCTTTAATGCCTCCCAGCAACTTTTGTGGAATAAAGACAAACAAGAACAGATGCTTGCTAGCAGTTGTTACCAGATGACATTAGATGTACACAAACCAGATTACATGGTCCAACTGCAGGTTATTATTTTTGTGGTTTCTGTTCTGAATTTTTACTTAACCATCAAGTTCCATATTTTGCCAAAAGTGGAACAAAGGGCATATAGCCTAAGCCACACTATAGAATAAGTAAGGCTGATAAAATGTGTGTATTGAGGTAAAGACAGTTTAATACAGGGAAAAAAAAAATTAAATTAAAAGGAGGGTGGGGACAGGATGAAGGGGAGTGGGGACAGGATAGAGGGACACAAAGAAAGGAGAAACAACAACAACAAAAAAAATCGAAGCAAAAAAACCCTGAACTCACCATCAGCTGACCAAGACCCAGGCAGTCCTCAAGCAATGGCAGCCCCAGCAGACCTTCCCCCTCCCAGCTTTTATTGCTGAGCATGACATCACATGTTATGGAATATTGTCAGTTAGGTCAGCTGTCCTGGATGTCCCCCCTTCCAGCTTCTCCTGTACCCCCAGCCTGCTCCCTGGCAGGGCAGTCTGAGGAGCAGAAAAGGCCTTTACACTGTATAAGCACTGCTCAGCCATAACTAAAACATTGGTGTCTTATCAACATTGTTTTCATCACAAATCCAAAACTGGTGCCATACAAGATACCATGAAGAAATTAACTCTATCCCAGACAAAACTAGTACAAAGTACCATATTTCCTAGTTCCTTTCCCTATAGAAAACAAACAAGTCCAAGAGTTGTCTCAAAAAGACAGTAAGGAATTGAACAGGAGAGAAAGAACCAAATATAAAATATAAATGCTGAGAATTTATATTCTTATCTTCCCCTTTACTTATTGCTATCATACTCCTTTGGACAGGCAGTCAAGTCCTCTTTCCTCTCTTTTGCTGATAATATAGGCTATGGAAAGATTGTCTTTATATCTCTCAAGTAAATTTCCAACAAGAGAATGTAAGAACATAGCAATAACTGAGAGCAAAGTAGTTGACATGGCAACCGCAAATAGTCAAGACCTTGTGCAGACTCTCAAGATGGAAAAGGCTGATTTTCTTCAGTAAGAGGTGGGGGTAGGAAAGAAGGGAAAAAATATCTCAAACTTTTGATACACAATTGCTTTCTAATAGCATAGTAATTGAATTACCTCATGGCCTATTTTAGAACTGGCAGTGAAATTATAATGAAAAGTAGTGTTAGCATTGTAAATGAGAAATTATTTAGTTCGAGGGCAATGTTCATTACTATTTTTTGCTGCTGACCTTGGAATTTGAGAATAGATTTGCCTTAACCTTTAAAGATATATTGAAAACCAGGATGCTGTTGGCCTTCTTGGCCACCTGGGCACACTGCTGGCTCACGTTCAGCCAGCTGTCAGCCAGCACCCCCAGGGCCTTTTCCTCCAGGCAGCTTTCCAGCTGCTCTTCCCCAGGCCTGTAGCATTGTGTGGGGTTGTTGTGATCCAGGTGCAGGACCTGGCAATTCTCCTTGTTGAACCTCATACAATTGGCCTTGGCCCATCAGTCCAGCCTGCCCAGATCCCTCTGCAGAGCCTCCTGCCCTCAAGCAGATCAACACTCCACTCCAACTTGGTGTCATCTGCAAACTTACTGAGAGGGCACTTGATCCTCTTGTCCAGATCATTGATAAAGATATTAAACAGAACGGACCCCAGTACTGAGTCCTGGGGAACACCACTTGTGACTAACTGCCAACAGGATTTAACTCTATTCACCCCCATTCTTTGGGCCAGTCTATCCAGCCAGGTTTTTTTACCCATCGAAGAGTGCACCTGTCCAAACCATGGGCAGCCAGTTTTCCAGGAGAATGCCAAGGAAAACAGTGTCAAGTGCTTTACTAAAGTCCAGGTAGACAACAGCCTTTCCCTCACCCACTAAAGTGGGTCATCTTTTCACAGGATCAGGTTATTTAAGCAGGACCTGCCTTTCATAAACCCATGCTGGCCAGGCCTACTTGCTTAGTTTTCCTGTATGTGCTGCATGATGGCAGCCAGGATGATGTGCTCCATTCCCTGGCACCAAGGTCAGGCTGACAGGCCTATAGTGCCCCAGCTCTTCCTTCTTGCCCTTCTTGTAGATGGGCATCACATTTGCCAACCTCCAGTCTTCTGGGACCTCCCCAGTTAGCCAGGACTGCTGATAAATGATGGAGAGTGGCATGGTGAGCACTTCTGCTAGCTCCTTTGGTACCTTTGGGTGGATCCCACCTGGCCCATTAGACTTGTGTGTGCCTAAGTGGTGTAGGAGGCCCCTAACCACTTCCCCTTGAGTGATGGAGGCTTCAGTCTGCTCCCTGTCCCTGTCTTCCAGCTCAGGGTGCTGGGTATTTGGAGAAAAACTGGTCTTACTATTAAAGGGTGAGGCAAAGAAGGCATTAAATACCTCAGTCTTTTAAACATCCATTGTCACTATGTTTCCCCCCACATCCAATAAAGGATGCAGATTTTCCTTGGCTCTCCTTTCGTTGACAATGTATTTATAGAAACATTTTTAATTATCTTTTATGGTAATAACCAGGTTAAGTTCTAATTGGACTTTGGCCTGTCTAATTTTTCTCCTGAATAATCAAATGACATCCTTGTAGTCCTCCTGAGTGGCCTGCCTCTACTTCCAAAGATCACAAAATCTCATTTTTTTCCTGAGTTTCAGCCATAGGTCTCCACTCAGACAGGCTTGTCTTCTTCCTTGACAGTTTGTCTTTCAGCATGTAGGGACAACCTGCTCTTGCATCTTTACTATTTCTTTCTTGAAGAATATCAGGCCTTCTTGGACTCATTTACCTTTCAGGACTGTCTCCCAAGGGACTCTGTCAACCAGTCTCTTGAACAGACCAAAGCCAGCCCTCTGGAAGTCCAAGGTTTCAATTCTACTGGCCTCCCTTCTTACTTCTCCAAGAATCAAAAACTCTATCAATTTTGTGATAACCTCCATCATATCACCCACAAATCCTTCTCTGTTCACAAACAGGTCCAGTAGGTGCCTTCCCTGGCTGGCTCACTCATTTTCTGTGTCAGAAAGCTGTCTGCCACACACTCCAGGAACCTCCTAGGCTGTCTCCTTTCTGCTGTACTATATTTCCAGCAGACATCTGGTAAGTCGAAGTCCCCCATGAGAACACAGACTAGTAATTGTGATACTTCTCCTATCTACTTATAGAATATTGTGTATGTCTCTTCATCCTGGCTGGGTGGTCTATAACAGACTCCCACCAGGATATCTGCCTTGTTAGCCCTCTCCCTGATTCTTACCCACAAACATCCAACTCTATCATCACCATCATTAATCTCTAGACAATCAAAACATTCCCTAACATACAGGGCTACCATCGCCTTCTTTCCTTGCCATGATCCATGGATGAGGAAAGAGCTTGTACTTTACTGTGCTCCACTTATTTTATAATACAAACAGGCAACTGACTTTCACCTCTAACGTACTGATTTGCATTTAATGGAAGTGAGTTCCTGTGAACACCATAACTGAATTCTTCTGGTGTCTGTGTATGTGTGTATGTATGCAGCAGCCTTTGGCAGAAAAAAAAAAAAAAAAAAAAAAAAAAGTTTTAGCTCAGTAATTTTCCTGCTGAGTTGTATGGCATGTTTCCAGATGATTTGCCACACAGCTTCCTGTATTATGATGAGGCATCATCTGTTAGTCTTCAAAAAACTGTATTTCCTGCTGGTTGCAACTTCCTGCTGGGTTTTTTGACCAACAAAATTCTGAAGTCTTTCAAAATCCCAACATGTGTTTTCTGACTGTTACTGCTTAATATTGGATGAAGTTTTCTATGAGTTATGAGTTCTAGGTAGACTCAAAATGGTACATGGGCTACCAGAGGAGTGAAGAGCACCGAACTACAAAATAGTTTGGAACTATTAGAGCTGAGAGGAAGTAGACCAAGAAGAGATATTTTATCATAATGAATGCAGAGTTATTCATAGTTGCAGAATAAATAAAGACCAAGATTTGAAATCTACAATTCAGAATGAGGTAATGCCTTCAAGGAGAAATGGCAAATACAGCATTAAAATGCCTCAATGACTTTTGTGTATTGACCTAATATTGACTTTGCTAAAGATTAAGCTTCCACAAATAGGCTGGGGAGACAAATGGAAGCATAACGGTTTCTGACTGGAGTATTCCTGTGTACGCAACAATTCAGCAAAACACTGAATGTTGTTTACCTTTATGTGTACTTTCTCTGAATCAACAACTTAGTCCCTGATGAACTAGAAGTGATTGGTTCCAAGCAGATGAGTTAATTTTGGTCTTTTGGTGTATACTCAGAAGAGAAAAAATGTGAAGGAGAATCCTGATTTTGAGAGATTATCTACACCAACATCTTCATTTGATTGACATACTAGGGATTTTCAACAGTTCCTTAATTTACTTGAATGAGTCTCACATAGAACAGAGTTGAAACCTCAAATAATATACAACATGATAAATACTTATATTGAATATAATTTGTGTCAATATTTTATTATTGTTTGTGGATGGGGAACATTACTCCCATGGTACAGACTTGCTGAATGAGTGGTGTACACAGAGATTGAGAAGCACAGCAATTTTGTGTTGAGCAAAACAATCCTTTAAATAGATATATCCAGAAAACCACTGACAAATTATTCTTTAAATATGTCAGACAAACCATCAACTTGGTATGAAATGATTTTACAGTTTCTTGTGGGTTTGGAACTACTGCAAGCTAGATATTGAAAATCTCTAAAAACTTCAATTAATTTTTACTTTAAGTATCTTTTACCTTTTAATTTATGCTTTTCCACACTACTGGAGACTTATTCTTTGTTTTGCTTAGTATGGAATTTTTCATATTTTGAAAATCAAACAGTATAAGAAATATTGAATGGACCAAGAAACAGTGGTCACTGCTTCATAGTGGGAGGGAACTGGAAAGATCAGTGAACTGCACTCCATTATTCCATTTATCATAGGTAGGGATAGTTAACTAATGAGGGATTTGGACGAAGAAAAACAGAGAATAAAAAGTGTTTTATTCCAAAGGGCAATATGAAAACAACACCAAAACACAGAAGTGTTTTAAAAGAGAAAACAAAGTGAAAAGTTCAATCAGCACAAAGGATTTGAAATAGATCAGAGAAGGAAAAATAAGTATGTTTGAATGGAAATTAGCTTCATTCATAGCAGATAATTCAGTTTCATTTTTAGGCAAGACATATAAAAGATGTCAGAAGAAAGTAATCTGGGTCTAGGTACAAAGAGATGACTGTATCAGAGCTATTGTTTACAATAGGAATGGATGGCAGTAGGCCATGAGCACATTGGCAAAAGAGCATCACTGAAACAGTTAAAACTATAAACTAGGTTGCACATTATTATTATTATCTGCAGACTCTTTAGCTTCTTAAAGCTTTTGTTGTAATGTTCTATGCAATAATATCTCTACCATAAACTCTTTCATTGGGATTGCAATACACAGGTGTTTTTTTAAAAATTGTGATATTTCGTGTTTACCTTTCTGTCACCTACTAGTTTTCTGGTAACATTTTGTGCTTTCCACATCTTTTTCACTCTTATATATGATGAATTAACATTACCACAAATCACGAGGTCCGTTATTAGTTTTAGTATGCTCCCTTTTCCTAAGACAGTTTTCTCAAGGCTGATTGATTGCCATTTCTGATTGATTACTTCTGGAAGAGTGTTTGGCTATGTGGAGTTGCATATGGACACTATTATATAATCCAGCATCAGTTTAGTATCTTTGCTGCAATCTGCTTTTCAAATATTTCCATCTTTATTTATAAGGTGACAAAAAGGAAAGCCATTTATTCAGTGTCATCTTATTTTTTTGGTGCTTAATTAATTCATGAAGTGATTTTTTTGACTTTATAATAAGGGTAACATTAAAATACCTGAAATTCTTGCATCTGTTTCCACTAATCTAAATTCCACTATTTCCCGTTCAGAGGAATGCACATTACTACACCAGCAGAGACAAAACAGGTGCAACAGCATAATGCACCACTGTTCAATGCCATTTCTGTGCAGCTGTTTTGTTTCCTGACTTAGGGAACGATACACTGGAAAAGTTGAAGTGTATGTCATCAGCAAATATTAACAAGAGAATGGTTTATTACAGAGCCATAAAACTAAATTCCTAGTAAAAATAATTCATCTATATTTCATCAATATCACAAGAAATCAAAACCAAATCATATCCAAAGGAACAGAATGTAATTTTATTCCATGTCTACAGGTCATTAATTCACCCAATCCTCAGTTTACAAAACCCTGCAATATTTTTGTAGGTCTAAGGTACTCACCTGCTTAGCAGTAAAATATTCAATAGGAGGAAACTGAAAATGTCAGGTTGGTGTATGTCTGTACCTGTCATTTAGTATAAAGGGGTCTTTAACAGTTTATGATGTTTTAGACTATGTTAAAGTTATTGGAATGACTGGATGTGCAGTAATTTTGAAACTCAGTGTACTTCCCAAGATTTGTTAACTGCATGAGATTCCTAGCCTAGCTGTTTTGAAATCCCAGCCTTTCAGTTTGGGCTTTTGTTTTGGAGGTTTTTTGCAGAGTGCTTTGTGGGTGTGGTTAATTTTTTTTTTACTTTGGAGGTTTTTTGCAGAGTGGTTTGTGGGTGTGGTTTGGGTTTTTTTTTCCTTTGAAGTAGTTGTTATATACCTTAAACTACTGAATGGATGCAATGAAATAAAATACTGTATTATTGCTTAAACATTGTTTATATCCACCTATAACTATGTAATGAAGGGAACCTCATACCAGACAACAGCCAAAATTACAGCCAGTTTTCTCCATCTTGTACTTGTAATCAGCTTGAATTTACAAAGAAATGCTATGTCCATTCATAGGGAAAAACCCAAGCTGATGAAATAGTGAGCTGCATTTGGAACAATGGTGTTTAACCATTTGTTCATCTCAACTGGTAACAACAGGAGGAGTTCCATTAAGGAGTCATGGAATGCCTGATATTCAGAACGTAGCATCAGTTTGATTTTCAGACATGTACACACAGAGGTACTGAAATATAAAACAGTATTCCTTCAAGAAGTTTTTGGACATACTTTTGGGTTAATATAACTCAATGGATTTGCTGCCATTTCAGCTTTCGCCTTCAGGTATAGTTACTCAGTTTGAGAAACAAAGTCAGTTGCAGAGATGATGCAACTTGTTTATCTTTAACAGAGTAAATCCTTCTGACACTACTGCAAGCATCCTTTCTTGCTTCCAGAACACCACTTTGATTCTTAATCGACCTTTCCATAGGTATTGTGTCTGTATGCTTGTGAGCTTTGTGTAGCTTCAGTGTACCAACATGCAGTGTTTGATTACAGTGTCAACTTGCTCATTTCTCTCCTTTTCTGATGTATGTCAGTGAGCTGTTCACAGAATAACAATTCCATTGTGAAACACCCTACCAAAATCCTAGACATGCTTTTAAGGTTGAAAGTAACCATATTTATTGTGTAACCAGTGACATTCTCAATAGAACCCTGACCACAAATATAAAGGGACCTTGCTTTCCAATTGGCTTTTTTCTTTACAACATACATACTGCCTTTGGGGATAAAAAGAAGCAAGCTGCCAATGATCTATGAAATAAAACATGGAATTCTGGTAGAAAATGAGTTTTGGATAAAAAAAAAACCCACTGATTACTAGTATCCTTTAAAAAGAAGAAAAATAAAAGAAACTTACTTTCAGGATTTATAATGTTGTGAATAAAATGATGGTACTGCGGAATACAAATTAGAATAAGTAAATGATAGACACTTAGAGCAACTACTAATGAAAAAATATGGGAATAGATGACTTATTTTAATAGAATCATCTATAATAGGTACCAAAATATAAATTACTAAGCATTGTCATTCTTTATTATTTAGATGACACTGTAAAAACAATCCTAGTGTAATGTAGATATTATTTTAAAATGTATCTTCTATTGTTATACAGCAGAAGCATTGCTCTGCATTCTAGCAATGCCTTACATATACTGCTTTCAAAGGAATTTAAAAATTATTATAAGTTATCAAATTATAATAATCAGTATCATACCTTATTATTACTAGTATATAAATTTTTTATTCTATATTATTACACACTTATTAAAATTATTACACACTTCAAAATCATTTTTATGTTTAGAAAAAGACAGCATTATAAGACAGACATAGATGTCCTTTGAGACTATCCAGGAGAGGTTGATTTCTACTGTTAAAATGGAGACTATAAAAGAGAGCATATCTGAAAACATACAAGTGACATATGTGGGCAACACCTAACCTTATTGGTGGTACAGACCCGCAGTCACTGCGTTCTATTAAATGGCTTTAAGCATGAACATACTGCTAGCTGCTCACTGATGTTTTTGCTGGAAGTTAAATCTAATCTAGTTCATCATTTTTCATGTTCAAAAAGCAGTCATTTTAAAGAAGAAATATTGACTTAACTGTCTTAGATTAGACATGGGGCAATAGTGACCTTTGCCTTTTTATTCTTAACAATTACTGTCTATAAAATAGAAATAATAACAATAGTGTTTAAACGGGTGGTAAAAGTTACTTAGTACTTAAGCATTGTGAAAATGAGGCTTACTACCTAAATTGGAGTACTTAAATTGACACATTTGCACCTGAAGTGCAGAATACTGATGCTGATGTATCAACAGAACCATCTTAGTTGAGTTCAGAAATTCAATTTTTATTCAAATTTTCTGATCATCTTAATGAGCTCCAAATGCTCCTCAGCACTCAGAACATGAGACTAGCACAAGTCCAATGTAAATACTTTTGAAATGGAGTTATTGCAGATTTCCAGACTTCAGTAACCATGATTCAACCCTGTTAGATAGTACTGTCTAATGTCTACTGTCTGATTTAAAACCAGACCAGGTAAATCTCCAGCAGCTTCATACCTCTGGTCCGCAGTGTCGGCATAGGCTGGCACAGCTCCTGCTGTTACTGAAAGCACAGTGAGTAGCCATATGTGCACAGAAAGCTTCACTGATGGTAGCAGCCAAAAGGAAATTGAAGCAGAAAGGAGTTTTGTAGTTAGAGGTATTTTGGATTAACAAGTTAGTACAGGGAAAAATAGCAGAGTTTGCCGATGACACTTGGGAATCATGAGTGGGTGCTGCATTCGTCATTGCCCTCAGTATGGAGTGGTTTTGGGACACTATTGTCCTTCACCTGCCTAGCTCCAGGGGCCCTGCATTCAAAGTATGTGGGTCTGGAAGATAACTGGTACACTGAGGTGTGAGTTTTGGTTCTAGGGACATCACAGTGGGCGTTACAGAGCCAGGACGTGCAGCCTCAGGGCAGGTGACACCAGGCAGGGAGCCACGCATGACTTGCAAACTGAAGGACTGAAAGATTTTTCACTTACCTTTATAGGAAATATTTGACAGTAGAAACTTTTTATTAACTCATAATAAATGCTTGAAGGAGTAAAATTTCTGGTGTCTAAACCTGGTCATTAATTTATATAAATGTGTTTGGATCAGCTGCGCACAGTGAGTATACTCCTTCATGAGATTTAAGGTGACTGTTGGTTGAAACATTGTTGATCACTAGATAAAGGTTGGCCAGATAAATCTTTATTCCATACACTTTCTACTATATGACGTATGTGTATGTTAAACTCACAGCTCACTGCTTTGGCAGGAACAAGGTGAAATGTCAGATTCCTCTTCAGAAAAGCAGACACACAGACTGTCATGCAAGGTTGTGGGTTTTTTTCTCCCATAAAATGTCTGACTCCCCTTTTTAAAATAAATGGTATATCTCATGTGTCAGGCAGTATATTTGAAACTTTTTTCTATCAAGTTAAATATTTACAAAATTAAGAACTAGTGACAAGAGAGTTGCATTAACTCTTCTTTGCAAGTATCACAAAATGTGTCAACACATCCCAAACTCAAAAATGTCTTTAAAAAAACAGTTAAATCTGTTTCATTGCATCCTCTTCTTGTTAACTGAATAAATTAACATTATAATATTTATTACCTAATTATACCATTAACTGAAAACTTGTGTCCCATTCTATGCTTAAAGTTGTATATTAAATTTACTTCTATTCCTGAAATAACAAAGCATTTAATTATCTAAGCTTCTCAATATTGTCATAACTTTCTGTATGTGTAATTAAAGTATTAATACAGGCTGGCAAAAGTATAAAATATTCTTTGAAATACAATATACATAAGATGGCTTATAGTTATTCTTGGAGTGCCAAATAACACCATTTATGTCCATTTGTGTCATATGACATAATGTAACCCTTCAAACATTTAAATAATACAATAAATGTTCTAACTACAATTCAGGTGTTGTTGGGATAAATTGAGGTTTGCTATCATTTGGAATACCACCAAACATCTGAAGCAATTCACCAACTCTGTCTACAAATTTCTTGACTTAAGTAACATATAGCAAGTTAGCAGATTTCAATTTAATGTCATTTTGCCACATGATGCTGATGTATGGTTAAACAAAGGGGCTTGAGACAAGTTCACATACATGAAAATGTATTAACGAGGAAGTTATGTCTGAGGAAAATTAAAAATAGGAAGGGGCAGAGAGAGAAGGAGGGGGAGGTGGGAGATGCTGCTATTGCTGACTAGAACGTGTTTAAATCAAGGGCAGCTTCTGCACACTGTTTGGCTGTTAGGTCTCTGAATTAATATTATTGTTACCCTAAATTAAACTATAAGTGACAGCCAAAGGCTGGGAAAACAGGGGAAGGAAGGAGTGACCAGTGGCAGTCACTGCCCAGGAGTTCTATTGTAGCAACGTTGTTGGGGTCTGCAGGTGCAAGGCCATGGGACTAACAACATGAGAGCAATTGCACGGTTAAAGCAGAGAAAAACACTGCCACTGATGCTCTAGAAAACACTCCCCTGGCAGCTTGGAGGAAGGGGTATGGAGTTGTACCCGTAAGGCAGCCCATGGAGCTACAGGTAGAAGACCCTTACAATACAAAAGGCAAAGCAACCTGAGGCAATGTGCAATACCTCTCCAGCTAGAGTATTTATAGGGCTAAACTTGTTTCTGAAGCAATTTAGCCTATCCTTGTCTGCATGTGAGTCCTGGCTAATTTTGTAAGCATGTGCAGAGTACCGTCATTTTTGGCAGTGACTTTGGCTTGGAAGCTGTGGAGGAGAATGAAGAGGGGCAGCAGCACTTGCTATTCCTCTGCAGCATCCCACCTCCTCATCCATGCCAGAGCTCCAGCCTGGCTCTTCTGGGAAAGTGGATCTCAGGGCTGTTACATCTACGAGTCCTCAGCACTTGTGGGGAGAAAAAATGTGACTGATTCTGCCATTAATTTCACTGGCAATAGATATTGTATGGAATATCTGATTTCACAGCTATTAAAAAAAAATGTGTATGAAAAAATGACATATAAAAAACAGATTAGGAATAAGTGCTCAGCTTCGTAATCATATCATAGTTATACATGTGGCAGTGTTAACAGTGGATGTTAGCTAGATTTCAGATGCTTTCTGTTCTAAAGCAAAAAACTTTCTGTAAAGAACTGTGAGAAACAAATTCATTTTAATGGTCTTCTTGGAAAAATGTGAAAAATACTATGTTCAAGCATGATTTTGGGCAATGATACATCCAGAAAAGAAAAATCATCAAAATGCCTGTGAGTCTATTTTCTTTAAAACACTTGTATTTTTCCCAAGAACAATAAATACATATTTACAGTTACACAGATATCTGAAGACAGCAGCAGTCTTGTTTGATTTCTGACAACTCACAAGGGAGATGATCAGGTGCATTTTCTATCTAGGTCACCGACATGAATGACTCAGTATTTCAGTAAATGAAAAAGCTGCTATGTGGTGTTTGTCCAAGGGGATGTGAAATGGATTTTGAATGGTCAATTCATAGGAAGAATACTTCTTTTTGAAATCAAGCCATATGTTAGAATGAAACCTTCTGCACGCCTAGAAATATTTCACCAACAGGTATGCTCTTACTTCACGTGAAGTGGAAGTGGCGGGGGAAAGGTGACTGAAAACTTCACCCCACCATCAAAAGCTGTGGGTTTGTGGAGCTGTTCTTGCTCTAAAGACCAACCACTGTCACAAATCACTGCTTGTGTTTCCTCCCTTCCTCAAGCAATCATAACCAAAGCAAGATGCAAAGCCGGTGCCCAGCCTAGTGCCATGCCAGTGACAACCAGCTCCATCCCTGTGGAGGGCATCCCCCATGGAGCTGGTGAGACCTGTGAGGAAGGGTGAAGAGGCTGAACCTGAGACTGTTGACATCTGGATAAAGCTTTGGATTTTCTGGGCATTGGGTGGAGAATGTTTCTGACCCAGGACCACAGAGGCCTATGACTTTGACCCTTCTGCATTCAAAGGTGTGGGGCAGGTCAGGCTGACAGAGATGCATGTGCTCAGCTGCAGCAGACTACCAGTTTGAACCGTGGGCTAAGGCACCTTAGCCACCCTAACATTTTCAGTTTCAAATGTTGTTGCTCAATGCTGATCTGCCAGAAAGCCGCTGCTCAGATGTACCTTGGGCAACCCATCCATATGTAGGGGAACCTAAGGCCTCTGTTGGGTTTTTCTCTGTGTCATCTCAATGACAGAGGAAAGCCCGCTGGGTGTATAATAAGGGCTGTTCCCAGGAATGTTTAACTTTGCTTTTATACCCTGCTGGACTGAGGGTGGGCAATGTGTAGGAAAGCAGAGCCTGCTGGAAGGCTGCTTCAGGCAGGGGAGAAAATCATGGTGACACTCATGTCCATGCTGCCCATAAGGCTCATTTGCCAGCAACCACCCCTTTGTCTGCATCTGAACTTCTCCACTCCAGGAAATCTTTGGCTGCTTTTTCTTAGACAGTGGAATACACTATATGAATTTGAGAGTGCTGGGTTATCAGAGCAGAACATCAGAGAAAAGAATTGCCTCGAAAGAAGAATTCAAACAGACCTTGCTACTTCAAATTACAAGTCCTGACTCAAGGAAACATCTTCGCAAAAGCATTTAAGTGAAGCCGTAAACCCCATACATCACCTTACCATTCCCTGCTGCTTCTAAGTAGGTGTTATTTTTCCTTTAAAGGCCAAGAAGAAAGGCAAATAACTTATTTTAAAATTTTAAGCATTTAGAATCTATCATTACAGTAATGATGAAATGTGATGTGGAAATCATACCTATCAAAATTAGGAGGCATAGATGATGCTGTTAATCCTCTCTACACGTCACTTGCATTTAATGTTGTATCTTGTGTCAGATACCTTCATTATCCTTTTTTTGAAAAGAGAAATTGGCTTTTTGGTTATGGCTAAAGAAATTTGCTTTACTCTGTCATGGAGAGGGGGAAATTGTATCTTAATAAATTCTGTTTGACAGAAAATTGTTCCCCTTCCCCAAATCTTAATTCAAATCTTAATGCTTTTCTTTACACCTGTATACATTAATTAAAAAAACAACAGAGACAAGTCATTTCTCAGAACTCACTGAATGATTATCAGATAATGACTTTTACCTGTTTTCAATGCTTGTTGAGAAGCAACCACCAGTTTTCCTAGATTTTTTGTTTAGGAATTGTCCAATGAAACAATTTTCCTTGGAAATTTAGTGATTATTGTGCTCATTATGCTCTGTAGTTTAACTTCCTTTAAGATACAATATATTAATCTGTACAATTAATGTCAAACATCTGCTGTAAGTATCCTCTCACTATCACAACTTCATGAAGTCAATTTTTTTCATTTAATGGATCTGACTGAATTTACATGTAACGTGTTTTGGCCTAACTGTAACCCACTATTATAGCTGAGAATAGGAATAAAAATAACTATATTGTTTGGTACTTCTTAATAGCATCTTTCACACCATGAAGTATGTAACAGTCTTTAATTCCCTAGCACTACTGATCTATTCTGAATAGCCTTACTCCCCACTTGCTCCTTGAGTCCCATGTTAGCTACATGCAATTTTACCATTTGTCACAGATTTACATATCTATACTTAAATTTTGCTGAAAAGAAAATGGAGGTCATGCATCACAGAATTTTTTTTCTGTATTGTTTTAAGTCATCAAGGGTTCTTTGCAGAGAAGAGACACCTCAGAAGCAGATCTGTGTTTTTCAGGTTTAATGCTTTTTTGAAAACTGATAGAAGTGATGTCAAAAAGTATTTTCTGTTGTGCCATTTTGCTTGTTATACAACTTCTTCCTGTTGGTATGTAAACCAATGTTTAGCATTTCAATTGTTATTGTCCAAAAGAAATATTAATTCTTTGTCAATTATTTTAGTAGCAAGACACATTAAAATAACACTGTTTATTTGTGACTGAAAGTGGATATTGCAAAATAGAAAGCAATCCAGAACACTGCAATTGCAAACAGTCTTGCTTCCCTCCTCGGCATCTTCATTTTTCAATTATGAAATGTGGCAATTGATTAAAATTTTGTCTAATAGCATTTTATCTTTACTTTTGGAGTTTAAAAGCAGTGAAATAATGCTATGTCGACTTGTTCTTTGGCTTCAAAGACAAAAGATGTTTTATTTCCTTTATAGAACCTCACAAAAGGAAAACACATAATTATGGCAAACGAATATGTAAATCCCAATAGAAAGAGTAAATCCACTCTTATGAAAGTATTCAATAAGTTCTTGAATTCACTGGAGACAGTGGATTTTCATGTCTTTACTAGTTAAAGTTATACAAATGTCCAATTAGCATTATGAAATACTATTTCGCTTATATTTTTAAAATAGTTTTTAAGGTTTTCTTGTCTGATAAAAATGAATAAAATATTCATATAACAATATAGTGTAGATGAAACAAAGCAAGTTATATAAGATGTTAAAAACAGTGACAAAATAATCTTTAAAGACATGAAAAGGAGCTTTCTAGCAATGCTCCTCACAATGTAAATATTCAAAATAATGGGGAAGGTAAATGATGCTTCAATTTGGGATATCTTTAGAGGCATTATTTTCCACTTGCTATATGATGAAAATATTACTCTGTGCTTGCAATGACTGAGATTTGCAAGAATCTGAGTTATATTCCCCGTGAAGCTTGCTTTAGAGCTGTTGTCACATCACTTCATCTTTTTATGTACTAGTTTTCTGCCTCTGTAGAATCATGAAAGAGCTAATGCAGATGAGGGAAGATGTATCTTAGGACTCAAGTTATTTTCAAGACTCAAAGGTCTTGAGTAAAAATAATGTTTTAGAAATACATCTGTTAAGCTATGTTTCCACTTGCATAGTACAGAACGGAGGAGTAGATTTTCATGTAGCTGAAAAAAGAACTGTTTAATACAACTAACAGAAGCTTACAGGGTAAGTATTCTTCAAAGAAATCTACATGGAAACAGAGGTTTGCTGTGCATTTTTAGTGACATGTTTTGCAACATGTTTACATTTTAGTCATTTTCCTCAGCTGTTTTCCATGATTTGTGGCAAGGAATGGATGATCATATTCATACATATATCTGAGCTTTAGAACACACCTTTGACAGTTCGATATCAATAATGATTCTATCAATTTCATATTTTCCTAATAGGAATAGAGGCAAGAGAAGCAGTGAATAACTTCAGAAATCCCTCTCTAGATTAGCACTGATTGTGAGTTTTGGGTAGTTAATGAAAATAAACCTATACTGCAAAAATATAAAGAATAACTGAAATTTCATTTTATATAATCTATTACTTCCTGGAAAAGGAGGACCAACAACTCCATGGCACTAATTTAATTCTTTAAACTTCACATTTACCTATTTCAGTAGTAAAATAGCAATTAGGCTCTTAAGGATTTTTTTTCTGAAAAGAAAACAGAAGTGTCACTATGTTCTATTAACAGATAGAAGAGAAGAAAGAGCTGGAGTGGAGAGAAATCTATATTAATGCTACTAATACCAACATTTTATTTTTGTATTTTTACCTGAAGTATCTGGCAGCAAGTAATATGGTTGTTTTTAATCAGAATTATGACAGATTTCCATTCATTTTCTGTACTTGCTGTCAAATTGTGAGAACAACATTTCTGTGGGATATATGACTTCTGTATGAGTATCTCACCTAATCTGCTTACTTAAATTTTCTTGAATGAAGACAAATAGTATCAAAGTTATTAAAGTTTTATAATATTTTCTTCTCAAGATAATGACCATATAATTACAACAGTCAGTTATGTAATTATATTTGTACTTGAGCTTAGATTTCATGTGAGTGGATCCAGTGATTCAATTTCTCCTGCATGATTATGCAGTGTCATAAAAATTAAAATAAATATGCTACAAAGCAAAATGTGAATAATGTAAGTTATTACAAAGAGAACTTGTTCAGTCCAAAGTTGCTTAATCATCATATGTTTAGTTTATTACTGCACTTTTTCCTTTTATTACTCTCAAGAAATTAGAACAAACTTTATAGGCTCTTAAGCCTCTGATTTATTTTATTATGTAAACTACCCTACATTTCCATTTCTGTAGAATTTCATTATTAAGCAGCTGATTCTTGGACTTAATAAGAATAATTTATTCTGAATATCTTCATCAGCCCTCCTATAGATCATGCAATCATGTTGATCATGTTCATTCATCAGCATATTGCAAGGCTGCACAGTAAAGAAAAATTATAAGTCACACTTTCATTAGACAACTATAAGAAGCTGTGGGGTACTTCTGTATAAGCCACAGAAGTTTCTAGGAAAAAAAAAAAAAAAAAGTAGTTATATTCTGTAGACAGCATTGACAAAAATATCTCTGTTTCAACATTGAATTAAATTATTTTCTTTTGGAAGCAAGGTTCAGACCCTGATTCCTGAAGCAGAACGATTTGTTGGAGGCTCCATCAAGAAAGTAAATAGAGAGGGGAGTGGGGTTCTAGGCATGCTAAAAAATCAGGCAGGGCTTTTGGAGACTGTGCTTTTGGACATGACAGCTAAAGTCTGAATAAGCCTGGTTTGGTTCAGATGTACCAGTGAGAGGAAATACTTTTACCTATTCAGTTTCTCCTTGTCCAACAGGGACATAGGAAAAAAGACATTACAATTAAAAACAAAAACACTGCAAAACAAGAATTAACAGGAAAAGAGTTTGAGAATTCTGTAAACAGATCAGAAAAAGGAATGCAAACTCCTTTGTTCTTTGTCCAGGTGTCAGCTGGGACAGAGTTAATTTTCTTCTTATTAGTTGGTGTATGGCTGTGGTTTGAATTTGATGTGAGAATGATGTTGATAGCAGACTGATGTTTTTAGCTGTTGCTAGGTAATGTTTAGTCAAAGTCAAGGACTTTTGAGCTTCTCAGGCCCTGCCTGTGAGAGGGCTGGAGGGGCACGGGAAATTGGGAGGGGACACAGCTGGGACAGCTGACCCCAAAGGACCAAAGGGATATTCCATACCATATGGCGTCATGCTCAGCAATAAAAAGCTGGGGGAAGAAGAAGGGTTGGAGGGCTGGGAGGGAATGATGTGTTGGAGTGATGGTCCTTGTCTTCCTAGGTAACAGTTACAGATGCTGGAGCCCTGTTTTCCTGGGGATGGCTGAACACGTGCCTGCCCTTGGGTGATGAATTAATTCCTTGTTTTGCTTTGCTTGTGTGCACGGCTTTGGTCTCCCTATTAAACTGCCTTTACCTCAACCCATGAGTTTTTTCACTTTCACTCTTCTGATCCTCTCCACTACTGTGGGGAGGTGAGCGAGTGGCTGCATGGGGCTTAGTTGCCAGCCAGGGTTAAACCATGACATTCTTCAAATACTTTGTCTAGAAACTGAGATAACTGAAACCTGTTCCACATGTGAAAAATGTTTCACTGTTGTACCAAATCTCTACAGATTCTTTAGGACATCTGCAGGCCCACAAAAAGGATAAATTGATTCACTGCTCCTTATGTGGAAATTTATTTGAAAAACAGAGCAATATATGTATTCTTAATATTTTGGAACTATAATGGAAGCATTATGGAAAAAACCTGAGGCTTAATTCTCTTTTATTTCCATTTCTGTCATTTGGAAAAGTCTCTAACTGATTTTGCCTTAATTTAGCTAGCTGCAAAAACTGATCGCATTCAAGTATACACAAATGTTCTTCTGGTTGAGTTTAACTGTTATTCATATAGCATTTTTATTCCATGTTATGACAGAAGTTTTAAAAACACTAGTTAATACCTATAAGGAAAATGCATTGTTCCCATAAGAAGAATACTGGTAAGTGGTAAAGTCATGGCCCTTATGCTAGAAAATGCTGAAAATAATTACTTGTGTGTACTTATTTAAGTCTTTACCATTAGTATTTTAATAATTAAAATGTATCATCTCATGCTGGGGTTTATGTTAAATTTTTAGTGTTTGACTTTGCAATTTTGATTACTGTGTTTTTAAGGTGCTCATTCATGTGTTATTCCCCATATTTTAGGAAAAGCTGTCTGACAACAAGAAATTCCATGAATTGGCATCAAAATATCTAGTATGAAGGCCATGTGATTTTCTAGGAACATTGTTACTGTGCAAACTAGGTTGTTAACTGACTTTTGGACCAATATTTAATACGCATAGGAAAATTCTGATCATGGAAAAACTGTTCAGTGCATGTAGTTTAAGCAAAATCAGGAGCAAAGTGTTTGACTGATTTCTTAATGATGCATAATTAACCTACATTCAGTGGATCAGGATCAACATAACACTGCAACAGATAAACCATGGTCCTAGGGCCTTACAAACTGTTAATAAATACCTACAAATTGCTAAGCAAGCTTCCATAATTATCCTAAAATGTTCTAAACTCACACATATGCTGAGTGATGGCAAACCTTCCTCCCTCACAGGCAAGGGTTAGTCTTTATTTCTGGCACTGTGGTTTTGCTTCTTGCAGATACTTCCCATGGGGGATGGATGCTTTCATTTGTTTCAACCTGTGCTATTCCCTACAACCCATGTGTCCTGAAGAAAGCACCCCAGGAGGTCACACTCGCATCCCTGACTTTAGAGGTACTGCCCTCAAGGCCACCTTGCCTAGGAAGTACTCCTACAATCAATTCACAGGCATTTGCTACCAGGAGACAAAAAGGGCTCAGAGCCATCTTGCAACAACACTCAGCTTGAAAACCTAGACCCTTAATGAGAATAGCTGAACAGAGGGAATAGCTGCCCATGAAGCATGAGAATAAACAGTCTGGATTTCTAACGAAAAGCCTATGAGAGCACACTGGGCTCTGTGGCAGCTCAGAAGTATTTGGGCTATTTTTACACTGGTGTGTGCTGGGGTAGAGTTAATTTTCTTCACCGTAGCTAATATGGGGCTACATTCTGTATGTGCTGAAAAGAGTGTTGATAACACAGGGATGTTTTTGTTATTGCAGAGCAGTGCTTACACAGAGCCAAGGCATTTTCTGCTCCTCACACGCCCACCAGCGAGCAGGCTGGGGGGGTGCAAGAAATTGGAAGGGGACACAGCCGGGACAGTTGATCCCAACTGACCAAAGAGATATTCCATAATGTATGACATCATGCTCAGCAATAAAAAGCTGGGGGAAGAGGAAGGAAGGGGAGGTGCGGGGTGGGGAACAGGGGGCATTCAGAGTGATGGCATTTATCTTCCCAGGTAACTGTTATGTGTGCTGGAGCCCTTCTTCCCTGGGGATGGCTGAACACCTGCCTGCCCATGGGAAGTGGTGAATTAATTCCTTGGTTTGATTTGCTTGCATATGCAGGTTTTGCTTTCCCTATTGAACTGTCTTTATTTCAACCCATGAGTTTTCTCACTTTTAGTCTCCCAGTTCTTCCCCCACCCCACTGGAGGGGTGGGGTGGGGGGGGGGGTGGGGGGGTGAACGAGCAGCTGTGTGGGGCTCAGCTGCCTACTGGCGTTAAACCACAGAGTGGTGACAGCTGGGGAGGAGGATGGGGAGCAGGGGTACTGTGAAAGATACTGCAGTTCAATTCACTTGTGAACATGATGTGGACCTGTCAATGCGGACTGCTTTTGAGAGAAAACCCCTCCCTCTTTACACTGGCTGCTCTGGTTCTTACATATAATTTGTCCCAAGATGGCTAGTCCTCCTCCCAGTGCTGGACACTGCATCACTTCTCAGCCTCTTCCCTCCCTCCCATCCTGCGGCCTTGCCCTTGCAACATCCCACTGTAAGCTTTAGCCCTAGTGCAAGCTTTGAATTAGGCAGATTTGCTGTGCCAGTTGCTAGGATATCAGCAAGGATGATTCTTTCCTTCTTTTTTAACTATTTTTTTTTTTTTTTTTAATCCTAACCCTTTTAATCTCTTTTAAAGGATGTATGAGGTGGGGGCAAGGGCCATCTTCTGCGATGCTACTAAGAACCCTTTAACTTACAACCAATTAAATTAGGTTGCTCTTTCAGTATTCCTTTCATTTTCTTTCCATTTTTTGAAGTGCCTGGTAGTGTGCATGGGAATATGCTTAGATGTTTTATTAAATCTCTTTTCTTTGTGCTTAAACATTCCATTTGCTTTAGGAAGTACCTTCTGCCACTTTAGTTGCTGTCACAGGTTGGGAAACACTGACTCACTTTTACCTGAAGTATCTGGCTTCTGGTTAATTGGGAATGCTGACATGAGGTTCAGCAATCACTGATTTTCCGGTCCAGAGCAAAGACTGGAGGTAAATGTTTTCCTGCTGTTGCCTTGTAAACCAGTGGAGAACATTGGGCTGTTGGACTTTTTAGAACTGTGAACTAGAAAAGCTGGTATGGTGTCAGTATGAACAGAGCTGTCTGAGATTTAAAATGTTAAGGTCCTGGAAATCATTCAGGATAGTGATCTGCAGTCTCCTTATAATTGAAGATTTGATTAATGATGATTGGGCTTTAACAAGGTTAACAAAAGAAGCAAAGGCCAGCTCCTGGCAGGATTTCAGGTTCCTCCTTGGACTGCAACAGTACAGAAGAAAAGATATTGCTTATCACCATAGGGAAACAATTTTTTCTACACTAAGTCTTACAACTGCGAGCCATTTCAGCTACACTTGGAAGCATGACACAGCCTTATTTGCAGGCAGCATTACCCACTGCCTATAATCACATGTAAAGTATCTTTGTTCTGTTCATTTTCTTCTGTCATATTAACACCTCTAATTGGTAAACCAGGCAATTACCTAGCTTCAGCTGTACGAGCTGAGGAAGAAACATGGTTAGTGAACAATTTGTGACCCTCTGACAATAATTGGAAGTGTTGACACCAATTAAATGTCAACATTTTAACCTTATGAAATCACCTGCAAACTTGACAAAATAAAATGACTGAATAATCAGTCATCTCAAAGAACTGTTAGAAACAAAAGCCTGTAAAGGATCTCCTGCTTCAGAAAGCACAATCTCATGCTATAAAAGAATGACTCATCATAGAATTTCTTTGATTAATTTTAAGTTACTGTGAACATACTTATAATTGCAGTGGAAGTGCAAATGTAACAAAATTTTTTAAAAAATATAAATTAAAATATTAAAATGCTACATTGAAACAATGTTTATTTTGTTTGTTTCTGATTTTCTGAGTCATTAAGATAATATGAATAAGAATTTTAAAAGTCCGATTTTTACTTTAGAGTTGTGTTGATAAAGGAAAGAAATATTCCATGTGCTGTATTCTACAACTAATTTACTCATAATCATCTTATATAAGGATGCATAAAATAAAAATGTTAAAACATCAATGTTTAAAACATTGACATTCTGCAAATGTCCAGAAAAATAAATTCCATTTTACCCTTATGTAGAACAACTGGAAATAAACACTTTCTTTACTGGTCTTTATTTTTCAAGTCTGCATATTTAACTTCAATTTGGGTTCATAGTATTGCAATTTACTGCAGATACTATATAAAGTCATATTTAAGAAGCCCTTGTATTGGGGTAATACTGTTAATTAAAATAAATTATAAAAGGGAATAATACCATAAAAAAGGAAAGGTTTGCACTTTTGCCCTGCTTATTAAAGATATCTATCAGCATTAATTTAATAACAGGACTACTTGAAGTTTGTGACTGTAAAATGATACTTATTTCACTTGCATCATCAGTATCTGAATATTAAATTATTTAAAATGTGTGAAAATGGTTGATGAAAAGGACATGAAGCATGGTGTGAAAATTTCGTATTAGTCCATGATTGCATTCGAAAGGAGAAACTAAATAGGGTAATATTGTTGCAGTGCTTTTTCTCTTAAGTTCAAAATTGCAAAATCAATTCAGTTTGTTTAGTAGCATGTTCAAACGTACTTAACTATTGCAATGGATAGTATTTAAAGTATCGATCAACCAATTAGTTCTTGTATATAATTACAGAGTTTAAATCTTAATGAAAATCACAGGTAAAAGTACAGATACAGTTAGTATGCCTTTTTTCCATCTCTTAGGATTATGTTTTACTGGCACAATGCTGTATCTCTACAGATAACAGGATATTCATAGAATCAAAGAGTCATAGGATGGTTTGCGTCAGAAAGGACCTTAAAGAACATCTAGACTGACACCCCTGCCATGGGCAGGGACACCTTCCACTAGACCAGGCTGCTCAAAGCTCTATCCAGCCTGGATCCAACCTTCCAGGGTGGGGCATCCACAATTTCTCTGGGCAACCTGTTTCAGTGTCTCACAATCCTCATGTCAAGAATTTCTTTCTCATATCTGATCTAAACCTATAGCCCTTCAGCTTAAAAACATTCCCCCTTGTCCTATCACTACATGCCCTTGTGAAAAGGCCCTCTCCAGTGTTCTTGTAGGCCCTCTTCAGGTATTGGAAGGCAGCTGTAAGGTGTCCCTTAAGCCTTCCCTTCTCCAGACTGAACCACCCCAACTCTCTCAGCCTGTCTTCATAGGAGAGGTGCTCCAGCCCTTTGATCATCTTTGTGGCCCTTGTCTGGACTCTTTCCAACAGGCCCACATCCTTCTTATGTTGGGAACCCCAGAGCTGAATACAGTGCTCCAGGTGGGGTCTCACAAGAATGCAGTAGAGAGGGAGAATTATCTACCCTGACCTGACATTCGAGCTTCTTCTAATGCAACCCAGAATTTTGTTGACTTTCTGAGCTGCAAGTGCACATTGCCAGGTCATGTTGAGCCTCTCATCCACCAACACCCCCAAGTCCTTCTCCTCAGAGCTGTTTTCAATCCATTCTCCACCCAGCCTGTATTTGTGCTCTGGGATTGCCCTGATCCACGTGCAGGACCTTGTACTTGGCCTTGTTGAACTTCATGAGGTTTGTACAGGCCCACCTCTCAAGCCTCTCAAGGTCCCTCTGGATGGCACCCCTTCCCTCCAGTGTGTTGACTGTACCACACAGCTTTATGTAGTCAACAGACTTGATGAGGTTGCACTCGATTCCACTGTCCACATCACCAAAAAAGATGTTGAACTACACTGGTCCTAGTGCAGACCCCTGAGGAACACCACTCATCATCTGTCTACACTTGGATATTGAGCTGTTGACCACAACTCTTTGAGTGTAACCGTCCAACCAATTCCTTATTCACCAAGTGCTCCACCAGTCAGATCCATGCCTCTCCAGTTTAGAGACAAGTATGTCATGCGGGAAAGTCAAAAGTTTTGCAGAAGTCCAGGGAGATGATGTCAGTTTCTCTTCCCTCATCCACCAACTCTGTAACCCTGTCACAGAAGGACACCACATTTTTCAAGCACAATTTAGTCTTAGTGAATCCTTTCTGGCTGTCATGAACTGCTCTTTGTTTTCCTTGTGCCTTAGCATAGTTTCCAAAAGGATCTGCTCTAGGATCTTGCTGGGCACCAAGCTGAGACTGGCCAGCCTTAGTTTCCTGGGTCTTCCTTAATTCCCTGTTTTAAAAATGGGGGTTATTTTTCCCCTTTTCCAGTTAGTGGGAACTTCACTGAACTTCCACGACTTCTCAAATGTGATGGATAATGGCTTAGCCACTTCATCCTCCAATTCCCTCAGGACGGGCGAATACATTTCACCAGGTCCCGTGGACCTGTGCACCTTCAGGTTCCTTAATTTGACATCCTAGTCACATTATTTTAAAAGACTTTTTCAGATACCATGAGATAACTATTTGTTGACTACTTTTGTAAAATCCCATTCAATGTATCATAGCAAAAAATTTAATTATGTATTTTGATTTGTCACAGTAGGTACATGAAATCAAAATTTTTGGGAATGACAGTTCAGATCTGATTCAAGATACACCTGACAAAACCTTACTGCTTTCTTCCAGTAAAATGCTATTCCAATTCCAAATGCACACAATACTAAGATATACCAAGATTACTAGCTACCACACTGGTGTGCCATTATATGTTTCCTTCTACCTTCTAGAATCAACATCCATCAGTCATAAGAGTATTTGTTACTGTTTGACCAATGACTTGTGAATCCAGTGTCCCTCTCCTTCCCTATAGTGACTAAACTTTTGTGCAGAATACTTAACATTTGTACATTAGCAGTAAATAAAACAGACAGACATACAAACATATATTCAGCATCGAAAGTTTAGTGATTATCAACTCTGTCTTTTTCACTTCAGTTGTTGAAAAACCTTAGTTCTCGGTTGTCTTCTGAACTCAAACAACTCAAAGGGTAGAGGATATTTTTTCCCCTGCAGTAATCCTTTACATGATGAACTAAAAGCTGTTAAAACCATCTTTGTGTTAAGACTAAATGTTTAGTTCACACCATGTATGCTTTCTTTCTGCATCGGTTATGGAAATAGAAATAGACATAATCAAAAAGATAAGTTAGACATCCTTCAGGTGCTGGGGGTTTGGGTTTGTTTTTTCCATTTCTGTACATGTCCACATAGTCCATTTTAATCTTATAACTTGATCTACATTTTAAAGGTTATATGTGAGGAAAATAAAAATCATCCAGCCTATAGGTACATGTACAAAACTCTAGGAATGGAAATGATTCCTCTTAAGAGATAAGAATAAGAGTTTCTATTAAAAAATACCAAGGCTGAGAATCAGATATTCATGAGAATATAAATAGAAAAAATTCAGAGGGAAAAAAAAAAATTAGTCTTTACTAGACTCCTAAATGTAGGTATAACCAGAGAATTTGGAATAAACAAGCTGCAGCAGATAAAAAAAAATATATTGGCTAACTTGAGCATCTTGCTGTTATGGTGATTACTAAACACTTGATGTCATATTACATCTGTTGAGCGTTTATCCACTCTGCTAAAAAAACTCAAAATCTAAGCATAGCAGACAACTGATTTTAAGGTGCTGTCCTCAGCGTTAAAAGTTTAAAACAGACAAATGTCACATGCATGCAGAGGTACTTAGTGTTTTACTGTCAAGTAGCTCACCAGATTACTGATCAACATAAGACAGCTATGGCAATTTAATATGTTGCTTACTGATTTTAACTTACTCTTAGCTTTGGTATTAGTGATGCACAAAAAAAAAAAATAATACAACAGATGAGTGACTGCAACAAGGACTATAGTAACAGAAAGGTGGATTACTGTTAAGAGGAAAATATGTGTACATCACATCTTGAGAGTGTAATAGAATTTTATGTAGTAGACATACAAATGTCTAGCCACACTATAAGAAACTTGCTTTATTGCTACATTTAAAATTTGGAGGAAGAGAAATCCTGGAGATGCTATTTCATTTATACTATGTAATAAATACGGTTCTAGCAAGGCATAAAAGACTGAAATAAAGCTAAAGTTTTTAAAGAAAATTGACAGTGGAGTGGTGCACTTTGCACCTGAAGTAAAATATTAATAGAAAAGAAAATGCAATTGAAGACAGAAAGACAAAAAACAAACAAACAAACAAACAAACAAAAAACCAACCAGAAGTATGGACCCAGAGCTTTAATTGCTGTAAAGGAGTAGAGTTCAAGAGATTGTAATGGGACCCTGAAGATTTCTATCCATTAAAGATTTAATAGGTAAAGTTAAGTACCAAGTTGTCACAGAAAAAAAGAAAAATGGTTGTCATCCCACAGCTTCCTTTTACAGGCAGTCAATGCTGATACTGAGCTCTATCTAAAGTACAACAAATAAACAGTCTAATCAGCTCCTTCTAAAGAAAGTGAGAATATAAAATTCCTACTCTTTCAGAGTTATGTGCTTTTTGAAATATATGCCTGTCGAATTCAAGAGTTTTAGCATGCCACCTTGTTTGAAGGGTACCAATAAGGGTAAATACAATTTACATGGAGCAGTTGTTGCAGACAGTGTTCAATAATCATTTTTTTGAGGGCATGTACCATAGGTGGTTAGGTTTTTTCTTTGTTATTTGCAGGGCTTGTAGTTCTTTTCTAGGTGATCTCAATATATAATTTTATTGAATCATAAATAAGCGCCACCATGAACAAACACATGGCCAGAAAAATGTCTGGTGCCTTCTCTGGAACAGTACAGATCTGCCCTTTCAAAACCATGACACTTATAACAGAGTAGCAATGGGAAGCATGAGTTGACTTTTTTAAGCAGAAAGGTATCCATTCTTAGACGTAGTAGATAGTATCTATCTAGTAGAAAGATACTTCTGTGCCTCAATCAAAGTTCCAACATATGCAACGCTCTGATGCAAAAAAAGAGCATTTATGTACCTACCTGTAGTTTAATTTTTAAGTATTTTCCAAAAATGCATAATGTCCCTTAACTAGGCATATTTTCTTCTCCTTTTCCTACTCATTATTGAACATGTCTCAACAAGCTCAAGAAGTGGGCCCATGCAAGTAGGCTCAACTCATGAGGTTCAACAAGACCAAGTGCAAGGTCCTCCACATTGGTTGGGGCAACCCTTGGTATCAATACAAGATGGGAGGTGAATGGACTGAGACCAAACCTGCAGAGGACTTGGGAGTGTTGGTGGATGAGAAACTGGACATAAGCCAACATGGGCTCACAGCCCAGAAAGCCAGCAAAATCCCAGACTTCATCGAAAGAAGTGTAGCTATCTGATCAAGGGAGGTGATTCTCTGTAGAGGAATGAAGGCAGTGGATTGATTGCAATTGGTAATATGCAGTTGTGGCCTTGCTACCGAGGCAGTGGGTTGATTAACATGGATGATGTGCAGGTGTAGCTTGTTCCCACTAAGTAGTTAAATAGCCCTGAGGAGTGTGGAAAAGGAGGTTGGATGGAGGAGGAGCCTGGAGAAGGAAGAACCTGGGTGTAGTGGAGAGAATGAGCAGTGTGACCTGGCCTCTGGAGGATGGAAAACCAGCATGGATAGTAGAATATAACCCATAGTAAAGCCTTGTTGCAGTGTGCTAGTTTGCTTGTGCTGTGACAATTCTCCCTCACCATTCTGCTCTCATGAGACCCTACCTGGAGTACTGCATCTAGCTCTGGGGCCCTCAGCATAAAAAGGATATGGACCTGTTGGAACGAATCCAGGGGAGGGCCACAAAGATCATCAGAGGGATGGAATGCTTCTCCTACAAAGGGTGAGAGAGTTGTAATTGTTCGGCCTGCAGAAAAGAAGGCTCTTGGGACACTTTATTGCAGCCTTTCAATACTTAAAGGGAGTTTATAAGAAAGGTGAGGACACACTTTTTGGTAGGGCATTTAGTGATAGACAATGGCTAATGGCTTTAAACTAAAAGAAGGTATATTCAGGCTAGATATAAGGGAAAAAAAAACTTTTATAGTGATGGTAGTGAAACACAGCAACAGGTTGCCCAGAGCAATGGCAGTTGTCCCATCCCTGGAAAAATTCAAAGTCAGTCTAGATGTTGTTTTAAGCAACCTGATCTAGTTGGAAGTGTTGCTACTTATGGCAAGGGAGGTTTGGCTAGATCACCTTTAAAGGTCCCTTGAACCTAAACTATTGCATGTTTCTGATTCCTGTGCAAATTGAAAGCAATATCCTTGATGTTAGCTTAACTGTTTCTTGACATCAATGGAAATAGATTACATATAAAATCTTGATACAAAAGTATACCAGAATCCTATGGTTTGAAGCCTGACTGACTAATAGCTGCAGCTGATACTGCCACGGCCATACTTTTGGATATAAAACTCGGTCCATTAGTTGAAAAAAAAAAAAACAAACCAACATTTGTTCTCAGCTAATTGCTGAGCTCATATACTGCATAATTTGGTGATTTTTGATGCAGATATGGAACCTTTAAGGTCAAATGATTACTTATTAAACTTATTTCCTAGCCTTTATTTTCATTTGCCAAATTTTCATATTTATATAACACAACTCATTTTGTCAATCTTGCAAAAAAAGGCATATGTAGAATGGTCTTAGTTTAACTGGGGTTCAAGGGTACTACATTTTTTTTAGTGTACGTTCTTTAATTATCTAAGCAATACTAAATTCTTGAGAAAAACTCTTTTATTAACTGGTTCACCTTTTACTGCAATATGAACAAAGTGACTGAGAGCAAGTGATCCATTCTTCAGCCATAAAAGAATAAAAGTGAATGTTAACCTTTATAAGGAAATAATTATGCCAAAGTTGGGAAAACCAGGAAGGATCTACTTTCATTGACAGATACTAGTTCTCAACTAACTTTTCCTGAAAGTGTTTGAGTCAGTGAATTCACTATTTTTTTAGCTGCTTTTTTTTTAGGAGGATGGGTTTGAGTTATAGGAAATATTAGGGATTCATGTCAAATAGAAACTTGAAAATAGTTGGTCCTGAAATGTCTGTGTAGTATAGAGATGTTATAAGGCAGGTACTTTTCCTTTTAGGAATCCTGTATTAGGAAACAGGCTGATGTTCTATCTTCAGATCTAATTTGCCTCCCTTTCTCTAAATATGTATCAGCTTTTATGTCCATTCTTGTCTATACTTGTATTTTTTAAGCAGGTTTGCCTTTTTATAAACTAATCTGAATAAGCATAAGAAATCTGCTGATCTGTGATTTTTAGTAATGTTCAACTTCCAGTTAAATTCTCTTGTACATGTAAAGAATATTATTAGTTTATTTACAAAGAGGTATGTGCATGTTTTAAAACTGATAGTAAATATCTGAAATAATATCATAGAATGGCTTGGATTGGAAGTGGCCTTTAAAGATCAGGTAGTCCAACCTGCCCTGCAATGAGCACGGACATCTTCAACTAGATCAGATGATACACCATTTTAATCCAAAACCTCATTTTATCAACTAAGATGACATTTCTCTGACAAAGCATAATATGTCAATTACTGATAAATCTCAAAAAGCACTACTTAATATTCTGTTACAAGCAGGTGGTCTATATGGACTAGGACTAATACCACAGTTTAATAGCTCTTTCAGTAAGAGCCCTTCTGCTATTTTTGATCTCATGTTTATTTATGGGTTCTTTCAACATTTAGCAACAACAACAAAAAAATCCTTTCTGTAATTCATTTAATTTTTGCACTCTTTCTATCTGAACACAATTGCCTGAGAAATGTCTGTAAACTGTAAAGTACTGTTGATGTCTTAGGAGTTAAAACTGTATCTTAATTAATGAAAAAATCAGTCCAGATCTTCTTCCTGTTTTTTTTAAATGCTTGAACCCTGAAATTGGATAAATTATTATGCTTATAATGAGACACTTTTCATTAGATACTAACAGCTTGGATGCACATATTTGCAGTTTTTTAGGTTAACCATTTTCAGAGGCATTTTTCAAATATACTTATTTTGCATTTAACTGCAAAGTAATTTGACGTACTCTTGTTGCAGCATAATAGGACATTCTGATGGATTTACTTTTCATATTTTCTTTTTAATAAAAATACAATTCCATCAACAGAATTCAACACTGAGAACAAAACATAACCACTAGTTACTTTGCCTAGTCGTCTTCTCTGCAAAAGTTTAATTGATATAGACTTGCACTTTTATACCAAACGAATAAATAAACAGATGAAAAAACCCTGGGAATTCACCAGTGAAAAGTGAGCAAGACTCTTTCATTCTGCAATAGAAACAAGTTATCTGAAAGATAATAACATAATGCATATAGAAACATATATATTCTTTTAACACCAGTGTGGACATCTTTTAAAACATTACAAATTTCGTGCAGTATATTTTAGTATGTGCAGTTTACCACAGAAAAATGATTGGGCAGGTCTAGTAACCACTATCATCACAATCGAATAGATCTAAGCAGGTCTGAATAATGCAATTCTATGATTCTCTGGGTACAGTTCTCAGTGTATTATAAATTAAAATTTTCCCCTTAATATGATAAAAATACATAATTATGTCTGTTAAATTTTAATGACACTAATATCCCTTCAGAATAATTCCCAGCAGAGATATTCCAAACCTGTGGTTTTTGTGGACTTCAAGTCAATAAATCCTGATAGCATAACTAGCAATTATCTTCAGTGAACCAAAAAACATTTTCCACTGACAGCAAAGTATCTTTCTACTTTTTTAACTAACATCACTCTTTCTTCCAAATGATCAAAAAAAACAACAGAAGCTACAACATTCCATATATTTGCAAATATCAGAGAATCTGAAGTGGCAATAAAATTGTGCAATTTGCAATCAAATCCATGACAATTCACAGAAGTTTTGCCATAGATTTATAGAACATCAGGTCTCAACATTCTTACATTTGATTAAAAGAAAACCTGTTATTTCAAATGATACTTGGAAAGCTTTGTTTTGACACAATCACATAGTTCTAGCTAATAAGTTTCAGCATCAAGGCTGTTAGCTTAACGCTTATATAATCAATTTCCAAAAGAAAATGTTTTCTTGGGATACTTAGGGGAGCATTTTTTCCTCTGCTCAGAAAAACAGGATACAAATCTGATACTGTTATTTTGCCTTGTTCTTGCAATATTTGTTGTCACCACTCTGGGTAATTCCCCATTCAAGTATCATTAGCCCTTAAATTGTCACATACCTAAAGTCTGGATGTTATTTTTAGCTTAAAACACCAATTTCCTTTTTTCTGGCATCAGATAGCTTTTATTGTTATAGTGAAACAAGCCAGTAATTTAAGATACATGCTAACAATAAAATTTTATTTATTTTATAGCACTGCAATGGTAAGTTGAATGAGTTCATCCGTGTAGGAAAAGGAATATCCCTTCCCATATTAAAATGACAGCTGGCAAGTTCAAATGCACTGTGATATCTCAAAAAAACTGAATTCTTCTGTTGTTCTTGAACAAAGGGCCTAATTAGATTTCTCAAAAATATTACTTTGCTTATCAATTGTGGAGATTGTTATTGCTTTTATTGTCTTTATGGTGTCAATATACAGCTTTTCTCATTGCTAAGGGATTGAAGAAGCTTTTCTTAAACCATGAACCTGAAAGAAATATCTTATAATGCTGATCATTTGCAATTTGTCTTCTCTTTTTATGCCAGAGTTTATATATCTGCTGTTACAATCCAATACCATGGTTTTTGTCAACTTTTTCCTGGATATATTAGCTAGGGGTTTTGCAAGTATGGTGTAGTGGGTTTGCATGGCAAGGTTTTGGTAGTGAGGGGGTTACAGGGGGGGTGGCTTCTATGAGAAGATGCTAGAAGGTTTCCCCATGTCTGATAGAACCAGTGCCAGCTGGTTCCAAGACAGACCCACAGCTGGGCAAAGCTAAGCCCATCACCAACAGTGGAAGTACACCTGCAATAACATATTTAAGAGACAAAAAAAAATAAAATATGGTGCAACACAACTGCAGCAGAAGAGAGGATTGAGACTATGTGAAAGCAACAGCCCTGCAGACACAAAGGACAGTGCAGAAGGGGGAGGAGGAGGAGGTGCTACAGGTGCTAGTGTAGATTTCCTGGCAGGCTGTGCCCATGCAGCCCATGGAGGTTAATGGTGGAGCAGATATCCGCCTGCAGCCCGTACAGGACCCCATGCCAGAGCAAGCAGATGCCTGGAGGAGGCTGTGACCCTGTGGGAAGCCCACGTTGGAGCAGGCTGTTCCTGAAGGACTGCACCCCGTGGGAGGGACACACACTGGAGCAGTCCATGAAGAAACTGCTGCCTGTGGTAAGAACTCACTTTGGAGAAGTTCATGGAGAACTGTCTTCTACGGGAGGGATGCCATGCTGGAGGAGGGGAAGAGTGTGAGGAGCAAGGAACAGCAGAAACGTGTGATGAACAGACCACAGCCCCCACTACCTATCCTCCTCAGACATTTGTGGGTGAGGAGACAGAGAAATCGGGAGTGAAGATGAACCTAGGAAGAAGAGAGAGGTGGGAGGAAGGGGTTTTTAAGTTTTGATTTTAGTTCTCATTATCCTACTCTGATTTGAATGGAAATAAATCAAACTAATTTCCCTAAGCTGAGCCTGTTTGGCCCATGAGGGTAATTGCTGAGTGGTCTCCCTGTACTTATCTCATTATCTTGGCCCACAAATCTTTCATTATATTTTCTCTCCTGTTTAGTTGAACAGGGGAGTGACAGAGTAGCGTTGGTGGGCACCTGGTGGTCCAGTCAGGGTCAAGCCACCACATATGGACAGATACTTTTTTGCATAGTTCTGTGTCTTGGGACTGGCTTAGGAATCATTTTCTACCTCCCTAAAACAGTAGAGTTTGGTTGGAGTTTTTTTCACGCTTTCATGCTATCTTTCTTGAAATATCCCTGAATTTCTATTTATAATTCAGATTGTACAACTTTCTTTTCAAACTAATAAATCCAGTTAAAACAAACTGGTCTTTTATTTAACAAAATGAAAAGAAGAAACAAAATCTCATGTAATTACACTCTGAGAAAACAGGAATACCGTAAGCTTATGTAATGTGTTTAATTCTGTAACCGAAGTGCTTCTAGAATGAGAATATGAGGGTGTTTTTAATACAAGCAGAATGCTTATAAATACTTACTATTAGAAAACCTTATGATATTAAGTGAAGTATTTTACAAGGGGATGAGTCAGTATAAGGAGACCTGAAATAAAATCGTTTTCATTTTCTTTAACCTATGGGGAGGAGACACTGTGGTGTAAAATTTCCATCTTAAAACTTGATATGTTATTTTAGTTCGGGTTTTAAGATATTTTTTTCCTAATTTAAATTAGTTTGCTTTATGCAGGATTACAATGGTTCAAATTAAAATATCCCTATCTTTCTAAAGACTGAAGGACTTCTTAAAATATTATATTTTCATCTGTTTCCATTGTATCGAAGCAGCATATGCAATAGTACTGAAGCTGATGCTTATAGTTCAAAAAGTGCCATCAGAAGCAAGAGACTAAGGCTACAGGGATAACAAAACATAACCTAGACGGCAATTCTGTCTCCATTTAAAATCCTAAAATATCCTCCTGCTTTTAAGGAGTATCTTATAAGCAAAATTAATTTGTGAACAACTGTTCACTACAGGACAGAAGATGAGTTTTGGTCAGAATGTATTTCATATTGATGGTGTTTTATTTAGTACAAGCTGACTGTTTAGGAAATGAGTTGTGCTACAGCATTGGTTTTAAGGTAGATATTTTATTTCTTTATACTATGCTATGTGAATAAATGAAAACAATGATCTTACTCAAAATCAGTAGAAATGAAAATGTGGTGTGCTTTTCAAAAACATTTAGTACTTTAAATATTGAGGGCAGCTTTAAACTCAAGTTATTCATCAAATTACTCAAGGCACCTAAAAATCTGTTCAAACTGAAAAAGAGTTACTAGGTGTATCCTTAGCCTTGACCTGGTATCCTGCAGGATTTAGTTCTTGTGAAGGGACATGTAATTTGTCTGATTGTCATAGATGCATAATAACTTAAATGTTACAGAACTTTGGTATAATACTACTAAATCTCAATTACCATTGTAAAATGAGACTAGAATGAAGGTAAATACAATCAGGATATATTTTCTCAGGCCTGTCACTGTGAACTAATGGGTTTCTGCTATAGCTTTGATTAGTCCATCAGAAAAAGCCAGATAACTTAATAGTCCATGGAAACAAATTGATTGATCCAAAGTTTCCACAGAAATACAGTATTAATTCCTTTGTCACTAAGCAGTGTCAACAGATTCTTTTGAACAGGAGTAGTACTGATATGAATGAAATTTAATTCACCCATAGAAACTAATTCTGTTACTTTCTGAACACAGAGTGCCAGCATGAAATTAACCAGATAATTAACAAATTTAGCACTTTACAGATTCATACAGCTTTCTAAGAAGATCTATTATTGTATTTGTTCAATTGTTAGTAACTTTTTTACACAGTTGGCAAAATAACATGATTAGACCAAAAGCACAGCCTCATTAGTTCCCTTGGGAAATTAATTCACCTGTTTTATCTAGGAAACTGTAATAATCTTAGGTTACGAGTTGCTGTGTTTAACATTGCCATGTAGGTCCAACAAATTTAATGAATGATTCAGTTTTGGAAAACCCAGTAACACATTTACCTTCTGTCTGAATCAAAGGAGAGACTTCAGAAAGTTGGAGGGGGTGAGGGGGAATGATGTTTCCTTTTGAAGGGTGAGAAATATAAAGGTATATAATTTTCTTCCCATATATTAAGAGTTTCACGGAACTTTATTACTTAATGCCAACATTTGTCACCTTCATAAATCAGTGATACAAATTTCATGGTAAGACAACTGATTTAACCATGATTTAGAAACTCTGGAATGCAGCTGAAAAGCTAATAATTTTGCAACATCAATTTTGTGCTGTTCCTAGAATTTGACCTCCTAGGGACAGAGTTAGGTAGGCAACAAAGTGTGAAGAAACAATCCCTGCAAAACTGCACTTTGGCTAGTGTAGCATACTATAATATCCCTTTTTTCTTCTAGGCAAAATAAACTGTGATAGGGCAGTCAGTTATTCTAAAAATGTGAGGGTAAGCTTATCAGAGGATAAGATGAAAAGTACATCTTTAGCCGAGTGCAGCATGGAGAAGTCCAAACAGTGACATTTCAAACCAGAAGCTGTATAACCATCTCAGCATGAAGATGGATCTTCTGGTATTTAGTACTAGCAACCTCCTGCCAGGGCTGTACTGCACCACAGCACCTTGCCTGGCACCAGCTCAGATGTCACCACCCTGTGCTTCTCCGTGTTGTGGTAGATGTATGACCCAAAGCAGCATGACTTGCTCTGACTGGCAGCACAAATGCTGAAAGAATCATGGATCAAAAATAAGATAGGGAAAGGAAGGACTGAGCAAGAAGACCTTGCTGGCTTGTGAACAAATGGCTGTGGAGGGGAAAATGCATTTAAAGAAGAAATGACAAGGCTGCGAAGTATAGGAGCAACAAGATTCACAGATTCAATCCCAATTTAGAAAATCAAACTTTAGCCAAGAGCTCATTACAGCCAAGAGGTCTATTGGGAGCTGTCACCTCTCTGACAACTGATGATGAGGGTAGTACTATTAAGTCAGTTGGCATGCATAAGGCTCCAGAAGCTTTTACTGGATTTATCAGCATCAGGTCCATGCTACAGGGAGCTCTTACTGTCATCTTTACAACACTTACATAAAATAATGAAGTCAGTTCCATTCTGATGCTTTCCCACCAATTTTTGATGGTCCGTTTCTAAAGGCATAAAAAGATGTAATGCAGCACAAATTTCCTATGACTGAATTCAAAGAAAAGAACTCTGATTCTTGGCTTACGCTAACATATTTGTTGTCATATTTACAGGCAATTCATGTTCACCCATCAAAAAGCTCAACTCCTTTTCTTCAAGATATACTAGTATGGCATCATACAGATCTGACTGTAAAATCTGATACTGTACCTGATGGTGTATAAATGCACATAGTATGAGCAAATTGTGATGTCAAATGCTGCCATTCTGAGGATGGAATTATTTTTTTTATTGTAATCACATAGGCCGGGTAAGTTTTTAACCAAGTACAGGAAACCAAACACTCAAACACTTTCGTTACATGAAACAATAACATCACTTAATCTTTCTTGTTTGAACATCCACTAAGAATTGAAATGGCCTTTAGGTTTATTTCCATCCAAAGCCACTTTGTATGGACAAAATTTGAACTTCTAATTCTTCCAAAAGACATCCATTCAGGAATTAATTTTTTGCTAATATACTTAAAATTCATGCACCAACAATTTGAATTAAGAATCTTTATACTCTTTAATTTTATAGGCAAATTTATTCCTTTCATAAATTTAAAAAATAAACTAATGAACCACCATTCAATAACAGTATTTCATCATCACAGGACTTTCATCATAGGGTAGTTGTCTCCATTATGATACTTAAAAATTAATTCAAATGAACTGAAGATATTGTAGAGGATTAGTTAATCTGCACTAGACTCTCCTCTAAAGGCACTTTATTCCATAACTAACGTGGCCTCATTTTAGATTAACCCAAACCACAAATTTTAAGTATACTGAGGTCATTTTAACTCTAGGTGAAAAAAGTATTATTCAGACATTAAATGTGGTTTAGCGATCTACTTTAGAAGTGCATTCATATTTATTTACCTGAATGTGTGTGTATATATCTGTCATTAAGTTATAGGATAAAAACAGAAAAATCTAACACTTGTGAATAAAGTCATTATATTAATCAAATACTAAGATTGTAACATAGTATATAAGCGTTTCTGAAATTTTCCAGATGTGTTATCAGTTTATTAATTTAGGTATTTGATATAAAAGTTTTAACTCAAGTTAAAAATATATACATGCATATGAACTTCCCACCAAACTTCATTTTTTCTCTTGTAAGGAAAGAATCTTATCACCCTAAAAACTGTAAGAAAATGCCATTTCTTCGGTACATATGAATGACAATTTCTACAGTAGCTTTATATATGAGTAAATCTCATTAACTTACACCACTAAGCAAAATATTAGCTATAAAATTACTTTCACAGGGCTGTGTTAATCCTTAATAGTATTTGCAGGATAGCAGATATATCAAAGAAATTATATATTCAGTTTCATTCCTAGAGTGAGTGTGTTCCTGTGCTGCAGCCCCAAAGCTGAATTCTGATCTGCAAATTTATCTGGATTTCTGGAGGTGAATCTTCAAGAAGAGCAGAATCCAACAGCAACTGGGGCAGATACAGCAAGTTACAAAGGGAAAAACGAGCCCAAAACAGTGCTAGCTATAAAACCTCTGTTATCTGAAAAATTGTTGCCATATCCATTAGAGAGTTTATAAAAACAGTAAAGAAAATTCTGTCCCTCAGAACACCATTGCTATTGGCTTTACATAGCAGCCTGAGGTAGCATTTGCTCAGCCGCAATTCTGTTCTGCAAAGAAAAATGCAACAACCGTCCTACTCACAAGAAGAGCGATGACCTCTTTCAGGGTAGAGTCATTTATTCACTAATAAAATGGCAAAAATAGGGTCAACTACTTTGTCCTGTTACAAAAAGTAAAATTGTCATTTTAGTCATGGTCAAGGCGATAGCAACTGCAGCAGCAATCATAATCTCATCTAAATAGCATTTTATCTGAGTTATCTACTTACTGAGATAGCTAGATTATCTAGGCAATGAGTTATCTACTTAAGTAAATCTAAAAGAATAGTAAATCATGTAAAAAAAAATCAAATATTCCAAAAAAATAATCTTAAAAATAACTACAATTGAATTCAATATCTATCACTTTCAGTAGAAACAAGGACAAAATTGGCAGAATTCAGCTTTGAGTAGCAGGTTTGCAGGCAATACAGAAAAGGAAGCCTTACTTATACCTTCCCTGGCGAGACCTCTGCCTCAGTAACTCATTCACATTGCTCTACAGGGATCTTTTCATCTTTTACAGCTCTTTTGGGAGACTGCTTAGCATGAGAGTGGGTGGTGATATGCAGTTCTTTTCCCTTTTGGATTCCCTTAAGACTAAGATAAACTTACTGTCTCTTTGATCAGTCTTGATTCATGTCCAAATGGCAGCCCTCTATCATTCAGAAGTAGTTCATTCATATCACATCTTCATCTGCCCACTGACATTAATATCTGCACATTAACATTCAACAAAACCAACTTAATAATAGTCCAGGCTTTGTGCATGCCACATCAGAAAATTGACAATTGTTAAATTCACTTACATAAAAATGCTTCTTCTGATGGAATTTCACTCGTTTGCAGAGCAGAATGCCCACTATCAGTATCTTGGCAAACATTTTATTGCCTTTAACACACATAAAACCAGAAACAGACAGACAGCACCTCCTTACTCTCTCTGACTGCTGCCCAATGAGAACAATGAAATGGATGTGATCCAAGCTCATTCTTCAAGAACAAGTGACAGCATCCTGTGCACGAAACACAGCATCTTCAAAAAAAGAGTCAAATCTCTTAAAGCTATGTGTCCCTAATAATTACAGGGTGAAGTTTGAGTTGCAGCAGCAGATGAAGAGCAGAGAGAGTTGCAGGTGTTGTTTATGATAAAACCAAAATTACTTCATGCAATTTTGAGTATAAGTCTGAATCGATCAAAGTCAGAAAGGTCTTTCCAATTAAAATCCCAGTTAAAATAATATGAATTCCAGTTACTGCCCTCGGCAAACCCTTGGAACTTTTGGTAGGTCAATGTGCAGCAGCAAGTGATGTACTCCCTCAAAAGACTTTCTCTACATCTGTATCAATTCCCAGACATCACTGTAACTTATTCTTAAGACTTCAACATGAGAAGTTCCTGGATGTGCAGAAGACAATGCTGATAGAGTGGTTCACTAACCTCCACTATGAATAGCAAATAAATTGTACAAAACATAAATCAAACATATTCCAACAGAATATAATTCTTCATAGTGATGCAGGTTAAGCACTGGAAGGGGTTCCCAAGAGAAACTCTGAAACCTTCACCCAGGAGGATATTTGAAGCTCAACTGGATAACACTTTGCACAATTGATCTAACTGTGAAGCTAGCCCTGCTTTGAGCTGGGGGTTGGAAAAGACGACCTGCTGAGATCCCATTCAACATACTTTTTCTATGATTCCTATGATCTACTTTTCTAGTGAAAAAATGTTGAGCAGGTTTTAAAATAAAAGGAAACAATGAGTTGAAGAAAAAGCCTATATGTGGAGAAGTAGGTATGTGTACAAAGCACAAATTTTAATTCTTTATTTCCAATGGAAATAGCATGGTTTAATAGCAAAAAAAAAAAAAAAAAAAAAAGGAAAAAAGAAAAAAAGAAAAAAAGAAAATCCCCGTTGGTAAGGGCTATATTTGAATAAAGTTTAAATGGCTACTAACAGAAAAGAATTGCATGTTGAAGGGATGAACATGAAACAGCAAGACTTCAGAAATCCATTCCTATTCAATATACGAAGAAAGAAAGAAAATCTCTATAGATGAATAAATACTTCTGTAATAGGTGAATGGAGAAATCTGTACAGGTTACAAACTGCTTGATAGAACTGCGTCTGTGACTGAAAACATAGAAACTGAGTGAATATATGTGATAAAAATATGATTTAACAGAATTAAGATCAAAGGTAACACTTTGCTAAAAAAGATTAAATTTCATTGAAGTGGGTGAATAATAGAAAGAATACCATGAACCATGTCAGACTGGGAGAATTCTGAAGTTTAAATCTGAAGTTTAAATAAAATATGGCACACAAATGAAGAATTATGTAAGGTAAATATGGTTTAGAGTTTCTGCTTTCTTTGCTATTCAAAGGCTTTCTTTTTACAAACATTTTTAAGACCATGTGTACATAGATAATATTTAAATGCAGAGAAAGAAAGAATGACTAACAATATGACCAAGAGCAAATTCTAGCATATATTTGTAGGTAAATTTTTCTGTTTGTATCAATGACAACCAACCCTTTACTGTAATTTACCTTCCAGAATTTCCAATAAAAATCCAAAATCAAAGGAAAAGAACAGGGCTTAGGAAAATCAGAAGGAAAATAAACAGTTTCAGTAATCTGCTCTCTTACCCAAGATTTTTGTAATTTGTTTCCTTCCTGTGCTGGGTTCAATAATCTGTCCTTCTCTAAAATGGCCAGAGTATTTGCCAGAAGAACAGCACCAAACTCCTCTTCATCAGCGCACCAGGATGTTGAACATCAACTGATAAAAGTGTCAGAGTTTGGGATCTTAGCATTGTGCAATAGGACTTGTAGTCACACGTTGTTTCATCACTTTTCATGGTAATGGTGCTGGCACTCTCCAGCCAAAAGAAACTTGTTTAAATAAATGATATTTGAAAGAAGCCAGGCAATTTGCAAACTTGACCAGAGAAGGACCATACAGGTTTTACAAATTGTTTATAAAACAAACAATGACATAAAGGATGGATATCAACATCAGTCGACACCAGTGTGGATGAATACCTGTCCTTGAAGCACTGAGTTAGCACTAATTCTAACTGCAGATTAAGACATATCTCTGTCTCTCCTTAGGTGTTGCATTCACCTTTTTTTGAAATATATATTTGTAATCCACTCCTGCCCCCCTCAGCATGTATCAGTACTTTCCCCCCTACACCCAGCTTCCCCAGGCTATCCAGAATTAGCTGAACACAGAGGCTGAAAAGTTATTTAGGACAAATTATTTTATGAGGCACGCGTTGTTTAACTCATCTGAGATTTGCTTAGGGCAATGGCTGTGTTTCAGGTATCCTGATCTGTGCATGAACAAATAAAATTTTACGTATGTTTTGCCTTGGACTACTGTTACAGCAAAAATTTATACTGTATGTGAAAAAGAAATCTTACCAAGTGCATCCACTTCTTAAATGTACATAGCCTTATTAAGACTTTATTACCAGCTGCAAGGTATTGGCAATAGTCTTGAACATTCATTAAATGTTCATGAATAAACAGTTTTAAGACATCAGTTGATTGCTACCAATTAGCAAGTTTGCAAGGGTTATGATTACAAAATTTTGAATAGGAATATTAAACCATTTCATGAAAATTATAATTGTGGAGGTAAAGCAAGCCTCCTACTCAAATAGCTTAGTATTAGATTTTTTTAAAAAACTTGCACCCCAGTAGTAAGATTATCAAGTATTGCTTTTACTCAGAATAACGACCACATTGAGAATATAAATTGGTGCTGTTCTGCTGTATGGCAGTACTGTCCTCATTCATAATGTGTACTAAATGTTGAATAGAATGTACGGGGAGTGTTTTTATTTTGGGGGGTTGGGGGTTGGGTGTGTTTTTTTGCTTACCATACCTGGATGCATACATATGTTAGGAACTTTCTTTGTTTATTTATTATTCATCTTCAGAGTACAGACAAGCAACATTCATAATTTATACCCAGGGAACAAAGCACAGATATTTTAGGCTAGTGTTGGCAGAACAGGTATCTCTTATAACTGGTTATCAGGATGAACAGCTTGGCCTTGATGTTTTGTGCTTTCTTTACTTTTAGTATGTCTTATGCTCACCTGCTGCATATTTGATTACCATTTTAGGCATTCAGCTTCAGCCAGTATAGCTGCATCTCACACATATCATAAATATGACCCAAACAGGGCCTTAGCTACAGAAAACTTAGGAATAAATCCTGTTCTGGACAGCATATCACCCTTTGAATAACATGAGGGTTCTTTCTTTCTCTAAAATCCCGTGCTTTACATAGTATGTACATTTCAATTTCAGCAAAGAAAGCAAGCAGGGGTCTTTCACATTATACAGGCTTCCGTTATCCTCAGCTGATCTAATTTATCCATTATAAATGAAGCAGAAGCCTGACAGAAAAACATGACTGACATTTGATGATCTAATTAATATAATCACTTCCCAATAACATGGTTTTGCAAGTTCAGAGTCTGCTTTCATTATCTTTTGTGCAAACAAATTTCATAAATCAAATGTTTACATGAATCTACAGCAATGGTGATCTAACCAAAGCCTTTTCAAAAAGTCATGAATTTCCTGCTTGAAATCTAATCTTGGAGCAAAAAAAACTGCATTTTTTTTCTCTCTTCCAGGATGTGAGCTGAATGTAAAATGAAGCAAACTTATACAGAACTATAGTTATCACTTTCAGCTGTCATTTTTGTGTTGGTGCTCTCCTTAAGTGAAAAACTATGGAATAGGCTCTGGCAAAATAAAGGAACTCCATTATTAATTTTAAATAGTCTTCAATAGAAAGATTTGTAACAGAATTACAGTAGGGTAACATTGCAGACAGCCTTTCAAATGGCATTGCATGCAACCTTTACAAGTTAGATGAATCTTAGAGATATCTACTCACCTTCTGAAACCTAGCTACACCAAATTTCCAGTTCTGCCCAGGTTTAACCAAGCAAAGTATTATGCAATATAAATACATTTCAGTAACTGAGACAATTCTGAGAACATTTACTTTGTTATCTATGTAACCCTTTGGCTGTCCAAACTTGTCATCTTTACTCAAAAAGATCCACACAGTAATTTAAGTGGTAAGCATCATGAAATTATGCTATAACCAAACTAATGTTATTTTTTTTATTTAAAGCAAGGAAATATATTTATTCTAGGTAAACCTTTGTTATTACGCATCACACAGGTGCTCGCTTATTCCCCCTGGAGTATGTTGGGGGAGAGAATTAGAAGGGTAAAAGTAGGAAAACTTGTGAGTTAAGAACAGTTTAATAATTTAATCATAATAATAACAACAATGATGATGATGATAATAATAATTTAATGACAAGGAAAATAACAAAATCAGAGAGAAAGAAAATCCAAGAAAAACAAGTGATGCAAATGAAAAACAATCACTCACCACCAACCGATCAATGTCTCACCCGTTCCTGAGCCAGCTTTCCCCCTAGTTTGTATGTTGAACATGATGCCATATGGTACAGAATACCCCTTTGGCCGGTTTGGGTCAGCTTTCCTGGCTGTATCCCCTCACAGCTTCTTGTGCAACCCTGCCTACTCGATGGCAGGGCAGCACAAGAAGCTGAAAAGTCCTTGACTTAGTGTAAGCACTGCTCAGCAACAACTGAAACACTGGTGTTTTATTGACATTATTCTCATCTTAAATCAAAAATACAATACTATACCAGCTACTAGGAAGAAAATCAACTCTATCCCAGCCAAAACCAGGACACCCTTGCTTCTACTGATTACATATTCATAAAAATTTGTCTATGTGCCTTATAAAATTATAATACTCACATGACAAGATTTGTATTCAGTGAACACTGCCTACCTTAGAGCTGTTATTATGGTAAGGCCCAAACTACTGAGCAATACACAGTGTGAAAGAGTGAAGAGGTTGTTCAGACCATGTTTTGTGAATGAGGCCTCTTATTCTGAAAATCACTTCCTTTGGTTTTCAATTTTTTCCTTCTTACAGGACTACAAATGAGCATCACAAGTAATGTGTTTGCAAACGTCTTCTCAAAATAGTTATTATTAAGACCAGATAAGCAGTGAGAGAAGGTAAGGTAATAAAACTTTCTACAATACACTCCCTTTCTATGAAACATATCCTGGAGTTTACTCTAGGTCTCATCTTTGCCTGCACTCTCGGGACACATGCATTTGGAGTGCCTGTACTTTGCTGACCGCTGTGGTAGGCTATTGGTCTTCATCATCTTGACAATCAGATACACACAGCTGTAAAAATCTGTGAAGACAGCTCTTCACTTGCAAGAATTAATTGCTCAGATTTCGATGATTCGCACTCATTGTTCCTCACTTTAGGTTTTCATTGCCACAAGCAGTTAAACACTGATTCTCCAACATTTCTCATGCTGACATTTTTTGTATTTTCAGTCTTTTTCAAGACCTAGGTTTGTATGTTCTATACAAGCTTCTTATAAAATTATAAATTTTACATATATTCTTCTAGTCCTTGGTCTCCACCATAATGTCAGTTCCTGCTAGAAGCTACACGTGGCACTTTTGACTCCTCATGTAATGCAGAGCAGAGAACAAAGAATGAGTCACTTTTTTGAAAGAGACTAAATTCAGATGTGTCTTGGGCATTGCTCCTCTTTTTAACTATTGTCATATGAAAATGCAAAACTAAAGCTTGACTGTCTTTATGGTCTGTTCATTCACAAGAGCATATATTTGCAAAGGATGCATTAATACTTTACTTGCATGAAGAAACTAGATTTTGTACAGCACTGTGTGCTAATTCCTAGTTTTTGCTTAACTTTGGACTGCAATAGATGTACCTGTCTCTTGAGCAATGAACTATGCTACTTTATACTAAGAACCTGGATAGCAATAAAAAGTATTCACACTGATGTTTGTTGTGCATCTGTGAGGATGATTGCCTTAGAGACAGCCTGGAGGAAAATCAGAGCAGCCTTATTTATTCAGAGAGCAGTTTACAACACAGATTTCTAATATTATGTTGATGTTGATACTTTTTAAAAGGAAACTGTTTCATCTTTATTTTTATTTCTGAAATTTCTCTTTTTATATCAGCCACATATTCTGGATTTCCTGTTGTCATGCAGGTCTCATCTACACAACTCACTCTTCTGCAATTACAGTATGAAACCCTTCCCTTCATTCTGTTGGGCTTCAAAAGTTTGATTTGGGTATTTTGCTGTTTCAAAAACTCCTATCCCTCCACCCCCCTTGTTTTTCTCCCAAGAGAAAATTTAGGGAGATATCAAAATAATCTTTTTTTCACCTTTCTGTGCTGTGCTTCTAACCAGTAGCATCACATTGCGTTAACACTTGTTACAATATGCTCAGTATTGATCATATGGAAAGTAATGGCATTAATTTCTAGTATAACACAGTGTACATTTGTCTAGTGTTTGATTATCTAAAGCAGAAAAGGAACATTAGTCCTAACAAGAAGGACAGAGTCAGACTAGTAGGGGAGAAAGACAGTTAAAAAAACTAAAAGTAAAAATTTTTAAGAAAACAAGTGAAGAAATCATAAGGTAAAAAAGCAACAAAAAACATGCTGAAACACAATCTGCCCTTTTCCTCAAACAGCTATTCTTGAGTATGACTAGACAAGAATTAGCAGTCTACAAGGTTGTCTTGCACAGAAAACATGTTCAGAGGAGAAGAAAGCAATTATTCTGGTTTTCAAGAGAGGCATATAATTCTGTTATTTATACAACATCTGTCATTTTTGCAAGATGGGTTGGTTTTAGAATCCAATAGACTAGTGACCAGAACTACACAGGGCACTTATAAACAAATAAACAGAAAAAATCCAAACCCAGCAACCTAGCTTTAAAAGTTTTATTTAATGTATTCTGTATTCCTATATAAATACATACATTTTTTAAAATCAAGCAATATTATAGTATTTGTATTGCCTAAGTTCCCTAAGTTTATAAACTAATAAAATGCCCACTGCTAGCCTTTGATTACAGAAATATTGGTCCTTAATATTTTACATTCAAGGAATAACTTTGGATTTAGACTGAGATTTTGCTATGTGTTACACAATATTTAAAAATTAAAAACTAGGAAAAAAAACTTTTCACAGAAATCATTAGTGAAATGATCAACAACAACAACAAAAAATTGTACCTCAGTCTCTGCACTTCAGACTAATAAGAAAAACATGCACTAAGCAGGATTTCTATTTGCTTCAAAATTGCACCAAGTGCTGCATTACTCACGTTATATTTGGCCATCTGTGATCTGTAAACTGTTATTTGGATATATTTGAAGCAATTGAGTCAGAGCACCCTGCCGTTCTACTTCTCAGTTGCAAGATATAACTTCTCAAAGGGGCAAAATAATTTTCCTAACATTATCATTTGCAACTGGTTTTATTTTTCTAGACATTGGAATGGGTTCCACAGAAGGGTTGCTACAGTATTCATATGTTAGTCAATAGGTAAATTGTAGTCATGGCAAAGTCCTTTAGCATAGAAATTGAGACCAAAATGCTTGTAGATGATTCAAATGATACTGTCAGTAGCACAAGTTAAATTTGTCCTCAAACCATTTGCACATAAAAGCATAAGGTCATACTGTCACTCAGGTGTGCATATCTAAGACAACTTTAAAATATTTACCTCAAATTCTTCATTTAACATAAGTTTTATCCCAGTAGAACAGTTAATGAAAGGGAAGTAACAGAGAAAACTGTCAAATAAAGCAAGTTAGTTGCTACTTACAATGACACTATTGACTGCAAGTACGTCGGATTTGTTTGCCCAGTAAAAAGCTAAATTTCAAACCATAAAAGGTATAGTATCCTGCAACTGAATTAAGAGAAATTATGTACTCAAGCAAAATGCAATTGACGTGAATCACTTAACAACAGAAATTTACAATGCTTCAGTTTGCAGAGAGGAAAAGGACCTTGATTCTCAACATGGGAAAGCTGCTAAGAAGCTTTACTTAGTAATGGGTCAGGATGCACAGAATTCCTTGATAGTTCAAATGTGGGTTGTTTTTTTTTTTCCCCAGATGTCCTAGCCAAATCATCTAGAAGATGCTTTCCTCCCCCACCTCCAAACAGAAAGAAAGCACACTGTTCTGAGAACAAAATCTACAGCCACTAAGCCTGTACACACAAGAGTGCCCAAGAGGCTTAGTACTTAACACGAACATGCTGATGGTTCATGGCATTAGAAACTACTAGTAAACACAGAATGAAAAATATATGTCACTGCTCTGAATATATTTGGGCGCTATGAAAGAAAATTTGGAATCGTCACCATCTTATATCACTAAAAGCACAAGAAAACGTACTAATTCCTTGTTCTTTAGATGGAAAAGAATGACAACAAAAGTTTGTGAGGCTCATGAAACGCCAGTTGATCACCAGAAAGCCTTTACTGATTAACAGCAAAACTTTTTAATTCCTTGAATGTGCCTATACTAAGCAAGAGAAGGCAAGCACATATGGGATAAATACATTATATATTCAGGTCTATTATTTACTTTCTTGTTGATTGTTATTAGAGGGTATGTGTGTCTTTTTTTTTTTTTTTTTTTACACCTGCAGTTGTAAGGGCAGCCAATTTTTAAGTCCAGTGCTAGTGACCAAATCTACCTGTTGATTGTATTGTAACAGCCTGTTGTAACTGCAGCATTAGTAAGTTTGCCTTACTTGTGAAGGCATTTGATGCCTCCCTGATGGGTTACTGATGATAATCTATCAACATTGAATTTTGGAACCATTTTTAATTCAGCCCATATATCTAGGTTTTTAAAAGCGGTTTCTGCACCTAGGTAGAGTTTTTCTCCCCTTTGAAGTTGCAGGTATGCTAGATACAAATGGAAGTCTGAGAAAAGGGAAGCAATCAGTCACAGCTAGGAACCAAATGGAAAAGAGAGCTGTGAAGTTTCAAGTGACAAAGTGTCTCACCTGATTAGAGGCTTCTCTGACATATGAGATTCATCAGTCATTAGAAGCAAAGTCAGAAGGGAACCTATGCCCTACCAATAGCAACCTTTTCTTTAGATTCTTTTGCTTCTCTTTATGGTGTAGGGATGTGGCTTCCTTCCTGCTAAGGGAACGTAGATATGGTAGATCAAGACCAAGACAGTTTTCCTCCCCAGTCTGTTTGATGTGGCCTTTTTAGGTCCAGCCAGCAGTGAGTCTGAACATGTATTCCCAACAGGCACAAGCAAAATGCAGACAGCCATCTGCAAAGCAAGCAGTGCCTTTGATGGCACCAGTGTAAGCAGCAACAGCACTTATAGAGACTTGAACAACACATCCCAGTCTGGTTCCCCCTCCTCAGCTGCTCAATTTACTAGTGCACACTCACACAACTTCACTCTTCAATTTGCAGTCACTCCTACATCTGCAGGTCCCAAGAACAGACCCATAGGCTGACCCCAGAATCTGTGCCCAAACCCATGGCCCTGTTTAACCTCAGTCTCAAGTCTAATCAGGTCTAACCTTGGGTCTTTCAAGGTTCTAGTCTCCTCCCACTTTTCAGCTACTCCATCTTACAATGTGCTAGTAAGGCACCTCCGCATAGAGAGCAAAGTCACATAGAAAAGAGTTAGGAATAGAGTTTAAGAAGGTAGGACAGACTACAGTGATCAGGCACAGAGCTCAGATGGACAAATGTAGCAACAGCAAACAAGATAAAATGTGACTGTCTCCTTTTGTCCTCCTTATTTCCATTTTCCCATGCTTGTTCCTCCTCCCTTCCTTTCCCTGCCTTTGGCTCTTCTTCTAACCATCACAGAATAAATTTAATATATTCCCCCAGTGCCTTTATAAGATTCAATGATAATTTTCACATAATCCCATGAGCCTCCTCAAATATCTCATATATAAACTTTCCCCACTTACCAGTTACAAAATGTTGGTTGACCATCTCCAAGGCTTTGAGATCTTCCCGCAGTGGTGTTTCCTCAATCTGTGACTGAAGAATCTGGTCTTTGGTCTCCCTTAGCTTCTGTGCCTCAATGCTTGTGTATCTAGGTGGGATTTATTACTGTTTCTGTCTCTAGACTTTTGTTTTCAGGTTAGATACCTATTACCAGATATGCCCACAAACTAGATGTCCTTATATTCAAAGTATCTACATATCACTTATATTTTATGTATCCACATGCTTCCTAGTGGCATCTGAAAAATGTATTTAATTACACTAAGCACTAAGCAAACATTTGTGAGTGTCTTGACATCTCAGGTTGAACATATAAACTTTAAGTACCCATTCCTGTTTTTTTGTCAAATGTAGTGAAGTTTTTTGTAGGCTTTTGTGGAATCAAAGTCTTTGATTTGATGATCTATACAGCACGCTGACTTACATTCCTGTACTATACTTTCCTACAGGTACCTTCTGGACTAGTACAATGTTTTGTACAAGGATGTGAAATATGAAGATACTACAAAACAATATGGTTTTCTTTAAGCAAGGGCAAATATCTATAACACATGCCAAAAGCAGAGGGAAGTGGCTAAACTGAGATGCCTTTTGTTTGAATGCATAGAGGAAGCCACTAATTAGGACTAACTGAAAGAGGCTCAGAACTATACAGTGGATTACAGGGCTATACTATCACCATTGCCACTGAAGTCTCTCTGCAGGCCTGTGACTAGTCATGTGTTTTACTGACACAGTACCACTCACTACAGACATTGTTGCAGCAGCACTTCATTAATCAGAAACTACCTGAGTGAGAATATTCTCTTTCATGTACTAATGCAACTAACTCAACCTCATGTCCAATTTATGAACAGGTAAAGGAGAGTTTTTAGCAACTAAATCTGAAAACTCTGATTCACTTCCCACCCCCAGAAAACTGTGACACCCATCCTGTCCTCCTAGCTCTGTCTTTTACTTCCCTGGCTGAACCCCGCTAACTGGAATGACTGTGTGCTACTTTGCTGTCTAGTTTCCCAGCTATTGATTTCAGTCTCATGCTACTCTGTGCAAGGCTTCTGCCTCAGCATGAGAAAAGTCACTTCAGCATTCTGATGTCTTTCATTCCCAGTACATGCCCAGCCTACCAAAACTATCCTATGACTGTCAGGATTTCAGTCCTTAGGATCCTGCAGTGGTCCAATACGTTATTGTTATAGATTATACCTTGACACATTATACATAAGATAGCTTGCAGCCTGAGCGCAGTCAAAAGCCATATATATCCATTAACAACAAAGGCAAGGTTGGCACCTAAACACAGGGCTCATGCTCAGGTAACACTGAATCCAAATTTTGTCTGACCATTAACCAAAGGGGCACTGGTTCTGGATTTGTCAATGCCTTATATGAGAGGGTATCACTGAATAAGGTGATGGAAAAATGGACTAATCTGCAGGTGCCTTTAACCCTCTGTACTCTGGCTATAATTATGAATCTATATACAAGTTATTTCACAAAGGCCAGTGTATAAATTAAGCGCTAGCTGTCTCCTGGTTATGCTCATTTATTCACAATCAGCTGCATGTTTTGCTAAGTCTGCTTCAAGGGCACAGTCATCAGCATGTGTGATTACCTTAATGATTTTGTGGAGCGCTGTAGTCCATTAGGATAGTTGAAATCATGTCCATAATCTAGCATGCATTCCTTTACTAGCTGATATTCTTCAAAACATTTAAGAAAAAAACCCAACAGTGTTGCACCCATCACACACCCTGATTGAATGACTAGAAAGGAATCAGACATCATACACTCTGACCTTAAATATCAGTGGATGGAATAGATTTATTTAATCAGTACATTTTTCTTGATGAGCTGTAAAACACTGAAGTAAAACTATGTTATGAAAAAATCCTTTGTTTTGCAAGTCTCCCCAACATGCCTGCAAACTGGGAATCTTTATGCTAAAAAATGTATTGGTAGCTATCAGAAGGGAGTAGCAGGAGAGGGCTGCTAAGTAAAGGGACACGAGCTGGCAGCTGGGGGTGACAGGCAACACCATCTTTGGCAAGGGCACAGACACACGATACCCACAGAAACTGAGCAGAATGAGCCTGAGGATGGTCAAGAAGTTCAGGTGAAGACCAGTGATGTCCAGAGAAGTCCATGGTGATGGAGAAGGCTAAAGCCAGCCAGGAAGCCAAGGCGCAGCAAGACACACGGCCAGGCAAGGAGCAGCATTGCTCAGGTAGATCCCAGTGGTGAAAGCCTGAGCTTAAAGCATCACCCAAGTGAAGAGAAGTGCCTATAAAAGCTTTTTAAACCTGTTGCTCAGATAGCTCATTAATGCAATTATATTAATTAATGCACTAATACAGATGCTGTATCAAATTTAGTCTGGGGACCAGGCAGCCAAAACAGCAGGACATGGAAGGAGAGGGTGTTCACTGCCCTGGAAAGTATAGTCAAAAATAAGGTAGTGCCATTCTATTCCCTGTTGTCACTCTATTAAGCTAAATAAACTATGGCAATGGTTTAAACTATACTAGACCATCCATTTAAAATGTCTTCATCTTTTATAAACTATTTTTGCTATACGAAGGAAGTGAGGGCAAAGCCTTTCCATCGCCCTGCGGTATCCAGCTCAGATTCAGCAGGACATGGTATTTCTTACTCATTCCAGTGACTGTTTCCCTAACAGAAAAAACATAGTAGTTTGGCTGGCTTCCGCTGACTACAAACGTTCTGTCCAGCACTTCAAGACACTAGAAAGGGAGCCTAGCAGCTGTGGTTTCTCAATTGTTCCTTAGACCAGCACTACCAAGAGTCAGTATTAGCATGCAGTTAACATAAAAACAAATAATCTTTATTACAGTAGATAGCACTCCCTAAAGCTCATCCATATCTCAGTACAGCAAGATAACAAAACACTTGCTTTCAGAACTGAATACTCTCTCTCTGACACTGGAATCAATATTAATATAGTCCCTTGACTAGGGAATCAGTCAGCCTAAGAAGCTCCTCAAGCAGTAGTTTCCACTGTCATCTTTATTACCTATACAGTATAAACGGTTCATAGTCCAGGCAATCTGTTCACTCATATTGCTTGCAGCTCTATGACCTTTTCATAGCAATCTGCTTAGGCTATTATGCTTAAAAATTTTGACATTGTTGGACTGCATCCTTAGATTTCCCTCCAGCATTCAAATTACACCTTATGATTTTCATGGGTTCAAAGCAAAGTTGTTATACAGCTGAAATCAGCCATCAAGGATTTAATTTAATTCAGTCTTTACAGTCTTAGTAAACACTGTATTTTCCCTGGGTTTTAAATTTGTGCCCTACTAGAAACCTCAATGTCACTTAAGATTTATAAGCGCTACCCATGATGAACAGAAATCGGATGTAAATATTGTCTCTAAATATACCTAGAATTTAAGCTACTCAGTCAAAAGAGGGGGGGGAAATAACCCACAAAAACAACCAGCCAAGAATGAACTTAACATAGAAATTGTCACACTGATAACCATCAGAGCACTCAGGTACTAGAACAGACTTCATGGGGAAGAGGCAATAGCAAAATACCCCATTGCTTTTGAGAAGATAATCAATGAATGTATGAAAACAAACATTAAACATGGTGATTACATAATAAGGACTGGACTTAACAGACAGGTGTCATTTTTGAGTCCTATCTGACTAAAATATCAAACAATATTATTCTGAATTTTTGATTGTACTGGAAGACTGAGTCTTAAGAAAATGCTGGGTAAGGAGTTGGTGGGTTGTCTTCTAAACATTCTTCTGAGTGGCCAATGTCGATCCTTCCTCTTGCATGCATTGAAATATTTCTAACAGTCTCATTTTTAATTTTCTACAGTATTAAAGAAATAGCTGAAAATTGAAGCTCAGCTGTGAATTACCCTTCACTTTAATACCATAAAAAAGACACATTACTACACCACCACTGGCTTTAACGTATGACAGCATCTCTGAAATGATGAAAATTTCAGGACAGTTTCCTAAGTCAGGCACTACATGATCACATTCCTCCAAATCACCAATTGCTTAAGTGAGATAACCAATGGGTTTGTCCTGATTTATTTTCATAAAAATATAGTTTTACAAAACTTATATAAACAGTTCATTGCCACTTAGATATATCACTATGGTTCATGTTCAGGTTTCAGTTCATCCACTGAACTTTTTGTTCCGTTTTCCAAAAATAGATGATGAAGTTCAGAAATTATATTCCTAAACAATATAGTATTTTCACCCTTAAGAAATATATTAAGAAATACATGCAGCTATGCAGGTTCCACGGCAGTTTATTAAACTTTCAAAATCTTAAGTGTTTTCTGCAGCTGGCAAAAATTTAAACACTATCAATTTGTCAAAATATTTAATGTAGCTCATAAGTATAGGAAGTTGTATAAGCAGAACAGAACAGATCAAAGAAGAAACAGTTTATCATTTTACAAAAAAGCTAGCAAAAATTTGTAACAACATAGGATTAAAAGAAAAAAAATGGTGATAGGGCTACTTATCATTAAGACATTGGACCACAACTTCAAAATTTCAGTTTGTGATCCCTTACCTCACCGAGTTAAGAATACAAGCTAAAATCATGGAGAAAGTCCTCTGCTACTCTGGTGAAGGGATAGCAAAGCAATCAAAACCTAGATATTAAAGAAAAAAAAAAAAAAAAAAAGGCAAAAGAAGCCAGAATCTAAGTAGATTTTGAGCAAAACCTAAGATTTTTCAGTTTTAATTAGCGAAGGCAGGGTGGAGAGGCTCCTTGTTCACATTCCAGACATTCATGTCAAGCTCTTCTGAAAAAGCACTATATTTCCCAGATAAGTTCACCACTACTTAGCTAGCACAAGGCTTATGGGAGCAATAGACTGCTGGAAGTTCATTATGTTGTCCACAGTGAAATGCTAACATCAGACAGCCATATGTTGCAATAAAAAGTTTGAGAGCCAACAAGTGCTGAACAAAACAGTGGGGACACAGAGCTATATCACAGCATGTGTGTCACAAGATTCTGAGACATCATGCACCTGCAATCTTGAAAAACAGTACAGGACAGAATAATTACATTATTGAGCAAATCGCATTATGCCAGACGGCTATAAAGGAGCCCCTCTTCTCCTTTCTGAAAGCTCTTCTTCCCTCCTTTCCCTTGGGGAAAATTTAGCATTATCTTTTGCATAAAACTCCAACTGTTTTATGCAATATACAGCAACAAAACAAGTTTCTCCTTTCATCAGACTGTATGGGTATCAGCCAGCATCTAGCAAAGAGAAGATGAAAACTCCATTGCTAACTAAAGTATCTGCACTTACTGGAGCAGAATCAGCCACGGGGCAAAGTTGATAACCTATCCACAAGAAGAAAGCCACATTTATAGCAAGACCAGCTACTCTCTGTTAGTGGTATTACCTCTATATAGCCCTAGTTTAATCACAGGGGTTCACAAAAGCTGCTCTTAAAAACAAATCATTAACACTTGACACAAACTATGAGGCTTATTTTTTTTCAGAGCATTTCCCAGAAGATACCAGGCAAAGCTCCATTCATAATCTTCCTTTTAAATTAGAATGCCATATCAGTCCATTCAGCAAGCAATTAAGTCTAACAAGTCTAGCTTACTCAAACTAAAAGAAAACACAGTCTTGCTTCCTTTAGCTTAATTATTGAGAAAGCATTTAAGTAAACAAACAGGCATTTTAATTGCTTACAAAACAAGGAGAAAGGGACAAAAATCTCTGTGATTTGTAGTTCACTAGAAGCTGATATTTGAGGAGGATTTTTAAAGTTGGGGTTTGGTGGTGGTTTTGGGGTTGTTTTTTTGGAGTAGCACATAGTGTTTTTGCTTGGGTTTGCCAAGCAATAACTAAGATCTTGGGCAAAATAGGGCCATTAGAGTAAGTGCTGAGATTGTTCAATAAAAACAAAACTCCAATACCTAATGTCAATCTTTAGCAAGTTTTTTTGTAATTAGCTAAGAAAAAATAAAATTGTATTTATGTCTCTCTACCAAGGTTTTGCAAAGTTCTTTTCCTAAGCTGGTGCAGAAGTAATTGATTTCTGATTTAGGGTAAAAGCAGCATGTGTTCACTTACGTAGTCTGCATAGGTATCAAGGCCTGGACAACTGCCTATGGGATTGGACATAATGATGTTCCCAGAACCATCGTGTGTAACAACAGTTCTTTGGGAAATGTCCAGTTCCACACCCAAACCACTTAAATGCCAAAATTACTTTCTAGCTGTATTAGGATCTCTATCTATTAAGCCAGTGTTTAACACAAGCTAAAGTTGTACTTTATTACCAATGTTATTGCTGTCAGCACATTTCAAGAGAAAGGCTCTACAAAGAGCTGCTGTTTCACAGTACCACCAAACTAAACCAGTCCAGCAAGCAGCTGCTGTGTGACATGGTGGTCCTGCCCCACCTCTGTCCCAGACCCTCACCAGGAACTCATCCCATTTTCTTTGTACTTGCATAAATACCATGTTGACTGTATGGCAAGCTAACCCTGGAAGCTAAATGGCAGAGGACCAACCCTACAGAAAAAAGAAATATTTTGCTTACCTTTAGTGCCCTGCAGCAGCTCACCATTGGATCAGACAAGCACTGGTGCTGACATAAGAGGTAGAGCAGGAACACACAGTTACCAAAGCAGGAGGAGGGTAGAAGCAGGACTGTTCCTGTGAATAAAGGCTAACTAATAAATCACATTAATTAGATTATGCACTTCCATTAGAAGAAACATTTTAAAAAGTTTCTTACACAGTACTGTAAAAAAATCCTCCTGTAACTATCAAAATCTGCAGTGCTGCTACACTGCATAATTTTCTGTGAAAAAAAATTAACTCTCTCTTTTTGAGAAAGTAATGGTTACATTCTACAAATTGCCTTTGTAACTATTGGGAAGATTGTTCCAGGTGACCAGATAGAGATTTTCAGCCCAGCAACAGAGACTGAAGCTGACACCCATCGCTCTGACGGATACAGAGGTTCAAGATCTAAGGCAAAACACTATTAATATATCTAAAAGGTGAATAGCAGGCTCCAGGTAAACTACTTTTCTTTAAGGAATAAACAAACCAAGAATGATTTTTTCTATTGTTTTCAGGAAAGAACTGACACAAAAAATGTCAGAAACCAACCAAGTTTTATGCAGCAGGCTGTTTTTATTAGAACATGATGCAGGAGTTTACTGAAAAAATGTGGAATTACAATGAGGAACATTTTAGCCCATAACCTTTTCTTGACATTCTGTTTGCTCTTAATCACCCATAAGTTCACTTAATGTAAGAAGTATGTTTTCTTAAATATCATCCTGCATATTCAGGGGATGGGGGGTGGGAGGGGAGAAGAAAAAGAAAGATAGAATGTAAATTCTTAAGCAAACTCAAATAGGCACACTGGCATTTGCACAGAATGTCAGATGTTGGAAGAAATCAAACACCACATTTCATCTCTACCTGTCAGCCTTGCAAGGTACTGTTGCTACTGCAAAGAGATTTCTAGGAAGAATACAATTCAAAAAGAAGGGAAAGGGTGAAACAATCATAAAATACGGGAAGACTGTGTAACAATTAGATATTGATTAGGCTAAACAGTCTTGCCTCTGCCTTTAGCATGGTGTGCAAAAAGCACAGGGCATGCATTGACTGTCACAGGCACAATTCTGCTGATGCAGAGTGCTGGACAACAAAGAAATCAGCCACAGCTTCTCTCACATCCATACACAATAGGTGCTGAAGGAGATTGTCTCTGCAGAATATGTTTATCCTCATGTTTGTTGTACTTGAGCTCTAGTCAGATCATTAAAGTGGCTGGTTACATTTAAGCTGCAGTGGTAGGGGAGGCTTGTGTTAAACCACCAAGACAGAATAATAAATGAGCAAAGGAAGAGAAACAAGGATCTGGCTTACACAGATTACCACAGCACAAGTAGCTTGTCAGACACTGGATGATTTGCCTTATTAAGTATTCACTAAAGTATTCAAAGGGACTATGTGGAATGAAACTCAGCTTGACAGACAAACAATCTGTATGCAGTACCTGAAAAAAAAGTCACCTTAAATCCCATGTACAGTGGAGAACTTAGAATGAAAAATTGTTGTGTATATGCAACTTCCTGTATTAGTGATCTCCATGCCAAGTAATCCACAGACGTTAAAATGTTTACAGAATAAAAGATGACATAGTACTTTTCTATGCTATAAACAATTGTGTGTGGTATTAAAGCAATAGAAGATCATGCACTGATTTGAAGGATAGCAGAATTTTTTTCTTTCCTTCCTTAATGATGAGAGCATATACAGGAAATAACATAACTGCTTAAAGCTCAAATTAAATTACTATAGACTTAAGCAGTTAAAGGGTTTATTTTATTCTTCTTTCAATAATTTGGAACTTTTGTATTAGACTTCAAAAGATGGCTGCCAAGGAAAGGTTTTTAAGACCATATTTATGGTTGCATTAATACAAGTTAGTACAATAACTTAACTGCTACTGATAGAAATGACCAGAGTCAAGGAAGCCAACTTCTTTCTATTCATCCGATATTGAAATTTGAATATCCAATACTGAAGTTTGAATATTCAATATTGATACTTGACTACCTTTCACAAGAAACAACTGTTTTTACCTTAAGTCCCCAGCAGCTTTGCCTCACATCTATACTAGACAACCCAATTCTAGCTCCTGGGTCCTCAAAGAATTATAGCTTAATATAAATGAGCTGAAAAGCTGAAAAGAATACTTCTCTTGTGGACCCCTACAGCTATTATTACATATGGTTGCTTGTTGCAGAGTTTGAAGGGTATTTTCTTTTGCCAGAATCAGATGTTCACTAAAATAGTTGCTGATACTGTTCTCAATGCCCCAGTTAATTTTTGCATGCAAGATTGCTGTTCAGTTCTATAAATAGCTAAGTCATTGGATTCAAAGAACTTTCATTTCCTGTCAATAAACTAAAGGATTGTTTAAAAAAAAAAAAAAAAAAAAAAGCAGCAAAAACCCACATGCACAAAATACATAGCTATATACACAAAACTAATATTCAGATACTCCGTACCAGCAATTCATCTAATTCATCTACAAGACTCAGAAAAGTTGCAGAAAGTGATATCCTGCAATAAGAATACCTAATTGCACCTTCAAAACATTATATAAGCCTTCTGTCTCACACAGAAATGGTTTCTTTGTTGTTTTCGCTATTTTACCCAAACGTTATGTTGGTGGAGAGGGGGAACAGGGGCTGGAATGGCTTTTTTGATTAATTTTATACCAGTATGTCTTAGGGCATGCCATGATCTATTGAGTTCCTTCCTTTTATGATTATTTTCTGATCCTAAGACTTAACCCTAAGACTTAATCCTAAAACTCAACCCTAAGACTTAATCCTAAAACTCAGCCCTAAGATTTATCCCTAAAACTCAACCTTAAGACTTATCCTTAAGACATAACTCTAAGACTTAACCCTAACACTCAACCTTAACATTTAACCTGAAGACTTAACTATAAGACTTAACACTAAGACTTAATCCAAAGACTTAACCCTAAGACTTAACCCTAAGACTCAACCTTAAGACTGAACCCTAAGACATAACCTTAAGACTTATCCCTAAGACTTAACCCTAAGACTCAACCTTAAGATATAACCTTAAGAATTAACCCTAGGACTTAACATAAAGACTTAACACTAAGACTCAACCTTGAGACTTAACCCTAACACTCAACCTTGAGACTTAACCCTAAGACTCAACCTTAAGACTTAACCATAAGTCTCCACCTCAGGAATTAACCCTAGGACTCAACCTTAAGACTTAACCCTAAGACTTAACCTTGAGAATTAACCATAAGTGTTAACATAAAGACTTATCCCTAAGACTCAACCATAAGACTTAACCCTAAGAATTAACCCTATAACTTAACACTAGACCCAACCTTAAGACTTAAACTAAGGACTTAACCCTAAGACTTAACGCTAAGAGTTAATCTTGAGACTTAACCCTAAGTCTTAACCTAAAGACCTAATGCTAAGACTTAACCCAAAGACTTAACGTTAAGACTTATCCCTAAAACTTAAACCTAAGTCTTAAACCTGAGACTCGATCTTAAGACATAATCCTAAGACTCAACCTTAAGATTTATCCTTAAGACTTAACTCTGAGACTTAACCCTAAAACTTAACCCTAAGAATCAATCTTAAGATTTAACTTTAAGACTTAACCTAAAGACTTAACCCTAAGACTTAACCCTAAGATTTAACACTAAGACTCAACCTGAAGCCTTAACCTAAGACTTAACTATAAGACATAACCCTAAGACTCAACCTTAAGACTGAACCCTAAGACTTAACCTTAAGACTTATCCCTAAGACTTAACCCTAAGACTTAACCCTAAGACTCAACCTTAAGATATAACCTTAAGAATTAATCCTAGGACTTAACCTTAAGACTTAACCCTAAGACTCAACCTTAGGACTGAACCCTAAGACTTAACCCTAAGACTCAACTTTAAGACTTAACCCTAAGAGTTATCCGTAAGACTTAACCCTAAGACTCAAGCTTGAGACTTAACTTTGATACTCAACCTTAAGACTTAAACCTAAGACTTAACTGTAAGTGTTAACCTAAAGACTCATTCCTTAGACTTAACCTTAGGACTTAACACTAAGACTTAACCCTAAGACTCAACCTTAAGACTTAACCTTAAGAGTTAAATTAATGACTTTACCCTAAGACTTAACCCTAAGAGTTAAGACTTAACTCTAAGTTAAGTCTTGAGACTTAACTCTAAATCTTAACCTAAGATTTAACCCTAACACTCAACCTTAACATTTAACCTGAAGACTTAACTATAAGACTTAACCATAAGACTCAACCTTGAGACTTAACTATAAGTCTCAACTGTAGGAATTAACCTTTAAGACATAACCTTAAGAATTAACCCTAAGACTCAACCTTAAGACAACCCTAAGACTTAACCTGTAGGGCAAGGCCTCAAGGAGGAGAGTCTGAGCACTGTTACCCTGATGAATGGAGACATGTTAGGACTTGTAGGGCATAAGCCCTGGGAAAAAAGGAACAAGTTAACAGCAGACTCTTGAGCCATAGTGGTTGAGATGACAGCCAGACAGACAAAGGAGGGACATACAGCAAGATAAGAGAATGGATAGTGCTGATAAGGAGCTTTGTTATTCATGAAAGTCAAGTAGGAAAAACAAAACCCAAATCTTAGAATAAAGATTGATGCTAAGATAGACTAATCAGTACCTCTTGTTTAAAAGATGTGTCTTAGAAGATAACCATTCTGTGTATTTCATGCTTAAGATTAACCAACCATGTCTAACATGTAGAAGGTAGAAACGTATATTAATGTAAAAGAATCACTAATAAATCAACATCTTGCTTGCATCAAGCTATGTCCCGTCTGTTCATTCACCGTAAATTGGTGACCCTGACGTGATCCGGTTAAGGGTCTGACGTGAAGGGCTCTCGAATCACCTAACTGAGCAACTTGCAGCGAATCCCACAGAACTTTGAATGAACCGCTGAAAGGAAGTGGGAGCCGGCCGGCCTGAAATCCCTCCGGAGTTGAGAGGTGAGCTGTGGGAAATCCGTAATGTGGAATCAGGCTTCATCCCCAGAAAGAGATGTTTATGAGGTTATGAAAGGTCTCCTTAACAAACATAAGAAAAAATATTTCTGGGCATGACCTTAAAGCAATGCTAAAGTGGGTGCAAGTAAATATGCCCGCCGTGACTGCATCTACAATTTTGACGTGGGAACTTTGGGACGACACAGGGGTGAAACTGTGGGATTCTGTGACAAAAGGGAATGCTGAGTCCCACCGCCTGCTCTCTTCGTGGAGAGTCATTTTCGAAACTCTGAAGGCACAGGAAGGAAAGACAGGAAGGAGAGAAGGAGGAATTGCGAGCTCCTATAGCTCCTTCTTTACCGACCTCTAAGTCACAGTGCCCTACATCCCTGTGTGTGAATGCAGCTGGGTATCTGTCAGAAGAAGATCCCTTTGACCCAGGACCGATAGACCCTGAAAAAGAACCTGATTTGTATCCTTCTGATCCACACGATGTATGGGCAAATATAACAAAACAGGCCTTAAGGGAGGGGGATTTAGGAGTGGTTAAAACTATAGTTGCTCCGGTCTTGTACTTTCAGGTCTGGGCATGGGGAGCACCATGGGAGGCTCTTTCTTTTTTGGTTATTAAGGAACTGTGCAGCACTGTTACGGAACATGGTCTTTCCTCTCCCTATTTTACAAGTTTGTTATCTTCTGTGTTTGATACTTATGTCATGACCCCTCGTGATTTGAAATCTTTAGCACGATTATTGCTAACCCCGACTCAGTACTTGTTATGGGAGTCACATTGGAGAGGAAGACTTCAAACACTCCTACTCACATATGTTAATCATAATAATGCTGCATTAGCTGGGCACCAGTGCACATGCTGATCCAGTAGCACAAGCCTGAAAATGCTCCCGTGAGGCTCTCGTAGCAACTAGGAAAGAGGCAAAAAGACCTTTTTACCAGGTCCCTGACTCACAAAGGCCACAAAAGGCTTTTACTACCATCACTCAGGAGCCTCAGGAACCTTATATGCAATTTATTGACAGGCTAAAACAGGCTTTGGAACGTCAAGTAGATAATGCGGAAGCTTGGGAAATATTGTTGACAAAACTAGCTGTTGAAAATGCTAATGCTGACTGTAAAAGGCTACTGAAGTCTCTTCCTAACCCAAACCCCACTCTGGTGGAAATGGTGGAAGCATGTAACCGAATCGGTACAGTTGACCACAAGTTTGAGGCTATGGCTGCTGCTTTTGCAGCAATGCATGGTGTGGGGAATTGCTATGGTTGTGGTAAACCTGGTCATCTGAAGAGAAATTGTCTTGCTCAGGTTGCGGGGAATAAACAATCCCCTGGCCCTGGAGTTTGTCCGAAATGTCGGAAAAGGTGTCACTTTGTTAATCAATGTCAATCTAAGTATGACTTTCAGGGACAACCAATGCAGGGAAACCGACCGCGGAGTGCAGGGCAGCAACACGTGCAGACACAAGTGCCACAGCTGACATTTCAACAACCTCGGAGAGAAGTACCGCCGCCTCAAGTCTCTGTCCAGCAACCTCAGGCAGCGCCGGATTGGATCTGGCAACCTCCCACACAGTAATGTTGCTCAATTTCTCGATTCATTTATTATCAACAGATGTCAAAGGACCATTACCCCTCGATACACAAGCCTTATTAATTGGCAGGTCCTCACAACACTGTCCAGTCTCTTTGTTTTGCCAGGTGTTGTTGGCTCTGACAGTGTTGACGAAATCAAAATTATGGCATGGACTCCATTTCCACCTTGTACGATACCTCAGGGTAGTCGAATAGCACAATTGATTCTGATCCCAGCAAGGGTAGACTCCCTTATTGCTGACCAACCTCCACAGAGGAAAGGAGGTTTTGGTCCACAGGGTCACCCCACATTTTGTGGGTACAATCCATTTCTCCACAGCGACCTATGTATCAGTGTACCCTTATTTATCATGGCCAACAAATAGTACTAAATGGAATCATTGATACTGGAGCTGACGTCACAGTAATTTCTCAAGCTAAATGGCCTCCACAATGGCCACTGACTAATGTCTCTCAGACGCTGGCTGGGATTAGGGGGGCCGGTAACAACCATCAAAGTTTGGGACTAATTCGAATTCGGGGACCAGAGGGACATGTGGCTTCTGTTAAACCTTTTGTGCTACCAGTCCCTATGGTTTTGTGGGGACGCAATGTTTTGTCACAATGGGGAATGTCTATCCGAACCTGTTTTTAGATGGGGCCATTGAAGTGCGCGACACCCTAAAAATAACCTGGAAAACTGATGCTCCCATTTGGGTGGCTCAATGGCCCCTCCCTCTGGAGAAACTTTGCGCACTCCAAAATTTAGTCTCAGAGCAACTGTCCAAAGGCCATATTGTACCCTCTACTAGCCCCTGGAATTCACCTGTTTTTGTTATTAAAAAACAAACTGGCAAGCGGTGCTTGCTCCATGATCTTAGAAAAATGAATGACACTATGGAAGATACCGGAGCCCTCCAACCCGGGCTCCCGTCCCCCACTATGATCCCTCGACATTGGCATCTGACTGTCACAGATCTTAAAGATTGTTTTTTCAGTATCCCATTGCATCCAGATGATGCCCCAAAATTTGCTTTTTCAATTCCAAGCGTCAACATGCAAGCCCCATTGCAGAGATACCAGTGGGTTGTACTGCCACAAGGTATGAAAAATAGTCCTACAATATGTCAATGGTATGTTGTGAAAATACTTAGTCCTGTCCGAAACACTATGCCTAGTGTGCTGTTGTATCATTATATGGATGATCTTTTGGTGGCAGCACAACATCACGAAGTCATGGAGAAAGCTGTAGCCCTTGTCACAGATGCCGTGAATTCAGCAGGTCTCTGTATAGCACCAGAAAAGGCCCAAAAGTTTCCCCCTTGGAAATATCTGGGCTGGCAAATAAGGGCACAAACTATTGTTCCTCAACCCTTGCAGATCAATACCAATGTAAGAAACCTGTATGATGCACAAAAATTACTGGGAACAATAAATTGGGTTCGACCACTATTGGGAATTTCTAACACAGACCCGAGTCCTCTGTTCGAACTACTAAAAGGAGACACTAATCTTTGTTCCCCACGTAACCTTAACCCTGAGGCAGACACATCTTTACAAAAGGTTGCCTCAGCTATAACTTCTCAACAAGCCCATCGATGGGCTCCTGAACTCCCTTTTTACTTGGTTATTTTAAACCCTGCTCGACAGCCTCACGCCCTGATATTTCAATGGCACCTTCAGAACTCAGACTCCTTATTAATCATTGAATGGATCTTTTTACCTAACCCGTCTACAAAAACTATATTGACACAACATGAAATGTTTGCCTCTCTGATTGTTAAAGCTAGATCACACCTGTTAACCTTATCAGGGAAGGATTTTGTTTGTATTTGTTTACCAGTAAGGACAGTATACTTACAATGGCTTCATCAGCAATCAGATACCTTTGTTATGGCGCTTGCTGACTATACAGGTCAAATCACTTCTCATCGGCCTTCACACAAACTGTTTAATATTGACTTTCCTCTGATGTTGAAACCCAAAAGAAGCGATCAGCCTCTACAGGCACTTACCGTGTTTACAGATGGATCAGGCAAATCACATAAATCTGTTCTTTTATGGTGGGATGATCAACAGAGACGATGGGACTCGGACATAAAGACAGTCTCTGGTTCACCCCAGATAGTAAAATTAAATGCAGTAGTTCGAGTTTTTCGAAAATGGAATGTACCACTTAATCTTGTTACTGATTCAGCTTATGTAGCAGCATGAGCTGAAGCTTCTGTGTTGCGTAATGTTTCTCATTTGCAGCTCTTTACCCTGTTACAGGAACTTATCTTCCTTTTGGATTCTTGCTCTGCTCCTTATTTTATTATGCATATTAGGTCTCACACCTCACTACCTGGTTTTCTTACAGAAGGTAATCTGCGAGGTGATCTGTTGACGTTATCGGTTCAAGTATTGCCAGACCCCATTGCACAAGCTAAACTAAGCCACTCTTCTTTCCATTAAAATGCTAGAGCTCTTAAATGACAATTTGACCTTACTTCTCAACAAGCATCAAGTATTATTGCTGTCTGTCCTGATTGTCAAAAACATTCTTTCCCATCAGTTGCTGCAGGAGTTGACCCTAGAGGATTACAAAGCCTGCAGCTATGGCATACAGATGTTACACATTATTCAGAATTTGGTAACCTTAAATATATCCACTCCTCCATTGATACGTTCTCAAGTGCCTTGTTCGCCTCTTGTCATACAGGAGAAAAGGCACGATATGTTCGTAGACATTTAGTGCATGCTTTTGCCACTTTGGGTATCCCCTCTAAAATAAAGACAGATAATGGCCCAGCTTATATTTCAACAACTATAAAAACCTTTTTTGCCCTATGGGGTATAACTCATGTTAATGGCATTCTCATTCTCACACTGGTGAACCTCTCATTGAACAGTCTCATCAATCTCTAAAATGTTTATTACAACAACAAAAAGGGGGAATGGGAATGGCTATTCCTAAAGAACACTTACAGAAAGCATTGTATGTTTTTAATTTTTAAAATTGTTCTTTAATAGATAAAAACCTACCGATAGTTCGACATTTTGCTGCAAATGCCTCCTTCGAGGCACGGGTTAAAGCCCCAGTATTGGTTCGAGATCCAGAAAAAGGTAACATTATGGGACTGTATCCTCCTGTTACATGGGGAGAAGGCTATGTTTGTGTATCCACAGAAAAGGGACCCAGGTGGATCCCAGTGAAGAACTTATGACCCTTCCATGAATCCCTACCACAACCATCCGGTGAGGACTCCGATCATCCTCTGGATCATACCCTTGATAAATAAGCTTCTGAACCTTCTGGGACCACAAATAACTAAAGCATTATAAACTGAACGCTGCTGAAGGAAATGCTCTGGCAACATTAGATAAGCTTGGCTGCTGGCTTACGAAACAAACTGAATGCCACAAGCAGTGGCCTGTCTGGTCTTTTGTTAGATGTTGATAGTGTCCGCCACGTGACATTACAAAATAGAGATGCAATTGACTTCTTGCTTTTTGCACAATGACGTACGGAATTAAACTCTGTAACTCGAAAGTTATAAAGTAGGTATGTTTACTGCGCACAGATGCACAGGGGATCGCTCCACCACAAGCGTGCATGCCCGAAGTGACGAACCATCCCATATTTATACAATAAAACAAATGAATGTTCAATTGACGCCTATACATACTCGTTACCTAAGCCCACATACTCTCACTTCGTATGTTACTTAGCTTATCAGTCCTTTTCCTGGAATGTGGTGGTCTTGCAAGTTTGCAGCTAATTCATGTCCTTGTCGATCATCTGGTTTTCTTTAGCAAGGAGATCTCTAGATCACATTGGAATGTTTCTCATCCTTTTTATAAATAGCCCCTTTGTTAGAGGAAGAAGAGTAGGTATTTCCTTAAAATTATATGGTTTATGTGACCAGTCACCACACCTACACTCCTTGAGCCGACATATACAATCACAATCGATGTTTGTTGTCCCTATTTCGCACTGTTTCTCCATATCAATCCCCCCTTTTCTATCAAACTAAGTAAATTCTTTTACTTAAGCAGTCTTCCCGAGTGATATAAAGCATCATCCATAAGTGTTACCCTTTTAAACATTCTCCAAACCCACAAATATAACATAATGGTTAGTATTAAGGAAATTCCTAAACTGATCACTAAGATCACAATGGGGTGTACCATAGGATTAAGAATTCCTGTTGCAGAAGGTGAGCAGCCAAAGAGAGTATCCCACCAATTATGGTTTCCGTCCTGTTCTACCTTTTCCAAAACTGTCTTGATCCCTTCTGCATCATGATGGACCATAAGAAGAGTTTCTTGTCCTTTTCCTTTGGTCTCTTCCAGTAGACGTTGTAAATCTCCATGTTTTAATAATTCTTTTATATTACTTATATTTAGTCCTATGGGGGTAGGAATTATCATCTGTGATAGGGTAAAGCTGGATCTTAAGAATTGATGAGATGCTATTGGGGCTGAGCAACTAAAATTGCATCCCGTGATAGTAGTAAAATTACAGATACAGTAATTTGAATATTGTGCACTTTCCTTTACTTCCCCATCTACGGTTATTGTGTTACACTTAGTTCTCAAACACGCACGTCCTTTCCCTGCATATATGATTACTGTTTTCAAGTTTGCATTTGGTCGGGCCTCGAAATGACATATTTTCTGATCTGTATCTAAACAAGTATGCTGAGCTATTATGGTATTGCTTTCGCAGAGGAAGCCTTGCTGTTCTCGCATAATATAAGATCCTAAATCTACTGTTTGCCACTTATTGCCTGTCTTCCTGGCCCATGTTCTATGTTCAAAAGGATATAGGAGGACCCCATTATGGTTAATTCCGAGGGCTACAATGGGGTGTATGGTAACTATTACTGCATTATGTATGGTTAATACAAAAGCTGTGACTGTGTGTGTGTTGGTGTCGTAGGTAAAGTTCACCATATTCCACCGTGATTGGCGTTTTCTTTCTACCTCCGTAGCATTGTCCCAAACCATCTTTCGAATTTCCATAGGAAATATGCCTTCCTCTCCTTCTCTTGTTATGGATGCAGCTATTGATTGCATCCACACTTGGGCTTGGATACAACTTAGAGCCAAGGCGACGTCGTCCTGTAAACCACCTAACGCCTTTGTGATAAGCTGATGATCTTCCATGTTTATTTGTTCCCACCTGGGGAGTACCCTCGATATCAACCATTGGTGTGCCCCTAACGCTAATAATGAGGATCTTAGCGGTTGTTGTAGTTTTGATAGATCGGCTGTGGTGGCTGCTAGTTTATTCATTGTTACCTCTGAGTCTATGGAATTTAATACTCCGAGTCCTGTTCCTAACACTCCAGTTGCATCTCTCACTATTTGGTTCCAATAAATATTTCCCCTTTTTCTTCACCAAGTTGTCCATCCCTCATAAGAGGTCCATAAGAAGGGGGAACAAGACGGCTTAACATCAGAAACATTGACTTGTATCTGTAACTCTATCCTTTTGAGAGACCATTCTGGGTTAAACAACATTTGTTGCTGACCTGTATTTCTGATTACATATGGGCCAATTTTCAAAATCTTTGGATTGGTTTTAGTAAATTTTGGATCAAGCATTAATGGGGTTGTTGTACTGTGGTGGTGGTAGGAACAGTGGTTAGCATGATTGTTAATTTAATCTTATAAGTCAGAGCTGTTCTTGGGGATTCCTTTCCTAGGCATATTAGAAAGACGGGCTCAGTCTAAGGTAAAATTGTGCCAGCATCCCCGTGAATTAGAGCACGTGGTTGTATTTAGAAGGGTATATTCCTTATCTACCTTTCTGACATTAATCAGGGTGTCTCCCGAAATCTTGGTGTTATCCTTCTCATTATATGCTTGACACCCTACTTTTATCCTATCTCCTAATTTCCCCCATAATCGGTCGACTCTGTCCACATCCTCCCGATCCCACTGATTCTTTTGGTACACCTCATTTTCAGAAAAAAATCACCATAGCTAGTTCCGTCTTTGTAGCTACATTTCCCATTATTCCAGTGTGTTTTTTCTGGGCATGGTTCCATGGCCAGTTATCAGGCTCTTGGTTGTAGGCAAGAGAGAGGCTACAAAATAGCACAAATGGTCTAAACCCACTATTGATCGTTCTAAGAATCTGAACGTCCCTCCCCTCACACACACACATAAAATCTGTTTTGATCAAAAATATCTTTGTTTGAGTTGGGGCTTTGAATTTTCATCTATTCATACCAATGACAGATTGGGCAAGGTTGGCCACCGGCCCAGTCCCAGATTCTTTTGTTCTGTACCGTTTGTTGTGGTGCCCTTCCCATATGGTGGATCCACAACCGCTTTGGTTCACTTACTTGTCACCCACATTGTTCCCATTTGTTCAAGTAAATTTGAGTTTCAGTCCTTTGTTATCTGGGGTTACTTTCCACGAAGCTGCAGGGGCTTTCTTAATCTGCGTATGGTGAATCCAAGAATGCTGTTCCTCGACCTTGATTGCAGTGTAGGTGGTGAGCAGGACGTGAAAAGGTCCGGTCCACTGTGGTTCCAGGGTCTTATCTGTAAAACACTTAATGTATACGTAGTCCCCTGGTTGTATATCGTGAACAGGTCCATCCAGACCCCTACTACGTGTTCCCATCACATGCTTCTCAATTCTTATTAATTGTTTGTTTAGTGCCACCATGTAGGAAGTCATTGTTTCTTCACCAGTCTGTGAAGACGTCCCCTTCTGCACACCATAGGGTCGTCCATATAAAATTTCAAACAGGCTAAGCCCCTCTTTTGCTTTTGGTCTAGTTCGTATTCGTGTAAGAGCTAATGGTAAAGACTGGGGCCAAGTTAGATTTGTTTCTTGACCTAACTTGACAATGTGTTGTTTGATTAGATGATTCATCTTTTCCACCTGGCCACTTGATTGTGGTCGGTATGTGGTATGTAATTGCCAATCTGTTCTTAGACAGTGGCTGATCTGTTGTACTATTCTGGACACAAAATGTGGTCCTCTATCCGAGGACATCACCGCTGGGACTTCAAACCTGGGTATTATTTCTTGGAGTAGTATTTTGGTCACTTCCCGGGCTTTAGCAGTTCTGCACGGGAAGGCTTCTGGCTAGCCTGAAAAGGTGTCCGTTAGTACCAATCGATATCAATACCCCCCTTTTCTAGGAAGTTCCAAGAAATCGATCTGCCAATGTTGCCCCGGAACATTTCCTCTCCCAGTTTTCCCAAACTTTGGCCCCTTGGTAATCTTAGGGTTAGTCTGGAGACAAAGATCACATTACTGGGTTACTTGTCTAACAGCAGTATACAAATTTTGTGCTATCATGTTTTTAGTGAGACCTTTGTATAGAGCTTCTGCCCCCCAGTGTCTTTTTCTATGTTCTTCCCGGACTACTGACCGTACCATGTAGGAAGGAATCACTATTCTCCCATGTGAGGTTATAGCCCACCCTTCCTTATCATATGATCCTTCTAGGTCAGAAATCAGTTTGCGATCTTCTTTTGTATATTCTGGTTTACCTTCTAAAGATATTTGTCCACCGGGTATTAGCGCACCCTCTACCTTGATTGTTTTTCTGGCTGCCTGTTTGGCTTCCCTGTCCCCCAGCTCATTTCCTCTTTCCAGTTCTGTGCTCACTTTCTGGTGTGCTTTAATGTGCATAACTGCCACCCTTTCAGGAAGCTGGACCGCATTTAGGAGTTTCAAAATCTCTTCTGCACGATTGATGATTTTTCCTTGGGAGTTTAACAGTCCCCTTTCTTTCCATATTGCTCCATGAGCATGTACCACTCCAAAGGCATATTTAGAATCAGTCCAAATATTTATAGTCTTTCCTTGAGCTTTCTCCAGAGCTCGAGTAAGGGCTATGATTTCAGCCTTCTGCGCCGAAGTGTCGGCTGGTAGTGGCCCTGATTCTATCACTTCTTCAGAAGTTGTAACGGCATATCCGGAATGTCGCTTTCCGTTCAGCATATAGCTGCTCCCATCCGTGAACCAATGTTCAGCTCCACCAATAGGAACACCCTTGAGATCTGTCCGACTAGAATAAGTGGCTTCGATCGTTTCTAGACAGTCACGATCAACCGATTTTCCAACATTCCCATTGAGAAACGAGGCCGGATTGACGACGTTTGTAGTCACAATCTCAACATCGTCTTGTTCTACCATTATGGCTTGGTATTTTAGGGATCCCTGTGGGGACAGCCAGTGTCCCCTTTTTGCTTCAAGGACCGCAGACACTGTGTGGGATACTAAGACAGTCATTTTCTGGCCCAGGGTAAACTTCCGGGCCTCCTGGATGTTTAGGATGACAGCTGCTATTGCTCTCAGGCAACCAGGCCATCCTTTTGCAGCGGCGTCCAGCTGTTTAGGGAAGTACGCCACTGCCCGTCTGTACGGCCCCAAATCTTGTGCCAATATTCCTAATGCCATTCCCTGTTTCTCATGGGAAAATAGGAAAAATGGCTTACTCGCATCAGGAAGTCCCAATGCTGGTGCCGACATCAAGGCTTTTTTCAGTTCATGGAAAGCTCTGTGTGATTCAGCATCCCAGTGAAGATCCTTCTGATTAGCTGCTATCAGGGAATATGATGGTTTAACAAGCAAGCCATAATCACATATCCAAAGTCGGCACCACCCTGTCATTCCCAGGAATGTTCACAGTTCCTTTACAGTTCGTGGTCGGGGGGTTTGGCATATGGCTTCTTTCCGGGCCTTCCCTAGGACCCGTTGTCTGGCACTGATCTTGTACCCCAGGTATGTGACCTGTTGTAACATCACCTGTGCCGCCTTCTTAGAAACCCGATATCCTTGTAGTCCCAGAAAGTTTAACAGACTCACAGTCCAAATGATACAAGATTCTTCGGTTCTGGTTGCAGTAAGAAGATCGTCTGCATATTGTAACACTTTCCCTTCTCCTGACGGTGACTCCCATAACTCCAAACCCTTTGCTAACTGGTCTCCAAAAATTGAGGGGCTATTTTTAAACCCCTGTGGCAACACGGTCCATGTGAGCTGGGTCTTTTGACCACTTTTGGGATTTTCCCATTCAAAAGCAAAAATTCTTTGGCTGGCTTCATGGAGAGGGAGGCAAAAGAAGGCATCTTTTAAATCTAGAACTGTGAACCAAGCTAGGTCGGGTGTCAGGGTGGTTGTTAAGGTATAGGGGTTAGCAACTACAGGGTACAGATCCTCTGTTATTTTGTTAATGGCCCTTAAGTCTTGAACTATCCTATAGGAGCCATCAGGTTTTTTAACTGGGAGGATAGGTGTGTAAAATTCTGACTCACATTCTTTTAGTAGTTTCAGTTCTATGAACCGCTCTAGGATTGGACAAATCCCCTCCCTATCTTCCCTTTTCAGTGGGTATTGTTTAATTCTTACCACACTCTGCCCTTCTTTTAGTTTTACTATTATGGGTGATGCATTCTTGGCGTGTCCCGGTATGTCAATTGCCCATACTCCAGGATATACCTGATCAATAATTCTGGTATCAATTTCCCTGTTTATAGGAGTGCTGGCCGAAGATAGGCTCATAACCTGTATGTATTGGTGATAGGCTCATAACCTGTATGTATTGGTGATCATTCACCTCCAGAGTAACTTCCCCTTGTTTAAATTTGATTGTTGCCTCTAGTTGTTCTAATAAGTCCGTACCAAGAAGGGTCTTTGGGGAGTTTGGCATACAGAGGAATTTATGGATCCCTATCTGTTTTCCCAACTTATATTTTAAAGGTTTACAAAAATAAGCCTTTTCAGTCTGGCCAGTTGCACCTTTTACCGAAACATAATCATTTCCCAAAGGCATTAAAGCTTGGTTCAAAACCAAATAGGTAGCTCCCGTGTCTAGTAAAAATTCCACCTCCTCCTGTTCTTCTCCTAATTTTATTTTGTACTAATGGGTCGGCTAGTCAATTTTCTTCTTCTATATGAGCGATTGTCTTCCTTTGACCATTGCGCCATCTAGTGTTTTCTTGATGTCGGCGTTCAGGGCATTCGTTTTTCCAGTGCCCTGTCTTTTTGCATATTGCACACTGATTCCTGCCCAGGGGTGTCAGCCCACGCGTTGATTTAACTTTAGATTTCCGATTCTCATTTTCTCTTACTACTGCTAATATTTTCTTTTGGTCACGCTTGTAACCTTCTTCTCGATTACTGAATATTCTCCATGCTTCCCCTACTAATTTTTCTAAGTCTCTATTTTCAGGAGGTCTCAATTTTTGCAACTTGTGCCCAACATCCCCCTGTAATTATCCCAAAAAGAGGGATATTAGTTGATGTGCACCTGCCTCCAAATTTGGGTCCAGAGATGTGTGCCGGCGCATCGCATCTCCTGTTCTGTCTAGGAATTCTGAAAGTGTTTCAGAGGGACCCTGTCTGACCTCATATAATACTGCCCAATTTATTGTTTTAGGAATCGCTTTCTCCATTCCTCTGAATATCCATTCCTGGTATGCCTGTAATCTTTCCATTGCAGCGGCGCGGTTTGGGTCCCATTCCGGGTCCAGCAAAGGAAACCATTCTCTATAATTATCTCCCTTTATATCATAGTGTTCCTTTGCGAGATCCCTCGCAGTTTTTATGACTAGTTGCTTTTCAGTTTCAGTCAAACAATCTAATAATAATTGTATATCGCTCCAGTCAGGATTGTGCTGTTCTATTAGAAATTTAAAATTTTGTGCCGTATTTATCGGATCATTACGGTATCCTCGGGCAACCTCTTTCCATTCTCTCAGATCAGCGCCTGTGAACGGAACTTTTATTTTCATTGTTTCTCCGTCCAGATTTACGGCTTCTCGGAGGGGTGCCTGTAAGACAGACTTCTGTCTAGAGCGTGAAGACACTGGACTATTTGGAGCCGTAATGGCGGGTTTTGTGTTTCCTTGTGTGGGAGCGGGTATTTGACTTTCTTTAGAAATAACTTGTGGGATTTCTTGTTCGTCTGGGGGTGGACTGGGAGCCTCGGCCAAGCCTTGTCTCTCCACTCTATAAGGTGGGTTGAATAAATCATCTAATTTGGGCTCTTGTTCTCCGTTTGATTTAGTACACCTTTGTCCAATACTGCATGCTGAGCAGCATCTTTTCAACTTTCCTTTATGCTCCCTCCTATCCTCTCTTTCTAGTGCTAATACCATAGGATCCCAAGGGGGTACTAATCCGCAGTCCCTTTGCCATTCAGGTTTGTCCCAGAGGACAAAGAACATGTCTGCATATGACACTTCGTCCCACTTTCCCTCTCTTCTCAGAAACAACATTAATTGCAGGAGAGTGTTACAATCTAACGTTCCTCCCTCCTGAGGCCATTTCGCATCACCCTCCAATTTATACAGAGGCCACCATTGACTACAATACTTAATCAATTCCCTCTTATTTTCAGTACCACCCTGTCCTACAATATCCCTCCGATGTTTTAATACACAACCCAAAGGCGATTTTTCACAGGGCTTACTCCTTCCATTTCCCATTTCGCAATTCTTTTCTCCGGCCGCCTTAGTCGCCCAAGGTCCGAAACGTGGATAGAGCTCCTCACTCGTTTCACATTCAAATGTGCGTCTCAAACACCCTTGCACTCACACTTAGTCAGGATAATTAAGTTATACACGGAAAATCAAAATGTGCATCTCAATCACACCCTTGCATTCACACGCATCACACTCTCCGGGCAGCCCTCCGTCACACAGGCAGCATGTTACAAGGTACCGTGCACTTACATACAACTCTAGTAACGCTGACAGTTCGCGTTATCACACAAAGCGTGCATTCCAGTGAACAATTGCCAAAAAACAGAATCTATTTTTTTCTGGCCTTAAGCAGAGTATTACGTTTTCAGCTATTTGCCTAGAATTACCAGAATATATTTTTTTTTTTTTTCAACACACATTTCATAACTCCAAGTTTGAACATGTAACAAGACAACACATAGAACAAACAGGACACAGAGCACTATTTCAGTTATTACATTCTAGGAATCCCCCAAATCTTAAAACAACCTAAAGGAAGTTTTTAGCTTCCCAAATCTTTATGAATTATTTAAGATTTTGTTAGTCCCCAGTTTCCCTTACTTTCTGCTATGAGGTCCCTCTTTTAACTTATTACTGTGACATTCTGCCTTATTCCATCCCGCCCCCCGCTTTCCATCGCGAGGCCTCCGGGCTGTTAATAGGATCTGGCAGTAACCTCGCGTTTGCTCGATCTGCCTTCAAGATCGCTGGCGGCCACCCTTTGGTCAGCAAACCCCCTCCCAAGGTACCTTTTCCTCCTGGGGACTACGCTGCGTGCCGGACGTCTCTGTGTATCTTACCAGCCACCCCGTTTATAAACATACCGTTTAATCTGTGGATCCAGGGGTTTCTCTTCTGCTCCCGGGTGAACAGCTGAGAAGAGGAGGCTCCTCTGAGGAAATCTCCCGAGGTGCACCTAGGAGCATCCGCTCTGCTGAGCAGGTCCCCCAGCTGAGCAGAAATCCTCCTGCCTGGCTCGCCAAAATGACGTACGGAATTAAACTCTGTAACTCGAAAGTTATAAAGTAGGTATGTTTACTGCGCGCAGATGCACGGGGGATCGCTCCATCACAAGCGTGCATGCCCGAAGTGACGAACCATCCCATATTTATACATAAAACGAATGAATGTTCAATTGACGCCTATACATACTCGTTACCTAAGCCCACATACTCTCACTTCGTATGTTACTTAGCTTATCAGTCCTTTTCCTGGAATGTGGTGGTCTTGCAAGTTTGCAGCTAATTCATGTCCTTGTCGATCATCTGGTTTTCTTTAGCAAGGAGATCTCTAGATCACATTGGAATGTTTCTCATCCTTTTTATAAATAGCCCCTTTGTTAGAGGAAGAAGAGTAGGTATTTCCTTAAAATTATATGGTTTATGTGACCAGTCACCACACCTATACTCGTTGAGCAGGTATTTCCTTAAAGCTATATGGTAACTTGACCAATCACCACACCTACACTCCTTGAGCAGACATATACAATTACAATCGATGTTTGTTGTCCCTATTTTGCACTATTTCTCCATATCAACAATTTCATGGCAGTTAGGGCATTCAATTTCTTGTCCCCACCATACATGCAATAATTCTTTACACCATATACACTTTAAAACATAAAGAAGTTCACATTCACCCCTCGGATGTTCAAAACAATAACTATATACCAACATTTACAATATACTTTATACAGAAATGTTCTGCATTTCCAGCATAAATGGGTATAACAATTATTAGTATCCTTATAATTATTAATCCTGTATATCAAATTGTATTTTATTTTATTTTTTTTTAATCTTCTGACCAAACCAGAATCAGAGTTCCGATATATTTTTAATATCAGGACAGGTACCAAAACAGAATCAGATGTATACCTGGGATGCTAGCTACCCGGTATACGCCATCGTCCATAAGCATGAAATTATCTTACGCCTTATGGACAGCTTTATAGATGGACCGGTCCCAGAACAGAATCTGAAACAGTACTGTTTAAAATATAATATTAATATAATATTTACAATTAATATAATATTTGAATAAATATAGTACCTTCACTCTGTAAGATGGAGTCCTTTTCTGCTCCTGCGGTTATCCAGATGAGATGAGAAGCCCCTCCGGGAAAATCCCTGGGGTTACCCTAGGGAATCCCCACTCTCAATGGGTCCCGCAGCCAAGCAGAGAAGGTCCCATCTGGGTTACCAAATTGATTTGAAGAATCAGACAGCAATATACAGGTGAGCGGAGTTTATCTTTATTCGGCAGCGCTGGGTGCATGAGGGATCGCTCCACCAAAGTCATGCACACCAAGGGGACTTTTCAGTCTCCTCTTTGTACAAGCTGCTCATACCTATTCATTAGCTTTCCAAGAAATCATTTATATATTCATTACAATTCTGAGAATTCATTTACATATCTCGTGCCTGCATAATGTCTTTTAGGACTTGTTTTTGCCCAGACTCTATTCCTCAGCGGCCATGTTTAAAGTCTTCATCTTCGCCACGTTGCATGTACAACAGGAATCTAAAACAAAATGTCCTTTCTAAAGATAATCAACCCAAGGACTTAGCAGTCTGTACATCCATCATGTGGCAATAAGGGTCCTTGGACATTCTCCAACTTTTAACATTACATAGGTGCGTCATCCTTTAGATAAGTGGTAAAGCATTCACTATTCACCCGTGAGACTCTTTTTACCCATGAGACTTTTTTTTATGCGTGAGGCGTTTTTTACACGTGAGACTTTTTACATATGAGACTTTTTTTACTCATGAGACCTTTTTTACCTGTGAGACTTTTTTGACCCATGAGACCTTTTTTACCCATGACAGTTTTTACTTGTGAGAGACTTTTTACCTGTGAGACTCTTTTTACCCATGAGACTATTTTTACCTGTGAGACTTTATACATGTGAGACTCTTTTACCGGTGAGACATTTTACCTGTGAGACTTTTTGCCAGTGAGACTTTTTAAATGTTAGATTTTTTACTCATGAGACCTTTTCTACCTGTGAGACTTTTTTGACCCGTGAGAACTTTTTTACCCGTCAGTTTTTACCCGTGAGAGACTTTTTACCCTTGTGACATTTTTTACCCATGAGACTCTTTTTACCCGTGAGACTCTTTTTAACTGTGAGACTCTCTTTAACCGTAAGACTTTTTACCTGTGATAATTATTATACGTGAGACTTTTTACCTGAGACCTTTTTTCCCATGAGACATTTTCTGCCCGTGAGACTTTTTTAACCCATGAAACTTCTTACCTGTGAAAGACTATTTACCCGTGAGACTTTGTACCCGTGAGACACTTTTTACCCATGAGAGTTTTTTTACCTGTGAGACTTTTTACCTGTGAGACTTTTTTTACATGTGAGACTTTTTTTACCCATGAGATTTTTTACCCGTTATACTTTTTTTTCCCATGAGACACTTTTTACCCGTGAGACTCTTTTTACCCGTTATACTTTTTTTACCTGTGAAACTTTTTACCCATGAGACTTTTTACACTTGAGACTTTTTACCCGTAAGACTCTTTTTACCCGTGAGACTTTTTAGCCATGAGAATTTTACCGGTCAGACTTTTTTTACCCTGAGACTTTTTAAACGTTAGATTTTTTACTGTGAGACTCTTTTTACCAGAGAGACTTTTTTGACCTGTGAGACTTTTTACCCATGAGACACTTTTTACCCATGAGACACTTTTTAACCATGAGAGTTTTTACCCGTGAGACTATCTTTACCGGTGAGACTTTTTTTACCTGTGAGGCTTTTTACTCGTGAGACTTTTTTTACCTGTGAGACTTTTTAGCCGTGAGAATTTTACCCTTGAGACTTTTTACCCGTGAGGCATTTTACATGTGAGACTTTTTAGCCATGAGACTTTTTAAACGTTAGATTTTTTACTCGTGAGACTCTTTTTACCCAAGAGAATTTTTTGACCAGTGAGATAATTTTTACCCGTGAGACTCTTTTTGCTCGTGAGACTCTTTTTACCTGTGAGACTTTTTTTACCCCTGAGACTTTTTACCCATGAGACAGTTTTTACACGTGAGACTCTTTTTACCCTTAAGTTTTTTTACCCTTGAGACTCTTTTTATCGATAAGACTTTTTACTTGTGAGACACTTTTTACCTGTGAGACTATTTTGCCTGTGAGACTCTTTTTACCCATGAGACTCTTTTTACCCATGGGAGTTTTTACCCACGAGACTTTTTTACCCTTTAGATTTTTTTTACCCATGAGACTTTTTTTCCCATGAGACTTTTTACCCGTGAGACACTTTTTCCCGTGACTATCTTTTTACCTGTGAGATTTTTACTCGTGCAGCTTTTTACCTGTGAGGGTTAGGGTTAGGGTTAGGTTTAGAGTTTGGGTGTAGTGTTAGGTCAGGGTTAAGGTTAGGGTTAGGGTTAGGGTTAGGGTTAGGGTTAGGGTTAGGGTTAGGGTTAGGGTTAGGTTAGTTTAGGGTTACGGTTACGGTTAGGTTTAGGGCTAGGGTTACCCCATAAACTTAAAATTTAAGACTTAATGCTAAAACTTGAAGGTAGGACCAAACCCTAAGGCTGGGGGTTAATCCTTAAGGTTAATCCTTAAGGTTGAGTCTTAGTGTTAAGTCTTAGGGTTAATTCTTAAGGTTAAGTCTTTAGGTTGAGTTTTACGGTTAAGTCTTAGGGTTAAGTATTATGGTTAGGTCTTTAGGTTAAGACTTATGGTTAAGTCTCAAGGTTAAGTCTTATAGATAAGTCTTAAGGTTAATTCTTAAGGTTGAGGCTCAGGGTTAAGTCTTAGGGGTGAGTCTTAGGGTTAAGTCTAAAGGTTGTGTCTTAGGGTTAAGTCTTAGGGATAAGTATTAGTGTTAAATCTTTGGGTTAATTCTTTAGGTTAAGTCTTAGGGTTAAGCCTTAAGGTTGAATCTTAGGATTAAGTCTTAGGGTTAAGTCTTAATGTTAAGTCTTATGGTTAAGTCTTAGGGTTAAGTTTTAGGGTTAGGGTTATTGTTAGGGTTAGGTTTAGGTTTAGGGTTAGGGTTAGCTTAGGCTTAGGCTTAGGGGTTAGGCTTTGGTTTAGGGTTAGGTTTAGGTTTAGGGTTAGGCTTAGGCTTAGGTTTAGGGTTAGGGTTAGCATTAGGGTTACCCTGTAAACTTAAGATTTAAGACTTGACCCTAAAGACTTGACAGTAGGACTAAACCCTAAGACTGAGGATTAAGTCTTAAGGTTGAGTCTTAGGGTTAAGTCTTAGAGTTAAGTCTCAGGGTTAAGTCTTAAGGTTACATCTTAAGGTTGAGTCTTAGGGTTAAATCTTAAGGATAAGTCTTAGGGTTAAGTCTTTAGGTTAAGTCTTAAAGTTAAGTCTAAAGGTTGAGTCTTAGTCATAAGTCTTTGGGTTAGTTCTTAGAGTTAAGTCTTTAGGTTAAGTCTTAAGGCTGAGTAAAGGTTGAGTCTTAGGCATAAGTCTTTGGGTTAGTTCTTAGAGTTAAGTCTTTAGGTTAAGTCTTAAGGCTGAGTCTTAGAATTAAGTCTTAGGGTTAAGTCTTAGAGTTAATTTTTAAGGTTAAGGCTTAAGATTGAGTGTTAATCTTAAGTCTTAGGGTTCATTCCTAGGGTTAGATATTTAGGTTAAGACTTGGGGTTAAGTCTCAATGATAAGTCTTAGGGTTAAGTCTTACGACTAAGTCTTAAGGTTAAGTCTTATGGTTAAGTCTTTAGGTAAATGTCTTAAGGTTAATTTTTAAGGTTGAGTCTTATGGTTAAGTATTAGTGTTAAGTCTTAAGATTAATTCCTAAGGTTGAGACTTAGGTTTAAGTCTTAAGGTTGAGTCTTTGGGTTAAGTCTTATGGATAAGTCTTAGAGTTATGTCTTTAGCTTAAATCTTAGGGTTAGGTCTTTATGTTAATAGTTACGGTTAAGTCTTAAGGTTAAGTCTTTGGGATAAGTCTTAACATTAAGTCTTAAGGTTGAGTCTTAGGGATAAATCTTAGGGTTAAGTCTTAAGGTTAATTCTTAAGGTTAAGTCTTAGGGTTAAGTCTTAGGGATAAATCTTAGGGTTAAATCTTAGGGTTAATTCTTTAGGTTAAGTCTTAAGGTTGAGTGTTAGGGACAAGTCTTAGGGTTAAGTCTTTAGGTTACGTCTTAGGGTTAAGTTTTAAGGTTATATCTTAAGGTTGAGTCTTAGGGTTGAGTTTTAGGGTTAAGTCATAGGGTTAATGTGGCAAATGAATATATGGGACATAGCTTGATGCAAGCAAGATGTTGATTTATTAGTGATTCTTTTATATTAATATATGTTTCTACCTTCTACATGTTAGACATGGTTGGTTAAATCTTAAGCATGAAATACACAGAATGGTTATCTTCTAAGACACATCTTTTAAACAAGAGGTACTGATTAGTCTATCTTATCTTAGCATCAATCTTTATTCTAAGATTAGGGTGTTTTTTTTTTTCCTACTTGACTTTCGTGAATAACAAAGTTCCTTATAAGCACTATTTGTTCCCTTATCTTGCTGTATGTCCCTCTTTTGTCCCTCCAGTTGTCATCTCAACCACTATGGCTCAAGAGTCTGCTGTTGACTTGTTCCTTTCTTCCCAGGGCTTATGCCCTACAAGTCCTAAAATGTCTCCATTCATCAGGGTAACAGTGCTCAGGCTCTCCTCCTTGAGGCCTTGCCCTGCATCTCCCCCTTCCTGTTGTACAAAAAGAACCTTTGAAATCGAAGGAGTCATTACTTTTCATAAAAATTGTAAAAGACAAGGTATAAGTAATAGAAGAAGTAAAAAAGCAACTAAGGCTTATATAATTTTCTTTACTAAATTTCTTAACCATCCTGAAATGCCCCAGCCACTGAACAGTTTATCTAACTAATCCCAAGCATCAGTCTGTTGCAGATGGGAGATTACATCCTTCAATTGTTGGAGGCTAGCATGAATCGACTCTGAATGATCTGAAAGGTTCATGCAAAACATCCCTTCAAACTCCTCACAGCCATGAAATTGTTGATATGGAGAAATAGTGCAAAATAGGGACAACAAACATCGATTGTAATTGTATATGTCTGCTCAAGGAGTGTAGGTGTGGTGATTGGTCAAGTTACCATATAGCTTTAAGGAAATACCTGCTCAACGAGTATAGGTGTGGTGACTGGTCACATAAACCATATAATTTTAAGGAAATACCTACTCTTCTTCCTCTAACAAAGGGGCTATTTATAAAAAGGATGAGAAACATTCCAATGTGATCTAGAGATCTCCTTGCTAAAGAAAACCAGATGATCGACAAGGACATGAATTAGCTGCAAACTTGCAAGACCACCACATTCCAGGAAAAGGACTGATAAGCTAAGTAACATACGAAGTGAGAGTATGTGGGCTTAGGTAACGAGTATGTATAGGCGTCAATTGAACATTCATTCGTTTTATGTATAAATATGGGATGGTTCGTCACTTCGGGCATGCACGCTTGTGATGGAGCGATCCCCCGTGCATCTGCGCGCAGTAAACATACCTACTTTATAACTTTCGAGTTACAGAGTTTAATTCCGTACGTCATTTTGGCGAGCCAGGCAGGAGGATTTCTGCTCAGCTGGGGGACCTGCTCAGCAGAGCGGATGCTCCTAGGTGCACCTCGGGAGATTTCCTCAGAGGAGCCTCCTCTTCTCAGCTGTTCACCCGGGAGCAGAAGAGAAACCCCTGGATCCACAGATTAAACGGTATGTTTATAAACGGGGTGGCTGGTAAGATACACAGAGACGTCCGGCACGCAGCGTAGTCCCCAGGAGGAAAAGGTACCTTGGGAGGGGGTTTGCTGACCAAAGGGTGGCCGCCAGCGATCTTGAAGGCAGATCGAGCAAACGCGAGGTTACTGCCAGATCCTATTAACAGCCCGGAGGCCTCGCGATGGAAAGCGGGGGGCGGGATGGAATAAGGCAGAATGTCACAGTAATAAGTTAAAAGAGGGACCTCATAGCAGAAAGTAAGGGAAACTGGGGACTAACAAAATCTTAAATAATTCATAAAGATTTGGGAAGCTAAAAACTTCCTTTAGGTTGTTTTAAGATTTGGGGGATTCCTAGAATGTAATAACTGAAATAGTGCTCTGTGTCCTGTTTGTTCTATGTGTTGTCTTGTTACATGTTCAAACTTGGAGTTATGAAATGTGTGTTGAAAAAAAAAAAAAATATATTCTGGTAATTCTAGGCAAATAGCTGAAAACGTAATACTCTGCTTAAGGCCAGAAAAAAATAGATTCTGTTTTTTGGCAATTGTTCACTGGAATGCACGCTTTGTGTGATAACGCGAACTGTCAGCGTTACTAGAGTTGTATGTAAGTGCACGGTACCTTGTAACATGCTGCCTGTGTGACGGAGGGCTGCCCGGAGAGTGTGATGCGTGTGAATGCAAGGGTGTGATTGAGATGCACATTTTGATTTTCCGTGTATAACTTAATTATCCTGACTAAGTGTGAGTGCAAGGGTGTTTGAGACGCACATTTGAATGTGAAACGAGTGAGGAGCTCTATCCACGTTTCGGACCTTGGGCGACTAAGGCGGCCGGAGAAAAGAATTGCGAAATGGGAAATGGAAGGAGTAAGCCCTGTGAAAAATCGCCTTTGGGTTGTGTATTAAAACATCGGAGGGATATTGTAGGACAGGGTGGTACTGAAAATAAGAGGGAATTGATTAAGTATTGTAGTCAATGGTGGCCTCTGTATAAATTGGAGGGTGATGCGAAATGGCCTCAGGAGGGAGGAACGTTAGATTATAACACTCTCCTGCAATTAATGTTGTTTCTGAGAAGAGAGGGAAAGTGGGACGAAGTGTCATATGCAGACATGTTCTTTGTCCTCTGGGACAAACCTGAATGGCAAAGGGACTGCGGATTAGTACCCCCTTGGGATCCTATGGTATTAGCACTAGAAAGAGAGGATAGGAGGGAGCATAAAGGAAAGTTGAAAAGATGCTGCTCAGCATGCAGTATTGGACAAAGGTGTACTAAATCAAACGGAGAACAAGAGCCCAAATTAGATGATTTATTCAACCCACCTTATAGAGTGGAGAGACAAGGCTTGGCCGAGGCTCCCAGTCCACCCCCAGACGAACAAGAAATCCCACAAGTTATTTCTAAAGAAAGTCAAATACCCGCTCCCACACAAGGAAACACAAAACCCGCCATTACGGCTCCAAATAGTCCAGTGTCTTCACGCTCTAGACAGAAGTCTGTCTTACAGGCACCCCTCCGAGAAGCCGTAAATCTGGACGGAGAAACAATGAAAATAAAAGTTCCGTTCACAGGCGCTGATCTGAGAGAATGGAAAGAGGTTGCCCGAGGATACCGTAATGATCCGATAAATACGGCACAAAATTTTAAATTTCTAATAGAACAGCACAATCCTGACTGGAGCGATATACAATTATTATTAGATTGTTTGACTGAAACTGAAAAGCAACTAGTCATAAAAACTGCGAGGGATCTCGCAAAGGAACACTATGATATAAAGGGAGATAATTATAGAGAATGGTTTCCTTTGCTGGACCCGGAATGGGACCCAAACCGCGCCGCTGCAATGGAAAGATTACAGGCATACCAGGAATGGATATTCAGAGGAATGGAGAAAGCGATTCCTAAAACAATAAATTGGGCAGTATTATATGAGGTCAGACAGGGTCCCTCTGAAACACTTTCAGAATTCCTAGACAGAACAGGAGATGCGATGCGCCGGCACACATCTCTGGACCCAAATTTGGAGGCAGGTGCACATCAACTAATATCCCTCTTTTTGGGATAATTACAGGGGGATGTTGGGCACAAGTTGCAAAAATTGAGACCTCCTGAAAATAGAGACTTAGAAAAATTAGTAGGGGAAGCATGGAGAATATTCAGTAATCGAGAAGAAGGTTACAAGCGTGACCAAAAGAAAATATTAGCAGTAGTAAGAGAAAATGAGAATCGGAAATCTAAAGTTAAATCAACGCGTGGGCTGACACCCCTGGGCAGGAATCAGTGTGCAATATGCAAAAAGACAGGGCACTGGAAAAACGAATGCCCTGAACGCCGACATCAAGAAAACACTAGATGGCGCAATGGTCAAAGGAAGACAATCGCTCATATAGAAGAAGAAAATTGACTAGCCGACCCATTAGTACAAAATAAAATTAGGAGAAGAACAGGAGGAGGTGGAATTTTTACTAGACACGGGAGCTACCTATTTGGTTTTGAACCAAGCTTTAATGCCTTTGGGAAATGATTATGTTTCGGTAAAAGGTGCAACTGGCCAGACTGAAAAGGCTTATTTTTGTAAACCTTTAAAATATAAGTTGGGAAAACAGATAGGGATCCATAAATTCCTCTGTATGCCAAACTCCCCAAAGACCCTTCTTGGTACGGACTTATTAGAACAACTAGAGGCAACAATCAAATTTAAACAAGGGGAAGTTACTCTGGAGGTGAATGATCACCAATACATACAGGTTATGAGCCTATCACCAATACATACAGGTTATGAGCCTATCTTCGGCCAGCACTCCTATAAACAGGGAAATTGATACCAGAATTATTGATCAGGTATATCCTGGAGTATGGGCAATTGACATACCGGGACACGCCAAGAATGCATCACCCATAATAGTAAAACTAAAAGAAGGGCAGAGTGTGGTAAGAATTAAACAATACCCACTGAAAAGGGAAGATAGGGAGGGGATTTGTCCAATCCTAGAGCGGTTCATAGAACTGAAACTACTAAAAGAATGTGAGTCAGAATTTTACACACCTATCCTCCCAGTTAAAAAACCTGATGGCTCCTATAGGATAGTTCAAGACTTAAGGGCCATTAACAAAATAACAGAGGATCTGTACCCTGTAGTTGCTAACCCCTATACCTTAACAACCACCCTGACACCCGACCTAGCTTGGTTCACAGTTCTAGATTTAAAAGATGCCTTCTTTTGCCTCCCTCTCCATGAAGCCAGCCAAAGAATTTTTGCTTTTGAATGGGAAAATCCCAAAAGTGGTCAAAAGACCCAGCTCACATGGACCGTGTTGCCACAGGGGTTTAAAAATAGCCCCTCAATTTTTGGAGACCAGTTAGCAAAGGGTTTGGAGTTATGGGAGTCACCGTCAGGAGAAGGGAAAGTGTTACAATATGCAGACGATCTTCTTACTGCAACCAGAACCGAAGAATCTTGTATCATTTGGACTGTGAGTCTGTTAAACTTTCTGGGACTACAAGGATATCGGGTTTCTAAGAAGGCGGCACAGGTGATGTTACAACAGGTCACATACCTGGGGTACAAGATCAGTGCCAGACAACGGGTCCTAGGGAAGGCCCGGAAAGAAGCCATATGCCAAACCCCCCGACCACGAACTGTAAAGGAACTGTGAACATTCCTGGGAATGACAGGGTGGTGCCGACTTTGGATATGTGATTATGGCTTGCTTGTTAAACCATCATATTCCCTGATAGCAGCTAATCAGAAGGATCTTCACTGGGATGCTGAATCACACAGAGCTTTCCATGAACTGAAAAAAGCCTTGATGTCGGCACCAGCATTGGGACTTCCTGATGCGAGTAAGCCATTTTTCCTATTTTCCCATGAGAAACAGGGAATGGCATTAGGAATATTGGCACAAGATTTGGGGCCGTACAGACGGGCAGTGGCGTACTTCCCTAAACAGCTGGACGCCGCTGCAAAAGGATGGCCTGGTTGCCTGAGAGCAATAGCAGCTGTCATCCTAAACATCCAGGAGGCCCGGAAGTTTACCCTGGGCCAGAAAATGACTGTCTTAGTATCCCACACAGTGTCTGCGGTCCTTGAAGCAAAAAGGGGACACTGGCTGTCCCCACAGGGATCCCTAAAATACCAAGCCATAATGGTAGAACAAGACGATGTTGAGATTGTGACTACAAACGTCGTCAATCCGGCCTCGTTTCTCAATGGGAATGTTGGAAAATCGGTTGATCGTGACTGTCTAGAAACGATCGAAGCCACTTATTCTAGTCGGACAGATCTCAAGGGTGTTCCTATTGGTGGAGCTGAACATTGGTTCACGGATGGGAGCAGCTATATGCTGAACGGAAAGCGACATTCCGGATATGCCGTTACAACTTCTGAAGAAGTGATAGAATCAGGGCCACTACCAGCCGACACTTCGGCGCAGAAGGCTGAAATCATAGCCCTTACTCGAGCTCTGGAGAAAGCTCAAGGAAAGACTATAAATATTTGGACTGATTCTAAATATGCCTTTGGAGTGGTACATGCTCATGGAGCAATATGGAAAGAAAGGGGACTGTTAAACTCCCAAGGAAAAATCATCAATCGTGCAGAAGAGATTTTGAAACTCCTAAATGCGGTCCAGCTTCCTGAAAGGGTGGCAGTTATGCACATTAAAGCACACCAGAAAGTGAGCACAGAACTGGAAAGAGGAAATGAGCTGGGGGACAGGGAAGCCAAACAGGCAGCCAGAAAAACAATCAAGGTAGAGGGTGCGCTAATACCCGGTGGACAAATATCTTTAGAAGGTAAACCAGAATATACAAAAGAAGATCGCAAACTGATTTCTGACCTAGAAGGATCATATGATAAGGAAGGGTGGGCTATAACCTCACATGGGAGAATAGTGATTCCTTCCTACATGGTACGGTCAGTAGTCCGGGAAGAACATAGAAAAAGACACTGGGGGGCAGAAGCTCTATACAAAGGTCTCACTAAAAACATGATAGCACAAAATTTGTATACTGCTGTTAGACAAGTAACCCAGTAATGTGATCTTTGTCTCCAGACTAACCCTAAGATTACCAAGGGGCCAAAGTTTGGGAAAACTGGGAGAGGAAATGTTCCGGGGCAACATTGGCAGATCGATTTCTTGGAACTTCCTAGAAAAGGGGGGTATTGATATCGATTGGTACTAACGGACACCTTTTCAGGCTAGCCAGAAGCCTTCCCGTGCAGAACTGCTAAAGCCCGGGAAGTGACCAAAATACTACTCCAAGAAATAATACCCAGGTTTGAAGTCCCAGCGGTGATGTCCTCGGATAGAGGACCACATTTTGTGTCCAGAATAGTACAACAGATCAGCCACTGTCTAAGAACAGATTGGCAATTACATACCACATACCGACCACAATCAAGTGGCCAGGTGGAAAAGATGAATCATCTAATCAAACAACACATTGTCAAGTTAGGTCAAGAAACAAATCTAACTTGGCCCCAGTCTTTACCATTAGCTCTTACACGAATACGAACTAGACCAAAAGCAAAAGAGGGGCTTAGCCTGTTTGAAATTTTATATGGACGACCCTATGGTGTGCAGAAGGGGACGTCTTCACAGACTGGTGAAGAAACAATGACTTCCTACATGGTGGCACTAAACAAACAATTAATAAGAATTGAGAAGCATGTGATGGGAACACGTAGTAGGGGTCTGGATGGACCTGTTCACGATATACAACCAGGGGACTACGTATACATTAAGTGTTTTACAGATAAGACCCTGGAACCACAGTGGACCGGACCTTTTCACGTCCTGCTCACCACCTACACTGCAATCAAGGTCGAGGAACAGCATTCTTGGATTCACCATACGCAGATTAAGAAAGCCCCTGCAGCTTCGTGGAAAGTAACCCCAGATAACAAAGGACTGAAACTCAAATTTACTTGAACAAATGGGAACAATGTGGGTGACAAGTAAGTGAACCAAAGCGGTTGTGGATCCACCATATGGGAAGGGCACCACAACAAACGGTACAGAACAAAAGAATCTGGGACTGGGCCGGTGGCCAACCTTGCCCAATCTGTCATTGGTATGAATAGATGAAAATTCAAAGCCCCAACTCAAACAAAGATATTTTTGATCAAAACAGATTTTATGTGTGTGTGTGAGGGGAGGGACGTTCAGATTCTTAGAACGATCAATAGTGGGTTTAGACCATTTGTGCTATTTTGTAGCCTCTCTCTTGCCTACAACCAAGAGCCTGATAACTGGCCATGGAACCATGCCCAGAAAAAACACACTGGAATAATGGGAAATGTAGCTACAAAGACGGAACTAGCTATGGTGATTTTTTTCTGAAAATGAGGTGTACCAAAAGAATCAGTGGGATCGGGAGGATGTGGACAGAGTCGACCGATTATGGGGGAAATTAGGAGATAGGATAAAAGTAGGGTGTCAAGCATATAATGAGAAGGATAACACCAAGATTTCGGGAGACACCCTGATTAATGTCAGAAAGGTAGATAAGGAATATACCCTTCTAAATACAACCACGTGCTCTAATTCACGGGGATGCTGGCACAATTTTACCTTAGACTGAGCCCGTCTTTCTAATATGCCTAGGAAAGGAATCCCCAAGAACAGCTCTGACTTATAAGATTAAATTAACAATCATGCTAACCACTGTTCCTACCACCACCACAGTACAACAACCCCATTAATGCTTGATCCAAAATTTACTAAAACCAATCCAAAGATTTTGAAAATTGGCCCATATGTAATCAGAAATACAGGTCAGCAACAAATGTTGTTTAACCCAGAATGGTCTCTCAAAAGGATAGAGTTACAGATACAAGTCAATGTTTCTGATGTTAAGCCGTCTTGTTCCCCCTTCTTATGGACCTCTTATGAGGGATGGACAACTTGGTGAAGAAAAAGGGGAAATATTTATTGGAACCAAATAGTGAGAGATGCAACTGGAGTGTTAGGAACAGGACTCGGAGTATTAAATTCCATAGACTCAGAGGTAACAATGAATAAACTAGCAGCCACCACAGCCGATCTATCAAAACTACAACAACCGCTAAGATCCTCATTATTAGCGTTAGGGGCACACCAATGGTTGATATCGAGGGTACTCCCCAGGTGGGAACAAATAAACATGGAAGATCATCAGCTTATCACAAAGGCGTTAGGTGGTTTACAGGACGACGTCGCCTTGGCTCTAAGTTGTATCCAAGCCCAAGTGTGGATGCAATCAATAGCTGCATCCATAACAAGAGAAGGAGAGGAAGGCATATTTCCTATGGAAATTCGAAAGATGGTTTGGGACAATGCTACGGAGGTAGAAAGAAAACGCCAATCACGGTGGAATATGGTGAACTTTACCTACGACACCAACACACACACAGTCACAGCTTTTGTATTAACCATACATAATGCAGTAATAGTTACCATACACCCCATTGTAGCCCTCGGAATTAACCATAATGGGGTCCTCCTATATCCTTTTGAACATAGAACATGGGCCAGGAAGACAGGCAATAAGTGGCAAACAGTAGATTTAGGATCTTATATTATGCGAGAACAGCAAGGCTTCCTCTGCGAAAGCAATACCATAATAGCTCAGCATACTTGTTTAGATACAGATCAGAAAATATGTCATTTCGAGGCCCGACCAAATGCAAACTTGAAAACAGTAATCATATATGCAGGGAAAGGACGTGCGTGTTTGAGAACTAAGTGTAACACAATAACCGTAGATGGGGAAGTAAAGGAAAGTGCACAATATTCAAATTACTGTATCTGTAATTTTACTACTATCACGGGATGCAATTTTAGTTGCTCAGCCCCAATAGCATCTCATCAATTCTTAAGATCCAGCTTTACCCTATCACAGATGATAATTCCTACCCCCATAGGACTAAATATAAGTAATATAAAAGAATTATTAAAACATGGAGATTTACAACGTCTACTGGAAGAGACCAAAGGAAAAGGACAAGAAACTCTTCTTATGGTCCATCATGATGCAGAAGGGATCAAGACAGTTTTGGAAAAGGTAGAACAGGACGGAAACCATAATTGGTGGGATACTCTCTTTGGCTGCTCACCTTCTGCAACAGGAATTCTTAATCCTATGGTACACCCCATTGTGATCTTAGTGATCAGTTTAGGAATTTCCTTAATACTAACCATTATGTTATATTTGTGGGTTTGGAGAATGTTTAAAAGGGTAACACTTATGGATGATGCTTTATATCACTCGGGAAGACTGCTTAAGTAAAAGAATTTACTTAGTTTGATAGAAAAGGGGGGATTGATATGGAGAAACAGTGCGAAATAGGGACAACAAACATCGATTGTGATTGTATATGTCGGCTCAAGGAGTGTAGGTGTGGTGACTGGTCACATAAACCATATAATTTTAAGGAAATACCTACTCTTCTTCCTCTAACAAAGGGGCTATTTATAAAAAGGATGAGAAACATTCCAATGTGATCTAGAGATCTCCTTGCTAAAGAAAACCAGATGATCGACAAGGACATGAATTAGCTGCAAACTTGCAAGACCACCACATTCCAGGAAAAGGACTGATAAGCTAAGTAACATACGAAGTGAGAGTATGCGGGCTTACGTAACGAGTATGTATAGGCGTCAATTGAACATTCATTTGTTTTATTGTATAAATATGGGATGGTTCGTCACTTCGGGCATGCACGCTTGTGATGGAGCGATCCCCCGTGCATCTGCGCTCAATAAACATACCTACTTTATAACTTTCGAGTTACAGAGTTTAATTCCGTACGTCATTTGGACGCCTTGGGATAAGAGAGATAGATCTGTAAGTGAAATTAGAGTGGTCTGCTCTAAATTACTCTAGTCTGTGGCTGAGATAGCGATTGAGATAATATGGGGGGAAAACAAAGTGGTGGAATAGTAAGAAAGAGTCCGTTGGGATGTGTTCTAAGTCACTGGAAGGAAATAGGAGGGCAACCTGGAGAAGTGTGGATAAGAGGACTTTGTTTAATTTCTGTGATCAGTGTTGGCCCTTGTATAAGTTAGGGGATCTAGAGAAATGGCCCTTAAATGGGACACTGAATTGCAGTTAATGTTTTTCTTGAGGTAAGCGGAAAAATGGGATGAACATATGCTGATATGTTTTTCACTCTGAGAAATCACCCAGAGTGGCAAAAGCAGTGTGGTATTAACCTAGCTCCACAAGATCCTTTAATATTAGTAATGGAAAAGGAACAGAGAGGGGGTAGAGAATCAAAGACCCTGTGAAAGTGTTAAAGTATTGGAGTGAGTTTGTACAAACCCCCACACCTACTTGAAGGTGCGGCTGAGTCACGTTGGATGCATGGCAGGGTGTTTTCTGTTTGCCTGCAAAGGCATGATATGTAAGATCACAGACTTAAAACAGTAAATAGCAGATATACATTCAGGGTAAGAAAGAGTTAAAACAGAGGTGCTGTTGCAGAGGCAGGCTTGTGTAACCTGCAGAGCAGGAAGAGCATCTCCTGCCCCCAATCCTTCTGATGGTGAGGAGGAGGGTGTTGGTGTTGCTGACAATTGAGCAGAAGGACCTGAAAATATTACCCCAAGTGCTGCAACATTTGCAGTACAACAGGACTGGTAAGGGCCCCTTTAGGGCAGGCAATGGGAGTGGGGGTCGGAGGAGAATAGAGATGAATCTTTGACTGGGAAATTTAGATGTTTGAAAGTTGGTTGTGGAAAACTTATCAGGATGATCTAATAGGACTAGATAAAGGTTCGAGTTGATTGTTACTAGGTAATTGTGGTGTAGAAAAGTTGATAGAAGGAACAGGGAAACATGTACAGAAAGTAAGAGAAGAAGAGCTGTGTAGTGCTGAACTGGTAGAGGAGACGAGGCAGAGACAGAGGAGGAATGTCAGGTAGAAGTGAAAGAGTGAACCCCTCTCCTATGGGATCAGATCACTGTGCATATTGTAGGGAAAGTGGACACTGGAAATGAGATTGCCCTAAGCTAAAGAACCAGCAAGGGGTTCTGGCGAACTAGGTACTAGGAAAAATGAGATGGAATTTTTAGTGAATACAAACCCAACTTATTTGGTGTTAAACTTCAGTGAAAAGAATTTGTTACAGTTGTGGGAGCTGCTGGCCACCAGGAAAACATCCTGAAACCTTTAAAGTACAAACTAAGAAAACAAATAAGAATGCCAAATTCACCAAAATCTTTGTTGGGATGAGATTTATTAGAACATCTAGACATTTAAAGAAGGAGAAATGAAGCCAAAAGTTAAAAATAATCAATTAATTGAAATCTTGAGTTTATCTTTAATTCAACAGAAAAGTGGAAAAGAAGACCTCCCTGAAGTAAAAGAAATCTTTAACCAGGTATATCTGGAAATAAATTCCAGGTAAGGCAAAGAATGCTTTGCCTGTTACAGTAAAAATGATAAGCGGGAGGCCTGCCTAGTTCAGGTAAAACAATATCCCTTGATCAGCAGGACTGTGGGGGATATTGGCATAAAAATTGAAATAAAATACATTCTATAGTAGTTCTACTAATGTAAATCTGTGAGTTTTGCCATGACAGTGACTTGTTATGGGAGGTGCAGATGAAACTCTGCATTGACAACAAAGTACAAGGAATAAGGTTGGTCAGGTGCCTCCTACCATAGTCAAGGGCAAGACTGGGTTGGCCTCTGTGTTTGCCACCAAGAAGAATCTTGAGTTCCGCTGTTGGCTGCAACCCAGTAGGCGCTGAGCGGTGGGAACATATGCCGTGCCAGACCTTGATGTAAGGAACCCATTGAGGCACTGATTTGGAAATTGGAAACTGCCTGACCAACCACGAGGCCAGACGAGCAGCAGAGAAAGTAGGAAAAGAGGAATTATCCTTAATACCAGATGGTAAAATCCAAACTCTAAGTACAGATCAGGAACCAAACTATTCTAAAAAAGACCTAAAGCTAATTCAGGACATGAAAATAAAATTAAATAAGTGGGCCTATTTGGCAGATGGCTGTATAGTGGTACCATCCAATTTAATATGAACTACAGCCCTAACAAAACATAATAAAACTCATTGGGGAGCTGATACATTATAAAAAAGTCTAAATAAAAAATTGATAGGGTGAAACTTGTACACAACAATAAAGCAGGTAACTCAACAATGTGAAGTGTGTTTACGTAATAACCCCAATGTAACAAATAGAATAAAACTAGAGAACATTAGTAAAGGAAATTATCCAGGACAACAGTGACAAGTTGATTTTCCCGAACTCCCAAGAAAAGGGGAGGGGGGGTGGGGTGTTACTGATATTTATTAGTTATGACTGATACATTTTCAGGTTGGCCAGAAGCTTTTCCTTGTCAAACGAATAAAGCAAGAGAGGTAACGAAAGGATTGTTGAATGACATTATTCCCCGTTTTGGGGGTACCGGCAACAATCTTTTCTGATAGGGGCTCACACTTTTGTGCCAAAATAATACAAGTGAGTACAGTATTAGGAATAGATTGACAATGACATACTCCTTACAGACCTCAAGCAAGCGGGCAAGTGGAAAAAATGAACCATTTAATTAAACAACAAATAACAAAAATAGGGCAAGAAACAAATCTAACTTGGCCACAGTCTCTCCCTTTAGCATTATTAAGAATCCGAACTAAGCCAAGAACAAAAGAAAATTTAATCCCTTTCAAAATATTATACTGGAGACCATACCAGTTACCATTTGCTGGAGAAGATCTAAGGCAGTTGAGAGAGGGATATTTGTGTGAATATGTGAAGGCCCTCCAGGGACAATTAAAGGTTATAAATAAACAAATATTGGGAACAAGGGCCAGGGGGTTAGGCCAACCAATCCACTCCTTTATACCTGGTGACTGTGTAAATAAAGACTTTTTCAGGGAAACCTTTGAAAGAAAAATGGGAAAGACCATCTCAGGTGCTGCTGACAACCTTCACCACCATCAAGATAAAAGAACAGGCAGCCTGGATTCACTATTCTCAGATAAAGAAAGCTCCTGAGAAATCATGGGCCTTCACCTCAGCAGGACCCATGAAACTACAGTTTATTAGATCATAATTATAGTAGTCATAATTTCTGTAATAGTAATAATTTCTTTAATTGTAATAACTTCTAGAAACACAATGGACTGTCAAAAGGATCAGGGATATTTGTGTAGAGTTATTCTGATCTTAATTGTAATAACTAGAGATTTTGGAAAGTGAAGCATGGATAAACAATACCCGTCTTCAAACACTGCAAAGAATTGTTAATGCCATGAAAGCTAAGGAGTGCTGGATATGTACCTCTCTTCCTAAGGGAGGCCTGATAACACCCCTGTATGGGGTGGCCTCCCAAAACTGGAATTATCTAAACAGCAAATGGCCTACATGGCCAGACTTTTGGAAAAAGCCAGGCAATGACAAAGGATATTGCCTATTTGATAATAAAACATATAAGTTAGGTCCAGGATTTGATTTACAAGTATTAAACCTAACCACCACAGTAGTTATGAAAAGTGATAATAACTGTCATTGGAAAGCTCAAACAAGACAGGAGGAACATGTCCTGGATACCTAGGGCAAAATACTTGTTCCCAATCTGATGGATGGAATGATTAAACAGTCATCCATAAGATATGGAACAAGGTGCAAATCCTGCATGAAATTACTAAAGACGGTTTATCATGGAGTTTTGAAGCTATATGGAACAAACTGACTTTGTGGTTACCTAACTTAGAATGGTTAAAGCATGCTTTTGTATAATATTATTATAGTAGTTTTAAGAATATAAATATGTATATTACTTCAATGTTTTGTTTGGTGCTGCCAAAGAATGACAATAAGATACGATGATTTTCTGTAGTTATAAAAGAAATTACAATAGCTGTTAGAAAAGGGGGGAATGAATAGTGAATGCTGTACCACTTATTTAAATGATGACACACCTATGTTTAGTTAAAAGTCGGGAAGGACCTTTACTGCCACATGATGGATGTACAGACTGCTAAGTCCTTGGGTTGGCTATCTTTAGAAAGGACATTTTGTCTATAGATTCCTGTTGTACATGCAACATGGCGAAGATGAAGACTTTAAACATGACTGCTGAGGAATAGAGTATGGGCAGAGACAACTCCTCAAAGACATTACGTGGGCACGAGATATGTAAATGAATTCTCAGAATTGTAATGAATAGGTAAACAGTTCCTTGGAAAACTAATGAATAGGTATGAGTAGCTTGTATAAAGGGGGGACTGAAAAGTCCCCTCGTTGTGCATGAATTTGGTGGAGTGATCCCCCACGCACGCAGTGCTGCCGAAAAAAGATAAACTCTGCTCACCTATATATTGCTGACTGACTCCTCAAGTCATGGGTAAAAATTGTTTCAAAGGTAAAATAGTCTCACAGGTAAAAAGAGTCTCAGGGGTAAAAATAGTCTCATGGGTAAAAAGCGTCTCGTGGGTAAAATAAGTCTCATAGGTAAAAAGTCTCAAGGATAAAAAAAGTCTCGTGGGTAAAAAAAGTCTCACAGGGTAAAAAGAGTCACACTGATAAAAAAAGACTCAGGTAAAAAAAGACTCATGGTTAAAAAGAGTAACAGGTAAAATAACTCTCACAGGTAAAAAGTCTCAAGGGTAAAAATAGTCTCAAGGGTAAAAATAGTCTCACGGGTAAAAAAACTCTCACAATTAAAAAAGTCTCGCGGGTAAAAAGTCTCATGGGTATAAAGAGTCTCACGGGTAAAAAATGTCTCACAGGTAAAAAAAATCACGATTAAAAAAGTCTCGCGGGTAAAAAGTCTCATGGGTAAAAAGAATCTCACGGGTAAAAAAAAGTCTCACGGTTAAAAAAGTCTCAAAGTAAAAACACTCACGGGTAAATATTCTCTCACGGGTAAAAAGTCTCAATGGGTAAAAAGTCTCAATCGGTAAAAAGTCTCACGTGTAAAAAAAGTCTCACGGGTAAAAAATGTCTCATGGGGTAAAGAGTCACACGGGTAAAATAAGTCTTACGGGTAAAAAGTTTCACGTGTAAAATAAGTCTCACGGGTAAAAAATCTCACATGTAAAAAAAGTCTCATGGGTAAAAAGAGTCTTCACGGTTAAAAAAACGCACGGGTAAAAAGTCTCATGGGTATAAAGAGTATCACAGGTAAAAAGAGTCTCACAGGTAAAAAGCATCTCATGGGTAAAATAAGTCTCTCAGATAAAAAGTCTTAATGGGTAAAAAGTCTCATGGATAAAAAGGTTCACGGGTAAAAACAGTCTCACTGGTAAAAAAAGTCTCATGGGTAATTAGTCTGTCATGGGTAAAAAGTCTCACGGGTTAAAAGAGTCCCAGGGGTAAAAAAAGTCTCACGGGTAAAAAGTCTCATGGGTAAAAAATATCTCACATGTAAAAAAAGTCTCCTGGGTAAAAAGTCTCACAAGTAAAAAAACTCTCACAGGTAAAAAGTGTCTCACGGGTACAAAGTCTCACGGGTAAATAGTCTCTCACGGGTAAGAGGTTTCATGGGTAAAAAAAGTCTCACGGGAAGAATATGTCTCACGAGTAAAAAAGTCTCATGGGTAAAAAGTCTCACGGGTAAAAAGAGTCTCACGGGTAAAAAATGTCTCACGGGGTAAAAGAGTCACATGGGTAAAAAAAGTATCATGTGTAAAAAAAGTCTCACAGGTAAAAAAAGTCTCACTGGTAAAAAAAGTCTCATGGGTAAAACGTATCAATGTGTAAAAAGAGCCTCAGGGGAAAATAGTCTCACAGATAAAAAGTTTCATGGGTAAAAAGAGTCTCACGGGTAAAAACAGTCTCAAGCATAAAAAGTCTCATGGGTAATTAATCTCTCATGTGTAAAAAGTCTCACGGGTAAAAAGAGTCTCACAGGTAAAAAATATCTTACGGTGTAAAAGAGTCTCATGGGTAAAAAAAATCTCACGTGTAAAAAAGTCTCTGGGGTTAAAAGAGTCTCATAGGTAAAAGTCTCAAGTGTAAAAAAAGTCTCATGGGTAAAAATAGCCTCACAGGTAAAAAGTATCATGGGTAAAAAGATTCTCATGGTTAAAAAAGTTTCACGGGTAAAAAGTCTCACAGGTAAAAAATGTCTCACGGGTAAAAAAAGTCACATGGGTAAGAAGTCTCACAGGTAAAAAATGTCTCACGGGTAAAAAAAGTCTCAAGGGTTAAAAAAGTCTCACGGGTAAAAAGGTGTCATGGGTAAAAGAATTCTCACGGGCAAAAGAAGTCTCACGGGTAAAAAAAGTCTCATGGGTAAAAAGAATCTCACGGGTGGAAAATGTCTCACGTGTAAAAAAAGCCTCACGTGTAATAAGTCTCACGGGTAAAAAGTCTCATGGTTTAAAAAAGTCTCACGTGTAAAAAGCGTCTCAAGGGTAAAATGAGTCTCAAAGGTAAAAAGTCTCATGGGTAAAATAAGTCTCACGGGTTAAAATTCTCATGGGTAAAAATAGTCTCACGGGTAAAAAGAGTCTCACAGGTAAAAAAAAGTCTTACGGTTAAAAAAGTCTTACGGGTAAAAAGTCTCACTGGTAAATAGCCTCTCGTGGGTAAAAAGTCTCACGGGTAAAAGATCTCAATGGGTAAAAAAAGTCTCATGGGTAAAAAGTCTCACGGATAAAAAGTTTCATGGGTAAAAACAGTCTCACAGGTAAAAAATATCTCACGGGTAAAAAAAGTTTCACAGGTAAAATGTATCACGGATAAAAAGACTCTCACGGGTAAAAAATCTCACGGGGTAAAAGAGTCCCATGGGTAAAAAATGTCACAATGGTGAAAAAAGTCTCATGGGTAAAAAAGTCTCATGGGTATAAAGCTGCACAGTTAAAAAGTCTTACAGGTAAAAAAAGACTCATGGGTAAAAAAAAAAAAAGGATAAAAAGACTCTCACAGGTAAAAAAAGTCTCATGGGTAAAAAGAGTGTCACAGGTAAAAAAAGTCTCACAGTATAAAAGTCTCACGGGTAAAAAGTCTTACGGATAAAAAAAATTCTCATGGTTAAAAAAGTCTCACAGGTAAAAAGTCTCACAGGTAAATAGTCTCTAACAGACAAAAAGTCTCAATGTGTAAAAAGTCTCAAGGGTAAAAAGCGTCTCATGGGTAAAAAATATCTCGTGTAAAAAAAGTCTCATGGGTAAAAAGAGTCTCACGGGCAAAAAATCTCACGGGGTAAAAGAGTCCCATGGGTAAAAAATGTCTCAAGGGTAAAAAAACTCCCACAGGTAAAAAAGCCTCATGGGTAAAAAGAGTCTCACAGGTAAAAATGTCTCAAGGCTAAAAAAAATCATACGGGTAAAAAGTCTTCACGGATAAAAACTCTCACGGGTAAAAAGCCTCTGACGGGTAAAAAGTGTCACGGGTAAAAAGAGTCTCACGGGTCAAAAACTTCTCACGGGTAAAAAGTCTCATGGGTAAAAAGAGTCTCATGGGTAAAAAAAGTCTCTCAGTGCAAAAAAGTCTCACAGGTAAAAAAAGTGTCACGGGTAAAAAGTTCTCATCTAGTGTTGTCATTCCGGGACTGATTTACTGTTGTACTATCTCCCTTTTCAGGTTCTTGAATGTCTATTGAAAGCAGTAATATTTCTCTCACACAGACCTGGAAAAATGTAAGGCTTATTCAGCACGAATATTCCAGCAGAAATGCTTCTTGGCGAGAGACAAGGAATCCAACCAGGGGACCTCCAGAAGAGCATGGGTAAACATTTCTAAAATTGGCAGTTCCTTGGCAGAAGTGAATAAGAGAAGCGGGGAATACCTGTGAAATTGACTTTAGAATGTCAAAGTCTTTGGGAACAAAAGTTTCTAAAAAGAAGAAAACATTATTTGAAGATACTCGCCTCTATTCATCAGTAAAGGTTTGAAATTTTTACCCTGCTAGAGTGTTTGGAATAACACCAAGTTCGCCCACTCTGTGCTGACATTTAACTCATCCCATTATATGCATTATGCCAGCACTCCAGCTTTATCTAGGATATAATGTAAGGAACATATACACAGAATTAGAAAAATACAGATTCGTATATGCTTATTTATAACAGTACATATATTTATAATTATCTTCATTGTGAAGAAAGTCAAGCACAGAGTAGAACAACAATGGCTTCTTCAGCTATGTAAAAATGTCATGAAAAGCTCTTTCCTCCTCAGTAAAATATTTCCCTAACTGCTCAGGGAAAGCTGCATCCTTTGGGGAAGAAAAAAAAAAAAAAAAAAAAAGCTGAAAAATTGGAAAGTTTTGTTTATAATTATTTATTCCAGTTTAAAGTTACTTCTTTAATTTTTAGAAGTATGCTTGAGAAAAGGTGTAAGATCTTCTATAACATTTAACGATACACACTGGCCAGGACAAGACTTAATTCTGATTACGCTTTTTGGTTAGGCTACCAGATTTGAAAACTGAATTATTTTTATAAATTCCCTTGGAAAACCACAAGCATCACTTGTTTTCAAAGCTCAAATGGCTCATCTGTGTCACTTGCTTGAAAGCAGGACCTAGCATCCAGGGTAGGATAAAGCCCCGGTTTTGTGGTCACTCCTGATGCAGGGAGGGCTGGTTCCTTCCTCAACCAGCCTCTACTTTGATCTGAGAAGCAGGACATGGGGCTGGGAAGGGTTCCAAGGCTCGTGCAGGACAAGGTGATGTATTTGCTCCTCAGATGCTCTTTCAGCATCCAGGCTCTGGTGTCTAAGTCACAGCTGCAATGCAGCAGGAAGGTGAGACTTGTGGGCTGACTTGGTTAAGTAGACCCAGTCATCCCTGAGTTTATGGTGATAACGGGCTGGCATCGCCCTCACAGGGAGCTCTGTCGAGTAGCATCTGAGAACAGGTGGAGTAAGGAGGGATCACAAAGAGGTAACAAGATGAAAGACAAGGCTATTTGTGAAGAAAAATGAGGGGTGGAGGAGGGTGAGAAGTTGAGGTGAGAGACAAACATCCCAGCTGGGGAACACAGCTACAGGGGTAAGTGGAAGGTTCAGAGGTTCACACCACGGGATCTTGTGCTGCAGGTTGTCCTGTGAGGAGAGCTGAATGAGGTGAACAAATTCCCACCAGCTTTCTTTAGCTTCGGTGATTCACCCTGTTCTGCTGTTTGTGAAAGTCCTCACCATCAGGGTGAACAAGAGACTGAGGTGCAGTTTGCTATGCAACTGAATCCAGCCTACACAAAGTGCCATCCAGATGGGAAATAACTCAGCGTTTAACAGGAAGTAAGTGGGAAATTCCACCTTACATAAGAAGCCTTTTGCCATCCTCCAGAGAGCTCCTCATAACCTACTTTCCTTGGGATTTTCGCTGGAACTGTTCAGAACTTCATACACTTGCCTTGATTTGCAAGTTGAAAAGAAAGGAACAGGAATATTGCTTTCTTTCCTAGCACACATTGCATAAAGCTTTAATAGCGAGTAATAGGTTACATGATTTTGATTTTATTACACTTAAATGGGTAATTCTCATGTCTCCAACTGTGCCCAAGAGGACTGAACAGAACAGAAGTGACTGTGTCACGGTACAAATGGGTCTTTGAACTCCTCTTAGATTCCCATGGCCTGGATTGTATTTAATAAGTCATGAACAGTAAATACAACCAAGAAACGTGAGGAGATTCATTAAAACTTGCAAGGCACTCAGGTGCCACCTTTGTGAATACCAGAGGAGAATACTGCAAACAGACTATGGGAAAAAAATGCCCTGTTTCTGTCTCTGATCCTCCCCTTGCTCATTAGTGAAGAATGTTCCCTACCATTAGACATTCCCAGACATAACTAATGAACCAAAGCAAGCCATTTCTAATTTTATCCCTGCTTGCTTGTGACAGGGAGACATAAGGTTACATCTGAAAATTGATGTCCCTGGCCCTGTTTTTGATGATGGTTTGTACCATTGCAATGCCTGTTGTCTACAAGGCAAAGATTTCTCATGGCATGCCTCAAGCCTTGCCATGATGGACAAGCCAAAGAGCAGTGCAGTGCAAACCCTTTGCGTGGGTAACATGGGGATTGTTCGGCTGTCCATTTGTCCGAAAGACACAGCTGTGTCAGTTTGGTGGCAAGGACAGCCTGGAACTCTCACATCGTGTAGCTATCCTGGATCTATTTTCACTGTACTCCTCCCTTTCTGGGTGACGTGGAGTATGGAGACCTCTGAAGTGAGTATCTCCTACGCTGTCCTCATCTTGCTGCATCGTATTTCAATGTCTTGTTAATATTCTCATACTTCCAGATTCCACCCTTGCTTCCTAATCTGTCCTCACTGAATTCAAGGCCTTGCACAATACCTTCTGCCAGGAAAGGCAGCCTTTTCCTTCCTTTCAGCAGGTTCTCTCCAAAATCCAGCTCCATACACCTTCATGGAGTGAATAGCTACCTGCAGTGCCCCTATGGTCTGTGAAAAATATCCAAATAACCCACCTCAGATGATTCCAGCTTCTTTTGTGCCTTAGACAAAGCTATGCAATTTTTCTAGGATGGTCAGGACCATCAGCAAACCCAGCTGGTCTAAGCTGGGAAGCTGGCTTGATGGGACAAGGTCTTGACCTTCCACAGATGATTTGTGCAAATCCATTCTAACAAAGCTGTTACAGTTACTTAAGATCAGATATTGGAGCCTTTGCAGTCTTTTTAGCAATGCAAAGAAGGAATTACGCTGTCTCCTTTAACATTTTTAAATGGTTAATATGTCACTGCTGACAGATGAATAAATTGTTAACTAATGTGCAAATCGGCAGGTCTCCTAGAACCATATGAAAAACCTCGTGTCAAGATGTTTGTAATGCATGATGTGCACTTCAATGTTTGCAACACATTTCATACCAGCAATCATCTGCTCGCCCTTTTTAAACAGAACTGCTGTTAAACCATGACCTGTTTCACGCTGGCTTTGTCTACAACAGTAAATGAAAAAGTGCTAGGGACTGTTGCTAAGTGTTGGAAATTGATTTTTTTTTTTTTTTAATCCCATTGGATTGCTAGTATCCTCTTAGGCCAGCTAGCATGCCCTTCGACAACTACTGAGCATGAGTAGGGACTCACCCAGGGTCAGGGACTGAAAGTTTGGAAGTGGCCACTTTGTTTTGGAGGGTAAGAGAGTAACAGTATGGATGTGGCTTGTTCCATGCCTGGCAGTCTCACTGCCAGAAAATATTCTTTAACTGGAAAATACAGAGGTAGCCATCAACTCTTAAGCAACAGTTAGATGGAGGGAGCTGAGGTTAATAAGTAAAAGACCTGGAACAGCTTCAGATTTGTGGCCAAGATGCCAAAAGTCCTGTTGTTTCAATAGCAACTCCTGCTTGACCATTAATGAGGCATTTTTCATGGGCTATATCATTTCACATTCTTTCTCTCTTTTGTGTAGAGTTCCCCAGCCAGGAGGTGTCAGCTGCCCATAACACTGCTATTGACAACATGCAACATCTCCTAATTTTATTGTTTCTGTTCTTCTCACAAAGATCCCTGGAGCTTTGAGTTTTCAAACAGGAAATATCTCCAGCTGAGAACCCATGAAAATCCTTGTTTACTATTATTGATATTTTTTAACATTAGGGTGACAAGGACTAACAGGCAACTTTCAGGAAAAAAAAAAAAAAAAAAAAAGTCAGTCATGAGTCCCACATAAAAGCTTGTCAACAAAAGTCCAGCTGTAACAGATATTCTTTCCTCCCTTGTCTTTTTGCATTTCCCTTTGTTCCACATAGCAAATATTCCCATGTGTCCTGCACCCATGTTGGGTGGTACTTCAGGGAGATGAAATTGCTTCATTAATGTCACTGATACTGATACGCTTGTTTACAAAACAACAAGAGATTCACACTTATTGAGATTGTGAAGTTACCGCTGGGGGTTTAATTTCCTATTTTTCTCCTGGTTAATGGAAATTCGGACATTTCAATGCCTCAAAGTCTTCTGAGGTTCCTCCTTCAGTATTTTGTATGCCTCAGCAGCATGTGTGCAGCCTCCAAAATACGCAGTAAATCAGCACCATCCCTAAAGCACATGCAACAACTGAAGAAGATGCTACAAAGCTCCAATGTATTTATTGTTGTAATTTAAATCTCACCAGACTGTATCAGTTTTACCACTTACACCCCATCAACTTCCTACCAGTCTCCATTTCCTTACATGAGCCTTTGCAGCATCTCCAGGTTTACACCAGCCAATTTTAGATGGGCTAAGGATTCAACATATCACCTCATGTCCATCATACAGCCCATCCTTGGTATCTGGATTCATCACTGCTACTTTTCCCTTGATACCTTGCTCTCCTGCAAGGCTCTGGTCCAAGACTGTCTGAAGTACCACTTGCCAGAGCTGTATTTCTGTAGATATTGCAAGATGCACAGAGAACTGGATCACAATTACATGGCAAGAGATAGCCTGCTTAGCCTGAAGTTATTTTTATACACAGGGAATATGCATGATTGAAGGATGAAGTCAGTTTTCACATTTGCTAGCAGTTTGTCACCTGTGATCATTTTAGCACTTGCATCCTTGGGATGTTCTGTGTGCTTTTTTTTATTATTATTTTAGTCTTGGAGGTAGCAGTTCTATTTATCAGATGAAGTTATTCAAAAGCTTGGAAACTGCAGATCAAACAGCATATACATGAAACTGGGCATTCCTGGAGGGCTGCAAATCTCAATTCATAGGACTTGCAGTGCATCATTGAGAGGAGTGTCTCTCCCTGTATTTCTCAGCTGCTAGAATTGTGAGATATAAATTGATTATAACCCAGTATGCTGGCCAGACCTAGCAGATCTCTCTATTGGACGCTGGTCTCATTTGTAGCCATTGAATACTATAAAATTACAAATAATGAATCATGCTCCATTCCAGAGGGATATATTACAGTGATGGATGATATGATCCCATCCAATTTTTCAACCAAACCCTTCAAACTTCTATCTAGTTTTACACACCTTTCCACTGCAGTAGTTCTGTCAAAAAATGAGGTTATTAGTAGTTAATAATTCTAATTCCAGTCTCATTATGATTAAAGAAACAAAAGACAGTTTGGAACTGTATACATTTCACCTAATTTGGAAATATTTCAGTTTTGGGGATTGTGGAATATGATCTGGTGTTTGCAAGTCTATCTAGAGACTCATACACCTCCCTATGAGTGTGCCTGAAGTCTCCTGGGCCATTATTGGGGTTTTAGCTCATGAATCAGCTTGACGGTGCAACATGCCCTCCATCTCATATAGCATAAGCGGGAAGAAAAGACTTGCTGAGGATCAGAGATATCCTGGGTAACGGAGACACTTTTCCTGAGATCTTAGTCAGCAACCACTTTTGGCAAGGGTCAGACTGATGGCCCATGGGTTTGCATCTAGGAGAAGTGGCATCTAAGGAGGCAGTGGCTGTAGGACTTGTGGCTTTCCCAGGGGCAAGATGTGACTGATGAACTGACGGCTTGTCTCTTACCCCTGTGCAAGGGAATCTCACCCTGTAATATATCAATTAATCACCAACAAGTTGTCCCTTTGAGAGACAGTTTCTCCTGGTGACTCCCAATTCTGTACTTACATGCCCCACTTCTATTTTAGAAATAAAAAATTCAGTCCAGATCCCTACACATAACATGTAACCAGTCTCAACATTAGATGTTTTTTCCTGTTTTAGCTGCATTGATTTTTACTTCTGACTATTCTGGTTTTTGCAGCAGAGCAGCCCTGGAAGCCATAGACAGAGCCACCTTCATAAAATAGTTTTGTCTGCTTCTTTTGTCCCTCAAGAGCTGTTGAGATTTGAGAGCTTAATTTAAGCTCTGGGTCAAGCACAAGCACAACCCAAGAGAATGGGGAGAAAATGCTAGAGGAGTGGAAAGCAGGACAGCTCTCCTCCTTGCTGAAATAGGCAGTCATTAAGTTCACAAAAACATTTTTGCCTAAAGGATGTACTGTTTGCCACTGAAAAGAAGGTATTGGAAGATAATGATGGACTCTACCCAAAGGCAATTAATCTGCAGATGGAAACATCTATTCACACATACTCTTTTCATCCATCTATCCATTCATTATTTTTATAAAGCCCATTCAAGTCAACAAAGAAATTCTGCTGCTTTCCAGGCACAGACAAAGCCCTCTGCGCTACCCCTGTGGTCTGGCAAATTCTCCTTGCATGGTGCTAAGCTCAACACTGACGTGGCTGACAAAGAGCAGTAGCCACCACCTTTAATGCTATGCAGATATTTGCTGCATAACTATCTATTTGGGGAAGGAAACAAAACCCTGGTTGAATTTTTTCTACCAGTTCTCCAAGGTACAGAGTCTCCCTGGGCTGCCACAGCAATAAATTTGTTTCCTGTTTCTCTAATGACGTTGACTAAATATTTTAATGCAGTTATATTTAATCACTATTTTGTACTTAGAATAAAACCTCTGCAATTACCCTCAGGGACAATAACCACTTGGTGAACCATGCTGTGGGTTAAACTCTCCTCTCTGAATAAAGAAAATCTGTCTCTCAACAAAAGTGCTTCACACAGGACACTGCAGTTTCTGCCTGTCGATGCTGTTGCGATCTGCATAGGTATGTGTAAATATTCACGGAAGTGAAGATAGTAATGAATAGGCTTTATAATGTGCTGAGTAGCACACACACCTGCAAAATACCATCTCCATCTACACTTGTTGTAAATATATCAGGCAAAATAGAACAGCTTCAGTGATAAGACCAGGAAGAGCTTAACTCCAGCATGGGCTAGGCACTCTGCCAGCATTTAAAAGACCTGAATGAAAACCCAGTCCCTGCTTCAATTCTGAGACTGAATTTTGAACCATGACAGTGTAGTGAACAAACGTGGTAATCATGCTTATTTTCCTTTCCTGCTTTTTTATTTATTGTCTGTTTCAAGCAAGCATCCCACAGAAGTGTTGCCCTTTGTATCAAACAAAATTACACATTTTCACATGCACATGTTTTGATTTCAAAGAGAAAAAAAACCCACTAACTTTATATAAGCGAAGACCTATTGGGTAGAGGGGAGAGGAAAAGTTTCTTCAAACTTAGTTGCTGCTGAACCAAAACAGCCTTCCCAGCAGCGAAGGGGTTTGAATGGAAGCTTTCCACCCCAGAGATGACTGTTCTCCCTTCTGCACAGGACTTTTGTAAAGTAGCTGGGGATTACAATACACATCGGTGAGTAATACATGGTATTTAGTTCAAAAAAATACAGATGCTTCTGTTTCCAGGGCTCTGGTGCATCATCATACCTGCAAGTGTGACCAAATCCTTCTGAGAGCTGTCACCTGGAAGTGACTCTGACTAATCATCCCACAGCACAGTCACGGTTTGCTTAAGGGAGCTAGGCAAGAGGCATTTCTCCCCTCCCTGCTGGTATCTGGATTTTCAGGTATAACCTCTCATGAGGTTTTGCTCTCCAGCCAGTGGTAGCTGGTTCCTTTCAGGCTCCAAGAGGTGCCAAACAAAACTTGCAGAAGGGTACTGATTTCTTCTTAATCGATCCTACGTGTATTCTTCTTTATCCCTCTGGCTTTCAAAGGCACTTTCATGAGAGAGAACTGTAGGTCACTTGGGTGATGGAAGTGATGCCTGCAAGGGGGAGAAACAACAGCAGCTGCCACCAGCATAGGTGTTAAAGCCAAGGAAGCCTCCAAACCCTGAAAAAAGACACACCCCACCTGCCTCAATTTGCTGCCTGTTTTTTTTATGCAGAGGCAATTTGCTGCTTGACGTTTCTAATTATTACACTGCAGAGGTGTGAGGATCCTGCTGACAGTAGCATGGAGGGCTGCTGGCAAGAAAGACAAACAAGCAGAATTTTGGGGGCTCCTTATGTCTTTTCAGCCTTGCTCGGTCTGCAATGACAGCTCAGCATTGTCATAGCCTGCCTGTCTACACACAGCAGAGGTAGTTTATGTTTATATATAGTCCATATATATGTAAACAAATACGCATCTCCTGAAGGAAGGCAAAAGAGAACAGCACTGGGCATAAATGCAAGAGGCTTAGATCCAATGACCAGTGAGGTCACTGACTTTCTGAGTTACTTTCAGGGTAACTACTCTTAATTTTACTTTTTCTTCCGTTTCTTTCTGTGATGTAAGGTGAGGGATCCAGTTTCTAAGGGTATCCCAAGACTTAGCTTCCTATATGATTAGTTGGATATTGCAGTGCAAAGAGACAGGATGAACAGAAATCACCAACCTTTAGTCATGCAGAGGGATGAGATCGTATAAATGGACAATAGGAAGGTGAGATTAACATGAAGGAAATTAAAAATTTATTGGTGCAAACCTAATGTCCAGGAAGGAGAAGGAGACCATACCTTCCCTTATGGAAAATGTGCTCACAAGCTCTGAAGAGGGCAAAGAAACTTCCAATAGCCAGAGGCAGTGCAGTAATGAGAGGGCTGTGTGTTAGGTGGAGGTAGGCCTCAAAGGGAATTGTCAGAGCAAGGTGGGACCTGCTAAAATTGCAATCTGGATGTCCACAGGCAAGATGGCAGATGAGTTATTGGTAGCTGAGGGCAGAACATATTCTCTCTGGAAGAAGGGTCAGAGAAGTCAGCAGTACATGTCTGCTGGAGATTTAACCCAGGGCTTAGAGAAGAGAGTGAAGGTAGTATGTTACAACATCATCTATTTTACCAGTCCTTATACAAGGGTCCTTTTGGGGCAGTGCTACACTGATGTCATGGGACATGCATCCCTGCTGCCCATAGCAGGCGGCATGGGACTAGGTGATTTTTAAAGTCCCTTTCAACCCAACCCATTCTTTGGATCTGATTCACCTTCCAAGGCAGCAATATCTATGCCTTTGTCCTGAATTCACACCACATTGGTCTGGAGTAGGAAGCAGCATACTCAGTCAATGGGGCTCGATTCCCAGGCATAGTGGCATGCTGAGGCTAAAGCCAGGATCCCCCAGCATGGGTATACTGTGCTGCGGGGAAGTCCCAGACAGCTCAGGGCTAGCTTGTGGGATTGCAGCATGGCATGCTACGGATACCCAGGGAGCAGTCTCCATCCAGGAGGATCCCAGAGCCTTCTGTCAAGGAAACTACTTGAGTTATTACTTCTGTGTTTGTAGAGAGAGTCCTCAATCCTTGCCTCTACAATGTAGTCTCCCCTGGTGTAATATGTGATGTTGAAGTCATGTCCCTCCGGCCCAGTCTAGCTTTTCCTCCAGACACAGATTTCCAGCCAGATCAATTGACTTTGTCACCACAATGCCGGAGACCAAAGTGAAGATCAAATTTCTCTCTGAACCAGTTCTCATGGATCATGGTGATGGGAACAGTTGTATGAACAAGCTGGGCTAAAATCTACTGAAGTCAGTGAGAAGATTTTTTCCAGTGACTGCCAGCATTGTGGGAACAGATCATGAATAAATATGTTATTTTAGTTGCTTGCACGGTGAATGTGTGCATGAACACAGTGGTCACAAATTGTGATCCTCACACTTTAAAGACAAAATCTGGAAGGAAAAAAAATCCCAGTAGCTATTAACCAGTGTGCTATTATACAAGCACATGTAGTATGTGGGTAGTGTACATCAGTATACATGGCTTTACTGGCCTTCTTGTTCACTTGTTTCCTTAAAAAAGGGACAGCAAAAAGTGAAAATGAATATAAAAAATAACACAGCTTTTATAAAGGGAACTTTCAGTGTATTAAAATGTGAAATTCCATTCTGGTTTTATGAACAGTTATAAATAGGTAAACAAGAATCAGGCTACATCTTTGGAATTTTCTTTTCTGTTTGAGCTTTGCTCGGTGGTCAGTATTAGTTACTGAGTCTGTGGCTAACTGGAAAATTCACATACGATTTCTGTAGAGTATTAAAAGCACGCTTCAGAAAGTCCCCGCTTCAGAACTGCCTTCTTTTCAATTCATTGTTAATCCTGCTGCAAAATTTCATTAAGCTTCAGAAAATACATTCTTCCAGCCTGTTGTCTTCAGCTCCCCTTTGGCCATGAAAGAAGAGCAAAAGAAATGACCACACGCTTTTTGTCAGTCACGAGAAAAACTATTCTATAAATTGAACCCAAACTGATGAGTGTGGTGCACAAGGGAAATTATTTCTCCTTTGAATATTGTTACAGTCATTCTTTTTTCCCCATCTGATCTCTCAGTTGTAAAGGTTGAGGTCTCCTCTTTCAGCTGAACCTTATGGGAGACGAAATAATAGGAAAGGCAGCTCAGATGCTGAGGTATTCAAGCTACAGTGTTACTCAGGCAGAAAAATACTTAGCTGATACAGACTGGCTTAACAGATTAAAAAGTAAAAGTTAGTAGCATTGCACACACACGCAACACAGAACATCAGAAAATCAATGCTGTATTTATTGACTTTTCTTTCTGTTATTGCTACTGTTTGCTAGTTCCACCACAATTTTTCTGTCTTGCTTTTTCACACTATCTCCCTTCACAACTCTCCCAGAGGGTCTACTCTTTTATTGCTTGTTTCTAGCCCTCTGGTCATCACATTTCATCATTGTCTTGTGGAAAGTAGAAGCTCAGAGGAGAAGCACCCAGACAGCACCCAGACAGAGTCTTCCTGACAGCAAAACCTGTATTTTGAGATTAAGCTCTGTGTAAGATATCAACTCCAATTCTTTAATTTCAAATTCAGTTCCTAAAAGTGCTATATTTGCCTTATTTGCCTTAAATGACTTTTTTCTTTCTTTTTTCTTCTTATTTTTTTTCCTTTTCTTTCCCTTCTCAAAATTACTTTGAGCAACACTTTCAGTTCCATGAATGAAGCATGTAAATTTTATTTCCTTTTACTAACATACAGTGCTCAGGAAAAGATACGTCGAAAGAAAAACCAGCCAAATCAGCACTTCAATTTACATGCTTTTTCCCAGGGGAGACGATTTTTCCTGGGAGAGCAGATAAGAAAACAAAGCACTATGAGAGACACTGTCCATGTTTTTAATGCCAAGGAGTATGTTCAGAGCACTAAATACAATGGTACCTAGTATGTTGTATTATCTGTATGTACATAGATAAAACGCTGATAACTTAAAGCAATACGTTCTCCTGGGTTATTGATATGGGATATCTTATTTTACCCACTTCCCAGTTGGAGAAAATACAAACTAGAAGGCCCCATATGGGAAGCTGTATATAAAGACAGAATTTGAGTCACAGTGCCTGAGCAATACTGTATTGAATTCTTTAGCTTTTGATTCTTTTTAATTAGTGACTAATCCTGCTTTTTCTGTGAGCAAAGTTATAGCTGTTCATGGACAAATCAGTGGCTGATAATCCTGTTTCATAATCTGCAAAATTAAAAACTTGTTTATTAAATAATACCATTTATTTTGAGGACTGCACACCCACTTCTTTACTTTGGTGGTCAGTCATATGAACGTCTGAGCACAAGCAGTGTTAATCCCGAGGCTCTATCGCAGATAAACCCTTAAGAAGATCCCTGCACTGTGCTGTTTAATTAACAGTGATGTCTAATTTATTATTATTGTACTTCCTTGTATTTTATTAAGAATTAGAAAACACTAAGGCCTGCATGGACAGTCAGTGGTGGAATAAATATAGAACCTCAAAGCTTCTCAAAGCATGTTTCTTTGGGTGGTAGTAGCTCTACACCTCCTCCCCCCCCCCCCCCCCCCCCCTTTTTGTCCAATCTCTGTTCACCTTTCTGCACCTGTCAGATTCAACAGCTGTGTAAGCCCCTCAAAAATCCATCAGCCCAAAAGGTTAAATGGCTTGTTTTCAAGAACCAAAAAAGGAGAAAAAGTATGCTGCTAGAAATTCACTTCCATTAGGAACCAAGCAATTAAGAGAACACAAGTGACACGAAAAACAGATATGTGGAGCAGGGTGGAAAATAAGCAAAGTTTAGGGAGCTTTCTGAGAAAGACTTGAGATGAGGTTTTCTGGTCTCTGGATGCATCAGTGTGACCTTTCAGCCTGTGCTGAGCCTACCTTGCTCTAGTCCATGGCCCTGATGCCTGCAGAAAGGAAACAGCGGGTATTACTGCTCTTCTTTTCTACATTAGCTATTGCCAATGGATAATCATGATTCACTGCGCGACTGAAAGAAAGGAAGGTCAAGCCACTGAGGGCTTGACACCTGTGGAGATCTCTGATAAGGCAGCAATTTTTGGAGAAGGTGTTGTTCCATGCAACAGGAGGTTAAATATGGATGTGTGGAAGACAAGGCTTCAGGCACTTTCTGTCCCGCTTTTAAACTTCACACCCCCCCCCCCCCCACTCCCCCACCCCCCAAGGTCCAAGGTGCAGAATGTCAACATAGTAATTTTTCATCCCCACTTTGCAAGGGGAAACTAATGCTATGCAGAGGTGCAAGACTCTTTTCATGACCTCATCTCAGGCTAGAGTCCAGAGCAAAACAAGGTCAGATGGAATGGGCCCTGAAAGTGCTTCTTCTCCTGTGTTGACTATAGAGCAAGCCTGAGATTAAAGACTGAGGTGTAGATATGTACCCTCTTGGTAGGTGAAATGAATCCTGCCCTACATGTCTGAGTGTTGTGGACCACAGTGAATCCCTTATCCTGTCTAGGGGCATTCAGTACTACCACACTGCAAGACATAATGACGTGATTTGGGGTTTCCCTTAGCTAACAATTGCATTTCTCTTTTCCCTGGAAAGTCAGAATGAATTAATCATCACAGGACTGGGGAGAAGATAAGATGAAGAAGGAACCAGCAGCTAGGCAGGAGTCAGTACTCTGGGCAGAACTTAGTGTAATGGGTTAGTGCTGGACTTGTGTCCCCCACAGTGCTTTGTAAAGGCACAACAACATACTGTCTTTGTTTTTTCCCAGACTGGAAGTCTCACCAGGACAGAAAGAGTCATACTATTGTCAATATTTCCTAACTTTCAGAACAAATCAGCCTATATTTTATCTTAGTTCTCATAATGCAAAGCTAAGAAGAAAATGAGAATATATACAAATAAGCAAACCCAAACTGTTCTCTGCTAGGTCCAGGTGAAATGGGAGAGGTAACGAGTGGGTAGCACACCCACAGCCATGCTCAGGGGTGGATTCAGGCACTTGAGAAGTTATTTAAATAGAGTTTACGTAACTAAATCCAAAATGTTTGGGTAATAATCCAAAACTACCTGACATCTGCTGGTTCCACAGGCACCTCCCATCCTTTTTCTTAGCAATGCCTGGCAGCTGAGAGCTTCTCCACGTGTCATGAATTGGCCTGGGAGAGGAAAAACTGAATTGCCAAAAGCTAAACCCTGACTGGATTTCCCTTCCAAAGTCACTTGAGGTACGGATCCAATCTTTCTTCTCAGAAAAGTCTCATTCTCCATGACAGACTGAGGCACCAAACACCTAAAATTTTCACTCTAATTTCCTCTGAAATACAGCCGGAAGAAGTCTTCTTATTGTGCCTTGCCAGTGAAAGCCCTTGCCGAGGGAGAGGGATCTTTTTTAATTCCAAATTCAAGATTCCATCTTTTACATGATTGCTGGGATCAGCAAGGTAGACCAAAAAAGCATTTGCCACCTTTCTTGTTCAAACTGTGTTATGATACAAGAAATAATTACCTTTGTCCAGAAGAAGACATGGAACATGGCTTCACGAGCAGATTACTTAGCCATTCACATCACAGGGAAGACCATGAGTTTGTCTTGTGCCCATTCCAGTTCGTCATGAAGTAAAACAGTCCAGGCAACACCAAACCACCCAGACACCTAGACAGGTCATCTCCAAGGATGTGAGAAAAGTCATCAAGAGCTTTTCTTATTAGCAAATTAAACCTTGCCAGAAAATATTATTAAGCACTGAAGCTGTATTTTCTATACAGTTAAATTGTAAGAATGGTGATGATTTTCATCTGTGTAAGCATTATTCAACAAATCCTAGGCATAGTTTAGGAGTTAAAATGGGCCAGGGAACATCTCATGGAGACAGCATGGATCTCAGCCTGCTTTGGGGAGGAAAGAGAGTTGAATACTATGGATAAGCCAGTTGACTTCAGTGCCAGATATTTTAATCTACTAGTACAGGCATACATAAATTTTGGAGAACAAATTCCTCTTTCCCCATGTAATCTTTTATTGGGCAAGACATATACTGATACAGCAAGAAACTGGCTTTTCTATGTCTGTCTGTCTGACGGTGTTCTTTTGGAGAGGTGGTATTGGTATGAGGCAGACCGAGAGCTTGCATCATAGTCTTTCAGCATGCATGCACCCTGATGTATTAACCTCATTAAACAGCTACAGTTAGTTCAACTCCTGGCTGGTTTAGCACTGCACACTGAGTCATCCTGTAGAGGAATAAGATCCTGTAAAATGACACTGTTGTCATCAGCTGAGTGGATTTTCTGAGGGTCTGCAGATCTTCTTGCTGTAGGATCAGGAGTGTAGGAACAGTTGGACTGGACTACATCTATCCAACCTGTTAACTTCTCTCCAGCCTATTGTAAAGCAACTTACTTTGTCTTTTGCTGGTTTTCTGACCCGTTCTTTTCTAATGTCAGTTTAAAATCTTCTGTAACTTTGACACTGACTTCCTTAGCTGATATGAGAAATTACTTCATGAAAAATTAGGGTCCTACCTATGGGACAATATGGTTATTCTGATTTCAAAATCAAAGCCACATTAAATTCTTACAAACGCTAAAAAGAAAACAAAAGAGAAACAGGAAAGTTAAGAATTTTAAAAAGAAATACCTTGATAGCCCTGAGCTAGTGTATTTATATATTATGGAAAGAGCAGGGTTCAAAAGGTTCTGATATTTATTTCCTTGTTCCCAGAGGAGCAAAGGGAGGAAACACATTCTCAGACTGATCCACAAGGGGAGAAGGAAAAGAGGATGTTTTCTGAATTTCTGGTAATGGAGAGAGCTCAGGTGTCAGTGTCTCAGACTTTGCCAAAGGAGAGGGCTGATGTAGAGAACAAGCAGAGCAATACAAGGACACAAAACCATGAAAGACTTCAAAGATATTTAAGTCAAAAGAGACCTATTTGTAGATTGACAGAGAACAATTGCATGCATTGTGCTTTTACTACAAGCTCTCTTAATTTTAGGAGGTAGAAATGTGATGTGTTTTTACTTTAAGAGGCTTGGCTTTCCATACAGCTTCCTCATCACATTCTGGTTCAGGAGAGTTGTTTTCCTCAACTGGTAGATGCTGATGGATTCCTCTGCCTCCCCACAACCTTTTCCTCCAGCATTTGTTCGATTCCTGGTTACCCAAAATTTGTCTTCACTAATACTAACGGGCAATGTATTCCCCGTGTCCTCCTGTGAGCCTGTGAGGTTGTCCATTTATCTCATCTATGTACAGAATGACCTACATCAATATCAAGAAGGCTTTTAACATCTTGATTTTCCTTTAAAGTCAACCCTGCTTTAGGAAGGAGGTTGGACCAGAGGTCTCCTTCTACCCACCCTGTGCCTACATGTAGTGGGCATACCAGAGACGCCTTTAGTTTCTGTTTGAGATGAAGATCCAAGCAGTAAATTCTGGCCTTGCATTCAGTCCTGACCTCCAATGCTTCTTGTGCTGTGTCTCTTCCCTCCCTGGTCAATCTTCACAAGCACTGGGAATCAATTCCCAGTTTACATGGGATGGTGTTTCAGCTCTTCTGCTCATGCTACATCTCCCTTCCTTCCCCTTGTTGCAAGATCTGACTTTTACTGCTGTTCTCAAGAACAGCTGGGCAGAGCTGCAGTGGGAACATAATAGCTCTGTTTCCCTTCCTACAGCACTTTATGACACAAAACTCACCTGAAGACAAACTCCATGTTTTGTCCATCTCATGTATTTTGGGTGAGCCAGTAATTTCTTCTTTGATGTTTTTCCTTCTGTTTCTATTGATGGGAAATGTTGAATTTTCTCCCCCCCCCCCCCCCCCCCCCCCCCTATTTTTTAATGACTCATCCTCTGTAGGTGTGAAAAGAAGCATTATGCACTGCCGGGAGATATAATTTGTGACTCATGTAACCGTGGGCTCTATGCTTTTGGAATGATAATTAAGGTGGTGGTTAGAGCTGCCCAGGGGCTAGGTAAGTATGAGGTTGGAATAAAGAGCCTTATCCTTCCGTTCAGCAACTCACTGATAGAGCAAAACAAGGCTGAATATGTAAGAAGGCTGGCCAAATTAAAGGTAAGCTTTGAACTTTTAAGCATTGCCTGCTTCTCACTGGGTTTGCTGCATTCTACCAGAATGCCCAATTACCCACACTAATTAACTCAGCAAGTCCAGAAATCAGTAGAGCTATAGAAAGAGAGTTTGAAGTAGGAGAAAGGCACTAGTTTCCAGGAAAACTCTTTCAGCCATTCTCCAGATCTGAAGCCCAGCCCCCAGCCAAGGGATGACTCAAATGCAGAGCTTCCACTCTCACAAAAAATGCCCCCAAACTGCTGGAGTGAATATCAGTCAGTGTGTTCCAGGCACTGTATGCTCAAGGTCCCTCCCAAAACAGGATCCATAAGTATGATTTGATCAGCTTGGTAGTACAGGGAGGCTTTTCTCTTTTTCTGATGCTCTCTTTTCCTAACATAATCATGATCTACTGAAATAATAGCAAGTATTCACTAAAACTGAGATTCAGCTCACACAGACTGCAGAAATTGGCTCCTGTGAATTGTGCTTTCCATGGAAGACAGAAGGGATGCATCTCAATCTCTTGCAGCTGAGTTCAGTACTGCCCTTCACATCATCCCCTGTTTTGCTAAATACGTCTTTCAGTGGTGTGTGCGGGGGGTTTCACAAATTACTCTCCTATGAGGAAACTACCTTTAGCAAGGGAAGCATGGCCCAGTCGTTTGAGTGCTCACTTGTAATTCTACTTGGGAAATTCCTTGCTCTGGTACAGATGTCCTGTGTAATCTAAACATTTATAAAGGTGAGAGTCACGCCACATAATCTGAGGATTAGTTGGAATTATGTCTGCAGTTGAGGCATCTCTGCTATTTGCCTAGGTTTTCTCTGTAGAGAGCTCATGGAAAGGAGTAGGCCGTTCTAGGATGTGATCCTTTTGGTATAAAACATAATCTCATTAAGCATAATACAGTGTCAACTGTGCCAGGGACAGTGACAATATGTATGTCCATCTGCGTACTCCAGCAGAACACTTCATGAAGATATCAGGATAAGCCCAGAAACCAATTGACCATGCTTATATAACATCTTCTGAAGTAATCACATCTGTCTTTGACCACAGTTTTTATCTCCAGGTAACATGTTGATGTTACTGTATCTCTTCAGGTCCAAGATCTTATATGGACTCAGATGCAGTGGATGTATACTCAGCCTCACACTCATCTCTTTCTTGACCTGTAATGGAAGTGAAGGTAGCCCACCATAATGAAAACAAAGGCATCCTACCATAAGCTGACTTCACACTTTTAAGAATGGAGGTGGCTCAGAGAGTACGTAAATCCTGCTTTGATCCCACTGATGCTATGTGGAAGTTACTCAGATATAGGTCAAGGTTCAGGGTTCATGGTTAAAAACTCTTAGCTAGGGAGAAATGTGGTACATTCAGGCACTAACTGCTCCAGCATGGGTCCCACATGGGGTCACAAGCCCTGCCAGCAAACCTGCTTCAGCATGAGATTCTCTCCCTATGGGGGCCACAGGTCCTGCCAGGAGCCTGCTCAAGCCACAGGCTTCCCATGGGGTCACAGCTTCTTCTGGGATGCTCCTTGGGCTGCAGGTGGGTATCTGCTCCACTGTGGACTTCCATGGGCTGAGAGACACAGCCTGCCTCATCGTGGTCTTTACTATGGGCTGCAGGGGAATCTCTGCTCTGGAGCCTGGAGCACCTCCTGCCCCTCCTTCTGCACTGGCCTTTGTGAATGCAGGCTTTTTGCTCTCACATATTCTCACTCCTTTCTCTGTTGATGTTGTTTCTGCACAGGTTTCCCACCCCACCCCCATCCCCACCCCCACCCCCCTTCTTAAATATGTTATCCCAGAGGTGCTACCAGCACCACTGATGGGCTTGGCCTTGTCCAGTGGTGGGTCTGTCTTGGGGATGGCTGGCATTGGCTTTATCAGACCTGGGGGAAGGTTTTAGCAGCTTCTCATAGGAGCCACCCCTGTAGCCCCTCCTGATACCAAAACTTTGACATATAAACAAAAAACAATATTGTTTCTCTTCACAGAATCACAGACTGGTCAGGGCTGGAAGGGATCTCTGGAAATCAAGCAGGCTTTCCTCAAGCAGGTTGCAAAGAGTCGCGTCCATTCATGGGTTTTGAATATCTCCAGAGAAGGAGATTCTGGACAGCCTGTGCCAGTGCTCCATCAACCTCAAGGTAAAGAAGTTTTTCCTCATATTCAGATGGAACTTCTGATGTTGCAGTTTGTGCTTGTTGCCCCTTCTCCTGTCACTGGGCACCATTGAAAAGAGTCTGGCCTCATCCTCTTGTCACTCACCCTTAAGATATTTGTATGTATGGATAAGGTCCCCTCTCAACCTTCTGTCCTCCATGCTGAAGAGGCCCAGCTCTCTCAGCCTTCCCTTAGAAGGGAGATGCTCCAGCCCCCTAATCTTCCCTTCACCTCTGTGCATAGCTCAGCAAAGAAATCTGAATCAGGAAACTTTCAGCTCAAAGTCACAAATGTTTCCCACCTGGATGTTGAATATTGCTTTACCAGAAGAGAGTATTTGCTACTGGAAGAAAATCATACCTCTAAAGCATACTTTCATTTAAAAACAGAAAAGCTGAAATGGTCATTAGCTTCCAGCTGGGCTGTATACTAGCCAGAGACTTTCTAGACAGATACAGTGTAGTTTTGGGACTTTGAATCTTTTGTAAAAAACTCTTACATATATTATAGAGTTGTGGGTTTTCTGGAATTGAAAGGATGAAGCCTTTTTGGGAATAACCATCTGTTATTATACCATCGTCTGTGCTCCTGGGTGTGGAATTAGTCTTGATGACTTATGCTTGCTTGTAGTTCTTTGTTCCTGCTGTGTGGGAGAACAATTTTCTCACCTCATATGGGGCAAACAATAAGTAAATCTATAGAAATGAAGAACCAAACCCATTTGAATGAGAATTTTCTTTTCATCAATTTCTGTCTCTTCAGTGATTCTGTTTAAAAAATAACACGAAACGCAGTGACTTTCAGCCCAAGGAGATGCACTCTACGTCAGTAAGTACAGAGCAAATACTTCTCCAATCAGAGTGCTCAGCAATTGCATCAGCTCAGATAAATGTTTAAAGTTAATTTTAATGTTGCAGCATGCTGGAAAATGCATTAAAACTTTGAATTAATGCTTGGCTTGGGCTTTGAAGCCAGAGTGAGATACTCAGCTGAGATACTGTGATGACAAGTGTGGTTTAAAATACCTAGAAAGAGATGAGATGTGCAGGCAGAACCTTCTAATGTTGCTTGAATTTGGCTCCTCATCACCTTTGCTATAAAAAGCTCAAGAGGAGAGAATGCATTTTCTTCATGCTAAAATGTTCTGACTGTACTCTAGTAAAACTTTTGGATGCTGTTAAGGTTACTGCATAGCCATCAAGGATATGAATGACACCTGTTAGCATACCCACATCAAGGTATACAGTCTCTTTCACATATGATATGCTTCCTGGCATGTGGGTGTGCACACATGTATGCATACAATTTGATATGTATAATTTACATTTTAGCAATTCCTCTGGCTATAAAACTCTTCAGCAAATTACAGTGTTGATAAAAGTGAACTGCACCAGGAGACCCTTTGTAATTTTTTCTCTGTGTGTTCAGAGAGAAGGAGAGGGCATCTCACTATCCAAGAGTAGCAATTCATTATGGATTAATAAATTCAGCTGCCTGAAATGCAGGTTTCTGTCCCCAAGCAAGTCAATCCAGCTGGAGTTCCTGCTCCCTTTGCAGTCAATGGTGTTTAAGGCAGGAAAAATATTACAGAAAACTCTGTAAAAGTCTTTTTGCTAAAGGCAAGAGAGAGACCACAAGCACCATTACGCTATGGAGCACAAGTGTGCAGTACGGAGAGCAGATGGGTCAGACAGTTCTCAGCCAGCCTCAGGAGGGTGAGGGCACTGGGGCTGAGGGACCTAGTCCATGTTAGAAAATGAAAATTGCTTAAGGAACATTCTCTGGGATATATGCCAGATGGCACATAGTGACATTATTTCCTAGTATTTAGCTCTTCTACTTCCCAATATGAGGTATTCTCATCAATATTGCTTGCTGGGGATGATGTTCGACCCATACCAATTCCTGAGCCATGACTAAGAAGTGCACAGGGGAATAAGCTTTTGACATGGGCTATTCTAACAGCACAATGGCATTGCAGTCAGCACCTGGGATTCTTCACAGGTCTGTTTAATTTACTAATAAAAATATATGGCAAGTTTTTAACCCTTGTTTTGAAGATGGGATTTGACCCAACATCAGACATCCAGCAAGGGCATCTGCACCTCCCCAAGCAGCAGCATACAGAGCATGGGATAGGAGTTGTCTCCGGTTTATTCCCCTTATGCTGGGAGAGGAACATCACAGCTGGATGCCATATGCTGGACCCAGAGCAAGTGTGTATGTACACGGCAAATGAGAATATCTCTCCCTTTAAAAAACAGTACCTTGAGAAATGAGGCTGAACAAAGCTGCTGCAGAAAAACGGAAAAAAACCCCACCCAAACTCTGAAACATTTGCTTCTGCCTCTGTATCAAAGACTCAGCTTTAATGCAACAACAAAAAGTCCACTCTCCCACACTGACTACAATTATGTTTTCATTTGTCCGGACTCGGCTGTGACCTGCTTTTGCTTAATGTGAAGTTAGTGTGGTGAAAAATCGATAAAGCTGTGTAAGATTGGATTTTGCTTGGATTTTTTGCAGGGAATTCATTAACTTCTAACACTGCTGCCTTCTACCTGAAACACCTCTGATCCATCATCCTTCCTGATAGCTTTTCTCATAATAACTATGTCCCGTTAGCTCTGTGGCTCTTTGATCAGCAGCTGTTTGGTAAGGGTCCTCTAATTCTTTGATCCTTTTCATTTCAAGCAGTATTTTTAATGGTAATACTTTTTGGTAGGCAATCTCTCTAGTCTGGCATCCTTTGTCTAACCCAATGGTTTAGGGGAAGGAACCCAGCCAAGGGATAAAACATCTTGTCACAAAGTTTCGTCTACATACGTGTATTTACAATCTGCATCATACCAGAAACCTGGAGACTCTTAGAGGGTGATTAGGTACTTTACACTCATCTGCAGTACTTTTGGCTGTCCTAGCAGACTGTTTTAATGCCCAGACATGGTTTTGTTTAAGCTTCTGGTGCCAATCAAACCTTCTGCAGTGATTTCCACAGCAATGGGGCAGAGCGGCTGGAAAGTTGCCTGGCTGAGAAGGGCCTGGGGCTGTTGGTTGGCAGCCGGCTGAACATGAGCCAGCAGTGTGCCCAGGTAGCTGTAGAGGAATGAAGCTGGGTTAATTAACATTGATAATATACAACTGTGGGCTGGCTTCAGGGGTGGTGGGTTGCTTGATGTAGATAATGTGCGGCTATGGCTGGTTCCTGCAAAGTGGTTAAATAGCTCTAGAGAGAGCAGCCAATGAAGAGGGAGTACTTTGGATGAGGAGAGATAAGGAGAAGGCAGCAGAGGTGAGAAGCAGAGGGACTGGACAGTATGAAGAAATGGCATGAATAGATGGACCATTGAGACCTTGTGGGGGATTGGTGGCCGTGCTGGGGCAAGGGGTGGGAACTACTTATTGAAGTTAACTTGGTATGTGATGGTAAAAGACCTTGTTGCATCTGGCTAGTTTTGAGAGTGCTGTGATAGGTGGCCAAGAAGGCCAAGAAGCATACTGGCTTTTATCAGAAATAGTGTGGCCAGCAGAACTAGGTGTTGTGGTTTAACCCCAGCTGACTACTGAGTACCACACAGCTGCCTGCTCCCTGCCCTTCCCCTGCAGCCAGTGGGATGGGGAGGAGAACTGGAAAAAGGTAAACCCCATGGGTTGAGATAAGAACAGTTTAATAATTGGAATTCTTAAAATTAAATATAAAAATAATAAAAATCATGAAATTAAATGAAGAAAACGAAAGAAAGAAATAGAAGACAAGTGATGCACAATGCTATTGCTCACCACCCACTGACCCCTGACCAGCCAGTCCCCGAGCAGTGATCGGTCCCTCCCAGCCAACTCTCTTCAGTTTATATACTGAGCATGATGTACTATGCTATGGAATACCCCTTTGGGTCAGCTGTCCTGGCTATTCTCCCTCCTGGCTTCTTGTGTATCACCTCATTGACAGAGCATGAGAAACTGAACAGACCTTAGAGTAAGTACTACTTAACAATAACTAAAACATCAGTGTTATCAACATAATTCTCATACTGAATTAAAAACCACAGCACTGTACCAGCTACTAGGAAGAAAATTAACTTTCTCGCAGCCAAAACCAGGACAGTAGGGCAGTGATTGTCCTGTACTCAGCACTGGTGAGGCTGCACCTCAAATCCTGAGTTCAGTTTGGACCCCTCACTACAAGAAAGACATTGAGGTGCTGGAGCGTGTCCAGGGAAGGACAACAGAGCTGGTGAAGGGTCTGGAGGAGAAGTCTTGTAAGGAGCAGTTGAGGGACCTGGGGTTGATTAGCCTGCAGAAAAGAAGGTTTAGGGGAGACCTCAGGGTTCTCTACAACTACCTGAAAAGAGGTTGTGGTGAGGTGGGATTGGTCTCTTCTCCCAGATAACAAGCAATAAGATGAGAAGAAATGGTCTACAAGTTGTGCCAGGGGAGGTTTAGATTGGATATTAGGAAAAATTTCTTCCCCAAATGAGTTGTCAAGCCTTGGAATAGGCTGCCGAGGGAAGTAGTTGAGTGACCATCCCTGGAGGTGTTTATGTAGACGTGGCACTTAGGGACATGATTTACTGGTGGACTTGGTAGTCCTGGGTTAACGGTCGGACTTGATGCTATTCAGGTTCTTTTCCAAGCTAAACAATTCTGTGAGTTTTGTCACATCCATTAATGGAGAGAGGGACTATTATCCCGTTAGCTGGGGGAAAAGGTTGCCTAGGAGAAAAAAAGAGGTAAGATTTAAATCAAAAAGAGGCATAGATGCTTTAGAGGAGGAGGGGAGAATTTGCTGATAATTTATCACTAAGCTCTTAGTTACCCAACTATCTGTGCCTCATTTTCCCTGTCCATAAAACAGGATAATTGTGCAAGCTTTTAAAAAGTTTTGAAACTTGGCTATGAATAATCTCATTAAAAATCTAGACACTAATTAGCACACTAATTATTGCTAGCATGAAATAAGATGCACATAATATATCAGCAATAAGCAGAACTTAAAATGGAAGACTCAGAATTCTCAGAAATTTTTCCAGAATGGTCTTCCTCAGAAACTTGGTTTTGTAGTGTTGTATTTTAATATCTGTTTCCGTTTTAATTTTTAGAAAACCTGTTTTTAAAACATTGACATTTCCCTCAAAACAGAATTTTGATGCTTCAACCCAGTCTAATAACACTTGCATTCCTAGAGTGGGGACATGATGATAAATATTCTCATAAATAGAAGGTCATTGCAGTGATAGGGGCAAGGAAAAAATATTTTAAACAAACAGACTTTTATAACAGTGTGTTGTTGCTGAATTTAGCTCTTCTCAGGCTCCCAATGCACAGAGGCCCAGATTCAACCCACCTGGTTTTAAGCACTGAAATGAAGTACCTACATTATGGGCCTATTCAGCTTCCATCAATGAATGATAAGTGCCTTCCAGGGACTATTCAGCTCATCCGTGGCCTGACTTGCCATCTGGAGGTCCCTGTTTCTCATTACTGATTGCAGTAGGACTAGATTAAATGCTGGTGGTAGGAGTATACATTTGGACAGGATGGGTATAAACTTCTGCTTGGTTAAAAACCTAACTTAGACACGAATCAACTGCTCTCTTACTTGCAAAACCAATGCAGCCATGTGTCGATAACCATGCAGGCTTCTTATGGGCTGAAGTTGGTCTTGGTAATAGTTTGCCTTGCCTTCCTAGCAGATGGGTCATTAATGTGATTGATACTGATATCACATCATCAGAGCTAACTTAGCTGGGCTATTAAAACTGATTGCTGGCCAGGATGAGCCAGAAACAATTAACAAGAGACACTAATTGTGTCAGAGGGGATTTATCTTTCTATCAGCTCAAAAGACATAATTTCAGCTCTTCTGGCACCTTGGCTGAGTGGCAGACAAACTGAAATCTGGGGAAACAACCTTAGAAGCTATTCAGCATAATAACAAAGGCAAATGAGCAAGATGGTTAAATCTGTCCATATTTGTTTAGCTGATTTTCTCCTTCACTACAGTGGGCTGAAGAAAACTTAAGAAACCACTAGTAAACAGGAGTGTGAGACACAAAAGGGATTGTTTTGCAATATTTAGGTAGTGTCTTAGAAGAGTGACATATTCATACTGCCTCCTCAGGCTGTGGTCTGATGAGCTTGTGGGCGGTAACTAGGAAAAAAACTGCAATTTGTTTTTCCAGAAAATATAAGGTGCTACCAGAAAAAGGGAATTTCCTGGAGGAAACTTTTCCAAACCAGTGGTAGATATGACAATGCAGTATTGCAGATTTTGGTGGTGGAATGAGAATTTTTCCCAGCTGAATACAATATTGGATCCCTGAGCAATTGCAGGTATTACAGGATTGCATTGTATTTCCATCACCACGTTACATAGTTTAGACCTGAGGCAGCTGCTAAATTCAATCTGGGGCTATTATATTTTGCCAGTATTTGAATTTTGCTGCACTTCACAATAAAGCCCGGAAGAATTGCTAGCTTGACCACTGGAGCACATTCATCTGCCATTAAAGGTGGATGGTTTTTCACATACGAAAGATGTCCCATGAAAGCACATGAGAACCTAGAAATAACATTGGTGCACTGTATCTGGTGCCCTGCTGGCAACAGCTACCATTTCTTCATATCCTTTCTTAAATAAATGAGCTTCCCCTAAGACATAAAGCATTTGCCTCTGTTTCTCCAAATGGAAGGCTGTTCTAATCAGCTGCAACATCCTTCTATTTTCTCTCCTGCATTTATGCATAACTAATTTAGATATATTTGTTCTTTTGCCAGTAAGGTGCTTTAGTTTAAATAGTTCTCATTCCTTGGCATTTCCCTCCCAAGTGTATTTATAAGCAGTAGTCAATTCATGCCAGACATTTCTTTGTTCAGCTGCATGAACTTAGGTCACAGAGCCTTTTCATTAGGTCAGAGAAGTTCTCCTTTCTCTGCAAACCCTCTTAGTCTTTGATGCATGGTATGGTGGAATCTGTTCTTTGTGAACACAGGTGATAGGAGCTGTATGAGATATTCTACATAAAGTTGTACTTGAGACTTGAATAATATAACTCATTCTTTTTTTCCTTCCAAAATATCAATGACTACTTCCCAGGGCTCTGTTGTCACATTGAGTATGGTTAACCATGAGTAGCTAGAGTGGAAGCATCTATCTTGGCACAAGGTACTCTAGTTTCTCTTGACTCAACAGAAAGTGAGTCAATAAAGTCAGTGTTGTTTAAGGTGCTATTTATTATTCTCAATAGGAGAAGACACCACTATTTGGTTAGATGATTCAAGTTATTGACTCTGTCAATACAGGAAGTCCTCCTTGTTGACTAAAAAGGGATTTGGGGGTGATTAGCCTGTGATCGCCTGTGTTGCAGACAGTGAATGTTAAATGGAAGAGATCTCACTTAACTGGGTTTGATTAACATCCTCAGAACTTTTTTCTCCATCATTTCCAGCTGACTAATCCCTTCCCTAGAGTACACATTCTTGCTGCTGATCCTTGCAGGTCATGTTGTTACACTTAATTTTATTTTGAATACCTCTATCATCAAGGTAGCTTGTTTCTCTCTTTGTGATAGCTTGATCCTTCTTGATAGGGAAAAATCCTTGTAAATTTGTGTATTGAACTCAAGACTCTCCTGCTTTTTTGCATCATGATTAACGAAAAAAATTAGGAAATTGAATCTCAGGACTGATCTTTGAGTGAATTCACTAACAACCCTTTTCCAGCTTGATGGTTCTCTGACAGTCTTATTTTTCTTTCAGTCTTCCTTCCTCCCCTACCATTTCCACTACTTTTCTTAGTATTGATCTCCTAGGAAAAGTTGAGTGAGAACAACAACGTGGAAGATCTCCCTTTCTTAGTAGCAGTACTTGTTTAGACCATCTTAAATTGCTTGGGGAGCTACACTGAAAACCTCAAAGTTTACTCTGCAGTTAGAATCGTAGAAAGGTAGAATTGTTTAGCTTGGAAAAGAACCTGAATAGCATCAAGTCCGACCGTTAACCCAGGACTACCAAGTCCACCAGTAAATCATGTCCCTAAGTGCCACATCTACATAAACACCTCCAGGGATGGTCACTCAACTACTTCCCTCGGCAGCCTGTTCCAAGGCTTGACAACTCATTTGGGGAAGAAATTTTTCCTAATATCCAATCTAAACCTCCCCTGGCACAACTTGTAGACCATTTCTTCTCATCTTATTGCTTGTTATCTGGGAGAAGAGACCAATCCCACCTCACCACAACCTCTTTTCAGGTAGTTGTAGAGAACCCTGAGGTCTCCCCTAAACCTTCTTTTCTGCAGGCTAATCAACCCCAGGTCCCTCAACTGCTCCTTACAAGACTTCTCCTCCAGACCCTTCACCAGCTCTGTTGTCCTTCCCTGGACACGCTCCAGCACCTCAATGTCTTTCTTGTAGTGAGGGGTCCAAACTGAACTCAGGATTTGAGGTGCGGCCTCACCAGTGCTGAGTACAGGGAGATGATCCCTAGTCCTGCTGGCCGCACTGTTGCTGATACAAGCCATGATGTTGTTGACCTTCTTGGCCACCTGGGCACACTGCTGGCTCATGTTCAGCTGGCTGTTGACCAATACCCCAAGGTCCTTTCCTGCGGGGCAGCTTTCCGGCCACTCTTCCCCAAGCCTGTGGCGTTGTGTGGGGTTGGTGTGACCCAAGTGCAGGACCCGGCACTGAGCCTTGTTGAACTTCATACAATTGGTCTCAGCCGATCGGTCCAGCCTTTCCAGATCCCTCTGCAGAGCCTTCCTACCATCAGCCAGATCTATACTTCCCCCAACTTGCTGTCATCTGCAAACTTACTGGGAGTGCACTCGATCCCCTTGTCCTGCGCATTGATAAGGATATTAAACAGAACTGACCCAAATACTAAGGACTGGGGAACACCACTTGTGACTGGCTGCCAACTGGATTTAACTCCATCCACCACCACTCTTTGGGCCTGGCCACCCAGCCAGTTTATTATTCAGAACACACCCATCCAAGCCCTGAGCAGCCAGTTTCTCCAGGAGAGTGCTGTGGAAGACAGTGTCTCAGGCTTTACTAATGTCTAGGTAGACAACATCCACAGCCTTTCCCTCATCCACCAGGCAAGTCATCTTGTTGCAGAAGGAGGTCAGGCTTGTAACTATCTTTCATATACCTATGCTGACTGGGCCTGATCACCTGGTTGTCCTGTACATGCCATATGATGGCACTAAAGTCGTCTGCTCCATCTGCGGCACTCCAGAGCAGATTTTGTTCTCTATGTCTCTGATCCTTTTCATTCTAATTTTTATATTAATTTCCTCCCTGTCACAGTGAAGTCCAGAAGGAACAATGCTATGTTTTGGCCTGGAGAACTTTGACCTGTAATGGGCTGGAGAACAGATGAAATGAGAATCATCACAGAATAACAGGTTTCTGAGGTTGGAAGGGAACACTGGAGATCTGCTCCAACAACCTGCTCAAAGCATGGCTGATCTTCAAGGTAGTTTCAGCATCAAAGTCAGGTAAGGTTGCTCAGGAGTCCAATCAAGATTTAACCATACTACAAGTATGGAGATCTCTTGACCTGCCTGGGCACCTGCTTCAGTGTTTGCCCACCCTTATGTTATTTTTCCCCCCCACACCACTTAATGTCAGGTTTTTCTTTGGTGGCACTTGTGTCTGTGGTTGCTTATCCCATTGCTTTGCACTTCTAAGAAGATAGCTACAGTCAGCGAATGATGGTTTCTTCTAAGCTCAGCATATATTAATACACTATGTAACGGTCTGGAATGGTAGAGGCAGATCCTTTTGGAGGAAGAACTTTTCTTTTATAAAGCAGTAAAGCAGTGAGCCAAGCACCTGTACTGAACACTTATTCATTAACTTCTTGGTCTGGATAAAAGGCTTCATGTTCATGTCGAAGTCCTGATGCTGCTTAAGTGCTTCACTTACATTGCTTTAGATCTACAATTCCCATCCACAGCAGGCTGGATCCAAAGTTGTCTGCAGTCAACAGGAGACTGCATTGTGTTCAGCAAACAGGGATTTAGCCGTGTTTACTCACACCCTTCATTTTAAGGAAAGATATCATAGGGACATGTAAAAAGAGGATTAGTTCTGGTAGACACACAGCTCAGAAAGGGAAGATTCTGGAAAGGCTGTGAGTTAGAACAGAAACTTACTTTTAAGTGTATCATTTAATAAGAATTCTCTTTTTATCAGTAGAAATTATTTATCCTTTTAAAAATCCTGAACTAAAATATATGGGTTTTTTCTTCCTTTTGCTCTATTTTCCTTTTTTTCCTGTATTTTTCATTTTGTTCCTAGCTAAAAAGATTCAAAGAGAAAGTAAAGGTGGGAAAGCAGAAAAATTACTCTGGAAACATATTTTTAACTGAAGTTGAGAAAATGAAATTCTGTTTGACTTTTCCTTTTGCAAGGAAAAGCAAACAAGACCTTCTCATGAAAACTGTTTTCATTAACAGAGTCAGTGTGGCTGTCTGCAAGAGAGAGATCACTTATTTCCAGTTGCACCATCTTCCTGAAGTTTTCTGTGTACAGTCTTTAATGTCACCGGTTTTTGATTGTGCTTCCTTGATCTTTCAAGGCACCTTTGCTCTTACAGCTCAAGGCCAAAGTCCAAACTAGGCTACTAGGGGGAAAAAAAAAAAAATAATGAAAAAGGAGAGGAGACACTTCAGAAGGAGTTGGCACAGGCTTCCATCTAATATATGGAATATACTTATTTTTTACTGTTTTGCTTATTTCTCTGCTATTCTTTGTAATTAGAATACCAATTGATTTTCCATTGTCAAGAATAACTAGGTTCCAATCAGCAGAGTCTGGAATATTAAGTAGACTTAATTTTTTTATATGGAAACCATAACAATGTTAATATTAAAATCTCATCAGTCTCGCTGAGATACATAATGAGCATGAAATGAACATTTTTTTTTATCCCCCTCCTTTTGTAGATCCAATTTAAATTACAAATGTTCTTGATAAAAATTACACAGACTAATTCAGATATCACAGACAATTATTTCCAGTTTGGTGAGGAAAAAAAAAATACTCCAAAAGACAAAAAATATTTGGAGATGACTTTCAAACCAAGCATGATGGGTCTGAAGCATTCCTCATCCTCCTGGGTGCATCAAGAGAGACAGTTTAAAAAAGTTAAATACTTCTTCCTTTGAAATAGCTTCTCTCTCTGGGGAGCAATTCCAGATTGATTCATCTTCATCAATTTCACCTCTGAATATGTATATTCTAGAACAACGACAGCCTTGTTTCAAGAGAACTTAGATCCATTTCAGAGGCTCATTTGTTGTATGACTTGTTTACTACGGAACAATAGCATCCACAGAATGTGTTAATTAAGAATGCTTTTTCTGCTTTAATCTAACATCCTGACTCTATCTAAATGGACTTTGATGTGCAGATTCTGTATGCTGTGAATGAACCTTGCTGTATGTTTCCTGATATAGAGGGATGCATTTCATATCGGCTTCACGGGTTTTCAAAAACCTACAGCAATGGAGTTACTTGAGGTCTGCTACACTGAAAACAGTATTGTCACCCTACAGAGACGAAGTAGTACCACCTTTCCTGCAGATATGGTTATACCTCTAGAGAAGTACTGAACAGCCACACAGATAATGCTTGAAAAGCAGGGAGAAATAAGAACAAGTGACTAATAGGCTAGTATGAATGCTTTTCTAGAGTGTCTCTGCAGTATACATTGTGCATTAAAGAATGCCCAACTGTAGAAATTATAACTATAATTAAAGTAGGTCTTATACATTAATTTACTTGTGGCAGGGTCTATCTTTTTATTTGCTGATCATATAAACTCTTTTATATATGCTTATTATGTAGCAACCAGAACCATAAAGGCATTGATTCATTGCTATCTACCATAATAAATCAGACTCATAGATTCCTAGAACGGTTTGGGTTGGAAGGGACCTTAAATATCATCTAGTTCCACCTCTCCTTCACCCCCTGCCCCCCTCCCCGGCACGGGTATGGACACATTCCACTAGACGAGGTTGTTCAAAGCCCCATCTCAACCTGGCTTTTAATACTTCTAAGGATGGGGCATCCACAACTTCTCTGGGCAAACTTGTCCAGTGCCTCACCACCTTCACAGTTAAAGAATTTCTTCCTAATATTTATTCTAAATCTATCATCATTCAGTTTAAAACAATTTCTCCTTGTGCTGTCACTAAAAGAATCCCTCTCCAGCTTTCTTGTTGGTGTCCTTTAGGTACTGGAGGGTTTCTATCAAGTGCCCCTGGAGCCTTTTCTTCTCCAGGCTGAACAACCCCAACTCTCTGTCTGCCTTCATAAGAGAGGTGCTCCAGCTCCCTGATCATCTTTATGGCTCTCCTCTGGACTTGCTCCAACAGGTCTATGTCCTTCTTATGTTGGAGACCACAGAGCTGAATGCAGTACTCTGTGGGGTGGTGGGTGTCTCACAACAGCAGAGTAGAGGGGGAGAATCACCTCCTTTAACCTGCTGGACATCCTTCTTTTGATGCAGCGCAGGATGCGATCGGCTTTTGGGTCTGCAAGTGCACATTGTTGGGCCATGCTGAGCTTTTTGTTCACTAGCACCACCAAGTCCTCCTCGTCAGGGTTCCTCTCAATCATGCCCTGCTGTGTTGTCTCTCCAACAGATACCAGGGTGGTTGGAGTCCCCCACAAGGACCATGGCTTGTGAATGTGAGTCTGCTCTTGTCTGTCTATGGAGGGCCTCATCCTCTCAGTCATCCTGGTTGGCCAGCCGGTAGCAGACCCCCACTACACTGTCACCTGCCCCTGCCTTTCCTTTAATCCTGATCCATAAGCTCTTGGTTGACTCCTCATCCATCCCCAGGTGGAGCTCCATGCACTCTAGTGGGTCATTGACATAGAGGGCAAAACTCACTCCTCATCTCCCCTGTCTGTCCTTTCTGAAGAGCCTGTATCCTTCCATCCTAACACTCCAGTCATAGGAACCATCCCACCACATCTCTGTAATGCCATAAAGATCGCAGTCCTGCAGGCATGCGTACATCTCTAAACGCCTCTTGTTTATTCCCCATGCTACATGCATTTGCAATAAAAATAGCAAATAAAAGTTATTAACAGATTTTGGGGTTGTTGTTCCAGATCATCTAAAGGATGTAACAATTAATGGAAAATTGCGAGAAGTGGGATAATTTTATGCTGTTTCCTGTCCTTCATGTGTTTGTCCTCCCTTGTAGGCTTCAGTTTGCTTTTAAAGAGAGATTAGATACCTGGCTCAGAGTCACCTGAAGTGGGATTTTTCTCATCTAACTGCAGTTGTTGGTACTGTAGGGATTTCTGTCTGACATTCCCTTTTATTGCCAGCAGAGAGTGATTTTGGAAAGCTAGTGGAGATCAGGACATGTCTCAGCCACTTGACAGCAAAGACACATCTAAAATGCCATCAGCATTTTGCTCAGCAGTTGGTGTGGCTCCAGCCTGGTGTTGTGAGTCCAGGCTGCACAGAGATTCTTCAGAGCAAAAAGTATGCGCAATGCCCATTGCCATTTTATTTTCAGTGATGCATGGGCTGATACAGGACTCTGTGGTTTGGACACAGAAACAAACAGGGATAACCATAAAGATCTGATCTTTTACTGTTACAAAGGCATTATCAAGTCTTTTACACCAGTATCCCAGACACTGGGGAGCAGAAAAAGACATCAAGATCTGACCAGGCAGAGAGGTAAAGCTAATAGATATTCCTTGAAAGTGTCTGTTAGGTAGACAGCTCATCCCCGTCATTCGCTGAGTGGGCTGCCATCAACCCACACTACTGTGTCATTATGACTTCTTTTTGGAGGATGACGTTTTTATGCGTTTGAAGCTCTTATTTAAGCAGCTTTCCTCTCTCTGGATTTGAACAGAAAACACAGTTTTCTTCTTCTTTTGCCTTGGAACTTCTCAGCAGAAAATGGATTTGGAGCTGTCTTCCACTGTAGATCAAGAAATGTGAAATCCTGTATGCAGCTGTTCTTCTATGACATAATGTAGGCTCTGTCAATCCAGTCCCAAATAATTATTTATAATGGACTTCTGAAAAGATCAGGTTTTGGCCCTTCACTATCAAACATACCCAGTTAGTTGCCAGGAATAAAATACAACGGTCAAAAACTAAGCTTGAGGGAGACTAAGAAGGATGGGTTTGTTGGTATGGTGACACATGGATCATTTGGTAAGTTGTGTTCAGACAAATAGTGTATATTCCAATGAGGTCAAAATTCTACATGCATCTAAGAGCAAATAAGGCAGATCGGTCATCCATCAGGGGCTGCCTCCATCCTACAAATTAACATATAAAGTGGACTGATTCTTTATAGGACTTATGTAAATCAGTGACTCTGAGAAAGACTCATGGCAGATAATCAGCCAAATATGAGTTCCTACTAAAATGCAGGAGCTGAAAAGGGCTAATGTGATTCCTTGAGGCATAGACATGGATCCTCAGTTTGGCCGAGCTTGTGCTAATTCTGCATTTGTCACTGCTGAGATTATGGCCTGTGTTACAGTGGAAAGAAGTTGAAAACTGGAGGCAGTTCAGAGAAAGGCTATGAGAGTCATTAAAGGATTGGATTTGGCTTAAAATGAAAAGAACAAAGCCTACTTATCAGAAAGAAGGTCAGGAAATTGTTTGATCACAGTCTGTAAAAATTCACATCAGAAACAGACTATTTAACCTAGCCAACAAAAGTATGATGGCATCTTTCTGGAAGCTGAAGCTAAATAAATGTAAAGAAGAAATGAGATTCGGGTTTCTTTTTGAGATTAAATATAATAAATGGATAGATTTTTTTGAGGCCTACTGAGCATAATTCATCATTGCCAATTTCTAAATTAGGATGGGAACCACCTTAGAACTGTGTGAGAATACAAACAAATGTTGATTCCAGTAAATCTTCTGGATAATAGACTGGCAGCAAAATATATGCATTGGAACACAATGAACTTTGACTACTGCTGTGGAGAGATTAGTCTATGTTCTTGAAATGTAGGACTAGATGCATGTCACAAATTTTTTCAGCCTTTTCTCTTCTGATCCGCAGAATAAAACATGATAGAGGATTTTATCCACCAGATCCACCAGTTCTTGGATGAACAGGAGAACATTGTTAGAAAGATAAAATAATATTAAAGGTAGAGTGTCCACCACTGAAGAACACTCATGTCTTCTGGTGGACTACTGTCATGGTCTGGTTATCTAAATGGCTGAAATGATTACAACTGCCTGCCTGCAGATCTTGATAGTAGGTGTCCCTTCAAGATCCATTAAAATCATGCCCTATCTCCACCAGTAGCAAAGACTAGAGTTTCAAGGCATCCCTAATACTGACAAGTCACTGAATAACCATCTCAAATTTCTTTACTTGCATCTGAAGGAGAGAGAAGGAAGGCAGGTGCCACACGTGATTGTGAAATGTTTGTTTCCAAATCCTGGCTGTTGCTGATGATTTTGGTGTGCTACTGTAATGTGAAGATGGTGATAGGATTCACCATCTGGCTGGTGGTGATAAGTGTATTTATCTAAGAGGACATGCAGGAGTGTTGGAGGGACTTTTAAAGAATGTGAGCTTTGGCAGTTATTTCTGTTCAGAGTGTTGAGAACAAACCTGTGACACCAAAGGCAATGGTCTGGATCCTGAGGTGACAAGTCCATCTACTGGTAAAGCCTGTATTTATTGTATATACTGAAAGTAAAAATGACTAGAATCCTTGCAATGCATGAGAATGTATATTTTCTGAACTCATATTTTTGTTCTGTAACTTTTCCTAATAACATTCCAGATGCCTTCAAATGTAATGTCCAAATAATTTCTTCTTAATTCTCTAGTTAAATCAAAATTTCTTCCTGTTTTTCTTTCTGTTCTGTTTCAGGATGAAAAAGTAGATAAAGCATCTCCAAATTTTCAAGCATGGTTCACTTGTGCCCTGGCAGCCAAGAGGGCTAACCCCTTCCTGGGGTGCATCAAACACAGTAGAACCAGATGATCAAAAGAGGTACTTATCTTGCTGTACTTAGCGGTGCAGTGTTACCTTGAACACTGTGTGGAGCTCTGGCACCTCAGTTTCAGAAGGATATGAACATCTTTGAAAGCATCCAGAGTGCTTTCAATTTAGCCTATTAAAGGACTACACAGCGGGTGCAAGGGCTGGAAGGCATGTCTTGTGAGGAGCAGACGAAGACTCTGGTTTGCCTAGTTTGGAGAAGAGGAGGGTGAGGGGTGACCTTGCTGCTCTCTACAGCTTCCTGAGGAGGGGAAGGGGACAGGGAGGTGCTGATCTGTCTCCCTGGGATTCAGGGATAGGATGTGCGGGAATGGTTCAAAGCTGCACCAGGGGAGGTTTAGGCTGGACATCAGGAAGCATTTCTTTACCTTGAGGATGGTCACACACTGGAACAGGCTTCCTAGGGAGGTGGTTCAAGCCCCAAGCCTGTCAGTGTTCAGGGGGCAATTGGACAACATCCTTAATAAC